>NC_135378.1:13074836-14319836 GCF_049243985.1 Paroedura picta
CAGGTGAGCGCTTTGTGATATCCCCTCTGCTTGTAACAGACATCCCCAGCTCTCCAGGTGAACTCAGGTGAGCGCTTTGTGATGTCATTTCAGTTGGTCACCTGTTTCAAGGTTGAGGTTGGCTTCCCCTGTGATTCCTGGTGTGTTGTGATATCCCCCCTGCTTGTAACAGACATCCCCTCACCTCTAGTGGAACTCAGGTGAGCGCTTTGTGATGTCATTTCAGTTTGTCACCTGTTTCAATGTTGATGTTGGCTTCCCCTGTGACTCCTGGTGTGTTGTGATATCCCCCCTGCATGTAACAGACATCCCCTCATCTCTAGTGGAACGCAGGTGAGCGCTTTGTGATTTCTTTTCAGTTGGTCACCTGTTTCAAGGTGGAGGTTGGCTTACCCTGTGACTCCTGGTGTGTTGTGATATCCCCCCTGCTTGTAACAGACATCTCCTCCTCTACATGGGAACTCAGGTGAGCGCTTTGTGATATCCCCCCTGCTTATAACAGACATCCCGTCCTCTCCAGGGGAACTCAGGTGAGCGCTTTGTGACATACCCCCTGCTTGTAACAGACATCCCCTGCTCTCCAGGGGAACTCAGGTGAGCGTTTTGTGATGTCATTTCATTTGGTTACCTGTTTCAAGGTGGAGGTTGGCTTCCGCTGTGACTCCTGGTGTGTTGTGATATCCCCCCTGCTTATAACAGACATCCCCTCATCTCTAGGGGAACTCAGGTGAGCGGTTTGTGATATCATTTCAGTTGGTCACCTGTTTCAAGGTGGAGGTTGGCTTCCCCTGTGACTCCTGGCGTGTTGTGATATACCCCCTGCTTGTAACAGACATCCCGTCCTCTCCAGGGGAACTCAAGTGAGCGCTTTGTGATATCTCCCCTGCTTGTAACAGACATCCCGTCCTCTCCAGGGGAACTCAGGTGAGCGCTTTGTGATTTCTTTTCCGTTGGTGACCTGTTTCAAGGTGGAGGTTGGCTTCCCCTGTGACTTCTGGCGTGTTGTGACATCCCCCCTGCATGTAACAGACATCCCTTCCTCACCAGGGGAACTCAGGTGAGCGCTTTGTGATATCCCCCCTGCTTGTAACAGAGATCCCCTGCTCTCCAGGGGAACTCAGGTGACCGCTTTGTGATGTCATTTCAGTAGGTCACCTGTTTCAAGGTGGAGGTTGGCTTCCCCTGTGACTCCTGGTGTGCTGTGATATCCCCCCTGCTCGTAACAGACATCTCCTCTTCTCCAGGGGAATTCAGGTGAGTGCTTTGTGATGTCATTTCAGTTCGTTACCTGTTTCAAAGTGGAGGTTGGCTTCCCTTCTGACTCCTCGTGTGTTGTGATATCCCCCCCGCTTGTAACAGACAACCCCTCCTCTCCAGGGGAACTCAGGTGAGCGCTTTGTGATGCCATTTCTGTTGGTCACCTGTTTCAAGGTGGAGGTTGGCTTCCCCTGTGACTCTTGGTGTGTTGTGATATCCCCCCTGCTTGTAACAGACATCTCCTCCTCTCCATGGGAACTCAGGTGAGCGCTTTGTGATATCCCCCCTGCTTATAACAGACATCCCCTCCTCCCCAGGGGAACTCAAGTGAGCGCTTTGTGATATCCCCTCTGCTTGTAACAGACATCCCCTCCTCTCCAGGGGAACTCAGGTGAGCGCTTAGTGATGTCATTTCAGTTGGTCACCTGTTTCAAGGTTGATGTTGGCTTCCCCTGTGACTCCTGGTGTGTTGTGATATCCCCCCTGCTTGTAACATACATCCCCTCATCTCTAGTGGAACTCAGGTGAGCGCTTTGTGATGCCATTTCAGTTGGTCACCTGTTTCAAGGTTGAGGTTGGCTTCCCCTGTGACTCCTGGTGTCTTGTGATATTCCCCCACCGCTTGTAACAGACAACCCCTCCAGGGGAACTGAGGTGAGCGCTTTGTGATGTCATTTCAGTTGGTCACCTGTTTCAAGGTGGAGGTTGGCTTACCCTGTGACTCCTGGTGTGTTGTGATATCCCCCCTGCTTGTAACAGATATCTCCTCCTCTACATGGGAACTCAGGTGAGCGCTTTGTGATACCCCCCTGCTTATAACAGACATCCCCTCCTCTCCAGGGGAACTCAGGTGAGCGCTTTGTGATATCCCCCCTGCTTGTAACAGACATCTCCTCCTCTCCATGGGAACTCAGGTGAGTGCTTTGTGATGTCATTTCAGTTGGTTACCTGTTTCAAAGTGGACGTTGGCTTCCCCTCTGACACCTCGTGTCTTGTGATATCCCCCCCGCTTGTAACAGACAACCCCTCCTCTCCAGGGGAACTCTGGTGAGCGCTTTGTGATGTCATCTCTGTTGGTCACCTGTTTCAAGGTGGAGGTTGGCTTACCCTGTGACTCCTGGTGTGTTGGGATATCCCCCCTGCTTGTAACAGACATCTCCTCCTCTACATGGGAACTCAGGTGAGCGCTTTGTGATATCCCCCCTGCTTATAACAGACATCCCCTCCTCTCCAGGGGAACTCAGGTGAGCGCTTTGTGATATCCCCTCTGCTTGTAACAGACATCCCCAGCTCTCCAGGTGAACTCAGGTGAGCACTTTGTGATGTCATTTCAGTTGGTCACCTGTTTCAAGGTTGAGGTTGGCTTCCCCTGTGATTCCTGGTGTGTTGTGATATCCCCCCTGCTTGTAACAGACATCCCCTCATCTCTAGTGGAACTCAGGCGAGCGCTTTGTGATGCCATTTCAGTTGGTCACCTGTTTCAAGGTGGAGGTTGGCTTCCCCTGTGACTCCTGGTGTGTTGTGATATCCCCCCTGCTTGTAACAGACATCTTCTCCTCTCCATGGGAACACAGGTGAGCGCTTTGTGATGTGATTTCACTTGGTCACCTGTTTCAAGTTGCAGGTTGGCTTCCGCTGTGACTCCTGGCGTGTTGTGATATCCCCCCTGCTTGTAACAGACATCCCGTCGTCTCCAGGGGAACTTAAGTGAGCGCTTTGTGATATCCCTCATGCCTATAACAGACATTCCCTCCTCTCCTGGTGAACTCAGGTGAGCGCTTTGTGATGTCATTTCAGTTGGTCACCTTTTTCAAGGTTGAGGTTGGCTTCCCCTGTGACTCCTGGCGTGTTGTGATATCCCCCCTGCTTGTAACAGACATCCCGTCCAATCCAGGAGAACTCAGGTGAGCGCTTTGTGATTTCTTTTCCGTTGGTCACCTGTTTCAAGGTGGAGGTTGGCTTCCCCTGTGACTCCTGGTGTGTTGTGATATCCCCCCTGCATTTAACAGACATCCCTTCCTCACCAGGGGAACTCAGGTGGGCGCTTTGTGATATCCCCCCTGCTTGTAACAGAGATCCCCTGCTCTCCAGGGGAACTCAGTTGACCGCTTTGTGATGTCATTTCAGTAGGTCACCTGTTTCAAGGTGGAGGTTGGCTTCCCCTGTGACTCCTGGTGTGTTGTGATATCCCCCCTGCTTGTAACAGACATCTTCTCCTCTCCATGGGAACTCAGGTGAGCGCTTTGTGATGTGATTTCACTTGGTCACCTGTTTCAAGGTGGAGGTTGGCTTCCGCTGTGACTCCTGGCGTGTTGTGATATCCCCCCTGCTTGTAACAGACATCCCGTCGTCTCCAGGGGAACTTAAGTGAGCGCTTTGTGATATCCCCCCTGCTTGTAACAGACATCCCGTCCTCTCCAGGGGAACTCAAGTGAGCGCTTTGTGATATCTCCCCTGCTTGAAAAAGACATCCCGTCCTCTCCAGGGGAACTCAGGTGAGCGCTTTGTGATTTCTTTTCCGTTGGTCACCTGTTTCAAGGTGGAGGTTGGCTTCCCCTGTGACTCCTGGTGTGTTGGGATATCCCCCCTGCATTTAACAGACATCCCTTCCTCACCAGGGGAACTCAGGTGAGCGCTTTGTGATATCCCCCCTGCTTGTAACAGAGATCCCCTGCTCTCCA
This sequence comes from Paroedura picta, assembly GCF_049243985.1. Classification (NCBI taxonomy): domain Eukaryota; kingdom Metazoa; phylum Chordata; class Lepidosauria; order Squamata; family Gekkonidae; genus Paroedura; species Paroedura picta. The sequence continues at coordinate 13,078,775 of NC_135378.1, forward strand.
GGGGAACTCAGGTGACCGCTTTGTGATGTCATTTCAGTAGGTCACCTGTTTCAAGATGGAGGTTGGCTTCCCCTGTGACTCCTGGTGTGTTGTGATATCCCCCCTGCTTGTAACAGACATCCCCTGCTCTCCAGTGGAACTCAGGTGAGTGCTTTGCGATGTCATTTCAGTTGGTTACCTGTTTCAAAGTGGAGGTTGGCTTCCCCTCTGACACCTCGTGTGTTGTGATATCCCCCCCGCTTGTAACAGACAACCCCTCCTCTCCAGGGGAACTCAGGTGAGCGCTTCGTGATGCCATTTCTGTTGGTCACCTGTTTCAAGGTGGAGGTTGGCTTCCGCTGTGACTCCTGGTGTGTTGTGATATCCCCCCTGCTTATAACAGACATCCCCTCATCTCTAGGGGAACTCAGGTGAGCGGTTTGTGATATTATTTCAGTTGGTCACGTGTTTCAAGGTGGAGGTTGGCTTCCCCTGTGACTCCTGGCGTGTTGTGATATCCCCCCTGCTTGTAACAGACATCCCGTCCTCTCCAGGGGAACTCAAGTGAGCGCTTTGTGATATCTCCCCTGCTTGTAACAGACATCCCGTCCTCTCCAGGGGAACTCAGGTGAGCGCTTTGTGATTTCTTTTCCGTTGGTCACCTGTTTCAAGGTGGAGGTTGGCTTCCCCTGTGACTCCTGGCGTGTTGTGATATCCCCCCTGCATGTAACAGACATCCCTTCCTCACCAGGGGAACTCAGGTGAGCGCTTTGTGATATCCCCCCTGCATGTATCAGAGATCCCCTGCTCTCCAGGGGAACTCAGGTGACCGCTTTGTGATGTCATTTCAGTAGGTCACCTGTTTCAAGGTGGAGGTTGGCTTCCCCTGTGACTCCTGGTGTGCTGTGATATCCCCCCTGCTTGTAACAGACATCTCCTCTTCTCCAGGGGAACTCAGGTGAGTGCTTTGTGATGTCATTTCAGTTGGTTACCTGTTTCAAAGTGGACGTTGGCTTCCCCTCTGACACCTCGTGTGTTGTGATATCCCCCCCGCTTGTAACAGACAACCTCTCCAGGGGAACTCTGGTGAGCGCTTTATGATGCCATCTCTGTTGGTCACCTGTTTCAAGGTGGAGGTTGGCTTACCCTGTGACTCCTGGTGTGTTGGGATATCCCCCCTGCTTGTAACAGACATCTCCTCCTCTACATGGGAACTCAGGCGAGCGCTTTGTGATATCCCCCCTGCTTATAACAGACATCCCCTCCTCTCCAGGGGAACTCAGGTGAGCGCTTTGTGATATCCCCTCTGCTTGTAACAGACATCCCCAGCTCTCCAGGTGAACTCAGGTGAGCGCTTTGTGATGTCATTTCAGTTGGTCACCTGTTTCAAGGTTGAGCTTGGCTTCCCCTGTGATTCCTTCTGTGTTGTGATATCCCCCCTGCTTGTAACAGACATCCCCTCACCTCTAGTGGAACTCAGGTGTGCGCTTTGTGATGTCATTTCAGTTTGTAACCTGTTTCAAGGTTGATGTTGTCTTCCCCTGTGACTCCTGGTGTGTTGTGATATCCCCCCTGCATGTAACAGACATCCCCTCATCTCTAGTGGAACTCAGGTGAGCGCTTTGTGATGCCATTTCAGTTGGTCACCTGTTTCAAGGTGGAGGTTGGCTTCCCCTGTGACTCCTGGTGAGTTGTGATATCCCCCCTGCTTGTAACAGACATCTCCTCCTCTCCATGGGAACTTAAGTGAACGCTTTGTGATATCCCTCCTGCCTGTAACAGACATTCCTTCCTCTCCTGGTGAACTCAGGTGAGCGCTTTGTGATGTCATTTCAGTTGGTCACCTGTTTCAAGGTGGAGGTTGGCTTACCCTGTGACTCCCGGTGTGTTGTGATATCCCCCCTGCTTGTAACAGACATCTCCTCCTCTACATGGGAACTCAGGTGAGCGCTTTGTGATATCCCCCGTGCTTATAACAGACATCCCCTCCTCTCCAGGGGAACTCAGGTGAGTGCTTTGTGATATCCCCTCTGCTTGTAACAGACATCCCCAGCTCTCCAGGTGAACTCAGGTGAGCGCTTTGTGATGTCATTTCAGTTGCTCACCTGTTTCAAGGTTGAGGTTGCCTTCCCCTGTGACTCCTGGTGTGTGGTGATATCCCCCCTGATTGTAACAGACATCCCCTCATCTCTAGTGGAACTCAGGTGAGCGCTTTGTGATGCCATTTCAGTTGGTCACCTGTTTCAAGGTTGAGGTTGGCTTTCCCTGTGACTCCTCGTGTGTTGTGATATCCCTCCCGCTTGTAACAGACAACCCCTCCTCTCCAGGGGAACTCAGGTGAGCGCTTTGTGATTCAATTTCTGTTGGTCACCTGTTTCAAGGTGGAGGTTGGCTTCCCCTGTGACTCCTGGTGTGTTGTGATATCCCCCCTGCTTGTAACAGAAATCTCCTATTCTCCATGGGAACTAAGGTGAGCGCTTTGTGATATCCCCCCTGCTTATAACAGACATCCCCTCCTCCCCAGGGGATCTCAAGTGAGCGCTTTGTAATATCCCCTCTGCTTGTAACAGACATCCCCAGCTCTCCAGGTGAACTCAGGTGAGCGCTTTGTGATTTCTTTTCAGTTGGTTACCTGTTTCAACGTGGAGGTTGGCTTCCCCTCTGACTCCTCGTGCTTTGTGATATCCCCCCCCCGCTTGTAACAGACAACCCCTCCTCTCCAGGGGAACTCAGGTGAGCGCTTTGTGATGCCATTTCAGTTGGTCACCTGTTTCAAGGTGGAGGTTGGCTTCCCCTGTGACTCCTGGTGTGTTGTGATATCCCCCCTGCTTGTAACAGACATCCCGTCCTCTCCAGGGGCACTCAAGTCAGCGCTTTGTGATATCTCCCCTGCTTGTAACAGACATCCCGTCCTCTCCAGGGGAACTCAGGTGAGCGCTTTGTGATTTCTTTTCCGTTGGTCACCTGTTTCAAGGTGGAGGTTGGCTTCCCCTGTGACTCCTGGTGTGTTGTGATATCCCCCCTGCATTTAACAGACATCCCTTCCTCACCAGGGGATCTCAGGTGAGCGCTTTGTGATATCCCCCCTGCTTGTAACAGAGATCCCCTGCTCTCCAGGGGAACTCAGGTGACCGCTTTGTGATGTCATTTCAGTAGGTCACCTGTTTCAAGGTGGAGGTTGGCTTCCCCTGTGACTCCTGGTGTGCTGTGATATCCCCCCTGCTTGTAACAGACATCTCCTCTTCTCCAGTGGAACTCAGGTGAGTGCTTTGCGATGTCATTTCAGTTGGTTACCTGTTTCAAAGTGGAGGTTGGCTTCCCCTCTGACACCTCGTGTGTTGTGATATCCCCCCCGCTTGTAACAGACATCTCCTCCTCTACATGGGAACTCAGGTGAGCGCTTTGTGATATCCCCCCTGCTTATAACAGACATCCCCTCCTCTCTAGGGGAAATCAGGTGAGCGCTTTGTGATATCCCCTATGCTTGTAACAGACATCCCCAGCTCTCCAGGTGAACTCAGGTGAGCGCTTTGTGATGTCATTTCAGTTGGTCACCTGTTTCAAGGTTGAGGTTGGCTTCCCCTGTGACTCCTGGTGTGTTGTGGTATCCCCCCTGCTTGTAACAGACATCCCCACCTCTCCAGGTGAACTCAGGTGAGCGCTTTGTGATGTCATTTCAGTTGGTCACCTGTTTCAAGGTTGAGGTTGGCTTCCCCTGTGACTCCTGGTGTGTTGTGATATCCCCCTTGCTTGTAACAGACATCCCCTCATCTCTAGTGGAACTCAGGTGAGCGCTTTGTGATGCCATTTCAGTTGGTCACCTGTTTCAAGGTGGAGGTTGGCTTCCCCTGTGACTCCTGGCGTGTTGTGATATCCCCCCTGCTTGTAACAGACATCCCGTCCTCTCCAGGGGGAACTCAAGTGATCCCTTTGTGATATCCCTCCTGCCTGTAACAGACATACCCTCCTCTACTGGTGAACTCAGGGGAGCGCTTTGTGATGTCATTTCAGTTGGTCATCTGTTTCAAGGTGGAGTTTGGCTTCCCCTGTGTCTCCTGGCGTGTTGTGATATCCCCCCTGCTTGTAACAGAGATCCCCTCCTCACCAGGGGAACTCAGGTGACCGCTTTGTGATGTCATTTCAGTAGGTCACCTGTTTCAAGGTTGAGGTTGGCTTCCCCTGTGACTCCTGGTGTGCTGTGATATCCCCCCTGCTTGTAACAGACATCTCCTCTTCTCCAGTGGAACTCAGGTGAGTGCTTTGTGATGTCATTTCAGTTGGTCACCTGTTTCAAGGTGGAGGTTGGCTTACCCTGTGACTCCCGGTGTGTTGTGATATCCCCCCTGCTTGTAACAGACATCTCCTCCTCTACATGGGAACTCAGGCGAGCGCTTTGTGATATCCCCCGTGCTTATAACAGACATCCCCTCCTCTCCAGGGGAACTCAGGTGAGTGCTTTGTGATATCCCCTCTGCTTGTAACAGACATCCCCAGCTCTCCAGGTGAACTCAGGTGAGCGCTTTGTGATGTCATTTCAGTTGCTCACCTGTTTCAAGGTTGAGGTTGCCTTCCCCTGTGACTCCTGGTGTGTGGTGATATCCCCCCTGATTGTAACAGACATCCCCTCATCTCTAGTGGAACTCAGGTGAGCGCTTTGTGATGCCATTTCAGTTGGTCACCTGTTTCAAGGTTGAGGTTGGCTTTCCCTGTGACTCCTCGTGTGTTGTGATATCCCTCCCGCTTGTAACAGACAACCCCTCCTCTCCAGGGGAACTCAGGTGAGCGCTTTGTGATTCAATTTCTGTTGGTCACCTGTTTCAAGGTGGAGGTTGGCTTCCCCTGTGACTCCTGGTGTGTTGTGATATCCCCCCTGCTTGTAACAGAAATCTCCTATTCTCCATGGGAACTAAGGTGAGCGCTTTGTGATATCCCCCCTGCTTATAACAGACATCCCCTCCTCCCCAGGGGATCTCAAGTGAGCGCTTTGTAATATCCCCTCTGCTTGTAACAGACATCCCCAGCTCTCCAGGTGAACTCAGGTGAGCGCTTTGTGATTTCTTTTCAGTTGGTTACCTGTTTCAACGTGGAGGTTGGCTTCCCCTCTGACTCCTCGTGCTTTGTGATATCCCCCCCCCGCTTGTAACAGACAACCCCTCCTCTCCAGGGGAACTCAGGTGAGCGCTTTGTGATGCCATTTCAGTTGGTCACCTGTTTCAAGGTGGAGGTTGGCTTCCCCTGTGACTCCTGGTGTGTTGTGATATCCCCCCTGCTTGTAACAGACATCCCGTCCTCTCCAGGGGCACTCAAGTCAGCGCTTTGTGATATCTCCCCTGCTTGTAACAGACATCCCGTCCTCTCCAGGGGAACTCAGGTGAGCGCTTTGTGATTTCTTTTCCGTTGGTCACCTGTTTCAAGGTGGAGGTTGGCTTCCCCTGTGACTCCTGGTGTGTTGTGATATCCCCCCTGCATTTAACAGACATCCCTTCCTCACCAGGGGATCTCAGGTGAGCGCTTTGTGATATCCCCCCTGCTTGTAACAGAGATCCCCTGCTCTCCAGGGGAACTCAGGTGACCGCTTTGTGATATCATTTCAGTAGGTCACCTGTTTCAAGGTGGAGGTTGGCTTCCCCTGTGACTCCTGGTGTGCTGTGATATCCCCCCTGCTTGTAACAGACATCTCCTCTTCTCCAGTGGAACTCAGGTGAGTGCTTTGCGATGTCATTTCAGTTGGTTACCTGTTTCAAAGTGGAGGTTGGCTTCCCCTCTGACACCTCGTGTGTTGTGATATCCCCCCCGCTTGTAACAGACATCTCCTCCTCTACATGGGAACTCAGGTGAGCGCTTTGTGATATCCCCCCTGCTTATAACAGACATCCCCTCCTCTCTAGGGGAAATCAGGTGAGCGCTTTGTGATATCCCCTATGCTTGTAACAGACATCCCCAGCTCACCAGGTGAACTCAGGTGAGCGCTTTGTGATGTCATTTCAGTTGGTCACCTGTTTCAAGGTTGAGGTTGGCTTCCCCTGTGACTCCTGGTGTGTTGTGGTATCCCCCCTGCTTGTAACAGACATCCCCACCTCTCCAGGTGAACTCAGGTGAGCGCTTTGTGATGTCATTTCAGTTGGTCACCTGTTTCAAGGTTGAGGTTGGCTTCCCCTGTGACTCCTGGTGTGTTGTGATATCCCCCTTGCTTGTAACAGACATCCCCTCATCTCTAGTGGAACTCAGGTGAGCGCTTTGTGATGCCATTTCAGTTGGTCACCTGTTTCAAGGTGGAGGTTGGCTTCCCCTGTGACTCCTGGCGTGTTGTGATATCCCCCCTGCTTGTAACAGACATCCCGTCCTCTCCAGGGGGAACTCAAGTGATCCCTTTGTGATATCCCTCCTGCCTGTAACAGACATACCCTCCTCTACTGGTGAACTCAGGGGAGCGCTTTGTGATGTCATTTCAGTTGGTCATCTGTTTCAAGGTGGAGTTTGGCTTCCCCTGTGTCTCCTGGCGTGTTGTGATATCCCCCCTGCTTGTAACAGAGATCCCCTCCTCACCAGGGGAACTCAGGTGACCGCTTTGTGATGTCATTTCAGTAGGTCACCTGTTTCAAGGTTGAGGTTGGCTTCCCCTGTGACTCCTGGTGTGCTGTGATATCCCCCCTGCTTGTAACAGACATCTCCTCTTCTCCAGTGGAACTCAGGTGAGTGCTTTGTGATGTCATTTCAGTTGGTCACCTGTTTCAAGGTGGAGGTTGGCTTCCCCTGTGACTCCTGGTGTGTTGTGACATCCCCAATGCTTGTAACAGACATCCCCTCCTCTCTAGGGGAACTCAGGTGAGCGCGTTGTGATATCCCCCCTACTTGTAACAGACATCCCCTCCTCTCCCGGGGAAGTCAGGTGAGCGCTTTATGATATCCCCCCTGCTTGTAACAGACATCCGCTCATCTCTAGTGGAACTCAGGTGAGCGCTTTGTGATGCCATTTCAGTTGGTCACCTGTTTCAAGGTGGAGGTTGGCTTCCCCTGTGACTCCTGGCGTGTTGTGTTATCCCCCCTGCTTGTAACAGACATCCCGTCCTCTCCAGGGGGATCTCAAGTGATCCCTTTGTGATATCCCTCCTGCCTGTAACAGACATTCCCTCCTCTCCTGGTGAACTCAGGTGAGCGCTTTGTGATGTCATTTCAGTTGGTCACCTGTTTCAAGGTGGAGTTTGTCTTCCCTTGTGAATCCTAGAGTGTTGTGATATTCCACCTACTTGTAAAAGACATCCCCTCATCTCTAGGGGAACTCAGGTGAGCGCTTTGTGATGTCATTTCAGTTGGTCACCTGTTTCATGGTGGAGGTTGGCTTCCCCTGTGAATCCTGGTGTGTTGTGATATCCCCCCTGCTTGTAACAGACATTCCCTCACCTCTAGGGGAACTCAAGTGAGCGCTTTGTGATGTCATTTCAGTGGGTTACCTGTTTCAAGGTGGAGGTTGGCTTCCGCTGTGACTCCTGGCATGTTGTGATATCCCCCCTGCTTGTAACAGACATCCCCTCCTCACCAGTGGAACTCAGGTGAGCGCTTTGTGATATCCCCCCTGCTTGTAACAGAAATCCCCTCCTCACCAGGGGAACTCAGGTGAGCGCTTTGTGATATCCCCCCTGCTTGTAACAGACATCCCCTCGTCACCAGGGGAACTCAGGTGAGCGCTTTGTGTTATCCCCCCTGCTTGTAACAGACATCCCCTCTTCTCCAGGGGAACTCAGGTGAGCGCTTTGTGATTTCTTTTCCGTTGGTCACCTGTTTCAAGGTGGAGGTTGGCTTCCCCTGTGACTCCTGGCGTGTTGTGGTATCCCCCCTGCTTGTAACAGACATCCCCTCCTCACCAGGGGAACTCAGGTAAGCGCTTTGTGATATCACCCCTGCTTGTAACAGACATCCCCTCCTCTCCAAGAGAACTCAGGTGAGCGCTTTGTGATATCCCCCCTGCTTGTAACAGACATCCCCTCCTCACCAGGGGAACTCAGGTGAGCGCTTTGTGATATCCCCCCTGCTTGTAACAGACATCCCCACCTCTCCAGGGGAACTCAGGTGAGCGCTTTGTGATATCCCCCCTGCTTGTAACAGACATCCCCTCATCTCTAGTGGAACTCAGGTGAGCGCTTTGTGATGCCATTTCAGTTGGTCACCTGTTTCAAGGTGGAGGTTGGCTTCCCCTGTGACTCCTGGCGTGTTGTGATATCCCCCCTGCTTGTAACAGACATCCCGTCCTCTCCAGGAGAACTCAAGTGATCCCTTTGTGGTATCCCTCCTGCCTGTAACAGACATCCCCACCTCTCCAGGGGAACTCAGGTGAGCGCTTTGTGATATCCCCCCTGCTTGTAACAGACATCCCCTCATCTCTAGTGGAACTCAGGTGAGCGCTTTGTGATGTCATTTCAGTTGGTCATCTGTTTCAAGGTGGAGTTTGGCTTCCCCTGTGACTCCTGGCGTGTTGTGATATCCCCCCTGCTTGTAGCAGACATCCCCTCCTCACCAGGGGAACTCAGGTGACCGCTTTGTGATGTCATTTCACTAGGTCACCTGTTTCAAAGTGGAGGTTGGCTTGCCCTCTGACTCCCAGTGTGTTATGTTATCCCACATGCCTGAAAAGACATTCCCTCCTCACCAGGGGAACTCAGGTGAGCGCTTTGTGATATCCCCCCTGCTTGTAACAGACATCCCCTGCTCCTCCAGGGGAACTCAGGTGAGCGCTTTGTGATGTCATTTCAGTTGGTCACCTGTTTCAAGGAGGAGGTTGGCTTCCCCTGTGACTCCTGGTGTGTTGTGATATCCCGCCTGCTTGTAACAGACATTCCCTCCTCACCAGGGGAACTCAGGTGAGCGCTTTGTGATATCCCCCCTGCTTGTAACAGAGATCCCCTGCTCTCCAGGGGAACTCAGGTGACCGCTTTGTGATGTCATTTCACTAGGACACCTGTTTCAAGGTGGAGGTTGGCTTGCCCTCTGACTTCCAGTGTGTTATGTTATCCCCCATGCCAGAAGAGACATTCCCTCATCTCCAGGGGAACTGAGGTGAGGGCTTTGTGATGTCATTGTAGTACGTCACAAGATTCCAGCTGGAGCTTGGCTTCCCCTCTGGTCTAGTGTGTTATGTGTTCCGCCATGCCAGTAAGAGACATTCCTTTGTCTCCATGGGAATAGAGTTGAGCGCTTTGTGATGTCATTTCAGTAGGTCTTAAGGTTCTAGTTGGAGGATGGCTTTGACTCTGACTTGTAGTGTGTTATGTTATCCGCCATGACATTAAGAGACATGTCCTCATCTCCAGGGGACGTAAGTGAGTGAGTCATTTCAGTTGGTCACCTTTTTCAAGGTGAAGGTTGGCTGCCCCTGTGACTTCTGGTGTTTTGTGATATCCCCCCTGCTTGTAACAGACATCCCCTCCTCTCCACGGGAACTCAGGTGAGCGCTTTGTGATGTCATTTCAGTTGGTCACCTGTTTCAAGGTGGAGGTTGGCTTCCCCTGTGACTCCTGGTGTGTTGTGGTATCCCCCCTGCTTGTAACAGACATCCCCTCCTCACCAGGGGAACTCAGGTGAGCGCTTTGTGATATCCCCCCTGCTTGTAACAGAAATCCCCTCCTCACCAGGGGAACTCAGGTGAGCGCTTTGTGATATCTCCCCTGCTTGTAACAGACATCCCCTCCTCTCCAAGAGAACTCAGGTGAGCGCTTTGTGATATCCCCCCTGCTTGTAACAGACATCCCCTCGTCACCAGGGGAACTCAAGTGAGCGCTTTGTGATATCCCCCCTGCTTGTAACAGACATCCCCTCCTCTCCAGGGGAACTCAGGTGAGCGCTTTGTGATATCCCCCCTGCTTATAACAAACATCCCCTCCTCTCCAGGGGAACTCAGGTGAGCGCTTTGTGATATCCCCCCTGCTTGTAACAGACATCCCCACCTCTCCAGGTGAACTCAGGTGAGCGCTTTGTGATGTCATTTCAGTTGGTCACCTGTTTCAAGGTTGAGGTTGGCTTCCCCTGTGACTCCTGGTGTGTTGTGATATCCCCCCTGCTTGTAACAGACATCCCCTCATCTCTAGTGGAACTCAGGTGAGCGCTTTGTGATGCCATTTCAGTTGGTCACCTGTTTCAAGGTGGAGGTTGGCTTCCCCTGTGACTCCTGGTGTGTTGTGGTATCCCCCCTGCTTGTAACAGACATCCCCTCCTCACCAGGGGAACTCAGGTGAGCGCTTTGTGATATCCCCCCTGCTTGTAACAGACATCCCCTCCTCACCAGGGGAACTCAGGTAAGCGCTTTGTGATATCACCCCTGCTTGTAACAGACATCCCCTCCTCTCCAAGAGAACTCAGGTGAGCGCTTTGTGATATCCCCCCTGCTTGTAACAGACATCCCCTCCTCACCAGGGGAACTCAGGTGAGCGCTTTGTGATATCCCCCCTGCTTGTAACAGACATCCCCTCCTCTCCAGGGGAACTCAGGTGAGCGCTTTGTGATATCCCCCCTGCTTGTAACAGACATCCCCTCATCTCTAGTGGAACTCAGGTGAGCGCTTTGTGATGCCATTTCAGTTGGTCACCTGTTTCAAGGTGGAGGTTGGCTTCCCCTGTGACTCCTGGCGTGTTGTGATATCCCCCCTGCTTGTAACAGACATCCCGTCCTCTTCAGGGGAACTCAAGTGATCCCTTTGTGGTATCCCTCCTGCCTGTAACAGACATTCCCTCCTCTCCTGGTGAACTCAGGTGAGCGCTTTGTGATGTCATTTCAGTTGGTCATCTGTTTCAAGGTGGAGTTTGGCTTCCCCTGTGACTCCTGGCGTGTTGTGATATCCCCCCTGCTTGTAGCAGACATCCCCTCCTCACCAGGGGAACTCAGGTGACCGCTTTGTGATGTCATTTCACTTGGTCACCTGTTTCAAAGTGGAGGTTGGCTTGCCCTCTGACTCCCAGTGTGTTATGTTATCCCCCATGCCTGAAAAGACATTCCCTCCTCACCAGGGGAACTCAGGTGAGCGCTTTGTGATATCCCCCCTGCTTGTAACAGACATCCCCTGCTCCTCCAGGGGAACTCAGGTGAGCGCTTTGTGATGTCATTTCAGTTGGTCACCTGTTTCAAGGAGGAGGTTGGCTTCCCCTGTGACTCCTGGTGTGTTGTGATATCCCGCCTGCTTGTAACAGACATCCCCTCCTCACCAGGGGAGCTCAGGTGAGCGCTTTGTGATATCCCCCCTGCTTGTAACAGAGATCCCCTGCTCTCCAGGGGAACTCAGGTGACCGCTTTGTGATGTCATTTCACTAGGACACCTGTTTCAAGGTGGAGGTTGGCTTGCCCTCTGACTTCCAGTGTGTTATGTTATCCCCCATGCCAGAAGAGACATTCCCTCATCTCCAGGGGAACTGAGGTGAGGGCTTTGTGATGTCATTGTAGTACGTCACAAGATTCCAGCTGGAGCTTGGCTTCCCCTCTGGTCTAGTGTGTTATGTGTTCCGCCATGCCAGTAAGAGACATTCCTTTGTCTCCATGGGAATAGAGTTGAGCGCTTTGTGATGTCATTTCAGTAGGTCTTAAGGTTCTAGTTGGAGGATGGCTTTGACTCTGACTTGTAGTGTGTTATGTTATCCGCCATGACATTAAGAGACATGTCCTCATCTCCCGGGGACGTAAGTGAGTGAGTCATTTCAGTTGGTCACCTTTTTCAAGGTGAAGGTTGGCTGCCCCTGTGACTTCTGGTGTGTTGTGATATCCCCCCTGCTTGTAACAGACATCCCCTCCTCTCCACGGGAACTCAGGTGAGCGCTTTGTGATGTCATTTCAGTTGGTCACCTGTTTCAAGGTGGAGGTTGGCTTCCCCTGTGACTCCTGGTGTGTTGTGGTATCCCCCCTGCTTGTAACAGACATCCCCTCCTCACCAGGGGAACTCAGGTGAGCGCTTTGTGATATCCCCCCTGCTTGTAACAGAAATCCCCTCCTCACCAGGGGAACTCAGGTGAGCGCTTTGTGATATCTCCCCTGCTTGTAACAGAAATCCCCTCCTCTCCAAGAGAACTCAGGTGAGCGCTTTGTGATATCCCCCCTGCTTATAACAGACATCCCCTCCTCACCAGGGGAACTCAGGTGTGCGCTTTGTGATATCCCCCCTGCTTGTAACAGACATCCCCTCCTCACCAGGGGAACTCAGGTGTGCGCTTTGTGATGTCATTTCAGTTGGTCACCTGTTTCAAGGTTGAGGTTGGCTTCCCCTGTGACTCCTGGTGTGTTGTGATATACCCCCTGCTTGTAACAGACATCCCCTCATCTCTAGTGGAACTCAGGTGAGCGCTTTGTGATGCCATTTCACTTGGTCACCTGTTTCAAGGTGGAGGTTGGCTTCCCCTGTGACTCCTGGCGTGTTGTGGTATCCCCCCTGCTTGTAACAGACATCCCCTCCTCACCAGGGGAACTCAGGTGAGCGCTTTGTGAAATCCCCCCTGCTTGTAACAGACATCCCCTCCCCACCAGGGGAACTCAGGTGAGCGCTTTGTGATATCACCCCTGCTTGTAACAGACATCCCCTCCTCTCCAAGAGAACTCAGGTGAGCGCTTTGTGATATCCCCCCTGCTTGTAACAGACATCCCCTCCTCACCAGGGGAACTCAGGTGTGCGCTTTGTGATATCCCCCCTGCTTGTAACAGACATCCCCTCCTCTCCAGGGGAACTCAGGTGAGCGCTTTGTGATATCCCCCCTGCTTGTAACAGACATCCCCTCATCTCTAGTGGAACTCAGGTGAGCGCTTTGTGATGCCATTTCAGTTGGTCACCTGTTTCAAGGTGGAGGTTGGCTTCCCCTGTGACTCCTGGCGTGTTGTGATATCCCCCCTGCTTGTAACAGACATCCCGTCCTCTCCAGGGGAACTCAAGTGATCCCTTTGTGATATCCCTCCTGCCTGTAACAGACATTCCCTCCTCTCCTGGTGAACTCAGGTGAGCGTTTTGTGATGTCATTTCAGTTGGTCATCTGTTTCAAGGTGGAGTTTGGCTTCCCCTGTGACTCCTGGCGTGTTGTGATATCCCCCCTGCTTGTAACAGACATCCCCTCCTCACCAGGGGAACTCAGGTGACCGATTTGTGATGTCATTTCACTAGGTCACCTGTTTCAAAGTGGAGGTTGGCTTGCCCTCTGACTCCCAGTGTGTTATGTTATCCCCCATGCCTGAAAAGACATTCCCTCCTCACCAGGGGAACTCAGGTGAGCGCTTTGTGATATCCCCCCTGCTTGTAACAGACATCCCCTGCTCCTCCAGGGGAACTCAGGTGAGCGCTTTGTGATTTCTTTTCCGTTGGTCACCTGTTTCAAGGTGGAGGTTGACTTCCCCTGTGACTCCTGGTGTGTTGTAATATCCCGCCTGCTTGTAACAGACATCCCCTCTTCACTAGGGGAACTCAGGTGAGCGCTTTATGATGTCATTTCTGTTGGTCACCTGTTTCAAGGTGGAGTTTGCCTTCCCCTGTGACTCCTGATGTGTTGTGATATCCCCCCTGCTTGTAACAGACATTCCCTCCTCTCCAGGGGAACTCAGGTGAGCGCTTTGTGATATCCCCCCTGCTTGTAACAGACATCCCCTCTTCTCCAGGGGAACTCAGGTGAGCGCTTTGTGATTTCTTTTCCGTTGGTCACCTGTTTCAAGGTGGAGGTTGACTTCCCCTGTGACTCCTGGTGTGTTGTGATATCCCGCCTGCTTGTAACAGACATCCCCTCTTCACTAGGGGAACTCAGGTGAGCGCTTTATGATGTCATTTCTGTTGGTCACCTGTTTCAAGGTGGAGTTTGCCTTCCCCTGTGACTCCTGATGTGTTGTGATATCCCCCCTGCTTGTAACAGACATTCCCTCCTCTCCAGGGGAACTCAGGTGAGCGCTTTGTGGTATCCCCCCTGCTTGTAACAGACATCCCCTCCTCACCAGGGGAACTCAGGTGAGCGCTTTGTGATATCCCCCCTGCTTGTAACAGAGATCCCCTGCTCTCCAGGGGAACTCAGGTGACTGCTTTGTGATGTCATTTCACTAGGACACCTGTTTCAAGGTGGAGGTTGGCTTGCCCTCTGACTTCCAGTGTGTTATGTTATCCCCCGTGCCAGAAGAGACATTCCCTCATCTCCAGGGGAAGTAAGTGAGTGAGTCATTTCAGTTGGTCACCTGTTTCAAGGTGAAGTTTGGCTGCCCCTGTGACTTCTGGTGTGTTGTGATATCCCCCCTGCTTGTAACAGACATTCCCTCCTCTCCACGGGAACTCAGGTGAGCGCTTTGTGATGTCATTTCAGTTGGTCACCTGTTTCAAGGTGGAGGTTGGCTTCCCCTGTGACTCCTGGTGTGTTGTGGTATCCCCCCTGCTTGTAACAGACATCCCCTCCTCACCAGGGGAACTCAGGTGAGCGCTTTGTGATATCCCCCCTGCTTGTAACAGACATCCCCTCCTCTCCAAGAGAACTCAGGTGAGCGCTTTGTGATATCCCCCCTGCTTGTAACAGACATCCCCACCTCTCCAGGTGAACTCAGGTGAGCACTTTGTGATGTCATTTCAGTTGGTCACCTGTTTCAAGGTTGAGGTTGGCTTCCCCTGTGACTCCTGGTGTGTTGTGATATCCCCCCTGCTTGTAACAGACATCCCCTCATCTCTAGTGGAACTCAGGTGAGCGCTTTGTGATGCCATTTCAGTTGGTCACCTGTTTCAAGGTGGAGGTTGGCTTCCCATGTGACTCCTGGCGTGTTGTGATATCCCCCCTGCTTGTAACAGATATCCCGTCCTCTCCAGGGGAACTCAAGTGATCCCTTTGTGATATCCCTCCTGCCTGTAACAGACATTCCCTCCTCTCCTGGTGAACTCAGGTGAGCGCTTTGTGATGTCATTTCAGTTGGTCATCTGTTTCAATGTTGAGGTTGGCTTCCCCTGTGACTCCTGGTGTGTTGTGATATCCCCCCTGCTTGTAACAGACATCCCCTCATCTCTAGTGGAACTCAGGTGAGCGCTTTGTGATGCCATTTCAGTTGGTCACCTGTTTCAAGGTGGAGGTTGGCTTCCCCTGTGACTCCTGGCGTGTTGTGATATCCCCCCTGCTTGTAACAGACATCCCCTCCTCTCCAGGGGAACTCAGGTGAGAGCTTTGTGATATCCCCCCTGCTTGTAACAGACATCCCCACCTTTCCAGGTGAACTCAGGTCAGCGCTTTGTGATGCCATTTCAGTTGGTCACCTGTTTCAAGGTGGAGGTTGGCTTCCCCTGTGACTCCTGGCGTGTTGTGATATCCCCCCTGCTTGTAACAGAAATCCCCTCCTCACCAGGGGAACTCAGGTGAGCGCTTTGTGATATCTCCCCTGCTTGTAACAGACATCCCCTCCTCTCCAAGAGAACTCAGGTGAGCGCTTTGTGATATCCCCCCTGCTTGTAACAGACATCCCCTCCTCTCCAGGGGAACTCAGGTGAGCGCTTTGTGATATCCCCCCTGCTTATAACAAACATCCCCTCCTCTCCAGGGGAACTCAGGTGAGCGCTTTGTGATATCCCCCCTGCTTGTAACAGACATCCCCACCTCTCCAGGTGAACTCAGGTGAGCGCTTTGTGATGTCATTTCAGTTGGTCACCTGTTTCAAGGTTGAGGTTGGCTTCCCCTGTGACTCCTGGTGTGTTGTGATATCCCCCCTGCTTGTAACAGACATCCCCTCATCTCTAGTGGAACTCAGGTGAGCGCTTTGTGATGCCATTTCAGTTGGTCACCTGTTTCAAGGTGGAGGTTGGCTTCCCCTGTGACTCCTGGTGTGTTGTGGTATCCCCCCTGCTTGTAACAGACATCCCCTCCTCACCAGGGGAACTCAGGTGAGCGCTTTGTGATATCCCCCCTGCTTGTAACAGACATCCCCTCCTCACCAGGGGAACTCAGGTAAGCGCTTTGTGATATCACCCCTGCTTGTAACAGACATCCCCTCCTCTCCAAGAGAACTCAGGTGAGCGCTTTGTGATATCCCCCCTGCTTGTAACAGACATCCCCTCCTCACCAGGGGAACTCAGGTGAGCGCTTTGTGATATCCCCCCTGCTTGTAACAGACATCCCCTCCTCTCCAGGGGAACTCAGGTGAGCGCTTTGTGATATCCCCCCTGCTTGTAACAGACATCCCCTCATCTCTAGTGGAACTCAGGTGAGCGCTTTGTGATGCCATTTCAGTTGGTCACCTGTTTCAAGGTGGAGGTTGGCTTCCCCTGTGACTCCTGGCGTGTTGTGATATCCCCCCTGCTTGTAACAGACATCCCGTCCTCTTCAGGGGAACTCAAGTGATCCCTTTGTGGTATCCCTCCTGCCTGTAACAGACATTCCCTCCTCTCCTGGTGAACTCAGGTGAGCGCTTTGTGATGTCATTTCAGTTGGTCATCTGTTTCAAGGTGGAGTTTGGCTTCCCCTGTGACTCCTGGCGTGTTGTGATATCCCCCCTGCTTGTAGCAGACATCCCCTCCTCACCAGGGGAACTCAGGTGACCGCTTTGTGATGTCATTTCACTAGGTCACCTGTTTCAAAGTGGAGGTTGGCTTGCCCTCTGACTCCCAGTGTGTTATGTTATCCCCCATGCCTGAAAAGACATTCCCTCCTCACCAGGGGAACTCAGGTGAGCGCTTTGTGATATCCCCCCTGCTTGTAACAGACATCCCCTGCTCCTCCAGGGGAACTCAGGTGAGCGCTTTGTGATGTCATTTCAGTTGGTCACCTGTTTCAAGGAGGAGGTTGGCTTCCCCTGTGACTCCTGGTGTGTTGTGATATCCCGCCTGCTTGTAACAGACATCCCCTCCTCACCAGGGGAGCTCAGGTGAGCGCTTTGTGATATCCCCCCTGCTTGTAACAGAGATCCCCTGCTCTCCAGGGGAACTCAGGTGACCGCTTTGTGATGTCATTTCACTAGGACACCTGTTTCAAGGTGGAGGTTGGCTTGCCCTCTGACTTCCAGTGTGTTATGTTATCCCCCATGCCAGAAGAGACATTCCCTCATCTCCAGGGGAACTGAGGTGAGGGCTTTGTGATGTCATTGTAGTACGTCACAAGATTCCAGCTGGAGCTTGGCTTCCCCTCTGGTCTAGTGTGTTATGTGTTCCGCCATGCCAGTAAGAGACATTCCTTTGTCTCCATGGGAATAGAGTTGAGCGCTTTGTGATGTCATTTCAGTAGGTCTTAAGGTTCTAGTTGGAGGATGGCTTTGACTCTGACTTGTAGTGTGTTATGTTATCCGCCATGACATTAAGAGACATGTCCTCATCTCCCGGGGACGTAAGTGAGTGAGTCATTTCAGTTGGTCACCTTTTTCAAGGTGAAGGTTGGCTGCCCCTGTGACTTCTGGTGTGTTGTGATATCCCCCCTGCTTGTAACAGACATCCCCTCCTCTCCACGGGAACTCAGGTGAGCGCTTTGTGATGTCATTTCAGTTGGTCACCTGTTTCAAGGTGGAGGTTGGCTTCCCCTGTGACTCCTGGTGTGTTGTGGTATCCCCCCTGCTTGTAACAGACATCCCCTCCTCACCAGGGGAACTCAGGTGAGCGCTTTGTGATATCCCCCCTGCTTGTAACAGAAATCCCCTCCTCACCAGGGGAACTCAGGTGAGCGCTTTGTGATATCTCCCCTGCTTGTAACAGAAATCCCCTCCTCTCCAAGAGAACTCAGGTGAGCGCTTTGTGATATCCCCCCTGCTTATAACAGACATCCCCTCCTCACCAGGGGAACTCAGGTGTGCGCTTTGTGATATCCCCCCTGCTTGTAACAGACATCCCCTCCTCACCAGGGGAACTCAGGTGTGCGCTTTGTGATGTCATTTCAGTTGGTCACCTGTTTCAAGGTTGAGGTTGGCTTCCCCTGTGACTCCTGGTGTGTTGTGATATACCCCCTGCTTGTAACAGACATCCCCTCATCTCTAGTGGAACTCAGGTGAGCGCTTTGTGATGCCATTTCACTTGGTCACCTGTTTCAAGGTGGAGGTTGGCTTCCCCTGTGACTCCTGGCGTGTTGTGGTATCCCCCCTGCTTGTAACAGACATCCCCTCCTCACCAGGGGAACTCAGGTGAGCGCTTTGTGAAATCCCCCCTGCTTGTAACAGACATCCCCTCCCCACCAGGGGAACTCAGGTGAGCGCTTTGTGATATCACCCCTGCTTGTAACAGACATCCCCTCCTCTCCAAGAGAACTCAGGTGAGCGCTTTGTGATATCCCCCCTGCTTGTAACAGACATCCCCTCCTCACCAGGGGAACTCAGGTGTGCGCTTTGTGATATCCCCCCTGCTTGTAACAGACATCCCCTCCTCTCCAGGGGAACTCAGGTGAGCGCTTTGTGATATCCCCCCTGCTTGTAACAGACATCCCCTCATCTCTAGTGGAACTCAGGTGAGCGCTTTGTGATGCCATTTCAGTTGGTCACCTGTTTCAAGGTGGAGGTTGGCTTCCCCTGTGACTCCTGGCGTGTTGTGATATCCCCCCTGCTTGTAACAGACATCCCGTCCTCTCCAGGGGAACTCAAGTGATCCCTTTGTGATATCCCTCCTGCCTGTAACAGACATTCCCTCCTCTCCTGGTGAACTCAGGTGAGCGTTTTGTGATGTCATTTCAGTTGGTCATCTGTTTCAAGGTGGAGTTTGGCTTCCCCTGTGACTCCTGGCGTGTTGTGATATCCCCCCTGCTTGTAACAGACATCCCCTCCTCACCAGGGGAACTCAGGTGACCGATTTGTGATGTCATTTCACTAGGTCACCTGTTTCAAAGTGGAGGTTGGCTTGCCCTCTGACTCCCAGTGTGTTATGTTATCCCCCATGCCTGAAAAGACATTCCCTCCTCACCAGGGGAACTCAGGTGAGCGCTTTGTGATATCCCCCCTGCTTGTAACAGACATCCCCTGCTCCTCCAGGGGAACTCAGGTGAGCGCTTTGTGATTTCTTTTCCGTTGGTCACCTGTTTCAAGGTGGAGGTTGACTTCCCCTGTGACTCCTGGTGTGTTGTAATATCCCGCCTGCTTGTAACAGACATCCCCTCTTCACTAGGGGAACTCAGGTGAGCGCTTTATGATGTCATTTCTGTTGGTCACCTGTTTCAAGGTGGAGTTTGCCTTCCCCTGTGACTCCTGATGTGTTGTGATATCCCCCCTGCTTGTAACAGACATTCCCTCCTCTCCAGGGGAACTCAGGTGAGCGCTTTGTGATATCCCCCCTGCTTGTAACAGACATCCCCTCTTCTCCAGGGGAACTCAGGTGAGCGCTTTGTGATTTCTTTTCCGTTGGTCACCTGTTTCAAGGTGGAGGTTGACTTCCCCTGTGACTCCTGGTGTGTTGTGATATCCCGCCTGCTTGTAACAGACATCCCCTCTTCACTAGGGGAACTCAGGTGAGCGCTTTATGATGTCATTTCTGTTGGTCACCTGTTTCAAGGTGGAGTTTGCCTTCCCCTGTGACTCCTGATGTGTTGTGATATCCCCCCTGCTTGTAACAGACATTCCCTCCTCTCCAGGGGAACTCAGGTGAGCGCTTTGTGGTATCCCCCCTGCTTGTAACAGACATCCCCTCCTCACCAGGGGAACTCAGGTGAGCGCTTTGTGATATCCCCCCTGCTTGTAACAGAGATCCCCTGCTCTCCAGGGGAACTCAGGTGACTGCTTTGTGATGTCATTTCACTAGGACACCTGTTTCAAGGTGGAGGTTGGCTTGCCCTCTGACTTCCAGTGTGTTATGTTATCCCCCGTGCCAGAAGAGACATTCCCTCATCTCCAGGGGAAGTAAGTGAGTGAGTCATTTCAGTTGGTCACCTGTTTCAAGGTGAAGTTTGGCTGCCCCTGTGACTTCTGGTGTGTTGTGATATCCCCCCTGCTTGTAACAGACATTCCCTCCTCTCCACGGGAACTCAGGTGAGCGCTTTGTGATGTCATTTCAGTTGGTCACCTGTTTCAAGGTGGAGGTTGGCTTCCCCTGTGACTCCTGGTGTGTTGTGGTATCCCCCCTGCTTGTAACAGACATCCCCTCCTCACCAGGGGAACTCAGGTGAGCGCTTTGTGATATCCCCCCTGCTTGTAACAGACATCCCCTCCTCTCCAAGAGAACTCAGGTGAGCGCTTTGTGATATCCCCCCTGCTTGTAACAGACATCCCCACCTCTCCAGGTGAACTCAGGTGAGCACTTTGTGATGTCATTTCAGTTGGTCACCTGTTTCAAGGTTGAGGTTGGCTTCCCCTGTGACTCCTGGTGTGTTGTGATATCCCCCCTGCTTGTAACAGACATCCCCTCATCTCTAGTGGAACTCAGGTGAGCGCTTTGTGATGCCATTTCAGTTGGTCACCTGTTTCAAGGTGGAGGTTGGCTTCCCATGTGACTCCTGGCGTGTTGTGATATCCCCCCTGCTTGTAACAGATATCCCGTCCTCTCCAGGGGAACTCAAGTGATCCCTTTGTGATATCCCTCCTGCCTGTAACAGACATTCCCTCCTCTCCTGGTGAACTCAGGTGAGCGCTTTGTGATGTCATTTCAGTTGGTCATCTGTTTCAATGTTGAGGTTGGCTTCCCCTGTGACTCCTGGTGTGTTGTGATATCCCCCCTGCTTGTAACAGACATCCCCTCATCTCTAGTGGAACTCAGGTGAGCGCTTTGTGATGCCATTTCAGTTGGTCACCTGTTTCAAGGTGGAGGTTGGCTTCCCCTGTGACTCCTGGCGTGTTGTGATATCCCCCCTGCTTGTAACAGACATCCCCTCCTCTCCAGGGGAACTCAGGTGAGAGCTTTGTGATATCCCCCCTGCTTGTAACAGACATCCCCACCTTTCCAGGTGAACTCAGGTCAGCGCTTTGTGATGCCATTTCAGTTGGTCACCTGTTTCAAGGTGGAGGTTGGCTTCCCCTGTGACTCCTGGCGTGTTGTGATATCCCCCCTGCTTGTAACAGACATCCCGTCCTCTCCAGGGGAACTCAAGTGATCCCTTTTGTCAGGATTGTAGAATCTCTGCCATAAATTAGTCTGAGTTATTAGCCTGAGTTCCTCCATCTCAGTTATATTGCTTAATTGGACCTGGCGCCTGCTTGTCCTGGCCTTGTAGTTTGTAAGCTATAAAATAGAATAGTGATGTTATGTTAACCTTATCTTGTTGTGGGCTCACAGGGTTGTTGTCACCTCTCTCAAGGCTGGGAGAGTGAGATCCTGTTTATGTAACACATATGTCTTTTCTCTTCTAACCCCCTCCCTTGGGAACTGTCAAGTTTTGGGCGGGAGAAATGTATTGATAAGCTGGGGCAAATCTGGCCTCTGGTCAGATTTGACTTTCAGTCTAATGCGTATAGTGCTAATCAATAAAACTCTTTTCTTTCGAAGAAGTTTTGTTGTGAGTTTCCTGTGCGTCTGACACCTTTGTGATATCCCTCCTGCCTGTAACAGACATTCCCTCCTCTCCTGGTGAACTCAGGTGAGCGCTTTGTGATGTCATTTCAGTTGGTCATCTGTTTCAAGGTGGAGTTTGGCTTCCCCTGTGACTCCTGGCGTGTTGTGATATCCCCCCTACTTGTAACAGACATCCCCTCCTCACCAGGGGAACTCAGGTGACCGCTTTGTGATGTCATTTCACTAGGTCACCTGTTTCAAAGTGGAGGTTGGCTTGCCCTCTGACTCCCAGTGTGTTATGTTATCCCCCATGCCTGAAAAGACATTCCCTCCTCACCAGGGGAACTCAGGTGAGCGCTTTGTGATATCCCCCCTGCTTGTAACAGACATCCCCTGCTCTCCAGGGGAACTCAGGTGAGCACTTTGTGATGTCATTTCAGTTGGTCACCTGTTTCAAGGAGGAGGTTGGCTTCCCCTGTGACTCCTGGTGTGTTGTGATATCCCGCCTGCTTGTAACAGACATCCCCTCTTCACTAGGGGAACTCAGGTGAGCGCTTTGTGATATCCCCCCTGCTTGTAACAGACATCCCCTCTTCTCCAGGGGAACTCAGGTGAGCGCTTTGTGATTTCTTTTCCATTGGTCACCTGTTTCAAGGTGGAGGTTGGCTTCCCCTGTGACTCCTGGCGTGTTGTGGTATCCCCCCTGCTTGTAACAGACATCCCCTCCTCACCAGGGGAACTCAGGTGAGCGCTTTGTGATATCCCCCCTGCTTGTAACAGACATCCCCTCTTCTCCAGGGGAACTCAGGTGAGCGCTTTGTGATTTCTTTTCCATTGGTCACCTGTTTCAAGGTGGAGGTTGGCTTCCCCTGTGACTCCAGGTGTGTTGTGATATCCCCCCTGCTTGTAACAGACATCCCCTCATCTCTAGTGGAACTCAGGTGAGCGCTTTGTGATGCCATTTCAGTTGGTCACCTGTTTCAAGGTGGAGGTTGGCTTCCCCTGTGATTCCTGGCGTGTTTTGATATCCCCCCTGCTTGTAACAGACATCCCGTCCTCTCCAGGGGAACTCAAGTGATCCCTTTGTGATATCCCTCCTGCCTGTAACAGACATTCCCTCCTCTCCTGGTGAACTCAGGTGAGCGCTTTGTGATGTCATTTCAGTTGGTCATCTGTTTCAAGGTGGAGTTTGGCTTCCCCTGTGACTCCTGGCGTGTTGTGATATCCCCCCTGCTTGTAACAGACATCCCCTCCTCACCAGGGGAACTCAGGTGACCGCTTTGTGATGTCATTTCACTAGGTCACCTGTTTCAAAGTGGAGGTTGGCTTGCCCTCTGAGTTCCAGTGTGTTATGTTATCCCCCATGCCAGAAGAGGCATTCCCTCATCTCCAGGGGAACTGAGGTGAGGGCTTTGTGATGTCATTGTAGTACGTCACAAGATTCCAGCTGGAGCTTGGCTTCCCCTCTGGTCTAGTGTGTTATGTGTTCCGCCATGCCAGTAAGAGACATTCCTTTGTCTCCATGGGAATTTGTCTCCATGGAGACATCAGACTGGAGAGAGGTGAGTAGCGGGGTACCTCAGGGTTCGGTGCTCGGCCCGGTACTTTTTAACATATTTATTAATGATCTAGATGAGGGGGTGGAGGGACTACTCATCAAGTTTGCAGATGACACCAAATTGGGAGGACTGGCAAATACTCCGGAAGATAGAGACAGAGTTCAACGAGATCTGAACACAATGGAAAAATGGGCAAATGAGAACAAGATGCAATTTAATAAAGATAAGTGTAAAGTTCTGCATCTGGGTCAAAAAAATGAAAAGCATGCCTACTGGATGGGGGATACGCTTCTAGGTAGCACTGTGTGTGAACGAGACCTTGGGGTACTTGTGGATTGTAAACTAAACATGAGCAGGCAGTGTGATGCAGCGGTAAAAAAGGCAAATAACATTTTGGGCTGTATCAATAGAGGCATCACATCAAAATCACAAGATGTCATAGTCCCATTGTATACGGCACTGGTCAGACCACACCTGGAGTACTGTGTGTAGTTCTGGAGGCCTCACTTCAAGAAGGACATCGATAAAATTGAAAGGGTACAGAGGAGAGCAACGAGGATGATTTGGGGCCAAGGGACCAAGCCCTATGAAGATAGGTTGAGGGACTTGGGAATGTTCAGCCTGGAGAAAAGGAGGTTGAGAGGGGACATGATAGCCCTCTTTAAGTATTTGAAAGGTTGTCACTTGGAGGAGGGCAGGATGCTGTTTCTGCTGGCTGCAGAGGAAAGGACACGCAGTAATGGGTTTAAACTTCAAGTACAACAATATAGGCTAGATATCAGGAAAAAGTTTTTCACAGTCAGAGTAGTTCAGCAGTGGAATAGGCTGCCTAAGGAGGTGGTGAGCGCCCCCTCACTGGAAATCTTCAAACAAAGGTTGGATACACACTTTTCTTGGATGCTTTAGGATGCTTAGGGCTAATCCTGCGTTGAGCAGGGGGTTGGACTAGATGGCCTGTATGGCCCCTTCCAACTCTATGATTCTATGATTCTATGATTCTATGAATAGAGTTGAGCGCTTTGTGATGTCATTTCAGTAGGTCTTAAGGTTCTAGTTGGAGGATGGCTTTGACTCTGACTTGTAGTGTGTTATGTTATCCGCCATGACATTAAGAGACATGTCCTCATCTCCAGGGGAAGTAAGTGAGTGAGTCATTTCAGTAGGTCACCTGTTTCAAGGTGAAGGTTGGCTGCCCCTGTGACTTCTGGTGTGTTGTGATATCCCCCCTGCTTGTAACAGACATCCCCTCCTCTCCACGGGAACTCAGGTGAGCGCTTTGTGATGTCATTTCAGTTGGTCACCTGTTTCAAGGTGGAGGTTGGCTTCCCCTGTGACTCCTGGTGTGTTGTGATATCCCCCCTGCTTGTAACAGACATCCCCTCCTCTCCAGGGAAAGTCAAGTCAGCGCTTTGTGATGTCATTTCAGTTGGTCACCTGTTTCAAGGTTGAGGTTGGCCTCCCCTGTGACTCCTGGTGTATTGTGATATCCCCCCTGCTTGTAACAGACATCCCCTCCCCACCAGGGGAACTCAGGTGAGCGCTTTGTGATATCCCTCCTGCTTGTAACAGACATCCCCTCCTCTCCAGGGGAACTCAGGTGAGCGCTTTGTGATATCCCCCCTGCTTATAACAGACATCCCCTCCTCTCCAGGGGAACTCAGGTGAGCGCTTTGTGATATCACACCTGCTTGTAACAGACATCCCCACCTTTCCAGGTGAACTCAGGTCAGCGCTTTGTGATGTCATTTCAGTTGGTCACCTGTTTCAAAGTTGAGGTTGGCTTCCCCTGTGATTCCTGGCGTGTTGTGGTATCCCCCCTGCAAGGAAGAGACATCACCTCCTCTCCTGGGGAACTCAGGTGAGCGCTTTGTGATATCCCCCCTGCTTGTAACAGAGATCCCCTGCTCTCCAGGGGAACTCAGGTGACCGCTTTGTGATGTCATTTCACTAGGTCACCTGTTTCAAGGTGGAGAATGGCCTGCCCTCTGACTTCCAGTGTGTTATGTTATCCCCCATGCCAGAAGAGACATTCCCTCATCTCCAGGGGAACTGAGGTGAGGGCTTTGTGATGTCATTGTAGTACGTCACAAGATTCCAGCTGGAGCTTGGCTTCCCCTCTGGTCTAGTGTGTTATGTGTTCCGCCATGCCAGTAAGAGACATTCCTTTGTCTCCATGGGAATAGAGTTGAGCGCTTTGTGATGTCATTTCTGTAGGTCTTAAGGTTCTAGTTGGAGGATGGCTTTGACTCTGACTTCTAGTGTGTTATGTTATCCGCTATGACATTAAGAGACATTTCCTCATCTCCAGGGGAAGTAAGTGAGTGAGTCATTTCAGTTGGTCACCTGTTTCAAGGGGGAGGTTGGCTTCCCCTGTGATTCCTGGCGTGTTGTGATATCCCCCCTGCTTGTAACAGACATCCCGTCCTCTCCAGGGGAACTCAAGTGATCCCTTTGTGATATCCCTCCTGCCTGTAACAGACATTCCCTCCTCTCCTGGTGAACTCAGGTGAGCGCTTTGTGATGTCATTTCAGTTGGTCATCTGTTTCAAGGTGGAGTTTGGCTTCCCCTGTGACTCCTGGCGTGTTGTGATATCCCCCCTGCTTGTAACAGACATCCCCTCCTCACCAGGGGAACTCAGGTGACCGCTTTGTGATGTCATTTCACTAGGTCACCTGTTTCAAAGTGGAGGTTGGCTTGCCCTCTGACTCCCAGTGTGTTATGTTATCCCCCATGCCTGAAAAGACATTCCCTCCTCACCAGGGGAACTCAGGTGAGCGCTTTGTGATATCCCCCCTGCTTGTAACAGACATCCCCTCCTCTCCACAGGAACTCAGGTGAGCGCTTTGTGATGTCATTTCAGTTGGTCACCTGTTTCAAGGTGGAGGTTGGCTTCCCCTGTGACTCCTGGTGTGTTGGGATATCCCCCCTGCTTGTAACAGACATCCCCTCATCTCTAGTGGAACTCAGGTGAGCGCTTTGTGATGCCATTTCAGTTGGTCGCCTGTTTCAAGGTGGAGGTTGGCTTCCTCTGTGACTCCTGGCGTGTTGTGATATTCCCCCTGCTTGTAACAGACATCCCCTCCTCTCCACGGGAACTCAGGTGAGCGCTTTGTGATGTCATTTCTGTTGGTCACCTGTTTCAAGGTGGAGGTTGGCTTCCCCTGTGACTCCTGGTGTGTTGTGATATCCCCCCTGCTTGTAACAGACATCCCCTCCTCTCCAGGGAAAGTCAAGTCAGCGCTTTGTGATGTCATTTCAGTTGGTCACCTGTTTCAAGGTTGAGGTTGGCCTCCCCTGTGACTCCTGGCGTGTTGTGATATCCCCCCTGCTTGTAACAGACATCCCCTCCTCTCCACGGGAACTCAGGTGAGCACTTTGTGATGTCATTTCTGTTGGTCACCTGTTTCAAGGTGGAGGTTGGCTTCCCCTGTGACTCCTGGTGTGTTGTGATATCCCTCCTGCTTGTAACAGACATCCCCTCATCTCTAGGGGAACTCAGGTGAGCGCTTTGCGATATCCCCCTGCTTGTAACAGACATCCCCTCCTCACCAGGGGAACTCAGGTGAGCGCTTTGTGATATCCCCCCTGCTTGTAACAGACATCCCCTCCTCACCAGGGGAACTCAGGTGAGCGCTTTGTGATATCACCCCTGCTTGTAACAGACATCCCCTCCTCTCCAAGAGAACTCAGGTGAGCGCTTTGTGATATCCCCCCTGCTTGTAACAGACATCCCCTCCTCACCAGGGGAACTCAGGTGAGCGCTTTGTGATATCCCCCCTGCTTGTAACAGACATCCCCTCCTCTCCAGGGGAACTCAGGTGAGCGCTTTGTGATATCCCCCCTGCTTGTAACAGACATCCCCTCCTCTCCAGGGGAACTCAGGTGAGCGCTTTGTGATATCCCCCCTGCTTGTAACAGACATTCCCACCTCTCCAGGTGAACTCAGGTGAGCGCTTTGTGATGTCATTTCAGTTGGTCACCTGTTTCAAGGTTGAGGTTGGCTTCCCCTGTGACTCCTGGTGTGTTGTGATATCCCCCCTGCTTGTAACAGACATCCCCTCATCTCTAGTGGAACTCAGGTGAGCGCTTTGTGATGTCATTTCAGTTGGTCATCTATTTCAAGGTGGAGTTTGGCTTCTCCTGTGACTCCTGGCGTGTTGTGATATCCCCCCTGCTTGTAACAGACATCCCGTCCTATCCAGGGGAACTCAAGTGATCCCTTTGTGATATCCCTCCTGCCTGTAACAGACATTCCCTCCTCTCCTGGTGAACTCAGGTGAGCGCTTTGTGATGTCATTTCAGTAGGTCACCTGTTTCAAGGTGGAGGTTGGCTTGCCAGTGTGTTATGTTATCCCCCATGCCAGAAGAGACATTCCCTCATCTCCAGGGGAACTGAGGTGAGGGCTTTGTGATGTCATTGTAGTACGTCACAAGATTCCAGCTGGAGCTTGGCTTCCCCTCTGGTCTAGTGTGTTATGTGTTCCGCCATGCCAGTAAGAGACATTCCTTTGTCTCCATGGAAATAGAGTTGAGCGCTTTGTGATGTCATTTCAGTAGGTCTTAAGGTTCTAGTTGGAGGATGGCTTTGACTCTGACTTCTAGTGTGTTATGTTATCCGCCATGACATTAAGAGACATGTCCTCATCTCCAGGGAAAGTGAGTGAGTGAGTCATTTCAGTTGGTCACCTGTTTCAAGGTGAAGGTTGGCGGCCCCTGTGACTTCTGCTGTGTTGTGATATCCCCCCTGCTTGTAACAGACATCCCCTCCTCTCCACGGGAACTCAGGTGAGCGCTTTGTGATGTCATTTCAGTTGGTCACCTGTTTCAAGGTGAAGGTTGGCTGCCCCTGTGACTTCTGGTGTGTTGTGATATCCCCCTGCTTGTAACAGACTTCCCCTCGTCTCCAGGGAAAGTCAAGTCAGCGCTTTGTGATGTCATTTCAGTTGGTCAACTGTTTCAAGGTTGAGGTTGGCCTCCCCTGTGACTCCTGGTGTGTTGTGATATCCCTCCTGCTTGTAACAGACATCCCCTCATCTCTAGGGGAACTCAGGTGAGCGCTTTGTGATATCCCCCCTGCTTGTAACAGACATCCCCTCCTCACCAGGGGAACTCAGGTGAGCGCTTTGTGATATCCCCCCTGCTTGTAACAGACATTCCCTGCTCTCCAGGGGAACTCAGGTGACCGCTTTGTGATGTAATTTCAGTTGATCACCTAGTTCAAGGTGGAGGTTGCCTTCCCCTGTGACTCCTGGTGTGTTGTGATATCCACCCTGCTTGTAACAGACATCCCCTCCTCTCCAGGGGAACTCAGGTGAGCGCTTTGTGATATCCCCCCTGCTTGTAACAGACATCTCCTCCTCTCCAGGGGAACTCATGTGAGCGCTTTGTGATATCCCCCCTGCTTGTAACAGACATCCCCACCTCTTCAGGGGAACTCAGGTGAGCCCTTTGTGATGCCATTTCAGTTGGTCACCTGTTTCAAGGTGGAGGTTGGTTTCCCCTGTGACTCCTGGCGTGTTGTGATATCCCCCCTGCTTGTAACAGACATCCCGTCCTCTCCAGGGGAACTCAAGTGAGCGCTTTGTGATATCCCTCCTGCCTGTAACAGACATCCCCTCCTCACCAGGGGAACCCAGGTGAGCGCTTTGTGATATCCCCCCTGCTTGTAACAGACATCCCCTCTTCTCCAGGTGTACTCAGGTGAGCGCTTTGTGATGTCATTTCAGTTGATCACCTGTTTCAAGGTTAAGGTTGGCTTCCCCTGTGACTCCTGGTGTGTTGTGATATCCCCCCTGCTTGTAACAGCTACCCCTCCTCTCCAGGTGTACTCAGGTGAGCTCTTTGTGATATCCCCCCTGTTTATAACAGACATCCCGTCCTCTCTAGGGGAACTCAGGTGAGCGCTTTGTGATATCCCCCCTGCTTATAACAGACATCCCCTCCTCTCCAGGGGAACTCAGGTGAGCGCTTTGTGATATCACCCCTGCTTGTAACAGACATCCCCACCTTTCCAGGTGAACTCAGGTCAGCGCTTTGTGATGTCATTTCAGTTGGTCACCTGTTTCAAAGTTGAGGTTGGCTTCCCCTGTGATTCCTGGCGTGTTGTGGTATCCCCCCTGCAAGGAAGAGACATCACCTCCTCTCCTGGGGAACTCAGGTGAGCGCTTTGTGATATCCCCCCTGCTTGTAACAGAGATCCCCTGCTCTCCAGGGGAACTCAGGTGACCGCTTTGTGATGTCATTTCACTAGGTCACCTGTTTCAAGGTGGAGAATGGCCTGCCCTCTGACTTCCAGTGTGTTATGTTATCCCCCATGCCAGAAGAGACATTCCCTCATCTCCAGGGGAACTGAGGTGAGGGCTTTGTGATGTCATTGTAGTACGTCACAAGATTCCAGCTGGAGCTTGGCTTCCCCTCTGGTTTTGTGTGTTATGTGTTCCGCCATGCCAGTAAGAGACATTCCTTTGTCTCCATGGGAATAGAGTTGAGCGCTTTGTGATGTCATTTCTGTAGGTCTTAAGGTTCTAGTTGGAGGATGGCTTTGACTCTGACTTCTAGTGTGTTATGTTATCCGCTATGACATTAAGAGACATTTCCTCATCTCCAGGGGAAGTAAGTGAGTGAGTCATTTCAGTTGGTCACCTGTTTCAAGGTGGAGGTTGGCTTCCCCTGTGATTCCTGGCGTGTTGTGATATCCCCCCTGCTTGTAACAGACATCCCGTCCTCTCCAGGGGAACTCAAGTGATCCCTTTGTGATATCCCTCCTGCCTGTAACAGACATTCCCTCCTCTCCTGGTGAACTCAGGTGAGCGCTTTGTGATGTCATTTCACTAGGTCACCTGTTTCAAAGTGGAGGTTGGCTTGCCCTCTGACTCCCAGTGTGTTATGTTATCCCCCATGCCTGAAAAGACATTCCCTCCTCACCAGGGGAACTCAGGTGAGCGCTTTGTGATATCCCCCCTGCTTGTAACAGACATCCCCTCCTCTCTACGGGAACTCAGGTGAGCGCTTTGTGATGTCATTTCTGTTGGTCACCTGTTTCAAGGTGGAGGTTGGCTTCCCCTGTGACTCCTGGTGTGTTGTGATATCCCCCCTGCTTGTAACAGACATCCCCTCCTCTCCAGGGAAAGTCAAGTCAGCGCTTTGTGATGTCATTTCAGTTGGTCACCTGTTTCAAGGTTGAGGTTGGCCTCCCCTGTGACTCCTGGCGTGTTGTGATATCCCCCCTGCTTGTAACAGACATCCCCTCCTCTCCACGGGAACTCAGGTGAGCACTTTGTGATGTCATTTCTGTTGGTCACCTGTTTCAAGGTGGAGGTTGGCTTCCCCTGTGACTCCTGGTGTGTTGTGATATCCCTCCTGCTTGTAACAGACATCCCCTCATCTCTAGGGGAACTCAGGTGAGCGCTTTGCGATATCCCCCTGCTTTTAACAGACATCCCCTCCTCACCAGGGGAACTCAGGTGAGCGCTTTGTGATATCCCCCCTGCTTGTAACAGACATCCCCTCCTCACCAGGGGAACTCAGGTGAGCGCTTTGTGATATCACCCCTGCTTGTAACAGACATCCCCTCCTCTCCAAGAGAACTCAGGTGAGCGCTTTGTGATATCCCCCCTGTTTGTAACAGACATCCCCTCCTCACCAGGGGAACTCAGGTGAGCGCTTTGTGATATCCCCCCTGCTTGTAACAGACATCCCCTCTTCTCCAGGTGTACTCAGGTGAGCGCTTTGTGATGTCATTTCAGTTGATCACCTGTTTCAAGGTTAAGGTTGGCTTCCCCTGTGACTCCTGGTGTGTTGTGATATCCCCCCTGCTTGTAACAGCTACCCCTCCTCTCCAGGTGTACTCAGGTGAGCTCTTTGTGATATCCCCCCTGTTTATAACAGACATCCCGTCCTCTCTAGGGGAACTCAGGTGAGCGCTTTGTGATATACCCCCTGCTTGTAACAGACATCCCCTCTTCTCCAGGTGTACTCAGGTGAGCGCTTTGTGATGTCATTTCAGTTGATCACCTGTTTCAAGGTTAAGGTTGGCTTCCCCTGTGACTCCTGGTGTGTTGTGATATCCCCCCTGCTTGTAACAGCTACCGCTCCTCTCCAGGTGTACTCAGGTGAGCTCTTTGTGATATCCCCCCTGTTTATAACAGACATCCCGTCCTCTCTAGGGGAACTCAGGTGAGCGCTTTGTGATATCCCCCCTGCTTATAACAGACATCCCCTCCTCTCCAGGGGAACTCAGGTGAGCGCTTTGTGATGTCATTTCAGTTGGTCATCTGTTTCAAGGTGCAGGTTGGCTTCCCCTGTGACTCCTGGCGTGTTGTGATATCCCCCCTGCTTGTAACAGCTACCCCTCCTCTCCAGGTGTACTCAGGTGAGCTCTTTGTGATATCCCCCCTGTTTATAACAGACATCCCGTCCTCTCTAGGGAAACTCAGGTGAGCGCTTTGTGATATCCCCCCTGCTTGTAACAGACATCCCCTCTTCTCCAGGTGTACTCAGGTGAGCGCTTTGTGATGTCATTTCAGTTGATCACCTGTTTCAAGGTTAAGGTTGGCTTCCCCTGTGACTCCTGGTGTGTTGTGATATCCCCCCTGCTTGTAACAGCTACCCCTCCTCTCCAGGTGTACTCAGGTGAGCTCTTTGTGATATCCCCCCTGTTTATAACAGACATCCCGTCCTCTCTAGGGGAACTCAGGTGAGCGCTTTGTGATATCCCCCCTGCTTATAACAGACATCCCCTCCTCTCCAGGGGAACTCAGGTGAGCGCTTTCTGATGTCATTTCAGTTGGTCATCTGTTTCAAGGTGCAGGTTGGCTTCCCCTGTGACTCCTGGCGTGTTGTGATATCCCCCCTGCTTGTAACAGACATCCCCTCCTCACCAGGGGAACTCAGGTGAGCGCTTTGTGATGTCCCCCCGGCTTGTAACAGACATCCCCTCCTCACCAGGGGAAATCAGGTGAGCGCTTTGTGATATCCCCCCGGCTTGTAACAGACATCCACTCCTCTCCAGGGGAACTCAGGTGAGCGCTTTGTGATATCCCCCCTGCTTGTAACAGACATCCCCTCTTCTCCAGGTGTACTCAGGTGAGCGCTTTGTGATGTCATTTCAGTTGATCACCTGTTTCAAGGTTAAGGTTGGTTTCCCCTGTGACTCCTGGTGTGTTGTGATATCCCCCCTGCTTGTAACAGCTACCCCTCCTCTCCAGGTGTACTTAGGTGAGCGCTTTGTGATGTCATTTCAGAAGGTCACCTGTTTCAACGTAATGGTTGGCTGCCCCTGTGACTTCTGGTGTGTTGTGATATCCCCCCTGCTTGTAACAGACATCCCCTCCTCTCCACGGGAACTCAGGTGAGCGCTTTGTGATGTCATTTCAGTTGGTCACCTGTTTCAAGGTGGAGATTGGCTTCCCCTGTGACTCCTGGTGTGTTGTGATATCCCCCCTGCTTGTAACAGACATCCCCTCGTCACTAGGGGAACTCAGGTGAGCGCTTTGTGATGTCATTTCAGTTGGTCACCTGTTTCAAGGTGGAGGTTGCCTTCCCCTGTGACTCCTGGTGTGTTGTGATATCCCCCCTGTTTGTAACACACTTCCCCTCATCTCTAGTGGAACTCAGGTGAGCGCTTTGTAATATCCCTCCTGCCTGTAACAGACATTCCCTCCTCTCCTGGTGATCTCAGGGGAGCGCTTTGTGATGTCATTTCAGTTGGTCATCTGTTTCAAGGTGGATATTGGTTTCCACTGTGACTCCTGGTGTGTTGTGATATCCCCCCTGTTTGTAACACACTTCCCCTCATCTCTAGTGGAACTCAGGTGAGCGCTTTGTGGTATCCCCCCTGCTTATAACAGCCATCCCCTCCTCTCCAGGGGAACTCAGGTGAGCGCTTTGTGATATCCCCGCTGCTTGTAACAGACATCCCCACCTCTCCAGGTGAACTCAGGTGAGCGCTTTGTGATGTCATTTCAGTTGGTCACCTGTTTCAAGGTTGAGGTTGGCTTCCCCTGTGACTCCTGGCGTGTTGTGATATCCCCCCTGCTTGTAACAGACATCCCGTCCTCTCCAGGGGAACTCAAGTGAGCGCTTTGTGATGTCATTTCAGTTGGTCACCTGTTTCAAGGTTGAGGTTGGCTTCCCCTGTGACTCCTGGTGTGTTGTGATATCCCCCCTGCTTGTAACAGATATCCCCGCATCTCTAGTGGAACTCAGGTGAGCCCTTTGTGATGCCATTTCAGTTGGTCACCTGTTTCAAGGTGGAGGTTGGCTTCCCCTGTGAATCCTGGCGTGTTGTGATATCCCCCCTGCTTGTAACAGACATCCCGTCCTCTCCAGGGGAACTCAAGTGAGCGCTTTGTGATATCCCTCCTGCCTGTAACAGACATCCCCTCCTCACCAGGGGAACCCAGGTGAGCGCTTTGTGATATCCCCCCTGCTTGTAACAGACATCTTCTCCACTCCAGGGGAACTCAGGTGTGCGCTTTGTGATATCCTCCCTGCTTGTAACAGACATCCCCTCCTCTCCAGGGGATCTCAGGTGAGCGCTTTGTGATTTCTTTTCAGTTGGTCACCTGTTTCAAGGTTGAGGTTGGCTTCCCCTGTGAATCCTGGTGTGTTGTGATATCCCCCCTGCTTGTAACAGACATCCCCTCCTCTCCAGGGGAACTCAGGTGTGCGCTTTGTGATATCCTCCCTGCTTGTAACAGACATCCCCTCTTCTCCAGGGGAACTCAGGTGAGCGCTTTGTGATGTCATTTCAGTTGGTCACCTGTTTCAAGGTGGAGGTTGCCTTCCCCTGTGACTCCTGGTGTGTTGTGATATCCCCCCTGTTTGTAACACACTTCCCCTCATCTCTAGTGGAACTCAGGTGAGCGCTTTGTAATATCCCTCCTGCCTGTAACAGACATTCCCTCCTCTCCTGGTGATCTCAGGGGAGCGCTTTGTGATGTCATTTCAGTTGGTCATCTGTTTCAAGGTGGATATTGGTTTCCACTGTGACTCCTGGTGTGTTGTGATATCCCCCCTGTTTGTAACACACTTCCCCTCATCTCTAGTGGAACTCAGGTGAGCGCTTTGTAATATCCCTCCTGCCTGTAACAGACATTCCCTCCTCTCCTGGTGATCTCAGGGGAGCGCTTTGTGATGTCATTTCAGTTGGTCATCTGTTTCAAGGTGGATATTGGTTTCCACTGTGACTCCTGGTGTGTTGTGATATCCCCCCTGTTTGTAACACACTTCCCCTCATCTCTAGTGGAACTCAGGTGAGCGCTTTGTGGTATCCCCCCTGCTTATAACAGCCATCCCCTCCTCTCCAGGGGAACTCAGGTGAGCGCTTTGTGATATCCCCGCTGCTTGTAACAGACATCCCCTCCTCTCCAGGGGAACTCAGGTGTGCGCTTTGTGATATCCCCACTGCTTGTAACAGACATCCCCTCTTCTCCAGGTGTACTCAGGTGAGCGCTTTGTGATGTCATTTCACTTGGTCACCTGTTTCAAGGTTAAGATTGGCTTCCCCTGTGAGTCCTGGTGTTTTGTGATATCCCCCCTGCTTGTAACAGACATCCCCTCCTCTCCAGGTGTACTCAGGTGAGCGCTTTGTGATGTCATTTCAGTTGGTCACCTGTTTCAAGGTAAAGGTTGGCTTCCGCTGTGACTCCTGGTGTGTTGTGATATCCCCCCTGCTTGTAACAGACATCCCCTCCTCTCCAGGGGAACTCAGGTGAGCGCGTTGTGATATCCCCCCTGCTTGTAACAGACATCCCCTCTTCTCCAGGGGAACTCAGATGAGCGCTTTGTGATGATATTTCAGTTGGTCAACTTTTTCAAGGTGGTGGTTGGCTTCCCCTGTAACTCCTGGTGTGTTGTGATTTCCCCCTTGCTTGTAACAGACATCTCCTCCTCTCCAGGGGAACTCAGGTTAGCACTTTGTGATGATATTTCAGTTGGTCAACTTTTTCAAGGTGGTGGTTGGCTTCCCCTGTAACTCCTGGTGTGTTGTGATATCCCCCCTTCTTGTAACAGACATCTCCTCCTCTCCAGGGGAACTCAGGTTAGCACTTTGTGATGTCATTTCAGTTGGTCAACATTTTCATGGTGGTGGTTGGCTTCCCCTGTAACTCCTGGTGTGTTGTGATATCCCCCCTGCTTGTAACAGACATCTCCTCCTCTCCAGGGGAACTCAGGTTAGCACTTTGTGATGATATTTCAGTTGGTCAACATTTCAAGGTGGTGGTTGGCTTCCCGTGTGACTCCTGGTGTGTTGTGATATCCCCCCTGCTTGTAACAGACATCTTCTCCACTCCAGGGGAACTCAGGTGTGCGCTTTGTGATATCCTCCCTGCTTGTAACAGACATCCCCTCCTCTCCAGGGGATCT
Organism: Paroedura picta; assembly: GCF_049243985.1. Lineage (NCBI taxonomy): Eukaryota > Metazoa > Chordata > Lepidosauria > Squamata > Gekkonidae > Paroedura > Paroedura picta. The sequence goes on from NC_135378.1 coordinate 13,114,029, forward strand.
CAGGTGAGCGCTTTGTGATTTCTTTTCAGTTGGTCACCTGTTTCAAGGTTGAGGTTGGCTTCCCCTGTAACTCCTGGTGTGTTGTGATTTCCCCCTTGCTTGTAACAGACATCTCCTCCTCTCCAGGGGAACTCAGGTTAGCACTTTGTGATGATATTTCAGTTGGTCAACTTTTTCAAGGTGGTGGTTGGCTTCCCCTGTAACTCCTGGTGTGTTGTGATATCCCCCCTTCTTGTAACAGACATCTCCTCCTCTCCAGGGGAACTCAGGTTAGCACTTTGTGATGTCATTTCAGTTGGTCAACATTTTCATGGTGGTGGTTGGCTTCCCCTGTAACTCCTGGTGTGTTGTGATATCCCCCCTGCTTGTAACAGACATCTCCTCCTCTCCAGGGGAACTCAGGTTAGCACTTTGTGATGATATTTCAGTTGGTCAACATTTCAAGGTGGTGGTTGGCTTCCCGTGTGACTCCTGGTGTGTTGTGATATCCCCCCTGCTTGTAACAGACATCTTCTCCACTCCAGGGGAACTCAGGTGTGCGCTTTGTGATATCCTCCCTGCTTGTAACAGACATCCCCTCCTCTCCAGGGGATCTCAGGTGAGCGCTTTGTGATTTCTTTTCAGTTGGTCACCTGTTTCAAGGTTGAGGTTGGCTTCCCCTGTGAATCCTGGTGTGTTGTGATATCCCCCCTGCTTGTAACAGACATCCCCTCCTCTCCAGGGGAACTCAGGTGTGCGCTTTGTGATATCCTCCCTGCTTGTAACAGACATCCCCTCTTCTCCAGGGGAACTCAGGTGAGCGCTTTGTGATGTCATTTCAGTTGGTCACCTTTTTCAAGGTGGTGGTTGGCTTCCCCTGTAACTCCTGGGGTATGGTGATATACCCCTGCTTGTAACAGACATCCCCTCCTCTCCAGGGGAACTCAGGTGAGCGCGTTGTGATATCCCCCCTGCTTGTAACAGACATCCCCTCCTCTCCATGGGAACTCAGGTGTGCGCTTTGTGATATCCCCACTGCTTGTAACAGACATCCCCTCTTCTCCAGGGGAACTCAGATGAGCACTTTGTGATGTCATTTCACTTGGTCACCTGTTTCAAGGTTGAGATTGGCTTCCCCTGTGAGTCCTGGGGGTTTGTGATATCCCCCCTGCTTGTAACAGACATCCCCTCCTCTCCAGGGGAACTCAGGTGAGCGCGTTGTGATATCCCCCCTGCTTGTAACAGACATCCCCTCTTCTCCAGGGGAACTCAGATGAGCGCTTTGTGATGATATTTCAGTTGGTCAACTTTTTCAAGGTGGTGGTTGGCTTCCCCTGTAACTCCTGGTGTGTTGTGATATCCCCCTTGCTTGTAACAGACATCTCCTCCTCTCCAGGGGAACTCAGGTTAGCACTTTGTGATGATATTTCAGTTGGTCAACTTTTTCAAGGTGCTGGTTGGCTTCCCCTGTAACTCCTGGTGTGTTGTGATATCCCCCCTGCTTGTAACAGACATCTCCTCCTCTCCAGGGGAACTCAGGTTAGCACTTTGTGATGTCATTTCAGTTGGTCAACATTTTCATGGTGGTGGTTGGCTTCCCCTGTAACTCCTGGTGTGTTGTGATATCCCCCCTGTTTGTAACAGACATCTCCTCCTCTCCAGGGGAACTCAGGTTAGCACTTTGTGATGATATTTCAGTTGGTCAACATTTCAAGGTGGTGGTTGGCTTCCCGTGTGACTCCTGGTGTGTTGTGATATCCCCCCTGCTTGTAACAGACATCTTCTCCACTCCAGGGGAACTCAGGTGTGCACTTTGTGATATCCTCCCTGCTTGTAACAGACATCCCCTCCTCTCCAGGGGATCTCAGGTGAGCGCTTTGTGATTTATTTTCAGTTGGTCACCTGTTTCAAGGTGGAGGTTGGCTTCCCCTGTGACTCCTGGTGTGTTGTGATATCCCCCCAGTTTGTAACTGACATCCCCTCCTCTCCAGGGGAAATCAGGTGAGCGCTTTGTGATTTCTTTTCAGTTGGTCACCTGTTTCAAGGTGGAGGTTGGCTTCCCCTGTGACTCCAGGTGTGTTGTGATATCCCCCCAGCTTGTAACAGACATCCCGTCTTCTCCAGGGGAACTCAGGAGAGCGCTTTGTGATGTAATTTCAGTTGGTCACCTGTTTCAAGGTGGAGGTTGGCTTCCCCTATGACTCCTGGTGTGTTGTGATATCCCCCCTGCTTGTAACAGACATCCCCTCCTCTCCAGGGGAACTCAGATGAGCGCTTTGTGATATCCCCCCTGCTTGTAACAGACATCCCCTCTTCTCCAGGGGAACTCAGATGAGCGCTTTGTGATATCCCCCCTGCTTGTAACAGACATCCCCTCGTCTCCAGGGGAACTCAGGTGAGCTTTTTGTGATGTCATTTCAGTTGGTCACCTGTTTCAAGGTGGAGGTTGGCTTCCCCTGTGCCTCCTGTTGAGTTGTGATATCCCCCCTGCTTGTAACAGACATCGCCTCCTCTCCAGGGGAGCAGGTGAGCACTTTGTGATATCCCCCCTGCTTGTAACAGACATTCCCTCCTCTCCTGGTGAACTCAGGTGAGCGCTTTGTGCTGTCATTTCTGTTGGTCACCTTTTTCAAGGTTGAGGTTGGCTTCCTCTGTGACTCCTGGTGTGTTGTGATATCCCCCCTGCTTGTAACAGACATCCCCTCCTCTCCAGGAGAACTAAGGTGAGCGCTTTGTGATGTCATTTCAGTTGGTCACCTTTTTCAAGGTGGTGGTTGGCTTCCCCTGTGACTCCTGGTGTGTTGTGATATCTCCCCTGCTTGTAACAGACATCCCCTACTCTCCAGGGGAAGTTAGTTGAGCGCTTTGTGATGTCATTTCAGTTGGTCACCTGTTTCAAGGTGGAGGTTGGCTTCCCCTCTGACTCCTGGTGTGTTGTGATATCCCCCCTGCTTGTAACAGAGATCTCCTCTCCAGGGGAACTCAGGTGAGCGCTTTGTGATGTCATTTCAGTTGGTCACCTGTTTCAAGGTGGAGGTTGGCTTCCCCTCTGACTCCTGGTGTGTAGTGATATCCCCCCTGCTTGTAACAGACATCCCCTCCTCTCCAGGGGAGCAGATGAGCACTTTGTGATATCCCCCCTGCTTGTAACAGACATTCCCTCCTCTCCTGGTGAACTCAGGTGAGCGCTTTGTGATGTCATTTCAGTTGATCACCTGTTTCAAGGTTAAGGTTGGCTTCCCCTGTGACTCCTGGTGTGTTGTGATATCCCCCCTGCTTGTAACAGCTACCCCTCCTCTCCAGGTGTACTAGGTGAGCTGTTTGTGATATCCCCCCTGTTTATAACAGACATCCCGTCCTCTCTAGGGGAACTCAAGTGAGCGCTTTGTGATATCCCTCCTACCTGTAAAAGACATTCCCTCCTCTCCTGTTGAACTCAGGTGAGCGCTTTGTGATGTCATTTCAGTTGGTCATCTGTTTCAAGGTGCAGGTTGGCTTCCCCTGTGACTCCTGGGGTGTTGTGATATCCCCCCCTGCTTGTAACAGACATCCCCTCCTCACCAGGGGAACTCAGGTGAGCGCTTTGTGATATCCCCCCGGCTTGTAACAGACATCCCCTCCTCACCAAGGGAAATCAGGTGAGCGCTTTGTGATATCCCCCCGGCTTGTAACAGACATCCCCTCCTCTCCAGGGGAACTCAGGTGAGCGCTTTGTGATATCCCCACTGCTTGTAACAGCTACCCCTCCTCTCCAGGTGTACTCAGGTGAGCGCTTTGTGATGTCATTTCAGAAGGTCACCCGTTTCAACGTAATGGTTGGCTGCCCCTGTGACTTCTGGTGTGTTGTGATATCCCCCCTGCTTGTAACAGACATCCCCTCCTCTCCACGGAAACTCAGGTGAGCGCTTTGTGATGTCATTTCAGTTGGTCACCTGTTTCAAGGTGGAGATTGGCTTCCCCTGTGACTCCTGGTGTGTTGTGATATCCCCCCTGCTTGTAACAGACATCCGCTCCTCTCCAGGGGAACTCAGGTGAGCGCTTTGTGATATCTCCCCTGCTTGTAACCGACATCCCCTCCTCTCCAGGGGAACTCAGGTGAGCGCTTTGTGATGTCATTTCAGTTGGTCACCTGTTTCAAGGTGGAGGTTGCTTTCCCCTGTGACTCCTGGTGTGTAGTGATATCCCCCCTGCTTGTAACAGACATCCGCTCCTCTCCAGGGGAACTCAGGTGAGCGCTTTGTGATATCTCCCCTGCTTGTAACCGACATCCCCTCCTCTCCAGGGGAACTCAGGTGAGCGCTTTGTGATATCTCCCCTGCTTGTAACAGACATCCCCTCCTCTCCAGGGGAACTCAGGTGAGCGCTTTGTGATATCCCCCCTGCTTGTAACAGACATCCCCACCTCTCCAGGTGAACTCAGGAGAGCGCTTTGTGATGTCATTTCAGTTGGTCACCTGTTTCAAGGATGAGGTTGGCTTCCCCTGTGACTCCTGGTGTGTTGTGATATCCCCCCTGTTTTAACACACTTCCCCTCATCTCTAGTGGATCTCAGGTGAGCGCTTTGTGATGCCATTTCAGTTGATCACCTGTTTCAAGGTGGAGGTTGGCTTCCCCTGTGACTCCTGGCGTGTTGTGATATCCCCCCTGCTTGTAACAGACATCCGCTCCTCTCCAGGGGAACTCAGGTGAGCGCTTTGTGATATCTCCCCTGCTTGTAACCGACATCCCCTCCTCTCCAGGGGATCTCAGGTGAGCTCTTTGTGATATCCCCCCTGCTTATAACAGATATCCCGTCCTCTCCAGGGGAACTCAAGTGAGCGCTTTGTGATATCCCTCCTGCCTGTAACAGACATTCCCTCCTCTCCTGGTGAACTCAGGTGAGCGCCTTGTGATGTCATTTCTGTTGGTCACCTGTTTCAAGGTGGAGGTTGGCTTCCCCTGTGACTCCTGGTGTGTTGTGATATCCCCCCTGATTGTAACAGACATCTCCTCCTCTACATGGGAACTCAGGTGAGCGCTTTGTGATATCCCCCTGCTTATAACAGACATCCCCTCCTCTCCAGGGGAACTCAGGTGAGCGCTTTGTGATGCCATTTCAGTTGGTCACCTGTTTCAAGATGGAGGTTGGCTTCCCCTGTGACTCCTGGCGTGTTGTGTTGTCCCCCCTGCTTGTAACAGACATCCCGTCCTCTCCAGGGGAACTCAAGTGAGAGCTTTGTGATGTCATTTCAGTTGATCACCTGTTTCAAGGTTAAGGTTGGCTTCCCCTGTGACTCCTGGTGTTTTGTGATATCCCCCCTGCTTGTAACAGACATCTCCTCCTCTACATGGGAACTCAAGTGAGCGCTTTGTGATATCCCTCCTGCCTGTAACAGACATTCCCTCCTCTCCTGGTGAACTCAGGTGAGCGCTTTGTGATGTCATTTCAGTTGGTCATCTGTTTCAAGGTGGATATTGGTTTCCACTGTGACTCCTGCTGTGTTGTGATACCCACCCTGCTTGTAACAGACATCCCCTCCTCTCCAGGGGAACTCAGGTGAGCGCTTTGTGGTATCCCCCCTGCTTATAACAGACATCCCCTCCTCTCCAGGGGAACTCAAGTGAGCGCTTTGTGATATGCCCCCTGCTGGTAACAGACATCCCCTCCTCTCCAGGGGAACTCAGGTGAGCGCTTTGTGATATCCCCCCTGCTTGTAACAGACATCCCCACCTCTCCAGGTGAACTCAGGTGAGCGCTTTGTGATGTCATTTCAGTTGGTCACCTGTTTCAAGGTTGAGGTTGGCTTCCCCTGTGACTCCTGGTGTGTTGTGATATCCCCCCTGCTTGTAACTGACATCCCCGCATCTCTAGTGGAACTCAGGTGAGCCCTTTGTGATGCCATTTCAGTTGGTCACCTGTTTCAAGGTGGAGGTTGAATTCCCCTGTGACTCCTGGCGTGTTGTGATATCCCCCCTGCTTGTAACAGACATCCCGTCCTCTCCAGGGGAACTCAAGTGAGCGCTTTGTGATATCCCTCCTGCCTGTAACAGACATCCCCTCCTCACCAGGGGAACCCAGGTGAGCGCTTTGTGATATCCCCCCTGCTTGTAACAGACATCCCCTCCTCTCCAGGGGAACTCAGGTGAGCGCTTTGTGATGTCATTTCAGTTGATCACCTTTTTCAAGGTTAAGGTTGGCTTCCCCTGTGACTCCTGGTGTGTTGTGATATCCCCCCTGTTTGTAACAGCTACCCCTCCTCTCCAGGTGTACTCAGGTGAGCGCTTTGTGATGTCATTTCAGAAGGTCACCTGTTTCAAGGTAAAGGTTGGCTGCCCCTGTGACTTCTGGTGTGTTGTGTTATCCCCCCTGCTTGTAACAGACATCCCCTCCTCTCAAGGGGAACTCAGGTGAACACTTTGTGATATCCCCCCTGCTTGTAACAGACGCCTCCTCTTCTCCAGGTGTACTCAGGTGAGCGCTTTGTGATGTCATTTCAGTTGATCACCTGTTTCAAGGTTAAGGTTGGCTTCCCCTGTGACTCCTGGTGTTTTGTGATACCCACCCTGCTTGTAACAGACATCCCCTCCTCCCCAGGGGAACTCAGGTGAGCGCTTTGTGATATCCCGCCTGCTTGTAACAGACATCCCCTCCTCTCCAGGGGAACTTAGGTGAACGCTTTGTGATATCCCCCCTGCTTGTAACAGACGTCCCCTCTTCTCCAGGTGTACTCAGGTGAGCGCTTTGTGATGTCATTTCAGTTGATCACCTGTTTCAAGGTTAAGGTTGGCTTCCCCTGTGACTCCTGGTGTTTTGTGATATCCCCCCTGCTTGTAACAGCTACCCCTCCTCTCCAGGTGTACTCAGGTGAGCGCTTTGTGATGTCATTTCAGAAGGTCACCTGTTTCAAGGTAAAGGTTGGCTGCCCCTGTGACTTCTGGTGTGTTGTGATATCCCCCCTGCTTGTAACAGACATCCCCTCCTCTCAAGGGGAACTCAGGTGAACGCTTTGTGATATCCCCCCTGCTTGTAACAGACGTCTCCTCTCCTCCAGGTGTACTCAGGTGAGCGCTTTGTGATGTCATTTCAGTTGATCACCTGTTTCAAGGTTAAGGTTGGCTTCCCCTGTGACTCCTGGTGTTTTGTGATATCCCCCGTGCTTGTAACAGCTACCCCTCCTCTCCAGGTGTACTCAGGTGAGCGCTTTGTGATGATATTTCAGAAGGTCACCTGTTTCAAGGTAATGGTTGGCTGCCCCTGTGACTTCTGGTGTGTTGTGATATCCCCCCTGCTTATAACAGACATCCCCTCCTCTCCAGGGGAACTCAGGTGAGAGCTTTGTGATATCCCCCCTGCTTGTAACAGCTACCCCTCCTCTCCAGGTGTACTCAGGTGAGCGCTTTGTGATGTCATTTCAGAAGGTCACCTGTTTCAACGTAATGGTTGGCTGCCCCTGTGACTTCTGGTGTGTTGTGATATCCCCCCTGCTTGTAACAGACATCCCCTCCTCTCCACGGGAACTCAGGTGAGCGCTTTGTGATGTCATTTCAGTTGGTCACCTGTTTCAAGGTGGAGATTGGCTTCCCCTGTGACTCCTGGTGTGTTGTGATATCCCCCCTGCTTGTAACAGACATCCCCTCGTCACTAGGGGAACTCAGGTGAGCGCTTTATGATGTCATTTCAGTTGGTCACCTGTTTCAAGGTGGAGGTTGCCTTCCCCTGTGACTCCTGGTGTGTTGTGATATCCCCCCTGCTTGTAACAGACATCCCCTTCTCTCCAGGGGAACTCAGGTGAGCGCTTTGTGATATCTCCCCTGCTTGTAACAGACATCCCCTCCTCTCCAGGGGAACTCAGGTGAGCGCTTTGTGATATCTCCCTTGCTTGTAACAGACATCCCCTCCTCTCCAGGGGAACTCAGGTGAGCGCTTTGTGATATCCCCCCTGCTTGTAACAGACATCCCCACCTCTCCAGGTGAACTCAGGAGAGCGCTTTGTGATGTCATTTCAGTTGGTCACCTGTTTCAAGGATGAGGTTGGCTTCCCCTGTGACTCCTGGTGTGTTGTGATATCCCCCCTGTTTGTAACACACTTCCCCTCATCTCTAGTGGAACTCAGGTGAGCGCTTTGTGATGCCATTTCAGTTGATCACCTGTTTCAAGGTGGAGGTTGGCTTCCCCTGTGAATCCTGGCCTGTTGTGATATCCCCCCTGCTTGTAACAGACATCCCCTCCTCTCCAGTGGATCTCAGGTGAGCTCTTTGTGATATCCCCCCTGCTTATAACAGATATCCCGTCCTCTCCAGGGGAACTCAAGTGAGCGCTTTGTGATATCCCTCCTGCCTGTAACAGACATTCCCTCCTCTCCTGGTGAACTCAGGTGAGCGCCTTGTGATGTCATTTCTGTTGGTCACCTGTTTCAAGGTGGAGGTTGGCTTCCCCTGTGACTCCTGGTGTGTTGTGATATCCCCCCTGATTGTAACAGACATCTCCTCCTCTACATGGGAACTCAGGTGAGCGCTTTGTGATATCCCCCTGCTTATAACAGACATCCCCTCCTCTCCAGGGGAACTCAGGTGAGCGCTTTGTGATGCCATTTCAGTTGGTCACCTGTTTCAAGGTGGAGGTTGGCTTCCCCTGTGACTCCTGGCGTGTTGTGTTGTCCCCCCTGCTTGTAACAGACTTCCCGTCCTCTCCAGGGGAACTCAAGTGAGCTCTTTGTGATATCCCCCCTGCTTATAACAGACATCCCCTCCTCTCCAGGGGAACTCAGGTGAGCGCTTTGTGATGCCATTTCAGTTGGTCACCTGTTTCAAGGTGGAGGTTGGCTTCCCCTGTGACTCCTGGTGTGTTGTGATATCCCCCCTGCTTGTAACAGACATCTCCTCCTCTACATGGGAACTCAAGTGAGCGCTTTGTGATATCCCTCCTGCCTGTAACAGACATTCCCTCCTCTCCTGGTGAACTCAGGTGAGCGCTTTGTGATGTCATTTCAGTTGGTCATCTGTTTCAAGGTGGATATTGGTTTCCACTGTGACTCCTGTTGTGTTGTGATACCCACCCTGCTTGTAACAGACATCCCCTCCTCCCCAGGGGAACTCAGGTGAGCGCTTTGTGATATCCCGCCTGCTTGTAACAGACATCCCCTCCTCTCCAGGGGAACTTAGGTGAACGCTTTGTGATATCCCCCCTGCTTGTAACAGACGTCCCCTCTTTTCCAGGTGTACTCAGGTGAGCGCTTTGTGATGTCATTTCAGTTGATCACCTGTTTCAAGGTTAAGGTTGGCTTCCCCTGTGACTCCTGCTGTTTTGTAATATCCCCCCTGCTTGTAACAGCTACCCCTCCTCTCCAGGTGTACTCAGGTGAGCGCTTTGTGATGTCATTTCAGAAGGTCACCTGTTTCAAGGTAAAGGTTGGCTGCCCCTGTGACTTCTGGTGTGTTGTGATATCCCCCCTGCTTGTAACAGACATCCCCTCCTCTCAAGGGGAACTCAGGTGAACGCTTTGTGATATACCCCCTGCTTGTAACAGACGTCTCCTCTTCTCCAGGTGTACTCAGGTGAGCGCTTTGTGATGTCATTTCAGTTGATCACCTGTTTCAAGGTTAAGGTTGGCTTCCCCTGTGACTCCTGGTGTTTTGTGATATCCCCCCTGCTTGTAACAGCTACCCCTCCTCTCCAGGTGTACTCAGGTGAGCGCTTTGTGATGTCATTTCAGAAGGTCACCTGTTTCAAGGTAATGGTTGGCTGCCCCTGTGACTTCTGGTGTGTTGTGATATCCCCCCTGCTTATAACAGACATCCCCTTCTCTCCAGGGGAACTCAGGTGAGAGCTTTGTGATATCCCCCATGCTTGTAACAGACATCCCCTCCTCTCCAGGGGAACTCAGGTGAGCGCTTTGTGATGCCATTTCAGTTGGTCACCTGTTTCAAGGTGGAGGTTGGCTTCCCCTGTGACTCCTGGCGTGTTGTGTTGTCCCCCCTGCTTGTAACAGACATCCCGTCCTCTCCAGGGGAACTCAAGTGAGCGCTTTGTGATGTCATTTCAGTTGGTCACCTTTTTCAAGGTTGAGGTTGGCTTCCCCTGTGACTCCTGGTGTGTTGTGATATCCCCCCTGCTTGTAACAGACATCTCCTCCTCTACATGGGAACTCAAGTGAGCGCTTTGTGATATCCCTCCTGCCTGTAACAGACATTCCCTCCTCTCCTGGTGAACTCAGGTGAGCGCTTTGTGATGTCATTTCAGTTGGTCATCTGTTTCAAGGTGGATATTGGTTTCCACTGTGACTCCTGTTGTGTTGTGATACCCACCCTGCTTGTAACAGACATCCCCTCCTCCCCAGGGGAACTCAGGTGAGCGCTTTGTGATATCCCGCCTGCTTGTAACAGACATCCCCTCCTCTCCAGGGGAACTTAGGTGAACGCTTTGTGATATCCCCCCTGCTTGTAACAGACGTCCCCTCTTCTCCAGGTGTACTCAGGTGAGCGCTTTGTGATGTCATTTCAGTTGATCACCTGTTTCAAGGTTAAGGTTGGCTTCCCCTGTGACTCCTGGTGTTTTGTGATATCCCCCCTGCTTGTAACAGCTACCCCTCCTCTCCAGGTGTACTCAGGTGAGCGCTTTGTGATGTCATTTCAGAAGGTCACCTGTTTCAAGGTAAAGGTTGGCTTCCCCTGTGACTCCTGGTGTGTTGTGATATCCCCCCTGCTTGTAACAGACATCTCCTCCTCTACATGGGAACTCAAGTGAGCGCTTTGTGATATCCCTCCTGCCTGTAACAGACATTCCCTCCTCTCCTGGTGAACTCAGGTGAGCGCTTTGTGATGTCATTTCAGTTGGTCATCTGTTTCAAGGTGGATATTGGTTTCCACTGTGACTCCTGCTGTGTTGTGATACCCACCCTGCTTGTAACAGACATCCCCTCCTCCCCAGGGGAACTCAGGTGAGCGCTTTGTGATATCCCGCCTGCTTGTAACAGACATCCCCTCCTCTCCAGGGGAACTTAGGTGAACGCTTTGTGATATCCCCCCTGCTTGTAACAGACATCCCCTCTTTTCCAGGTGTACTCAGGTGAGCGCTTTGTGATGTCATTTCAGTTGATCACCTGTTTCAAGGTTAAGGTTGGCTTCCCCTGTGACTCCTGCTGTTTTGTGATATCCCCCCTGCTTGTAACAGCTACCCCTCCTCTCCAGGTGTACTCAGGTGAGCGCTTTGTGATGTCATTTCAGAAGGTCACCTGTTTCAAGGTAAAGGTTGGCTGCCCCTGTGACTTCTGGTGTGTTGTGATATCCCCCCTGCTTGTAACAGACATCCCCTCCTCTCAAGGGGAACTCAGGTGAACGCTTTGTGATATACCCCCTGCTTGTAACAGACGTCTCCTCTTCTCCAGGTGTACTCAGGTGAGCGCTTTGTGATGTCATTTCAGTTGATCACCTGTTTCAAGGTTAAGGTTGGCTTCCCCTGTGACTCCTGGTGTTTTGTGATATCCCCCCTGCTTGTAACAGCTACCCCTCCTCTCCAGGTGTACTCAGTTGAGCGCTTTGTGATGTCATTTCAGAAGGTCACCTGTTTCAACGTAATGGTTGGCTGCCCCTGTGACTTCTGGTGTGTTGTGATATCCCCCCTGCTTATAACAGACATCCCCTCCTCTCCAGGGGAACTCAGGTGAGAGCTTTGTGATATCCCCCATGCTTGTAACAGACATCCCCTCCTCTCCACGGGAACTCAGGTGAGCGCTTTGTGATGTCATTTCAGTTGGTCACCTGTTTCTAGGTGGAGATTGGCTTCCCCTGTGACTCCTGGCGTGTTGTGATATCCCCCCTGCTTGTAACAGACATCCCCTCCTCTCCAGGGAAAGTCAAGTCAGCGCTTTGTGATGTCATTTCAGTTGGTCACCTGTTTCAAGGTTGAGGTTGGCCTCCCCTGTGACTCCTGGTGTGTTGTGATATCCCTCCTGCTTGTAACAGACATCCCCTCCTCTCCAGGGGAACTCAGGTGAGTGCTTTGTGATATCCCCCCTGCTTAATACAGACATCCCCTCTTCTCCAGGGGAACTCAGGTGAGCGCTTCGTGCTGCCATTTCTGTTGGTCACCTGTTTCAAGGTGGAGGTTGGCTTCCCCTGTGACTCCTGGTGTGTTGTGATATCCCCCCTGCTTGTAACAGACATCCCGTGCTCTCCAGGGGAACTCAGGTGAGCGCTTTGTGATGCATTTCAGTTGGTCACCTGTTTCAAGGTGGAGGTTGGGTTCCCCTGTGACTCCTGGCGTTTTGTGATGTCCCCCCTGCTTGTAACAGATATCCCGTCCTCTCCAGGGGAACTCAAGTTAGCGCTTTGTGATATCCCTCCTGCCTGTAACAAGCATTCCCTCCTCTCCTGGTGAACTCAAGTGAGCGCTTTGTGATGTCATTTCAGTTAGTCACCTTTTTCAAGGTTGAGGTTGGCTTCCCCTGTGACTCCTGGTGTGTTGTGGTATCCCCCCTGCTTATAACAGACATCCCGTCCTATCCAGGGGAACTCAGGTGAGCGCTTTGTGATATCCCCCCTGCTTGTAACAGACATCCCCTGCTCTCCAGGGGAACTCAGGTGAGCGTTTTGTGATGTCATTTCATTTGGTGACCTGTTTCAAGGTGGAGGTTGGCTTCCGCTGTGACTCCTGGTGTCTTGTGATATCCCCCCTGCTTATAACAGACATCCCCTCCTCTCCAGGGAAAGTCAAGTCAGCGCTTTGTGATGTCATTTCAGTTGGTCACCTGTTTCAAGGTTGAGGTTGGCCTCCCCTGTGACTCCTGGTGTGTTGTGATATCCCCCCTGCTTGTAACAGACATCCCCTCTTCTCCAGGGGAACTCAGGTGAGCGCTTCGTGCTGCCATTTCTGTTGGTCACCTGTTTCAAGGTGGAGGTTGGCTTCCCCTGTGACTCCTGGTGTGTTGTGATATCCCCCCTGCTTGTAACAGACATCCCGTGCTCTCCAGGGAAACTCAGGTGAGCGCTTTGTGATGCATTTCAGTTGGTCACCTGTTTCAAGGTGGAGGTTGGCTTCCCCTGTGACTCCTGGTGTGTTGTGATATCCCTCCTGCTTGTAACAGACATCCCCTCCTCTCCAGGGGAACTCAGATGAGCGCTTTGTTATGTCATTTCACTTGGTCACCTGTTTCAAGGTTGAGATTGGCTTCCCCTGTGACTCCTGGTGTGTTGTGATATCCCTCCTGCTTGTAACAGACATCCCCTCCTCTCCAGGCGAACTCAGGTGAGCGCTTTCTGATGTCATTTCAGTTGGTCACCTTTTTCAAGGTGGTGGTTGGCTTCCTCTGTTATTCCTGGTGTGTTGTGACATCCCCCTGCTTGTAACAGACATCTCCTCCTCTCCAGGGGAACTCAGGTGAGCGCTTTGTGAAATCCCTCCTGCCTGTAACAGACATTCCCTCCTCACCTGGTGAACTCAGGTGAGCGCTTTGTGATGTCATTTCAGTTGGTCACCTGTTTCAAGGTTGAGATTGGCTTCCCCTGTGAGTCCTGGGGTTTTGTGATATCCCCCCTGCTTGTAACAGACATCCCCTCCTCTCCAGGGGAACTCAGGTGAGCGCTTTGTGATGTCATTTCAGTTGGTCACCTTTTTCAAGGTGGTGGTTGGCTTCCCGTGTGACTCCTGGTGAGTTGTGATATCCCCGCTGCTTGTAACAGACATCCCCTCCTCTACAGGGGAACTCAGGTGAGCGCTTTGTGATTTCTTTTCAGTGGGTCACCTGTTTGAAGGTGGAGGTTGGCTTCCCCTCTGACTCCTGGTGTGTTGTGATATCCCCCCTGCTTCTAACAGACATCTCCTCTCCAGGGGAACTCAGGTGAGCGCTTTGTGATTTCATTTCAGTTGGTCACCTGTTTCAAGGTTGAGATTGGCTTCCCCTGTGAGTCCTGGGGGTTTGTGATATCCCCCCTGCTTGTAACAGACATCCCCTCCTCTCCAGGGGAACTCAGGTGAGCGCTTTGTGATTTCCTTTCAGTTTGTCACCTGTTTCAAGGTGGAGGTTGGCTTCCCCTCTGACACCTGGTGTGTTGTGATATCCCCCCTGCTTGTAACAGACATCCCCTCCTCTTCAGGGGAACTCAGGTGAGCGCTTTGTGATGTCATTTCAGTTGGTCACCTGTTTCAAGGTGGAGGTTGGCTTCCGCTGTGACTCCTGGTGTGTTGTGATATCCCCCCTGCTTGTAACAGACATCCCCTCCTCTCCAGGGGAACTCAGGTGAGCGCTTTGTGATATCCCCCCTGCTTGTAACAGACATCCCCTCCTCTCCAGGGGAACTCAAGTGAGCGCTTTGTGATGTCATTTCAGTTGATCACCTTTTTCAAGGTGGTGGTTGGCTTCCCCTGTGACTCCTGGTGAGTTGTGTTATCCCCCCTGCTTGTAACAGACATCCCCTCCTCTCCAGGGGAACTCAGGTGAGCTCTTTGTGATGTCATTTCAGTTGGTCACCTTTTTCAAGGTGGTGGTTGGCTTCCCCTGTGACTCCTGGTGAGTTGTGATATCCCCCCTGCTTGTAACAGACATCCCCTCCTCTCCTGGGGAACTCAGGTGTGCGCTTTGTGATATCCTCCCTGCTTGTAACAGACATCCCCTCTTCTCCAGGGGAACTCAGGTGAGCGCTTTGTGATGTCATTTCACTTGGTCACCTGTTTCAAGGTTGAGATTGGCTTCCCGTTTGACTCCTGGTGTGTTGTGATATCCCCCCTGCTTGTAACAGAAATCCCCTCCTCTCCTGGGGAACTCAGGTGAGCACTTTGTGATATCCCCCCTGCTTGTAACAGACATCCCCTCCTCTCCAGGGGAACTCAGGTGAGCACTTTGTGATATCCCCCCTGCTTGTAACAGACATCCCCTCTTCTCCAGGGGAACTCAGATGAGCGATTTGTGATGTCATTTCACTTGGTCACCTTTTTCAAGGTTGAGATTTTCTTCCCGTGTGACTCCTGGTGTGTTGTGATATCCCCCCTGCTTGTAACAGACATCCCCTCCTCTCCAGGGGAACTCAGGTGAGCGCTTTGTGATATCCCCCCTGCTTGTAACAGAAATCCCCTCCTCTCCAGGGGAACTCAGGTGAGCGCTTTGTGATGTCATTTCAGTTGGTCACCTTTTTCAAGGTGGTGGTTGGCTTCCTTTGTGACTCCTGGTGAGTTGTGATATCCCCCCTGCTTGTAACAGACATCCCCTCCTCTCCAGGGGAACTCAGGTGAGCGCTTTGTGATATCCCCCCTGCTTGTAACAGAAATCCCCTCCTCTCCAGGGGAACTCAGGTGAGCGCTTTGTGATGTCATTTCAGTTGGTCACTTTTTTCAAGGTGGTGGTTGGCTTCCTTTGTGACTCCTGGTGAGTTGTGATATCCCCCCTGCTTGTAACAGACATCCCCTCCTCTCCAGGGGAACTCAGGTTAGCGCTTTGTGATGTCATTTCAGTTGGTCACCTTTTTCAAGGTGGTGGTTGGCTTCCTCTGTAATTCCTGGTGTGTTGTGATATCCCCCCTGCTTGTAACAGACATCTCCTCTCCAGGGGAACTCAGGTGAGCGCTTTGTGAAATCCCTCCTGCCTGTAACAGACATTCCCTCCTCTCCTGGTGAACTCAGGTGAGCGCTTTGTGATGTCATTTCAGTTGGTCACCTGTTTCAAGGTGGTGGATGGCTTCCCCTGTAACTCCTGGGGTGTTGTGATATACCCCTGCTTGTAACAGACATCTTCTCCACTCCAGGGGAACTCAGGTGAGCGCTTTGTGATATCCCCCTGCTTGTAACAGACATCCCCTCCTCTCCAGGGGAACTCAGGTGAGCGCTTTGTGATGTCATTTCAGTTGGTCACCTGTTTCAAGGTTGAGATTGGCTTCCCCTGTGAGTCCTGGGGGTTTGTGATATCCCCCCTGCTTGTAACAGACATCCCCTCCTCTCCAGGGGAACTCAGGTGAGCGCTTTGTGATATCCCCCCTGCTTGTAACAGACATCCCCTCCTCTCCAGGGGAACTCAGGTGAGCGCTTTGTGAAATCCCTCCTGCCTGTAACAGACATTCCCTCCTCACCTGGTGAACTCAGGTGAGCGCTTTGTGATGTCATTTCAGTTGGTCACCTGCTTCAAGGTGGTGGATGGCTTCCCCTGTAACTCCTGGGGTGTTGTGATATACCCCTGCTTGTAACAGACATCTTCTCCACTCCAGGGGAACTCAGGTGAGCGCTTTGTGATATCCCCCCTGCTTGTAACAGACATCCCCTCCTCTCCAGGGGAACTCAGGTGAGCGCTTTGTGATATCCCCCCTGCTTGTAACAGACATCCCCTCCTCTCCAGGGGAACACAGGTGTGCGCTTTGTAATATCCCCCTGCTTATAACAGAAATCCCCTCCTCTCCCGGGGAACTCAGGTGTGCGCTTTGTGATATCCTCCGTGCTTGTAACAGACATCCCCTCTTCCCCAGGGGAACTCAGATGAGCGCTTTTTGATGTCATTTCACTTGGTCACCAGTTTCAAGGTGGTGGTTGGCTTCCTCTGTAATTCCTGGTGTGTTGTGATATCCCCCCTGCTTGTAACAGACATCCCCTCCTCTCCAGGGGAACTCAGGTGAGCGCTTTGTGATGTCATTTCAGTTGGTCACCTTTTTCAAGGTGGTGGTTGGCTTCCCCTGTGACTCCTGGTGAGTTTTGATATCCCCCCTGCTTTTAACAGACATCCCCTCCTCTTCAGGGGAACTCAGGTGTGCGCTTTGTGATGTCATTTCACTTGGTCACCTGTTTCAAGGTTGAGATTGGCTTCCCGTGTGACTCCTGGTGTGTTGTGATATCCCCGCTGCTTGTAACAGACATCCCCTCCTCTCCAGCGGAACTCAGGTGAGCGCTTTGTGATTTCTTTTCAGTTGGTCACCTGTTTCAAGGTGGAGGTTGGCTTCCCCTCTGATTCCTGGTGTGTTGTGATATCCCCCCTGCTTCTAACAGACATCTCCTCTCCAGGGGAACTCAGGTGAGCGCTTTGTGATTTCATTTCAGTTGGTCACCTGTTTCAAGGTTGAGATTGGCTTCCCCTGTGAGTCCTAGGGGTTTGTGATATCCCCCCTGCTTGTAACAGACATCCCCTCCTCTCCAGGGGAACTCAGGTGAGCGCTTTGTGATTTCCTTTCAGTTTGTCACCTGTTTCAAGGTGGAGGTTGGCTTCCCCTCTGACACCTGGTGTGTTGTGATATCCCCCCTGCTTGTAACAGACATCCCCTCCTCTTCAGGGGAACTCAGGTGAGCGCTTTGTGATGTCATTTCAGTTGGTCACCTGTTTCAAGGTGGAGGTTGGCTTACCCTGTGACTCCTGATGTTTTGTGATATCCCCCCTGCTTGTAACAGACATCCCCTCCTCTCCAGGGGAACTCAGGTGAGCGCTTTGTGATATCCCCCCTGCTTGTAACAGACATCCCCTCCTCTCCAGGGGAACTCAGGTGAGAGCTTTGTGATATCCCCCCTGCTTGTAACAGACATCCCCTCCTCTCCAGGGGAACTCAGGTGAGCGCTTTGTGATGTCATTTCAGTTGATCACCTTTTTCAAGGTGGTGGTTGGCTTCCCCTGTGACTCCTGGTGAGTTGTGATATCCCCCCTGCTTGTAACAGACATCCCCTCTTCTCCAGGGGAACTCAGGTGAGCGCTTTGTGATATCCCCCCTGCTTGTAACAGACATCCCCTCCTCTCCAGGGGATCTCAGGTGAGCACTTTGTGATATCCCCCCTGCTTGTAACAGACATCCCCTCTTCTCCAGGGGAACTCAGATGAGCGCTTTGTGATGTCATTTCACTTGGTCACCTGTTTCAAGGTTGAGATTGGCTTCCCGTGTGACTGCTGGTGTGTTGTGATATCCCCCCTGCTTGTAACAGAAATCCCCTCCTCTCCTGGGGAACTCAGGTGAGCACTTTGTGATATCCCCCCTGCTTGTAACAGACATCCCCTCCTCTCCAGGGGATCTCAGGTGAGCACTTTGTGATATCCCCCCTGCTTGTAACAGACATCCCCTCTTCTCCAGGGGAACTCAGATGAGCGCTTTGTGATGTCATTTCACTTGGTCACCTGTTTCAAGGTTGAGATTTTCTTCCCGTGTGACTCCAGGTGTGTTGTGATATCCCCCCTGCTTGTAACAGACATCCCCTCCTCTCCAGGGGAACTCAGGTGAGCGCTTTGTGATATCCCCCCTGCTTGTAACAGAAATCCCCTCCTCTCCAGGGGAACTCAGGTGAGCGCTTTGTGATGTCATTTCAGTTGGTCACCTTTTTCAAGGTGGTGGTTGGCTTCCTTTGTGACTCCTGGTGAGTTGTGATATCCCCCCTGCTTGTAACAGACATCCCCTCCTCTCCAGGGGAACTCAGGTGAGCGCTTTGTGATGTCATTTCAGTTGGTCACCTTTTTCAAGGTGGTGGTTGGCTTCCTTTGTGACTCCTGGGGAGTTGTGATATCCCCCCTGCCTGTAACAGACATTCCCTCCTCTCCTGGTGAACTCAGGTGAGCGCTTTGTGATGTCATTTCAGTTGGTCACCTGTTTCAAGGTGGTGGATGGCTTCCCCTGTAACTCCTGGGGTGTTGTGATATACCCCTGCTTGTAACAGACATCTTCTCCACTCCAGGGGAACTCAGGTGAGCGCTTTGTGATATCCCCCTGCTTGTAACAGACATCCCCTCCTCTCCAGGGGAACTCAGGTGAGCGCTTTGTGATGTCATTTCAGTTGGTCACCTGTTTCAAGGTTGAGATTGGCTTCCCCTGTGAGTCCTGGGGGTTTGTGATATCCCCCCTGCTTGTAACAGACATCCCCTCCTCTCCAGGGGAACTCAGGTGAGCGCTTTGTGATATCCCCCCTGCTTGTAACAGACATCCCCTCCTCTCCAGGGGAACTCAGGTGTGCGCTTTGTAATATCCCCCTGCTTATAACAGAAATCCCCTCCTCTCCCGGGGAACTCAGGTGTGTGCTTTGTGATATCCCCCCTCCTTCTAACAGACATCTCCTCCTCTCCAGGGGAACTCAGGTGAGCGCTTTGTGATGTCATTTCAGTTGGTCACCTGTTTCAAGGTGGTGGATGGCTTCCCCTGTAACTCCTGGGGTGTTGTGATATCCCCCCTGCTTGTAACAGACATCCCCTCCTCTCCAGGGGAACTCAGGTGAGCGCTTTGTGATTTCTTTTCAGTATGTCACCTGTTTCAAGGTGGAGGTTGGCTTCCCCTGTAACTCCTGGTGTGTTGTGATATCCCCCCTGCTTCTAACAGACATCTCCTCTCCAGGGGAACTCAGGTGAGCGCTTTGTGATTTCATTTCAGTTGGTCACCTGTTTCAAGGTTGAGATTGGCTTCCCCTGTGAGTCCTGGGAGTTTGTGATATCCCCCCTGCTTGTAACAGACATCCCCTCCTCTCCAGGGGAACTCAGGTGAGCGCTTTGTGATTTCCTTTCAGTTGGTCACCTGTTTCAAGGTGGAGGTTGGCTTCCCCTCTGACACCTGGTGTGTTGTGATATCCCCTTTGCTTGTAACAGACATCCCTCCTCTTCAGGGGAACTCAGGTGAGCGCTTTGTGATGTCATTTCAGTTGGTCACCTGTTTCAAGGTGGAGGTTGGCTTACGCTGTGACTCCTGGTGTGTTGTGATATCCCCCCTGCTTGTAACAGACATCCCCTCCTCTCCAGGGGAACTCAGGTGAGCGCTTTGTGATATCCCCCCTGCTTGTAACAGTCATCTCCTCCTCTTCAGGGGAACTCAGGTGAGCGCTTTGTGATGTCATTTCAGTTGATCACCTTTTTCAAGGTGGTGGTTGGCTTCCCCTGTGACTCCTGGTGAGTTGTGTTATCCCCCCTGCTTGTAACAGACATCCCCTCCTCTCCAGGGGAACTCAGGTGAGCGCTTTGTGATGTCATTTCAGTTGGTCACCTTTTTCAAGGTGGTGGTTGGCTTCCCCTGTGACTCCTGGTGAGTTGTGATATCCCCCATGCTTGTAACAGACATCCCCTCCTCTCCAGGGGAACTCAGGTGTGCGCTTTGTGATATCCTCCCTGCTTGTAACAGACATCCCCTCTTCTCCAGGGGAAGTCAGATGAGGGTTTGTGATGTCTTTTCACTTGGTCACCTGTTTCAAGGTTGAGATTGGCTTCCCGTGTGACTCCTGGTGTGTTGTGATATCCCCCCTGCTTGTAACAGACATCTCCTCTCCAGGGGAACTCAGGTTAGCCCTTTGTGACATCCCCTCCTCTCCATGTGACATCCCCTCCCTCCTCAACAGACATCCCCTCCTCTCCAGGGGAACTCAGGTGAGCGCTTTGTGATATCCCCCCTGCTTGTAACAGACATCCCCTCCTCTCCAGGGGAACTCAGGTGTGCGCTTTGTAATATCCCCCTGGTTATAACAGAAATCCCCTCCTCTCCCGGGGAACTCAGGTGTGTGCTTTGTGATATCCCCCCTCCTTCTAACAGACATCTCCTCCTCTCCAGGGGAACTCAGGTGAGCGCTTTGTGATGTCATTTCAGTTGGTCACCTGTTTCAAGGTGGTGGATGGCTTCCCCTGTAACTCCTGGGGTGTTGTGATATCCCCCCTGCTTGTAACAGACATCCCCTCCTCTCCAGGGGAACTCAGGTGAGCGCTTTGTGATTTCTTTTCAGTATGTCACCTGTTTCAAGGTGGAGGTTGGCTTCCCCTGTAACTCCTGGTGTGTTGTGATATCCCCCCTGCTTCTAACAGACATCTCCTCTCCAGGGGAACTCAGGTGAGCGCTTTGTGATTTCATTTCAGTTGGTCACCTGTTTCAAGGTTGAGATTGGCTTCCCCTGTGAGTCCTGGGGGTTTGTGATATCCCCCCTGCTTGTAACAGACATCCCCTCCTCTCCAGGGGAACTCAGGTGAGCGCTTTGTGATTTCCTTTCAGTTGGTCACCTGTTTCAAGGTGGAGGTTGGCTTCCCCTCTGACACCTGGTGTGTTGTGATATCCCCTTTGCTTGTAACATACATTCCCTCCTCTTCAGGGGAACTCAGGTGAGCGCTTTGTGATGTCATTTCAGTTGGTCACCTGTTTCAAGGTGGAGGTTGGCTTACGCTGTGACTCCTGGTGTGTTGTGATATCCCCCCTGCTTGTAACAGACATCCCCTCCTCTCCAGGGGAACTCAGGTGAGCGCTTTGTGATATCCCCCCTGCTTGTAACAGTCATCTCCTCCTCTTCAGGGGAACTCAGGTGAGCGCTTTGTGATGTCATTTCAGTTGATCACCTTTTTCAAGGTGGTGGTTGGCTTCCCCTGTGACTCCTGGTGAGTTGTGTTATCCCCCCTGCTTGTAACAGACACCCCTCCTCTCCAGGGGAACTCAGGTGAGCGCTTTGTGATGTCATTTCAGTTGGTCACCTTTTTCAAGGTGGTGGTTGGCTTCCCCTGTGACTCCTGGTGAGTTGTGATATCCCCCCTGCTTGTAACAGACATCTCCTCTCCAGGGGAACTCAGGTGTGCGCTTTGTGATATCCTCCCTGCTTGTAACAGACATCCCCTCTTCTCCAGGGGAAGTCAGATGAGGGTTTGTGATGTCATTTCAGTTGGTCACCTGTTTCAAGGTTGAGATTGGCTTCCCGTGTGACTCCTGGTGTGTTGTGATATCCCCCCTGCTTGTAACAGACATCTCCTCTCCAGGGGAACTCAGGTTAGCCCTTTGTGATATCTCCCCTGCTTCTAACAGACATCCCCTCCTCTCCAGGAGAACTAAGGTGAGCGCTTTGTGATGTCATTTCAGTTGGTCACCTTTTTCAAGGTGGTGGATGGCTTCCCCTGTAACTCCTGGTGAGTTGTGATATCCCCCCTGCTTGTAACAGACATCCCCTCCTCTCCAGGGGAACTCAGGTGTGCGCTTTGTGATATCCTCCCTGCTTGTAACAGACATCCCCTCTTCTCCAGGGGAACTCAGATGAGGGTTTGTGATGTCATTTCACTTGGTCACCTGTTTCAAGGTTGAGATTGGCTTCCCGTGTGACTCCTGGTGTGTTGTGATATCCCCCCCGCTTGTAACAGACATCTCCTCCTCTCCAGGGGAACTCAGGTTAGCCCTTTGTGATATCTCCCCTGCTTCTAACAGACATCCCCTCCTCTCCAGGAGAACTAAGGTGAGCGCTTTGTGATGTCATTTCAGTTGGTCACCTTTTTCAAGGTGGAGGTTGGCTTCCCCTGTGACTCCTGGTGAGTTGTGATATCCTCCCTGCTTGTAACAGACATCTCCTCCTCTCCAGGGGAACTCAGGTGAGCGCTTTGTGAAATCCCTGCTGCCTGTAACAGACATTCCCTCCTCTCCTGGTGAACTCTGGTGAGCACTTTGTGATGTCATTTCAGTTGGTGACCTGTTTCAAGGTGGTGGATATCTTTCCCTGTAACTCCTGGGGTGTTTTGATATAACCTTGCTTGTAACAGACATCTTCTCCACTCCAGGGGAACTCAGGTGAGCGTTTTGCGATATCCCCCCTGCTTGTAACAGACATCCCCTCCTCTCCAGGGGAACTCAGGTGAGCGCTTTGTGATTTCATTTCAGTTGGTCACCTGTTTCAACGTTGAGATTGGCTTCCCCTGTGAGTCCTGGGGGTTTCTGATATCCCCCCAGTTTGTAACAGACATCCCCTCCTCTCCAGGGGAACTCAGGTGAGCGCTTTGTGATGTCATTTCAGTTGGTCACCTGTTTCAAGGTGGAGGTTGGCTTACGCTGTGACTCCAGGTGTGTTGTGATATCCCCCCTGCTTGTAACAGACATCCCCTCCTCTCCAGGGGAACTCAGGTGAGCGCTTTGTGATATCCCCCCTGCTTGTAACAGACATCTCCTCCTCTCCAGGGGAACTCAGGTGAGCGCTTTGTGATGTCATTTCAGTTGGTCACCTTTTTCAAGGTGGTGGTTGGCTTCCCCTGTGACTCCTGGTGAGTTGTGATATCCCCCCTGCTTGTAACAGACATCTCCTCTCCAGGGGAACTCAGGTGTGCGCTTTGTGATATCCTCCCTGCTTGTAACAGACATCCCCTCTTCTCCAGGGGAAGTCAGATGAGGGTTTGTGATGTCTTTTCACTTGGTCACCTGTTTCAAGGTTGAGATTGGCTTCCCGTGTGACTCCTGGTGTGTTGTGATATCCCCCCTGCTTGTAACAGACATCTCCTCTCCAGGGGAACTCAGGTTAGCCCTTTGTGATATCTCCCCTGCTTCTAACAGACATCCCCTCCTCTCCAGGAGAACTAAGGTGAGCGCTTTGTGATGTCATTTCAGTTGGTCACCTGTTTCAAGGTGGAGGTTGGCTTACGCTGTGACTCCAGGTGTGTTGTGATATCCCCCCTGCTTGTAACAGACATCCCCTCCTCTCCAGGGGAACTCAGGTGAGTGCTTTGTGATATCCCCCCTGCTTGTAACAGAAATCCCCTCCTCTCCAGGGGAACTCAGGTGAGCGCTTTGTGATGTCATTTCAGTTGGTCACCTTTTTCAAGGTGGTGGTTGGCTTCCTTTGTGACTCCTGGTGAGTTGTGATATCCCCCCTGCTTATAACAGACATCCCCTCCTCTCCAGGGGAACTCAGGTTAGCGCTTTGTGATGTCATTTCAGTTGGTGACCTGTTTCAAGGTGGTGGATGGCTTCCCCTGTAACTCCTGGGGTGTTGTGATATCCCCCCTGCTTGTAACAGACATCCCCTCCTCTCCAGGGGAACTCAGGTGAGCGCTTTGTGATTTCTTTTCAGTATGTCACCTGTTTCAAGGTGGAGGTTGGCTTCCCCTGTAACTCCTGGTGTGTTGTGATATCCCCCCTGCTTCTAACAGACATCTCCTCTCCAGGGGAACTCAGGTGAGCGCTTTGTGATTTCATTTCAGTTGGTCACCTGTTTCAAGGTTGAGATTGGCTTCCCCTGTGAGTCCTGGGGGTTTGTGATATCCCCCCTGCTTGTAACAGACATCCCCTCCTCTTCAGGGGAACTCAGGTGAGCGCTTTGTGATGTCATTTCAGTTGATCACCTTTTTCAAGTTGGTGGTTGGCTTCCCCTGTGACTCCTGGTGAGTTGTGTTATCCCCCCTGCTTGTAACTGACATCCCCTCCTCTCCAGGGGAACTCAGGTGAGCGCTTTGTGATGTCATTTCAATGGGTCACCTTTTTCAAGGTGGTGGTTGGCTTCCCCTGTGACTCCTGGTGAGTTGTGATATCCCCCCTGCTTGTAACAGACATCCCCTCCTCTCCAGGGGAACTCAGGTGTGCGCTTTGTGATATCCCCCCTGCTTGTAACAGACATCCCCTCCTCTCCAGGGGAACTCAGGTGTGCGCTTTGTGATATCCCCCCTGCTTGTAACAGACATCCCCTCTTCTCCAGGGGAACTCAGATGAGCGCTTTGTGATGTCATTTCACTTGGTCACCTGTTTCAAGGTTGAGATTTTCTTCCCGTGTGACTCCTGGTGTGTTGTGATATCCCCCCTGCTTGTAACAGACATCCCCTCCTCTCCAGGGGAACTCAGGTGAGCGCTTTGTGATATCCCCCCTGCTTGTAACAGAAATCCCCTCCTCTCCAGGGGAACTCAGGTGAGCGCTTTGTGATGTCATTTCAGTTGGTCAACTTTTTCAAGGTGGTGGTTGGCTTCCTTTGTGACTCCTGGTTAGTTGTGATATCCCCCCTGCTTATAACAGACATCCCCTCCTCTCCAGGGGAACTCAGGTTAGCGCTTTGTGATGTCATTTCAGTTGGTCACCTTTTTCAAGGTGGTGGTTGGCTTCCTCTGTAATTCCTGGTGTGTTGTGATATCCCCCCTGCTTGTAACAGACATCTCCTCCTCTCCAGGGGAACTCAGGTGAGCGCTTTGTGAAATCCCTCCTGCCTGTAACAGACATTCCCTCCTCTCCTGGTGAACTCAGGTGAGCGCTTTGTGATGTCATTTCAGTTGGTCACCTGTTTCAAGGTGGTGGATGGCTTCCCCTGTAACTCCTGGGGTGTTGTGATATACCCCTGCTTGTAACAGACATCTTCTCCACTCCAGGGGAACTCAGGTGAGCGCTTTGTGATTTCTTTTCAGTTGGTCACCTGTTTCAAGGTGGAGGTTGGCTTCCCCTCTGACTCCTGGTGTGTTGTGATATCCCCCCTGCTTCTAACAGACATGTCCTCTCCATGGGAACTCAGGTGAGCGCTTTGTGATGTCATTTCAGTTGGTCACCTGTTTCAAGGTGGTGGATGGCTTCCCCTGTGAGTCCTGGGGGTTTGTGATATCCCCCCTGCTTGTAACAGACATCCCCTCCTCTCCAGGGGAACTCAGGTGAGCGCTTTGTGATTTCCTTTCAGTTGGTCACCTGTTTCAAGGTTGAGATTGGCTTCCCCTGTGAGTCCTGGGGGTTTGTGATATCCCCCCTGCTTGTAACAGACATCCCCTCCTCTCCAGGGGAACTCAGGTGAGCGCTTTGTGATTTCCTTTCAGTTGGTCACCTGTTTCAAGGTGGAGGTTGGCTTCCCCTCTGACACCTGGTGTGTTGTGATATCCCCTTTGCTTGTAACAGATATCCCCTCCTCTTCAGGGGAACTCAGGTGAGCGCTTTGTGATGTCATTTCAGTTGGTCACCTGTTTCAAGGTGGAGGTTGGCTTACGCTGTGACTCCTGGTGTGTTGTGATATCCCCCCTGCTTGTAACAGACATCCCCTCCTCTCCAGGGGAACTCAGGTGAGCGCTTTGTGATATCCCCCCTGCTTGTAACAGTCATCCCCTCCTCTTCAGGGGAACTCAGGTGAGCGCTTTGTGATGTCATTTCAGTTGATCACCTTTTTCAAGGTGGTGGTTGGCTTCCCCTGTGACTACTGGTGAGTTGTGTTATCCCCCCTGCTTGTAACAGACATCCCCTCCTCTCCAGGGGAACTCAGGTGAGCGCTTTGTGATGTCATTTCAGTTGGTCACCTTTTTCAAGGTGGTGGTTGGCTTCCCCTGTGACTCCTGGTGAGTTGTGATATCCCCCCTGCTTGTAACAGACATCCCCTCTTCTCCAGGGGAACTCAGATGAGGGCTTTGTTATGTCATTTCACTTGGTCACCTGTTTCAAGGTTGAGATTGGCTTCCCGTGTGACTCCTGGCGTGTTGTGATATCCCCCCTGCTTGTAACAGACATCCCCTCCTCTCCTGGGGAACTCAGGTGAGCGCGTTTTGATATCCCCCCTGCTTGTAACATACATCCCCTTCTCTCCATGGGAACTCAGGTGTGCGCTTTGTGATATCTCCCCTGCTTCTATCAGACATCCCCTCCTCTCCAGGAGAACTAAGGTGAGCGCTCTGTGATGTCATTTCAGTTGGTCACCTTTTTCAAGGTGGTGGTTGGCTTCCCCTGTGACTCCTGGTGAGTTGTGATATCCCCCCTGCTTGTAACAGACATCCCCTACTCTCCAGGGGAACTCAGGTGAGCGCTTTGTGATGTCATTTCAGAAAGTCACCTGTTTCAAGGTGGTGGATGGCTTCCCCTGTAACTCCTGGGGTGTTGTGATATACCCCATGCTTGTAACAGACATCTCCTCCTCTCCAGGGGAACTCAGGTGAGCGCTTTGTGAAATCCCTGCTGCCTGTAACAGACATTCCCTCCTCTCCTGGTGAACTCAGGTGAGCACTTTGTGATGTCATTTCAGTTGGTGACCTGTTTCAAGGTGGTGGATATCTTCCCCTGTAACTCCTGGGGTGTTGTGATATACCCTTGCTTGTAACAGACATCTTCTCCACTCCAGGGGAACTCAGGTGAGCGTTTTGCGATATCCCCCCTGCTTGTAACAGACATCCCCTCCTCTCCAGGGGAACTCAGGTGAGCGCGTTGTGATATCCCCCCTGCATGTAACAGACATCCCCTCTTCTCCAGGGGAACTCAGGTGAGCGCTTTGTGATGTCATTTCAGTTGGTCACCTTTTTCAAGGTGGTGGTTGGCTTCCCCTGTGACTCCTGGTGTGTTGTGATATCCCCCCTGCTTGTAACAGACATCCCCTCCTCTCCAGGGGAACTCAGGTGTGCGCTTTGTGATATCCTCCCTGCTTGTAACAGACATCCCCTCTTCTCCAGGGGAACTCAGATGAGCGCTTTGTGATGTAATTTCACTTGTTCACCTGTTTCAAGGCTGAGATTGGCTTCCCGTGTGACTCCTGGTGTTGTGATATCCCCCCTGCTTGTAACAGACATCCCCTCCTCTCCTGGGGAACTCAGGTGAGCACTTTGTGATATCCTCCCTGCTTGTAACAGACATCCCCTCCTCTCCAGGGGAACTCAGGTGTGCGCTTTGTGATATCCCCCCTGCTTGTAACAGACATCCCCTCTTCACCAGGGGAACTCAGGTGAGCGCTTTGTGATGTCATTTCAGTTGGTCACCTGTTTCAAGGTGGAGGTTGGCTTACGCTGTGACTCCTGGTGTGTTGTGATATCCCCCCTGCTTGTAACAGACGTCCCCTCCTCTCCAGGGGAACTCAGGTGAGCGCTTTGTGATATCCCCCCTGCTTGTAACAGACATCCCCTCCTCTCCAGGGGAACTCAGGTGAGCGCTTTGTGATTTCATTTCAGTTGATCACCTTTTTCAAGGTGGTGGTTGGCTTCCCCTGTGACTCCTGGTGAGTTGTGTTATCCCCCCTGCTTGTAACAGACATCCCCTCCTCTCCAGGGGAACTCAGGTGAGCGCTTTGTGATGTCATTTCAGTTGGTCACCTTTTTCAAGGTGGTGGTTGGCTTCCCCTGTGACTCCTGGAGAGTTGTGTTATCCCCCCTGCTTGTAACAGACATCCCCTCCTCTCCAGGGGAACTCAGATGAGCGCTTTGTGATGTCATTTCACTTGGTCACCTGTTTCAAGGTTGAGATTGGCTTCCCGTGTGACTCCTGGTGTTGTGATATCCCCCCTGCTTGTAACACACATCCCCTCCTCTCCTGGGGAACTCAGGTGAGCACTTTGTGATATCCCCCCTGCTTGTAACAGACATCCCCTCCTCTCCAGGGGAACTCAGGTGTGCGCTTTGTGATATCCCCCCTGCTTGTAACAGACATCCCCTCTTCTCCAGGGGAACTCAGATGAGCGCTTTGTGATATCCCCCCTACTTGTAACAGACATCCCCTCTTCTCCAGGGGAACTCAGATGAGCGCTTTGTGATATCCCCCCTGCTTGTAACAGACATCCCCTCTTCTCCAGGGGAACTCAGATGAGCGCTTTGTGATGTCATTTCACTTGGTCACCTGTTTCAAGGTTGAGATTGGCTTCCCGTGTGACTCCTGGTGTTGTGATATCCCCCCTGCTTGTAACAGACATCCCCTCCTCTCCTGGGGAACTCAGGTGAGCACTTTGTGATATCCTCCCTACTTGTAACAGACATCCCCTCTTCTCCAGGGGAACTCAGATGAGCGCTTTGTGATGTCATTTCACTTGGTCACCTGTTTCAAGGTTGAGATTGGCTTCCCGTGTGACTCCTGGTGTTGTGATATCCCCCCTGCTTGTAACAGACATCCCCTTCTCTCCATGGGAACTCAGGTGTGCGCTTTGTGATATCTCCCCTGCTTCTAACAGACATCCCCTCCTCTCCAGGAGAACTAAGGTGAGCGCTTTGTGATGTCATTTCAGTTGGTCACCTTTTTCAAGGTGGTGGTTGGCTTCCCCTGTGAATCCTGGTGAGTTGTGATATCCCCCCTGCTTGTAACAGACATCCCCTACTCTCCAGGGGAACTCAGGTGAGCGCTTTGTGATGTCATTTCAGAAAGTCACCTGTTTCAAGGTGGTGGATGGCTTCCCCTGTAACTCCTGGGGTGTTGTGATATACCCCATGCTTGTAACAGACATCTCCTCCTCTCCAGGGGAACTCAGGTGAGCGCTTTGTGAAATCCCTGCTGCCTGTAACAGACATTTCCTCCTCTCCTGGTGAACTCAGGTGAGCACTTTGTGATGTCATTTCAGTTGGTGACCTGTTTCAAGGTGGTGGATATCTTCCCCTGTAACTCCTGGGGTGTTGTGATATACCCTTGCTTGTAACAGACATCTTCTCCACTCCAAGGGAACTCAGGTGAGCGTTTTGCGATATCCCCCCTGCTTGTAACAGACATCCCCTCCTCTCCAGGGGAACTCAGGTGAGCGCTTTGTGATTTCTTTTCAGTTGGTCACCTGTTTCAAGGTGGAGGTTGGCTTCCCCTGTAACTCCTGGTGTGTTGTGATATCCCCCCTGCTTCTAACAGACATCTCCTCTCCAGGGGAACTCAGGTGAGCGCTTTGTGATTTCATTTCAGTTGGTCACCTGTTTCAACGTTGAGATTGGCTTCCCCTGTGAGTCCTGGGGGTTTGTGATATCCCCCCTGTTTGTAACAGACATCCCCTCCTCTCCAGGGGAACTCAGGTGAGCGCTTTGTGATGTCATTTAAGTTGGTCACCTGTTTCAAGGTGGAGGTTGGCTTACGCTGTGACTCCAGGTGTGTTGTGATATCCCCCCTGCTTGTAACAGACATCCCCTCCTCTCCAGGGGAACTCAGGTGAGCGCTTTGTGATATCCCCCCTGCTTGTAACAGACATCCCCTCCTCTCCAGGGGAACTCAGGTGAGCGCTTTGTGATGTCATTTCAGTTGATCACCTTTTTCAAGGTGGTGGTTGGCTTCCCCTGTGACTCCTGATGAGTTGTGTTATCCCCCCTGCTTGTAACAGACATCCCCTCCTCTCCAGCGGAACTCAGGTGTGCGCTTTGTGATATCCTCCCTGCTTGTAACAGACATCCCCTCTTCTCCAGGGGAACTCAGATGAGCGCTTTGTGATGTAATTTCACTTGTTCACCTGTTTCAAGGTTGAGATTGGCTTCCCGTGTGACTCCTGGTGTTGTGATATCCCCCCTGCTTGTAACAGACATCCCCTCCTCTCCTGGGGAACTCAGGTGAGCACTTTGTGATATCCCCCCTGCTTGTAACAGACATCCCCTCCTCTCCAGGGGAACTCAGGTGTGCGCTTTGTGATATCCCCCCTGCTTGTAACAGACATCCCCTCTTCACCAGGGGAACTCAGATGAGCGCTTTGTGATGTCATTTCACTTGGTCACCTGTTTCAAGGTTGAGATTGTCTTCCCGTGTGACTCCTGGTGTGTTGTGATATCCCCCCTGCTTGTAACAGACATCCCCTCCTCTCCAGGGGAACTCAGGTGAGCGCGTTGTGATATCCCCCCTGCTTGTAACATACATCCCCTCCTCTCCATGGGAACTCAGATGAGCGCTTTGTGATATCCCCCCTGCTTGTAACAGACATCCCCTCCTCTCCAGGGGAACTCAGGTGAGCGCGTTGTGATATCCCCCCTGAATGTAACAGACATCCCCTCTTCTCCAGGGGAACTCAGGTGAGCGCTTTGTGATGTCATTTCAGTTGGTCACCTTTTTCAAGGTGGTGGTTGGCTTCTCCTGTGACTCCTGGTGTGTTGTGATATCCCCCCTGCTTGTAACAGACATCCCCTCCTCTCCAGGGGAACTCAGGTGTGCGCTTTGTGATATCCTCCCTGCTTGTAACAGACATCCCCTCTTCTCCAGGGGAACTCAGATGAGCGCTTTGTGATGTAATTTCACTTGTTCACCTGTTTCAAGGCTGAGATTGGCTTCCCGTGTGACTCCTGGTGTTGTGATATCCCTCCTGCTTGTAACAGACATCCCCTCCTCTCCTGGGGAACTCAGGTGAGCACTTTGTGATATCCCCCCTGCTTGTAACAGACATCCCCTCCTCTCCAGGGGAACTCAGGTGTGCGCTTTGTGATATCCCCCCTGCTTGTAACAGACATCCCCTCTTCACCAGGGGAACTCAGATGAGCGCTTTGTGATGTCATTTCACTTGGTCACCTGTTTCAAGGTTGAGATTGTCTTCCGCTGTGACTCCTGGTGTGTTGTGATATCCCCCCTGCTTGTAACAGACATCCCCTCCTCTCCAGGGGAACTCAGGTGAGCGCGTTGTGATATCCCCCCTGCTTGTAACAGACATCCCCTCCTCTCCAGGGGAACTCAGGTGAGCGCTTTGTGATTTCTTTTCAGTTGGTCACCTGTTTCAAGGTGGAGGTTGGCTTCCCCTGTAACTCCTGGTGTGTTGTGATATCCCCCCTGCTTCTAACAGACAT
Source organism: Paroedura picta (assembly GCF_049243985.1). Classification (NCBI taxonomy): domain Eukaryota; kingdom Metazoa; phylum Chordata; class Lepidosauria; order Squamata; family Gekkonidae; genus Paroedura; species Paroedura picta. The sequence continues at coordinate 13,145,055 of NC_135378.1, forward strand.
CTCCTCTCCAGGGGAACTCAGGTGAGCGCTTTGTGATGTCATTTCAGTTGGTCACCTGTTTCAAGGTGGAGGTTGGCTTACGCTGTGACTCCTGGTGTGTTGTGATATCCCCCCTGCTTGTAACAGACATCCCCTCCTCTCCAGGGGAACTCAGGTGAGCGCTTTGTGATATCCCCCCTGCTTGTAACAGACATCCCCTCCTCTCCAGGGGAACTCAGGTGAGCGCTTTGTGATGTCATTTCAGTTGATCACCTTTTTCAAGGTGGTGGTTGGCTTCCCCTGTGACTCCTGGTGAGTTGTGTTATCCCCCCTGCTTGTAACAGACATCCCCTCCTCTCCAGGGGAACTCAGGTGAGCGCTTTGTGATGTCATTTCAGTTGGTCACCTTTTTCAAGGTGGTGGTTGGCTTCCCCTGTGACTCCTGGTGAGTTGTGTTATCCCCCCTGCTTGTAACAGACATCCCCTCCTCTCCAGGGGAACTCAGATGAGCGCTTTGTGATGTCATTTCACTTGGTCACCTGTTTCAAGGTTGAGATTGGCTTCCCGTGTGACTCCTGGTGTTGTGATATCCCCCCTGCTTGTAACAGACATCCCCTTCTCTCCAGGGGAACTCAGGTGTGCACTTTGTGATATCCCCCCTGCTTGTAACAGACATCCCCTCTTCTCCAGGGGAACTCAGATGAGCTCTTTGTGATATCCCCCCTACTTGTAACAGACATCCCCTCTTCTCCAGGGGAACTCAGATGAGCGCTTTGTGATATCCCCCCTGCTTGTAACAGACATCCCCTCTTCTCCAGGGGAACTCAGATGAGCGCTTTGTGATATCCTCCCTGCTTGTAACAGACATCCCCTCCTCTCCTGGGGAACTCAGGTGAGCACTTTGTGATATCCCCCCTGCTTGTAACAGACATCCCCTCCTCTCCAGGGGAACTCAGGTGTGCGCTTTGTGATATCCCCCCTGCTTGTAACAAACATCCCCTCTTTACCAGGGGAACTCAGATGAGCGCTTTGTGATGTCATTTCACTTGGTCACCTGTTTCAAGGTTGAGATTGTCTTCCCGTGTGACTTCTGGTGTGTTGTGATATCCCCCCTGCCTGTAACAGACGTCCCCTCCTCTCCAGGGGAACTCAGGTGAGTGCTTTGTGATGTCATTTCAGTTGGTCACCTGTTTCAAGGTGGAGGTTGGCTTCCGCTGTGACTCCTGGTGTGTTGTGATATCCCCCCTGCTTGTAACAGACATCCCCTCCTCTCCAGGGGAACTCAGGTGAGCGCGTTGTGATATCCCCCCTGCTTGTAACATACATCCCCTCCTCTCCATGGGAACTCAGGTGTGCGCTTTGTGAAATCCCTGCTGCCCGTAACAGACATTCCCTCCCCTCCTGTATCCCCCCTGCTTGTAACAGACATCCCCTCCTCTCCAGGTGAACTCAGGTGACCGCTTTGCGATGTCATTACATTTGGTCACCTGTTTCAAGGTGGTGGATGGCTTCCCCTGTAACTCCTGGGGGGTTGTGATATACCCCTGCTTGTAACAGACATCTTCTCCACTCCAGGGGAACTCAGGTGAGCGCTTTGTGATATCCCCCCTGCTTGTAACAGACATCCCCTCCTCTCCAGGGGAACTCAGGTGAGTGCTTTCTGATTTCTTTTCAGTTGGTCACCTGTTTCAAGGTGGAGGTTGGCTTCCCCTCTGATTCCTGGTGTGTTGTGATATCTCCCCTGCTTGTAACAGACATCTCGTCTCCAGTTAAACTCAGGTGAGCGCTTTGTGATGTCATTTCAGTTGGTCACCTTTTTCAAGGTGGTGGTTGGCTTCCCCTATGACTCCTGGTGTGTTGTGATATCTCCCCTGCTTGTAACAGACATCCCCTCCTCTCCAGGGGAACTCAGGTGATCGCTTTGTGATATCCCTCCTACCTGTCAGAGACATTCCCTCCTCTCCTGGTGAACTGAGGTGTGCGCTTTGTGATGTCATTTCAGTTGGTCACCTGTTTCAAGGTGGTGGATGGCTTCCCCTGTAACTCCTGGGGTGTTGTGATATACCCCTGCTTGTAACAGACATCTCCACTCCAGGGGAACTCAGGTGAGCGCTTTGTGATATCCCCCCTGCTTGTAACAGACATCCCCTCCTCTCCAGGGGAACTCAGGTGAGTGCTTTGTGATTTCTTTTCAGTTGGTCACCTGTTTCATGGTGGAGGTTGGCTTCCCATCTGACTCCTGGTGTGTTGTGATATCTCCCCTGCTTGTAACAGACATCTCCTCTCCAGTTGAACTCAGGTGAGCGCTTTGTGATGTAATTTCAGTTGGTCACCTGTTTCAAGGTTGAGCTTGGCTTCCCCTGTGAGTCCTGGGGGTTTGTGATATGCCCCCTGCTTGTAACAGACATCCCCTCCTCTACAGGTGAACTCAGGTGACAGCTTTGTGATGTCATTTCAGTTGGTCACCTGTTTCAAGGTGGTGTATGGCTTCCCCTGTAACTCCTGGGGTGTTGTGATATACCCCTGCTTGTAACAGACATCTTCTCCACTCCAGGGGAACTCAGGTGAGCGCTTTGTGATATCCCCCCTGCTTGTAACAGACATCCCCTCCTCTCCAGGGGAACTCAGGTGAGTGCTTTGTGATGTCATTTCACTTGGTCACCTGTTTCAAGGTTGAGATTGTCTTCCCGTGTGACTTCTGGTGTGTTGTGATATCCCCCCTGCCTGTAACAGACGTCCCCTCCTCTCCAGGGGAACTCAGGTGAGTGCTTTGTGATGTCATTTCAGTTGGTCACCTGTTTCAAGGTGGAGGTTGGCTTCCGCTGTGACTCCTGGTGTGTTGTGATATCCCCCCTGCTTGTAACAGACATCCCCTCCTCTCCAGGGGAACTCAGGTGAGCGCGTTGTGATATCCCCCCTGCTTGTAACATACATCCCCTCCTCTCCATGGGAACTCAGGTGTGCGCTTTGTGAAATCCCTGCTGCCCGTAACAGACATTCCCTCCCCTCCTGTATCCCCCCTGCTTGTAACAGACATCCCCTCCTCTCCAGGTGAACTCAGGTGACCGCTTTGCGATGTCATTACATTTGGTCACCTGTTTCAAGGTGGTGGATGGCTTCCCCTGTAACTCCTGGGGGGTTGTGATATACCCCTGCTTGTAACAGACATCTTCTCCACTCCAGGGGAACTCAGGTGAGCGCTTTGTGATATCCCCCCTGCTTGTAACAGACATCCCCTCCTCTCCAGGGGAACTCAGGTGAGTGCTTTCTGATTTCTTTTCAGTTGGTCACCTGTTTCAAGGTGGAGGTTGGCTTCCCCTCTGATTCCTGGTGTGTTGTGATATCTCCCCTGCTTGTAACAGACATCTCGTCTCCAGTTAAACTCAGGTGAGCGCTTTGTGATGTCATTTCAGTTGGTCACCTTTTTCAAGGTGGTGGTTGGCTTCCCCTATGACTCCTGGTGTGTTGTGATATCTCCCCTGCTTGTAACAGACATCCCCTCCTCTCCAGGGGAACTCAGGTGATCGCTTTGTGATATCCCTCCTACCTGTCAGAGACATTCCCTCCTCTCCTGGTGAACTGAGGTGTGCGCTTTGTGATGTCATTTCAGTTGGTCACCTGTTTCAAGGTGGTGGATGGCTTCCCCTGTAACTCCTGGGGTGTTGTGATATACCCCTGCTTGTAACAGACATCTCCACTCCAGGGGAACTCAGGTGAGCGCTTTGTGATATCCCCCCTGCTTGTAACAGACATCCCCTCCTCTCCAGGGGAACTCAGGTGAGTGCTTTGTGATTTCTTTTCAGTTGGTCACCTGTTTCATGGTGGAGGTTGGCTTCCCATCTGACTCCTGGTGTGTTGTGATATCTCCCCTGCTTGTAACAGACATCTCCTCTCCAGTTGAACTCAGGTGAGCGCTTTGTGATGTAATTTCAGTTGGTCACCTGTTTCAAGGTTGAGCTTGGCTTCCCCTGTGAGTCCTGGGGGTTTGTGATATGCCCCCTGCTTGTAACAGACATCCCCTCCTCTACAGGTGAACTCAGGTGACAGCTTTGTGATGTCATTTCAGTTGGTCACCTGTTTCAAGGTGGTGTATGGCTTCCCCTGTAACTCCTGGGGTGTTGTGATATACCCCTGCTTGTAACAGACATCTTCTCCACTCCAGGGGAACTCAGGTGAGCGCTTTGTGATATCCCCCCTGCTTGTAACAGACATCCCCTCCTCTCCAGGGGAACTCAGGTGAGTGCTTTGTGATTTCTTTTCAGTTGGTCACCTGTTTCAAGGTGGAGGTTGGCTTCCCCTCTGACTCCTGGTGTGTTGTGATATCCCCCCTGCTTCTAACCGACATCTACTCACCAGTTGAACTCAGGTGAGCGCTGTGTGATGTCATTTCAGTTGGTCACCTGTTTCAAGGTTGAGATTGGCTTCCCCTGTGAGTCCTGGGGGTTTGTGATATCCCCCCTGCTTGTAACAGACATCCCCTCCTCTCCAGGGGAACTCAGGTGAGCGCTTTGTGATATCCCCCCTGCTTGTAACAAACATCCCCTCCTCTCCAGGGGAACTCAGGTGTGCGTTTTGTTATATCCCCCCTGCTTATAACAGAAATCCCCTCCTCTCCAGGGGAACTCAGGTGAGCGCTTTGTGATGTCATTTCAGTTGGTCACCTGTTTCAAGGTTGAGGTTGGCTTCCCCTGTGACTCCTGGTGTGTTGTGATATCCCCCCTGCTTGTAACAGACATCCCCTCCTCTCCAGGGGAACTCAGGTGTGCGTTTTGTTATATCCCCCCTGCTTATAACAGAAATCCCCTCCTCTCCAGGGGAACTCAGGTGAGCGCTTTGTGATGTCATTTCAGTTGATCACCTTTTTCAAGGTGGTGGTTGGCTTCCCCTGTGACTCCTGGTGAGTTGTGTTATCCTCCCTGCTTGTAACAGACATTGCCTCCTCTCCAGGGGAACTCAGGTGAGCGCTTTGTGATGTCATTTCAGTTGATCACCTTTTTCAAGGTGGTGGTTGGCTTCCCCTGTGACTCCTGGTGAGTTGTGTTATCCCCCCTGCTTGTAACAGACATCTTCTCCACTCCAGGGGAACTCAGGTGAGCGCTTTGTGATATCCCCCCTGCTTGTAACAGACATCCCCTCCTCTCCAGGGGAACTCAGGTGAGCGCTTTGTGATATCCCTCTGCCTGTAAGAGACATTCCCTCCTCTCCTGGTGAACTCAGGTGAGCGCTTTTTGATGTCCTTTCAGTTGGTCACCTGTTTCAAGGTGGTGGATGGCTTCCTCTGTAACTCCTGGGGTGTTGTGATATACCCCTGCTTGTAACAGACATCTTCTCCACTCCAGGGGAACTCAGGTGAGCGCTTTGTGATATCCCCCCTGCTTGTAACAGACATCCCCTCCTCTCCAGGGGAACTCAGGTGAGCGCTTTGTGATTTCTTTTCAGTTGGTCACCTGTTTCAAGGTGGAGGTTGGCTTCCCCTGTGACTCCTGGTGTGTTGTGATATCCCCCCTGCTTCTAACAGACATCTTCTCCACTCCAGGGGAACTCAGGTGAGCGCTTTGTGATATCCCCCCTGCTTGTAACAGACATCCCCTCCTCTCCAAGGGAACTCAGGTAAGCGCTTTGTGATTTCTTTTCAGTTGGTCACCTGTTTCAAGGTGGAGGTTGGCTTCCCCTCTGACTCCTGGTGTGTTGTGATATCCCCCCTGCTTGTAACAGACATCTCCTCTCCAGGGGAACTCAGGTGAGCGCTTTGTGATGTCATTTCAGTTGGTCACCTGTTTCAAGGTTGAGATTGGCTTACCCTGTGAGTCCTGGGGGTTTGTGATATCCCCCCTGCTTGTAACAGACATCCCCTCCTCTCCAGGGGAACTCAGGTGTGCGCTTTGTAATATCCCCCCTGCTTATAACAGAAATCCCCTCCTCTCCCGGGGAACTCAGGTGTGCGCTTTGTGATATCCTCCCTGCTTGTAACAGACATCCCCTCTTCCCCAGGGGAACTCAGATGAGCGCTTTTTGATGTCATTTCACTTGGTCACCTGTTTCAAGTTTGAGATTGGCTTCCCGTGTGACTCCTGGTGTGTTGTGATATCCCCCCTGCTTGTAACCGTCACCCCCTCCTCTCCAGGTGAACTCAGGTGACCGCTTTGTGATGTCATTTCAGTGGGTCACCTGTTTCAAGGTTGAGGTTGGCTTCCCCTGTGACTCCTGGTGTGTTGTGATATCCCCCCTGCTTGTAACAGACATCCCCTCCTCTCCAGGGGAACTCAGGTGAGCGCTTTGTGATATCCCCCCTGCTTGTAACAGACATCCCCTCCTCTCCAGGGCAGGTTAGCGCTTTGTGATTTCTTTTCAGTTCGTCACCTGTTTCAAGGTGGAGGTTGGCTTCTTCTCTGACTCCTGGTCTGTTGTGATATCCCCCCTGCTTGTAACAGACACCTCCTCTCCAGGGGAACTCAGGTGAGCGCTTTGTGATGTCATTTCACTTGGTCACCTGTTTCAAGGTTGAGGTTGACTTTCTCTGTGACTCCTGGTGTGTTGTGATATCCCCCCTGCTTGTAACAGACATCCCCTCCTCTCCAGGGGAACTCAGGTTTGCGCTTTGTGATATCCCCCCTGCTTGTAACAGACATCCCCTCCTCTCCAGGGGAACTCAGGTTTGCGCTTTGTAATAACCCCCCTGCTTGTAACAGACATCCCCTCCTCTCCAGGGGAACTCAGGTGTGTGCTTTGTGATATCCCCCCTGCTTGTAACAGACATCCCCTCCTCTCCAGGGGAACTCAGGTGTGCGCTTTGTGATATCCCCCCTGCTTGTAACAGACATCCCCTTATCTCCAGGGGAACTGAAGTCAGCGCTTTGTGATGTCATTTCAGTTGGTCACCTGTTTCACAGTTGAGTTTGGCCGTCACTGTGACTCCTGGTGTGTTGTGATATCCCTCCTGCTTGTTACAGAAATCCCCTCCTCTCCAGGGGAACTCAGGTGAGCGCTTAGTGATGTCATTTCAGTTGGTCACCTGTTCCATGTGGGAGGTTGGCTTCCGCTGTGACTCCTGGTGTGTTGTGACATCCCCCCTGTTTGTAACAGACATCACCTCATCTCAAGGGGAACTCAGGTGAGCGCTTTGTGATGTCAATTCAGTTGGTCACCTGTTTCAAGGTGGAGGTTGGCTTCCCCTGTGACTCCTGGTGTGTTGTGATATCCCCCCTGCTTGTAACAGACATCCCCTGCTCTCCAGGGGAACTCAGGTGAGCGCTTTGTGATGTCATTTCAGTTGGTCAAGGTGTTTCAAGGTGGAGATTGGCTTCCCCTGTGAATCCTGGCGTGTTGTGATATCCCCCCTGCTTGTAACAGACATCCCCTCCTCACTAGGGGAACTCAGGTGAGCGCTTCCTGATATCCCCCCTGCTTGTAACAAACATCCCCTCCTCTCCAGGGGAACTGAAGTCAGCGCTTTGTGATGTCATTTCAGTTGGTCACCTGTTTCAAGGTGGAGGTTGGCTTCCCCTGTGACTCCTGGTGTGTTGTGATATCCCCCCTGCTTGTAACAGACATCCCCTGCTCTCCAGGGGAACTCAGGTTTGCGCTTTGTAATATCATCCCTGCTTGTAACAGACATCCCCTCCTCTCCAGGGGAACTCAGGTGTGCGCTTTGTGATATCCCCCCTGCTTGTAACAGACATCCCCTCCTCTCCAGGGGAACTCAGGTGTGCGCTTTGTGATATCCTCCCTGCTCGTAACAGACATCCCCTCTTCCCCAGGGGAACTCAGGTGACCGCTTTGTGATGTCATTTCAGTGGGTCACCTGTTTCAAGGATGAGGTTGGCTTCCCCTGTGACTCCTGGTGTGTTGTGATATCCCCCCTGCTTGTAACAGACATCCCCTCCTCTCCAGGGGAACTCAGGTGAGCGCTTTCTGATATCCCTCCTGCCTGTAACAGACATTCCCTCCTCTCCTGGTGAACTCAGGTTAGCGCTTTGTGATGTCATTTCAGTTGGTCACCTTTTTCAAGGTGGTGGTTGGCTTCCCCTGTGACTCCTGGTGAGTTGTGATATCCCCCCTGCTTGTAACAGACATCCCCTCCTCTCCAGGGCAACTCAGGTTAGCGCTTTGTGATTTCTTTTCAGTTGGTCACCTGTTTCAAGGTGGAGGTTGGCTTCTTCTCTGACTCCTGGTCTGTTGTGATATCCCCCCTGCTTGTAACAGACACCTCCTCTCCAGGGGAACTCAGGTGAGCGCTTTGTGATGTCATTTCACTTGGTCACCTGTTTCAAGGTTGAGGTTGATTTTCTCTGTGACTCCTGGTGTGTTGTGATATCCCCCCTGCTTGTAACAGACATCCCCTCCTCTCCAGGGGAACTCAGGTTTGCGCTTTGTAATAACCCCCCTGCTTGTAACAGATATCCCCTCCTCTCCAGGGGAACTCAGGTGTGTGCTTTGTGATATCCCCCCCGCTTGTAACAGACATCCCCTCCTCTCCAGGGGAACTCAGGTGTGCGCTTTGTGATGTCCCGCCTGCTTGTAACAGACATCCCCTCCTCTCCAGGGGAACTGAAGTCAGCGCTTTCTGATGTGATTTCAGTTGGTCACCTGTTTCACAGTTGAGTTTGGCCGTCCCTGTGACTCCTGGTGTGTTGTGATATCCCTCCTGCTTGTTACAGAAATCCCCTCCTCTCCAGGGGAACTCAGGTGAGCGCTTAGTGATGTCATTTCAGTTGGTCACCTGTTCCATGTTGGAGTTTGGCTTCCGCTGTGACTCCTGGTGTGTTGTGACATCCCCCCTGCTTGTAACCGACATCACCTCATCTCAAGGGGAACTCAGGTGAGCGCTTTGTGATGTCATTTCAGTTGGTCAAGGTGTTTCAAGGTGGAGATTGGCTTCCCCTGTGAATCCTGGCGTGTTGTGATATCCCCCCTGCTTGTAACAGACATCCCCTCCTCACTAGGGGAACTCAGGTGAGCGCTTCCTGATATCCCCCCTGCTTGTAACAAACATCCCCTCCTCTCCAGGGGAACTGAAGTCAGCGCTTTGTGATGTCATTTCAGTTGGTCACCTGTTTCAAGGTTTAGGTTGGCCTTCCCTGTGACTCCTGGTGTGTTGTGATATCCCTCCTGCTTGTTACAGTAATCCCCTCCTCTCCAGGGGAACTCAGGTGAGCGCTTTGTGATGTCGTTTCAGTTGGTCACCTGTTTCAAGGTGGAGGTTGGCTTCCCCTGTGACTCCTGGTGTGTTGTGATATCCCCCCTGCTTGTAACAGACATCCCCTGCTCTCCAGGGGAACTCAGGTTTGCGCTTTGTAATATCCCCCCTGCTTGTAACAGACATCCCCTCCTTTCCAGGGGAACTCAGGTGTGCGCTTTGTGATATCCCCCCTGCTTGTAACAGACATCCCCTCCTCTCCAGGGGAACTGAAGTCAGCGCTTTGTGATGTCATTTCAGTTGGTCACCTGTTTCAAGGTTGAGGTTGGCCGTCCTTGTGACTCCTGGTGTGTTGTGATATCCCTCCTGCTTGTTACAGAAATCCCCTCCTCTCCAGGGGAACTCAGGTGAGCGCTTAGTGATGTCATTTCAGTTGGTCACCTGTTCCATGTTGGAGGTTGGCTTCCGCTGTGACTCCTGGTGTGTTGTGACATTCCCCCTGCTTGTAACAGACATCACCTCATCTCAATGGGAACTCAGGTGAGCGCTTTGTGATGTCATTTCAGTTGGTCACCTGTTTCAAGGTGGAGGTTGGCTTCCCCTGTGACTCCTGGTGTGTTGTGATATCGCCCCTGCTTGTAACAGACATCCCCTGCTCTCCAGGGGAACTGAAGTCAGCGCTTTGTGATGTCATTTCAGTTGGTCACCTGTTTCAAGGTTGAGGTTGGCCGTCCCTGTGACTCCTGGTGAGTTGTGATATCCCCCCTGCTTGTAACAGACATCCCCTCCTCTCCAGGGCAACTCAGGTTAGCGCTTTGTGATTTCTTTTCAGTTGGTCACCTGTTTCAAGGTGGAGGTTGGCTTCTTCTCTGACTCCTGGTCTGTTGTGATATCCCCCCTGCTTGTAACAGACACCTCCTCTCCAGGGGAACTCAGGTGAGCGCTTTGTGATGTCATTTCACTTGGTCACCTGTTTCAAGGTTGAGGTTGACTTTCTCTGTGACTCCTGGTGTGTTGTGATATCCCCCCTGCTTGTAACAGACATCCCCTCCTCTCCAGGGGAACTCAGGTTTGCGCTTTGTGATATCCCCCCTGCTTGTAACAGACATCCCCTCCTCTCCAGGGGAACTCAGGTTTGCGCTTTGTAATAACCCCCCTGCTTGTAACAGACATCCCCTCCTCTCCAGGGGAACTCAGGTGTGTGCTTTGTGATATCCCCCCTGCTTGTAACAGACATCCCCTCCTCTCCAGGGGAACTCAGGTGTGCGCTTTGTGATATCCCCCCTGCTTGTAACAGACATCCCCTTATCTCCAGGGGAACTGAAGTCAGCGCTTTGTGATGTCATTTCAGTTGGTCACCTGTTTCACAGTTGAGTTTGGCCGTCACTGTGACTCCTGGTGTGTTGTGATATCCCTCCTGCTTGTTACAGAAATCCCCTCCTCTCCAGGGGAACTCAGGTGAGCGCTTAGTGATGTCATTTCAGTTGGTCACCTGTTCCATGTGGGAGGTTGGCTTCCGCTGTGACTCCTGGTGTGTTGTGACATCCCCCCTGTTTGTAACAGACATCACCTCATCTCAAGGGGAACTCAGGTGAGCGCTTTGTGATGTCAATTCAGTTGGTCACCTGTTTCAAGGTGGAGGTTGGCTTCCCCTGTGACTCCTGGTGTGTTGTGATATCCCCCCTGCTTGTAACAGACATCCCCTGCTCTCCAGGGGAACTCAGGTGAGCGCTTTGTGATGTCATTTCAGTTGGTCAAGGTGTTTCAAGGTGGAGATTGGCTTCCCCTGTGAATCCTGGCGTGTTGTGATATCCCCCCTGCTTGTAACAGACATCCCCTCCTCACTAGGGGAACTCAGGTGAGCGCTTCCTGATATCCCCCCTGCTTGTAACAAACATCCCCTCCTCTCCAGGGGAACTGAAGTCAGCGCTTTGTGATGTCATTTCAGTTGGTCACCTGTTTCAAGGTGGAGGTTGGCTTCCCCTGTGACTCCTGGTGTGTTGTGATATCCCCCCTGCTTGTAACAGACATCCCCTGCTCTCCAGGGGAACTCAGGTTTGCGCTTTGTAATATCATCCCTGCTTGTAACAGACATCCCCTCCTCTCCAGGGGAACTCAGGTGTGCGCTTTGTGATATCCCCCCTGCTTGTAACAGACATCCCCTCCTCTCCAGGGGAACTCAGGTGTGCGCTTTGTGATATCCTCCCTGCTCGTAACAGACATCCCCTCTTCCCCAGGGGAACTCAGGTGACCGCTTTGTGATGTCATTTCAGTGGGTCACCTGTTTCAAGGATGAGGTTGGCTTCCCCTGTGACTCCTGGTGTGTTGTGATATCCCCCCTGCTTGTAACAGACATCCCCTCCTCTCCAGGGGAACTCAGGTGAGCGCTTTGTGATATCCCTCCTGCCTGTAACAGACATTCCCTCCTCTCCTGGTGAACTCAGGTTAGCGCTTTGTGATGTCATTTCAGTTGGTCACCTTTTTCAAGGTGGTGGTTGGCTTCCCCTGTGACTCCTGGTGAGTTGTGATATCCCCCCTGCTTGTAACAGACATCCCCTCCTCTCCAGGGCAACTCAGGTTAGCGCTTTGTGATTTCTTTTCAGTTGGTCACCTGTTTCAAGGTGGAGGTTGGCTTCTTCTCTGACTCCTGGTCTGTTGTGATATCCCCCCTGCTTGTAACAGACACCTCCTCTCCAGGGGAACTCAGGTGAGCGCTTTGTGATGTCATTTCACTTGGTCACCTGTTTCAAGGTTGAGGTTGATTTTCTCTGTGACTCCTGGTGTGTTGTGATATCCCCCCTGCTTGTAACAGACATCCCCTCCTCTCCAGGGGAACTCAGGTTTGCGCTTTGTAATAACCCCCCTGCTTGTAACAGATATCCCCTCCTCTCCAGGGGAACTCAGGTGTGTGCTTTGTGATATCCCCCCCGCTTGTAACAGACATCCCCTCCTCTCCAGGGGAACTCAGGTGTGCGCTTTGTGATGTCCCGCCTGCTTGTAACAGACATCCCCTCCTCTCCAGGGGAACTGAAGTCAGCGCTTTCTGATGTGATTTCAGTTGGTCACCTGTTTCACAGTTGAGTTTGGCCGTCCCTGTGACTCCTGGTGTGTTGTGATATCCCTCCTGCTTGTTACAGAAATCCCCTCCTCTCCAGGGGAACTCAGGTGAGCGCTTAGTGATGTCATTTCAGTTGGTCACCTGTTCCATGTTGGAGTTTGGCTTCCGCTGTGACTCCTGGTGTGTTGTGACATCCCCCCTGCTTGTAACCGACATCACCTCATCTCAAGGGGAACTCAGGTGAGCGCTTTGTGATGTCATTTCAGTTGGTCAAGGTGTTTCAAGGTGGAGATTGGCTTCCCCTGTGAATCCTGGCGTGTTGTGATATCCCCCCTGCTTGTAACAGACATCCCCTCCTCACTAGGGGAACTCAGGTGAGCGCTTCCTGATATCCCCCCTGCTTGTAACAAACATCCCCTCCTCTCCAGGGGAACTGAAGTCAGCGCTTTGTGATGTCATTTCAGTTGGTCACCTGTTTCAAGGTTTAGGTTGGCCTTCCCTGTGACTCCTGGTGTGTTGTGATATCCCTCCTGCTTGTTACAGTAATCCCCTCCTCTCCAGGGGAACTCAGGTGAGCGCTTTGTGATGTCGTTTCAGTTGGTCACCTGTTTCAAGGTGGAGGTTGGCTTCCCCTGTGACTCCTGGTGTGTTGTGATATCCCCCCTGCTTGTAACAGACATCCCCTGCTCTCCAGGGGAACTCAGGTTTGCGCTTTGTAATATCCCCCCTGCTTGTAACAGACATCCCCTCCTTTCCAGGGGAACTCAGGTGTGCGCTTTGTGATATCCCCCCTGCTTGTAACAGACATCCCCTCCTCTCCAGGGGAACTGAAGTTAGCGCTTTGTGATGTCATTTCAGTTGGTCACCTGTTTCAAGGTTGAGGTTGGCCGTCCTTGTGACTCCTGGTGTGTTGTGATATCCCTCCTGCTTGTTACAGAAATCCCCTCCTCTCCAGGGGAACTCAGGTGAGCGCTTAGTGATGTCATTTCAGTTGGTCACCTGTTCCATGTTGGAGGTTGGCTTCCGCTGTGACTCCTGGTGTGTTGTGACATTCCCCCTGCTTGTAACAGACATCACCTCATCTCAATGGGAACTCAGGTGAGCGCTTTGTGATGTCATTTCAGTTGGTCACCTGTTTCAAGGTGGAGGTTGGCTTCCCCTGTGACTCCTGGTGTGTTGTGATATCGCCCCTGCTTGTAACAGACATCCCCTGCTCTCCAGGGGAACTGAAGTCAGCGCTTTGTGATGTCATTTCAGTTGGTCACCTGTTTCAAGGTTGAGGTTGGCCGTCCCTGTGACTCCTGGTGAGTTGTGATATCCCCCCTGCTTGTAACAGACATCCCCTCCTCTCCAGGGCAACTCAGGTTAGCGCTTTGTGATTTCTTTTCAGTTGGTCACCTGTTTCAAGGTGGAGGTTGGCTTCTTCTCTGACTCCTGGTCTGTTGTGATATCCCCCCTGCTTGTAACAGACACCTCCTCTCCAGGGGAACTCAGGTGAGCGCTTTGTGATGTCATTTCACTTGGTCACCTGTTTCAAGGTTGAGGTTGACTTTCTCTGTGACTCCTGGTGTGTTGTGATATCCCCCCTGCTTGTAACAGACATCCCCTCCTCTCCAGGGGAACTCAGGTTTGCGCTTTGTGATATCCCCCCTGCTTGTAACAGACATCCCCTCCTCTCCAGGGGAACTCAGGTTTGCGCTTTGTAATAACCCCCCTGCTTGTAACAGACATCCCCTCCTCTCCAGGGGAACTCAGGTGTGTGCTTTGTGATATCCCCCCTGCTTGTAACAGACATCCCCTCCTCTCCAGGGGAACTCAGGTGTGCGCTTTGTGATATCCCCCCTGCTTGTAACAGACATCCCCTTATCTCCAGGGGAACTGAAGTCAGCGCTTTGTGATGTCATTTCAGTTGGTCACCTGTTTCACAGTTGAGTTTGGCCGTCACTGTGACTCCTGGTGTGTTGTGATATCCCTCCTGCTTGTTACAGAAATCCCCTCCTCTCCAGGGGAACTCAGGTGAGCGCTTAGTGATGTCATTTCAGTTGGTCACCTGTTCCATGTGGGAGGTTGGCTTCCGCTGTGACTCCTGGTGTGTTGTGACATCCCCCCTGTTTGTAACAGACATCACCTCATCTCAAGGGGAACTCAGGTGAGCGCTTTGTGATGTCAATTCAGTTGGTCACCTGTTTCAAGGTGGAGGTTGGCTTCCCCTGTGACTCCTGGTGTGTTGTGATATCCCCCCTGCTTGTAACAGACATCCCCTGCTCTCCAGGGGAACTCAGGTGAGCGCTTTGTGATGTCATTTCAGTTGGTCAAGGTGTTTCAAGGTGGAGATTGGCTTCCCCTGTGAATCCTGGCGTGTTGTGATATCCCCCCTGCTTGTAACAGACATCCCCTCCTCACTAGGGGAACTCAGGTGAGCGCTTCCTGATATCCCCCCTGCTTGTAACAAACATCCCCTCCTCTCCAGGGGAACTGAAGTCAGCGCTTTGTGATGTCATTTCAGTTGGTCACCTGTTTCAAGGTGGAGGTTGGCTTCCCCTGTGACTCCTGGTGTGTTGTGATATCCCCCCTGCTTGTAACAGACATCCCCTGCTCTCCAGGGGAACTCAGGTTTGCGCTTTGTAATATCATCCCTGCTTGTAACAGACATCCCCTCCTCTCCAGGGGAACTCAGGTGTGCGCTTTGTGATATCCCCCCTGCTTGTAACAGACATCCCCTCCTCTCCAGGGGAACTCAGGTGTGCGCTTTGTGATATCCTCCCTGCTCGTAACAGACATCCCCTCTTCCCCAGGGGAACTCAGGTGACCGCTTTGTGATGTCATTTCAGTGGGTCACCTGTTTCAAGGATGAGGTTGGCTTCCCCTGTGACTCCTGGTGTGTTGTGATATCCCCCCTGCTTGTAACAGACATCCCCTCCTCTCCAGGGGAACTCAGGTGAGCGCTTTGTGATATCCCTCCTGCCTGTAACAGACATTCCCTCCTCTCCTGGTGAACTCAGGTTAGCGCTTTGTGATGTCATTTCAGTTGGTCACCTTTTTCAAGGTGGTGGTTGGCTTCCCCTGTGACTCCTGGTGAGTTGTGATATCCCCCCTGCTTGTAACAGACATCCCCTCCTCTCCAGGGCAACTCAGGTTAGCGCTTTGTGATTTCTTTTCAGTTGGTCACCTGTTTCAAGGTGGAGGTTGGCTTCTTCTCTGACTCCTGGTCTGTTGTGATATCCCCCCTGCTTGTAACAGACACCTCCTCTCCAGGGGAACTCAGGTGAGCGCTTTGTGATGTCATTTCACTTGGTCACCTGTTTCAAGGTTGAGGTTGATTTTCTCTGTGACTCCTGGTGTGTTGTGATATCCCCCCTGCTTGTAACAGACATCCCCTCCTCTCCAGGGGAACTCAGGTTTGCGCTTTGTAATAACCCCCCTGCTTGTAACAGATATCCCCTCCTCTCCAGGGGAACTCAGGTGTGTGCTTTGTGATATCCCCCCCGCTTGTAACAGACATCCCCTCCTCTCCAGGGGAACTCAGGTGTGCGCTTTGTGATGTCCCGCCTGCTTGTAACAGACATCCCCTCCTCTCCAGGGGAACTGAAGTCAGCGCTTTCTGATGTGATTTCAGTTGGTCACCTGTTTCACAGTTGAGTTTGGCCGTCCCTGTGACTCCTGGTGTGTTGTGATATCCCTCCTGCTTGTTACAGAAATCCCCTCCTCTCCAGGGGAACTCAGGTGAGCGCTTAGTGATGTCATTTCAGTTGGTCACCTGTTCCATGTTGGAGTTTGGCTTCCGCTGTGACTCCTGGTGTGTTGTGACATCCCCCCTGCTTGTAACCGACATCACCTCATCTCAAGGGGAACTCAGGTGAGCGCTTTGTGATGTCATTTCAGTTGGTCAAGGTGTTTCAAGGTGGAGATTGGCTTCCCCTGTGAATCCTGGCGTGTTGTGATATCCCCCCTGCTTGTAACAGACATCCCCTCCTCACTAGGGGAACTCAGGTGAGCGCTTCCTGATATCCCCCCTGCTTGTAACAAACATCCCCTCCTCTCCAGGGGAACTGAAGTCAGCGCTTTGTGATGTCATTTCAGTTGGTCACCTGTTTCAAGGTTTAGGTTGGCCTTCCCTGTGACTCCTGGTGTGTTGTGATATCCCTCCTGCTTGTTACAGTAATCCCCTCCTCTCCAGGGGAACTCAGGTGAGCGCTTTGTGATGTCGTTTCAGTTGGTCACCTGTTTCAAGGTGGAGGTTGGCTTCCCCTGTGACTCCTGGTGTGTTGTGATATCCCCCCTGCTTGTAACAGACATCCCCTGCTCTCCAGGGGAACTCAGGTTTGCGCTTTGTAATATCCCCCCTGCTTGTAACAGACATCCCCTCCTTTCCAGGGGAACTCAGGTGTGCGCTTTGTGATATCCCCCCTGCTTGTAACAGACATCCCCTCCTCTCCAGGGGAACTGAAGTCAGCGCTTTGTGATGTCATTTCAGTTGGTCACCTGTTTCAAGGTTGAGGTTGGCCGTCCTTGTGACTCCTGGTGTGTTGTGATATCCCTCCTGCTTGTTACAGAAATCCCCTCCTCTCCAGGGGAACTCAGGTGAGCGCTTAGTGATGTCATTTCAGTTGGTCACCTGTTCCATGTTGGAGGTTGGCTTCCGCTGTGACTCCTGGTGTGTTGTGACATTCCCCCTGCTTGTAACAGACATCACCTCATCTCAATGGGAACTCAGGTGAGCGCTTTGTGATGTCATTTCAGTTGGTCACCTGTTTCAAGGTGGAGGTTGGCTTCCCCTGTGACTCCTGGTGTGTTGTGATATCGCCCCTGCTTGTAACAGACATCCCCTGCTCTCCAGGGGAACTGAAGTCAGCGCTTTGTGATGTCATTTCAGTTGGTCACCTGTTTCAAGGTTGAGGTTGGCCGTCCCTGTGACTCCTGGTGACTTGTGATATCCCCCCTGCTTGTAACAGACATCCCCTCCTCTCCAGGGCAACTCAGGTTAGCGCTTTGTGATTTCTTTTCAGTTGGTCACCTGTTTCAAGGTGGAGGTTGGCTTCTTCTCTGACTCCTGGTCTGTTGTGATATCCCCCCTGCTTGTAACAGACACCTCCTCTCCAGGGGAACTCAGGTGAGCGCTTTGTGATGTCATTTCACTTGGTCACCTGTTTCAAGGTTGAGGTTGACTTTCTCTGTGACTCCTGGTGTGTTGTGATATACCCCCTGCTTGTAACAGACATCCCCTCCTCTCCAGGGGAACTCAGGTTTGCGCTTTGTAATAACCCCCCTGCTTGTAACAGATATCCCCTCCTCTCCAGGGGAACTCAGGTGTGTGCTTTGTGATATCCCCCCTGCTTGTAACAGACATCCCCTCCTCTCCAGGGGAACTCAGGTGTGCGCTTTGTGATGTCATTTCAGTTGGTCACCTGTTTCACAGTTGAGTTTGGCCGTCCCTGTGACTCCTGGTGTGTTGTGATATCCCTCCTGCTTGTTACAGAAATCCCCTCCTCTCCAGGGGAACTCAGGTGAGCGCTTAGTGATGTCATTTCAGTTGGTCACCTGTTCCATGTTGGAGGTTGGCTTCCGCTGTGACTCCTGGTGTGTTGTGACATCCCCCCTGCTTGTAACCGACATCACCTCATCTCAAGGGGAACTCAGGTGAGCGCTTTGTGATGTCATTTCAGTTGGTCACCTGTTTCAAGGTGGAGGTTGGCTTCCCCTGTGACTCCTGGTGTGTTGTGATATCCCCCCTGCTTGTAACAGACATCCCCTGCTCTCCAGGGGAACTCAGGTGAGCGCTTTGTGATGTCATTTCAGTTGGTCAAGGTGTTTCAAGGTGGAGATTGGCTTCCCCTGTGAATCCTGGCGTGTTGTGATATCCCCCCTGCTTGTAACAGACATCCCCTGCTCTCCAGGGGAACTCAGGTTTGCGCTTTGTAATATCCCCCCCTGCTTGTAACAGACATCCCCTCCTCTCCAGGGGAACTCAGGTGTGCGCTTTGTGATATCCCCCCTGCTTGTAACAGACATCCCCTCCTCTCCAGGGGAACTGAAGTCAGCGCTTTGTGATATCATTTCAGTTGGTCACCTGTTTCAAGGTTGAGGTTGGCCGTCCCTGTGACTCCTGGTGTGTTGTGATATCCCTCCTGCTTGTTACAGAAATCCCCTCCTCTCCAGGGGAACTCAGGTGAGCGCTTAGTGATGTCATTTCATTTGGTCACCTGTTCCATGTTGGAGGTTGGCTTCCGCTGTGACTCCTGGTGTGTTGTGACATTCCCCCTGCTTGTAACAGACATCACCTCATCTCAAGGGGAACTCAGGTGAGCGCTTTGTGATGTCATTTCAGTTGGTCACCTGTTTCAAGGTTGAGGTTGGCCGTCCCTGTGACTCCTGGTGTGTTGTGATATCCCTCCTGCTTGTTACAGAAATCCCCTCCTCTCCAGGGGAACTCAGGTGAGCGCTTAGTGATGTCATTTCAGTTGGTCACCTGTTCCATGTTGGAGGTTGGCTTCCGCTGTGACTCCTGGTGTGTTGTGACATTCCCCCTGCTTGTAACAGACATCACCTCCTCTCAAGGGGAACTCAGGTGAGCGCTTTGTGATGTCATTTCAGTTGGCCCCCTGTTTCAAGGTGGAGGTTGGCTTCCCCTGTGACTCCTGGTGTGTTGTGATATCCCCCCTGCTTGTAACAGACATCCCCTCCTCTCCAGGGGAACTGAAGTCAGCGCTTTGTGATGTCATTTCAGTTGGTCACCTGTTTCAAGGTTGAGGTTGGCCTTCCCTGTGACTCCTGGTGTGTTGTGATATCCCTCCTGCTTGTTACAGTAATCCCCTCCTCTCCAGGGGAACTCAGGTGAGCGCTTAGTGATGTCATTTCAGTTGGTCACCTGTTCCATGTTGGAGGTTGGCTTCTGCTGTGACTCCTGGTGTGTTGTGACATCCCCCCTGCTTGTAACAGACATCACCTCATCTCAAGGGGAACTCAGGTGAGCGCTTTGTGATGTCATTTCAGTTGGTCACCTGTTTCAAGGTTGAGGTTGGCTTCCCCTGTGACTCCTGGTGTGTTGTGATATCCCCCCTGCTTGTAACAGACATCCCCTGCTCTCCAGGGGAACTCAGGTTTGCGCTTTGTAATATCCCCCCTGCTTGTAACAGACATCCCCTCCTCTCCAGGGGAACTCAGGTGTGCGCTTTGTGATATCCCCCCTGCTTGTAACAGACATCCCCTCCTCTCCAGGGAAACTCAGGTTTGCGCTTTGTAATAACCCCCCTGCTTGTAACAGACATCCCCTCCTCTCCAGGGGAACTCAGGTGTGCGCTTTGTGATATCCCCCCTGCTTGTAACAGACATCCCCTCCTCTCCAGGGGAACTCAGGTGTGCGCTTTGTGATGTCATTTCAGTTGATCACCTGTTTCAAGGTGGTGGATGGCTTCCCCTGTAACTCCTGGGGTGTTGTGATATACCCCTGCTTGTAACAGACATCTTCTCCACTCCAGGGGAACTCAGGTGAGCGCTTCCTGATATCCCCCCTGCTTGTAACAAACATCCCCTCCTCTCCAGGGGAACTGAAGTCAGCGCTTTGTGATGTCATTTCAGTTGGTCACCTGTTTCAAGGTTTAGGTTGGCCTTCCCTGTGACTCCTGGTGTGTTGTGATATCCCTCCTGCTTGTTACAGTAATCCCCTCCTCTCCAGGGGAACTCAGGTGAGCGCTTTGTGATGTCATTTCAGTTGGTCACCTGTTTCAAGGTGGAGGTTGGCTTCCCCTGTGACTCCTGGTGAGTTGTGATATCCCCCCTGCTTGTAACAGACATCCCCTCCTCTCCAGGGCAACTCAGGTTAGCGCTTTGTGATTTCTTTTCAGTTGGTCACCTGTTTCAAGGTGGAGGTTGGCTTCTTCTCTGACTCCTGGTCTGTTGTGATATCCCCCCTGCTTGTAACAGACACCTCCTCTCCAGGGGAACTCAGGTGAGCGCTTTGTGATGTCATTTCACTTGGTCACCTGTTTCAAGGTTGAGGTTGACTTTCTCTGTGACTCCTGGTGTGTTGTGATATCCCCCCTGCTTGTAACAGACATCCCCTCCTCTCCAGGGGAACTCAGGTTTGCGCTTTGTAATAACCCCCCTGCTTGTAACAGATATCCCCTCCTCTCCAGGGGAACTCAGGTTAGCGCTTTGTGATATCCCCCCTGCTTGTAACAGACATCCCCTCCTCTCCAGGGGAACTCAGGTGTGCGCTTTGTGATGTCATTTCAGTTGGTCACCTGTTTCACAGTTGAGTTTGGCCGTCCCTGTGACTCCTGGTGTGTTGTGATATCCCTCCTGCTTGTTACAGAAATCCCCTCCTCTCCAGGGGAACTCAGGTGAGCGCTTAGTGATGTCATTTCAGTTGGTCACCTGTTCCATGTTGGAGGTTGGCTTCCGCTGTGACTCCTGGTGTGTTGTGACATCCCCCCTGCTTGTAACCGACATCACCTCATCTCAAGGGGAACTCAGGTGAGCGCTTTGTGATGTCATTTCAGTTGGTCACCTGTTTCAAGGTGGAGGTTGGCTTCCCCTGTGACTCCTGGTGTGTTGTGATATCCCTCCTGCTTGTTACAGAAATCCCCTGCTCTCCAGGGGAACTCAGGAGAGCGCTTTGTGATGTCATTTCAGTTGGTCACCTGTTTCAAGGTGGAGGTTGGCTTCCCCTGTGAATCCTGGCGTGTTGTGATATCCCCCCTGCTTGTAACCGTCACCCCCTCCTCTCCAGGTGAACTCAGGTGACCACTTTGTGATGTCATTTCAGTTGGTCACCTGTTTCAAGGTTGAGGTTGGCTTCCCCTGTAACTCCTGGTGTGTTGTGATATCCCCCCCGCTTGTAACAGAAATCCCCTCCTCTCCAGGGGAACTCAGGTGTGCGCTTTGTGATGTCATTTCAGTTGGTCACCTTTTTCAAGGTGGTGGTTGGCTTCCCCTGTGACTCCTGGTGTGTTGTGATATCCCCCCCCTTCGCTTGTAACAGGCATCCCCTGCTCTCCAGGGGAACTCAGGTGTGCACTTTGTGATGTCATATCAGTTGGTCACCTTTTTCAAGGTGGTGGTTGGCTTTCCCTGTGACTCCTGGTGAGTTGTGATATCCCCCCTGCTTGTAACAGACATCCCCTCCTCTCCAGGGGAACTCAGGTGAGCGCTTTGTGATATCCCTCCTGCCTGTAAGAGACATTCCCTCCTCTCCTGGTG
Source organism: Paroedura picta (assembly GCF_049243985.1). Taxonomy (NCBI): domain Eukaryota; kingdom Metazoa; phylum Chordata; class Lepidosauria; order Squamata; family Gekkonidae; genus Paroedura; species Paroedura picta. The sequence goes on from NC_135378.1 coordinate 13,166,426, forward strand.
AACTCAGGTGTGCGCTTTGTGATGTCATTTCAGTTGGTCACCTGTTTCAAGGTTGAGCTTGGCTTCCCCTGTGAGTCCTGGGGGTTTGTGATATGCCCCCTGCTTGTAACAGACATCCCCTCCTCTCCAGGGGAACTCAGGTGAGCTCTTTGTGATATCCCCCCTGCTTGTAACAGACATCCCCTCCTCTACAGGGGAACACAGGTGTGCGCTTTGTGATGTCATTTCAGTTGGTCACCTGTTTCAAGGTTGAGCTTGGCTTCCCCTGTGAGTCCTGGGGGTTTGTGATATGCCCCCTGCTTGTAACAGACATCCCCTCCTATCCAGGGGAACTCAGGTGAGCTCTTTGTGATATCCCCCCTGATTGTAACAGACATCCCCTCCTCTCCAGGGGAACTCAGGTGAGCGCTTTGTGATTTCTTTTCAGTTGGTCACCTGTTTCAAGGTGGAGGTTGGCTTCCCCTCTGACTCCTGGTGTGTTGTGATATCCCCCCTGCTTGTAACAGACATCTCCTCTCCAGGGGAACTCAGGTGAGCGCATTGTGATATACCTCCCGCCTGTAAGAGACATTCCCTCCTCTCCTGGTGAACTCAGGTGTGCGCTTTGTGATGTCATTTCAGTTGGTCACCTGTTTCAAGGTGGTGGATGGCTTCCCCTGTAACTCCTGGGGTGTTGTGATATACCCCTGCTTGTAACAGACATCTTCTCCACTCCAGGGGAACTCAGGTGAGCGCTTTGTGATATCCCCCCTGCTTGTAACAGACATCCCCTCCTCTCCAGGGGAACTCAGGTGAGCACTTTGTGATTTCTTTTCAGTTGGTCACCTGTTTCAAGGTGGAGGTTGGCTTCCCCTGTGACTCCTGGTGTGTTGTGATATCCCCCCTGCTTCTAACAGACATCTCCTCACCAGTTGAACTCAGGTGAGCGCTTTGTGATGTCATTTCAGTTGGTCACCTGTTTCAAGGTGGTGGTTGGCTTCCCCTGTGACTCCTGGTGAGTTGTGATATCCCCCCTGCTTGTAACAGACATCCCCTCCTCTCCAGGGGAACTCAGGTGTGCGCTTTGTGATATCCTCCCTGCTTGTAACAGACATCCCCTCTTCTCCAGGGGAACTCAGAGGAGCGCTTTGTGATGTCATTTCAATTGGTCACCTGTTTCAAGGTTGAGCTTGGCTTCCCCTGTGAGTCCTGGGGGTTTGTGATATGCCCCCTGCTTGTAACAGACATCCCCTCCTCTCCAGGGGAACTCAGGTGAGCTCTTTGTGATATCCCCCCTGCTTGTAACAGACATCCCCTCCTCTACAGGGGAACACAGGTGTGCGCTTTGTGATGTCATTTCAGTTGGTCACCTTTTTCAAGGTTGAGGTTGGCTTCCCCTGTGACTCCTTGTGTGTTGTGATATCCCGCCTGCTTGTAACAGACATTGCCTCCTCTCCAGGGGAACTCAGGTGAGCGCTTTGTGATGTCATTTCAGTTGATCACCTTTTTCAAGGTGGTGGTTGGCTTCCCCTGTGACTCCTGGTGAGTTGTGTTATCCCCCCTGCTTGTAACGGACATCCCCTCCTCTCCAGGGGAACTCAGGTGAGCGCTTTGTGTTGTCATTTCAGTTGGTCACCTTTTTCAAGGTTGAGGTTGGCTTCCCCTGTGACTCCTGGTGTGTTGTGATATCCCGCCTGCTTGTAACAGACATTGCCTCCTCTCCAGGGGAACTCAGGTGAGCGCTTTGTGATGTCATTTCAGTTGATCACCTTTTTCAAGGTGGTGGTTGGCTTCCCCTGTGACTCCTGGTGAGTTGTGATATCCCCCCTGCTTGTAACAGACATACCCTCCTCTCCAGGGGAACTCAGGTGTGCGCTTTGTGATATCCTCCCTGCTTGTAACAGACATCCCCTCTTCTCCAGGGGAACTCAGATGAGCGCTTTGTGATGTCATTTCAGTTGGTCACCTGTTTCAAGGTTGAGCTTGGCTTCCCCTGTGAGTCCTGGGGGTTTGTGATATGCCCCCTGCTTGTAACAGACATCCCCTCCTCTCCAGGGGAACTCAGGTGAGCTCTTTGTGATATCCCCCCTGCTTGTAACAGACATCCCCTCCTCTACAGGGGAACACAGGTATGCGCTTTGTGATGTCATTTCAGTTGGTCACCTGTTTCAAGGTTGAGCTTGGCTTCCCCTGTGAGTCCTGGGGGTTTGTGATATGCCCCCTGCTTGTAACAGACATCCCCTCCTCTCCAGGGGAACTCAGGTGAGCTCTTTGTGATATCCCCCCTGTTGGAAACAGACATCCCCTCCTCTACAGGGGAACACAGGTGTGCGCTTTGTTATATCTCCCCTGCTTGTAACAGAAATCCCCTCCTCTCCAGGGGAACTCAGGTGAGCGCTTTGTGATATCCTCCCTGCCTGTAACAGACATTCCCTCCTCTCCTGGTGAACTCAGGTTAGCGCTTTGTGATGTCATTTCAGTTGGTCACCTGTTTCAAGGTTGAGGTTGGCTTCCCCTGTAACTCCTGGTGTGTTGTGATATCCCCCCCGCTTGTAACAGGCATCCCCTCCTCTCCAGGGGAACTCAGGTGAGCGCTTTGTGATGTCATTTCAGTTGATCACCTTTTTCAAGGTGGTGGTTGGCTTCCCCTGTGACTCCTGGTGAGTTGTGTTATCCCCCCTGCTTGTAACGGACATCCCCTCCTCTCCAGGGGAACTCAGGTGAGCGCTTTGTGATGTCATTTCAGTTGGTCACCTTTTTCAAGGTGGTGGTTGGCTTCCCCTGTGACTCCTGGTGAGTTGTGATATCCCCCCTGCTTGTAACAGACATCCCCTCCTCTCCAGGGGAACTCAGGTGTGCGCTTTGTGATATCCTCCCTGCTTGTAACAGACATCCCCTCTTCTCCAGGGGAACTCAGAGGAGCGCTTTGTGATGTCATTTCAATTGGTCACCTGTTTCAAGGTTGAGCTTGGCTTCCCCTGTGAGTCCTGGGGGTTTGTGATATGCCCCCTGCTTGTAACAGACATCCCCTCCTCTCCAGGGGAACTCAGGTGAGCTCTTTGTGATATCCCCCCTGCTTGTAACAGACATCCCCTCCTCTACAGGGGAACACAGGTGTGCGCTTTGTTATATCTCCCCTGCTTGTAACAGAAATCCCCTCCTCTCCAGGGGAACTCAGGTGAGCGCTTTGTGATATCCTCCCTGCCTGTAACAGACATTCCCTCCTCTCCTGGTGAACTCAGGTTAGCGCTTTGTGATGTCATTTCAGTTGGTCACCTTTTTCAAGGTTGAGGTTGGCTTCCCCTGTAACTCCTGGTGTGTTGTGATATCCCCCCCGCTTTTAACAGACATCCCATCCTCTCCAGGGGAAATCAGGTGTGCGCTTTGTGATGTCATTTCAGTTCGTCACCTTTTTCATGGTGGTGGTTGGCTTCCCCTGTGACTGCTGGTGAGTTGTGATATCCCCCCTGCTTGTAACAGACATCCCCTCCTCTCCAGGGGAACTCAGTTGTGCGCTTTGTGATGTCATTTCAGTTGGTCACCTTTTTCAAGGTGGTGGTTGGCTTCCCCTGTGACTCCTGGTGAGTTGTGATATCCCCCCTGCTTGTAACAGACATCCCCTCCTCTCCAGGGGAACTCAGGTGTGCGCTTTGTGATATCCTCCCTGCTTGTAACAGACATCCCCTCTTATCCAGGGGAACTCAGGTGAGCGCTTTCTGATGTCATTTCAGTTGGTCACCTGTTTCAAGGTGGTGGATGGCTTCCCCTGTAACTCCTGGGGTGTTGTGATATACCCCTGCTTGTAACAGACATCTTCTCCACTCCAGGGGAACTCAGGTGAGCGTTTTGTGATATCCCCCCTGCTTGTAACAGACATCCCCTCCTCTCCAGGGGAACTCAGGTGAGCGCTTTGTGATTTCTTTTCAGTTGGTCACCTGTTTCAAGGTTGAGCTTGGCTTCCCCTGTGAGTCCTGGGGGTTTGTGATATGCCCCCTGCTTGTAACAGACATCCCCTCCTCTCCAGGGGAACTCTGGTGAGCTCTTTGTGATATCCCCCCTGCTTGTAACAGACATCCCCTCCTCTACAGGGGAACTCAGGTGTGCGCTTTGTTATATCTCCCCTGCTTATAACAGAAATCCCCTCCTCTCCCGGGGAACTCAGGTGACCGCTTTGTGATGTCATTTCAGTTGGTCACCTGTTTCAAGGTTGAGGTTGGCTTCCCCTGTAACTCCTGGTGTGTTGTGATATCCCCCCCGCTTGTAACAGGCATCCCCTCCTCTCCAGGGGAACTCAGGTGTGCGCTTTGTGATGTCATTTCAGTTGGTCACCTTTTTCAAGGCGGTGGTTGGCTTCCCCTGTGACTCCTGGTGAGTTGTGATATCCCCCCTGCTTGTAACAGACATCCCCTCCTCTCCAGGGGAACTCAGGTGAGCGCTTTGTGATGTCATTTCAGTTGGTCACCTGTTTCAAGGTGGTGGATGGCTTCCCCTGTAACTCCTGGGGTGTTGTGATAGACCCCTGCTTGTAACAGACATCTTCTCCACTCCAGGGGAACTCAGGTGAGCCCTTTGTGATATCCCCCCTGCTTGTAACAGACATTCCCTCCTCTCCTGGTGAACTCAGGTTAGCGCTTTGTGATGTCATTTCACTTGGTCACCTTTTTCAAGGTGGTGGTTGGCTTCCCCTGTGACTCCTGGTGAGTTGTGTTATCCCCCCTGCTTGTAACAGACATCCCCTCCTCTCCAGGGGAACTCAGGTGAGGGCTTTGTGATGTCATTTCAGTTGGTCACCTGTTTCAAGGTTGAGATTGGCTTCCCCTGTGAGTCCTGGGGGTTTGTGATATCCTCCCTCCTTGTAACAGACATCCCCTCCTCTCCAGGGGAACTCAGGTGAGCGCTTTGTGATATCCCCCCTGCTTGTAACAGACATCCCCTCCTCTCCAGGTGAACTCAGGTGTGCGTTTTGTTATATCCCCCCTGCTTATAACAGAAATCCCCTCCTCTCCAGGGGAACTCAGGTGAGCGCTTTGTGATGTCATTTCAGTTGGTCACCTGTTTCAAGGTTGAGGTTGGCTTCCCCTGTGACTCCTGGTGTGTTGTGATATCCCGCCTTCTTGTAACAGACATCCCCTCCTCTCCAGGGGAACTCAGGTGAGCGCTTTTTGATATCCCTCCGGCCTGTAACAGACATTGCCTCCTCTCCAGGGGAACTCAGGTGAGCGCTTTGTGATGTCATTTCAGTTGATCACCTTTTTCAAGGTGGTGGTTGGCTTCCCCTGTGACTCCTGGTGAGTTGTGTTATCCCCCCTGCTTGTAACGGACATCCCCTCCTCTCCAGGGGAACTCAGGTGAGCGCTTTGTGATATCCCCCCTGCTTGTAACAGACATCCCCTCCTCTACAGGGGAACACAGGTGTGCGCTTTGTGATGTCATTTCAGTTGGTCACCTGTTTCAAGGTTGAGGTTGGCTTCCCCTGTGAGTCCTGGGGGTTTGTGATATGCCCCCTGCTTGTAACAGACATCCCCTCCTCTCCAGGGGAACTCAGGTGAGCTCTTTGTGATATCCCCCCTGCTTGTAACAGACATCCCCTCCTCTACAGGGGAACACAGGTATGCGCTTTGTGATGTCATTTCAGTTGGTCACCTGTTTCAAGGTTGAGCTTGGCTTCCCCTGTGAGTCCTGGGGGTTTGTGATATGCCCCCTGCTTGTAACAGACATCCCCTCCTCTCCAGGGGAACTCAGGTGAGCTCTTTGTGATATCCCCCCTGTTGGAAACAGACATCCCCTCCTCTACAGGGGAACACAGGTGTGCGCTTTGTTATATCTCCCCTGCTTGTAACAGAAATCCCCTCCTCTCCAGGGGAACTCAGGTGAGCGCTTTGTGATATCCTCCCTGCCTGTAACAGACATTCCCTCCTCTCCTGGTGAACTCAGGTTAGCGCTTTGTGATGTCATTTCAGTTGGTCACCTGTTTCAAGGTTGAGGTTGGCTTCCCCTGTAACTCCTGGTGTGTTGTGATATCCCCCCCGCTTGTAACAGGCATCCCCTCCTCTCCAGGGGAACTCAGGTGAGCGCTTTGTGATGTCATTTCAGTTGATCACCTTTTTCAAGGTGGTGGTTGGCTTCCCCTGTGACTCCTGGTGAGTTGTGTTATCCCCCCTGCTTGTAACGGACATCCCCTCCTCTCCAGGGGAACTCAGGTGAGCGCTTTGTGATGTCATTTCAGTTGGTCACCTTTTTCAAGGTGGTGGTTGGCTTCCCCTGTGACTCCTGGTGAGTTGTGATATCCCCCCTGCTTGTAACAGACATCCCCTCCTCTCCAGGGGAACTCAGGTGTGCGCTTTGTGATATCCTCCCTGCTTGTAACAGACATCCCCTCTTCTCCAGGGGAACTCAGAGGAGCGCTTTGTGATGTCATTTCAATTGGTCACCTGTTTCAAGGTTGAGCTTGGCTTCCCCTGTGAGTCCTGGGGGTTTGTGATATGCCCCCTGCTTGTAACAGACATCCCCTCCTCTCCAGGGGAACTCAGGTGAGCTCTTTGTGATATCCCCCCTGCTTGTAACAGACATCCCCTCCTCTACAGGGGAACACAGGTGTGCGCTTTGTTATATCTCCCCTGCTTGTAACAGAAATCCCCTCCTCTCCAGGGGAACTCAGGTGAGCGCTTTGTGATGTCATTTCAGTTGGTCACCTTTTTCAAGGTTGAGGTTGGCTTCCCCTGTAACTCCTGGTGTGTTGTGATATCCCCCCCGCTTGTAACAGACATCCCATCCTCTCCAGGGGAAATCAGGTGTGCGCTTTGTGATGTCATTTCAGTTCGTCACCTTTTTCATGGTGGTGGTTGGCTTCCCCTGTGACTGCTGGTGAGTTGTGATATCCCCCCTGCTTGTAACAGACATCCCCTCCTCTCCAGGGGAACTCAGTTGTGCGCTTTGTGATGTCATTTCAGTTGGTCACCTTTTTCAAGGTGGTGGTTGGCTTCCCCTGTGACTCCTGGTGAGTTGTGATATCCCCCCTGCTTGTAACAGACATCCCCTCCTCTCCAGGGGAACTCAGGTGTGCGCTTTGTGATATCCTCCCTGCTTGTAACAGACATCCCCTCTTATCCAGGGGAACTCAGGTGAGCGCTTTCTGATGTCATTTCAGTTGGTCACCTGTTTCAAGGTGGTGGATGGCTTCCCCTGTAACTCCTGGGGTGTTGTGATATAACCCTGCTTGTAACAGACATCTTCTCCACTCCAGGGGAACTCAGGTGAGCGTTTTGTGATATCCCCCCTGCTTGTAACAGACATCCCCTCCTCTCCAGGGGAACTCAGGTGAGCGCTTTGTGATTTCTTTTCAGTTGGTCACCTGTTTCAAGGTTGAGCTTGGCTTCCCCTGTGAGTCCTGGGGGTTTGTGATATGCCCCCTGCTTGTAACAGACATCCCCTCCTCTCCAGGGGAACTCTGGTGAGCTCTTTGTGATATCCCCCCTGCTTGTAACAGACATCCCCTCCTCTACAGGGGAACTCAGGTGTGCGCTTTGTTATATCTCCCCTGCTTATAACAGAAATCCCCTCCTCTCCCGGGGAACTCAGGTGACCGCTTTGTGATGTCATTTCAGTTGGTCACCTGTTTCAAGGTTGAGGTTGGCTTCCCCTGTAACTCCTGGTGTGTTGTGATATCCCCCCCGCTTGTAACAGGCATCCCCTCCTCTCCAGGGGAACTCAGGTGTGCGCTTTGTGATGTCATTTCAGTTGGTCACCTTTTTCAAGGCGGTGGTTGGCTTCCCCTGTGACTCCTGGTGAGTTGTGATATCCCCCCTGCTTGTAACAGACATCCCCTCCTCTCCAGGGGAACTCAGGTGAGCGCTTTGTGATGTCATTTCAGTTGGTCACCTGTTTCAAGGTGGTAGATGGCTTCCCCTGTAACTCCTGGGGTGTTGTGATAGACCCCTGCTTGTAACAGACATCTTCTCCACTCCAGGGGAACTCAGGTGAGCCCTTTGTGATATCCCCCCTGCTTGTAACAGACATTCCCTCCTCTCCTGGTGAACTCAGGTTAGCGCTTTGTGATGTCATTTCACTTGGTCACCTTTTTCAAGGTGGTGGTTGGCTTCCCCTGTGACTCCTGGTGAGTTGTGTTATCCCCCCTGCTTGTAACAGACATCCCCTCCTCTCCAGGGGAACTCAGGTGAGGGCTTTGTGATGTCATTTCAGTTGGTCACCTGTTTCAAGGTTGAGATTGGCTTCCCCTGTGAGTCCTGGGGGTTTGTGATATCACCCTGCTTGTAACAGACATCCCCTCCTCTCCAGGGGAACTCAGGTGAGCGCTTTGTGATATCCCCCCTGCTTGTAACAGACATCCCCTCCTCTCCAGGTGAACTCAGGTGTGCGTTTTGTTATATCCCCCCTGCTTATAACAGAAATCCCCTCCTCTCCAGGGGAACTCAGGTGAGCGCTTTGTGATGTCATTTCAGTTGGTCACCTGTTTCAAGGTTGAGGTTGGCTTCCCCTGTGACTCCTGGTGTGTTGTGATATCCCGCCTTCTTGTAACAGACATCCCCTCCTCTCCAGGGGAACTCAGGTGAGCGCTTTTTGATATCCCTCCTGCCTGTAACAGACATTGCCTCCTCTCCAGGGGAACTCAGGTGAGCGCTTTGTGATGTCATTTCAGTTGATCACCTTTTTCAAGGTGGTGGTTGGCTTCCCCTGTGACTCCTGGTGAGTTGTGTTATCCCCCCTGCTTGTAACGGACATCCCCTCCTCTCCAGGGGAACTCAGGTGAGCGCTTTGTGATATCCCCCCTGCTTGTAACAGACATCCCCTCCTCTACAGGGGAACACAGGTGTGCGCTTTGTGATGTCATTTCAGTTGGTCACCTGTTTCAAGGTTGAGCTTGGCTTCCCCTGTGAGTCCTGGGGGTTTGTGAAATGCCCCTGCTTGTAACAGACATCCCCTCCTCTCCAGGGGAACTCAGGTGAGCTCTTTGTGATATCCCCCCTGCTTGTAACAGACATCCCCTCCTCTCCAGGGGAACTCAGGTGAGCGCTTTGTGATTTCTTTTCAGTTGGTCACCTGTTTCAAGGTGGAGGTTGGCTTCCCCTCTGACTCCTGGTGTGTTGTGATATCCCCCCTGCTTGTAACAGACATCTCCTCTCCAGGGGAACTCAGGTGAGCGCATTGTGATATACCTCCCGCCTGTAAGAGACATTCCCTCCTCTCCTGGTGAACTCAGGTGTGCGCTTTGTGATGTCATTTCAGTTGATCACCTGTTTCAAGGTGGTGGATGGCTTCCCCTGTAACTCCTGGGGTGTTGTGATATACCCCTGCTTGTAACAGACATCTTCTCCACTCCAGGGGAACTCAGGTGAGCGCTTTGTGATATCCCCCCTGCTTGTAACAGACATCCCCTCCTCTCCAGGGGAACTCAGGTGAGCGCTTTGTGATTTCTTTTCAGTTGGTCACCTGTTTCAAGGTGGAGGTTGGCTTCCCCTGTGACTCCTGGTGTGTTGTGATATCCCCCCTGCTTCTAACAGACATCTCCTCACCAGTTGAACTCAAGTGAGCGCTTTGTGATGTCATTTCAGTTGGTCACCTGTTTCAAGGTTGAGGTTGGCTTCCCGTGTGACTCCTGGTGTGTTGTGATATCCCCCCTGCTTGTAACCGTCACCCCCTCCTCTCCAGGTGAACTCAGGTGACCACTTTGTGATGTCATTTCAGTTGGTCACCTGTTTCAAGGTTGAGGTTGGCTTCCCCTGTAACTCCTGGTGTGTTGTGATATCCCCCCCGCTTGTAACAGAAATCCCCTCCTCTCCAGGGGAACTCAGGTGTGCGCTTTGTGATGTCATTTCAGTTGGTCACCTTTTTCAAGGTGGTGGTTGGCTTCCCCTGTGACTCCTGGTGTGTTGTGATATCCCCCCCCCCGCTTGTAACAGGCATCCCCTCCTCTCCAGGGGAACTCAGGTGTGCACTTTGTGATGTCATATCAGTTGGTCACCTTTTTCAAGGTGGTGGTTGGCTTTCCCTGTGACTCCTGGTGAGTTGTGATATCCCCCCTGCTTGTAACAGACATCCCCTCCTCTCCAGGGGAACTCAGGTGAGCGCTTTGTGATATCCCTCCTGCCTGTAAGAGACATTCCCTCCTCTCCTGGTGAACTCAGGTGTGCGCTTTGTGATGTCATTTCAGTTGGTCACCTGTTTCAAGGTTGAGCTTGGCTTCCCCTGTGAGTCCTGGGGGTTTGTGATATGCCCCCTGCTTGTAACAGACATCCCCTCCTCTCCAGGGGAACTCAGGTGAGCTCTTTGTGATATCCCCCCTGCTTGTAACAGACATCCCCTCCTCTACAGGGGAACACAGGTGTGCGCTTTGTGATGTCATTTCAGTTGGTCACCTGTTTCAAGGTTGAGCTTGGCTTCCCCTGTGAGTCCTGGGGGTTTGTGATATGCCCCCTGCTTGTAACAGACATCCCCTCCTATCCAGGGGAACTCAGGTGAGCTCTTTGTGATATCCCCCCTGATTGTAACAGACATCCCCTCCTCTCCAGGGGAACTCAGGTGAGCGCTTTGTGATTTCTTTTCAGTTGGTCACCTGTTTCAAGGTGGAGGTTGGCTTCCCCTCTGACTCCTGGTGTGTTGTGATATCCCCCCTGCTTGTAACAGACATCCCCTCCTCTCCAGGGGAACTCAGGTGAGCGCATTGTGATATACCTCCCGCCTGTAAGAGACATTCCCTCCTCTCCTGGTGAACTCAGGTGTGCGCTTTGTGATGTCATTTCAGTTGGTCACCTGTTTCAAGGTGGTGGATGGCTTCCCCTGTAACTCCTGGGGTGTTGTGATATACCCCTGCTTGTAACAGACATCTTCTCCACTCCAGGGGAACTCAGGTGAGCGCTTTGTGATATCCCCCCTGCTTGTAACAGACATCCCCTCCTCTCCAGGGGAACTCAGGTGAGCACTTTGTGATTTCTTTTCAGTTGGTCACCTGTTTCAAGGTGGAGGTTGGCTTCCCCTGTGACTCCTGGTGTGTTGTGATATCCCCCCTGCTTCTAACAGACATCTCCTCACCAGTTGAACTCAGGTGAGCGCTTTGTGATGTCATTTCAGTTGGTCACCTGTTTCAAGGTGGTGGTTGGCTTCCCCTGTGACTCCTGGTGATTTGTGATATCCCCCCTGCTTGTAAAAGACATCCCCTCCTCTCCAGGGGAACTCAGGTGTGCGCTTTGTGATATCCTCCCTGCTTGTAACAGACATCCCCTCTTCTCCAGGGGAACTCAGAGGAGCGCTTTGTGATGTCATTTCAATTGGTCACCTGTTTCAAGGTTGAGCTTGGCTTCCCCTGTGAGTCCTGGGGGTTTGTGATATGCCCCCTGCTTGTAACAGACATCCCCTCCTCTCCAGGGGAACTCAGGTGAGCTCTTTGTGATATCCCCCCTGCTTGTAACAGACATCCCCTCCTCTACAGGGGAACACAGGTGTGCGCTTTGTTATATCTCCCCTGCTTGTAACAGAAATCCCCTCCTCTCCAGGGGAACTCAGGTGAGCGCTTTGTGATATCCTCCCTGCCTGTAACAGACATTCCCTCCTCTCCTGGTGAACTCAGGTTAGCGCTTTGTGATGTCATTTCAGTTGGTCACCTTTTTCAAGGTTGAGGTTGGCTTCCCCTGTAACTCCTGGTGTGTTGTGATATCCCCCCCGCTTGTAACAGGCATCCCCTCCTCTCCAGGGGAAATCAGGTGTGCGCTTTGTGATGTCATTTCAGTTGGTCACCTTTTTCATGGTGGTGGTTGGCTTCCCCTGTGACTGCTGGTGAGTTGTGATATCCCCCCTGCTTGTAACAGACATCCCCTCCTCTCCAGGGGAACTCAGGTGAGCGCTTTCTGATGTCATTTCAGTTGGTCACCTGTTTCAAGGTGGTGGATGGCTTCCCCTGTAACTCCTGGGGTGTTGTGATATACCCCTGCTTGTAACAGACATCTTCTCCACTCCAGGGGAACTCAGGTGAGCGTTTTGTGATATCCCCCCTGCTTGTAACAGACATCCCCTCCTCTCCAGGGGAACTCAGGTGAGCGCTTTGTGATTTCTTTTCAGTTGGTCAACTGTTTCAAGGTTAAGCTTGGCTTCCCCTGTGAGTCCTGGGGGTTTGTGATATGCCCCCTGCTTGTAACAGACATCCCCTCCTCTCCAGGGGAACTCTGGTGAGCTCTTTGTGATATCCCCCCTGCTTGTAACAGACATCCCCTCCTCTACAGGGGAACTCAGGTGTGCGCTTTGTTATATCTCCCCTGCTTATAACAGAAATCCCCTCCTCTCCCGGGGAACTCAGGTGACCGCTTTGTGATGTCATTTCAGTTGGTCACCTTTTTCAAGGTGGTGGATGGCTTCCCCTGTAACTCCTGGGGTGTTGTGATAGACCCCTGCTTGTAACAGACATCTTCTCCACTCCAGGGGAACTCAGGTGAGCCCTTTGTGATATCCCCCCTGCTTGTAACAGACATTCCCTCCTCTCCTGGTGAACTCAGGTTAGCGCTTTGTGATGTCATTTCAGTTGGTCACCTGTTTCAAGGCGGAGGTTGGCTTCCCCTGTGACTCCTGGTGTGTTGTGATATCCCCCCCGCTTGTAACAGGCATCTCCTCCTCTCCAGGGGAACTCAGGTGTGCGCTTTGTGATGTCATTTCAGTTGGTCACCTGTTTCAAGGTTGAGATTGGCTTCCCCTGTGAGTCCTGGGGGTTTGTGATATCCCCCCTGCTTGTAACAGGCATCTCCTCTTCTCCAGGGGAACTCAGGTGTGCGCTTTGTGATGTCATTTCAGTTGGTCACCTTTTTCAAGTTGGTGGTTGGCTTCCCCTGTACCTCCTGGTGTCTTGTGATATCCCCCCTGCTTGTAACAGACATCTCCTCCTCTCCAGGGGAACTCAGGTTAGCGCTTTGCGATGTCATTTCAGATGGTCACCTTTTTCAAGGTGGTGGTTGGCTTCCCCTATGACTCCTGGTGTGTTGTGATATCTCCCCTGCTTGTAACAGACATCCCCTCCTCTCCAGGGGAACTCAGGTGAGCGCTTTGTGATATCCCTCCTGCCTGTAAGAGACATTCCCTCCTCTCCTGGTGAACTCAGGTGTGCGCTTTGTGATGTCATTTCAGTTGGTCACCTGTTTCAAGGTGGTGGATGGCTTCCCCTGTAACTCCTGGGGTGTTGTGATATACCCCTGCTTGTAACAGACATCTTCTCCACTCCAGGGGAACTCAGGTGAGCGTTTTGTGATATCCCCCCTGCTTGTAACAGACATCCCCTCCTCTCCAGGGGAACTCAGGTGAGCGCTTTGTGATTTCTTTTCAGTTGGTCACCTTTTTCAAGTTGGTGGTTGGCTTCCCCTGTACATCCTGGTGTCTTGTGATATCCCCCCTGCTTGTAACAGACATCTCCTCCTCTCCAGGGGAACTCAGGTTAGCGCTTTGCGATGTCATTTCAGTTGGTCACCTTTTTCATGGTGGTGGTTGGCTTCCCCTATGACTCCTGGTGTGTTGTGATATCTCCCCTGCTTGTAACAGACATCCCCTCCTCTCCAGGGGAACTCAGGTGAGCGCTTTGTGATATCCCTCCTGCCTGTAAGAGACATTCCCTCCTCTCCTGGTGAACTCAGGTGTGCGCTTTGTGATGTCATTTCAGTTGGTCACCTGTTTCAAGGTGGTGGATGGCTTCCCCTGTAACTCCTGGGGTGTTGTGATATACCCCTGCTTGTAACAGACATCTTCTCGACTCCAGGGGAACTCAGGTGAGCCCTTTGTGATATCCCCCCTGCTTGTAACAGACATCCCCTCCTCTCCAGGGGAACTCAGGTTAGCGCTTTGCGATGTCATTTCAGTTGGTCACCTTTTTCAAGGTGGTGGTTGGCTTCCCTTATGACTCCTGGTGTGTTGTGATATCTCCCCTGCTTGTAACAGACATCCCCTCCTCTCCAGGGGAACTCAGGTGTGCGCTTTGTGATGTCATTTCAGTTGGTCACCTGTTTCAAGGTGGTGGATGGCTTCCCCTGTAACTCCTGGGATGTTGTGATATACCCCTGCTTGTAACAGACATCTCCCCACCAGTTGAACTCAGGTGAGCGCTGTGTGATGTCATTTTAGTTGGTCACCTTTTTCAAGGTGGTGGTTGGCTTCCCCTGTGACTCCTGGTGAGTTGTGATATCCTCCCTGCTTGTAACAGACATCCCCTCCTCTCCAGGGGAACTCAGATGAGCGCTTTGTGATGTCATTTCAATTGGTCACCTGTTTCAAGGTTGAGATTGGCTTCCCGTGTGACTCCTGGTGTGTTGTGATATCCCCCCTGCTTGTAACAGACATCCCCTCCTCTCCAGGGGAACTCAGGTGTGCACTTTGTGATGTCATTTCGGTTGGTCACCTGTTTCAAGGTTGAGCTTGGTTTCCCCTGTGACTCCTGGGGGTTTGTGATATGCCCCCTGCTTGTAACAGACATCCCCTCCTCTCCAGGGGAACTCAGGTGTGCGCTTTGTTATATCTCCCCTGCTTGTAACAGAAATCCCCTCCTCTCCAGGGGAACTCAGGTGAGCGCTTTGTGATATCCTCCCTGCCTGTAACAGACATTCCCTCCTCTCCTGGTGAACTCAGGTTAGCGCTTTGTGATGTCATTTCAGTTGGTCACCTGTTTCAAGGTTGAGGTTGGCTTCCCCTGTAACTCCTGGTGTGTTGTGATATCCCCCCCACTTGTAACAGACATCCCATCCTCTCCAGGGGAACTCAGGTGTGCGCTTTGTGATGTCATTTCAGTTGGTCACCTTTTTCAAGGTGGTGGTTGGCTTCCCCTGTGACTCCTGGTGAGTTGTGATATCCCCCCTGCTTGTAATAGACATCCCCTCCTCTCCAGGGGAACTCAGGTGTGCGCTTTGTGATATCCTCCCTGCTTGTAACAGACATCCCCTCTTCTCCAGGGGAACTCAGGTGAGCGCTTTGTGATGTCATTTCAGTTGGTCACCTGTTTCAAGGTTGAGGTTGGCTTCCCCTGTAACTCCTGGTGTGTTGTGATATCCCCCCCGCTTGTAACAGAAATCCCCTCCTCTCCAGGGGAACTCAGGTGTGCGCTTTGTGATGTCATTTCAGTTGGTCACCTTTTTCATGGTGGTGGTTGGCTTCCCCTGTGATTCCTGGTGTGTTGTGATATCCCCCCCGCTTGTAACAGGCATCCCCTCCTCTCCAGGGGAACTCAGGTGTGCGCTTTGTGATGTCATATCAGTTGGTCACCTTTTTCAAGGTGGTGGTTGGCTTCCCCTGTGACTCCTGGTGAGTTGTGATATCCCACCTGCTTGTAACAGACATCCCCTCCTCTTCAGGGGAACTCAGGTGAGCGCTTTGTGATATCCCTCCTGCCTGTAAGAGACATTCCCTCCTCTCCTGGTGAACTCAGGTGTGCGCTTTGTGATGACATTTCAGTTGGTCACCTGTTTCAAGGTGGTGGATGGCTTCCCCTGTAACTCCTGGGGTGTTGTGATAGACCCCTGCTTGTAACAGACATCTTCTCCACTCCAGGGGAACTCAGGTGAGCCCTTTGTGATATCCCCCCTGCTTGTAACAGACATCCCTTCCTCTCCAGGGGAACTCAGGTGAGCGCTTTGTGATGTCATTTCAGTTGGTCACCTTTTTCAAGGTTGAGGTTGGCTTCCCCTGTGACTCCTGGTGAGTTGTGTTATCCCCCCTGCTTGTAACAGACATCCCCTCCTCTCCAGGGGAACTCAGGTGAGGGCTTTGTGATGTCATTTCAGTTGGTCACCTTTTTCAAGGTGGTGGTTGGCTTCCCCTGTGACTCCTGGTGAGTTGTGATATGCCCCCTGCTTGTAACAGACATCCCCTCCTTTCCAGGAGAACTCAGGTGTGCGCTTTGTGATATCCCCCCTGCTTGTAACAGACATCCCCTCCTCTCCAGGGGAACTCAGATGAGCGCTTTGTGATTTCATTTCACTTGGTCACTTGTTTCAAGGTTGAGATTGGCTTCCCGTGTGACTCCTGGTGTGTTGTTATATCCCCCCTGCTTGTAACCGACATCCCCTCCTCTCCAGGTGAACTCAGGTGACTGCCTTGTGATGTCATTTCAGTTGGTCACCTTTTTCAAGGTTGAGGTTGGCTTCCCCTGTAACTCCTGGGGTGTTGTGATATCCCCCCTGCTTGTAACAGACATCTTCTCCACTCCAGGGGAACTCAGGTGAGCATTTTGTGATATCCCAACTGCTTGTAACAGACATCCCCTCCTCTCCAGGGGAACTCAGGTGAGCGCTTTGTGATTTCTTTTCAGTTGGTCACCTGTTTCAAGGTGGAGGTTGGCTTCCCCTCTGACTCCTGGTGTGTTGTGATATCCCCCCTGCTTGTAACAGACATCCCCTCCTCTCCAGGGGAACTCAGGTGTGCACTTTGTGATGTCATTTCAGTTGGTCACCTTTTTCAAGGTGGTGGTTGGCTTCCCCTGTGACTCCTGGTGTGTTGTGATATCCCCCCCGCTTGTAACAGACATCCCATCCTCTCCAGGGGAACTCAGGTGTGCGCTTTGTTATATCTCCCCTGCTTGTAACAGAAATCCCCTCCTCTCCAGGGGAACTCAGGTGAGCGCTTTGTGATATCCACCCTGCCTGTAACAGACATTCCCTCCTCTCCTGGTGAACTCAGGTTAGCGCTTTGTGATGTCATTTCAGTTGGTCACCTTTTTCAAGGTTGAGGTTGGCTTCCCCTGTGACTCCTGGTGAGTTGTGATATCCCCCCTGCTTGTAACAGAAATCCCCTCCTCTCCAGGGGAACTCAGGTGAGCGCTTTGTGATATCCACCCTGCCTGTAACAGACATTCCCTCCTCTCCTGGTGAACTCAGGTTAGCGCTTTGTGATGTCATTTCAGTTGGTCACCTTTTTCAAGGTGGTGGTTGGCTTCCCCTGTGACTCCTGGTGAGTTGTGATATCCCCCCTGCTTGTAACAGACATCCCCTCCTCTCCAGGGGAACTCAGGTGAGCGCTTTGTGATATCCCTCCTGCCTGTAAGAGACATTCCCTCCTCTCCTGGTGAACTCAGGTGTGCGCTTTGTGATGTCATTTCAGTTGGTCACCTGTTTCAAGGTGGTGGATGGCTTCCCCTGTAACTCCTGGGGTGTTGTGATAAACCCCTGCTTGTAACAGACATCTTCTCCACTCCAGGGGAACTCAGGTGAGCCCTTTGTGATATCCCCCCTGCTTGTAACAGACATCCCCTCCTCTCCAGGGGAACTCAGGTGAGCGCTTTGTGATGTCATTTCAGTTGGTCACCTTTTTCAAGGTTGAGGTTGGCTTCCCCTGTGACTCCTGGTGAGTTGTGATATGCCCCCTGCTTGTAACAGACATCCCCTCCTCTCCAGGGGAACTCAGGTGTGCGCTTTGTGATATCCCCCCTGCTTGTAACAGACATCTCCTCTCCACGGGAACTCAGGTGAGCGCATTGTGATATACCTCCCGCCTGTAAGAGACATTCCCTCCTCTCCTGGTGAACTCAGGTGTGCGCTTTGTGATGTCATTTCAGTTGGTCACCTGTTTCAAGGTGGTGGATGGCTTCCCCTGTAACTCCTGGGGTGTTGAGATATACCCCTGCTTGTAACAGACATCTTCTCCACTCCAGGGGAACTCAGGTGAGCGCTTTGTGATATCCCCCCTGCTTGTAACAGACATCTCCTCACCAGTTGAACTCAGGTGAGCGCTTTGTGATGTCATTTCAGTTGGTCACCTGTTTCAAGGTTGAGATTGGCTTCCCCTGTGAGTCCTGAGGATTTGTGATATCCCCCCTGCTTGTAACAGACATCCCCTCCTCTCCAGGGGAACTCAGGTGAGCGCTTTTTGATATCCCTCCTGCCTGTAACAGACATTCCCTCCTCTCCTGGTGAACTCAGGTTAGCGCTTTGTGATGTCATTTCAGTTGGTCACCTGTTTCAAGGCGGAGGTTGGCTTCCCCTGTGACTCCTGGTGTGTTGTGATATCCCCCCTGCTTGTAACAGACATCCCCTCCTCTCCAGGTGAACTCAGGTGTGCGCTTTGTGATGTCATTTCAGTTGGTCACCTGTTTCAAGGTGGTGGATGGCTTCCCCTGTAACTCCTGGGGTGTTGTGATAGACCCCTGCTTGTAACAGACATCTTCTCCACTCCAGGGGAACTCAGGTGAGCCCTTTGTGATATCCCCCCTGCTTGTAACAGACATTCCCTCCTCTGCTGGTGAACTCAGGTTAGCGCTTTGCGATGTCATTTCAGTTGGTCACCTTTTTCAAGGTGGTGGTTGGCTTCCCCTATGACTCCTGGTATGTTGTGATATCTCCCCTGCTTGTAACAGACATCCCCTCCTCTCCAGGGGAACTCAGGTGAGCGCTTTGTGATATCCCTCCTCCTGTAAGAGACATTCCCTCCTCTCCTGGTGAACTCAGGTGTGCGCTTTGTGATGTCATTTCAGTTGGTCACCTGTTTCAAGGTGGTGGTTGGCTTCCCCTATGACTCCTGGTGTGTTGTGATATCTCCCCTGCTTGTAACAGACATCCCCTCCTCTCCAGGGGAACTCAGGTGAGCGCTTTGTCATATCCCCCCTGCTTGTAACAGACATCCCCTCCTCTCCAGGGGAACTCAGGTGTGCGTTTTGTTATATCCCCCCTGCTTATAACAGAAATCCCCTCCTCTCCAGGGGAACTCAGGTGAGCGCTTTGTGATGTCATTTCAGTTGGTCACCTGTTTCAAGGTTGAGGTTGGCTTCCCCTGTGACTCCTGGTGTGTTGTGATATCCCCCCTGCTTGTAACAGACATCCCCTCCTCTCCAGGGGAACTCAGGTGAGCGCTTTTTGATATCCCTCCTGCCTGTAACAGACATTGCCTCCTCTCCAGGGGAACTCAGGTGAGCGCTTTGTGATGTCATTTCAGTTGATCAGCTTTTTCAAGGTGGTGGTTGGCTTCCCCTGTGACTCCTGGTGAGTTGTGATATCCCCCCTGCTTGTAACAGACATCCCCTCCTCTCCAGCGGAACACAGGTGTGCGCTTTGTTATATCTCCCCTGCTTGTAACAGAAATCCCCTCCTCTCCAGGGGAACTCAGGTGAGCGCTTTGTGATATCCTCCCTGCCTGTAACAGACATTCCCTCCTCTCCTGGTGAACTCAGGTTAGCGCTTTGTGATGTCATTTCAGTTGGTCACCTTTTTCAAGGTTGAGGTTGGCTTCCCCTGTAACTCCTGGTGTGTTGTGATATCCCCCCCCCCCCGCTTGTAACAGACATCCCCTCCTCTCCAGGGGAACTCAGGTGAGCGCTTTGTGATTTCTTTTCAGTTGGTCACCTGTTTCAAGGTGGAAGTTGGCTTCCCCTCTGACTCCTGGTGTGTTGTGATATCCCCCCTGCTTGTAACAGACATCTCCTCTCCAGGGGAACTCAGGTGAGCGCATTGTGATATACCTCCCGCCTGTAAGAGACATTCCCTCCTCCTGGTGAACTCAGGTGTGCGCTTTGTGATGTCATTTCAGTTGGTCACCTGTTTCAAGGTGGTGCATGGCTTCCCCTGTAACTCCTGGGGTGTTGTGATATACCCCTGCTTGTAACAGACATCTTCTCCACTCCAGGGGAACTCAGGTGAGCGCTTTGTGATATCCCCCCTGCTTGTAACAGACATCCCCTCCTCTCCAGGGGAACTCAGGTGAGCGCTTTGTGATGTCATTTCAGTTGGTCACCTGTTTCAAGGTGGAGGTTGGCTTCCCCTGTGACTCCTGGTGTGTTGTGATATCCCCCCTGCTTGTCACAGACATTCCCTCCTCTCCTGGTGAACTCAGGTGAGCGCTTTGTGATGTCCTTTCAGTTGGTCACCTGTTTCAAGGTGGTGGATGGCTTCCCCTGTAACTCCTGGGGTGTTGTGATATACCCCTGCTTGTAACAGACATCTTCTCCACTCCAGGGGAACTCAGGTGAGCGCTTTGTGATATCCCCCCTGCTTGTAACAGACATCCCCTCATCCCCAGGGGAACTCAGGTGTGCGCTTTGTGATATCCTCCCTGCCTGTAACAGACATTCCGTCCTCTCCTGGTGAACTCAGGTTAGCGCTTTGTGATGTCATTTCAGTTGGTCACCTTTTTCAAGGTTGAGGTTGGCTTCCCCTGTAACTCCTGGTGTGTTGTGATATCCCCCCCGCTTGTAACAGACATCCCCTCCTCTCCAGGGGAACTCAGGTGAGCGCTTTGTGATGTCATTTAAGTTGGTCACCTGTTTCAAGGTGGAGCTTGGCTTCCCCTGTGAGTCATGGGGGTTTGAGATATGCCCCCTGCTTGTAACAGACATTCCCTCCTCTCCTGGTGAACTCAGGTTAGCGCTTTGTGATGTCATTTCAGTTGGTCACCTTTTTCAAGGTTGAGGTTGGCTTCCCCTGTAACTCCTGGTGTGTTGTGATATCCCCCCCCCCGCTTGTAACAGACATCCCCTCCTCTCCAGGGGAACTCAGGTGAGCGCTTTGTGATTTCTTTTCAGTTGGTCACCTGTTTCAAGGTGGAAGTTGGCTTCCCCTCTGACTCCTGGTGTGTTGTGATATCCCCCCTGCTTGTAACAGACATCTCCTCTCCAGGGGAACTCAGGTGAGCGCATTGTGATATACCTCCCGCCTGTAAGAGACATTCCCTCCTCCTGGTGAACTCAGGTGTGCGCTTTGTGATGTCATTTCAGTTGGTCACCTGTTTCAAGGTGGTGCATGGCTTCCCCTGTAACTCCTGGGGTGTTGTGATATACCCCTGCTTGTAACAGACATCTTCTCCACTCCAGGGGAACTCAGGTGAGCGCTTTGTGATATCCCCCCTGCTTGTAACAGACATCCCCTCCTCTCCAGGGGAACTCAGGTGAGCGCTTTGTGATGTCATTTCAGTTGGTCACCTGTTTCAAGGTGGAGGTTGGCTTCCCCTGTGACTCCTGGTGTGTTGTGATATCCCCCCTGCTTGTCACAGACATTCCCTCCTCTCCTGGTGAACTCAGGTGAGCGCTTTGTGATGTCCTTTCAGTTGGTCACCTGTTTCAAGGTGGTGGATGGCTTCCCCTGTAACTCCTGGGGTGTTGTGATATACCCCTGCTTGTAACAGACATCTTCTCCACTCCAGGGGAACTCAGGTGAGCGCTTTGTGATATCCCCCCTGCTTGTAACAGACATCCCCTCATCCCCAGGGGAACTCAGGTGTGCGCTTTGTGATATCCTCCCTGCCTGTAACAGACATTCCGTCCTCTCCTGGTGAACTCAGGTTAGCGCTTTGTGATGTCATTTCAGTTGGTCACCTTTTTCAAGGTTGAGGTTGGCTTCCCCTGTAACTCCTGGTGTGTTGTGATATCCCCCCCGCTTGTAACAGACATCCCCTCCTCTCCAGGGGAACTCAGGTGAGCGCTTTGTGATGTCATTTAAGTTGGTCACCTGTTTCAAGGTGGAGCTTGGCTTCCCCTGTGAGTCATGGGGGTTTGAGATATGCCCCCTGCTTGTAACAGACATCCCCTCTTCTCCAGGGGAACTCAGATGAGCGCTTTGTGATGTCATTTCACTTGGTCACCTGTTTCAAGGTTGAGATTGGCTTCCCGTGTGACTCCTGGTGTATTGTGAAATCCCCCCTGCTTGTAACAGACATCCCCTCCTCTCCTGGGGAACTCAGGTGAGCACTTTGTGATATCCCCCCTGCTTGTAACAGGCATCCCCTCCTCTCCAGGGGAACTGAGGTGTGCGCTTTGTGATATCCCCCCTGCTTGTAACAGACATCCCCTCATCCCCAGGGGAACTCAGGTGTGCGCTTTGTGATATCCTCCCTGCCTGTAACAGACATTCCGTCCTCTCCTGGTGAACTCAGGTTAGCGCTTTGTGATGTCATTTCAGTTGGTCACCTTTTTCAAGGTTGAGGTTGGCTTCCCCTGTAACTCCTGGTGTGTTGTGATATCCCCCCCCGCTTGTAACAGACATCCCATCCTCTCCAGGGGAACTCAGGTGTGCGCTTTGTGATGTCATTTCAGTTGGTCACCTGTTTCAAGGTTGAGATTGGCTTCCCCTGTGAGTCCTGAGGATTTGTGATATCCCCCCTGCTTGTAACCGTCACCCCCTCCTCTCCAGGTGAACTCAGGTGACCGCTTTGTGATGTCATTTCAGTTGGTCACCTGTTTCAAGGTTGAGGTTGGCTTCCCCTATGACTCCTGGTGTGTTGTGATATCCCCCCTGCTTGTCACAGACATCCCCTCCTCTCCAGGGGAACTCAGGTGAGCGCTTTTTGATATCCCCCCTGCTTGTAACAGACATCCCCTCCTCTCCAGGGGAACTCAGGTGAGCGCTTTGTGATATCCCCCCTGCTTGTAACAGACATCCCCTCCTCTCCAGGGGAACTCAGGTGTGCGCTTTGTTATATCCCCCCTGCTTGTAACAGACATCTCCTCTCCAGTTGAACTCAGGTGAGCGCTTTGTGATGTCATTTCAGTTGGTCACCTGTTTCAAGGTTGAGCTTGGCTTCCCCTGTGACTCCTGGTGTGTTGTGATATCCCCCCTGCTTGTCACAGACATCCCCTCCTCTCCAGGGGAACTCAGGTGAGCGCTTTTTGATATCCCTCCTGCCTGTAACAGACATTCCCTCCTCTCCTGGTGAACTCAGGTTAGCGCTTTGTGATGTCATTTCAGTTGGTCACCTGTTTCAAGGTTGAGGTTGGCTTCCCCTGTAACTCCTGGTGTGTTGTGATATCCCCCCCGCTTGTAACAGAAATCCCCTCCTCTCCAGGGGAACTCAGGTGTGCGCTTTGTGATGTCATTTCAGTTGGTCACCTGTTTCAAGGTGGTGGTTGGTTTCCCCTGTGACTCCTGGTGAGTTGTGATATCCCCCCTGCTTGTAACAGACATCCCCTCCTCTCCAGGGGAACTCAGGTGTGCGCTTTGTGATGTCATTTCAGTTGGTCACCTTTTTCAAGGTGGTGGTTGGCTTCCCCTGTGACTCCTGGTGAGTTGTGATATCCCCCCTGCTTGTAACAGACATCCCCTCCTCTCCAGGGGAACTCAGGTGAGCGCTTTGTGATTTCTTTTCAGTTGGTCACCTGTTTCAAGGTGGAGGTTGGCTTCCCCTGTGACTCCTGGTGTGTTGTGATATCCCCCCTGCTTCTAACAGACATCTCCTCACCAGTTGAACTCAGGTGAGCGCTTTGTGATGTCATTTCAGTTGGTCACCTGTTTCAAGGTTGAGATTGGCTTCCCCTGTGAGTCCTGAGGATTTGTGATATCCCCCCTGCTTGTAACCGTCACCCCCTCCTCTCCAGGTGAACTCAGGTGACCGCTTTGTGATGTCATTTCAGTTGGTCACCTGTTTCAAGGTTGAGGTTGGCTTCCCCTATGACTCCTGGTGTGTTGTGATATCCCCCCTGCTTGTCACAGACATCCCCTCCTCTCCAGGGGAACTCAGGTGAGCGCTTTTTGATATCCCTCCTGCCTGTAACAGACATCCCCTCCTCTCCACGGGAACTCAGGTGAGCGCTTTGTGATTTCTTTTCAGTTGGTCACCTTTTTCAAGTTGGTGGTTGGCTTCCCCTGTAACTCCTGGTGTGTTGTGATATCCCCCCCGCTTGTAACAGAAATCCCCTCCTCTCCAGGGGAACTCAGGTGTGCGCTTTGTGATGTCATTTCAGTTGGTCACCTTTTTCAAGGTGGTGGTTGGTTTCCCCTGTAACTCCTGGTGTGTTGTGATATCCCCCCCGCTTGTAACAGACATCCCCTCCTCTCCAGGGGAACTCAGGTGAGTGCTTTGTGATATCCCTCCCGCCTGTAAGAGACATTCCCTCCTCTCCTGGTGAACTCAGGTGTGCGCTTTTTGATGTCATTTCAGTTGGTCACCTGTTTCAAGGTGGTGGATGGCTTCCCCTGTAACTCCTGGGGTGTTGTGATATACCCCTGCTTGTAACAGACATCTTCTCCACTCCAGGGGAACTCAGGTGAGCGCTTTGTGATATCCCCCCTGCTTGTAACAGACATCCCCTCCTCTCCAGGGGAACTCAGGTGAGCGCTTTGTGATTTCTTTTCAGTTGGTCACCTGTTTCAAGGTGGAGGTTGGCTTCCCCTGTGACTCCTGGTGTGTTGTGATATCCCCCCTGCTTCTAACAGACATCTCCTCACCAGTTGAACTCAGGTGAGCGCTTTGTGATGTCATTTCAGTTGGTCACCTGTTTCAAGGTTGAGATTGGCTTCCCCTGTGAGTCCTGAGGGTTTGTGATATCCCCCCTGCTTGTAACAGACATCCCCTCCTCTCCAGGGGAACTCAGGTGAGCGCTTTGTGATATCCCCCCTGCTTGTAACAGACATCCCCTCCTCTCCAGGGGAACTCAGGTGTGCGCTTTGTTATATCCCCCCTGCTTGTAACAGACATCTCCTCTCCAGTTGAACTCAGGTGAGCGCTTTGTGATGTCATTTCAGTTGGTCACCTGTTTCAAGGTTGAGCTTGGCTTCGCCTGTGACTCCTGGTGTGTTGTGATATCCCCCCTGCTTGTCACAGACATCCCCTCCTCTCCAGGGGAACTCAGGTGAGCGCTTTTTGATATCCCTCCTGCCTGTAACAGACATTCCCTCCTCTCCTGGTGAACTCAGGTTAGCGCTTTGTGATGTCATTTCAGTTGGTCACCTGTTTCAAGGTTGAGGTTGGCTTCCCCTGTAACTCCTGGTGTGTTGTGATATCCCCCCCGCTTGTAACAGAAATCCCCTCCTCTCCAGGGGAACTCAGGTGTGCGCTTTGTGATGTCATTTCAGTTGGTCACCTGTTTCAAGGTGGTGGTTGGTTTCCCCTGTGACTCCTGGTGAGTTGTGATATCCCCCCTGCTTGTAACAGACATCCCCTCCTCTCCAGGGGAACTCAGGTGTGCGCTTTGTGATGTCATTTCAGTTGGTCACCTTTTTCAAGGTGGTGGTTGGCTTCCCCTGTGACTCCTGGTGAGTTGTGATATCCCCCCTGCTTGTAACAGACATCCCCTCCTCTCCAGGGGAACTCAGGTGTGCGCTTTGTGATATCCCCCCTGCTTGTAACAGACATCCCCTCCTCTCCAGGGGAACTCAGGTGAGCGCTTTGTGATTTCTTTTCAGTTGGTCACCTGTTTCAAGGTGGAGGTTGGCTTCCCCTGTGACTCCTGGTGTGTTGTGATATCCCCCCTGCTTCTAACAGACATCTCCTCACCAGTTGAACTCAGGTGAGCGCTTTGTGATGTCATTTCAGTTGGTCACCTGTTTCAAGGTTGAGATTGGCTTCCCCTGTGAGTCCTGAGGATTTGTGATATCCCCCCTGCTTGTAACCGTCACCCCCTCCTCTCCAGGTGAACTCAGGTGACCGCTTTGTGATGTCATTTGAGTTGGTCACCTGTTTCAAGTTTGAGGTTGGCTTCCCCTATGACTCCTGGTGTGTTGTGATATCCCCCCTGCTTGTCACAGACATCCCCTCCTCTCCAGGGGAACTCAGGTGAGCGCTTTTTGATATCCCTCCTGCCTGTAACAGACATTCCCTCCTCTCCTGGTGAACTCAGGTTAGCGCTTTTTGATGTCATTTCAGTTGGTCACCTGTTTCAAGGTGGTGGATGGCTTCCCCTGTAACTCCTGGGGTGTTGTGATATACCCCTGCTTGTAACAGACATCTTCTCCACTCCAGGGGAACTCAGGTGAGCGCTTTGTGATATCCCCCCTGCTTGTAACAGACATCCCCTCCTCTCCAGGGGAACTCAGGTGAGCGCTTTGTGATTTCTTTTCAGTTGGTCACCTGTTTCAAGGTGGAGGTTGGCTTCCCCTGTGACTCCTGGTGTGTTGTGATATCCCCCCTGCTTGTAACAGACATCCCCTCCTCTCCAGGGGAACTCAGGTGAGCGCTTTGTGATATCCCCCCTGCTTGTAACAGACATCCCCTCCTCTCCAGGGGAACTCAGGTGAGCGCTTTGTGATGTCATTTCAGTTGGTCACCTTTTTCAAGGTGGTGGTTGGTTTCCCCTGTGACTCCTGGTGAGTTGTGATATCCCCCCTGCTTGTAACAGACATCCCCTCCTCTCCAGGGGAACTCAGGTGAGCGCTTTGTGATATCCCTCCCGCCTGTAAGAGACATTCCCTCTTCTCCTGGTGAACTCAGGTGTGCGCTTTTTGATGTCATTTCAGTTGGTCACCTGTTTCAAGGTGGTGGATGGCTTCCCCTGTAACTCCTGGGGTGTTGTGATATACCCCTGCTTGTAACAGACATCTTCTCCACTCCAGGGGAACTCAGGTGAGCGCTTTGTGATATCCCCCCTGCTTGTAACAGACATCCCCTCCTCTCCAGGGGAACTCAGGTGAGCGCTTTGTGATGTCATTTCAGTTGGTCACCTGTTTCAAGGTGGAGGTTGGCTTCCCCTGTGACTCCTGGTGTGTTGTGATATCCCCCCTGCTTGTCACAGACATTCCCTCCTCTCCTGGTGAACTCAGGTGAGCGCTTTGTGATGTCCTTTCAGTTGGTCACCTGTTTCAAGGTGGTGGATGGCTTCCCCTGTAACTCCTGGGGTGTTGTGATATACCCCTGCTTGTAACAGACATCTTCTCCACTCCAGGGGAACTCAGGTGAGCGCTTTGTGATATCCCCCCTGCTTGTAACAGACATCCCCTCATCCCCAGGGGAACTCAGGTGTGCGCTTTGTGATATCCTCCCTGCCTGTAACAGACATTCCGTCCTCTCCTGGTGAACTCAGGTTAGCGCTTTGTGATGTCATTTCAGTTGGTCACCTTTTTCAAGGTTGAGGTTGGCTTCCCCTGTAACTCCTGGTGTGTTGTGATATCCCCCCCGCTTGTAACAGACATCCCCTCCTCTCCAGGGGAACTCAGGTGTGCGCTTTGTGATGTCATTTCAGTTGGTCACCATTTTCAAGGTGGTGGTTGGCTTCCCCTGTGACTCCTGGTGAGTTGTGATATCCCCCCTGCTTGTAACAGACATCCCCTCCTCTCCAGGGGAACTCAGGTGAGCGCTTTGTAATGTCATTACAGTTGGTCACCTTTTTCAAGGTGGTGGTTGGCTTCCCCTGTGACTCCTGGTGAGTTGTGATATCCCCCCTGCTTGTAACAGACATCCCCTCCTCTCCAGGGGAACTCAGGTGTGCGCTTTGTGATATCCCCCCTGCTTGTAACAAACATCCCCTCCTCTCCAGGGGAACTCAGGTGAGCGCTTTGTGATTTCTTTTCAGTTGGTCACCTGTTTCAAGGTGGAGGTTGGCTTCCCCTGTGACTCCTGGTGTGTTGTGATATCCCCCCTGCTTCTAAAAGACATCTCCTCACCAGTTGAACTCAGGTGAGCGCTTTGTGATGTCATTTCAGTTGGTCACCTGTTTCAAGGTTGAGATTGGCTTCCCCTGTGAGTCCTGAGGATTTGTGATATCCCCCCTGCTTGTAACCGTCACCCCCTCCTCTCCAGGTGAACTCAGGTGACCGCTTTGTGATGTCATTTCAGTTGGTCACCTGTTTCAAGTTTGAGGTTGGCTTCCCCTATGACTCCTGGTGTGTTGTGATATCCCCCCTGCTTGTCACAGACATCCCCTCCTCTCCAGGGGAACTCAGGTGAGCGCTTTTTGATATCCCTCCTGCCTGTAACAGACATTCCCTCCTCTCCTGGTGAACTCAGGTTAGCGCTTTGTGATGTCATTTCAGTTGGTCACCTGTTTCAAGGTTGAGGTTGGCTTCCCCTGTGAGTCCTGAGGGTTTGTGATATCCCCCCTGCTTGTAACAGACATCCCCTCCTCTCCAGGGGAACTCAGGTGAGCGCTTTGTGATGTCATTTCAGTTGGTCACCTTTTTCAAGGTGGTGGTTGGTTTCCCCTGTGACTCCTGGTGAGTTGTGATATCCCCCCTGCTTGTAACAGACATCCCCTCCTCTCCAGGGGAACTCAGGTGAGCGCTTTGTGATATCCCTCCCACCTGTAAGAGACATTCCCTCCTCTCCTGGTGAACTCAGGTGTGCGCTTTTTGATGTCATTTCAGTTGGTCACCTGTTTCAAGGTGGTGGATGGCTTCCCCTGTAACTCCTGGGGTGTTGTGATATACCCCTGCTTGTAACAGACATCTTCTCCACTCCAGGGGAACTCAGGTGAGCGCTTTGTGATATCCCCCCTGCTTGTAACAGACATCCCCTCCTCTCCAGGGGAACTCAGGTGAGCGCTTTGTGATGTCATTTCAGTTGGTCACCTGTTTCAAGGTGGAGGTTGGCTTCCCCTGTGACTCCGGGTGTGTTGTGATATCCCCCCTGCTTGTCACAGACATTCCCTCCTCTCCTGGTGAACTCAGGTGAGCGCTTTGTGATGTCCTTTCAGTTGGTCACCTGTTTCAAGGTGGTGGATGGCTTCCCCTGTAACTCCTGGGGTGTTGTGATATACCCCTGCTTGTAACAGACATCCCCTCATCCCCAGGGGAACTCAGGTGTGCGCTTTGTGATATCCTCCCTGCCTGTAACAGACATTCCGTCCTCTCCTGGTGAACTCAGGTTAGCGCTTTGTGATGTCATTTCAGTTGGTCACCTTTTTCAAGGTGGTGGTTGGCTTCCCCTGTGACTCCTGGTGAGTTGTGAAATACCCCCTGCTTGTAACAGACATCCCCTCCTCTCCAGGGGAACTCAGGTGTGCGCTTTGTGATGTCATTTCAGTTGTTCACCTTTTTCAAGGTGGTGGTTGGCTTCCCCTGTGACTCCTGGTGAGTTGTGATATCCCCCCTGCTTGTAACAGACATCCCCTCCTCTCCAGGGGAATTCAGGTGTGCGCTTTGTGATATCCCCCCTGCTTGTAACAGACATCCCCTCCTCTCCAGGGGAACTCAGGTGAGCGCTTTGTGATTTCTTTTCAGTTGGTCACCTGTTTCAAGGTGGAGGTTGGCTTCCCCTGTGACTCCTGGTGTGTTGTGATATCCCCCCTGCTTCTAACAGACATCTCCTCACCAGTTGAACTCAGGTGAGCGCTTTGTGATGTCATTTCAGTTGGTCACCTGTTTCAAGGTTGAGATTGGCTTCCCCTGTAACTCCTGGTGTGTTGTGATATCCCCCCCCCCGCTTGTAACAGAAATCCCCTCCTCTCCAGGGGAACTCAGGTGTGCGCTTTGTGATGTCATTTCAGTTGGTCACCTTTTTCAAGGTGGTGGTTGGTTTCCCCTGTGACTCCTGGTGAGTTGTGATATCCCCCCTGCTTGTAACAGACATCCCCTCCTCTCCAGGGGAACTCAGGTGAGCGCTTTGTGATATCCCTCCCGCCTGTAAGAGACATTCCCTCCTCTCCTGGTGAACTCAGGTGTGCGCTTTTTGATGTCATTTCAGTTGGTCACCTGTTTCAAGGTGGTGGATGGCTTCCCCTGTAACTCCTGGGGTGTTGTGATATACCCCTGCTTGTAACAGACATCTTCTCCACTCCAGGGGAACTCAGGTGAGCGCTTTGTGATATCCCCCCTGCTTGTAACAGACATCTTCTCCACTCCAGGGGAACACAGGTGAGCGCTTTGTGATGTCATTTCAGTTGGTCACCTGTTTCAAGGTGGAGGTTGGCTTCCCCTGTGACTCCGGGTGTGTTGTGATATCCCCCCTGCTTGTCACAGACATTCCCTCCTCTCCTGGTGAACTCAGGTGAGCGCTTTGTGATGTCCTTTCAGTTGGTCACCTGTTTCAAGGTGGTGGATGGCTTCCCCTGTAACTCCTGGGGTGTTGTGATATACCCCTGCTTGTAACAGACATCCCCTCATCCCCAGGGGAACTCAGGTGTGCGCTTTGTGATATCCTCCCTGCCTGTAACAGACATTCCGTCCTCTCCTGGTGAACTCAGGTTAGCGCTTTGTGATGTCATTTCAGTTGGTCACCTTTTTCAAGGTGGTGGTTGGCTTCCCCTGTGACTCCTGGTGAGTTGTGAAATACCCCCTGCTTGTAACAGACATCCCCTCCTCTCCAGGGGAACTCAGGTGTGCGCTTTGTGATGTCATTTCAGTTGGTCACCTTTTTCAAGGTGGTGGTTGGCTTCCCCTGTGACTCCTGGTGAGTTGTGATATCCCCCCTGCTTGTAACAGACATCCCCTCCTCTCCAGGGGAACTCAGGTGTGCGCTTTGTGATATCCCCCCTGCTTGTAACAGACATCCCCTCCTCTCCAGGGGAACTCAGGTGAGCGCTTTGTGATTTCTTTTCAGTTGGTCACCTGTTTCAAGGTGGAGGTTGGCTTCCCCTGTGACTCCTGGTGTGTTGTGATATCCCCCCTGCTTCTAACAGACATCTCCTCACCAGTTGAACTCAGGTGAGCGCTTTGCGATGTCATTTCAGTTGGTCACCTGTTTCAAGGTTGAGATTGGCTTCCCCTGTGAGTCCTGAGGGTTTGTGATATCCCCCCTGCTTGTAACAGACATCCCCTCCTCTCCAGGGGAACTCAGGTGAGCGCTTTGTGATATCCCCCCTGCTTGTCACAGACATCCCCTCCTCTCCAGGGGAACTCAGGTGAGCGCTTTTTGATATCCCTCCTGCCTGTAACAGACATTCCCTCCTCTCCTGGTGAACTCAGGTTAGCGCTTTGTGATGTCATTTCAGTTGGTCACTTGTTTCAAGGTTGAGGTTGGCTTCCCCTGTAACTCCTGGTGTGTTGTGATATCCCCCCGCTTGTAACAGAAATCCCCTCCTCTCCAGGGGAACTCAGGTGTGCGCTTTGTGATGTCATTTCAGTTGGTCACCTTTTTCAAGGTGGTGGTTGGTTTCCCCTGTGACTCCTGGTGAGTTGTGATATCCCCCCTGCTTGTAACAGACATCCCCTCCTCTCCAGGGGAACTCAGGTGAGCGCTTTGTGATATCCCTCCCGCCTGTAAGAGACATTCCCTCCTCTCCTGGTGAACTCAGGTGTGCGCTTTTTGATGTCATTTCAGTTGGTCACCTGTTTCAAGGTGGTGGATGGCTTCCCCTGTAACCCCTGGGGTGTTGTGATATACCCCTGCTTGTAACAGACATCTTCTCCACTCCAGGGGAACTCAGGTGAGCGCTTTGTGATTTCTTTTCAGTTGGTCACCTGTTTCAAGGTGGAGGTTGGCTTCCCCTGTGACTCCTGGTGTGTTGTGATATCCCCCCTGCTTCTAACAGACATCTCCTCACCAGTTGAACTCAGGTGAGCGCTTTGTGATGTCATTTCAGTTGGTCACCGGTTTCAAGGTTGAGATTGGCTTCCCCTGTGAGTCCTGAGGGTTTGTGATATCCCCCCTGCTTGTAACAGACATCCCCTCCTCTCCAGGGGAACTCAGGTGAGCGCTTTGTGATGTCATTTCAGTTGATCACCTTTTTCAAGGTGGTGGTTGGCTTCCCCTGTGACTCCTGGTGAGTTGGAATATCCCCCCTGCTTGTAACAGACATCCCCTCCTCTCCAGGGGAACTCAGGTGTGCGCTTTGTGATATCCTCCCTGCTTGTAAAAGACATCCCCTCTTCTCCAGGGGAACTCAGATGAGCGCTTTGTGATATCCCCCCTGCTTGTAACAGACATCCCCTCCTCTCCAGGGGAACTGAGGTGTGCGCTTTGTGATATCCCCCCTGCTTGTAACAGACATCCCCTCTTCCCCAGGGGAACTCAGATGAGCGCTTTGTGATGTCATTTCAGTTGGTCACCTTTTTCAAGGTGGTGGTTGGCTTCCCCGGTGACTCCTGGTGTGTTGTGATATCTCCCCTGCTTGTAACAGACATCCCCTCCTCTCCAGGGGAACTCAGGTGAGCGCTTTGTGATATCCCTCTGCCTGTAAGAGACATTCCCTCCTCTCCTGGTGAACTCAGGTGAGCGCTTTGTGATGTCATTTCAGAGGGTCAAGGTGTTTCAAGGTGGAGATTGGCTTCCCCTGTGAATCCTGGCGTGTTGTGATATCCCCCCTGCTTGTAACAGACATCCCCTCCTCTCCAGGGGAACTCAGGTGTGCGCTTTGTGATGTCCCC
This sequence comes from Paroedura picta, assembly GCF_049243985.1. Taxonomy (NCBI): domain Eukaryota; kingdom Metazoa; phylum Chordata; class Lepidosauria; order Squamata; family Gekkonidae; genus Paroedura; species Paroedura picta. The sequence continues at coordinate 13,198,306 of NC_135378.1, forward strand.
CCTGCTTGTAACAGATATCCCCTCCTCTCCAGGGGAACTCAGGTTTGCGCTTTGTAATAACCCCCCTGCTTGTAACAGACATCCCCTCCTCTCCAGGGTAACTGAAGTCAGCGCTTTGTGATGTCATTTCAGTTGGTCACCTGTTTCAAAGTTGAGGTTGGCCTTACCTGTGACTCCTGGTGTGTTGTGATATCCCTCCTGCTTGTTACAGAAATCCCCTGCTCTCCAGGGAAACTCAGGTGAGCGCTTAGTAATGTCATTTCAGTTGGTCACCTGTTCCATGTTGGAGGTTGGCTTCCGCTGTGACTACTGGTGTGTTGTGACATCCCCCCTGCTTGTAACAGACATCCCCTTCTCTCCAGGGGAACTCAGGTGAGCGCTTTGTGATGTCATTTCAGTTGGTCACCTGTTTCAAGGTGGAGGTTGGCTTCCCCTGTGACTCCTGGTGTGTTGTGATATCCCCCCTGCTTGTAACAGACATCCCCTGCTCTCCAGGGGAACTCAGGTGAGCGCTTTGTGATGTCATTTCAGTTGGTTACCTGTTTCAAGGTGGAGATTGGCTTCCCCTGTGAATCCTGGCGTGTTGTGATATCCCCCCTGCTTGTAACAGACATCCCCTCCTCACTAGGGGAACTCAGGTGAGCGCTTCCTGATATCCCCCCTGCTTGTAACAGACATCCCCTCCTCTCCAGGGGAACTCAGATAAGCGCTTTGTGATTTCTTTTCAGTTGGTCACCTTTTTCAAGGTGGTGGTTGGCTTCCCCTGTGACTCCTGGTGTGTTGTGATATCCCCCCTGCTTGTAACAGACATCTCCTCTCCAGTTGAACTCAGGTGAGCGCTTTGTGATGTCATTTCAGTTGGTCACCTGTTTCAAGGTTGAGCTTGGCTTCCCCTGTGAGTCATGGGGGTTTGAGATATGCCCCCTGCTTGTAACAGACATTCCCTCTTCCCCAGGGGAACTCAGATGAGCGCTTTGTGATGTCCTTTCAGTTGGTCACCTGTTTCAAGGTGGTGGATGGCTTCCCCTGTAACTCCTGGGGTGTTGTGATATACCCCTGCTTGTAACAGACATCTTCTCCACTCCAGGGGAACTCAGGTGAGCGCTTTGTGATATCCCCCCTGCTTGTAACAGACATCCCCTCATCCCCAGGGGAACTCAGATGAGCGTTTTTTGATGTCATTTCAGTTGGTCACCTTTTTCAAGGTTGAGGTTGGCTTCCCCTGTAACTCCTGGTGTGTTGTGATATCCCCCCCCGCTTGTAACAGACATCCCCTCCTCTCCAGGGGAACTCAGGTGTGCGCTTTGTGATGTCTTTTCAGTTGGTCACCTTTTTCAAGGTGGTGGTTGGCTTCCCCTGTGACTCCTGGTGAGTTGTGATATCCCCCCTGCTTGTAACAGACATCCCCTCCTCTCCAGGGGAACTCAGGTGTGCGCTTTGTGATATCATCCCTGCTTGTAACAGACATCCCCTCTTCTCCAGGGGAACTCAGGTGAGCGCTTTGTGATGTCATTTCAGTTGGTCACCTGTTTCAAGGTGGTGGATGGCTTCCCCTGTAACTCCTGGGGTGTTGTGATATACCCCTGCTTGTAACAGACATCTTCTCCACTCTAGGGGAACTCAGCTGAGTGTTTTGTGATATCCCCCCTGCTTGTAACAGACATCCCCTCCTCTCCAGGGGAACTCAGGTGAGCGCTTTGTGATTTCTTTTCAGTTGGTCACCTGTTTCAAGGTGGAGGTTGGCTTCCCCTGTGACTCCTGGTGTGTTGTGATATCCCCCCTGCTTGTAACAGACATCTCCTCTCCAGGGGAACTCAGGTGAGCGCTTTGTGATGTCATTTCAGTTGGTCACCTGTTTCAAGGTTGAGATTGGCTTCCCCTGTGAGTCCTGGGGGTTTGTGATATCCCCCCTGCTTGTAACAGACATCCCCTCGTCTCCAGGGGAACTCAGGTGAGCGCTTTGTGATTTCTTTTCAGTTGGTCACCAGTTTCAAGGTTGAGGTTGGCTTCCCCTGTGACTCCTGGTGTGTTGTGATATCCCCCCTGCTTGTAACAGACATCCCCTCCTCTCCAGGGGAACTCAGGTGAGCACTTTGTGATATCCCTCCTGCCTGTAAGAGACATTCCCTCCTCTCCTGGTGAACTCAGGTGAGCGCTTTGTGATGTCATTTCAGTTGGTCACCTGTTTCAAGGTGGTGGATAGCTTCCCCTGTAACTCCTGGTGTGTTGTGATATCGCCCCTGCTTGTAACAGACATCCCCTCCTCTCCAGGGGAACTCAGGTGTGCGCTTTGTGATATCCTCCCTGCTTGTAACAGACACCCCCTCTCCAGGGGAACTCAGATGAGCGCTTTTTGATGTCATTTCACTTGGTCACCTGTTTCAAGGTTGAGATTGGCTTCCCGTGTGACTCCTGGTGTGTTGTGATATCTCCCCTGCTTGTAACCGTCACCCCCTCCTCTCCAGGTGAACTCAGGTGACCGCTTTGTGATGTCATTTCAGTGGGTCACCTGTTTCAAGGTTGAGGTTGGCTTCCCCTGTGACTCCTGGTGTGTTGTGATATCTCCCCTGCTTGTAACCGTCACCCCCTCCTCTCCAGGTGAACTCAGGTGACCGCTTTGTGATGTCATTTCAGTGGGTCACCTGTTTCAAGGTTGAGATTGGCTTCCCGTGTGACTCCTGGTGTGTTGTGATATCGCCCCTGCTTGTAACAGACATCCCCTCCTCTCCAGGGGAACTCAGGTGAGCGCTTTCTGATATCCCTCCTGCCTGTAACAGACATTCCCTCCTCTCCTGGTGAACTCAGGTTAGCGCTTTGTGATGTCATTTCAGTTGGTCACCTGTTTCAAGGTGGTGGATAGCTTCCCCTGTAACTCCTGGTGTGTTGTGATATCCCCCCTGCTTGTAACAGACATCCACTCCTCTCCAGGGGAACTCAGGTGTGCGCTTTGTGATATCCTCCCTGCTTGTAACAGACATCCCCTCTCCAGGGGAACTCAGAAGAGCGCTTTTTGATGTCATTTCACTTGGTCACCTGTTTCAAGGTGGAGGTTGGCTTCTTCTCTGACTCCTGGTCTGTTGTGATATCCCCCCTGCTTGTAACAGACACCTCCTCTCCAGGGGAACTCAGGTGAGCGCTTTGTGATGTCATTTCACTTGGTCACCTGTTTCAAGGTTGAGGTTGACTTTCCCTGTGACTCCTGGTGTGTTGTGATATCCCCCCTGCTTGTAACAGACATCCCCTCCTCTCCAGGGGAACTCAGGTTTGCGCTTTGTAATATCCCCCCTGCTTGTAACAGACATCCCCTCCTCTCAAAGGGAACTCAGGTGAGCGCTTTGTGATGTCATTTCAGATGGTCAAGGTGTTTCAAGGTGGAGATTGGCTTCCCCTGTGAATCCTGGCGTGTTGTGATATCCCCCCTGCTTGTAACAGACATCCCCTCCTCTCCAGGGGAACTCAGGTGTGCGCTTTGTGATATCCCCCCTGCTTGTAACAGATATCCCCTCCTCTCCAGGGGAACTCAGGTTTGCGCTTTGTAATAACCCCCCTGCTTGTAACAGACATCCCCTCCTCTCCAGGGGAACTCAGGTGTGCGCTTTGTGATATCCCCCCTGCTTGTAACAGACATCTCCTCTCCAGTTGAACTCAGGTGAGCGCTTTGTGATGTCATTTCAGTTGGTCACCTGTTTCAAGGTTGAGCTTGGCTTCCCCTGTGAGTCATGGGGGTTTGAGATATGCCCCCTGCTTGTAACAGACATTCCCTCCTCTCCAGGGGAACTCAGGTGAGCGCTTTGTGATGTCATTTCACTTGGTCACCTGTTTCAAGGTTGAGATTGGCTTCCCCTGTAACTCCTGGTGTATTGTGAAATCCCCCCTGCTTGTAACATACATCCCCTCCTCTCCTGGGGAACTCAGGTGAGCACTTTGTGATATCCCCCCTGCTTGTAACAGACATCCCCTCCACTCCAGGGGAACTGAGGTGTGCGCTTTGTGATATCCCCCCTGCTTGTAACAGACATCCCCTCTTCCCCAGGGGAACTCAGATGAGCGCTTTGTGATGTCATTTCAGTTGGTCACCTTTTTCAAGGTGGTGGTTGGCTTCCCCGGTGACTCCTGGTGTGTTGTGATATCTCCCCTGGTTGTAACAGACATCCCCTCCTCTCCAGGGGAACTCAGGTGAGCGCTTTGTGATATCCCTCTGCCTGTAAGAGACATTCCCTCCTCTCCTGGTGAACTCAGGTGAGCGCTTTGTGATGTCCTTTCAGTTGGTCACCTGTTTCAAGGTGGTGGATGGCTTCCCCTGTAACTCCTGGGGTGTTGTGATATACCCCTGCTTGTAACAGACATCTTCTCCACTCCAGGGGAACTCAGGTGAGCGCTTTGTGATATCCCCCCTGCTTGTAACAGACATCCCCTCATCCCCAGGGGAACTCAGGTGAGCGCTTTGTGATGTCCTTTCAGTTGGTCACCTGTTTCAAGGTTGAGGTTGGCTTCCCCTGTGACTCCTGGTGTGTTGTGATATCCCCCCTGCTTGTCACAGACATCCCCTCCTCTCCAGGGGAACTCAGGTGAGCGCTTTTTGATATCCCTCCTGCCTGTAACAGACATTCCCTCCTCTCCTGGTGAACTCAGGTTAGCGCTTTGTGATGTCATTTCAGTTGGTCACCTTTTTCAAGGTTGAGGTTGGCTTCCCCTGTAACTCCTGGTGTGTTGTGATATCCCCCCCGCTTGTAACAGACATCCCCTCCTCTCCAGGGGAACTCAGGTGTGCGCTTTGTGATGTCTTTTCAGTTGGTCACCTTTTTCAAGGTGGTGGTTGGCTTCCCCTGTGACTCCTGGTGAGTTGTGATATCCCCCCTGCTTGTAACAGACATCCCCTCCTCTCCAGGGGAACTCAGGTGTGCGCTTTGTGATATCATCCCTGCTTGTAACAGACATCCCCTCGTCTCCAGGGGAACTCAGGTGAGCGCTTTGTGATTTCTTTTCAGTTGGTCACCAGTTTCAAGGTTGAGGTTGGCTTCCCCTGTGACTCCTGGTGTGTTGTGATATCCCCCCTGCTTGTAACAGACATCCCCTCCTCTCCAGGGGAACTCAGGTGAGCACTTTGTGATATCCCTCCTGCCTGTAAGAGACATTCCCTCCTCTCCTGGTGAACTCAGGTGAGCGCTTTGTGATGTCATTTCAGTTGGTCACCTGTTTCAAGGTGGTGGATAGCTTCCCCTGTAACTCCTGGTGTGTTGTGATATCCCCCCTGCTTGTAACAGACATCCCCTCCTCTCCAGGGGAACTCAGGTGTGCGCTTTGTGATATCCTCCCTGCTTGTAACAGACATCCCCTCTCCAGGGGAACTCAGATGAGCGCTTTTTGATGTCATTTCACTTGGTCACCTGTTTCAAGGTTGAGATTGGCTTCCCGTGTGACTCCTGGTGTGTTGTGATATCCCCCCTGCTTGTAACCGTCACCCCCTCCTCTCCAGGTGAACTCAGGTGACCGCTTTGTGATGTCATTTCAGTGGGTCACCTGTTTCAAGGTTGAGGTTGGCTTCCCCTGTGACTCCTGGTGTGTTGTGATATCTCCCCTGCTTGTAACCGTCACCCCCTCCTCTCCAGGTGAACTCAGGTGACCGCTTTGTGATGTCATTTCAGTGGGTCACCTGTTTCAAGGTTGAGATTGGCTTCCCGTGTGACTCCTGGTGTGTTGTGATATCGCCCCTGCTTGTAACAGACATCCCCTCCTCTCCAGGGGAACTCAGGTGAGCGCTTTCTGATATCCCTCCTGCCTGTAACAGACATTCCCTCCTCTCCTGGTGAACTCAGGTTAGCGCTTTGTGATGTCATTTCAGTTGGTCACCTGTTTCAAGGTGGTGGATAGCTTCCCCTGTAACTCCTGGTGTGTTGTGATATCCCCCCTGCTTGTAACAGACATCCCCTCCTCTCCAGGGGAACTCAGGTGTGCGCTTTGTGATATCCTCCCTGCTTGTAACAGACATCCCCTCTCCAGGGGAACTCAGAAGAGCGCTTTTTGATGTCATTTCACTTGGTCACCTGTTTCAAGGTGGAGGTTGGCTTCTTCTCTGACTCCTGGTCTGTTGTGATATCCCCCCTGCTTGTAACAGACACCTCCTCTCCAGGGGAACTCAGGTGAGCACTTTGTGATGTCATTTCACTTGGTCACCTGTTTCAAGGTTGAGGTTGACTTTCCCTGTGACTCCTGGTGTGTTGTGATATCCCCCCTGCTTGTAACAGACATCCCCTCCTCTCCAGGGGAACTCAGGTTTGCGCTTTGTAATATCCCCCCTGCTTGTAACAGACATCCCCTCCTCTCAAAGGGAACTCAGGTGAGCGCTTTGTGATGTCATTTCAGATGGTCAAGGTGTTTCAAGGTGGAGATTGGCTTCCCCTGTGAATCCTGGCGTGTTGTGATATCCCCCCTGCTTGTAACAGACATCCCCTCCTCTCCAGGGGAACTCAGGTGTGCGCTTTGTGATATCCCCCCTGCTTGTAACAGATATCCCCTCCTCTCCAGGGGAACTCAGGTTTGCGCTTTGTAATAACCCCCCTGCTTGTAACAGACATCCCCTCCTCTCCAGGGGAACTCAGGTGTGCGCTTTGTGATATCCCCCCTGCTTGTAACAGATATCCCCTCCTCTCCAGGGTAACTGAAGTCAGCGCTTTGTGATGTCATTTCAGTTGGTCACCTGTTTCAAGGTTGAGGTTGGCCTTACCTGTGACTCCTGGTGTGTTGTGATATCCCTCCTGCTTGTTACAGAAATCCCCTGCTCTCCAGGGGAACTCAGGTGAGCGCTTAGTGATGTCATTTCAGTTGGTCACCTGTTCCATGTTGGAGGTTGGCTTCCGCTGTGACTACTGGTGTGTTGTGACATCCCCCCTGCTTGTAACAGACATCCCCTGCTCTCCAGGGGAACTCAGGTGAGCGCTTTGTGATGTCATTTCAGTTGGTTACCTGTTTCAAGGTGGAGATTGGCTTCCCCTGTGAATCCTGGTGTGTTGTGATATCCCCCCTGCTTGTAACCGTCACCCCCTCCTCTCCAGGTGAACTCAGGTGACCGCTTTGTGATGTCATTTCAGTGGGTCACCTGTTTCAAGGTTGAGGTTGGCTTCCCCTGTGACTCCTGGTGTGTTGTGATATCCCCCCTGCTTGTAACAGACATCCCCTCCTCTCCAGGGGAACTCAGGTGAGCGCTTTCTGATATCCCTCCTGCCTGTAACAGACATTCCCTCCTCTCCTGGAGAACTCAGGTTAGCGCTTTGTGATGTCATTTCAGGTGGTCACCTTTTTCAAGGTGGTGGTTGGCTTCCCCTGTGACTCCTGGTGAGTTGTGATATCCCCCCTGCTTGTAACAGACATCCCCTCCTCTCCAGGGGAACTCAGGTTAGCGCTTTGTGATTTCTTTTCAGTTGGTCACCTGTTTCAAGGTGGAGGTTGGCTTCTTCTCTGACTCCTGGTCTGTTGTGATATCCCCCCTGCTTGTAACAGACACCTCCTCTCCAGGGGAACTCAGGTGAGCGCTTTGTGATGTCATTTCACTTGGTCACCTGTTTCAAGGTTGAGGTTGACTTTCCCTGTGACTCCTGGTGTGTTGTGATATCCCCCCTGCTTGTAACAGACATCCCCTCCTCTCCAGGGGAACTCAGGTTTGCGCTTTGTAATATCCCCCCTGCTTGTAACAGACATCCCCTCCTCTCCAGGGGAACTCAGGTGTGCGCTTTGTGATATCCCCCCTGCTTGTAACAGACATCCCCTCCTCTCCAGGGGAACTCAGGTTTGCGCTTTGTAATAACCCCCCTGCTTGTAACAGACATCCCCTCCTCTCCAGGGGAACTCAGGTGTGCGCTTTGTGATATCCCCCCTGCTTGTAAAAGACATCCCCTCCTCTCAAGGGGAACTCAGGTGAGCGCTTTGTGATGTCATTTCAGTTGGTCAAGGTGTTTCAAGGTGGAGATTGGCTTCCCCTGTGAATCCTGGCGTGTTGTGATATCCCCCCTGCTTGTAACAGACATCCCCTCCTCACTAGGGGAACTCAGGTGAGCGCTTCCTGATATCCCCCCTGCTTGTAACAGATATCCCCTCCTCTCCAGGGGAACTGAAGTCAGCGCTTTGTGATGTCATTTCAGTTGGTCACCTGTTTCAAGGTGGAGGTTGGCTTCCCCTGTGACTCCTGGTGTGTTGTGATATCCCTCCTGCTTGTTACAGTAATCCCCTCCTCTCCAGGGGAACTCAGGTTAGCGCTTAGTGATGTCATTTCAGTTGGTCACCTGTTCCATGTTGGAGGTTGGCTTCCGCTGTGACTCCTGGTGTGTTGTGACATCCCCCCTGCTTGTAACAGACATCCCCTCCTCTCAAAGGGAACTCAGGTGAGCGCTTTGTGATGTCATTTCAGTTGGTCACCTGTTTCAAGGTGGAGGTTGGCTTCCCCTGTGACTCCTGGTGTGTTGTGATATCCCCCCTGGTTGTAACAGACATCCCCTGCTCTACAGGGGAACTCAGGTGAGCGCTTTGTGATGTCATTTCAGTTGGTCACCTGTTTCAAGGTGGAGATTGGCTTCCCCTGTGAATCCTGCCGTGTTGTGATATCCCCCCTGCTTGTAACAGACATCCCCTCCTCACTAGGGGAACTCAGGTGAGCGCTTCCTGATATCCCCCCTGCTTGTAACAGATATCCCCTCCTCTCCAGGGGAACTGAAGTCAGCGCTTTGTGATGTCATTTCAGTTGGTCACCTGTTTCAAGGTTGAGGTTGGCCTTCCCTGTGACTCCTGGTGTGTTGTGATATCCCTCCTGCTTGTTACAGAAATCCCCTGCTCTCCAGGGGAACTCAAGTGAGCGCTTTGTGATGTCATTTCAGTTGGTCACCTTTTTCAAGGTTGAGGTTGGCTTCCCCTGTGACTCCTGGTGTGTTGGGGTTTCCCCCCTGCTTGTAGCAGACATCCCGTCCTTTCCAGGGGTACTCAGGTGAGCGCTTTGTGATGTCATTTCACTAGGTCTCCAAATTCCAGCTAGAGGTGGGCTTCCCCTGTTACTCTTAATGTGTTCTGATACACTCCCTGCCACTAACTGATGAACCCCTAGTCTCTTGGGTTACTCAGGTAAGATCTTTGTGATGTCATTTCAACAGGTGTCCAGTTTCTAGCTAGAGGTTGACTTGCCCTCTGACTTCCAGTTTGTTATGTTATCCCCCATGCCAGAAGAGACATTCGCTCATCTCCAGGGGAACTGAGGTGAGTGCTTTGTGATGTCATTGTAGTACATCACAAGATTCCAGCTGGAGCTTGGCTTCCCCTCTGGTCTAGTGTGTTATGTGTTCCGCCATGCCAGTAAGAGACATTCCTTTGTCTCCATGGGAATAGAGTTGAGCGCTTTGTGATGTCATTTCAGTAGGTCTTAAGGTTCTAGTTGGAGGATGGCTTTGACTCTGACTTCTACTGTGTTATGTTATCCGCCATGACATTAAGAGACATTCCCTCATCTCCCGGGGAACTGAGGTGAGTGCTTTGTGATGTCATTTCACTAGGACACCTGTTTCAAGGTGGAGGTTGGCTTGCCCTCTGACTTCCAGTGTGTTATGTTATCCCCCATGCCAGAAGAGACATTCCCTCATCTCCAGGGGAACTGAGGTGAGGGCTTTGTGATGTCATTGTAGTACGTCACAAGATTCCAGCCGGAGCTGGGCTTCCCCTCTGGTCTAGTGTGTTATGTGTTCCGCCATGCCAGTAAGAGACATTCCTTTGTCTCCATGGGAATAGAGTTGAGCGCTTTGTGATATCATTTCAGTAGGTCTTAAGGTTCTAGTTGGAGGATGTCTTTGACTCTGACTTGTAGTGTGTTATGTTATCCGCCATGACATTAAGAGACATATCCTCATCTCCAGGGGAAGTGAGTGAGTGAGTCATTTCAGTTGGTCACCTGTTTCAAGGTGGAGGTTGACTTCCCCTCTGACTCCTAGTGTGTTAGAATCATAGAATCATAGAGTTGGAAGGGGCCATACAGGCCATCTAGTCCAACCCCCTGCTCAACGCAGGATTAGCCCTAAGTATCCTAAAGCATCCAAGAAAAGTGTGTATCCAACCTTTGCTTGAAGACTCCCAGTGAGGGGGAGCTCACCACCTCCTTAGGCAGCCTATTCCACTGCTGAACTACTCTGACTATAAAAAATTTTTTCCTGATATCTAGCCTATATCGTTGTACTTGAAGTTTAAATCCATTACTGCGTATTCTCTCCTCTGCAGCCAACAGAAACAGCATCCTGCCCTCCTCCAAGTGACAACCTTTCAAATACTTAAAGAGGACTATCATATCCCCTCTCAACCTCCTTGTCTCCAGGCTGAACATTCCCAAGTCCCTCAACCTATCTTCATAGGTCTTGGTCCCTTGGCCCCAGATCATCCTCGTCGCTCTCCTCTGTACCCTTTCAATTTTATCTACGTTGTGATGTCCCCCCTGCTTGTAACAGAGATCCCCTCCTCTCCACGGGAACTCAGGTGAGCGCTTTGTGATATCCCCCCTAGTTGTAACAGACATCCCCTCCTCTCCAGGGGAACTCAGGTGAGCGCTTTGTGATATCCCCCCTGCTTGTAACAGACATCCCCTCCTCTCCAGGGGAACTCAGGTGAGCGCTTTGTGATATCCCCCCCAGTTGTAACAGACATCCCCTCCTCTCCAGGGGAACTCAGGTGAGCGCTTTGAGATGTCATTTCAGTTGGTCACCTGTTTCAAGGTGGAGTTTGGCTTCCCCTGTGACTCCTGGTGTGCTGTGATATCCCCCCTGCTTGTAACAGACATCCCCTCCTCTCCAGGGGAACTCAGGTGAGCGCTTTGTGATGTCATTTCAGTTGGTCACCTGTTTCAAGGTGGAGGTTGTCTTCCCCTGTGACTCCTGGTGTGTTTTGATATCCCCCCTGTTTGTAACAGATATCCCCTGGATAGGATGGGATGACTGTTACAAGCAGGTGGGATATCACAAAGCGCTCACCTGACTTCCCCTGGAGAGGAGGGGATGACTGTTACAAGCAGGGGGGATATCACAACACACCAGGAGTCACAGGGGAAGCCATCCTCAACCTTGAAAAAGGTGACCAACAGAAATGACATCACAAAGCGCTCACCTGAGTTCACCAGGAGAAGAGGGAATGTCTGTTACAAGCAGGGGGGGATACCACAAAGCACACACCTGAGTTCCCCTGGAGAGGACGGGATGTCTGTTACAATCGGGGGGGATATCACAAAGTGCTCACCTGTGTTCCCCTGGAGAGGAGGGGATGTCTGTTACAAGCAGGGGGGATATCACAACACACCAGGAGTCACAGGGGAAAACAAACTCCACCTTGAAACAGGTGACCAACTGAAATGACATCACAAAGCGCTCACCTGAGTTCCCCTGGAGAGTAGGGGATGTCTGTTACAATCAGGGGGGATATCACAACACAGCAGGAGTCACAGGGGAAGCCAACCACCACCTTGAAACAGGTGACCAACTGAAATGACATCACAAAGCGCTTACCTGAGTTTACCAGGAGAGGAGGGAATTTCTGTTACAAACAGGGGGGATATCACAACACACCAGGAGTCACAGGGGCAGCCAACCTCCACCTTGAAACAGGTGACCAGGTGGGAGGAGGAGATGTCAGTTACAAGCAGTGGGGATATCATAAAAGGCTCACCTGAGTTCCCCTGGAGAAGAGGTGATGTCACAAGCAGGGGGGATATCACAACACACCAGGACTCACAGGATAAGCCAACTTCCACCTCGAAACAGGTGACCAACTGAAATGACATCACAAAGCGCTCACCTGAGTTCCCCTGGAGAGGAGGGGATGTCTGTTACAAGCAGGGGGGATTTCACAAAGCGCTCACCTGAGTTCCCCTGGAGAGGAGGCGATGTCTGTTACAAGCAGGGGGGACATCACAACACACCAGGAGTCACCGGGGAAGCCAACCTCCACCTTGAAACAGGTGACCAACTGAAATGACATCACAAAGCGCTCACCTGAGTTCACCTGGAGAGGAGGGGATGTCTGTTACAAGCAGGGGGGATATCACAAAGCGCTAACCTGAGTTCCCCTGGAGAGGAGGGGATGTCTGTTACAAGCAGGGGGGATATCAGAACACACCAGGAGTCACAGAGGAAGCCAACCTCCACCTTGAAACAGGTGACCAACTGAAAAGACATCACAAAGCGCGCACCAGAGTTCCCCTGGAGAGGAGGGGATGTCTGTTACAAGCTGGGGGGATATTACAAAGCGCTCACCTGAGTTCCCCTGGAGAGGAGGGGATGTCTGTTACAAGCAGGGGGATATCAGAACACACCAGGAGTCACAGGATAAGCCAACCTCCACCTTGAAACAGGTGACCAACTGAAAAGACATCACAAAGCGCTCACCTGAGTTCCCCTGGATAGGAGGGGATGTCTGTTACAAGCAGGGGGGATATCACAAAGCGCTTACCTGAGTTCCCCTGGAGAGGAGGGGATGTCTGTTACAAGCAGGGGGGATATCACAACACTCCAGGAGTCACAGGATAAGCCAACCTCCACCTCGAAACAGGTGACCAACTGAAATGACATCACAAAGCGCTCACCTGAGTTCCCCTGGAGAGGAGGGGATGTCTGTTACAAGCAGGGGGGATATCACAAAGCGCTCACCTGAGTTCCCCTGGAGAAGAGGTGATGTCACAAGCAGGGGGGATATCAAATCACACCAGGAGTCAGAGGAGAAGCCAACCTCCACCTTGAAACAGGTGACCAACTGAAATGACATCACAAAGCGCTCAACTGAGTTCACCTGGAGAGGAGAGAATGTCTGTTACAAGCAGGGGGGATTTCACAAAGCGCTCACCTGAGTTCCCCTGGAGAGGAGGCGATGTCTGTTACAAGCAGGGGGGACATCACAACACACCAGGAGTCACCGGGGAAGCCAACCTCCACCTTGAAACAGGTGACCAACTGAAATGACATCACAAAGCGCTCACCTGAGTTCACCTGGAGAGGAGGGGATTTCTGTTACAAGCAGGGGTGATATCACAACACACCAGGAGTCACAGAGGAAGCCATCCTCCACCTTGAAACAGGTGACCTAATGAAATGACATCACAAAGCGCTCACCTGAGTTCCCATAGAGAGGACAAGATGTCTGTTACAAGCAGGGGGGATATCACAACACACCAGGAGTCAGAGGGGAAGCCAACCTCCACTTGAAACAGGTGACCATCTGAAATGACATCACAAAGCGCTCACTTGAGTTCACCTGAAGAGCTAGAGGTGGGCTTCCTGTTACCCAAATTGCTGAACACGTGTCCTAAAACACGTATCTTTGAGCTTGTGGGGAATATTAGCCCAAATGCTTTGAGAGGGGGGTAACTTAGCGTTTATGGATCGAGATGCCTATATATACCAGGGTTGATTACATCCATAGGAACTTAGGGCAAACACAGATGTAAATGGTAAAATAGTAATATAAGCTTTTATTGAAAGGAAAATAACAAAAAGACACACAAATAGCTAACACACATACAAGCAGTCATATAGAGAAGGGGGAGGAAGAGTGGAAGGCTTGATAGTTACCTGTCCGAAGAGTGGTGGGTCAGGGGAAGAAGCACAAACCAGCGTGGGATGTCCCGGGTTGGAAGACACTGCAAGTGGCAGTCTCGGGCCACTATTTTTATGGGGTCCCAAAGGGGAGGGGATCTAGGACTGGGGCGTGGGCGGTGTAGGTGATTGTACAGGAGGGGTGCACGTGGGTCGACATGCATTGTGCATGTGATGGGGTCTTCCCAGGGTCACTGCATTGGGAAATGTCCTTGCCAGGACAGGAGATGGGTGTTAATGGATCTAGACAAAGATTTAATGGGCTTAAGCCGGAGGGCTACAGGGTGTCAATGGGGTCATTGTGTTCGAAGAAGAGATTCCCCTGGCAGACCGGCTTAACTCAAGAGACAAAGATATATGTCCAGGGTCCCTGTGGCATACTGGCTAGAACCAAATCACTCTATTAGTAGTACAATGGGGGGGGGGTCGAGAATAGGGCATGGAGGCACCTGGATTTCCAAACCTGTAGCTGCGAACAAGCCTGGGCTTGTCCTGGTTCCCAAGATGGAGTCTGCTCTGACATTGCCCTGCCAGAGTGACTTGGTCTGTCCTGTGTCGAGCTTGCTCCCAAGTCTAGACTGTCGCACTGCGCTATTGGTTAAGGAGTACAGTGTGCCAAGGCATAAGGCAGGGATCCTGCCATGCGTAAAATTCCCCTCTTACTCTTAGTGTGTTCTGATATACTCCCTGCCACTAACTGATGAACCCCTTGTCTCCAGGGGAACTCAGGTAAGATCTTTGTGATGTCATTTCAACAGGTGTCCATTTTCTAGCTTGAGCTTGGCTTGCCCTCTGAGTTCCAGTGTGTTATGTTATCCCCCATGCCAGAAGAGACATTCCCTCATCTCCAGGGGAACTCAGGTGAGCGCTTTGTGATGTCATTTCAGAAGGTCACCTGTTTCAAGGTGGAGCTTGTCTTGCCCTCTGACTTCCAGTGTGTTATGTTATCCCCCATGCCAGAAGACACATTCCCTCATCTCCAGGGGAACTGAGGTGAGTGCTTTGTGATGTCATTGTAGTACGTCACAAGATTCCAGCTGGAGCTTGGCTTCCCCTCTGGTCTAGTGTGTTATGTGTTCCGCCATGCCAGTAAGAGACATTCCTTTGTCTCCATGGGAATAGAGTTGAGCGCTTTGTGATGTCATTTCAGTAGGTCTTAAGGTTCTAGTTGGAGGATGGCTTTGACTCTGACTTCTAGTGTGTTATGTTATCCGCCATGACATTAAGAGCCATGTCCTCATCTCCAGGGGAAGTGAGTGAGTGAGTCATTTCAGTTGGTCACCTGTTTCAAGGTGGAGGTTGACTTCCCCTCTGACTCCTAGTGTGTTAGAATCATAGAATCATAGAGTTGGAAGGGGCCATACAGGCCATCTAGTCCAACCCACTGCTCAACGCAGGATTAGCCCTAAGTATCCTAAAGCATCCAAGAAAAGTGTGTATCCAACCTTTGCTTGAAGACTCCCATCGAGGGGGAGCTCACCACCTCCTTAGGCAGCCTATTCCACTGCTGAACTACTCTGACTATAAAAAATTTTTTCCTGATATCTAGCCTATATCGTTGTACTTGAAGTTTAAATCCATTACTGCGTATTCTCTCCTCTGCAGCCAACAGAAACAGCATCCTGCCCTCCTCCAAGTGACAACCTTTCAAATACTTAAAGATGACTATCATGTCCCCTCTCAACCTCCTTGTCTCCAGGCTGAACATTCCCAAGTCCCTCAACCTATCTTCATAGGGCTTGGTCCCTTGGCCCCAGATCATCCTCGTCGCTCGCCTCTGTACCCTTTCAATTTTATCTACGTTGTGATGTCCCCCCTGCTTGTAACAGACATCCCCTCCTCTCCATGGGAACTCAGGTGAGCGCTTTGTGATATCCCCCCTAGTTGTAACAGACATCCCCTCCTCTCCAGGGGAACTCAAGTGAGCGCTTTGTGATATCCCCCCTGCTTGTAACAGACATCCCCTCCTCTCGAGGGGAACTCAGGTGAGCGCTTTGTGATGTCATTTCAGTTGGTCACCTGTTTCAAGGTGGAGGTTGTCTTCCCCTGTGACTCCTGGTGTGTTTTGATATCCCCCCTTTTTGTAACAGACATCCCCTGGATAGGATGGGATGCCTGTTACAAGCAGGGGGGATATCACAAAGCGCTCACCTGACTTCCCCTGGAGAGGAGGGGATGACTGTTACAAGCAGGGGGGATATCACAACACACCAGGAGTCACAGGGGAAGCCATCCTCAACCTTGAAAAAGGTGACCAACAGAAATGACATCACAAAGCGCTCACCTGAGTTCACCAGGAGAAGAGGGAATGTCTGTTACAAGCAGGGGGGATACCACAAAGCGCACACCTGAGTTCCCCTGGAGAGGAGGGGATGTCTGTTACAAGCAGGGGGGATATCACAACACACCAGGAGTCACAGGGGAAGCCAACCTCCACCTTGAAACAGGTGACCAACTGAAATGAGGGGATGTCTGTTACAAGCAGGGGGGATATCACAAAGCGCTCACCTGAGTTCCCCTGGAGAGGAGGGGATGTCTGTTACAAGCAGGGGGGGATATCACAACACAGCAGGAGTCACAGGGGAAGCCAACCACCACCTTGAAACAGGTGACCAACTGAAATGACATCACAAAGCGCTCACCTGAGTTCCCCTGGAGAGGAGGGGATGTCTGTTACAAGCAGGGGGGATATCACAAAGCGCTCACCTGAGTTCCCCTGGAGAGGAGGGGATGTCTGTTACAAGCAGGGGGGATATCACAACACAGCAGGAGTCACAGGGGAAGCCAACCACCACCTTGAAACAGGTGACCAACTGAAATGACATCACAAAGCGCTCACCTGAGTTCCCCTGGAGAGCAGGGGATGTCTGTTACAATCAGGGGGGATATCACAACACACCAGGAGTCACAGGGGAAGCCAACCACCACCTTGAAACAGGTGACCAACTGAAATGACATCACAAAGGGCTTACCTGAGTTTACCAGGAGAGGAGGGGATGTCTGTTAGAAGCAGGGGGGATATCACAAAGCGCTCACCTGAGTTCCCCTGGAGAGGACGGGATGTCTGTTACAAACAGGGGGGATATCACAACACACCAGGAGACAGAGGGGAAACCAACCGCCACCTTGAAACAGGTGACCAGGTGAGAGGAGGAGATGTCAGTTACAAGCAGTGGGAATATAATGAAAGGCTCACCTGAGTTCCCCTGGAGAAGTGGTGATGTCACAAGCAGGGGGTATATCAAAACACACCAGGAGTCAGAAGAGAAGCCAACCTCCACCTTGAAACAGGTGACCAACTGAAATAACATCACGAAGCGCTCACCTGAGTTCACCAGGAGAGGAGGGGATGTCTGTTACAAGCATGGGGGATATCACAACACACCAAGAGTCACAGGGGAAGCCAACCTCCACCTTGAAACAGGTGACCAACTGAAATGACATCACAAAGTGCTAACCTGAGTTCACCTGGAGAGGAGAGAATGTCTGTTACAAGCAGGGGGGGATTTCACAAAGCGCTCACCTCCCCTGCAGAGGAGGGGATGTCTGTTACAAGCTGGGGGGGGGGATCTAACAACACACCAGGAATCACAGGAGAAGCCAACCTCCACCTTGAAACAGGTGACCAACTGACATGACATCACAAAGCGCTCACCTGAGTTCACCTGGAGAGGAGAGAATGTCTGTTACAAGCCGGGGGGATTTCACAAAGCGCTCAGCTGAGTTCCCTTGGAGCGGAGGGGATGTCTGTTACAAGCAGGGGGGACATCACAACACACCAGGAGTCACCGGGGAAGCCAAACTCCACATTGAAACAGGTGACCAACTGAAATCACATAACAAAGCGCTCACCTGAGTTCACCTGGAGAGGAGGGGATGTCTGTTACAAGCAGGGGGGATATCACAAAGCGCTAACCTGAGTTCCCCTGGAGAGGAGGGGATGTCTGTTACAAGGAGGGGGGATATCGCAACACACCAGGAGTCACAGAGGAAGCCAACCTCCACCTTAAAACAGGTGACCAACTGAAATGACATCACAAAGCGCTCACTTGAGTTCCCCTAGAGAGGAGGGGATGTCTAATACAAGCAGGGGGGATATCACAACACACCAGGATTCACAGGGGAAGCCAATCTAAAACTTGAAACAGGTGACCAACTGAAATGACAAAACAAAGTGCTCACCTGAGTTCACTTGGAAAGGAGGGGATTTCTGTTACAAGCAGGGCGGATATCACAAAGCGCTCACCTGAGTTCCCCTGGAGAGGAGGGGATGTCTGTTACAAGCAGGGGGGAAGTCACAACACACGAGGAGTCACAGGGAAAGCCAACCTCCACCTTGAAACAGGTGACCAACTGAAATGACATCACAAAGCGCTCACCTGAGTTCTCCAGGAGAGGAGGGGATGTCTGTTACAAGCAGGGGGGATATCACAACACACCAGGAGTCACAGAGGAAGCCAACCTCCACCTTGAAACAGGTGACCAACTGAAATGACATCACAAAGCGCTCACTTGAGTTCCCCTGGAGAGGAGGGGATCTCTGTTACAAGCAGGGGGGATATCACAACACACCAGGAGTCACAGGGGAAGCCAACCTCCACCCTGAAACACGTGTCCAACTGAAATGACATTCACAAAGCGCTCACTTGAGTTCCCCTGGAGAGGAGGGGATGTCTGTTACAAGCAGGGGGGATATCACAACACACCAGGATTCACAGGGGAAGCCAATCTAAAACTTGAAACATGTGACCAACTGAAATGACAAAACAAAGCGCTCACCTGAGTTCACTTGGAGAGGAGGGGATTTCTGTTACAAGCAGGGGGGATATCACAAAGCGCTCACCTGAGTTCCCCTGGAGAGGAGGGGATGTCTGTTACAAGCAGGGGGGATGTCACAACACACGAGGAGTCACAGGGAAAGCCAACCTCCACCTTGAAACAGGTGACCATCTGAAATGACATCACAAAGCGCTCACTTGAGTTCCCCTGGAGAGGAGAGGATCTCTGTTACAAGCAGGGGGGATATCACAACACACCAGGAGTCACAGGGGAAGCCAACCTCCACCTTGAAACACGTGACCAACTGAAATGACATCACAAAGCGCTCAACTGAGTTCCCCTGGAGAGGAGGGGATGTCTGTTACAAGCAGGGGGGATATCACAAAGCGCTCACCTGAGTTCCCCAGAAGAGGAGGGGATGTCTGTTACAAGCAGGGGGGATATCACAAAGCGCTCACTTGAGTTCCCCTGGAGAGGAGGGGATCTCTGTTACAAGCCGGGGGGATATCACAAAGCGCTCACCTGAGTTCCCCTGGAGAGGAGGGGATGTCTGTTACAAGCAGGGGGGATATCACAAAGCGCTAACCTGAGTTCCCCTGGAGAGGTGGGGATGTCTCTTACAAGCAGGGGGGATATCACAAAGCGCTCCCTTGAGTTCCCCTGGGGAGGAGGGGATCTCTGTTACAAGCAGGGGGGATGTCACAACACACGAAGAGTCACAGGGGAAGCCAACCTCCACCTTGAAACAGGTGACCAACTGAAATGACATCACAAAGCGCTCACTTGAGTTCCCCTGGAGAGGAGGGGATGTCTGTTACAAGCAGGGGGGATATCACAAAGCGCTAACCTGAGTTCCCCTGGAGAGGTGGGGATGTCTGTTACAAGCAGGGGGGATTTCACAAAGCGCTCACTTGAGTTCCCCTGGGGAGGAGGGGATCTCTGTTACAAGCAGGGGGGATGTCACAACACACGAAGAGTCACAGGGGAAGCCAACCTCCACCTTGAAACAGGTGACCAACTGAAATGACATCACAAAGCGCTCACTTGAGTTCCCCTGGAGAGGAGGGGATGTCTCTTACAAGCAGGGGGGATATCACAAAGCGCTCACTTGAGTTCCCCTGGAGAGGAGGGGATGTCTGTTACAAGCAGGGGGGATATCACAACACACCAGGAGTCACAGGGGAAGCCAACCTCCACCTTGAAACACGTGACCAACTGAAATTACATCACAAAGCGCTCATCTGAGTTCTCCAGGAGAGGAGGGGATGTCTGTTACAAGCAGGGGGGATATCACAACACACCAGGAGTCACAGAGGAAGCCAACCTCCACCTTAAAACAGGTGACCAACCGAAATGACATCACAAAGCACTCACCTGAGTTCTCCTGGAGAAGAGGAGATGTCAGTTAAAAGCAGTGGGGATATGATAAAACGCTCACCTGAGTTCCCCTGGAGAAGAGGTGATGTCACAAGCAGGGGGTATATCTAAACACACCAGGAGTCAGAGGGGAAGCCAACCTCCACCTTGAAACAGGTGACCAACTGAAATGATATCACAAAGCGCTCACCTGAGTTCACCTGGAGAGGAGGGGATGTCTGTTACAGGCAGGGGGGATATCACAAAGCGCTCACCTGAGTTCCCCTGGAGAGGAGGGGATGTCTGTTACAGGCAGGGGGGATATCACAAAGCGCTCACCTGAGTTCCCCTGGAGAGGAGGGGATGTCTGTTACAGGCACGGGGGATATCACAAAGCGCTCACCTGAGTTCCCCTGGAGAGGAGGGGATGTCTGTTACAGGCAGGGGGGATATCACAAAGCGCTCACCTGAGTTCCCCTGGAGAGCAGGGGATGTCTGTTACAAACAGGGGGGATCTCACAACACACCAGGAGTCACAGGGGAAGCCAACCTCCACCTTGAAACAGGTGACCAACTGAAATGACATCACAAAGCGCTCACCTGAGTTCTCCAGGAGAGGAGGGGATGTCTGTTACAAGCAGGGGGGATATCACAACACACCAGGAGTCACAGAGGAAGCCAACCTCCACCTTGAAACAGGTGACCAACTGAAATGACATCACAAAGCGCTCACTTGAGTTCCCCTGGAGAGGAGGGGATCTCTGTTACAAGCAGGGGGGATATCACAACACACCAGGAGTCACAGGAGAAGCCAACCTCCACCCTGAAACACATGTCCAACTGAAATGACATTCACAAAGCGCTCACTTGAGTTCCCCTGGAGAGGAGGGGATGTCTGTTACAAGCAGGGGGGATATCACAACACACCAGGATTCACAGGGGAAGCCAATCTAAAACTTGAAACATGTGACCAACTGAAATGACAAAACAAAGCGCTCACCTGAGTTCACTTGGAGAGGAGGGGATTTCTGTTACAAGCAGGGGGGATATCACAAAGCGCTCACCTGAGTTCCCCTGGAGAGGAGGGGATGTCTGTTACATGCAGGGGGATATCACAAAGCGCTCACCTGAGTTCCCCTGGAGAGGAGGGGATGTCTGTTACAAGCAGGGGGGATATCACAACACACCAGGAGTCACAGGGGAAGCCAACCTCCACCTTGATACACGTGACCAACTGAAATGACATCACAAAGCGCTCACTTGAGTTCCCCTGGAGAGGAGGGGATGTCTGCTACAAGCAGGGGGGATATCACAAAGCGCTCACCTGAGTTCCCCTGGAGAGGAGGGGATGTCTGTTACAAGCAGGGGGGATATCACAACACACCAGGAGTCACAGGGGAAGCCAACCTCCACCTTGAAACAGGTGACCAACTGAAATGACATAACAAAGCGCTCACCTGAGTTCCCCTGGAGAGGAGGGGATGTCTGTTAAAAGCAGGAGGGATATCACAACACACCAGGATTCACAGGGGAAGCCAATCTAAAACTTGAAACAGGTGACCAACTGAAATGACAAAACAAATCGCTCACCTGAGTTCACTTGGAGAGGAGGGGATTTCTGTTACAAGC
This sequence comes from Paroedura picta, assembly GCF_049243985.1. Lineage (NCBI taxonomy): Eukaryota > Metazoa > Chordata > Lepidosauria > Squamata > Gekkonidae > Paroedura > Paroedura picta. Next base: position 13,219,668 of record NC_135378.1, read on the forward strand.
AGGGGGGATATCACAAAGCGCTCACCTGAGTTCCCCTGAAGAGGAAGGGATGTCTGTTACAAGCAGGGGGATATCACAAAGCGCTCACCACGTTCCCCTGGAGAGGAGGGGATGTCTGTTACAAGCAGGGGGGATATCACAAAGAGCTCACTTGAGTTCCCCTGGAGAGGAGGGGTTCTCTGTTACAAGCAGGGGGGGTGTCACAACACACGAAGAGTCACAGGGGAAGCCAACCTCCACCTTGAAACAGGTGACCAACTGAAATGACATCACAAAGCGCTCACCTGAGTTCACCTGGAGAGGAGGGGATGTCTGTTACAAGCAGGGGGGATATCACAACACACCAGGAGTCACAGGGGAAGCCAACCTCCACCTTGATACACGTGACCAACTGAAATGACATCACAAAGCGCTCACTTGAGTTCCCCTGGAGAGGAGGGGATGTCTGCTACAAGCAGGGGGGATATCACAAAGCGCTCACCTGAGTTCCCCTGGAGAGGAGGGGATGTCTGTTACAAGCAGGGGGGATATCACAAAGCGCTCACTTGAGTTCCCCTGGAGAGGAGGGGATGTCTCTTACAAGCAGGGGGGATATCAAAAAGCGCTCACCTGAGTTCCCCTGGAGAGGAGGGGATGTCTGTTACAAGCAGGGGGGATATCACAACACACCAGGAGTCACAGGGGAAGCCAACCTCCACCTTGAAACAGGTGACCAACTGAAATGACATCACAAAGCGCTCACTTGAGTTCCCCTGGAGAGGAGGGGATTTCTGTTACAAGCAGGGGGGATATCACAAAGCGCTCACCTGAGTTCCCCTGGAGAGGAGGGGATGTCTGTTACATGCAGGGGGATATCACAAAGCGCTCACCTGAGTTCCCCTGGAGAGGAGGGGATGTCTGTTACAAGCAGGGGGGATATCACAACACACCAGGAGTCACAGGGGAAGCCAACCTCCACCTTGATACACGTGACCAACTGAAATGACATCACAAAGCGCTCACTTGAGTTCCCCTGGAGAGGAGGGGATGTCTGCTACAAGCAGGGGGGATATCACAAAGCGCTCACCTGAGTTCCCCTGGAGAGGAGGGGATGTCTGTTACAAGCAGGGGGGATATCACAAAGCGCTCACTTGAGTTCCCCTGGAGAGGAGGGGATGTCTCTTACAAGCAGGGGGGATATCAAAAAGCGCTCACCTGAGTTCCCCTGGAGAGGAGGGGATGTCTGTTACAAGCAGGGGGGATATCACAACACACCAGGAGTCACAGGGGAAGCCAACCTCCACCTTGAAACAGGTGACCAACTGAAATGACATAACAAAGCGCTCACCTGAGTTCCCCTGGAGAGGAGGGGATGTCTGTTAAAAGCAGGAGGGATATCACAACACACCAGGATTCACAGGGGAAGCCAATCTAAAACTTGAAACAGGTGACCAACTGAAATGACAAAACAAATCGCTCACCTGAGTTCACTTGGAGAGGAGGGGATTTCTGTTACAAGCAGGGGGGATATCACAAAGCGCTCACCTGAGTTCCCCTGGAGAGGAGGGGATGTCTCTTACAAGCAGGGGGGATATCACAAAGCGCTCACCTGAGTTCCCCTGGAGAGGAGGGGATGTCTCTTACAAGCAGGGGGGATATCACAAAGCGCTCACTTGAGTTCCCCTGGAGAGGAGGGGATCTCTGTTACAAGCAGGGGGGATATCACAACACACCAGGAGTCACAGGGGAAGCCAACCTCCACCTTGAAACACGTGACCAACTGAAATGACATCACAAAGCGCTCACCTGAGTTCCCCTGAAGAGGAAGGGATGTCTGTTACAAGCAGGGGGGATATCACAAAGCGCTCACCTGAGTTCCCCTGAAGAGGAAGGGATGTCTGTTACAAGCAGGGGGATATCACAAAGCGCTCACCACGTTCCCCTGGAGAGGAGGGGATGTCTGTTACAAGCAGGGGGGGTGTCACAACACACGAAGAGTCACAGGGGAAGCCAACCTCCACCTTGAAACAGGTGACCAACTGAAATGACATCACAAAGCGCTCACCTGAGTTCACCTGGAGAGGAGGGGATGTCTGTTACAAGCAGGGGGGATATCACAACACACCAGGTGTCACAGGGGAAGCCAACCTCAAACTTGAAACAGGAGAGCAACTGAAATGACATCACAAAGCGCTCACCTGAGTTCACCTGGAGAGGAGGGGATGTCTGTTACAAGCAGGGGGGATATCACAAAGCGCTCATCTGAGTTCCCCTGGGGAGGAGGGGATGTGTGTTACAAGCAGGGGGGATATCACAACACACCACGAGTCACAGGCGAAGCCAACCTCCACCTTGAAACAGGTGACCTACTGAAATCACATCACAAAGGGCTCATCTGAGATCACCAGGAGAGGAGGGGATGTCTGTTACAAGCAGGGGGCATATCACAAAGCGCTCACTTGAGTTCACCTGGAGAGGAGGGGATGTCTGTTACAAGCAGGGGGGATATCACAACACACCAGGTGTCACAGGGGAAGCCAACCTCAACCTTGAAACAGGAGAGCAACTGAAATGACATCACAAAGCGCTCACCTGAGTTCACCTGGAGAGGAGGGGATGTCTGTTACAAGCAGGGGGGATATCACAAAGCGCTCACCTGAGTTCCCCTGGGGAAGAGGGGATGTGTGTTACAAGCACGGGGGATATCACAACACACCACGAGTCACAGGCGAAGCCAACCTCCACCTTGAAACAGGTGACCTACTGAAATCACATCACAAAGGGCTCATCTGAGATCACCAGGAGAGGAGGGGATGTCTGTTACAAGCAGGGGGCATATCACAAAGCAGTCACCTGAGTTGCCCTGGAGAGGAGGGAATGTCTCTTACAGGCAGGAGGGATATCACAAAGCGCTCCCCCTACAGAGGAGGGGATGTCTGTTACAAGCAGGGGGGATATCACAACATACCAGGAGTCACAGGGGAAGCCAACCTCCACCTTGAAACAGGTGACCAACTGAAATGACATCACAAAGCGCTCACTTGAGTTCCCCTGGAGAGGAGGGGATGTCTGTTACAACCAGGGGGGATATCACAACACACCAGGAGTCACAGGGGAAGCCAACCACCACATTGAAATAGGTGACCAACTGAAATGACATCACAAAGCGCTCACTTGAGTTCCCCTGGAGAGGAGGGGATGTCTGTTACAAGCAGGGGGGATATCACAACACACCTGGAGTCACAGAGGAAGCCAACCTCCACCTTGAAACAGGTGACCAACTGAAATGACATCACAAAGCGCTCACTTGAGTTCCCCTGGAGAGGAGGGGATGTCTGCTACAAGCAGGGGGGATATCACAAAGCGCTCACCTGAGTTCCCCTGGAGAGGAGGGGATGTCTGTTACAAGCAGGGGGCATATCACAAAGCAGTCACCTGAGTTGCCCTGGAGAGGAGGGAATGTCTCTTACAGGCAGGAGGGATATCACAAAGCGCTCCCCCTGCAGAGGAGGGGATGTCTGTTACAAGCAGGGGGGATATCACAACATACCAGGAGTCACAGGGGAAGCCAACCTCCACCTTGAAACAGGTGACCAACTGAAATGACATCACAAAGCGCTCACTTGAGTTCCCCTGGAGAGGAGGGGATGTCTGTTACAAGCAGGGGGGATATCACAACACACCAGGAGTCACAGGGGAAGCCAACCACCACATTGAAATAGGTGACCAACTGAAATGACATCACAAAGCGGTCACTTGAGTTCCCCTGGAGAGGAGGGGATGTCTGTTACAAGCAGGGGGGATATCACAACACACCAGGAGTCACAGGGGAAGCCAACCTCCACCTTGAAACAGGTGACCAACTGAAATGACATCACAAAGCGCTCACTTGAGTTCCCCTGGAGAGGAGGGGATGTCTGTTACAGGCAGGGGGGATATCACAACACACCAGGAGTCACAGGGGAAGCCAACCTCCACATTGAAATAGGTGACCAACTGAAATGACATCACAAAGCGCTCACTTGAGTTCCCCTGGAGAGGAGGGGATCTCTGTTACAAGCAGGGGGGATGTCACAACACACGAGGAGTCACAGGGGAAGCCAACCTCCACCTTGAAACAGGTGACCAACTGAAATGACATCACAAAGCGCTCACCTGAGTTCCCCTGGAGAGGAGGAGATCTCTGTTACAAGCAGGGGGGATATCACAAAGCGCTCACCTGAGTTCCCCTGGAGAGGTGGGGATGTCTGTTACAAGCAGGGGGGATATCACAAAGCGCTCAATTGAGTTCCCCTGGAGAGTAGGGGATCTCTGTTACAAGCAGGGGGGATGTCACAACACACGAAGAGTCACAGGGGAAGCCAACCTCCACCTTGAAACAGGTGACCAACTGAAATGACATCACAAAGCGCTCACCTGAGTTCACCAGGAGGGGAGGGGATGTGTGTTACAAGCAGGGGGGATATCACAACACATCAGGCGTCACAGGGGAAGCCAACCTCAACCTTGAAACAGGAGAGCAACTGAAATGACATCACAAAGCGCTCACCTGAGTTCACCTGGAGAGGAGGGGATGTCTGTTACAAGCAGGGGGGATATCACAAAGCGCTCACCTGAGTTCCCCTGGGGAGGAGGGGATGTTTGTTACAAGCATGGGGGATATCACAACACACCAGGAGACACAGGGGAAGCCAACCTCCACCTTGAAACACGTGACCAACTGAAATGACATCACAAAGCGCTCACCTGAGTTCCCCTGAAGAGGAAGGGATGTCTGTTACAAGCAGGGGGGATATCACAAAGCGCTCACTTGAGTTCCCCTGGATAGGAGGGGATGTCTCTTACAAGCAGGGGGGATATCACAAAGTGCTCACCTGAGTTCCCCTGGAGAGGAGGGGATGTCTGTTACAAGCAGGGGGGATATCACAAAGCGCTCACCACGTTCCCCTGGAGAGGAGGGGATGTCTGTTACAAGCAGGGGGGATATCACAAAGAGCTCACTTGAGTTCCCCTGGAGAGGTGGGGATGTCTGTTACAAGCAGGGGGGATGTCACAACACACGAAGAGTCACAGGGGAAGCCAACCTCCACCTTGAAACAGGTGACCAACTGAAATGACATCACAAAGCGCTCACCTGAGTTCACCTGGAGAGGAGGGAATGTCTGTTACAAGCAGGGGGGATATCACAACTGAAATGACATCACAAAGCGCTCACTTGAGTTCCCCTGGAGAGGAGGGGATGTCTGCTACAAGCAGGGGGGATATCACAAAGCGCTCACCTGAGTTCCCCTGGAGAGGAGGGGATGTCTGTTACAAGCAGGGGGGATATCACAAAGCGCTCACTTGAGTTCCCCTGGAGAGGAGGGGATGTCTCTTTCAAACAGGGGGGATGTCACAACACACAAGGAGTCACAGGGAAAGCCAACCTCCACCTTGAAACAGGTGACCAACTGAAATGACATCACAAAGCGCTCACCTGAGTTCTCCAGGAGAGGAGGGGTTGTCTGTTACAAGCAGGGGGGATATCACAACACACCTGGAGTCACAGAGGAAGCCAACCTCCACCTTGAAACAGGTGACCAACTGAAATGACATCACAAAGCGCTCACTTGAGTTCCCCTGGAGAGGAGGGGATGTCTGCTACAAGCAGGGGGGATATCACAAAGCGCTCACCTGAGTTCCCCTGGAGAGGAGGGGATGTCTGTTACAAGCAGGGGGCATATCACAAAGCAGTCACCTGAGTTGCCCTGGAGAGGAGGGAATGTCTCTTACAGGCAGGAGGGATATCACAAAGCGCTCCCCCTGCAGAGGAGGGGATGTCTGTTACAAGCAGGGGGGATATCACAACATACCAGGAGTCACAGGGGAAGCCAACCTCCACCTTGAAACAGGTGACCAACTGAAATGACATCACAAAGCGCTCACTTGAGTTCCCCTGGAGAGGAGGGGATGTCTGTTACAAGCAGGGGGGATATCACAACACACCAGGAGTCACAGGGGAAGCCAACCACCACATTGAAATAGGTGACCAACTGAAATGACATCACAAAGCGGTCACTTGAGTTCCCCTGGAGAGGAGGGGATGTCTGTTACAAGCAGGGGGGATATCACAACACACCAGGAGTCACAGGGGAAGCCAACCTCCACCTTGAAACAGGTGACCAACTGAAATGACATCACAAAGCGCTCACTTGAGTTCCCCTGGAGAGGAGGGGATGTCTGTTACAGGCAGGGGGGATATCACAACACACCAGGAGTCACAGGGGAAGCCAACCTCCACATTGAAATAGGTGACCAACTGAAATGACATCACAAAGCGCTCACTTGAGTTCCCCTGGAGAGGAGGGGATCTCTGTTACAAGCAGGGGGGATGTCACAACACACGAGGAGTCACAGGGGAAGCCAACCTCCACCTTGAAACAGGTGACCAACTGAAATGACATCACAAAGCGCTCACCTGAGTTCCCCTGGAGAGGAGGAGATCTCTGTTACAAGCAGGGGGGATATCACAAAGCGCTCACCTGAGTTCCCCTGGAGAGGTGGGGATGTCTGTTACAAGCAGGGGGGATATCACAAAGCGCTCAATTGAGTTCCCCTGGAGAGTAGGGGATCTCTGTTACAAGCAGGGGGGATGTCACAACACACGAAGAGTCACAGGGGAAGCCAACCTCCACCTTGAAACAGGTGACCAACTGAAATGACATCACAAAGCGCTCACCTGAGTTCACCAGGAGGGGAGGGGATGTGTGTTACAAGCAGGGGGGATATCACAACACATCAGGCGTCACAGGGGAAGCCAACCTCAACCTTGAAACAGGAGAGCAACTGAAATGACATCACAAAGCGCTCACCTGAGTTCACCTGGAGAGGAGGGGATGTCTGTTACAAGCAGGGGGGATATCACAAAGCGCTCACCTGAGTTCCCCTGGGGAGGAGGGGATGTTTGTTACAAGCATGGGGGATATCACAACACACCAGGAGACACAGGGGAAGCCAACCTCCACCTTGAAACACGTGACCAACTGAAATGACATCACAAAGCGCTCACCTGAGTTCCCCTGAAGAGGAAGGGATGTCTGTTACAAGCAGGGGGGATATCACAAAGCGCTCACTTGAGTTCCCCTGGATAGGAGGGGATGTCTCTTACAAGCAGGGGGGATATCACAAAGTGCTCACCTGAGTTCCCCTGGAGAGGAGGGGATGTCTGTTACAAGCAGGGGGGATATCACAAAGCGCTCACCACGTTCCCCTGGAGAGGAGGGGATGTCTGTTACAAGCAGGGGGGATATCACAAAGAGCTCACTTGAGTTCCCCTGGAGAGGTGGGGATGTCTGTTACAAGCAGGGGGGATGTCACAACACACGAAGAGTCACAGGGGAAGCCAACCTCCACCTTGAAACAGGTGACCAACTGAAATGACATCACAAAGCGCTCACCTGAGTTCACCTGGAGAGGAGGGAATGTCTGTTACAAGCAGGGGGGATATCACAACTGAAATGACATCACAAAGCGCTCACCTGAGTTCCCCTGGAGAAGAGGGTATGTCTGTTACAATCAGGGGGGATATCACAAAGCGCTCACTTGAGTTCCCCTGGAGAGGAGGGGATGTCTCTTACAAGCAGGGGGGATATCACAGGGGAAGCCAACCTCAACCTTGAAACAAGAGAGCAACTGAAATGACATCACAAAGCGCTCACCTAAGTTCACCAGGAGAGGAGGGGATGTCTGTTACAAGCAGGGGGAATATCACAACACACGAGGAGTCACAGGGGAAGCCAACCTCCACCTTGAAACACGTGACCAACTGAAATGACATCACAAAGCGCTCACCTGAGTTCTCCAGGAGAGGAGGGGATGTCTGTTACAAGCAGGGGGGATATCGCAACACACCAGGAGTCACAGAGGAAGCCAAACTCCACCTTAAAACAGGTGACCAACCTGTCACTTGAGTTCCCCTGGAGAGGAGGGGATGTCTGTTACAAGCAGGGGGGATATCGCAACACACCAGGAGTCACAGAGGAAGCCAACCTCCACCTTAAAACAGGTGACCAACCTGTCACTTGAGTTCCCCTGGAGAGGAGGGGATGTCTGTTACAAGCAGGGGGGATATCACAACACACCAGGAGTCACAGGGGAAGCCAACCTCCACCTTGAAACACGTGACCAACTGAAATGACATCACAAAGCGCTCACTTGAGTTCCCCTGGAGAGGAGGGGATGTCTGCTACAAGCAGGGGGGATATCACAAAGCGCTCACTTGAGTTCCCCTGGAGAGGAGGGGATGTCTCTTTCAAACAGGGGGGATGTCACAACACACGAGGAGTCACAGGGAAAGCCAACCTCCACCTTGAAACAGGTGACCAACTGAAATGACATCACAAAGCGCTCACCTGAGTTCTCCAGGAGAGGAGGGGTTGTCTGTTACAAGCAGGGGGGATATCACAACACACCTGGAGTCACAGAGGAAGCCAACCTCCACCTTGAAACAGGTGACCAACTGAAATGACATCACAAAGCGCTCACTTGAGTTCCCCTGGAGAGGAGGGGATGTCTGCTACAAGCAGGGGGGATATCACAAAGCGCTCACTTGAGTTCCCCTGGATAGGAGGGGATCTCTGTTACAAGCAGGGGGGATATCACAAAGTGCTCACCTGAGTTCCCCTGGAGAGGAGGGGATGTCTGTTACAAGCAGGGGGGATATCACAACATACCTGGAGTCACAGGGGAAGCCAACCTCCAGCTTGAAACAGGTGACCAACTGAAATGACATCACAAAGCGCTCACTTGAGTTCCCCTGGAGAGGAGGGGATGTCTGTTACAAGCAGGGGGGATACCACAACACACCAGGAGTCACAGGGGAAGCCAACCTCCACCTTGAAACAGGTGACCAACTGAAATGACATCACAAAGCGCTCACCTGAGTTCACCTGGAGAGGAGGGAATGTCTGTTACAAGCAGGGGGGATATCACAACACACCAGGAGTCACAGGGGAAGCCAACCTCCACCTTGAAACACGTGACCAACTGAAATGACATCACAAAGCGCTCACCTGAGTTCCCCTGGAGAGGAGGGTATGTCTGTTACAATCAGGGGGGATATCACAAAGCGCTCACTTGAGTTCCCCTGGAGAGGAGGGGATGTCTCTTACAAGCAGGGGGGATATCACAGGGGAAGCCAACCTCACCCTTGAAACAAGAGAGCAACTGAAATGACATCACAAAGCGCTCACCTAAGTTCACCAGGAGAGGAGGGGATGTCTGTTACAAGCAGGGGGAATATCACAACACACGAGGAGTCACAGGGGAAGCCAACCTCCACCTTGATACACGTGACCAACTGAAATGACATCACAAAGCGCTCACTTGAGTTCCCCTGGAGAGGAGGAGATGTCAGTTAAAAGCAGTGGGGATATGATAAAATGCTCACATGAGTTCCCCTGGAGAAGAGGTGATGTCACAAGCAGGGGGTATATCTAAACACACCAGGAGTCAGAGGAGAAGCCAACCTCCACCTTGAAACACGTGACCAACTGAAATGACATCACAAAGCGCTCACCTGAGTTCCCCTGGAGAGGAGGGGATGTCTATTACAAGCAGGGGGGATATCACAAAGCGCTCACTTGAGTTCCCCTGGAGAGGAGGGGATGTCTCTTACAAGCAGGGGGGATATCACAAAGCGCTCACCTGAGTTCACCTGGAGAGGAGGGGATGTCTGTTACAGGCAGGGGGGATATCACAAAGCGCTCACCTGAGTTCCCCTGGAGAGGAGGGGATGTCTGTTACAGGCAGGGGGGATATCACAAAGCGCTCACCTGAGTTCCCCTGGAGAGCAGGGGATGTCTGTTACAAACAGGGGGGATATCACAACACACCAGGAGTCACAGAGGAAGCCAACCTCCACCTTGAAACAGGTGACCAACTGAAATGACATCACAAAGCGCTCACCTGAGTTCTCCAGGAGAGGAGGGGATGTCTGTTACAAGCAGGGGGGATATCACAACACACCAGGAGTCACAGAGGAAGCCAACCTCCACCTTGAAACAGGTGACCAACTGAAATGACATCACAAAGCGCTCACTTGAGTTCCCCTGGAGAGGAGGGGATCTCTGTTACAAGCAGGGGGGATATCACAACACACCAGGAGTCACAGAGGAAGCCAACCTCCACCTTGAAACAGGTGACCAACTGAAATGACATCACAAAGCGCTCACCTGAGTTCTCCAGGAGAGGAGGGGATCTCTGTTACAAGCAGGGGGGATATCACAACACACCAGGAGTCACAGGGGAAGCCAATCTAAAACTTGAAACATGTGACCAACTGAAATGACAAAACAAAGCGCTCACCTGAGTTCACTTGGAGAGGAGGGGATTTCTGTTACAAGCAGGGGGGATATCACAAAGCGCTCACCTGAGTTCCCCTGGAGAGGAGGGGATGTCTGTTACAAGCAGGGGGATATCACAAAGCGCTCACCTGAGTTCCCCTGGAGAGGAGGGGATGTCTGTTACAAGCAGGGGGGATATCACAACACACCAGGAGTCACAGGGGAAGCCAACCTCCACCTTGAAACACGTGACCAACTGAAATGACATCACAAAGCGCTCACCTGAGTTCCCCTGGAGAGGAGGGGATGTCTATTACAAGCAGGGGGGATATCACAAAGCGCTCACTTGAGTTCCCCTGGAGAGGAGGGGATGTCTCTTACAAGCAGGGGGGATATCAAAAAGCGCTCACCTGAGTTCCCCTGGAGAGGAGGGGATGTCTGTTACAAGCAGGGGGGATATCACAACACACCACGAGTCACAGGCGAAGCCAACCTCCACCTTGAAACAGGTGACCTACTGAAATCACATCACAAAGGGCTCATCTGAGATCACCAGGAGAGGAGGGGATGGCTGTTACAAGCAGGGGGCATATCACAAAACACCAGGAGTCACAGGGGAAGCCAATCTCAACCTTGAAACAGGTGTCCAACTGAAATGACATCACAAAGGGCTCACCTGAGTTCCCCTGGAGACGAGGGGATGTCTGTTACAAGCAGGGGGGATATCACAAAGCGGTCACCTGAGTTCCCCTGGAGAGGAGGGAATGTCTCTTACAGGCAGGAGGGATATCACAAAGCGCTCCCCCTGCAGAGGAGGGGATGTCTGTTACAAGCAGGGGGGATATCACAACACACCAGGAGTCACAGGGGAAGCCAACCTCCACCTTGAAACAGGTGACCAACTGAAATGACATCACAAAGCGGTCACTTGAGTTCCCCTGGAGAGGAGGGGATGTCTGTTACAAGCAGGGGGGATAGCACAACACACCAGGAGTCACAGGGAAAGCCAACCTCCACCTTGAAACAGGTGACCAACTGAAATGACATCACAAAGCGGTCACTTGAGTTCCCCTGGAGAGGAGGGGATGTCTGTTACAGGCAGGGGGGATATCACAACACACCAGGAGTCACAGGGGAAGCCAACCTCCACATTGAAATAGGTGACCAACTGAAATGACATCACAAAGCGCTCACTTGAGTTCCCCTGGAGAGGAGGGGATCTCTGTTACAAGCAGGGGGGATATCACAACACACGAGGAGTCACAGGGGAAGCCAACCTCCACCTTGAAACAGGTGACCAAATGAAATGACATCACAAAGCGCTCACCTGAGTTCCCCTGGAGAGGAGGAGATCTCTGTTACAAGCAGGGGGGATATCACAAAGCGCTCACCTGAGTTCCCCTGGAGAGGTGAGGATGTCTGTTACAAGCAGGGGGGATATCACAAAGCGCTCACTTGAGTTCCCCTGGAGAGGAGGGGATCTCTGTTACAAGCAGGGGGGATATCACAACACACGAGGAGTCACAGGGAAAGCCAACCTCCACCTTGAAACAGGTGACCAACTGAAATGACATCACAAAGCGCTCACTTGAGTTCCCCTGGAGAGGAGGGGATGTCTGCTACAAGCAGGGGGGATATCACAAAGCGCTCACCTGAGTTCCCCTGGAGAGGAGGGGATGTCTGTTACAAGCAGGGGGGATATCACAACACACCAGGAGTCACAGAGGAAGCCAACCTCCACCTTGAAACAGGTGACCAACTGAAATGACATCACAAAGCGCTCACTTGAGTTCCCCTGGAGAGGAGGGGATGTCTGCTACAAGCAGGGGGGATATCACAAAGCGCTCACCTGAGTTCCCCTGGAGAGGAGGGGATGTCTGTTACACGCAGGGGGGATATCACAAAGCGCTCACTTGAGTTCCCCTGGAGAGGAGGGGATGTCTCTTACAAGCAGGGGGGATATCACAAAGCGCTCACCTGAGTTCCCCTGGAGAGGAGGGGATGTCTGTTACAAGCAGGGGGGATATCACAAAGCGCTCACTTGAGTTCCCCTGGAGAGGAGGGGATCTCTGTTACAAGCAGGGGGGATGTCACAACACACCAGGAGTCACAGGGGAAGCCAACCTCCACGTTGTAACAGGTGACAAACTGAAATGACATCACAAAGCGCTCACTTGAGTTCCCCTGGAGAGGAGGGGATCTCTGTTACAAGCAGGGGGGATATCACAACACACCAGGAGTCACAGGGGAAGCCAACCTCCACCTTGAAACACGTGACCAACTGAAATGACATCACAAAGCGCTCACCTGATTTCCCCTGAAGAGGAAGGGATGTCTGTTAAAAGCAGGGGGGATATCACAAAGCGCTCAACTGAGTTCCCCTGGAGAGGAGGGGATGTCTGTTACAAGCAGGGTGGATATCACAAAGCGCTCACCACGTTCCCCTGGAGAGGAGGGGATGTCTGTTACAAGCAGGGGGGATATCACAAAGAGCTCACCTGAGTTCCCCTGGAGAGGTGGGGATGTGTGTTACAAGCAGGGGGGATATCACAACACACCACGAGTCACAGGCGAAGCCAACCTCCACCTTGAAACAGGTGACCTACTGAAATCACATCACAAAGGGCTCATCTGAGATCACCAGGAGAGGAGGGGATGTCTGTTACAAGCAGGGGGCATATCACAAAGCAGTCACCTGAGTTGCCCTGGAGAGGAGGGAATGTCTCTTACAGGCAGGAGGGATATCACAAAGCGCTCCCCCTGCAGAGGAGGGGATGTCTGTTACAAGCAGGGGGGATATCACAACATACCAGGAGTCACAGGGGAAGCCAACCTCCACCTTGAAACAGGTGACCAACTGAAATGACATCACAAAGCGCTCACTTGAGTTCCCCTGGAGAGGAGGGGATGTCTGTTACAAGCAGGGGGGATATCACAACACACCAGGAGTCACAGGGGAAGCCAACCACCACATTGAAATAGGTGACCAACTGAAATGACATCACAAAGCGGTCACTTGAGTTCCCCTGGAGAGGAGGGGATGTCTGTTACAAGCAGGGGGGATATAACAACACACCAGGAGTCACAGGGGAAGCCAACCTCCACCTTGAAACAGGTGACCAACTGAAATGACATCACAAAGCGCTCACTTGAGTTCCCCTGGAGAGGAGGGGATGTCTGTTACAGGCAGGGGGGATATCACAACACACCAGGAGTCACAGGGGAAGCCAACCTCCACATTGAAATAGGTGACCAACTGAAATGACATCACAAAGCGCTCACTTGAGTTCCCCTGGAGAGGAGGGGATCTCTGTTACAAGCAGGGGGGATATCACAACACACGAGGAGTCACAGGGGAAGCCAACCTCCACCTTGAAACAGGTGACCAACTGAAATGACATCACAAAGCGCTCACCTGAGTTCCCCTGGAGAGGAGGAGATCTCTGTTACAAGCAGGGGGGATATCACAAAGCGCTCAATTGAGTTCCCCTGGAGAGTAGGGGATCTCTGTTACAAGCAGGGGGGATGTCACAACACACGAAGAGTCACAGGGGAAGCCAACCTCCACCTTGAAACAGGTGACCAACTGAAATGACATCACAAAGCGCTCACCTGAGTTCACCAGGAGAGGAGGGGATGTGTGTTACAAGCAGGGGGGATATCACAACACATCAGGCGTCATAGGGGAAGCCAACCTCAACCTTGAAACAGGAGAGCAACTGAAATGACATCACAAAGCGCTCACCTGAGTTCACCTGGAGAGGAGGGGATGTCTGTTACAAGCAGGGGGGATATCACAAAGCGCTCACCTGAGTTCCCCTGGGGAGGAGGGGATGTTTGTTACAAGCATGGGGGATATCACAACACACCAGGAGTCACAGGGGAAGCCAACCTCCACCTTGAAACACGTGACCAACTGAAATGACATCACAAAGCGCTCACCTGAGTTCCCCTGAAGAGGAAGGGATGTCTGTTACAAGCAGGGGGGATATCACAAAGCGCTCACTCGAGTTCCCCTGGAGAGGAGGGGATCTCTGTTACAAGCAGGGGGGATATCACCACACCAGGAGTCACAGGGGAAGCCAACCTCCACCTTGAAACAGGTGACCAACTGAAATGACATCACAAAGCGCTCACCTGAGTTCACCTGGAGAGGAGGGAATGTCTGTTACAAGCAGGGGGGATATCACAACACACCAGGTGTCACAGGGGAAGCCAACCTCAACCTTGAAACAGGAGAGCAACTGAAATGACATCACAAAGCGCTAACCTGAGTTCCCCTGGAGAGGAGGGGATGTCTGTTACAAGCAGGGGGGATATCACAAAGCGCTCACTTGAGTTCCCCTGGAGAGGAGGGGATCTCTGTTACAAGCAGGGGGGATATCACAAAGCGCTCACCTGAGTTCCCCTGGAGAGGAGGGGATGTCTGTTACAAGCAGGGGGGATATCACAAAGCGCTCACTTGAGTTCCCCTGGAGAGGAGGGGATCTCTGTTACAAGCAGGGGGGATATCACAAAGCGCTCACCAGAGTTCCCCTGGAGAGGAGGGGATGTCTGTTACAAGCAGGGGGGATATCACAAAGCGCTCACCTGAGTTCCCCTGGAGAGGAGGGGATGTCTGTTACAAGCAGGGGGGATATCACAAAGCGCTCACTTGAGTTCCCCTGGAGAGGAGGGGATCTCTGTTACAAGCAGGGGGGATGTCACAACACACCAGGAGTCACAGGGGAAGCCAACCTCCACGTTGTAACAGGTGACCAACTGAAATGACATCACAAAGCGCTCACTTGAGTTCCCCTGGAGAGGAGGGGATCTCTGTTACAAGCAGGGGGGATATCACAACACACCAGGAGTCACAGGGGAAGCCAACCTCCACCTTGAAACACGTGACCAACTGAAATGACATCACAAAGCGCTCACCTGAGTTCCCCTGAAGAGGAAGGGATGTCTGTTAAAAGCAGGGGGGATATCACAAAGCGCTCAACTGAGTTCCCCTGGAGAGGAGGGGATGTCTGTTACAAGCAGGGTGGATATCACAAAGCGCTCACCACGTTCCCCTGGAGAGGAGGGGATGTCTGTTACAAGCAGGGGGGATATCACAAAGAGCTCACCTGAGTTCCCCTGGAGAGGTGGGGATGTCTGTTACAAGCAATGGGGATATCACAAAGCGCTCACTTGAGTTCCCCTGGAGAGAGGGGATGTCTGTTACAAGCAGGGGGGATATCACAAAGCACTCACTTGAGTTCCCCTGGAGTGGAGGGGTTCTCTGTTACAAGCAGGGGGGATGTCACAACACACCAGGAGTCACAGGGGAAGCCAACCTCCACCTTGAAACAGGTGACTAACTGAAATGACATCACAAAGCGCTCACCTGAGTTCACCTGGAGTGGAGGGGATGTCTGTTACAAGCAGGGGGGATATCACAACACACCAGGTGTCACAGGGGAAGCCAACCTCAACCTTGAAACAGGTGACTAACTGAAATGACATCACAAAGCGCTCACCTGAGTTCACCTGGAGAGGAGGGGATGTCTGTTACAAGCAGGGGGGATATCACAAAGCGCTCACCTGAGTTCCCCTGGGGAAGAGGGGATGTGTGTTACAAGCAGGGGGGATATCACAACACACCACGAGTCACAGGCGAAGCCAACCTCCACCTTGAAACAGGTGACCTACTGAAATCACATCACAAAGGGCTCATCTGAGATCACCAGGAGAGGAGGGGATGTCTGTTACAAGCAGGGGGCATATCACAAAGCAGTCACCTGAGTTGCCCTGGAGAGGAGGGAATGTCTCTTACAGGCAGGAGGGATATCACAAAGCGCTCCCCCTGCAGAGGAGGGGATGTCTGTTACAAGCAGGGGGGATATCACAACATACCAGGAGTCACAGGGGAAGCCAACCTCCACCTTGAAACAGGTGACCAACTGAAATGACATCACAAAGCGCTCACTTGAGTTCCCCTGGAGAGGAGGGGATGTCTGTTACAAGCAGGGGGGATATCACAACACACCAGGAGTCACAGGGGAAGCCAACCACCACATTGAAATAGGTGACCAACTGAAATGACATCACAAAGCGGTCACTTGAGTTCCCCTGGAGAGGAGGGGATGTCTGTTACAAGCAGGGGGGATATAACAACACACCAGGAGTCACAGGGGAAGCCAACCTCCACCTTGAAACAGGTGACCAACTGAAATGACATCACAAAGCGCTCACTTGAGTTCCCCTGGAGAGGAGGGGATGTCTGTTACAGGCAGGGGGGATATCACAACACACCAGGAGTCACAGGGGAAGCCAACCTCCACATTGAAATAGGTGACCAACTGAAATGACATCACAAAGCGCTCACTTGAGTTCCCCTGGAGAGGAGGGGATCTCTGTTACAAGCAGGGGGGATATCACAACACACGAGGAGTCACAGGGGAAGCCAACCTCCACCTTGAAACAGGTGACCAACTGAAATGACATCACAAAGCGCTCACCTGAGTTCCCCTGGAGAGGAGGAGATCTCTGTTACAAGCAAGGGGGATATCACAAAGCGCTCACCTGAGTTCCCCTGGAGAAGTGGGGATGTCTGTTACAAGCAGGGGGGATATCACAAAGCGCTCACTTGAGTTCCCCTGGAGTGGAGGGAATGTCTGTTACAAGCAGGGGGGATATCACAACACACCAGGTGTCACAGGGGAAGCCAACCTCAACCTTGAAACAGGAGAGCAACTGAAATGACATCACAAAGCGCTAACCTGAGTTCACCTGGAGAGGAGGGGATGTCTGTTACAAGCAGGGGGGATATCACTAACCGCTCACCTGAGTTCCCCTGGGGAGGAGGGGATGTTTGTTACAAGCATGGGGGATATCACAACACACCAGGAGTCACAGGGGAAGCCAACCTCCACCTTGAAACACGTGACCAACTGAAATGACATCACAAAGCGCTCACCTGAGTTCCCCTGAAGAGGAAGGGATGTCTGTTACAAGCAGGGGGGATATCACAAAGCGCTCACTTGAGTTCCCCTGGAGAGGAGGGGATCTCTGTTACAAGCAGGGGGGATATCACAAAGCGCTCACCTGAGTTCCCCTGGAGAGGAGGGGATGTCTGTTACAAGCAGGGGGGATATCACAAAGCGCTCACCACGTTCCCCTGGAGAGGAGGGGATGTCTGTTACAAGCAGGGGGGATATCACAAAGAGCTCACTTGAGTTCCCCTGGAGAGGTGGGGATGTCTGTTACAAGCAGGGGGGATGTCACAACACACGAAGAGTCACAGGGGAAGCCAACCTCCACCTTGAAACAGGTGACCAACTGAAATGACATCACAAAGCGCTCACCTGAGTTCACCTGGAGAGGAGGGGATGTCTGTTACAAGCAGGGGGGATATCACAACACACCAGGTGTCACAGGGGAAGCCAACCTCAACCTTGAAACAGGAGAGCAACTGAAATGACATCACAAAGCGCTCACCTGAGTTCACCTGGAGAGGAGGGGATGTCTGTTACAAGCAGGGGGGATATCACAAAGCGCTCACCTGAGTTCCCCTGGGGAGGAGGGGATGTGTGTTACAAGCAGGGGGGATATCACAACACACCACGAGTCACAGGCGAAGCCAACCTCCACCTTGAAACAGGTGACCTACTGAAATCACATCACAAAGGGCTCATCTGAGATCACCAGGAGAGGAGGGGATGTCTGTTACAAGCAGGGGGCATATCACAAAACACCAGGAGTCACAGGGGAAGCCAATCTCAACCTTCAAACAGGTGTCCAACTGAAATGACATCACAAAGGGCTCACCTGAGTTCACCTGGAGAGGAGGGGATGTCTGCTACAAGCAGGGGGGATATCACAACACACCAGGTGTCACAGGGGAAGCCAACCTCAACCTTGAAACAGGAGAGCAACTGAAATGACATCACAAAGCGCTCACCTGAGTTCACCTGGAGAGGAGGGGATGTCTGCTACAAGCACGGGGGATATCACAACACACCAGGTGTCACAGGGGAAGCCAACCTCCACCTTGAAACAGGTGACCTACTGAAATCACATCACAAAGGGATCATCTGAGATCACCAGGAGAGGAGGGGATGTCTGTTACAAGCAGGGGGCATATCACAAAACACCAGGAGTCACACGGGAAGCCAATCTCAACCTTCAAACAGGTGTCCAACTGAAATGACATCACAAAGGGCTCACCTGAGTTCCCCTGGAGAGGAGGGGATGTCTGTTACAAGCAGGGGGGATATCACAAAACGCTCACTTGAGTTCCCCTGGAGAGGAGGGGATGTCTGTTACAAGCAGGGGGGATATCACAAAGAGCTCACTTGAGTTCCCCTGGAGAGGTGGGGATGTCTGTTACAAGCAGGGGGGATATCACAAAGCGCTCACTTGAGTTCCCCTGGAGTGGAGGGGTTCTCTGTTACAAGCAGGGGGGATGTCACAACACACAAAGAGTCACAGGGGAAGCCAACCTCCACCTTGAAACAGGTGACCAACTGAAATGACATCACAAAGCGCTCACCTGAGTTCACCTGGAGAGGAGGGAATGTCTGTTACAAGCAGGGGGGATATCACAACACACCAGGTGTCACAGGGGAAGCCAACCTCAACCTTGAAACAGGAGAGCAACTGAAATGACATCACAAAGCGCTCACCTGAGTTCACCTGGAGAGGAGGGGATGTCTGTTACAAGCAGGGGGGATATCACTAAGCACTCACCTGAGTTCCCCTGGGGAGGAGGGGATGTTTGTTACAAGCATGGGGGATATCACAACACACCAGGAGTCACAGGGGAAGCCAACCTCCACCTTGAAACACGTGACCAACTGAAATGACATCACAAAGCGCTCACCTGAGTTCCCCTGAAGAGGAAGGGATGTCTGTTACAAGCAGGGGGGATATCACAAAGCGCTCACTTGAGTTCCCCTGGAGAGGAGGGGATCTCTGTTACAAGCAGGGGGGATATCAGAAAGCGCTCACCTGAGTTCCCCTGGAGAGGAGGGGATGTCTGTTACAAGCAGGGGGGATATCACAAAGCGCTCACCACGTTCCCCTGGAGAGGAGGGGATGTCTGTTACAAGCAGGGGGGATATCACAAAGCGCTCACTTGAGTTCCCCTGGAGTGGAGGGGTTCTCTGTTACAAGCAGGGGGGATGTCACAACACACCACGAGTCACAGGGGAAGCCAACCTCCACCTTGAAACAGGTGACCAACTGAAATGACATCACAAAGCGCTCACCTGAGTTCACCTGGAGAGGAGGGGATGTCTGTTACAAGCAGGGGGGATATCACAACACACCAGGTGTCACAGGGGAAGCCAACCTCAACCTTGAAACAGGAGAGCAACTGAAATGACATCACAAAGCGCTCACCTGAGTTCACCTGGAGAGGAGGGGATGTCTGTTACAAGCAGGGGGGATATCACAAAGCGCTCACCTGAGTTCCCCTGGGGAGGAGGGGATGTGTGTTACAAGCAGGGGGGATATCACAACACACCACGAGTCACAGGCGAAGCCAACCTCCACCTTGAAACAGGTGACCTACTGAAATGACATCACAAAGGGCTCATCTGAGATCACCAGGAGAGGAGGGGATGTCTGTTACAAGCAGGGGGCATATCACAAAACACCAGGAGTCACAGGGGAAGCCAATCTCAACCTTGAAACAGGTGTCCAACTGAAATGACATCACAAAGGGCTCACCTGAGTTCCCCTGGAGAGGAGGGGATGTCTGTTACAAGCAGGGGGGATATCACAAAGCGGTCACCTGAGTTCCCCTGGAGAGGAGGGAATGTCTCTTACAGGCAGGAGGGATATCACAAAGCGCTCCCCCTGCAGAGGAGGGGATGTCTGTTACAAGCAGGGGGGATATCACAACATAACAGGAGTCACAGGGGAAGCCAACCTCCACCTTGAAACAGGTGACCAACTGAAATGACATCACAAAGCGCTCAGTTGAGTTCCCCTGGAGAGGAGGGGATGTCTGTTACAAGCAGGGGGGATATCACAACACACCAGGAGTCACAGGGGAAGCCAACCACCACATTGAAATAGGTGACCAACTGTAATGACATCACAAAGCGGTCACTTGAGTTCCCCTGGAGAGGAGGGGATGTCTGTTACAAGCAGGGGGGATATCACAACACACCAGGAGTCACAGGGGAAGCCAACCTCCACCTTGAAACAGGTGACCAACTGAAATGACATCACAAAGCGCTCACTTGAGTTCCCCTGGAGAGGAGGGGATGTCTGTTACAGGCAGGGGGGATATCACAACACACCAGGAGTCACAGGGGAAGCCAACCTCCACCTTGAAACAGGTGACCAACTGAAATGACATCACAAAGCGCTCAGTTGAGTTCCCCTGGAGAGGAGGGGATGTCTGTTACAAGCAGGGGGGATATCACAACACACCAGGAGTCACAGGGGAAGCCAACCTCCACCTTGAAACAGGTGACCAACTGAAATGACATCACAAAGCGCTCAGTTGAGTTCCCCTGGAGAGGAGGGGATGTCTGTTACAAGCAGGGGGGATATCACAACACACCAGGAGTCACAGGGGAAGCCAACCACCACATTGAAATAGGTGACCAACTGAAATGACATCACAAAGCGCTCACTTGAGTTCCCCTGGAGAGGAGGGGATGTCTGTTACAAGCAGGGGGGATATCACAACACACCAGGAGTCACAGGGGAAGCCAACCTCCACCTTGAAACAGGTGACCAACTGAAATGACATCACAAAGCGGTCACTTGAGTTCCCCTGGAGAGGAGGGGATGTCTGTTACAAGCAGGGGGGATATCACAACACACCAGGAGTCACAGGGGAAGCCAACCTCCACATTGAAATAGGTGACCAACTGAAATGACATCACAAAGCGCTCACTTGAGTTCCCCTGGAGAGGAGGGGATCTCTGTTACAAGCAGGGGGGATATCACAACACACGAGGAGTCACAGGGGAAGCCAACCTCCACCTTGAAACAGGTGACCAACTGAAATGACATCACAAAGCGCTCACCTGAGTTCCCCTGGAGAGGAGGAGATCTCTGTTACAAGCAGGGGGGGATATCACAAAGCGCTCACCTGAGTTCCCCTGGAGAGGTGGGGATGTCTGTTACAAGCAGGGGGGATATCACAAAGCGCTCACTTGAGTTCCCCTGGAGAGGAGGGGATCTCTGTTACAAGCAGGGGGGATGTCACATAACACGAAGAGTCACAGGGGAAGCCAACCTCCACCTTGAAACAGGTGACCAATTGAAATGACATCACAAAGCGCTCACCGGAGTTCACCTGGAGAGGAGGGGATGTCTCTTACAAGCAGGGGGGATATCACAAAGCGCTCACCTGAGTTCCCCTGGGGAGGAGGGGATGTTTGTTACAAGCAGGGGGGATATCACAAAACACCACGAGTCACAGGCGAAGCCAACCTCCACCTTGAAACAGGTGACCTACTGAAATCACATCACAAAGGGCTCATCTGAGTTCACCAGGAGAGGAGGGGATGTCTGTTACAAGCAGGGGGCATATCACAAAACACCAGGAGTCACAGGGGAAGCCAATCTCAACCTTGAAACAGGTGTCCAACTGAAATGACATCACAAAGGGCTCACCTGAGTTCCCCTGGAGAGGAGGGGATGTCTGTTACAAGCAGGGGGGATATCACAAAGCGCTCCCCCTGCAGAGAAGGGGATGTCTGTTACAAGCAGGGGGGATATCACAACATACCTGGAGTCACAGGGGAAGCCAACCTCCACCTTGAAACAGGTGACCAACTGAAATGACATCACAAAGCGCTCACTTGAGTTCCCCTGGAGAGGACGGGATCTCTGTTACAAGCAGGGGGGATATCACAACACACCAGGAGTCACAGGGGAAGCCAACCTCCACCTTGAAACAGGTGACCAACTGAAATGGGGAGGAGGGGATGTTTGTTACAAGCAGGGGGGATATCACAAAACACCACGAGTCACAGGCGAAGCCAACCTCCACCTTGAAACAGGTGACCTACTGAAATCACATCACAAAGGGCTCATCTGAGTTCACCAGGAGAGGAGGGGATGTCTGTTACAAGCAGGGGGCATATCACAAAACACCAGGAGTCACAGGGGAAGCCAATCTCAACCTTGAAACAGGTGTCCAACTGAAATGACATCAAAAGGGCTCACCTGAGTTCCCCTGGAGAGGAGGGGATGTCTGTTACAAGCAGGGGGGATATCACAAAGCGCTCCCCCTGCAGAGAAGGGGATGTCTGTTACAAGCAGGGGGGATATCACAACATACCTGGAGTCACAGGGGAAGCCAACCTCCACCTTGAAAGAGGTGACCAACTGAAATGACATCACAAAGCGCTCACTTGAGTTCCCCTGGAGAGGAGGGGATGTCTGTTACAGGCAGGGGGGATATCACAACACACCAGGAGTCACAGGGGAAGCCAACCTCCGCATTGAAATAGGTGACCATATGAAATGACATCACAAAGCGCTCACTTGAGTTCCCCTGGAGAGGAGGGGATCTCTGTTACAAGCAGGGGGGATATCACAACACACGAGGAGTCACAGGGGAAGCCAACCTCCACCTTGAAACAGGTGACCAACTGAAATGACATCACAAAGCGCTCACCTGAGTTCCCCTGGAGAGGAGGGAATCTCTGTTACAAGCAGGGGGGGATATCACAAAGCGCTCACCTGAGTTCCCCAGGAGAGGAAGGGATGTCTGTTACAAGCAGGGGGATGTCACAACACACAAGGAATCACAGGGGAAGCCAACCTCCACCTTGAAACAGGTGACCAACTGAAATGACATCACAAAGCGCTCACCTGAGTTCCCCTGGAGAGGAGGGGAGCTCTGTTACAAGCAGGGGGGGATATCACAAAGCGCTCACCTGAGTTCCCCAGGAGAGGAAGGGATGTCTGTTACAAGCAGGGGGATGTCACAACACACAAGGAGTCACAGGGGAAGCCAACCTCCACCTTGAAACAGGTGACCAACTGAAATGACATCACAAAGCGCTCACCTGAGTTCCCCTGGAGAGGAGGGGATCTCTGTTACAAGAAGGGGGGATATCACAACACACCAGGAGTCACAGGGGCAGCCAACCTCCACCTTGAAACAGGTGACCAACTGAAATGACATCACAAAGCACTCACCTGAGTCCCCTGGAGAAGAGGGGATGTCTGTTACAAGCAGGGGGGATATCACAACACACCAGGTGTCACAGGGGAAGCCAACCTCAACCATGAAACAGGAGAGCAACTGAAATGACATCACAAAGCGCTCACCTGAGTTCTCCTGGAGAGGAGGGGATGTCTGTTACCAGCAGGGGGGATATCACAAAGCGCTCACCTGAGTTCCCCTGGAGAGGAGGGGATGTCTGTTACAAGCAGGGGGGATGTCACAACACACCAGGAGTCACACGGGAAGCCAACCTCCACCTTGAAACAGGTGACCAACTGAAATGACATCACAAAGCGCTCACCTGAGTCCCCTGGAGAAGAGGGGATCTCTGTTACAAGCAGGGAGGATATCACAACACACCAGGAGTCACAGGGGAAGCCAGCCTCCACCTTGAAACACGTGACCAACTGAAATGTCATCACAAAGCGCTCACCAGATTTCCCCTGGAGAGGAGGGGATGTCTGTTACACGCAGGGGGGATATCACAACACACCAGGAGTCACAGCGGAAGCCAACCTCCACCTTGAAACAGGTGACCAACTGAAATGACATCACAAAGCGCTCACTTGAGTTCCCCTGGAGAGGAGGGGATTTCTGTTACAAGCAGGGGGGATATCACAACACACCAGGAGTCACAGCGGAAGCCAACCTCCACCTTGAAACAGGTGACCAACTGAAATGACATCACAAAGCGCTCACCTGAGTTCCCCTGGAGAGGAGGGGATGTCTGCTACAAGCAGGGGGGATATCACAAAGCGCTCACCTGAGTTCCCCTGGAGAGGAGGGGATGTCTGTTACAAGCAGGGGGGATATCACAAAGCGCTCACTTGAGTTCCCCTGGAGAGGAGGGGATCTCTGTTACAAGCAGGGGGGATGTCACAACACACCAGGAGTCACAGGGGAAGCCAACCTCCACCTTGAAACAGGTGACCAACTGAAATGACATCACAAAGCGCTCACTTGAGTTCCCCTGGAGAGGAGGGGATGTCTGTTACAAGCAGGGGGGATATCACAAAGTGCTCACCTGAGTTCCCCTGAAGAGGAAGGGATGTCTGTTACAAGCAGGGGGGATATCACAAAGCGCTCACCA
The DNA here is from genome assembly GCF_049243985.1 of Paroedura picta. Classification (NCBI taxonomy): domain Eukaryota; kingdom Metazoa; phylum Chordata; class Lepidosauria; order Squamata; family Gekkonidae; genus Paroedura; species Paroedura picta. The sequence goes on from NC_135378.1 coordinate 13,244,230, forward strand.
CGTTCCCCTGGAGAGGAGGGGATGTCTGTTACAAGCAGGGGGGATATCACAAAGCGCTCAACACGTTCCCCTGGAGAGGAGGGGATGTCTGTTACAAGCAGGGGGGATATCACAAAGAGCTCACCTGAGTTCCCCTGGAGAGGTGGGGATGTCTGTTACAAGCAGGGGGGATATCACAAAGCGCTCACTTGAGTTCCCCTGGAGAGGAGGGGATCTCTGTTACAAGCAGGGGGGATGTCACAACACACGAAGAGTCACAGGGGAAGCCAACCTCCACCTTGAAACAGGTGACCAACTGAAATGAAATCACAAAGCGCTCACCTGAGTTCACCTGGAGAGGAGGGGATGTCTGTTACAAGCAGGGGGGATATCACAACACACCAGGTGTCACAGGGGAAGCCTACCTCAACCTTGAAACAGGAGAGCAACTGAAATGACATCACAAAGCGCTCACCTGAGTTCACCTGGAGAGGAGGGGATGTCTGTTACAAGCAGGGGGGATATCACAAAGCGCTCACCTGAGTTCCCCTGGGGAGGAGGGGATGTGTGTTACAAGCAGGGGGGATATCACAACACACCATGAGTCACATGCGAAGCCAACCTCCACCTTGAAACAGGTGACCTACTGAAATCACATCACAAAAGGCTCATCTGAGATCACCAGGAGAGGAGGGGATGTCTGTTACAAGCAGGGGGCATATCACAAAACACCAGGAGTCACAGGGGAAACCAATCTCAACCTTGAAACAGGTGTCCAACTGAAATGACATCACAAAGGGCTCACCTGAGTTCCCCTGGAGAGGAGGGGATGTCTGTTACAAGCAGGGGAGATATCACAAAGCGGTCACCTGAGTTCCCCTGGAGAGGAGGGAATGTCTCTTACAGGCAGGAGGGATATCACAAAGCACTCCCCCTGCAGAGGAGGGGATGTCTGTTACAAGCAGGGGGGATATCACAACACACCAGGAGTCACAGGGGAAGCTAACCACCACATTGAAATAGGTGACCAACTGAAATGACATCACAAAGCGCTCACTTGAGTTCCCCTGGAGAGGAGGGGATCTGTTACAAGCAGGGGGGATATCACAACACACCAGGAGTCACAGGGGAAGCCAACCTCCAGCTTGAAACAGGTGACCAACTGAAATGACATCACAAAGCGCTCACTTGAGTTCCCCTGGAGAGGAGGGGATGTCTGTTACAGGCAGGGGGGATATCACAACACACCAGGAGTCACAGGGGAAGCCAACCTCCACATTGAAATAGGTGACCAACTGAAATGACATCACAAAGCGCTCACTTGAGTTCCCCTAGAGAGGAGGGGATCTCTGTTACAAGCAGGGGGGATATCACAACACACGAGGAGTCACAGGGGAAGCCAACCTCCACCTTGAAACAGGTGACCAACTGAAATGACATCACAAAGCGCTCACCTGAGTTCCCCTGGAGAGGAGGAGATCTCTGTTACAAGCAGGGGGGATATCACAAAGCGCTCACCTGAGTTCCCCTGGAGAGGTGGGGATGTCTGTTACAAGCAGGGGGGATATAATAAAGCGCTCACTTGAGTTCCCCTGGAGAGGAGGGGATCTCTGTTACAAGCAGGGGGGATGTCACAACACACGAGGAGTCACAGGGGAAGCCAACCTCCACCTTGAAACAGGTGACCAACTGAAATGACATCACAAAGCGCTCACCTGAGTTCACCAGGAGAGGAGGGGATGTGTGTTACAAGCAGGGGGGATATCACAACACACCAGGCGTCACAGGGGAAGCCAACCTAAACCTTGAAACAGGAGAGCAACTGAAATGACATCACAAAGCGCTCACCTGAGTTCACCTGTAGAGGAGGGGATGTCTGTTACAAGCAGGGGGGATATCACAAAGCGCACACCTGAGTTCCCCTGGGGAGGAGGGGATGTGTGTTACAAACAGGGGGGATATCACAAAACACCACGAGTCACAGGGGAAGCCAACCTCAACCTTGAAACAGGAGAGCAACTGAAATGACATCACAAAGCGCTCACCTGAGTTCACCTGGAGAGGAGGGGATGTCTGTTACAAGCAGGGGGCATATCACAAAACACCAGGAGTCACAGGGGAAGCCAATCTCAACCTTTAAACAGGTGTCCAACTGAAATGACATCACAAAGGGCTCACCTGAGTTCCCCTGGAGAGGAGGGGATGTCTGTTACAAGCAGGGGGGATATCACAAAGCGCTCCCCCTGCAGAGAAGGGGATGTCTGTTACAAGCAGGGGGGATATCACAACACACCAGGAGTCACAGGGGAAGCCAACCTCCACCTTGAAACAGGTGACCAACTGAAATGACATCACAAAGCGCTCACTTGAGTTCCCCTGGAGAGGAGGGGATGTCTGTTACAGGCAGGGGGGATAGCACAACACACCAGGAGTCACAGGGGAAGCCAACCTCCACATTGAAATAGGTGACCAAATGAAATGACATCACAAAGCGCTCACTTGAGTTCCCCTGGAGAGGAGGGGATGTCTGTTACAAGCAGGGGGGATATCACAACACACCAGGAGTCACAGGGGAAGCCAACCACCACATTGAAATAGGTGACCAACTGAAATGACATCACAAAGCGCTCACTTGAGTTCCCCTGGAGAGGAGGGGATGTCTGTTACAAGCAGGGGGGATATCACAACACACCAGGAGTCACAGGGGAAGCCAACCTCCACCTTGAAACAGGTGACCAACTGAAATGACATCACAAAGCGCTCACTTGAGTTCCCCTGGAGAGGAGGGGATGTCTGTTACAGGCAGGGGGGATATCACAACACACCAGGAGTCACAGGGGAAGCCAACCTCCACATTGAAACAGGTGACCAACTGAAATGACATCACAAAGCGCTCACCTGAGTTCCCCTGGAGAGGAGGAGATCTCTGTTACAAGCAGGGGGGATATCACAACACACCAGGAGTCACAGGGGAAGCCAACCTCCACCTTGAAACAGGTGACCAACTGAAATGACATCACAAAGCGCTCACTTGAGTTCCCCTGGAGAGGAGGGGATGTCTGTTACAGGCAGGGGGGATATCACAACACACGAGGAGTCACAGGGGAAGCCAACCTCCACCTTGAAACAGGTGACCAACTGAAATGACATCACAAAGCGCTCACCTGAGTTCCCCTGGAGAGGAGGAGATCTCTGTTACAAGCAGGGGGGATATCACAAAGCGCTCACCTGAGTTCCCCTGGAGAGGTGGGGATGTCTGTTACAAGCAGGGGGGATATCACAAAGCGCTCACTTGAGTTCCCCTGGAGAGGAGGGGATCTCTGTTACAAGCAGGGGGGATGTCACAAAACACAAAGAGTCACAGGAGAAGCCAACCTCCACCTTGAAACAGGTGACCAACTGAAATGACATCACAAAGCGCTCACCTGAGTTCACCAGGAGAGGAGGGGATGTGTGTTACAAGCAGGGGGGATATCACAACACACTAGGCGTCACAGGGGAAGCCAACCTCAACCTTGAAACAGGAGAGCAACTGAAATGACATCACAAAGCGCTCACCTGAGTTCACCTGGAGAGGAGGGGATGTCTGTTACAAGCAGGGGGGATATCACAAAGCGCTCACCTGAGTTCCCCTGGGGAGGAGGGGATGTGTGTTACAAGCAGGGGGGATATCACAAAACACCACGAGTCACAGGCGAAGCCAACCTCCACCTTGAAACAGGTGACCTACTGAAATCACATCACAAAGGGCTCATCTGAGTTCACCAGGAGAGGAGGGGATGTCTGTTACAAGCAGGGGGCATATCACAAAACACCAGGAGTCACAGGGGAAGCCAATCTCAACCTTGAAACAGGTGTCCAACTGAAATGACATCACAAAGGGCTCACCTGAGTTCCCCTGGAGAGGAGGGGATGTCTGTTACAAGCAGGGGGGATATCACAAAGCGCTCCCCCTGCAGAGAAGGGGATGTCTGTTACAAGCAGGGGGGATATCACAACATACCTGGAGTCACAGGGGAAGCCAACCTCCAGCTTGAAACAGGTGACCAACTGAAATGACATCACAAAGCGCTCACTTGAGTTCCCCTGGAGAGGAGGGGATGTCTGTTACAAGCAGGGGGGATACCACAACACACCAGGAGTCACAGGGGAAGCCAACCACCACATTGAGATAGGTGACCAACTGAAATGACATCACAAAGCGCTCACTTGAGTTCCCCTGGAGAGGACGGGATCTCTGTTACAAGCAGGGGGGATATCACAACACACCAGGAGTCACAGGGGAAGCCAACCTCCACCTTGAAACAGGTGACCAACTGAAATGACATCACAAAGCGCTCACTTGAGTTCCCCTGGAGAGGAGGGGATGTCTGTTACAGGCAGGGGGGATATCACAACACACGAGGAGTCACAGGGGAAGCCAACCTCCACCTTGAAACAGGTGACTAACTGAAATGACATCACAAAGCGCTCACCTGAGTTCCCCTGGAGAGGAGGAGATCTCTGTTACAAGCAGGGGGGATATCACAAAGCGCTCACTTGAGTTCCCCTGGAGAGGAGGGGATGTCTGTTACAAGCAGGGGGGATATCACAAAGCGCTCACTTGAGTTCCCCTGGAGAGGAGGGGATGTCTGTTACAAGCAGGGGGGATGTCACAACACACCAGGAGTCACAGGGGAAGCCAACCTCCACCTTGTAACAGGTGACCAACTGAAATGACATCACAAAGCGCTCACCTGAGTTCCCCTGGAGAGGAGGGGATGTCTGTTACAAGCAGGGGGGATATCACAAAGTGCTCACCTGAGTTCCCCTGAAGAGGAAGGGATGTCTGTTACAAGCAGGGGGGATATCACAAAGCGCTCACCACGTTCCCCTGGAGAGGAGGGGATGTCTGTTACAAGCAGGGGGGATATCACAAAGCGCTCACCTGAGTTCCCCTGGAGAGGTGGGGATGTCTGTTACAAGCAGGGGGGATATCACAAAGCGCTCACCTGAGTTCCCCTGGAGAGGAGGGGATGTCTGTTACAAGCAGGCGGGATATCACAAAGAGCTCACCTGAGTTCCCCTGGAGAGGTGGGGATGTCTGTTACAAGCAGGGGGGATATCACAAAGCGCTCACTTGAGTTCCCCTGGAGAGGAGGGGATCTCTGTTACAAGCAGGGGGGATGTCACAACACACGAAGAGTCACAGGGGAAGCCAACCTCCACCTTGAAACAGGTGACCAACTGAAATGACATCACAAAGCGCTCACCTGAGTTCACCTGGAGAGGAGGGGATGTCTGTTACAAGCAGGGGGGATATCACAAAGCGCTCACCTGAGTTCCCCTGGGGAGGAGGGGATGTGTGTTACAAGCAGGGGGGATATCACAACACACCACGAGTCACATGCGAAGCCAACCTCCACCTTGAAACAGGTGACCTACTGAAATCACATCACAAAAGGCTCATCTGAGATCACCAGGAGAGGAGGGGATGTCTGTTACAAGCAGGGGGCATATCACAAAACACCAGGAGTCACAGGGGAAGCCAATCTCAACCTTGAAACAGGTGTCCAACTGAAATGACATCACAAAGGGCTCACCTGAGTTCCCCTGGAGAGGAGGGGATGTCTGTTACAAGCAGGGGAGATATCACAAAGCGGTCACCTGAGTTCCCCTGGAGAGGAGGGAATGTCTCTTACAGGCAGGAGGGATATCACAAAGCACTCCCCCTGCAGAGGAGGGGATGTCTGTTACAAGCAGGGGGGATATCACAACACACCAGGAGTCACAGGGGAAGCTAACCACCACATTGAAATAGGTGACCAACTGAAATGACATCACAAAGCGCTCACTTGAGTTCCCCTGGAGAGGAGGGGATGTCTGTTACAAGCAGGGGGGATATCACAACACACCAGGAGTCACAGGGGAAGCCAACCTCCAGCTTGAAACAGGTGACCAACTGAAATGACATCACAAAGCGCTCACTTGAGTTCCCCTGGAGAGGAGGGGATGTCTGTTACAGGCAGGGGGGATATCACAACACACCAGGAGTCACAGGGGAAGCCAACCTCCACATTGAAATAGGTGACCAACTGAAATGACATCACAAAGCGCTCACTTGAGTTCCCCTAGAGAGGAGGGGATCTCTGTTACAAGCAGGGGGGATATCACAACACACGAGGAGTCACAGGGGAAGCCAACCTCCACCTTGAAACAGGTGACCAACTGAAATGACATCACAAAGCGCTCACCTGAGTTCCCCTGGAGAGGAGGAGATCTCTGTTACAAGCAGGGGGGATATCACAAAGCGCTCACCTGAGTTCCCCTGGAGAGGTGGGGATGTCTGTTACAAGCAGGGGGGATATCACAAAGCGCTCACTTGAGTTCCCCTGGAGAGGAGGGGATCTCTGTTACAAGCAGGGGGGATGTCACAACACACGAAGAGTCACAGGGGAAGCCAACCTCCACCTTGAAACTGGTGACCAACTGAAATGACATCACAAAGCGCTCACCTGAGTTCACCAGGAGAGGAGGGGATGTGTGTTACAAGCAGGGGGGATATCACAACACACCAGGCGTCACAGGGGAAGCCAACCTAAACCTTGAAACAGGAGAGCAACTGAAATGACATCACAAAGCGCTCACCTGAGTTCACCTGTAGAGGAGGGGATGTCTGTTACAAGCAGGGGGGATATCACAAAGCGCACACCTGAGTTCCCCTGGGGAGGAGGGGATGTGTGTTACAAACAGGGGGGATATCACAAAACACCACGAGTCACAGGGGAAGCCAACCTCAACCTTGAAACAGGAGAGCAACTGAAATGACATCACAAAGCGCTCACCTGAGTTCACCTGGAGAGGAGGGGATGTCTGTTACAAGCAGGGGGCATATCACAAAACACCAGGAGTCACAGGGGAAGCCAATCTCAACCTTTAAACAGGTGTCCAACTGAAATGACATCACAAAGGGCTCACCTGAGTTCCCCTGGAGAGGAGGGGATGTCTGTTACAAGCAGGGGGGATATCACAAAGCGCTCCCCCTGCAGAGAAGGGGATGTCTGTTACAAGCAGGGGGGATATCACAACACACCAGGAGTCACAGGGGAAGCCAACCTCCACCTTGAAACAGGTGACCAACTGAAATGACATCACAAAGCGCTCACTTGAGTTCCCCTGGAGAGGAGGGGATGTCTGTTACAAGCAGGGGGGATAGCACAACACACCAGGAGTCACAGGGGAAGCGAACCTCCACATTGAAATAGGTGACCAAATGAAATGACATCACAAAGCGCTCACTTGAGTTCCCCTGGAGAGGAGGGGATGTCTGTTACAAGCAGGGGGGATATCACAACACACCAGGAGTCACAGGGGAAGCCAACCACCACATTGAAATAGGTGACCAACTGAAATGACATCACAAAGCGCTCACTTGAGTTCCCCTGGAGAGGAGGGGATGTCTGTTACAAGCAGTGGGGATATCACAACACACCAGGAGTCACAGGGGAAGCCAACCTCCACCTTGAAACAGGTGACCAACTGAAATGACATCACAAAGCGCTCACTTGAGTTCCCCTGGAGAGGAGAGGATGTCTGTTACAGGCAGGGGGGATATCACAACACACCAGGAGTCACAGGGGAAGCCAACCTCCACATTGAAACAGGTGACCAACTGAAATGACATCACAAAGCGCTCACCTGAGTTCCCCTGGAGAGGAGGAGATCTCTGTTACAAGCAGGGGGGATATCACAACACACCAGGAGTCACAGGGGAAGCCAACCTCCACCTTGAAACAGGTGACCAACTGAAATGACATCACAAAGCGCTCACTTGAGTTCCCCTGGAGAGGAGGGGATGTCTGTTACAGGCAGGGGGGATATCACAACACACGAGGAGTCACAGGGGAAGCCAACCTCCACCTTGAAACAGGTGACCAACTGAAATGACATCACAAAGCGCTCACCTGAGTTCCCCTGGAGAGGAGGAGATCTCTGTTACAAGCAGGGGGGATATCACAAAGCGCTCACCTGAGTTCCCCTGGAGAGGTGGGGATGTCTGTTACAAGCAGGGGGGATATCACAAAGCGCTCACTTGAGTTCCCCTGGAGAGGAGGGGATCTCTGTTACAAGCAGGGGGGATGTCACAAAACACAAAGAATCACAGGAGAAGCCAACCTCCACCTTGAAACAGGTGACCAACTGAAATGACATCACAAAGCGCTCACCTGAGTTCACCAGGAGAGGAGGGGATGTGTGTTACAAGCAGGGGGGATATCACAACACACTAGGCGTCACAGGGGAAGCCAACCTCAACCTTGAAACAGGAGAGCAACTGAAATGACATCACAAAGCGCTCACCTGAGTTCACCTGGAGAGGAGGGGATGTCTGTTACAAGCAGGGGGGATATCACAAAGCGCTCACCTGAGTTCCCCTGGGGAGGAGGGGATGTGTGTTACAAGCAGGGGGGATATCACAAAACACCACGAGTCACAGGCGAAGCCAACCTCCACCTTGAAACAGGTGACCTACTGAAATCACATCACAAAGGGCTCATCTGAGTTCACCAGGAGAGGAGGGGATGTCTGTTACAAGCAGGGGGCATATCACAAAACACCAGGAGTCACAGGGGAAGCCAATCTCAACCTTGAAACAGGTGTCCAACTGAAATGACATCACAAAGGGCTCACCTGAGTTCCCCTGCAGAGAAGGGGATGTCTGTTACAAGCAGGGGGGATATCACAACATACCTGGAGTCACAGGGGAAGCCAACCTCCAGCTTGAAACAGGTGACCAACTGAAATGACATCACAAAGCGCTCACTTGAGTTCCCCTGGAGAGGAGGGGATGTCTGTTACAAGCAGGGGGGATACCACAACACACCAGGAGTCACAGGGGAAGCCAACCACCACATTGAGATAGGTGACCAACTGAAATGACATCACAAAGCGCTCACTTGAGTTCCCCTGGAGAGGACGGGATCTCTGTTACAAGCAGGGGGGATATCACAACACACCAGGAGTCACAGGGGAAGCCAACCTCCACCTTGAAACAGGTGACCAACTGAAATGACATCACAAAGCGCTCACTTGAGTTCCCCTGGAGAGGAGGGGATGTCTGTTACAGGCAGGGGGGATATCACAACACACCAGGAGTCACAGGGGAAGCCAACCTCCACATTGAAATAGGTGACCAAATGAAATGACATCACAAAGCGCTCACTTGAGTTCCCCTGGAGAGGAGGGGATCTCTGTTACAAGCAGGGGGGATATCACAACACACGAGGAGTCACAGGGGAAGCCAACCTCCACCTTGAAACAGGTGACCAACTGAAATGACATCACAAAGCGCTCACCTGAGTTCCCCTGGAGAGGAGGTGATCTCTGTTACAAGCAGGGGGGGATATCATAAAGCGCTCACCTGAGTTCCCCAGGAGAGGAAGGGATGTCTGTTACAAGCAGGGGGATGTCACAACACACCAGGAGTCACAGGGGAAGCCAACCTCCACCTTGAAACAGGTGACCAACTGAAATGACATCACAAAGCGCTCACTTGAGTTCCCCTGGAGAGGAGGGGATGTCTGTTACAGGCAGGGGGGATATCACAACACACCAGGAGTCACAGGGGAAGCCAACATCCACATTGAAATAGGTGACCAACTGAAATGACATCACAAAGCGCTCACTTGAGTTCCCCTAGAGAGGAGGGGATCTCTGTTACAAGCAGGGGGGATATCACAACACACGAGGAGTCACAGGGGAAGCCAACCTCCACCTTGAAACAGGTGACCAACTGAAATGACATCACAAAGCGCTCACCTGAGTTCCCCTGGAGAGGAGGAGATCTCTGTTACAAGCAGGGGGGATATCACAAAGCGCTCACCTGAGTTCCCCTGGAGAGGTGGGGATGTCTGTTACAAGCAGGGGAGATATAACAAAGCGCTCACTTGAGTTCCCCTGGAGAGGAGGGGATCTCTGTTACAACCAGGGGGGATGTCACAACACACGAAGAGTCACAGGGGAAGCCAACCTCCACCTTGAAACAGGTGACCAACTGAAATGACATCACAAAGCGCTCACCTGAGTTCACCAGGAGAGGAGGGGATGTGTGTTACAAGCAGGGGGGATATCACAACACACCAGGCGTCACAGGGGAAGCCAACCTCAACCTTGAAACAGGAGAGCAACTGAAATGACATCACAAAGCGCTCACCTGAGTTCACCTGTAGAGGAGGGGATGTCTGTTACAAGCAGGGGGGATATCACAAAGCGCACACCTGAGTTCCCCTGGGGAGGAGGGGATGTGTGTTACAAGCAGGGGGGATATCACAAAACACCACGAGTCACAGGCGAAGCCAACCTCCACCTTGAAACAGGTGACCTACTGAAATCACATCACAAAGGGCTCATCTGAGTTCACCAGGAGAGGAGGGGATATCTGTTACAAGCAGGGGGCATATCACAAAACACCAGGAGTCACAGGGGAAGCCAATCTCAACCTTGAAACAGGTGTCCAACTGAAATGACATCACAAAGGGCTCACCTGAGTTCCCCTGGAGAGGAGGGGATGTCTGTTACAAGCAGGGGGGATATCACAAAGCGCTCCCCCTGCAGAGAAGGGGATGTCTGTTACAAGCAGGGGGGATATCACAACATACCTGGAGTCACAGGGGAAGCCAACCTCCAGCTTGAAACAGGTGACCAACTGAAATGACATCACAAAGCGCTCACTTGAGTTCCCCTGGAGAGGAGGGGATGTCTGTTACAAGCAGGGGGAATACCACAACACACCAGGAGTCACAGGGGAAGCCAACCTCCACATTGAAACAGGTGACCAACTGAAATGACATCACAAAGCGCTCACCTGAGTTCCCCTGGAGAGGAGGAGATCTCTGTTACAAGCAGGGGGGATATCACAACACACCAGGAGTCACAGGGGAAGCCAACCTCCACCTTGAAACAGGTGACCAACTGAAATGACATCACAAAGCGCTCACTTGAGTTCCCCTGGAGAGGAGGGGATGTCTGTTACAGGCAGGGGGGATATCACAACACACCAGGAGTCACAGGGGAAGCCAACCTCCACATTGAAACAGGTGACCAACTGAAATGACATCACAAAGCGCTCACCTGAGTTCCCCTGGAGAGGAGGAGATCTCTGTTACAAGCAGGGGGGATATCACAACACACCAGGAGTCACAGGGGAAGCCAACCTCCACCTTGAAACAGGTGACCAACTGAAATGACATCACAAAGCGCTCACTTGAGTTCCCCTGGAGAGGAGGGGATGTCTGTTACAGGCAGGGGGGATATCACAACACACGAGGAGTCACAGGGGAAGCCAACCTCCACCTTGAAACAGGTGACCAACTGAAATGACATCACAAAGCGCTCACCTGAGTTCCCCTGGAGAGGAGGAGATCTCTGTTACAAGCAGGGGGGATATCACAAAGCGCTCACTTGAGTTCCCCTGGAGAGGAGGGGATCTCTGTTACAAGCAGGGGGGATGTCACAAAACACAAAGAGTCACAGGAGAAGCCAACCTCCACCTTGAAACAGGTGACCAACTGAAATGACATCACAAAGCGCTCACCTGAGTTCACCAGGAGAGCAGGGGATGTGTGTTACAAGCAGGGGGGATATCACAACACACTAGGCGTCACAGGGGAAGCCAACCTCAACCTTGAAACAGGAGAGCAACTGAAATGACATCACAAAGCGCTCACCTGAGTTCACCTGGAGAGGAGGGGATGTCTGTTACAAGCAGGGGGGATATCACAAAGCGCTCACCTGAGTTCCCCTGGGGAGGAGGGGATGTGTGTTACAAGCAGGGGGGATATCACAAAACACCACGAGTCACAGGCGAAGCCAACCTCCACCTTGAAACAGGTGACCTACTGAAATCACATCACAAAGGGCTCATCTGAGTTCACCAGGAGAGGAGGGGATGTCTGTTACAAGCAGGGGGCATATCACAAAACACCAGGAGTCACAGGGGAAGCCAATCTCAACCTTGAAACAGGTGTCCAACTGAAATGACATCACAAAGGGCTCACCTGAGTTCCCCTGGAGAGGAGGGGATGTCTGTTACAAGCAGGGGGGATATCACAAAGCGCTCCCCCTGCAGAGAAGGGGATGTCTGTTACAAGCAGGGGGGATATCACAACATACCTGGAGTCACAGGGGAAGCCAACCTCCAGCTTGAAACAGGTGACCAACTGAAATGACATCACAAAGCGCTCACTTGAGTTCCCCTGGAGAGGAGGGGATGTCTGTTACAAGCAGGGGGGATACCACAACACACCAGGAGTCACAGGGGAAGCCAACCACCACATTGAGATAGGTGACCAACTGAAATGACATCACAAAGCGCTCACTTGAGTTCCCCTGGAGAGGACGGGATCTCTGTTACAAGCAGGGGGGATATCACAACACACCAGGAGTCACAGGGGAAGCCAACCTCCACCTTGAAACAGGTGACCAACTGAAATGACATCACAAAGCGCTCACTTGAGTTCCCCTGGAGAGGAGGGGATGTCTGTTACAGGCAGGGGGGATATCACAACACACGAGGAGTCACAGGGGAAGCCAACCTCCACCTTGAAACAGGTGACTAACTGAAATGACATCACAAAGCGCTCACCTGAGTTCCCCTAGAGAGGAGGAGATCTCTGTTACAAGCAGGGGGGATATCACAAAGCGCTCACCTGAGTTCCCCTGGAGAGGTGGGGATGTCTGTTACAAGCAGGGGGGATATCACAAAGCGCTCACTTGAGTTCCCCTGGAGAGGAGGGGATCTCTGTTACAAGCAGGGGGGATGTCACAACACACGAAGAGTCACAGGGGAAGCCAACCTCCACCTTGAAACAGGTGACCAACTGAAATGACATCACAAAGCGCTCACCTGAGTTCACCAGGAGAGGAGGGGATGTGTGTTACAAGCAGGGGGGATATCACAACACACTAGGCGTCACAGGGGAAGCCAACCTCAACCTTGAAACAGGAGAGCAACTGAAATGACATCACAAAGCGCTCACCTGAGTTCACCTGGAGAGGAGGGGATGTCTGTTACAAGCAGGGGGGATATCACAAAGCGCTCACCTGAGTTCCCCTGGGGAGGAGGGGATGTGTGTTACAAGCAGGGGGGATATCACAAAACACCACGAGTCACAGGCGAAGCCAACCTCCACCTTGAAACAGGTGACCTACTGAAATCACATCACAAAGGGCTCATCTGAGTTCACCAGGAGAGGAGGGGATGTCTGTTACAAGCAGGGGGCATATCACAAAACACCAGGAGTCACAGGGGAAGCCAATCTCAACCTTGAAACAGGTGTCCAACTGAAATGACATCACAAAGGGCTCACCTGAGTTCCCCTGCAGAGAAGGGGATGTCTGTTACAAGCAGGGGGGATATCACAACATACCTGGAGTCACAGGGGAAGCCAACCTCCAGCTTGAAACAGGTGACCAACTGAAATGACATCACAAAGCGCTCACTTGAGTTCCCCTGGAGAGGAGGGGATGTCTGTTACAAGCAGGGGGGATACCACAACACATCAGGAGTCACAGGGGAAGCCAACCACCACATTGAGATAGGTGACCAACTGAAATGACATCACAAAGCGCTCACTTGAGTTCCCCTGGAGAGGACGGGATCTCTGTTACAAGCAGGGGGGATATCACAACACACCAGGAGTCACAGGGGAAGCCAACCTCCACCTTGAAACAGGTGACCAACTGAAATGACATCACAAAGCGCTCACTTGAGTTCCCCTGGAGAGGAGGGGATGTCTGTTACAGGCAGGGGGGATATCACAACACACCAGGAGTCACAGGGGAAGCCAACCTCCACATTGAAATAGGTGACCAAATGAAATGACATCACAAAGCGCTCACTTGAGTTCCCCTGGAGAGGAGGGGATCTCTGTTACAAGCAGGGGGGATATCACAACACACGAGGAGTCACAGGGGAAGCCAACCTCCACCTTGAAACAGGTGACCAACTGAAATGACATCACAAAGCGCTCACTTGAGTTCCCCTGGAGAGGAGGTGATCTCTGTTACAAGCAGGGGGGGATATCATAAAGCGCTCACCTGAGTTCCCCAGGAGAGGAAGGGATGTCTGTTACAAGCAGGGGGATGTCACAACACACCAGGAGTCACAGGGGAAGCCAACCTCCACCTTGAAACAGGTGACCAACTGAAATGACATCACAAAGCGCTCACTTGAGTTCCCCTGGAGAGGAGGGGATGTCTGTTACAGGCAGGGGGGATATCACAACACACCAGGAGTCACAGGGGAAGCCAACATCCACATTGAAATAGGTGACCAACTGAAATGACATCACAAAGCGCTCACTTGAGTTCCCCTAGAGAGGAGGGGATCTCTGTTACAAGCAGGGGGGATATCACAACACACGAGGAGTCACAGGGGAAGCCAACCTCCACCTTGAAACAGGTGACCAACTGAAATGACATCACAAAGCGCTCACCTGAGTTCCCCTGGAGAGGAGGAGATCTCTGTTACAAGCAGGGGGGATATCACAAAGCGCTCACCTGAGTTCCCCTGGAGAGGTAGGGATGTCTGTTACAAGCAGGGGGGATATAACAAAGCGCTCACTTGAGTTCCCCTGGAGAGGAGGGGATCTCTGTTACAACCAGGGGGGATGTCACAACACACGAAGAGTCACAGGGGAAGCCAACCTCCACCTTGAAACAGGTGACCAACTGAAATGACATCACAAAGCGCTCACCTGAGTTCACCAGGAGAGGAGGGGATGTGTGTTACAAGCAGGGGGGATATCACAACACACCAGGCGTCACAGGGGAAGCCAACCTCAACCTTGAAACAGGAGAGCAACTGAAATGACATCACAAAGCGCTCACCTGAGTTCACCTGTAGAGGAGGGGATGTCTGTTACAAGCAGGGGGGATATCACAAAGCGCACACCTGAGTTCCCCTGGGGAGGAGGGGATGTGTGTTACAAGCAGGGGGGATATCACAAAACACCACGAGTCACAGGCGAAGCCAACCTCCACCTTGAAACAGGTGACCTACTGAAATCACATCACAAAGGGCTCATCTGAGTTCACCAGGAGAGGAGGGGATATCTGTTACAAGCAGGGGGCATATCACAAAACACCAGGAGTCACAGGGGAAGCCAATCTCAACCTTGAAACAGGTGTCCAACTGAAATGACATCACAAAGGGCTCACCTGAGTTCCCCTTGAGAGGAGGGGATGTCTGTTACAAGCAGGGGGGATATCACAAAGCGCTCCCCCTGCAGAGAAGGGGATGTCTGTTACAAGCAGGGGGGATATCACAACATACCTGGAGTCACAGGGGAAGCCAACCTCCAGCTTGAAACAGGTGACCAACTGAAATGACATCACAAAGCGCTCACTTGAGTTCCCCTGGAGAGGAGGGGATGTCTGTTACAAGCAGGGGGGATACCACAACACACCAGGAGTCACAGGGGAAGCCAACCACCACATTGAGATAGGTGACCAACTGAAATGACATCACAAAGCGCTCACTTGAGTTCCCCTGGAGAGGACGGGATCTCTGTTACAAGCAGGGGGGATATCACAACACACCAGGAGTCACAGGGGAAGCCAACCTCCACCTTGAAACAGGTGACCAACTGAAATGACATCACAAAGCGCTCACTTGAGTTCCCCTGGAGAGGAGGGGATGTCTGTTACAGGCAGGGGGGATATCACAACACACCAGGAGTCACAGGGGAAGCCAACCTCCACATTGAAATAGGTGACCAAATAAAATGACATCACAAAGCGCTCACTTGAGTTCCCCTGGAGAGGAGGGGATCTGTGTTACAAGCAGGGGGGATATCACAGCACACGAGGAGTCACAGGGGAAGCCAACCTCCACCTTGAAACAGGTGACCAACTGAAATGACATCACAAAGCGCTCACCTGAGTTCCCCTGGAGAGGAGGTGATCTCTGTTACAAGCAGGGGAGGATATCATAAAGCGCTCACCTGAGTTCCCCAGGAGAGGAAGGGATGTCTGTTACAAGCAGGGGGATGTCACAACACACCAGGAGTCACAGGGGAAGCCAACCTCCACCTTGAAACAGGTGACCAACTGAAATGACATCACAAAGCGCTCACTTGAGTTCCCCTGGAGAGGAGGGGATCTCTATTACAGGCAGGGGGGATATCACAACACACCAGGAGTCACAGGGGAAGCCAACCTCCACATTGAAATAGGTGACCAACTGAAATGACATCACAAAGCGCTCACTTGAGTTCCCCTAGAGAGGAGGGGATCTCTGTTACAAGCAGGGGGGATATCACAACACACGAGGAGTCACAGGGGAAGCCAACCTCCACCTTGAAACAGGTGACCAACTGAAATGACATCACAAAGCGCTCACCTGAGTTCCCCTGGAGAGGAGGAGATCTCTGTTACAAGCAGGGGGGATATCACAAAGCGCTCACCTGAGTTCCCCTGGAGAGGTGGGGATGTCTGTTACAAGCAGGGGGGATATAACAAAGCGCTCACTTGAGTTCCCCTGGAGAGGAGGGGATCTCTGTTACAACCAGGGGGGATGTCACAACACACGAAGAGTCACAGGGGAAGCCAACCTCCACCTTGAAACAGGTGACCAACTGAAATGACATCACAAAGCGCTCACCTGAGTTCACCTGTAGAGGAGGGGATGTCTGTTACAAGCAGGGGGGATATCACAAAGCGCACACCTGAGTTCCCCTGGGGAGGAGGGGATGTGTGTTACAAGCAGGGGGGATATCACAAAACACCACGAGTCACAGGCGAAGCCAACCTCCACCTTGAAACAGGTGACCTACTGAAATCACATCACAAAGGGCTCATCTGAGTTCACCAGGAGTCACAGGGGAAGCCAACCTCCACCTTGAAAAAGGTGACCTACTGGAATGACATCACAAAGCACTCACCTGAGTTCACCTGGAGAGGAGGGCATGTCTGTTACAAGCAGGGGGGATATCACAATACACCAAGAGTCACAGGGGAAGCCAATCTCAACCTTGAAACAGGTGACCAATTGAAATGACATCACAAAGCGCTCACCTGAGTTCACCTGGAGAGGAGGGGATGTCTGTTACAAGCAGGGGGGATATCACAAAGCGCTCACCTGAGTTCCCCTGGGGAGGAGGGGATGTCTGTTACAAGCAGGGGGCATATCACAAAACACCAGGAGTCACAGGGGAAGCCAATCTCAACCTTGAAACAGGTGTCCAACTGAAATGACAACACAAAGGGCTCACCTGAGTTCCCCTGGAGAGGAGGGGATGTCTGTTACAAGCAGGGGGGATATCACAAAGCGCTCCCCCTGCAGAGAAGGGGATGTCTGTTACAAGCAGGGGGGATATCACAACACACCAGGAGTCACAGGGGAAGCCAACCTCCACCTTGAAACAGGTGACCAACTGAAATGACATCACAAAGCGCTCACTTGAGTTCCCCTGGAGAGGAGGGGATGTCTGTTACAGGCAGGGGGGATATCACAACACACCAGGAGTCACAGGGGAAGCCAACCTCCACATTGAAATAGGTGACCAAATGAAATGACATCACAAAGCGCTCACTTGAGTTCCCCTGGAGAGGAGGGGATGTCTGTTACAAGCAGGGGGGATATCACAACACACCAGGAGTCACAGGGGAAGCCAACCACCACATTGAAATAGGTGACCAACTGAAATGACATCACAAAGCGCTCACTTGAGTTCCCCTGGAGAGGAGGGGATGTCTGTTACAAGCAGGGGGGATATCACAACACACCAGGAGTCACAGGGGAAGCCAACCTCCACCTTGAAACAGGTGACCAACTGAAATGACATCACAAAGCGCTCACTTGAGTTCCCCTGGAGAGGAGGGGATGTCTGTTACAGGCAGGGGGGATATCACAACACACCAGGAGTCACAGGGGAAGCCAACCTCCACATTGAAATAGGTGACCAACTGAAATGACATCACAAAGCGCTCACTTGAGTTCCCCTGGAGAGGAGGGGATGTCTGTTACAAGCAGGGGGGATATCACAACACACCAGGAGTCACAGGGGAAGCCAACCTCCACCTTGAAACAGGTGACCAACTGAAATGACATCACAAAGCGCTCACTTGAGTTCCCCTGGAGAGGAGGGGATGTCTGTTACAGGCAGGGGGGATATCACAACACACGAGGAGTCACAGGGGAAGCCAACCTCCACCTTGAAACAGGTGACCAACTGAAATGACCTCACAAAGCGCTCACCTGAGTTCCCCTGGAGAGGAGGAGATCTCTGTTACAAGCAGGGGGGATATCACAAAACGCTCACCTGCGTTCCCCTGGAGAGGTGGGGATGTCTGTTACAAGAAGGGGGGATATCACAAAGCGCTCACTTGAGTTCCCCTGGAGAGGAGGGGATCTCTGTTACAAGCAGGGGGGATGTCACAACACACGAAGAGTCACAGGGGAAGCCAACCTCCACCTTGAAACAGGTGACCAACTGAAATGACATCACAAAGCGCTCACCTGAGTTCACCAGGAGAGGGGGGATGTGTGTTACAAGCAGGGGGGATATCACAACACACTAGGCGTCACAGGGGAAGCCAACCTCAACCTTGAAACAGGAGAGCAACTGAAATGACATCACAAAGCGCTCACCTGAGTTCACCTGGAGAGGAGGGGATGTGTGTTACAAGCAGGGGGGATATCACAAAACACCACGAGTCACAGGCGAAGCCAACCTCCACCTTGAAACAGGTGACCTACTGAAATCACATCACAAAGGGCTCATCTGAGTTCACCAGGAGAGGAGGGGATGTCTGTTACAAGCAGGGGGCATATCACAAAACACCAGGAGTCACAGGGGAAGCCAACCTCCACCTTGAAACAGGTGTCCAACTGAAATGACATCACAAAGGGCTCACCTGAGTTCCCCTGGAGAGGAGGGGATGTCTGTTACAGGCAGGGGGGATATCACAACACATCAGGAGTCACAGGGGAAGCCAACCTCCACATTGAAATAGGTGACCAACTGAAATGACATCACAAAGCGCTCACTTGAGTTCCCCTGGAGAGGAGGGGATCTCTGTTACAAGCAGGGGGGATATCACAACACACGAGGAGTCACAGGGGAAGCCAAACTCCACCTTGAAACAGGTGACCAACTGAAATGACATCACAAAGCGCTCACCTGAGTTCACCTGGAGAGGAGGGGATGTCTGTTACAAGCAGGGGGGATATCACAAAGCGCTCACCTGAGTTCCCCTGGGGAGGAGGGGATGTGTGTTACAAGCAGGGGGGATATCACAAAACACCACGAGTCACAGGCGAAGCCAACCTCCACCTTGAAACAGGTGACCTACTGAAATCACATCACAAAGGGCTCATCTGAGTTCACCAGGAGAGGAGGGGATGTCTGTTACAAGCAGGGGGCATATCACAAAACACCAGGAGTCACAGGGGAAGCCAATCTCAACCTTGAAACAGGTGACCAACTGAAATGACATCACAAAGCGCTCACTTGAGTTCCCCTGGAGAGGACGGGATCTCTGTTACAAGCAGGGGGGATATCACAACACACCAGGAGTCACAGGGGAAGCCAATCTCCACCTTGAAACAGGTGACCAACTGAAATGACATCACAAAGCGCTCACCTGAGTTCCCCTGGAGAGGAGGAGATCTCTGTTACAAGCAGTGGGGATATCACAAAGTGCTCACCTGAGTTCCCCTGGAGAGGAGGGGATCTCTGTTACAAGCAGGGGGGATGTCACAACACACCAGGCGTCACAGGGGAAGCCAACCTCAACCTTGAAACAGGTGACCAACTGAAATGACATCACAAAGCGCTCACCTGAGTTCACCTGGAGAGGAGGGGATGTCTGTTACAAGCAGGGGGGATATCACAAAGCGCTCACCTGAGTTCCCCTGGGGAGGAGGGGATGTGTGTTACAAGCAGGGGGGATATCACAAAACACCACGAGTCACAGGCGAAGCCAACCTCCACCTTGAAACAGGTGACCTACTGAAATCACATCACAAAGGGCTCATCAGAGTTCACCAGGAGAGGAGGGGATGTCTGTTACAAGCAGGGGGCATATCACAAAACACCAGGAGTCACAGGGGAAGCCAATCTCAACCTTGAAACAGGTGTCCAACTGAAATGACATCACAAAGGGCTCACCTGAGTTCCCCTGGAGAGGAGGGGATGTCTGTTACAAGCAGGGGGGATATCACAAAGCGCTCCCCCTGCAGAGAAGGGGATGTCTGTTACAAGCAGGGGGGATATCACAACATACCTGGAGTCACAGGGGAAGCCAACCTCCACCTTGAAACAGGTGACCAACTGAAATGACATCACAAAGCGCTCGAGTTCCCCTGGAGAGGAGGGGATGTCTGTTACAGGCAGGGGGGATATCACAACATACCTGGAGTCACAGGGGAAGCCAACCTCCACCTTGAAACAGGTGACCAACTGAAATGACATCACAAAGCGCTCACTTGAGTTCCCCTGGAGAGGAGGGGATGTCTGTTACAGGCAGGGGGGATATCACAACATACCTGGAGTCACAGGGGAAGCCAACCTCCACCTTGAAACAGGTGACCAACTGAAATGACATCACAAAGCGCTCACTTGAGTTCCCCTGGAGAGGAGGGGATGTCTGTTACAGGCAGGGGGGATATCACAACATACCTGGAGTCACAGGGGAAGCTAACCTCCACATTGAGATAGGTGACCAACTGAAATGACATCACAAAGCGCTCACTTGAGTTCCCCTGGAGAGGAGGGGATCTCTGTTACAAGCAGGGGGGATATCACAACACACGAGGAGTCACAGGGGAAGCCAAACTCCACCTTGAAACAGATGACCAACTGAAATGACATCACAAAGCGCTCACCTGAGTTCCCCTGGAGAGGAGGAGATCTCTGTTACAAGCAGGGGGGATATCACAGAGCGCTCACCTGAATTCCCCTGGAGAGGAGGGGATCTCTGTTACAAGCAGGGGGGATGTCACAACACACGAAGAGTCACAGGGGAAGCCAACCTCCACCTTGAAACAGGTGACCAACTGAAATGACATCACAAAGCGCTCACCTGAGTTCACCAGGAGAGGAGGGGATGTGTGTTACAAGCAGGGGGGATATCACAACACACCAGGCGTCACAGGGGAAGCCAACCTCAACCTTGAAACAGGAGAGCAACTGAAATGACATCACAAAGCGCTCACCTGAGTTCACCTGGAGAGGAGGGGATGTCTGTTACAAGCAGGGGGGATATCACAAAGCGCTCACCTGAGTTCCCCTGGGGAGGAGGGGATGTGTGTTACAAGCAGGGGGGATATCACAAAACACCACGAGTCACAGGCGAAGCCAACCTCCACCTTGAAACAGGTGACCTACTGAAATGACATCACAAAGGGCTCACCTGAGTTCCCCTGGAGAGGAGGGGATGTCTGTTACAAGCAGGGGGGATATCACAAAGCGCTCCCCCTGCAGAGAAGGGGATGTCTGTTACAAGCAGGGGGGATATCAAAACATACCTGGAGTCACAGGGGAAGCCAACCTCCACCTTGAAACAGGTGACCAACTGAAATGACATCACAAAGTGCTCACTTGAGTTCCCCTGGAGAGGAGGGGATGTCTGTTACAGGCAGGGGGGATATCACAACATACCTGGAGTCACAGGGGAAGCCAACCTCCACCTTGAAACAGGTGACCAACTGAAATGACATCACAAAGCGCTCACTTGAGTTCCCCTGGAGAGGAGGGGATGTCTGTTACAGGCAGGGGGGATATCACAACACACCAGGAGTCACAGGGGAAGTCAACCTCCACATTGAGATAGGTGACCAACTGAAATGACATCACAAAGCGCTCACTTGAGTTCCCCTGGAGAGGAGGGGATCTCTGTTACAAGCAGGGGGGATATCACAACACACGAGGAGTCACAGGGGAAGCCAAACTCCACCTTGAAACAGATGACCAACTGAAATGACATCACAAAGCGCTCACCTGAGTTCCCCTGGAGAGGAGGAGATCTCTGTTACAAGCAGGGGGGATATCACAGAGCGCTCACCTGAATTCCCCTGGAGAGGAGGGGATCTCTGTTACAAGCAGGGGGGATGTCACAACACACGAAGAGTCACAGGGGAAGCCAACCTCCACCTTGAAACAGGTGACCAACTGAAATGACATCACAAAGCGCTCACCTGAGTTCACCAGGAGAGGAGGGGATGTGTGTTACAAGCAGGGGGGATATCACAACACACCAGGCGTCACAGGGGAAGCCAACCTCAACCTTGAAACAGGAGAGCAACTGAAATGACATCACAAAGCGCTCACCTGAGTTCACCTGGAGAGGAGGGGATGTCTGTTACAAGCAGGGGGGATATCACAAAGCGCTCACCTGAGTTCCCCTGGGGAGGAGGGGATGTGTGTTACAAGCAGGGGGGATATCACAAAACACCACGAGTCACAGGCGAAGCCAACCTCCACCTTGAAACAGGTGACCTACTGAAATGACATCACAAAGGGCTCACCTGAGTTCCCCTGGAGAGGAGGGGATGTCTGTTACAAGCAGGGGGGATATCACAAAGCGCTCCCCCTGCAGAGAAGGGGATGTCTGTTACAAGCAGGGGGGATATCAAAACATACCTGGAGTCACAGGGGAAACCAACCTCCACCTTGAAACAGGTGACCAACTGAAATGACATCACAAAGTGCTCACTTGAGTTCCCCTGGAGAGGAGGGGATGTCTGTTACAGGCAGGGGGGATATCACAACATACCTGGAGTCACAGGGGAAGCCAACCTCCACCTTGAAACAGGTGACCAACTGAAATGACATCACAAAGCGCTCACTTGAGTTCCCCTGGAGAGGAGGGGATGTCTGTTACAGGCAGGGGGGATATCACAACACACCAGGAGTCACAGGGGAAGTCAACCTCCACATTGAGATAGGTGACCAACTGAAATGACATCACGAAGCGCTCACTTGAGTTCCGCTGGAGAGGACAGGATCTCTGTTACAAGCAGGGGGGATATCACAACACACCAGGAGTCACAGGGGAAGCCAACCTCCACCTTGAAACAGATGACCAACTGAAATGACATCACAAAGCGCTCACCTGAGTTCCCCTGGAGAGGAGGGGATCTCTGTTACAAGCAGGGGGGGATATCACAAAGCGCTCACCTGAGTTCCCCAGGAGAGGAAGGGATGTCTGTTACAAGCAGGGGGGATATCACAACACACCAGGAGTCACAGGGGAAGCCAACCTCCACATTGAAACAGGTGACAAACTGAAATGACATCACAAAGCACTCACCTGAGTTCCCCTGGAGAGGAGGGGATCTCTGTTACAAGCAGGGGGGATATCACAACACACCAGGAGTCACAGGGGAAGCCAACCTCAACCTTGAAACAGGTGACCAACTGAAATGACATCACAAAGCGCTCACCAGATTTCCCCTGGAGAGGAGGGGATGTCTGTTAAACGCAGGGGGGATATCACAACACACCAGGAGTCACAGGGGAAGCCAACCTCCACCTTGAAACAGGTGACCAACTGAAATGACATCACAAAGCGCTCACCTGAGTTCCGCTGGAGAGGAGGGGATGTCTGCTAAAAGCAGGGGGGATATCACAAAGCGCTCACCTGAGTTCCCCTGGAGAGGAGGGTATGTCTGTTACAAGCAGGGGGGATATCACAAAACACCAGGAGTCACAGGGGAAGCCAACCTCCACCTTGAAACAGGTGACCAACTGAAATGACATCACAAAGCGCTCACCTGAGTTCCGCTGGAGAGGAGGGGATGTCTGCTAAAAGCAGGGGGGATATCACAAAGCGCTCACCTGAGTTCCCCTGGAGAGGACGGTATGTCTGTTACAAGCAGGGGGGATATCACAAAGCGCTCACTTAAGTTCCCCTGGAGAGGAGGGGATGTCTGCTACAAGCAGGGGGGATATCACAAAGCGCTCACCTGAGTTCCCCTGGAGAGGAGGGGATGTCTGCTACAAGCAGGGGGGATATCACAAAGCGCTCACTTGAGTTCCCCTGGAGAGGAGGGGATGTCTGCTACAAGCAGGGGGGATATCACAAAGCGCTCACTTGAGTTCCCCTGGAGAGGAGGGGATGTCTGTTACAAGCAGGGGGGATGTCACAACACACGAGGAGTCACAGGGGAAGCCAACCTCCACCTTGTAACAGGTGACCAACTGAAATGACATCACAAAGCGCTCACTTGAGTTCCCCTGGAGAGGAGAGGATCTCTGTTACAAGCAGGGGGGATATCACAACACACCAGGAGTCATAGGGGAAGCCAACTTCCACCTTGAAACACGTGACCAACTGAAATGACATCACAAAGCGCTCACCTGAGTTCCCCTGGAGAGGAGGGGATGTCTGTTACAAGCAGGGGGGATATCACAAAGCACTCACCTGAGTTCCCTTGAAGAGGAGGGGATGTCTGTTACAAGCAGGGGGGATATCACAAAGCGCTCACTTGAGTTCCCCTGGAGAGGAGGGGATGTCTGTTACAAGCAGGGGGGATATCACAAAGCGCTCACCTAAGTTCCCCTGGAGAGGAGGGGATGTCTGTTACAAGCAGGGGGGATATCACAAAGCGCTCACCTGAGTTCCCCTGGAGAGGACGGGATGTCTGTTACAAGCAGGGGGGATATCACAAAGCGCTCACCTAAGTTCCCCTGGAGAGGAGGGGATGTCTGTTACAAGCAGGGGGGATATCACAAAGCGCTCACCTGAGTTCCCCTGGAGAGGACGGGATGTCTGTTACAAGCAGGGGGGATATCACAAAGCGCTCACCTAAGTTCCCCTGGAGAGGAGGGGATGTCTGTTACAAGCAGGGGGGATATCACAAAGCGCTCACTTGAGTTCCCCTGGAGAGGAGGGGATCTCTGTTACAAGCAGGGGGGATGTCACAACACACGAAGAGTCACAGGCGAAGCCAACCTCCGCCTTGAAACAGGTGACCTACTGAAATCACATCACAAAGGGCTCATCTGAGTTCACCAGGAGAGGAGGGGATGTCTTTTACAAGCAGGGGGCATATCACAAAACACCAGGAGTCACAGGGGAAGCCAATCTCAACCTTGAAACAGGTGTCCAACTGAAATGACATCACAAAGGGCTCACCTGAGTTCCCCTGGAGAGGAGGGGATGTCTGTTACAAGCAGGGGCGATATCACAAAGCGGTCACCTGAGTTCCCCAGGAGAGGAGGGAATGTCTCTTACAGGCAGGAGGGATATCACAAAGCGCTCCCCCTGCAGAGGAGGGGATGTCTGTTACAAGCAGGGGGGATATCACAACATACCAGGAGTCACAGGGGAAGCCAACCTCCACCTTGAAACAGGTGACCAACTGAAATGACATCACAAAGCGCTCACTTGAGTTCCCCTGGAGAGAAGGGGATGTCTGTTACAGGCAGGGGGGATATCACAACACACCAGGAGTCACAGGGGAAGCCAACCTCCACCTTGAAACACGTGACCAACTGAAATGACATCACAAAGCGCTCACCTGAGTTCCCCTGGAGAGGAGGGGATGTCTGTTACAAGCAGGGGGGATATCACAAAGCACTCACCTGAGTTCCCCTGAAGAGGAGGGGATGTCTGTTACAAGCAGGGGGGATATCACAAAGCGCTCACTTGAGTTCCCCTGGAGAGGAGGGGATCTCTGTTACAAGCAGGGGGGATATCACAAAGCGCTCACCTGAGTTCCCCTGGAGAGGAGGGGATGACTGTTACAAGCAGGGGGGATATCACAAAGCGCTCACCTAAGTTCCCCTGGAGAGGAGGGGATGTCTGTTACAAGCAGGGGGGATATCACAAAGCGCTCACTTGAGTTCCCCTGGAGAGGAGGGGATCTCTGTTACAAGCAGGGGGGATGTCACAACACACGAAGAGTCACAGGCAAATCCAACCTCCACCTTGAAACAGGTGACCTACTGAAATCACATCACAAAGGGCTCATCTGAGTTCACCAGGAGAGGAGGGGATGTCTTTTACAAGCAGGGGGCATATCACAAAACACCAGGAGTCACAGGGGAAGCCAATCTCAACCTTGAAACAGGTGTCCAACTGAAATGACATCACAAAGGGCTCACCTGAGTTCCCCTGGAGAGGAGGGGATGTCTGTTACAAGCAGGGGGGATATCACAAAGCGGGCACCTGAGTTCCCCAGGAGAGGAGGGAATGTCTCTTACAGGCAGGAGGGATATCACAAAGCGCTCCCCCTGCAGAGGAGGGGATGTCTGTTACAAGCAGGGGGGATATCACAACATACCAGGAGTCACAGGGGAAGCCAACCTCCACCTTGAAACAGGTGACCAACTGAAATGACATCACAAAGCGCTCACTTGAGTTCCCCTGGAGAGGAGGGGATCTCTGTTACAAGCAGGGGGGATATCACAACACACCAGGAGTCACCGGGGAAGCCAATCTCAACCTTGAAACAGGTGTCCAACTGAAATGACATCACAAAGGGCTCACCTGAGTTCCCCTGGAGAGGAGGGGATGTCTGTTACAAGCAGGGGGGATATCACAAAGCGGTCACCTGAGTTCCCCTGGAGAGGAGGGAATGTCTCTTACAGGCAGGAGGGATATCACAAAGCGCTCCCCCTGCAGAGGAGGGGATGTCTGTTACAAGCAGGGGGGATATCACAACATACCAGGAGTCACAGGGGAAGCCAACCAACACCTTGAAACAGGTGACCAACTGAAATGACATCTCAAAGCGCTCACTTGAGTTCCCCTGGAGAGGAGGGGATGTCTGTTAAAAGCAGGGGGGATATCACAACACACCAGGAGTCACAGGGGAAGCCAACCACCACATTGAAATAGGTGACCAACTGAAATGACATCACAAAGCGCTCACTTGAGTTCCCCTGGAGAGGAGGGGATGTCTGTTACAGGCAGGGGGGATATCACAACACACCAGGAGTCACAGGGGAAGCCAACCTCCACCTTGAACCAGGTGACCAACTGAAATGACATCACAAAGCGCTCACTTGAGTTCCCCTGGAGAGGAGGGGATGTCTGTTACAGGCAGGGGGGATATCACAACACACCAGGAGTCACAGGGGAAGCCAACCTCCACATTGAAATAGGTGACCAACTGAAATGACATCACAAAGCGCTCACTTGAGTTCCCCTGGAGAGGAGGGGATCTCTGTTACAAGCAGGAGGGATATCACAACACACGAGGAGTCACAGGGGAAGCCAACCTCCACCTTGAAACAGGTGACCGAAATGACATCACAAAGCGCTCACCTGAGTTCCCCTGGAGAGGAGGGGATCTCTGTTACAAGAAGGGGGGATATCACAACACACCAGGAGTCACAGGGGCAGCCAACCTCCACCTTGAAACAGGTGACCAACTGAAATGACATCACAAAGCGCTCACCTGAGTTCCCCTGGAGAGGAGGGGATATGTGTTACAAGCAGGGGGTATATCACAACACACCACGAGTCACAGGCGAAGCCAACCTCCACCTTGAAACAGGTGACCTACTGAAATGACATCACAAAGGGCTCATCTGAGTTCACCAGGAGAGGAGGTGATGTCTGTTACAAGCAGGGGGGATATCACAAAGCGCTCACCTGAGTTCCCCTGGAGAGGAGGGGATATGTGTTACAAGCAGGGGGGATGTCACAACACACCAGGAGTCACACGGGAAGCCAACCTCCACCTTTAAACACGTGACCAACTGAAATGACATCACAAAGCGCTCACCTGAGTTCCCCTGGAGAGGAGGGGATGTCTGTTACAAGCAGGGGGGATATCACAAAGCGCTCACCAGAGTTCCCCTGGAGAGGAGGGGATGTCTGTTACAAGCAGGGGGGATATCACGAAGCGCTCACCTAAGTTCCCCTGGAGAGGAGGGGATGTCTGTTACAAGCAGGGGGGATATCACAAAGCGCTCACTTGAGTTCCCCTGGAGAGGAGGGGATCTCTGTTACAAGCAGGGGGGATATCACAAAGCGCTCACCTGAGTTCCCCTGGAGAGGAGGGGATGTCTGTTACAAGCAGGGGGGATATCACAAAGCGCTCACCTAAGTTCCCCTGGAGAGGAGGGGATGTCTGTTACAAGCAGGGGGGATATCACAAAGCGCTCACTTGAGTTCCCCTGGAGAGGAGGGGATCTCTGTTACAAGCAGGGGGGATGTCACAACACACGAAGAGTCACAGGGGAAGCCAACCTCCACCTTGAAACAGGTGACCAACTGAAATGACATCACAAAGCGCTCACCTGAGTTCACCAGGAGAGAAGGGGATGTGTGTTACAAGCAGGGGGGATATCACAACACACCAGGTGTCACAGGGGAAGCCAACCTCAACCTTGAAACAGGAGAGCAACTGAAATGACATCACAAAGCGCTCACCTGAGTTCACCTGGAGAGGAGGGGATGTCTGTTACAAGCAGGGGGGATATCACAAAGCGCTCACCTGAGTTCCCCTGGGGAGGAGGGGATGTGTGTTACAAGCAGGGGGGATATCCCAACACACCACGAGTCACAGGCGAAGCCAACCTCCACCTTTAAACAGGTGACCTACTGAAATCAAATCACAAAGGGCTCATCTGAGTTCACCAGGAGAGGAGGGGATGTCTGTTACAAGCAGGGGGCATATCACAAAACACCAGGAGTCACAGGGGAAGCCAATCTCAACCTTGAAACAGGTGTCCAACTGAAATGACATCACAAAGGGCTCACCTGAGTTCCCCTGGAGAGGAGGGGATGTCTGTTACAAGCAGGGGGGATATCACAAAGCGGTCACCTGAGTTCCCCTGGAGAGGAGGGAATTTCTCTTACAGGCAGGAGGGATATCACAAAGCGCTCCCCCTGCAGAGGAGGGGATGTCTGTTACAAGCAGGGGGGATATCACAACATACCAGGAGTCACAGGGGAAGCCAACCTCCACCTTGAAACAGGTGACCAACTGAAATGACATCTCAAAGCGCTCACTTGAGTTCCCCTGGAGAGGAGGGGATGTCTGTTAAAAGCAGGGGGGATATCACAACACACCAGGAGTCACAGGGGAAGCCAACCACCACATTGAAATAGGTGACCAACTGAAATGACATCACAAAGCGCTCACTTGAGTTCCCCTGGAGAGGAGGGGATCTCTGTTACAAGCAGGGGGGATATCACAACACACCAGGAGTCACAGGGGAAGCCAACCTCCACCTTGAAACAGGTGACCAACTGAAATGACATCACAAAGCGCTCACTTGAGTTCCCCTAGAGAGGAGGGGATGTCTGTTACAAGCAGGGGGGATATCACGAAGCGCTCACCTAAGTTCCCCTGGAGAGGAGGGGATGTCTGTTACAAGCAGGGGGGATATCACGAAGCGCTCACCTAAGTTCCCCTGGAGAGGAGGGGATGTCTGTTACAAGCAGGGGGGATATCACAAAGCGCTCACTTGAGTTCCCCTGGAGAGGAGGGGATCTCTGTTACAAGCAGGGGGGATATCACAAAGCGCTCACCTGAGTTCCCCAGGAGAGGAGGGGATGTCTGTTACAAGCAGGGGGGATATCACAAAGCGCTCACCTAAGTTCCCCTGGAGAGGAGGGGATGTCTGTTACAAGCAGGGGGGATATCACAAAGCGCTCACTTGAGTTCGCCTGGAGAGGAGGGGATCTCTGTTACAAGCAGGGGGGATGTCACAACACACGAAGAGTCACAGGGGAAGCCAACCTCCACCTTGAAACAGGTGACCAACTGAAATGACATCCCAAAGCGCTCACCTGAGTTCACCAGGAGAGAAGGGGATGTGTGTTACAAGCAGGGGGGATATCACAACACACCAGGTGTCACAGGGGAAGCCAACCTCAACCTTGAAACAGGAGAGCAACTGAAATGACATCACAAAGCGCTCACCTGAGTTCACCTGGAGAGGAGGGGATGTCTGTTACAAGCAGGGGGGATATCACAAAGCGCTCACCTGAGTTCCCCTGGGGAGGAGGGGATGTGTGTTACAAGCAGGGGGGATATCCCAACACACCACGAGTCACAGGCGAAGCCAACCTCCACCTTTAAACAGGTGACCTACTGAAATCAAATCACAAAGGGCTCATCTGAGTTCACCAGGAGAGGAGGGGATGTCTGTTACAAGCAGGGGGCATATCACAAAACACCAGGAGTCACAGGGGAAGCCAATCTCAACCTTGAAACAGGTGTCCAACTGAAATGACATCACAAAGGGCTCACCTGAGTTCCCCTGGAGAGGAGGGGATGTCTGTTACAAGCAGGGGGGATATCACAAAGCGGTCACCTGAGTTCCCCTGGAGAGGAGGGAATTTCTCTTACAGGCAGGAGGGATATCACAAAGCGCTCCCCCTGCAGAGGAGGGGATGTCTGTTACAAGCAGGGGGGATATCACAACATACCAGGAGTCACAGGGGAAGCCAACCTCCACCTTGAAACAGGTGACCAACTGAAATGACATCTCAAAGCGCTCACTTGAGTTCCCCTGGAGAGGAGGGGATGTCTGTTAAAAGCAGGGGGGATATCACAACACACCAGGAGTCACAGGGGAAGCCAACCACCACATTGAAATAGGTGACCAACTGAAATGACATCACAAAGCGCTCACTTGAGTTCCCCTGGAGAGGAGGGGATCTCTGTTACAAGCAGGGGGGATATCACAACACACCAGGAGTCACAGGGGAAGCCAACCTCCACCTTGAAACAGGTGACCAACTGAAATGACATCACAAAGCGCTCACTTGAGTTCCCCTAGAGAGGAGGGGATGTCTGTTACAGGCAGGGGGGATATCACAACACAACAGGAGTCACAGGGGAAGCCAACTTCCACATTGAAATAGGTGACCAACTGAAATGACATCACAAAGCGCTCACATGAGTTCCCCTGGAGAGGAGGGGATCTCTGTTACAAGCAGGGGGGGATATCACAAAGCGCTCACCTGAGTTCCCCAGGAGAGGAAGGGATGTCTGTTACAAGCAGGGGGATGTCACAACACACAAGGAGTCACAGGGGAAGCCAACCTCCACCTTGAAACAGGTGACCAACTGAAATGACATCACAAAGCGCTCACCTGAGTTCCCCTAGAGAGGAGGGGATCTCTGTTACAAGAAGGGGGGATATCACAACACACCAGGAATCACAGGGGCAGCCAACCTCCACCTTGAAACAGGTGACCAACTGAAATGACCTCACAAAGCGCTCACCTGAGTCCCCTGGAGAAGAGGGGATGTCTGTTACAAGCAGGGGGGATATCACAACACACCAGGAGTCACAGGGGAAGCCAACCTCCACCTTGAAACAGGTGACCAACTGAAATGACATCACAAAGCGCTCACCTGAGTTCCCCTGGAGAGGAGGGGTAGCTGTTACAAGCAGGGGGGATATCACAACACACCAGGTGTCACAGGGGAAGCCAACCTCAACCTTGAAACAGGAGAGCAACTGAAATGACATCACAAAGCGCTCACCTGAGTTCACCTGGAGAGGAGGGGATGTCTGTTACAAGCAGGGGGGATATCACAAAGCGCTCACCTGAGTTCCCCTGGAGAGGAGGGGATATGTGTTACAAGCAGGGGGGATATCACAACACACGACGAGTCACAGGCGAAGCCAACCTCCACCTTGAAACAGGTGACCAACTGAAATGACATCACAAAGCGCTCACTTGAGTTCCCCTGGAGAGGAGGGGATGTCTGTTACAGGCAGGGGGGATATCACAACACAACAGGAGTCACAGGGGAAGCCAACCTCCACCTTGAAACAGATGACCAACTGAAATGACATCACAAAGCGCTCACCTGAGTTCCCCTGGAGAGGAGGGGATCTCTGTTACAAGCAGGGGGGGATATCACAAAGCGCTCACCTGAGTTCCCCAGGAGAGGAAGGGATGTCTGTTACAAGCAGGGGGATGTCACAACACACAAGGAGTCACAGGGGAAGCCAACCTCCACCTTGAAACAGGTGACCAACTGAAATGACATCACAAAGCGCTCACCTGAGTTCCCCTAGAGAGGAGGGGATCTCTGTTACAAGAAGGGGGGATATCACAACACACCAGGAATCACAGGGGCAGCCAACCTCCACCTTGAAACAGGTGACCAACTGAAATGACCTCACAAAGCGCTCACCTGAGTCCCCTGGAGAAGAGGGGATGTCTGTTACAAGCAGGGGGGATATCACAACACACCAGGAGTCACAGGGGAAGCCAACCTCCACCTTGAAACAGGTGACCAACTGAAATGACATCACAAAGCGCTCACCTGAGTTCCCCTGGAGAGGAGGGGTAGCTGTTACAAGCAGGGGGGATATCACAACACACCAGGTGTCACAGGGGAAGCCAACCTCAACCTTGAAACAGGAGAGCAACTGAAATGACATCACAAAACGCTCACCTGAGTTCACCTGGAGAGGAGGGGATGTCTGTTACAAGCAGGGGGGATATCACAAAGCGCTCACCTGAGTTCCCCTGGAGAGGAGGGGATATGTGTTACAAGCAGGGGGGATATCACAACACACCACGAGTCACAGGCGAAGCCAACCTCCACCTTGAAACAGGTGACCTACTGAAATGACATCACAAAGGGCTCATCTGAGTTCACCAGGAGAGGAGGGGATGTCTGTTACAAGCAGGGGGGATCTCACAACACACCAGGAGTCACACGGGAAGCCAACCTCCACCTTGAAACAGGTGACCAACTGAAATGACATCACAAAGCGCTCACTTGAGTTCCCCTGGAGAGGAGGGGGAACAGGAGTTCCCTTGGAGAGCAGGAGGGATATCACAACACACTAGGTGTCACAGGGGAAGCCAATCTCAACCTTGAAACAGGTGTCCAACTGAAATGACATCACAAAGGGCTCACCTGAGTTCCCCTGGAGAGGAGGGGATGTCTGTTACAAGCAGGGGGGATATCACAAAGCGGTCACCTGAGTTCCCTGGAGAGGAGGGAATGTCTCTTACAGGCAGGAGGGATATCACAAAGCGCTCACCTGAGTTCCCCTGCAGAGGAGGGTATGTCTGTTACAAGCAGGGGAGATATCTCAACACACCAGGAGTCACAGGGGAAGCCAATCTCAACCTTGAAACAGGTGTCCAACTGAAATGACATCACAAAGGGCTCACCTGAGTTCACCTGGAGAGGAGGGCATGTCTGTTACAAGCAGGGGGGATATCACAAAGCGGTCAACTGAGTTCCCCTGGAGAGGAGGGAATGTCTCTTACAGGCAGGAGGGATATCACAAAGCGCTCCCCCTGCAGAGGAGGGTATGTCTGTTACAAGCAGGGGAGATATCACAACACACCAGGAGTCACAGGGGAAGCCAACCTCAACCGTGAAAATGGTGACCTACTGAAATGACATCACAAAGCGCTCACCTGAGTTCACCTGGAGAGGAGGGCATGTCTGTTACAAGCAGGGGGGATATCACAAAGCGGTGAACTGAGTTCCCCTGGAGAGGAGGGAATGGCTCTTACAGGCAGGAGGGATATCACAAACCGCTCACCTGAGTTCCCCTGCAGAGGAGGGTATGTCTGTTACAAGCAGGGGGGATATAACAACACACCAGGATTCACAGGGGAAGCGAATGTCAAACTTGAAACAGGTGACCAACTGAAATGACAAAACAAAGCGCTCGCCTGAGTTCACTTGGAGAGGAGGGGATGTCTGTTACAAGCAGGGGGAATATCACAACACACCAGGAGTCACAGGGGAAGCCAATCTCAACCTTGAAACAGGTGACCAATAGAAATGACATCACAAAGTGCTCACCTCAGTTCACCTGGAGAGGAGGGGATGTCGGTTACAAGCAGTGGGGATATCACAAAGCGCTCACCTGAGTTCCACTGGAGAGGAGGGGATGTCTGTTACAAGCCGGGGGGATATCACAACACACCAGGAGTCACAGGGGAAGCCAACATCAACCTTATAACAGGTGACCAACAGAAATGACATCACAAACTGCTCACCTGTTCCCCTGGAGAGGAGGGGATGTCAGAAGCAGGGGGGATTTCAAAGCACACCACGAGTGAGAGGAGAAGCCAACCTCCACCTTGAAACAGGTGACGAACTGAAATGACATCACAATCCGCTCAACTGAGTTCCCCTGGAGAGGAGGGGATGTCTGTTACAAGCAGGGGGGATATCACAACACACCAGGAGTTACAGGGGAAGCCAACCTCCACCTCAAAACAGGTGACCAACTGAAATGACATCACAAAGCGCTCACCTGAGTTCACCAGGAGAGGAGGTGATGTCTGTTCCAAGCAGGGGGAATATCACAACACACCGGGAGTCACAGGGGAAGACAAACTCTACTTTGAAACAGGTGACCAACTGAAATGACATCACAAAGCGCTCACCTGAGTTCACTTGGAGAGGAGGGGATGTCTGTTACAAGCAGGAGGGATATCACAACATGCTCACCTGAGTTCCCCTGGCGAGGAGGGGATGCCTGTTACAAGCAGGGGGGTTATCACAAGTCACAGGGGAAGCCAACCTCCACCTCAAAACAGGTGACCAACTGAAATGATATCACAAAGCGCTCAATTGAGTTCCCCTGGAGAGGAGGGGATGTCTGTTACAAGTAGGGGGGATATCACAACACACCAGGAGTCACAGGGGAAGCCAACCTCCACCTTGAAACAGGTGACCAACTGAAATGACATCACAAAGCGCTCAATTGAGTTCCCCTGGAGAGGAGGGGATGTCTGTTACAAGCAGGGGGGATATCACAACACACCAGGTGTCACAGGGGAAGCCAACCTCAACCTTGAAACAGGAGAGCAACTGAAATGACATCACAAAGCGCTCACCTGAGTTCACCTGGAGAGGAGGGGATATCTATTACAAGCAGGGGGGATATCACAAAGCGCTCACCTGAGTTCCCCTATAGAGGAGGGGATGTGTGTTACAAGCAGGGGGGATATCACAACACACCACGAGTCACAGGCGAAGCCAACCTCCACCTTGAAACAGGTGACCTACTGAAATCACATCACAAAGGGCTCATCTGAGTTCACCAGGAGAGGAGGGTATGTCTGTTACAAGCAGGGGGCATATCACAAAACACCAGGAGTCACAGGGGAAGCCAATCTCAACATTGAAACAGGTGACCAACTGAAATGACATCACAAAGGGCTCACCTGAGTTCCCCTGGAGAGGAGGGCATGTCTGTTACAAGCAGGGGGGATATCACAAAGCGGCCACCTGAGTTCCCCTGGAGAGGAGGGAATGTCTCTTACAGGCAGGAGGGATATCACAAAGCGCTCCCCCTGCAGAGGAGGGTATGTCTGTTACAAGCAGGGGAGATATCACAACACACCAGGAGTCACAGGGGAAGCCAACCTCAACCGTGAAAAGGTGACCTACTGGAATGACATCACAATGCACTCACCTGAGTTCACCTGGAGAGGAGGGCATGTCTGTTACAAGCAGGGGGGATATCACAATACACCAAGAGTCACAGGGGAAGCCAATCTCAACCTTGAAACAGGTGACCAATTGAAATGATATCACAAAGCGCTCAACTGAGTTCCCCTGGAGAGGAGTGGATGTCTGTTACAAGCAGGGGGGATATCACAACACACCAGAATTCACAGGGGAAGCCAATCTCAACCTTGAAACAGGTGTCCAACTGAAATGACATCAGAAAGGGCTCACCTGAGTTCCCCTGGAGAGGAGGGCATGTCTGTTACAAGCAGGGGGGATATCACAAAGCGGCCACCTGAGTTCCCCTGGAGAGGAGGGAATGTCTCTTACAGGCAGGAGGGATATCACAAAGCGCTCCCCCTGCAGTGGAGGGTATGTCTGTTACAAGCAGGGGAGATATCACAACACACCAGGAGTCACAGGGGAAGCCAACCTCAACCGTGAAAAAGGTGACCTACTGGAATGACATCACAAAGCACTCACCTGAGTTCACCTGGAGAGGAGGGCATGTCTGTTACAAGCAGGGGGGATATCACAATACACCAAGAGTCACAGGGGAAGCCAATCTCAACCTTGAAACAGGTGACCAATTGAAATGATATCACAAAGCGCTCAACTGAGTTCCCCTGGAGAGGAGTGGATGTCTGTTACAAGCAGGGGGGATATCACAACACACCAGAATTCACAGGGGAAGCCAATCTCAACCTTGAAACTGGTGTCCAACTGAAATGACATCAGAAAGGGCTCACCTGAGTTCCCCTGGAGAGGAGGGGATGTCTGTTACAAGCAGGGGGGATATCACAAAGCGGTCACCTGAGTTCCCCTGGAGAGGATGGAATGTCTCTTACAGGCAGGAGGGATATCACAAAGCGCTCCCCCTGCAGAGGAGGGTATGTTTGTTACAAGCAGGGGAGATATCACAACACACCAGGAGTCACAGGGGAAACCAACCTCCACCTTGAAACAGGTGACCAACTGAAATGACCTCACAAAGCGCTCACCTGAGTCCCCTGGAGAAGAGGGGATGTCTGTTACAAGCAGGGGGGATATCACAACACACCAGGAGTCACAGGGGAAGCCAACCTCCACCTTGAAACAGGTGACCAACTGAAATGACATCACAAAGCGCTCACCTGAGTTCCCCTGGAGAGGAGGGGTAGCTGTTACAAGCAGGGGGGATATCACAACACACCAGGTGTCACAGGGGAAGCCAACCTCAACCTTGAAACAGGAGAGCAACTGAAATGACATCACAAAGCGCTCACCTGAGTTCACCTGGAGAGGAGGGGATGTCTGTTACAAGCAGGGGGGATATCACAAAGCGCTCACCTGAGTTCCCCTGGAGAGGAGGGGATATGTGTTACAAGCAGGGGGGATATCACAACACACGACGAGTCACAGGCGAAGCCAACCTCCACCTTGAAACAGGTGACCAACTGAAATGACATCACAAAGCGCTCACTTGAGTTCCCCTGGAGAGGAGGGGATGTCTGTTACAGGCAGGGGGGATATCACAACACAACAGGAGTCACAGGGGAAGCCAACTTCCACATTGAAATAGGTGACCAACTGAAATGACATCACAAAGCGCTCACCTGAGTTCCCCTGGAGAGGAGGGGATCTCTGTTACAAGCAGGGGGGGATATCACAAAGCGCTCACCTGAGTTCCCCAGGAGAGGAAGGGATGTCTGTTACAAGCAGGGGGATGTCACAACACACAAGGAGTCACAGGGGAAGCCAACCTCCACCTTGAAACAGGTGACCAACTGAAATGACATCACAAAGCGCTCACCTGAGTTCCCCTAGAGAGGAGGGGATCTCTGT
This sequence comes from Paroedura picta, assembly GCF_049243985.1. Classification (NCBI taxonomy): domain Eukaryota; kingdom Metazoa; phylum Chordata; class Lepidosauria; order Squamata; family Gekkonidae; genus Paroedura; species Paroedura picta. Next base: position 13,281,434 of record NC_135378.1, read on the forward strand.
TACAAGAAGGGGGGATATCACAACACACCAGGAATCACAGGGGCAGCCAACCTCCACCTTGAAACAGGTGACCAACTGAAATGACCTCACAAAGCGCTCACCTGAGTCCCCTGGAGAAGAGGGGATGTCTGTTACAAGCAGGGGGGATATCACAACACACCTGGAGTCACAGGGGAAGCCAACCTCCACCTTGAAACAGGTGACCAACTGAAATGACATCACAAAGCGCTCACCTGAGTTCCCCTGGAGAGGAGGGGTAGCTGTTACAAGCAGGGGGGATATCACAACACACCAGGTGTCACAGGGGAAGCCAACCTCAACCTTGAAACAGGAGAGCAACTGAAATGACATCACAAAGCGCTCACCTGAGTTCACCTGGAGAGGAGGGGATGTCTGTTACAAGCAGGGGGGATATCACAAAGCGCTCACCTGAGTTCCCCTGGAGAGGAGGGGATATGTGTTACAAGCAGGGGGGATATCACAACACACCACGAGTCACAGGCGAAGCCAACCTCCACCTTGAAACAGGTGACCTACTGAAATGACATCACAAAGGGCTCATCTGAGTTCACCAGGAGAGGAGGGGATGTCTGTTACAAGCAGGGGGGATCTCACAACACACCAGGAGTCACACGGGAAGCCAACCTCCACCTTGAAACAGGTGACCAACTGAAATGACATCACAAAGCGCTCACTTGAGTTCCCCTGGAGAGGAGGGGGAACAGGAGTTCCCTTGGAGAGCAGGAGGGATATCACAACACACTAGGTGTCACAGGGGAAGCCAATCTCAACCTTGAAACAGGTGTCCAACTGAAATGACATCACAAAGGGCTCACCTGAGTTCCCCTGGAGAGGAGGGGATGTCTGTTACAAGCAGGGGGGATATCACAAAGCGGTCACCTGAGTTCCCTGGAGAGGAGGAAATGTCTCTTACAGGCAGGAGGGATATCACAAAGCGCTCACCTGAGTTCCCCTGCAGAGGAGGGTATGTCTGTTACAAGCAGGGGAGATATCTCAACACACCAGGAGTCACAGGGGAAGCCAATCTCAACCTTGAAACAGGTGTCCAACTGAAATGACATCACAAAGGGCTCACCTGAGTTCACCTGGAGAGGAGGGCATGTCTGTTACAAGCAGGGGGGATATCACAAAGCGGTCAACTGAGTTCCCCTGGAGAGGAGGGAATGTCTCTTACAGGCAGGAGGGATATCACAAAGCGCTCCCCCTGCAGAGGAGGGTATGTCTGTTACAAGCAGGGGAGATATCACAACACACCAGGAGTCACAGGGGAAGCCAACCTCAACCGTGAAAATGGTGACCTACTGAAATGACATCACAAAGCGCTCACCTGAGTTCACCTGGAGAGGAGGGCATGTCTGTTACAAGCAGGGGGGATATCACAAAGCGGTGAACTGAGTTCCCCTGGAGAGGAGGGAATGGCTCTTACAGGCAGGAGGGATATCACAAACCGCTCACCTGAGTTCCCCTGCAGAGGAGGGTATGTCTGTTACAAGCAGGGGGGATATAACAACACACCAGGATTCACAGGGGAAGCGAATGTCAAACTTGAAACAGGTGACCAACTGAAATGACAAAACAAAGCGCTCGCCTGAGTTCACTTGGAGAGGAGGGGATGTCTGTTACAAGCAGGGGGAATATCACAACACACCAGGAGTCACAGGGGAAGCCAATCTCAACCTTGAAACAGGTGACCAATAGAAATGACATCACAAAGTGCTCACCTCAGTTCACCTGGAGAGGAGGGGATGTCGGTTACAAGCAGTGGGGATATCACAAAGCGCTCACCTGAGTTCCACTGGAGAGGAGGGGATGTCTGTTACAAGCCGGGGGGATATCACAACACACCAGGAGTCACAGGGGAAGCCAACATCAACCTTATAACAGGTGACCAACAGAAATGACATCACAAACTGCTCACCTGTTCCCCTGGAGAGGAGGGGATGTCAGAAGCAGGGGGGATTTCAAAGCACACCACGAGTGAGAGGAGAAGCCAACCTCCACCTTGAAACAGGTGACGAACTGAAATGACATCACAATCCACTCAACTGAGTTCCCCTGGAGAGGAGGGGATGTCTGTTACAAGCAGGGGGGATATCACAACACACCAGGAGTTACAGGGGAAGCCAACCTCCACCTCAAAACAGGTGACCAACTGAAATGACATCACAAAACGCTCACCTGAGTTCACCAGGAGAGGAGGTGATGTCTGTTCCAAGCAGGGGGAATATCACAACACACCGGGAGTCACAGGGGAAGACAAACTCTACTTTGAAACAGGTGACCAACTGAAATGACATCACAAAGCGCTCACCTGAGTTCACTTGGAGAGGAGGGGATGTCTGTTACAAGCAGGAGGGATATCACAAAATGCTCACCTGAGTTCCCCTGGCGAGGAGGGGATGCCTGTTACAAGCAGGGGGGTTATCACAAGTCACAGGGGAAGCCAACCTCCACCTCAAAACAGGTGACCAACTGAAATGATATCACAAAGCGCTCAATTGAGTTCCCCTGGAGAGGAGGGGATGTCTGTTACAAGTAGGGGGGATATCACAACACACCAGGAGTCACAGGGGAAGCCAACCTCCACCTTGAAACAGGTGACCAACTGAAATGACATCACAAAGCGCTCAATTGAGTTCCCCTGGAGAGGAGGGGATGTCTGTTACAAGCAGGGGGGATATCACAACACACCAGGTGTCACAGGGGAAGCCAACCTCAACCTTGAAACAGGAGAGCAACTGAAATGACATCACAAAGCGCTCACCTGAGTTCACCTGGAGAGGAGGGGATATCTATTACAAGCAGGGGGGATATCACAAAGCGCTCACCTGAGTTCCCCTATAGAGGAGGGGATGTGTGTTACAAGCAGGGGGGATATCACAACACACCACGAGTCACAGGCGAAGCCAACCTCCACCTTGAAACAGGTGACCTACTGAAATCACATCACAAAGGGCTCATCTGAGTTCACCAGGAGAGGAGGGGATGTCTGTTACAAGCAGGGGGCATATCACAAAACACCAGGAGTCACAGGGGAAGCCAATCTCAACCTTGAAACAGGTGTCCAACTGAAATGACATCACAAAGGGCTCACCTGAGTTCCCCTGGAGAGGAGGGCATGTCTGTTACAAGCAGGGGGGATATCACAAAGCGGCCACCTGAGTTCCCCTGGAGAGGAGGGAATGTCTCTTACAGGCAGGAGGGATATCACAAAGCGCTCCCCCTGCAGAGGAGGGTATGTCTGTTACAAGCAGGGGAGATATCACAACACACCAGGAGTCACAGGGGAAGCCAACCTCAACCGTGAAAAGGTGACCTACTGGAATGACATCACAATGCACTCACCTGAGTTCACCTGGAGAGGAGGGCATGTCTGTTACAAGCAGGGGGGATATCACAATACACCAAGAGTCACAGGGGAAGCCAATCTCAACCTTGAAACAGGTGACCAATTGAAATGATATCACAAAGCGCTCAACTGAGTTCCCCTGGAGAGGAGTGGATGTCTGTTACAAGCAGGGGGGATATCACAACACACCAGAATTCACAGGGGAAGACAAACTCTACTTTGAAACAGGTGACCAACTGAAATGACATCACAAAGCGCTCACCTGAGTTCACTTGGAGAGGAGGGGATGTCTGTTACAAGCAGGAGGGATATCACAAAATGCTCACCTGAGTTCCCCTGGCGAGGAGGGGATGCCTGTTACAAGCAGGGGGGTTATCACAAGTCACAGGGGAAGCCAACCTCCACCTCAAAACAGGTGACCAACTGAAATGATATCACAAAGCGCTCAATTGAGTTCCCCTGGAGAGGAGGGGATGTCTGTAACAAGTAGGGGGGATATCACAACACACCAGGAGTCACAGGGGAAGCCAACCTCCACCTTGAAACAGGTGACCAACTGAAATGACATCACAAAGCGCTCAATTGAGTTCCCCTGGAGAGGAGGGGATGTCTGTTACAAGCAGGGGGGATATCACAACACACCAGGTGTCACAGGGGAAGCCAACCTCAACCTTGAAACAGGAGAGCAACTGAAATGACATCACAAAGCCCTCACCTGAGTTCACCTGGAGAGGAGGGGATATCTATTACAAGCAGGGGGGATATCACAAAGCGCTCACCTGAGTTCCCCTATAGAGGAGGGGATGTGTGTTACAAGCAGGGGGGATATCACAACACACCACGAGTCACAGGCGAAGCCAACCTCCACCTTGAAACAGGTGACCTACTGAAATCACATCACAAAGGGCTCATCTGAGTTCACCAGGAGAGGAGGGTATGTCTGTTACAAGCAGGGGGCATATCACAAAACACCAGGAGTCACAGGGGAAGCCAATCTCAACATTGAAACAGGTGTCCAACTGAAATGACATCACAAAGGGCTCACCTGAGTTCCCCTGGAGAGGAGGGCATGTCTGTTACAAGCAGGGGGGATATCACAAAGCGGCCACCTGAGTTCCCCTGGAGAGGAGGGAATGTCTCTTACAGGCAGGAGGGATATCACAAAGCGCTCCCCCTGCAGAGGAGGGTATGTCTGTTACAAGCAGGGGAGATATCACAACACACCAGGAGTCACAGGGGAAGCCAACCTCAACCGTGAAAAGGTGACCTACTGGAATGACATCACAATGCACTCACCTGAGTTCACCTGGAGAGGAGGGCATGTCTGTTACAAGCAGGGGGGATATCACAATACACCAAGAGTCACAGGGGAAGCCAATCTCAACCTTGAAACAGGTGACCAATTGAAATGATATCACAAAGCGCTCAACTGAGTTCCCCTGGAGAGGAGTGGATGTCTGTTACAAGCAGGGGGGATATCACAACACACCAGAATTCACAGGGGAAGCCAATCTCAACCTTGAAACAGGTGTCCAACTGAAATGACATCAGAAAGGGCTCACCTGAGTTCCCCTGGAGAGGAGGGCATGTCTGTTACAAGCAGGGGGGATATCACAAAGCGGCCACCTGAGTTCCCCTGGAGAGGAGGGAATGTCTCTTACAGGCAGGAGGGATATCACAAAGCGCTCCCCCTGCAGTGGAGGGTATGTCTGTTACAAGCAGGGGAGATATCACAACACACCAGGAGTCACAGGGGAAGCCAACCTCAACCGTGAAAAAGGTGACCTACTGGAATGACATCACAAAGCACTCACCTGAGTTCACCTGGAGAGGAGGGCATGTCTGTTACAAGCAGGGGGGATATCACAATACACCAAGAGTCACAGGGGAAGCCAATCTCAACCTTGAAACAGGTGACCAATTGAAATGATATCACAAAGCGCTCAACTGAGTTCCCCTGGAGAGGAGTGGATGTCTGTTACAAGCAGGGGGGATATCACAACACACCAGAATTCACAGGGGAAGCCAATCTCAACCTTGAAACAGGTGTCCAACTGAAATGACATCAGAAAGGGCTCACCTGAGTTCCCCTGGAGAGGAGGGGATGTCTGTTACAAGCAGGGGGGATATCACAAAGCGGTCACCTGAGTTCCCCTGGAGAGGATGGAATGTCTCTTACAGGCAGGAGGGATATCACAAAGCGCTCCCCCTGCAGAGGAGGGTATGTTTGTTACAAGCAGGGGAGATATCACAACACACCAGGAGTCACAGGGGAAACCAACCTCAACCGTGAAAAAGGTGACCTACTGAAATGACATCACAAAGCGCTCACCTGAGTTCACCTGGAGAGGAGGGGATGTCTATTACAAGCAGGGGGGATATCACAAAGCGGTCACCTGAGTTCCCCTGGAGAGGAGGGAATGTCTCTTACAGGCAGGAGGGATATCACAAAGCGCTCACCTGCGTTCCCCTGCAGAGGAGGGTATGTCTGTTACAAGCAGGGGAGATATCACAACACACCAGGAGTCACAGGGGAAGCCAACCTCAACCTTGAAACACGTGACCAACTGAAATGACATCACAAAGCGCTCACTTCAGTTTCCCTAGAGAAGAGGGGATGTCTGTTACAAGCAAGGGGGATGTCAAAACACAGCAGGAGTCACAGGGGAAGCCAACCTCCACCTTGAAAAAGGTGACCAACTGAAATGACATCACAAAGTGCTCCCCTGAGTTCCCCTGGGGAGGAGGGGATGTCTGTTACAAGCAGGGGGGGGATATCAAAACACAGCAGGAGTCATAGGGGAAGCCAACCTCTACCTTGAAACAGGTGACGAACTGAAATGACATCACTAAGCGCTCACCTCAGTTCCCCTGGAGATGAGGAAATGTCTCTTTATGTCATGGCGGAAAACATAACACACTAGATCAGAAGGGAAGCCAAGTTGCAGCGATAATACAGAGATCTACTAAAATGACATCACAAAGCACCAACCTCCAGCTAGAAACTGGACACATATAGAAATGACATCACAAAGCACTCACCTCAGTTTCCCTGGAGATGAGAGAATTTCTCTTCTGATATGGGGGATGATATAACACACTACATGTCCGTGGAGAAGCCAAGCTCCAGCTAGAACCTTGAGACCTACTAGAATTACACCACAAAGCGCCAACCTCCAGCTAGAAACTGGATACCTGTGGAAAGGACATCACAAGGAGCTTACTTGAGTTCCCCCCGATACAAGGGGTTTCAGGTAGTGGCAGGAGGCATATCAGAATACACTAGAAGTCAGAGGGGAAGCCAAGCTCCAGCTAGAACCTGGAGACCTACTAAAATGGTATCACAAAGCACCAATATCCAGCTTCAAACTGGACACCTGTTGAAATGATATTAGAAAGAGCTTACCTGAGTTCACCTAGAGACAAGGGGTTCATCAGTTAGTGGCAGGGAGTATATCAGAACACATTAAGAGTAACAGGGGAAGGCCACCTCTTGCTGGAATCTGCAGACCTAGTGAAATTACATCACCAGCCACTCACCTCAGTTCCCCTGGAGATGAGGGAATGTCTCTTAAGTCATGAGGGATATCATAACATACTAGATCAGAGGGGAAGCCAAGCTCCAGCTGGAATATTGAGACCTACTAAAATGACATCAAAAAGCATTCACCCCAGTTTCCCTGGAGATGAAGGAATGTCTCTTACTGGCATGGGGGATAACATAGCACATTAGAAGTCAGAGGGGAAGCCAAGCTCAGGCTAGAAACTTGAGACCTACTAAAATGACATCACAAAGCGCTCACCTGAGTTCCCCTGGAGAGGAGGGGATGTCTGTTACAAGCAGGGGGGATATCACAACACACCAGGAGTCACAGGGGAAGCCAATCTCAACCTTGAAACAGGTGTCCAACTGAAATGACATCACAAAGGGCTCACCTGAGTTCCCCTGGAGAGGAGGGCATGTCTGTTACAAGCAGGGGGGATATCACAAAGCGGCCACCTGAGTTCCCCTGGAGAGGAGGGAATGTCTCTTACAGGCAGGAGGGATATCACAAAGCGCTCCCCCTGCAGAGGAGGGTATGTCTGTTACAAGCAGGGGAGATATCACAACACACCAGGAGTCACAGGGGAAGCCAACCTCAACCGTGAAAAAGGTGACCTACTGGAATGACATCACAAAGCACTCACCTGAGTTCACCTGGAGAGGAGGGCATGTCTGTTACAAGCAGGGGGGATATCACAATACACCAAGAGTCACAGGGGAAGCCAATCTCAACCTTGAAACAGGTGACCAATTGAAATGATATCACAAAGCGCTCAACTGAGTTCCCCTGGAGAGGAGTGGATGTCTGTTACAAGCAGGGGGGATATCACAACACACCAGAATTCACAGGGGAAGCCAACCTCCACCTTGAAACAGGTGACCAACTGAAATGACATCACAAAGCGCTCACCTGAGTTCCCCTGGAGAGGAGGGGATGTCTGTTACAAGCAGGGGGGATATCACAACACCCCAGAAGTCACAGGGGCAGCCAACCTCCACCTTGAAACAGGTGACCAACTGAAATGACATCACAAAGCGCTCACCTGAGTTCCCGTGGAGAGGAGGGGATGTCTGTTACAAGCAGGGGGGATATCACAACACACCAGGAGTTACAGGGGAAGCCAACCTCCACCTTGAAACAGGTGACCAACTGAAATGACATCACAAAGCGCTCACCTGAGTTCACCAGGAGAGGAGGGGATGTCTGTTACAAGCAGGAGGGTTATCACAAAGTGCTCACCTGAGTTCCCCTGGAGAGGAGGGGATGACTGTTACAAGCAGGGGGGATATCACAACACACCAGGAGTCACAGGGGAAGCCAACCTCCACCTTGAAACAGGTGACCAACTGAAATGACATCACAAAGCGCTCACCTGAGTTCCCCTGGAGAAGGAGGGGATGTCTGTTACAAGCAGGGGGGATATCACAACACACCAGGAGTCACAGGGGAAGCCAACCTCCACCTTGAAACAGGTGACCAACTGAAATGACATCACAAAGCGCTCACTTGGGTTCCCCTGGAGAGGAGGGGATGTCTGTTACAAGCAGGGGGAATATCACAACACACCAGGAGTCACAGCGGAAGCCAACCTCCACCTTGAAACAGGTGACCAACTGAAATGACTCACTCACTTACTTCCCCTGGAGATGAGGACATGTCTCTTAATGTCATGGCGGATAACATAACACACTAGAAGTCAGAGTCAAAGCCATCCTCCAACTAGAATCTGGAGACCTACTAAAATGACATCACAAAGCGCCAACCTCCAGCTAGAAACTGGACACCTGTTGAAATGACACCACAAAGATCTTACCTGAGTTCCCCTAAAGACAAGGGGTTCATCAGTTAGTGGCAGGGAGTATATCAGAACACATTAAGAGTAACAGGGGAAGCCCACCTCTAGCTGGAATTTGGAGACATCACAACACACCAGGACTCACAGGGGAAACCAACCTCAACCTTGAAATAGGTGACCATCTGAAATGACATCACAATGCGCTCACCTGATTTCACCTGGAGAGGAGGGGATGTCTGTTACAAGCAGGGGGCATATCACAAAACACCAGGAGTCACAGGGGAAGCCAATCTCAACCTTGAAACAGGTGTCCAACTGAAATGACATCACAAAGGGCTCACCTGAGTTCCCCTGGAGAGGAGGGCATGTCTGTTACAAGCAGGGGGGATATCACAAAGCGGCCACCTGAGTTCCCCTGGAGAGGAGGGAATGTCTCTTACAGGCAGGAGGGATATCACAAAGCGCTCCCCCTGCAGAGGAGGGTATGTCTGTTACAAGCAGGGGAGATATCACAACACACCAGGAGTCACAGGGGAAGCCAACCTCAACCGTGAAAAAGGTGACCTACTGGAATGACATCACAAAGCACTCACCTGAGTTCACCTGGAGAGGAGGGCATGTCTGTTACAAGCAGGGGGGATATCACAATACACCAAGAGTCACAGGGGAAGCCAATCTCAACCTTGAAACAGGTGACCAATTGAAATGATATCACAAAGCGCTCAACTGAGTTCCCCTGGAGAGGAGTGGATGTCTGTTACAAGCAGGGGGGATATCACAACACACCAGAATTCACAGGGGAAGCCAATCTCAACCTTGAAACAGGTGTCCAACTGAAATGACATCAGAAAGGGCTCACCTGAGTTCCCCTGGAGAGGAGGGGATGTCTGTTACAAGCAGGGGGGATATCACAAAGCGGTCACCTGAGTTCCCCTGGAGAGGATGGAATGTCTCTTACAGGCAGGAGGGATATCACAAAGCGCTCCCCCTGCAGAGGAGGGTATGTTTGTTACAAGCAGGGGAGATATCACAACACACCAGGAGTCACAGGGGCAGCCAACCTTCACCATGAAACAGGTGACCAACTGAAATGATTCACACTCACTTCCCCTGGAGATGAGGACATGTCTCTTAATGTCATGGCGGATAACATAACACACTAGAAGTCAGAGTCAAAGCCATCCTCCAACTAGAACCTTAAGACCTACTGAAATGACATCACAAAGTGCTCAACTCTATTCCCATGGAGACAAAGGAATGTCTCTTACTGGCATGGCGGAACACATAACACACTAGACCAGAAGGGGAAGCCAACCTCCAGCTGGAATCTTGTGACGTACTACAATGACATCACAAAGCACTCACCTCAGTTCCCCTGGAGATGAGGGAATGTCTCTTCTGGCATGGGGGATAACATAACACACTGGAAGTCAGAGGGCAAGCCAAGCTCCAGCTAGAATCTGGAGACCTACTAAAATGACATCACAAAGCGCCAACCTCCAGCTAGAAACTGGATAACATAACACACTAGAAGTCAAGCTCCAGCTAGAATCTGGAGACCTACTAAAATGACATCACAAAGCGCCAACCTCCAGCTAGAAACTGGATAACATAACACACTAGAAGTCAGAGGGCAAGCCAAGCTCCAGCTAGAATCTGGAGACCTACTAAAATGACATCACAAAGCGCCAACCTCCAGCTAGAAACTGGATACCTGTTGAAATGACATCACAAAGATCTTACCTGAGTTCCCCTGGAGACAAGGGGTTCATCAGTTAGTGGCAGGGAGTATATCAGAACACACTAAGAGTAAGAGGGGAATTTTACGCATGGCAGGATCCCTGCCTTATGCCTTGGCACACTGTACTCCTTAACCAATAGCGCAGTGCGACAGTCTAGATTTGGGAGCAAGCTCGACACAGGACAGACCAAGTCACTCTGGCAGGGCAATGTCAGAGCAGACTCCATCTTGGGAACCAGGACAAGCCCAGGCTTGTTCGCAGCTACAGGTTTGGAAATCCAGGTGCCTCCATGCCCTATTCTCGACCCCCCCCCCCATTGTACTACTAATAGAGTGATTTGGTTCTAGCCAGTATGCCACAGGGACCCTGGACATATATCTTTGTCTCTTGAGTTAAGCCGGTCTGCCAGGGGAATCTCTTCTTCGAACACAATGACCCCATTGACACCCTGTAGCCCTCCGGCTTAAGCCCATTAAATCTTTGTCTAGATCCATTAACACCCATCTCCTGTCCTGGCAAGGACATTTCCCAATGCAGTGACCCTGGGAAGACCCCATCACATGCACACTGCATGTCGACCCACGTGCACCCCTCCTGTACAATCACCTACACCGCCCACGCCCCAGTCCTAGATCCCCTCCCCTTTGGGACCCCATAAAAATAATGGCCCGAGACTGCCACTTGCAGTGTCTTCCAACCCGGGACATCCCACGCTGGTTTGTGCTTCTTCCCCTGACCCACCACGCTTCGGACAGGTAACTATCAAGCCTTCCACTCTTCCTCCCCCTTCTCTATATGACTGCTTGTAGGTGTGTTAGATATTCGTGTGTCTTTTTGTTATTTTCCTTTCAATAAAAGCTTATATTACTATTTTACCATTTACATCTGTGTTTGCCTTGAGTTCCTATGGGTGTAATCAACCCTGGTATGTATAGGCATTTCGATCCATAAGCATTTGGGCTAATATTCCCCACAAGCTCAAAGATACGTGTTTTAGGACACGTGTTCAGCAATTTGGGTAACAGGAAGCCCACCTCTAGCTCTCCAGGTGAACTCAAGTGAGCGCTTTGTGATGTCATTTCAGATGGTCACCTGTTTCAAGTGGAGGTTGGCTTCCCCTGAGACTCCTGGTGTGTTGTGGTATCCCCCCTGCTTGTAACAGACATCTCGTCCTCTCTATGGGAACTCAGGTGAGCGCTTTGTGATGTCATTTCATTAGGTCACCTGTTTCAAGGTGGAGGTTGGCTTCCTCTGTGACTCCTGGTGTGTTGTGATATCCCCCCTGCTTGTAACAGACATCCCCTCCTCTCCAGGGGAACTCTGGTGCGCGCTTTGTGATGTCTTTTCAGTTGGTCACCTGTTTCAAGGTGGAGGTTGGCTTCCTCTGTGACTCCTGGTGTGTTCTGATATCCCCCTGCTTGTAACAGACATCTCCTCCTCTCCAGGGGAACACAGGTGAGCGCTTTGTAATATCCCCCCTGCTTGTAACAGACATCCCCTCCTCTCCAGGGGAACTCAGGTGAGCGCTTTGTGATATCCCCCCTGCTTGTAACAGACATCCCCTCCTCTCCGGGGGAACTCAGGTGAGCGCTTTGTGATATCCCCCCTGCTTGTAACCGACATCCCCTCCTCTCCGGGGGAACTCAGGTGAGCGCTTTGTGATATCCTCCCTGTTTGCGATCTGCAAACATCTGGTGGACAATTTGGTGATCCAAGGAAGTCAGCATGGATTTGTCTCCAACAGGTCCTGCCAGACCAACCTAGTTTCCTTTTTTGACCAAGTAACAGGTTTGCTGGATCGGGGAAATTCGTTTGATGTCATTTACTTGGATTTTAGTAAAGCTTTTGACAAGGTTCCCCATGATGTTCTGATGGATAAATTGAAGGACTGCAATCTGGATTTTCAGATAGTCAGGTGGATAGAGAATTGGTTAGAGAACCGCACTCAAAGAGTTGTTGTCAATGGTGTTTCATCAGACTGGAGAGAGGTGAGTAGCGGGGTACCTCAGGGCTCGGTGCTTGGCCCGGTACTTTTTAACATATCTATTAATGATCTAGATGAGGGGGTGGAGGGACTACTCATCAAGTTTGCAGGACACCAAATTGGGAGGACTGGCAAATATTCCGGAAGATAGAGACAGAGTTCAATGAGATCTGAACACAATGGAAAAATGGGCAAATGAGAACAAGATGCAATTTAATAAAGATAAGTGTAAAGTTCTGCATCTGGGTCAGAAAAATGAAAAGCATGCCTACTGGATGGGGGATACGCTTCTAGGTAGCACTGTGTGTGAACGAGACCTTGGGGTACTTGTGGATTGTAAACTAAACATGAGCAGGCAGTGTGATGCAGCGGTAAAAAAGGCAAATAACATTTTGGGCTGTATCAATAGAGGCATCACATCAAAATCACAAGATGTCATAGTCCCATTGTATACGGCACTGGTCAGACCACACCTGGAGTACTGTGTGCAGTTCTGGAGGCCTCACTTCAAGAAGGACATCGATAAAATTGAAAGGGTACAGAGGAGAGCAACGAGGATGATTTGGGGCCAAGGGACCAAGCCCTATGAAGATAGGTTGAGGGACTTGGGAATGTTCAGCCTGGAGAAAAGGAGGTTGAGAGGGGACATGATAGCCCTCTTTAAGTATTTGAAAGGTTGTCACTTGGAGGAGGGCAGGATGCTGTTTCTGCTGGCTGCAGAGGAGAGGACACGCAGTAATGGGTGTAAACTTCAAGTACAACGATATAGGCTAGATATCAGGAAAAAGTTTTTCACAGTCAGAGTAGTTCAGCAGTGGAATACGCTACCTAAGGAGGTGGTGAGCGCCCCCTCACTGGAAGTCTTCAAGCAAAGGTTGGATACACACTTTTCTTTGATGCTTTAGGATGCTTAGGGCTGATCCTGCGTTGAGCAGGGGGTTGGACTAGATGTCCTGTATGGCCCCTTCCAACTCTATGATTCTATGATTCTATGATTCTATCGTGGGGAAAAATTCAGGGTCGCCCAGCCTGTTGACATTGGCATCCTCTTCTCTAGGGGCCTGGGGAGCCGGCTGCTTAAGGTTGGCAGCAGCTAAGGCCTTAGACAGTAAGGTCTGATAGTCCTCAGGCTTAAAGAAGCGTTTAGAAGGCTCGGGTACTTTAAAGTCTTCCTCAATTTCCTCATCCGATAAAAATCCCTGTCCTTCTTGAGAGTCAGGTAAGCTGACAACCGAATCAGAATCCTCAGACTCGGCCCTGGGTCTTTTTTGAGCTGCTTTGGTCGGCCAGGACATACCCTGCGCTTGTTGGGTGAAGGAAGACCCAGGTGCAATAGGAGCGTAAGCAGCCGCTAAAGGGAGCTGAGGGGCTGGAGTTAAGAAACCCTCCCGAGCCATCGAGGCAAACTGGTCTCTCACAGTGCTGCGGATAAAATCCGCCCAGTCAGCAGGGGAGGTTGGGGGATTCAATCCACTCACGTGTCCCTGCGCCTTGAAGTGCGCTGCTCGCCTTGAAGTGCGCCTCCGGCATCTCTGCTGCCAGCAGCTTGTAGTTCGTTGCCCCCCGCCTCAGCCGATGCAGCTCTTAAAGGGAACGTGCCGGCCGGGACCGTCGGTTCCTCACAGTCGAGGAACATGGGAGAGGGAGAGTCTCCGTCGGAGAGAAAGCTGTCCCGTCGCGATGCCATCTCGATGGAAGAAGGGGGGGGGGAGCGGCGGCTGAAAAGCGCGCCTGAGGTTTTTGGCTAGGCCACGCACACACACACTGGTCTAAATGGCTCTCTGGCCGAGGAAGGAAGAGACAGAAAAGGGACAGAGTTTCCTAGACCAGGAAAAAAATAGAAGAAAAAGTGGAATAAAGGTAGAAGGGAGGATCTGAGTAGAAGGAGAAATACAGTTTAGTCAGAGCAAGCCTGGAAAAGGTGCGCTCCCATCAAAGGCAGGAAGAGAACTGGTTGTCAGGGGCTATCCCCCGATTGGAGCCAGGAAGTTAAGAAGTTTTTATCCTGCCTCCCAGAGAGAATGGTGGGAAAACCCATCCAAGATGTCCTCCCCTCAGAAGGAGAACGTAAGCCGCTTTCAGCCTCCTTCGGGTAGGGAAAAGTGGCATATAAGAACCAACTCTTCTTCTTCTTCTTCTTCTTCTTCTTCTTCTTCTTCTTCTTCTTCTAGTAACACAGAAGTGCCTTTAAAAATGTTTTTCGGGGCTTGGATGGAAGAAAGTTTCAGTCTACAAGAGAACTGCTGCGCTGTGATTGGTGGCTTGCTGTGATTGACAAGCCAAGTAGTGGGGGGAGATGTTCAGCTTGTTTTCTCTTGCATCCCCGTCTGGAGGCAAATAGTTGCAATGGGGCAGAGGAAAATGCAGGAGGGTCTCCCATGTGGAGGGCTGCAAACGCGAGGCTTACCATCCCATTTTTGCAAGCAGGAAGCCACTCGCATTTTGCCCCTCCATGTAGAAATGGTCGGAGGATTGCAGATATTGTGAAAAAGCTTTTGTGTTTCCAAGCCAAATTTTTTTTAAAATATGTAACCCTATATCCAGAGGATCCCTGATTCTAGGGGGGAGGAACTACAGGCAGAAGGATTTAGAGAACATTGAGAAAAGGTAGGAAAATATTGTGTTTGTCTGCCAATAAATGATTACATTTTGTTTTACTTTGGTGTGTTCCTCCCAATACTAAATCCTAATTCATTACAACTTCAGTGAATAAAATCACTTATACCACAGGCGACTGCATTCACTCGTTTTCTAGAGAATTACTCCAGACCCACCACCAGAAATGTTATGTGCATTAAGGGGACATTGTGGAAGGTCAGCAGCTCTGCCCTGTGATCTCTCCTTATTGTGCCCTAGTTATAAGCCATTCACTCCAAGACATCTGACTGCTGCAGGCTTGAAGTTTGAGTCCAGTGGCACCTTTCAGACCAGCAACGTTTATTTTGTGCATTCACATGATAGCTTATACCCCGAAATAAACTTTGTTTCATGGCACCATCGGACTCCAACCTTGTCCTGTGGCTTCCAATCAACACGGGGACCCCCCTGAATCTATCTGCCGCAGGCTCAGGAATAGATTGTGTCCACAGTTTAAGAGAAGATTCCAGCAGGCATCCACTTAAGTGGGTCCTTTTAGCTACGGAACAATCCAAAAAACCAACCTTGGCATTAGCAAAGCAAATGGGTCCTAAAGACTACCCACAGCATTAAACTGTGACTGCATCATCAGAAGAGTATTTATTGCCAGCAGCAATATGATAAATCACAATTCTACCAGAAAGCCAAACTTCCGATTGGGCTGTGCTTAATGAGAGATTGAATTAAGCAGGGATGAAGTTTTTCCCTGATCGGGAAGGCCATTTGCATGGCCGTCTGGCATTTCCTTTCTGCACCCCGCAGGAAAGGTGTTCAGCTTAGCCTAATTAGCTTTTTGATCATTAAGCACCGGAAAAATGGAATTCTGTTGTACAGAAGTCGGCATAATTATGATTTAATGTATTACTCAGCAGAGAAAGCCTAGAACAGGGGCGAAATGGATTCCCGTTACCATTGACCTATGCAAATCCCCATCGCTGTGTCTTTTCTTTTCTCAGTGATGGCCACATTAATGTCCCTTCTCTTCTCCCTCGTCTCATTAAACAACCATTCCCTCATTTTCATATTAATTGCTTCAGTTAGCAGAGGATGCTTCAGCCTGAAAATGAGCAGCCAGATGAATGGGGGAATGTGGCACTCCTTCCTTTTGCCTAACCAATTTCACAGGACCCACAAAAGGCCTGTCTTCATTCAGCTCCCTCTAATTGCTTATCATTAGGCACAGCGGCCATCTTTGCCGACTTCAGCCTCCTCTCTGATTGATGGAGAAGGAGCCTCTTGGCTGTCCTGCTGGAGGGGTGCAGATGGTTCCATCACTGGATGACTTGGAAGAGACAGGGAGGACATCGAACGAAGCCCATGCTGATGTGTCTGAAAGAAGAATGTTGTGGGAAACAAAAGCCATCAGATGCTCCAGTGCAGAAAATGGGAGACCACCAAATGCCCGACACTGCTTAGAAAGGTGTCTTAAAAACCCACCAGAGCTTTTCAGTATGTGACTCCGCAGTTGGCAATTGCCACTGGTGAGCAGAGACAAATATAGACAGGCTCCTGCAGCAATCGATGAGGCCTGAAACAGATCTCAAGAGACATCATTATTAATATTCACATGGAGTATCTCCTCCAAGCCATTCCAAGAAGAACTCGGTCGCATTTTCTGCTTTTGTGAAAATGTTTGGACATATCCCATGATTGGCACTGACATCTCGGAAGCAATATATAATCAGCATAAATTCAGGTGGGTAGCCTTGTTGGTCTGAAGGAGGAGAACAAATTCGGAGTCCAGTGAAGCCAATTTGAGTTTAATGTGCGCGCACACATCTGAAAGCTCATGCTTTGAATAAAACTTAGTTAGTCTTAAAGGAATGCTAATAGCTGGTCCACTTCCCCAGAAACACCAAATGCGAAATGGGATCGTAGCTGGCCAGGTCCCATGTTTTCAGTTGTGATGGAATGAGCTCACTTTCGCCTTGCAGTCCCAGTTCCGCCTTTCCCATCCCTTGTTCTGGCTGCTTGCCAACTCCAGGCGGCCGGCAAAAGGGCCCTCTCTGGGTGACGCACACTGGCACCACATGGCTGTAATACAGGGCCACAGCTGGGAGAACCAGGACTTGCCCTCCTGCCCCTTGCACTCCTGAGGCCTCACCTCTGGTCACCCATAGCCCCTGCACCTGAGCACCATGTGGACAAGTTACCCCTCCAGAGGTGCTTGCCAAGCTCCCTCCCCTGACCCTGGATCTTCTCTTTCCTAGCATTTCTGAGACAGGGGAGCACTAAATGGATCAGAAAGTCAGAGCCAGCTTCAAACTTATAAAAGATCTGCCATTCTGCTAAAACAGAAGTTAAGTACGGGGCAGGTGCCTTTATTTAAGGTGTTCCCAGAGTTTCATGGCATTATCCACGTGTCCAAGATGGCTGCTCACCTCTTCTCCCAAGAGCAGGCTCCTCCCTTGATGGTCAGCAGGTGAGAACATCTCCTCCTCTGCTTTGCATCCGATATACCTTTCTGTCTCCTCCCCCAGGAATTCTGGGAAGAAGAAGTTTCCACTCCCCTTTCAGGTACCAGCATCCTGACCAGGCCAATTCGCATTTGGAGGGGGGCTGAGCAGGGGAGAATCTCACTGCAGCACTGTGGGGAAAAATGGTGCCTTTTTGAGATAGCAAAAGGATTTCATCACACCAGTAGAGGGCGGGCCACAGCCTCCTGGGTCCTTGGGAACTCCCCTGTACAGAGGGAGTTTATTTATTACATTTTATACCAGGGGGCGTCAAACTGCGGCCCTCCAGATGTCCATGGACTACAATTCCCAGGAGCCCCTGCCAGCATTCGCTGGCCGGGGCTCCTGGGAATTGTAGTCCATGGACATCTGGAGGGCCGCAGTTTGACTACCCCTGTTTTATACCACCCTCCCTTGTTCTCAAAGCTTCATCATGAGTTTTCCTCCAAACTCTCCCTAGGTGCCTCAGCCCCCGTTTTCTCTCACAAAGCTCCTACGTATCCCAGGGGGCTCATTTAAGGTGGGGGAGGGGGAGGCTGTCGGGGAGCAATCACTTAGATGGGGGCTGACATCTGCCTGTACCAGCTGTCAACCAGCCCCTCTAGTGAATCACCAGGAGGTATCGGGATGCACAGAGCATTCAGGGATCCAGCTGGATCCATAAGTCCCACACATTCTGTCTGTGGTAATTCCCAGTTAGTGGATAACTTCCTGGTAACGCAGTGGAGCCTCTTGTGGCGTAGAGTGGTAAGGCAGCAGACATGCAGTCTGAAGCTCTGCTCATGAGGCCGGGAGTTCAATCCCAGCAGCCGGCTCAAGGTCCACTCAGCCTTCCACCCTTCCGAAGTCGGTAAAATGAGTACCCAGCTTGCTTTCTGAGAGGTAAACGGTAATGACTGGGGAAGGCACTGGCAAACCACCCCGTATTGAGTCTGCCATGAAAACGCCAGAGGGCGTCACCCCAAGGGTCAGACATGACTTGGTGCTTGCACAGGGGATACCTTTACCTTTACCTTTTTAATGCAGTAATACAGGTGGACCACCAGTGGGACTCCTTTTGTCCTTTGCCCTTGAGAGGACAATCCATTGAGGGGCTAATTGCCCTTCCCTTCCACATCTGGTTGTGCCCCACACGTGTGTTCTCAGTAAGAAAGAATTTAGAGTCATGCATTTGCCATGCTCACATCTATTCTGCCTTGGCTCTACCGTCCAGTACCTTCCTGATCCTGGAAATACTCTTGCCAACCTCCAGATAGGGCCTGGTGCTCTTTCATACCAGTGACTTCCAGGCTGCAGGGATCAGCTCCCTTGTAGGAAATGACAGTATTGGAGGGTGGGCTCTCGGACGCTCTACCCCTGCTGAGTCCCCCCCCCAACTCTACTCTAGGGCTACCAAGTCCCCTGTCCAGGTAGGCTTCCCAGATCCCAGTTGGGGAATTCATGGAGATTTGGGGATGGAGCCTGGGGAGGACAGAGGTGTCAGTGGAGTCCAAAGCCACAGAGTCCACCCTCCAGAGCAGGGATAGTCAAACTGCGGCCCTCCAGATGTCCATGGACTACAATTCCCAGGAGCCCCCTGCCAGCGAATGCTGGCAGGGGGCTCCTGGGAATTGTAGTCCATGGACATCTGGAGGGCCGCAGTTTGACTACCCCTGCTCCAGAGCATCCATTTTCTCCAGGGGCTCTGATCTCCATAGTTCCAACTAGGATTGTGCACTTCGGTGCAGTTTGGCCACCTCGGCGATCACCAAAGCCTGAGGCAGCCAGCGCTGTGGCACACAGAGGAGGCGTGCCACTGCCACCCCTCCTATGCGCCACCTCAGGCTTCGGGGATTGTCGAGGTGGCTGAACTGTGCCTAAGTTCTAGCCGCTCTTCTCAGGCTCTGTCCCCAAAGCCCCAGGAATGTCCTAGCTCAGATTTAGCAGTCCTTCCTAGAAATCAGGTGCCCATGGAGATACGGTCCCATGCCACCAGCCACACCCCTCCACCCCAGGCAGCTCTGTGCTGTGAGAAGCTACACGGCCATCCTTGTAGACTCTGGGGGTACAGCTTGCCAGCATCTGGGCCTGCCTAACTTGGGCTGCCGGCTGTGGGCTGAGAAATACTTGGAAATTTTGAGAGTGGTGCCTCAAAAGGCGGAGATTGTGGAGGGGTACAAATGCCAAAGAGTTCATCCCCACCTCCCAGCAACCACTTTCTCCAAGGAAATGGATCTTTGTGATCTGGAAAGCACTTGTAAAAGTGGGGGTCATTCAGGCCCCACTTGGAGGCTGGCATGCCTAAAACCACCGCTGTACCCCACTGGCTCCTCTGGGGTGTGGGTGCCTCTGCTATTTCAATTGGGACCTGAAGCCCAGTATTTTGGCTGAGAAATGAGTCGTCTCTCCTCCCTTGTTGCCTCCTTTCTCCTCCTTTCCTCAGCTGTAATAACTATTAAATCCAATTTCACTGCCATGTGCTGATGAAGCCTGGCAGAAATGTCAGGAGGCAGATCCTGAGCAATTTCATAAATTATTTAAATGGTAATTGAATGCATGACTACTTAGGGAAGCTGAGCCAGTCCTTTCCTGGGCTGCAAACGCCCCATCATGTGTGAAAAGCAGAGCAATGACCATAGAGAGCTGTTCTGACCGAGCAGTTCTGTCAGAGCTCTCATTCGCACCTACCTCACAGGGTGCCTGTGGTGGGGAGAGAAAGGGAAGGCAGTTGCAAACTGCTTTGAGACTCCTTCAAGTAGTGAGAAGCAAGGTATAAAAATCCCAACTCTTCTTCTTCTTATAGCACATTTGCATGCTGTTTATCTGCAGGGTGGCTAGGTCACAGCTGGCCACTGGCCAGGCATGGTAGGGACCTCAATGGGATACAATGGCCTTCAGTACATCCCTTTTCTCCAGGGGAATTGATTTCTCATCTGAAGATGAGCTGTAATGCTGGGGGATGCCCAGGTCCCACCTGGAAGCTGAGCCTCCGCCCATCAGGACACTGAACTCCCTACTGATCCGAAAAGCTATGTGAGACGTTTGCTCCCTCACACTGTGGAAGGAATTTTCAGCAGAAGAGTGGGAAAAACATATCTGGATGGTTGGCCCACACAACAGTGTCAACGCAGTGGCTGGTTTGTTGTCAAGCCTCAAATGAGTGGAGCTCTTCTTGTCCACAACATTCAGCTGCCCCTGCTTCTGTTTCAACTGTTGGTTTAGCCACTAGGGTTGCCAGGCCCCAGGTGGCACCTGGAGAACTCCTGCTATTACAAATGATCTCCAGATGGCAGAGATCAGTTCCCCTCCAGTCCACGTGAGCCTCCTGAGTGAGTACCAGAGAGTTCATCCTTCAGAATACCCAGTTTGGCATGTGCTGGCGTGCCCCAGGGTCTGTAAGAGGGGGAAGATGGTGGGCACTCCCCCCTCAGAGAAGACACAGGCTGGCTTCCCTAAACTCTGTAGGCAGGAGCCATTGCCTCAGGAGGGCAAAGCCAAAGAGCCCCCAGGCACCCCCGGCAGCTCACTCACTTCAAGAACGGTGTCTGAGGAGCCAGAGACTGTGAAGAAGCAGCAGAATTGTGGGAAGATTGTTAGGGGCCGGAGTTCTAATCTGATTGGACAGCCACTGGGTGGACACCCAATCAGAGATGTACAGATGCCAATGATGGACCTGACTGGCCCATAACCCTTAACACCAAACTCCTCCCATGACCCCTTACCCTTTTTATTTTGATGCTCATGGTTATAGATTAGATTTATAGACCTCCCCTCTCTAGTCACAGTCGCAGGATGGTGTGTTGGAGAGTATCCACATGCCAGTGCTGATCAATTGATCATCAAAGCAACTGGGGGGCAAGGGGAGGGGGTGGGATGGACTTCTGCAGCCCTCAGGAAACATGAACAGTTGCTGTCCAAAGCTCCACAGGTAGCGTTGGCTGCAAATAAGAAAGCTCCCATTTGTCAGCTAATGTAGCCCAGCAACAGCCCCTGCTACTCCATAGGCCAGCCTTTCTCAACTTTTTACTGTTGAGAACCCCCCGAAACATTCTTCAGGCACAATCATGCAGAATGTGATTGGGAAACAGAGGTGTGGACATGCTCACCTGGGGCCCCTCCCCTTCACACCCCCTCCAGGCCCATAATTGGCCATGGGGGGCAAGACGACATGACCATATAGTCATATCTTTAAACCGCTCCTGTGGAGCGGTATAAATAAAAGAGTAAGGGCTAATGGGGAGGAGAAAGGGGCGAGCCGAGTCCGTGATAAAAACTCGGAGGGGCCAATCAGGAGCTGCTTTGCAGCTCCTGATTGGCCCCTCCGAGTGTCACTTTGGGGCCAAGTGGCCAATGGGGAGCCGTGCGCAGTGCGGCTCCCAATTGGCTACTTGGCCCGTCCTTGGCTGTGCACCCTGGTGAGTCGGCCATCCTCGCCTCTGTGCGCCCACTCCGGTAAGTCGCTGCCCGGGGGAAGACGCTTCGCCAGTGGGAAAGGAGTAGGGCCAAGTAGCCAATGAAGACGCAGCGGCCCTGCTCCTTTCCCTCCGGCCAGCCACGCACATGGCCCGGGGATGAGGGGGAGCACCAAAGGACCGTGCAGCTTCTTTTGCTGCCGCTGAGGCAGCCACCATCCCTGGGGAGGGAGGGGGCCGCCTGTGCAGCTGCGGCCTTCTCCCGGCCCATGGCGTGGCCGCCCATTAGTGGGGGGGGGGGGCGCCAAGCCTTCTCACTGGCCCTGGAACAGCCCATTTTTACAAATGGGCTTTCCTACTAGTCACCCAATAAATGTTTAACAAATTTTAAAGATATATGAAAAAATTAATTAACTCCCACCCATTCCGAAAACCCTTCCAGGGCAAAAAAGGTACCTCAGGGTTTCGCCAAACCCTCGTTGAGAAAGGCATTCAGAAGAGTTTATTGAAGATATAGCCTGAAAATCAGGTTTATTCCTGGCTTATGCTGTTGAAAACCATTAACTGTAAACAAACATATATTGATATAGATTACTAACCACACCCATGCAAAGCATCATTTGACCAATGCATACATCAGAGGTACCTCACAGGTAGATCACTAAATATGCAGTTCTAAAACCTTTTTGACAGGTAACCTTAACATCCTTGAACCATCCTATTCTGCACACAATAGATAATGCATGTACAAAGCACTTTAGAAGTAGATTTTCCTGTTCTGCACAGGTAAATCCAGCTGCCAAAACACATTGAAAGTGCATTATCCTATGTGTGCGGAACTCTGTTCCCAAACAAGATATAATACAGGTGACTTGCTTAGAGAAAAATAAACAAACACCTGTGTTCTCAAGCTATCATGGCAGCTGGGCTTATGCACAAACAATGTTATCAAAGTGCAAACATTAACAACGGAAAGTAACTTTAAAAAGCTTTAGGAGCGTGGTTTCAAAATCTCTAACCAAAGGCAATTGCATTTGACATGACATTCAGATATCTCCAGAAATCTCCAGCAATGAAATGAAGATTATTCTCAAATGGTCAGTTAAGTAGTGGAAGTCAGTAAGAATGCAAACACCAAATTGTTCTAAAACTTAACTAGCACTCACCAAACCTTTAGAAGCGCATAAAGGTGAAGACACATTGCTTAACGTAGCTTAAAGAGTATTAACATAAAATAGAAGCATTTCTTAAACTCAATACATGTCCCTCTGCCACTAGAGAAGGCCAACCCTGGCCAAAGGTTTTGCCATCTTTCAAAGTCAAATCTCCATAGTTATTTAAAAATATATAGTTTATACTAATACAAAGGACTAAGGCATATAAAAGACTGAATTGAATAAAGACTGAATTAAATAATTGAACTCCTTTTCCCCACCCACCCCACTTCATCATACAAGATTTCACTTGCTCTGTCTCAGAGACCCAGCTTGGTGTAGTGGTTAGGAGTGCAGACTTCTAATCTGGCGAGCCGGGTTTGATTCCCGCTCCTCCACATGTAGCCAGCTGGGTGACCTTGGGCTCGCCACAGCACTGATGAACCAAGCAATAATCTCAGGGCTCTCTCAGCCTCCCCTCCCTCACAGGGTGTCTGTTGTGGGGAGAGGAAAGGGAAGGCAATTGGAAGCCGCTTTGAGATTCCTTTGGGTAGAGAAAAGTGTCATATAAGAATTCATCTTCTTCATATTTAAGCAAGACATTATAAATTCTACCCAGACGATGTGGTTTATCCTGCATTATCGACTTTTCAAATTCAGTTTGTTTTCTCAAAACTCTTGGCATGACTATTACAATGGAGGAATGAGAATACTTAGGGTGTAAAAATGTGAAAATGACAAAGTGTCAATCATTATGTGTAAATTGGTATAAGATGTTCTATAGATCAGGGGTAGTCAACCTGTGGTCCTCCAGATGTTCATGAACTACAATTCCCATGAGCCCCTGCCAGCATTTGCTGGCAGGGGCTCATGGGAATTGTAGTTCATGAACATCTGGAGAACCACAGATTGACTACCCCTGCTATAGATGGTATTTGACACCTAAAGTTATTAGTAAAACTAGAGGCAAAGCCTGTTGCACACAGGAATACAATGGGTGCTAGCACATACTACCTGGATTCTTGCCCCCCCCTCCATTCGACCTTGAGATCAATGTGGTGAAGTGGTTAAAGAGGAGCAGACTCTAATCTCAAGAGCTGGGCTTGATTCCTGACTCCTCCTCCATATGCAGCCAGCCAGGTTACCAACTTCCAGGTGGGGGCCTGGAGATGTTCAGGAATAACAACTGATCTCCAAGGAAGAAGGAGAACTGTTCTGGAAGGAAGGAAGGAAGGAAGGAAGGAAGGAAGGAAGGAAGGAAGGAAGGAAGGAAGGAAGGAAGGAAGGAAGGAAGGAAGGAAGGAAGGAAGGAAGGAAAGAAGGAAGCCCCTGAAAAAGTCTTCAGGCTTCGAGAAGACCCAGAAATGGCGTGATTGCACAGGAAACATAGCCCCTTTCCTTCCCACTCCATCCAGGCCCACCCATTCAGGAAATCTTTCCAGGGCTATCAAGAAATCCCAGAGTTTCATGAAGCTCTGTTTGAGAAAGCCTGCTTAACTACATCACATTGGACCTCAAGATTGAGTGGGAAGCTGTGGGAGGAGGATGTCAAAACCATGATTTATGCTTTTGCCATGTACCCAGCACCCAGTAAGCCACAGGTCAGGCATTCCTGGGTGCAACGGGCTTTGCCCCTAGTTTATCATAACAAATAGTAGGGATGATTTCCAGTGCATTTTAATTTTCCTTTTAAAACAGCTGAAGCTCTGTTTTCCATAAGATATTAGAAGAAATGTGTGGAAAACTAGTCCAGAGCCATGCAGCAGATCAATTCCACATCTGTGCCTGCATGCATATCCAGTGGGAGGGAGTTTCTGGACACTTGACAACAGCACTGCCTCTGAGAGATCAAAATGTGAAGGAGGATCCCCTGGTGATCTCAACATGTGTCTCTGTGTGTTTCTCAGCATTCTGAGTCAATATTCCCCACTGTTCTTAATCTCCTCAGTTCTCCTGAGTTGTTCATCTCTGAAACCCGGCTACTGAAAAATGGTTTCACCAGAAAGAATTTCTAAGTCTTTCAAGGCCAGCAGTCAAACAAAAAGAACCACAAATAAATAATTCAGCTCAAAATATTGATATGGATTGTATAGTTTGTGGAACACAATTTAGTCATACACACACTTTAGCCACAGTCTGTTCATGGTTTATTTTTAGGTCAGACAGAGTGTATTGCTGGCTACTGTAACATCACATGTATATAGAGTTATCTCTTTGTTTCTCCAGGTAACCTTGAGTCTGTAAAATGTAGCTTCTGTAACATATCTACAGAAATAACTGCTCTATGTAGTCACTGAAACAAAGAATTAAAATGAAATAAGATATATTCGTCGGTGATAGGTTAGACTGGGAGCCCTCCGCGTAACCTGACTGGTTAGAGGGACAGATAGGGATGACGCGTCGGGGGTTATAAAATTAACTGTATTGTATCCAAGACTCCAGAGACGGCACCCTTCCCTTTAGGTGCTTTCTCTCCATGCTTTGCAAACCATGTATCCTGAATAAAACCTTTTTGCTTTGAAGCTGCCTGTTTGTTGTGGTCTTGTAAAATTTCCCTTGCATGGCCTATAACAAATGGTGTCAGAAGTGGGATCCGCTTTTGGATCATTTTGACTCACCGACTGAAGAACCTCTTGGTCTTTCATTCGGGGAGGCGCCCTAGTTTTTTTTTACTAGCCCTGAAGGAGCCCCATTGCTTCGCAGTCGGTGAGTCAAGAACCCTCATTTGGCAGCGGCAATAAGGTTCATTGGTGACACCTGGGAAATCACTGAAATTCTTGGTGAGTAGATTGGTTAAATAAGAACACTGCTCCAATAATATATGTGTTATCTAAGAACACTGCTCCAAAAATATATTGCTGTGTGTTATCAACGGGCGTCTGACTGGCAACTAAAAAGCATTAGGCTGCCAGCCGTGGGACTGTAGTCCCGAAAGACTCAGACGACAGGCTCTGGAAAAATATATTGCTGTGCGTTATCAACGGGCGTCTGACTGGCAACTAAAAAGCATTAGGCTGCCAGCCGTGGGACTGTAGTCCCGAAAGACTCAGACGACAGGCTCTGGAAAAATATATTGCTGTGCGTTATCAACGGGCGTCTGACTGGCAACTAAAAAGCATTAGGCTGCCAGCCGTGGGACTGTAGTCCCGAAAGACTCAGACGACAGGCTCTGGAAAAATATATTGCTGTGCGTTATCAACGGGCGTCTGACTGGCAACTAAAAAGCATTAGGCTGCCAGCCGTGGGACTGTAGTCCCGAAAGACTCAGACGACAGGCTCTGGAAAAATATATTGCTGTGTGTTATCAACGGGCGTCTGACTGGCAACTAAAAAGCATTAGGCTGCCAGCCGTGGGACTGTAATCCCGAAAGACTCAGACGACAGGCTCTGGAAGAAAACGCTGTACAATGGGAAGTAAGACTTCTAAAAATAGGAATCCGGGGGACGCCCCGTCTGCTGGCAGTCAGCCTGCGCAAGGTCCCAGGCTTTCTGCGAACAGTCAGATAGTAATTCCTAAAGATTGTCCATTGGGACACATGTGTGAAATATGGGATAAGGAATATAAAAAAGATGGATTTAAACCTACTATGATACGTTTATGCATGAAAGTTTGGCCAAAATATGTTCTGAAAAATAATTACAAGTGGCCCCCTTTGGGCTCGTGTAGATCAGATCTTTGTCATTTTTTGTATGTTTATTTGTTTGAACGAGAAGGGTCACCAGAGGCGAGAGAGGGAATCCCTTATATTCTGCAATGGATTGAAGTAGTGCAGGGAGGAAAATTTAAAATGGCCATCCCTTGCATGGCAGTAAGAGACAAAATAGTAAAACCCTCTGCTCCTTCCAAACAGAATAATGAAACTTGGGATCCGCTCACTTGTCTTCCTCCCCCTCCTTATCACCCCCCTAGCCCTGATGGTTCTGTGCATGAGGAGGAGGGAATAGAAGGTGCAGCTGATCCTGGTCATCTCCCTGCTCTGGGGCCTGCAGAGGGAAGTAAGCCTTCCTCTGCACGCATTATTAGGCCAGCAGAGCTTAAAGATCTGTATGACCGAACTGAATATTGGGGAGATAGAACAATGCAGGCAGCCTCAGGACAGCCAGCCATTAATGTGGAAGCTTCAGCCCCGAAATCTAATGTGGCCACCGTGTTCCCTCTTCGCCAGGTTCCCCAGGGAAATAACCAGATTGGCTATGTTGAGGTGCCCCTTACTTCTGCTGACATCCGGGGAATGAGGGGGCATCTCCCCAAAATTCAAGAAGACCCAGAAGGATTTGTTAAACAATTAGATGGACTTTTGGGACCTTCTTTTTTTACACCTACTGAAATCCTGCATATTAGCAGACAATTAACCAACAATGAGGTTATTAATAGTGGTATAGAACAGGCTAGGAAAATTTGGATTAAGAGAGGAGGAGCAGCACAGCCAAGGACTATGGAAGATGCTAAGAAGATAGTTCCAAGTGGGACCCCAGAGGATCTGGATGTTCAGGGTGAGGCTGGCCGGAAATTTTGTACAGAATTCCGTGAATTATTTCTGAAGGGATTGAGCAGAACAGTCCCTAAGACTGTGAACTTAGAAAAGGCATTTGGACAACCCCAGAAAAAAGATGAGACTCCACAGGAGTATTTGGATAGACTGAAATCAAGCATGAGACGGTTTACGGGGTTAGATCCAGATGCTGAAGAAAATGCCTCAACCCTGAAACTCCAGTTCATTTCTGGCTCTTATTTTGACATTAGGAAAAAATTGCAAAAGATTGAGGGATTGGTGGATAAACCCTTATCTGATCTAGTAAATGAAGCACAGAAGGTAATGGTAAGGAGAGAAGTAGAAAAGGAGAGACGAAAGGTGCAATTGATGGTACAGACAGTGCAGGAGATTAATAAAACACAGTGGAAGGGAAAAGAAAAAGGAGGGAAAGGACGGGGAGTTCTTAGACCAGGAATGGGGTACCGGGAGAAGAAAGGGAATCAACCCCCTCAGTGGAAACAGGAATCTTCCCAGCCACCAGCTCCTCTGCCCCGAAATGTTTGCGCATTTTGCAAACAGACTGGGCACTGGAAGAAGGAGTGCCCTAATAGAAGGGGGAGGGATGAACGGAATACCTACCTCCAAGCCCTCCAGTATGAAGATGAAGAATAGGGGGTTCAGGGTTTCCTTTATAGTGGTCCATCCTCCACGGAGCCCATGTTAACCTTGGAGGTTGGACCCAACAAACAATGTGTTGATTTTTTGGTGGATACTGGAGCAGCCAGGTCTACTCTATCTTCCCGCATAATTGGAATGAAAGAAACTAAGGGAAAAATGCGTGTCATGGGGGTAAGTGGCATCCCCACGGAGGTTCCAATTCTGGCTCCCCTTGCGATTAAACCGCAGGGACAGAAAGAAGGGGAACTCCTACATGATTTCCTTTGGATGCCTCAGAGTGGACTGAATTTGTTAGGAAGAGACCTCATGGTAAAATTGGGAATAAGCATAAAATTGGGAGAAGGAAATTGTACTGTTTTTCAGGGGGCACTAAGAGCAGAAGATGAAACAAAAATTACTCCCATTGTGTGGGCAGTTCCTGGAAACCCCGGCCTCTTGAATGTTGAACCGATTACGGTCTCTTTCAAGCATGCCAACCCAGTTTATATTAAACAGTACCCGGTTACAGAGGAGGCTAAGAAAGGACTTCAGCCAGTTATTGCCGAATTGCTGGCTGATGGCTTGTTGGAGAGCTCTGTTTCTCCATACAACACTCCAATCCTCCCTGTTAAAAAGCCAGATGGAACCTATAGGATGGTACAAGATCTCCGAGAAATAAATAAAATTGTCATCCCTAGGGCCCCTATTGTTCCAGATCCTTATGTCACTTTGAACAGCGTCCCCCCTGAGCATGGGATTTACACGGTAATTGATCTGAAATCGGCCTTCTTCTGTGTCCCCCTTGCTGAGCAGGCACGGCAACTTTTTGCCTTCCAGTGGCCACACCCCACTACTGGGTTGATAACCCGTTTTCAGTGGAAAGTGCTGCCCCAGGGGTACATAGAATCTCCTACTATTTTTAGTGAAATTTTGAAGCAAGTTCTTAGTGAGTGGATTCCACCAGCAGGGGTCACTCTGACTCAGTATGTAGATGATTTGATGCTCAGTGGGGAAGGTGATAGTGAGGTTCGAGAAGGATCTATCAGCTTGTTGAATTTTTTGGCTGACAGGGGGTTGCGAGTTTCTAAAAAGAAAATGCAATTCTGTCAAGAGCGTGTGAAATATATTGGACACATTTTAGAGAAGGGGAGTAAAATCTTGGATCCCGAACGAGTTCAAGGAATCCAAGACTTACCCTTACCACAGACAAAGAAACAACTTAGAGGATTTCTGGGAACAGTCAATTTCTGTAGGATGTGGATTGAGAATTTTGCTTCCCTATCAGCACCCTTAACTTCTAAACTGAGGGATGAACAACCTGACAGATTTGAGTGGACCACGGAGGAGGTCAAAGCTTTTCGGGCCCTTAAGGCAGCCCTTCTCTCTGCTCCAGCTCTGGGACTGCCAAATTTAAAAAAGCCCTTTCACTTGTATGTTTTGGCTCAGAAGGGATTTATGGTTGCGGCTCTAACCCAAGAAAAAGGTGGGATGGAACAACCAATAGCCTATTTTTCTAGAATGTTGGACCCCGTGGTTCGAGGATGGCCCCACTGCCTTCAGGCCTGTGCAGCTGCAGGTTTGGCTGTGAAAATGGCAAGAAAATTTGTGTGGGGAGGAACCTTGCTATTGCATTCCCCACATCAGATTAGATCAATTTTGACCCACACAGCAAGGCAGTGGATGACAGACTCGAGACTTCTTCAGCTGGAGGCCATCCTTCTAGAAAGGCCAGACCTAATTCTCCAGTCAAGGGAGGGATCAAACCCTGTATTGGGTCTTTCCCCTGCTATGAGAAATGCTCTGACTGTTTATCATCCTTGTATAGAAATTACTGAATTGCAAACTAAGGTACGGGAGGATTTAGAAGACTCCCCCATAGAAGGAGCCATTAATCTCTTTATAGATGGGTCATCTAGAGTTATTAATGGCAAAAGACACAGTGGGTATGCCATTGTGGAGGAAGGGGGCTTAGAGGTTGAATCTGGAGCCCTCCCTCCATCTATGTCAGCTCAGACGGCAGAACTGTTTGCCCTCAAAAGAGCCCTGGAACTAGGGAAGGACAGAAGCATAAACATATATTCAGACTCAAAGTACGCTTGTGGAGTGGTCCATGTGTTTGGAAAAATTTGGAATGAACGAGGACTTTTAAGCTCACGGGGAAAATCGGTCGCCCATATTAAAATAGTTCAAGAGGTTTTAAAAGCACTACAAGGACCCTCTCAAATAGCTGTTATTCACATCAAAGGACATCAAAAGGGTGGATCTCCTGAGGCCTTGGGGAATAGGTGGGCGGATGAAAAGGCAAAACAAGCTGCCATGGGGAAGCTAATTTCCTCCGCTCTCCTAGCACCGTTAATTCCTCAGGGAATAGGCCCCAAACCCCCTTTTGTATATTCTCAGAAGGAGAGAGAAAAGGCTGAGGCTCAAGGAGCACAAGAAAAAGATGGTCAGTTAACCCTTCCCGATGGTCGTGCATGGCTCCCAGAAGGAGTCACCAGAGAAGTTCTTAAAGCTTTACATGAGGGAGGTCACTGGGGGGCCAGTGCCCTAGTTGATGCCTTCCTTCAAAAGTTTATGGGAAGCCGTGTATGGACCATCGCCAAACAAATAACCCAAACTTGTATAATCTGTCAAAAGATTAATAAGAAGGGGGGGCATGAAACTCAGCCAGGTGGTCGGCCTTTAGCTGTCAGACCCTTTCAAAGCATTCAGGTTGATTTCATTGATCTACCCTTGGTGGCCAGGTATAAGCATTGTTTGGTGATCACAGACCAACTTACTGGATGGGTGGAAGCCTTTCCTACTGTAAGGGCAACTGCCAATGTGGTTACAAAATTAATCCTGGAACAAGTTGGGCCCAGATTTTCATTTCCTGAAAGGATTGACTCTGACAGAGGAACTCATTTCTCTGGGAAGGTGTTGCAGGGCATTATGCATCTACTTGGGGTAAAATGGAACCTCCATACCCCGTGGCATCCCCAAAGTTCAGGAGCCACTGAAAGAATGAATCAGACTCTCAAGAATATGCTTAAGAAGCTAGTTATGCAGAGTCACCTCCCCTGGACTAAGGTACTTCCCTTGGCCCTGTTTAATATTCGAATTAAACCAAGAACAGGTATCAAATTGTCTCCTTTTGAAATGTTATATGGATATTCAATTTGGGACCTTACCTCTGAGACGCCAGTAGATGGCATCCATGAGCTCAAAGATGTTTTTATCAAGAAGTATGTGCTGTCCCTGTTCTCTATTTTATCTCGTCACAGAAAAAGAGGCCTACTACATCAGACTCCACCTTTGGAAGTGACTGTCCATCCGTACTTGCCAGGAGATTGGGTTTTAATCCGGAAGTGGAAATCAGAACCCTTGTCACCATCTTGGGAAGGTCCCTTCCAGGTATTGCTGATAACAGAATCCGCAGTCCGAACATCAGAAGGAGGCTGGACACATCACACTCGTGTGAAGGCAGTTCCAGAACCCCCAACTGAGGACCAGTGGACGGTAAACCCATCTCCAGACCCTCTAAAACTGACTTTCAAGCGAGTGACACAGAAGAACTCATGAGCCTTGGTTGTTATCAAGAAGACGATCCTACCTGGAACCCGGAGACTCGATATTTTATTTTTGCAGGAGCCTTTGAAAATTGTTTACTATTTCCTTATGGGCCATATTTAATTTGGGAAGGTACCTTTTGTCCTTTTTATTTTGGGAGAATTTGGAGAGACGAAACAGGGGTGGAGGAAAACCCCGATAACTACTCCTATTGGGGAAGAGTAGCTTTTCAACATTCAGACAGTAATCTCCACCAGAAGTGGAAGGTAAGGTTTTATTTTCAAAAGAGGCCAGGATCGGAGGTTATTAGAGTGTGGGAAAAAACTGGGAGTCACCTGAGTAAATCTATAACACACCCAGCCCATCTTTATAAGTCAATTTGTTTCTGGCACCAGGAATATTGTGTAAGGTGCACAAATCCTAATAATCCCCTTCACGCAGACTCTGAGGATTCTTCCTCCTCAGACTCTGAACCATCTGAACACTCCAGCGATTTAGGATTTTAGTGAAAAGAAAAGTAGACTCAGGATGATGAAAACAAACAAATCAATTAGAAATCTGTTTTACTCTGGGTGGTATCTGATATTGTTTCTAGTAGGTTCACAAACAAGACAACCAGATCCTTGCGAACCCTGCATTCAGACCACACGTCAAGGCCCCCAGGTCTTGCAAACTCTTTTATATAGAACACACTATGAATGTGTTTTTCCTCTTAGGGAAAAATGTAGACATAATGGAACACTGTATTTTAGATGTCAGGAAAATTCCCAGATTTTCTGTTATAACCCAGACACTGAACCCCAAAGATATTGGTTAGAAGTACGTAAAACTCATCAATGGGGAGTGCTTATTAATAAAGTTGTAGTCAAAGACCTAGATGTTCCTGCTTCTATCACATTCGATGCCTGCATGGCCATAAACTTGAATGGAAAAAGGGGGACATGTGGAGGATTGGCATGGGAATTGGCATATGCGCACAATGATAAGTATATGGGAGCTGCAATAGGTTTGACAAGATGTACAAGGAGGTTCACATATAAAAGCACTTATTTTGTACCCTCTTGGGATTGTGTTAGGTGGGCCACCTGGCTGCCTTCTGTAAAGACTAAGCCATCATTGAAAAAGGGCAAAGCTGTTCCAAAATGTTCAATAGGTCATTGTAACCCTGTTACCTTTGTAATTCCACAACCAAGAGAATTTTTTGGTGTTTATGGGAACAGCTTTAGTCTTTTAATTGATGGTACTGGTTCAGATCCAGCAGTTCTCCTGTTCATTGCTATAGTGTCTGAACAAATAGCCATGCAAAAACATCAAGTGTTTCATAAATACTGGGAAGAAGCCAAAATTCCTGATGTTGTTCCTGAAAAGCCTATTAATTTATTTTTAGAATTGGCTCAGCAAATTGCAGTAAGTCTAAATGTTTCTAATTGTTATGTTTGTGGTGGCACAAATATAGGAGACCAATGGCCCTGGGAAACCCAAGAGTGGAAGTGGAATACTACAATTCCATATGATAATGGTTTAGTTGAGCCCCATAAGGGCCAAAATCAGTGGCCCCTATACACCTCTCTGGTGGGACAATATTGTATTCAAATGCCCAAAAGGAGTGATCCAATGTCTAAAAGACAATTTATGGGTCACTTAAACTGTAAAGGAATTCATATTTTCAATGGTACCACTCCTATTTGGTGGACAAAGTCAAATATTACTCTGCTTAACCCATGGGAAAATTTAACAGATACTTGTGCTCAGATTTGGAAATTTGGAAATGCCTCTTATCCCTGGGTGGCCCCACCAGGCCTATATTGGATTTGTGGGACAACTGCTTATACACACCTACCCGAAGGATGGTATGGAACTTGTACATTAGGGACGCTCAGACCATCATTCTTCCTCATCCCACGAGCCCAAGGGCAATCTCTTGGGGAAAGAGTTTATCAACCAAGAGAGAAACGTGCTTTAACTATAGGGGAGTGGAAAGACAATGAGTGGCCACCTGAAAGAATTGTACAGTACTATGGACCAGCTACTTGGGCTGAGGATGGGTCTTATGGATATAGGACCCCAATTTATATGTTAAATCGCATTATTAGATTACAAGCAGTAGTAGAGCTAATTACTAATGAAACTGCTAGAGCTTTGAACCTAATAGCACAGAAGCAAACTAAATTTAGAAGTGCAATCTATCAAAATCGACTTGCTTTGGATTATTTACTTACTGCTGAGGGCGGTGTGTGTGGAAAGTTTAATCTCTCAAATTGTTGTCTTGAAATAGATGATGATCAGAATGTTATTCAAGAAATTACACAGAAAATGACAGGTCTTGCCCATGTCCCGGTACAAACTTGGAATGGATTAAATGTCAATGATTGGTTTGGAAACTTGTTTTTGGGAATTGGAGGTATTAAAACTATGGTAGGAGGAATTATTTTAATCCTAGGTCTCTGTCTCTTGTTGCCATGTCTTATTCCTATGATAATAAATAATTTAAAAAGGGCTATAGAAAACATAATTTCCAGACAAACAGAAGCTAAAATATTAGCCCTGGGGGAGTATAAACCACTCCCAAATACAGATTTAAGTGAAGAAGAGACTATGACAGTAGAGATAGAGAGAAAATGTTAATGTGCTCCACAAAGAAGAGTTAAAAATCAAAAGGGGGGAATTGATATGGATTGTATAGTTTGTGGAACACAATTTAGTCATACACACACTTTAGCCACAGTCTGTTCATGGTTTATTTTTAGGTCAGACAGAGTGTATTGCTGGCTACTGTAACATCACATGTATATAGAGTTATCTCTTTGTTTCTCCAGGTAACCTTGAGTCTGTAAAATGTAGCTTCTGTAACATATCTACAGAAATAACTGCTCTATGTAGTCACTGAAACAAAGAATTAAAATGAAATAAGATATATTCGTCGGTGATAGGTTAGACTGGGAGCCCTCCGCGTAACCTGACTGGTTAGAGGGACAGATAGGGATGACGCGTCGGGGGTTATAAAATTAACTGTATTGTATCCAAGACTCCAGAGACGGCACCCTTCCCTTTAGGTGCTTTCTCTCCATGCTTTGCAAACCATGTATCCTGAATAAAACCTTTTTGCTTTGAAGCTGCCTGTTTGTTGTGGTCTTGTAAAATTTCCCTTGCATGGCCTATAACAATATCTTCCAATCTTGCCTTCCTGAAACCAACTACTGGTGTAATTTCTTGTGCACTGGGAGTTTGGGTTCCTTTTCTTGACATATATTGCAACAGATAAACTTTTCTGAGATTGGTTTTACCTTTGCAGTGTCCATGAGCTCTACTCCCATATTGTCACTGTCAGCTCTTTATTGCAGGCAAACCCAGCATCTTGTCATTCTTCCATTGCTTGTGCAATTCAAGGCTGCATTTCCTGAATTAGTTTTTCAGCCATGACTTCCCCTGACAATATCCAAGCTTGAATTGCTACATTGCTTTTGAACCATTGATTCATATTGGTTTGAAGCAGCAGAACCAAGTTGAGTCCAGGGGTACCTTTAAGACCAACAAAGTTTTAGTCAAGTTGTGAGTTTTTATGTGTACACACACTTCTTTAGACTGGTACCAGAGCTTGCAATAAACCCAGATGCCAATTTTGCTGTCACATATACGCAAACACACACACAATCATCGGACCTAACAACTTCAACTGCACTGCACCATCTCAGGCTCATTCACTTGTTCATCTTCAAACATTGCATATGCCATTAAATGGTGACAATATCCTATTTTCTACATCAGGGAAACCATCTGCCAAGGGATAAATGGGCATAAATTTAACATCAGGAATCACAAGACTGAGAAACCTGTGGGAAAATGCTTCAGCCTTCCAGGACATTCAGTGGGGGACCTCAAAGTTGCTGTTTTATTACAAAGGAACTTCAAGAACAGAATGGAAAGGGAAATTGCTGAGTTATAAGTTATTACAACACTCAAAACAAGGGGATCCCCAGGACTCAACATATTGGTTTCTTATCTCACCATATACGATAATCTCATTCAGCCCTTATATCTGCATTCTTAACAATCCCCCAGAAGGGCCACAGGCCCTCTTCATTTCATTTCATTTTTTGTTTGGAATAATGAAACTGAATAGTGGATTGTACTGTAACGAATTCTAGCTCCAAAACCCATCTGGAGATTAGCAGGCACAAGTCCTTGGCTGCAGCCCAGAAGTTAGGGGTGTCTTTGGCCACTTCCATCTTGGCTTTCCTGTGATTCCCTAAAAACTGTTTGCTTTGTTATGGTTTTTGTGTGTTCTTATACTGATGTTTTTGTTTTTTATTGCTGCTTGCAAGATTTTCTGTATATTTTTATTTACTGATGCAGTGGGGGGAGGGTGGGTGATACTCCAAAAGCAATATAGGATCTGAACTGAGGACCCATCCACATTGCTGCTTCAAGGCTACCTGATAAAGAAGTCAGATTTTGCAATCGTGAGTCTTGTTGGTGTCTATAGGTTGCAATCCTCACAGGAATAAAGGGAGGGAATAAAGACAACTGAAGATGGGGAGGAGATTAAAAGTTGGATGGTTGTTGGTTGGGAAGGAGAGAAGGGGGAAAG
This sequence comes from Paroedura picta, assembly GCF_049243985.1. NCBI lineage: Eukaryota > Metazoa > Chordata > Lepidosauria > Squamata > Gekkonidae > Paroedura > Paroedura picta. Next base: position 13,317,777 of record NC_135378.1, read on the forward strand.
ATGAGGATGTAGGGGCTACTAGGAAGATGGAAAGAGAAACCTAGCATGAGGCAAGGGATACAGAGGAAATTGATGCAAAATAAAGAAAGATTGACAGATTGTTTAAAATTCTCCACCAGAATAACTTGAGTTTAGGTGCATTAGTGATGTTTTAGATACAGTTTAGGTTGATTTAAGACCTGTATTGGACCTAGCACCAACACTGAGTGGTGGGTTACAAGATTGTTGTTAGGTGCGAAGTTGTGTCCGACCCATCGCGACCCCATGGACAATGATCCTCCAGGCCTTCCTGTCCTCTACCATTCCCCGGAGTCCATTTAAGTTTGCACCGATTGCTTCAGTGACTCCATCCAGCCACCACATCCTCTGTCGTCCCCTTCTTCTTTTGCCCTCGATCGCTCCCAGCATTAGGCTCTTCTCCAGGGAGTCCTTCCTTCTCATGAGGTGGCCAAAGTATTTGAGTTTCATCTTCAGGATCTGGCCTTCTAAGGAGCAGTCAGGGCTGATCTCCTCTAGGACTGACCGGTTTGTTCGCCTTGCAGTCCAAGGGACTCGCAAGAGTCTTCTCCAGCACCAGAGTTCAAAAGCCTCAATTCTTTGACGCTCGACCTTCCTTACAGTCCAACTTTCACAGCCATACATTGCAACTGGGAAATCCATAGCCTTGACTGGACACACTTTTGTTGGCAGGGTGATGTCTCTGCTTTTTAGGATGCTGTCTAGATTTGCCATAGCTTTCCTCCCCAGGAGCAAGCATCTTTTAATTTATTTGCTGCAATCCCCATCTGCAGTGATCTTGGAGCCCAGAAAAATAAAATCTGTCACTATCTCCATTTCTTCCCCATCTATTTGCCAGGAATTGAGAGGGCCGGATACCATGATCTTTGTTTTCTTGATGCTGAGTTTCAATCCAACTTTTGCACTCTCCTCCTTCACCCGATTCAACAGGCTCTTTAGTTCCTCTTCACTTTCTGCCATTAGAGTGGTATCATCTGCATATCTGAGGTTGCTGAAATTTTTCCCTGCAATCTTGATCCCAATTTGTGACTCATCTAAGTAAAATACAAGTCCCCTTAAACCCCCCCCCCCACTAAAATACAAGGGCCATTTCGCACAGAGCTCAAAGTTGCTATTTGGTTGCTGTTAGCGAAATCGCTACTTCAACTAGCGAAATGTAACTAGCTGTGCCCGTAACGCACAGCTGCGGTTTTTGCGGAATTTAGCACTTTCACTTCTCGTCACTTTCGTAACCCACAGGCTTCCGGTTCTCCGTCTTTTCGCTACAAAGGAGGTCCCTTTTTAGCGCTTCTGGCCTCCCGTGCCCGTCAATCAAACTGCAGGCACACCTTTGACCTCGACCCTAAAGCCGGACTTGTCGGGGTTCCCTTTTTTTAAAAAAAAACCAGGAAACCCCGTAGCAACGCGTTATCGTCAAATCATTGGCGCCCTTGGAACGTGTTTTCTATTGTTTTCTATGAACCAGAGGTTGATGCATTGATATGTTTGATTGGTTAATCCCCGCCCACAGTACACGCCCACAGGTTACCTGCTTATATGCACCTGGGCAGACACGCGGTCGGCCTCACTCTTTGTTTGCGTAGCCTACTGCCCGCAGCACAGGTTAACGTTGCAATGGAGAGGATTATTTTTCAATTGTTGTCTCAGATGCTTGCGGTGGTCCAGCGTATCCACACCACCGTGCGGCGTAGGAGGGCTGCTTCAGAGGAATACCGAGAACGTATTGCCAGAGCGATGACCAGCAGTACAAGACGTTCTCAACGGGCAACCATGGCGGCAAAGAGGCACTGGCAAGCTCTGGCAGAGGTCCGGTTCCCCCCCCGGTTCTGGGCGGACGAAAGATCCTCTGACTGGTGGGAAAATTTTGTGTGGACTCGCTGGGATGATGACCACTGGATTGCCAACTTTAGAATGTCTAGGGGAACATTTTTTGAACTCGTGGAGGCTCTACGTGGACGCATGGAGAGGCAAGTCACTGGCATGCGGCGCCCCGTGCCAGTGGAAAAAAGGGTGGCGGCTGCATTGTGGTACTTGGCCACCCCTCAGTACTTCCGGACAGTAGCCCAGCAATTCGGACTCGGAGTCACTACGGTTGGCGATATCCTTAAGGAGTTCTGCCTCGCCATGGAGGCGGAATTGTTCAGCAAAGTCGTGTGCCTCGGAGACCGGCTTGGAGCGGTGAGTGTCATTCTATCCCCTTTGCCCTTTAAATTTTTTTTCTTGTTTGACAGGTCAGCAACGAAGACGCGATGCACCCCACGCTGACATGCCATGGCTTATATTCTTTTCTTTCCCTTATTCCAGAGTATGGACGGGTTTGCCAGGCTTGGATTCCCGCATTGTTTTGCGGCCGTCGATGGAAGCTACATCCCTATCCGTGCCCCCGGGGGAAGCATAAAGGAGTACGGGAACAGGAAGGACTTTTGTTCTGTTCTCCTGCAAGGAACTGTGGACTTCTCCGGACGGTTTATCGATGCCGAGGTGGGGTGGAGTGGCAGGAGGCATGATGCCCTTGTTTTCAGGGAATCGAACCTCAGGAAAGCCATGGACGAAGGGGTCTTTGTTCCAGGAAACCCCACCGCCACCATTGAGGGCGTGCGTGTGCCGGCGTTGGTGCTCGGGGACGGAGCCTACCCATTACGCCGCTGGCTCATGACTCCCTATAAGCGGCCAAGGACAGACGTGCAGAGCCACTACAACCTCAGTCACTCCCGGGCAAGGAATGTAGTGGAGCGTGCCTTTGGACGTTTGAAGTCCCGGTTCCGTTGCTTGATGTCACGACTCCATGTGCATATAGACAATGTGACTCCGCTGATCATCGCGTGTGTCATTTTGCACAACATATGCGAGGACAAGGGACATAACATCCCCTTCCCTGTGGATGAACCTGATCCTGTAGTCCTTGAGGACACACAAGACATCCCTGAAGCAAGGAGAAAAAGGATCTATGCGGAGGGGTGCAAGGTTCGGGACGCCATAGCCACCCACATCTACAGAAAAAGGAGGCGTGTTTGATTGTTTTTCCTACTCTGTTGTTGAATAAAGTTTTATGTTCTTTGTTTAACCTTGTCTTGTGCGGTTTGTCTACTTAGCCAGCAAAAAACGGGGATTCTCTGGTCCAAAAGCACTTTGACAGCCCTAAATGCTAACTCCCCGCTGAAATTGACAAACACAATATGGAAGCGCTGAACGGGGAAAGTTTGGGGAGGCGGGTAGCCAGGAAGTATTGGCGACCCCTGTCAAACCGGAGGATCAATCCACTTATGTTCCAAGGAATAATTTCATTGGTGGGCAGCTTTGATACATTTAAAATAGGGGTGGTCGATCAGAGCAATGCATGTTCGTTCCCTAACCGTCATTCCGAAGATGCCGAAGCCACGGAAGGGCTCCTTCTGGCAGCGCGCCGAGGCTGAGGCACTTCTGGAGCTTGTGCTCCAATCGAAAAGTGTTGGCCGCCTTATGGCCAGCACCCACTGCCACACGAAGGGTGATTACCTGGTGTTGGCATCGAAGCTGAGGGAGAGGGGCTACGTCTGGACCTGGGAGCAGGTCCGGACAAAATTTAAGAGGGTGAAGCTGGACTTCCTCAACAGTCTTGAACAGTGGGGGGGGGGGGTCCCGCAGCCAAGTGGGAGAACGGTCTTCCACGACCAGATGGTGAAGATATGGGAGAAGGCTGGGAAGCCCCCGCTGGAAATGAGGAGGCATATGGGTGAGTGCTGCCCTCGTTGTGTTTTACCCTTAAACATGCATGGAATGACTAGCTGCCTCTTTCCCCTACTGTCCCCAATGAAATTCGAGAAAGTATTTAGATGCTGTCAACCCCCTCTGACTTAGCCCGCCAGTACTGTAGAACCACTTTGGTTGTGCGCTTTGACTCTAACTGTGGTGTGGCCACCAGCTGTGTTTCATCTCTGGTTTGTGTGCTTTTAATTATGATTGCTCTTTTTCTTTGCCCAGCCACACAATCACCATCCAAGATGGCAAAAGCACCTGAGCTTGAGGAGGGGGAGGAAGAGGGACCTTCCACCTCAGGACAGGCTGCAGGTGAGAGTTTTATGTCTGTGCGGGAGACCCATGTGTGTGTTCCCCCATGGAGCAATATGGGAGCCTGCTGTGATGCTTCCATTTGAAGTGCTATTAAATTCTTTGTTTGATTTCTGTAGCAGAAACTATGGAGGCAAGGCTGCGTGCCATGGAGGCCAGAGTGACTGCCTTAGAGGCTGAAGTGGCAGACCTGAAAGGGGAGTTAGAGCAGCAAAGGCAGCAGAGGGAGGCGGAAGAACGTAGGTTATGTTCCCCACTGCCCAACTCTTCTCACACTGTGGCTAAGGCCACTAAAAAGTGTATGCATGTAAACTAAAAAAATTGGAAAATATGTGTGGCACTAATGTGTACTTTTTCTCCCTCCCCACACAGTTAAGAAGAAGGAGGACGAAGACCTGTTCCGCCGCAAAGTCAGGGGGACCATGGGACGGTTGTGCAGGAGAGTGAGGGAGATGGAAGGGGCTGGGGAGGGGAGCAGTGGGACCTGAGTTTTGTTTTCTGTTTGTGTTTTGGGGTGGGGGGTGTTGGGGGGGTTCCTAGTTACATTGCCCATTTTTCTATCCCTGTTAAATATATTGAATTTGTTAAAAAAAAGTTGGCTTTCTTGGAGGGTGGGGGTGGTGGTGGGGGGGTCCAAGTTACATTCCCTTGTTTTTTTCTCCTATTGAACTGTTTTTGAAAATAAAATGTTGTTGTAAATTTACTGAAAAAGACTCCAGTGTGACTCCTTACACTCGCACACCTTTCACCCCAAACTCCTAAAACACCTTTAACCTTTAAAACACCCTCCAACCTCCAACCAACACAACGGTGCCAGAATAGGCACAATCACTAGAGAGGGTACACAGAGACAGAGTCAAAAATATAAACTTTATTTAACAGACAACAGCAAACACAGATAACTAGACAAACTGGCCCAAACTAGGAGGGGGAGAACTTGTCCGCGGGTTTAACTATTCTCTTCCCGAGAACAGTCCTCCTTCTCGTTTGGGTCGAGGCATTCTGAGACGGGGTGGGTGGGGTGGGTGCTGGAGGTGGTGGGGGAGGTGTGGGTGGGGGGGGGATGTGCACGGTAATCTGAGGAGGGGTGGCCGCCTCCATAACCGCGACCGCCCTCTCCATCAGCCTCCTTATCAGTCGAACCTCCTCCACGCTTTCGCGTAGGGATTGGTTCGACTCCCTAAGGATGGCACGGAATTTTTTTCCCTCCTGGGCCACGAGGGAGAGCATCGCCTGGTCTGCGGCAGCGGCACGCCTGGACTCCTCCTGGCAGTGCTCGAGGATCCTTTCTCCCACGCTAGTTAATACGGAGACGCGCCGCAGCCTGCCGCGTTCCCTCGCCAGCCTCTCCTCTGCTTGGAGAGCACCTCTAGGTGGTGAGCCGGCTGGCTCATCGTCTTCTGAAAGGACCTCTGTTGGCAAAAAAAGAGAAACAGAACTGTTAGTAACATTGAGACAGTCAAAACCCACCCTGGTGCACATGGTGGCCTTTCTTGGTTACATATTGTTAAACCAAGACTCAAAACTATGCCAGGGGAGCACATAGTTATTGTTTGTTTGCCCATGGTGGCCTTTCTTGGTTACATATTGTTAAACCAAGACTCAGAACAATGCCAGGGGAGCACATGGTTATTGTTTGTTTGCCCATGATGGCCTTTCTTGGTTACATATTGTTAAACCAAGACTCAGAACAATGCCAGGGGAGCACAAAAATGAAAAGGAAGCACACAGTTATTGCACACAGACATTGTCCTGCAGCCATGGCTCGAAAGGAACAGTTCATGCACGCTCACCATCTTGTATCTGTATACGCCTGCGCAGGGCAGGAGGTCCAGCCACCCCACGCTCCTCCTCCTCCTGCGTCCCGGGTATGAAATCTGAAAAAAGGGAAAAAAGAACATGATTTAGGACCAAAGTGTGGCAAAGCAAGCTTCAAACCCTAAAGCAGCAACGTTGAGGGACTCTCTTCTGTCTCTTGGCAGTGCTGCTGCCCTGCACAAACAGAAAAGCACAAAGCAGTTAACCCCCCCCCCCTTATTGCAACTGATACTTACCAACATTTGTGGACGCCCCAGAATCACTGTCCTCTGCCACCGCTGCAGGGGACTCGAGGACCACCGTCCCAGGCATCTGTGTCTCTGTGGACAAGAGCAGAAAATAGTGAAAAAGGAGCAAGCATACAACCTGAACCACACAGCAAGCTCCCAAAGTAGTGGCTAAAGCACTGCAGAAGGCCTATGGCTGAGGCATGCTGCAAAACTGTTTTGGTTGTTGGTTAAACACAACCGTTTTAAAAAGCCACCAAAAGCAATCCACAAACATCCTAGCATATTATGCGTTGCAACGGACACAAGGCATACAATAGTGAAAAATGAGCAAGCATACAACCTGAACCACACAGCAAGCTCCCAAAGTAGTGGCTAAAGCACTGCAGAAGGCCTATGGCTGAGGCATGCTGCAAAACTGTTTTGGTTGTTGGTTAAACACAACCGTTTTAAAAAGCCACCAAAAGCAATCCACAAACATCCTAGCATATTATGCGTTGCAACGAACACACGAGAAAACGATTCCCAAACGTCAGAACACACATTTGCTCAAAATGAAATATAAAATAAAAATAAAATTACTTACCGGAGGCAAGGGGCGTTTGCTGAGGAACCTCCTCTGGCTCCCCAGGAGCGATGGCCATCAGGTCCACCGTGACCAATTCCGCGGCTCGTTGCTGGACGGGGGGTGGAGGCCGAAAGCTGGACGAGGTGCCCTCGCCGGGATCCTCCTCAGCGGGTGGTTCCTCGACCGGGGCAGCCGGCTTCCGAACCACCTTAAGGCTCCTCCCGACGCGCTTCGGCCTGCCGGCTCCTTCCCCGTCGCCGTACAGCGGGCGCTGCTCCTCAAAGTAGGGGCAGGTCACCTTCTCGTTGCCGGAACCCTTATTATGGTTCACGGCACGCATGTACTCCGCCCGCATTGTTTTAGTTTTGGACCAGCATTCAAGGCCGGTCCTGTTGTGGCCCAGGGCACGCATCTTGATGGCCATTTGTTCGAAGACCTCCCTATTCCTGTGCGAGGACTGGAAGGCGTCCTGGATTTTCTCTTCCGAGAAAATCGCGATCAGGTCCCTGATCTCCGCGTCCCTCCAAGTTGGCCCACGGCCGGTTGCAGGGACGGACGAGGCTTGCGAAGAGGATTCCATGGTGCTTTCGCTAGTAGCTGAGCAAAATGGAGGTGCGAGGTGCAGGGTGCAACGGATCATATACCTTCCCGCACACAAAGACAAAGGGACTAGCCGGCTCCTGATTGGTGGAGGGCAGTAGGGGACACGCACATTGGCCACATGAGGTCACATGTCACGTTCAAAACTCCTCGCGCGGGAACAGGATCTGCTCCTAATGGCCAGATTAGCGCCTTTTGTTTGACTTCTCGCATGCGCTGATTCGTCCACACGCGGGAAGAGCAGTTTGAACATGCAGCGGGAGCCATTTTACTGAAATGTCCGCCATTACAAAAACGCATGCCGGTGTAAAACCGGGAGCAAGTGCAGCGGTACTCGACAGTTCCCCAATAATATTCACCAACCAAAGCATAAATCAATGACATGTAACTGGCGAACGTTCGTTGGCACACTCAGCGGAAAGTTTTTTAAAATGAACGGTGGACGGCGACTCCGCTTGCCGGAGGTCTAGCCGCCGATGGACGGGGTTGTCCGCACCCAAGCACAACCACGCACCCGGAACTACACAAAGACCCACTACACATAAACCGCCCCTCATGCTAGAATCATTTCTATTGAACCCCTCTAAGCTAAACAGGAGACTGCGAGCGGCGAACGTTCGTTGGCACGCTCAGCGGAAAGTTTTTTAAAATGAACGGCGGACGGCGACTCCGCTTGCCGGAGGTCTAGCCGCCTATGGAAGGGGTTGTCCGCACCCAAGCACAACCACGCACCCGGAACCACACAAAGACCCACTACACATAAACCGCCCCTCATGGTATCACCTCGAATCATATCTATTGAACCCCACTAATCTGAATCATATCTATTGAACCCCACTAAAAGGAGACTGCGAGCGGCGAACGTTCGTTGGCACGCTCAGAGGAAAGTTTTTTAAAATGCTCCCCGTACGTTGACTCCGCTAGTACTGGCCGAAGGTAGACAGGGTTTTAAGCTTTGGGCAAATGTTTGGAACGTGACGGTGTGTGCCACTGTGCTTTTGAAAAACTCTTGTGGTGTCCGGGCAGAATTTCAGAAAGTGATCGTGCTTGAAAGCCAGTCGCTGTCTCGTTGCCTCGTAGATCCCTGCTCGCTCGGAGAAAAAAAATGGCGGACAGTTCGCCGGAAGTTAGGAGGAAAGGCTCGGGAGGAGGGACTTTGAAGAACCCGCAACAATGGTAACGCACAAGTCTGTGGCGCTATTGTCGCAGATTGGTTGCAGGAGTGTATCGCTATCCGGAGGGTGAATCCACTTTTCTGGATTCCCCTGGAAGCGCTACAACGAAGCGCTTTTTGCGGGTCGGTTGCAGGACTGTTGCAGATTGTGTACGACGTCGTGGGTTATGGCAAATTAGTAGCGTTTCCAATTGGCAACCATCCTGCTACTTTGAAGCCGTGCGAAATGGCCCCAACAATTCAGGAAATATAAATCCAGGAACAACACCACAGCTAACCCCCACTGGGAACTAGGGGGAAACTGCATTCCCTTCTTCCTTCCTCCTTTGGGGGGTCTACAGATCTTCTCTTCATCCTGGCCTCAACCATAGACCTGGTGGAAGAGCTCCAACTTACAGGCTCTGTAGAAATGTTTTGAGATTCTGGCAAAAATTTCATTGTTATGCTGACCGTGGGCATCAATGTATCTGAATTTTAGTAGAATAAGAACCCATTATTCATTCTAAACCATAGGGTGAAATTTAGATTAGGACCCCCCTCATCACTTTGACATCAGTGGAGCAGACTGCCTTTCCAAGTCTCGTATCTTCAGAACTTTGTGGTTCCCAGCTTATTTTTAAATGTCTCTAGATCACTTTGGAAAATATAATTTTGGCTGGGAGTTCTCAAAACAGTGAGAGATACCTGTGAAGAGCTTGGCAGAACCCATTACAGAGTTAGATCTCTGATCCGGACCATCAGCATGCTGTCAATAAAAAAGGAAGAGTTTTGTGTGAAGACAGCAGGAAGAAAATAATTAGCTCCACCACACTGAGTGTCCTCATCAGAAGGGTAAAAAAACCACACAGTGTGAGAGAAGTTCTGTCTGTTTGAGTTAATAAAGCAAAGGAGAGAAGGAAGCAGAGCCCTATTGCCTCAGAACCGGAACATTCAATACCTCAGGATCAAGAAACAAAAAGGACCTTTCTTTCACAGTAAACTTTAGTTGCTAATAAGTAATTACGTTCCTTGCTGGAGTCTGCTGCCTGCAGACTTAACACCTGCTGAAGTTTTCTTATGCTTGTGTTAGTCATAGCAGGGAAATGGAAGAGATTGGGCCTAGTTAGCCTCCCCTTTGCTCACTACTCACAATTGATGGTGAGCCCACCTGTCAGTTGTTGAGGTCGTTGTACAACCCTTCCTGCTGGCCTTCTGCAGTTCTTCTACATTTGAAGCACTAATATTCTTCCTTTCCTTTCCTGAAACGGGAGGGGAAAAAGATGTGCCATCACATTATCACATTAAATTAGAGAAGTAGCATGGCTGTTTGCCATTGTTGCCACCAGTTCTGGTTTGAGAAATACCTGATTTGCAGGGAGGAGCCTAGGAGGATGAGGTTTGGGGAAGGTGCGTACCTGATCAGGGCTCAGTGCCATAGAGTCCACCCTCCAAAATAGCCATTTTCTCCAGGGCACCTGATCTCTATCATCTGGAGATCGGTTGTAGTACTAGGAAGCTGGCAAGCCTTATGCCAGAGCTTTGGGCTGGGTTACCATCTGCATGCTGATGACACCCAGGTCTGTCTCCTGATGGACGGCCACCCAACTCCCCACTCCCCCCCCGAAAACACTTGTCAGATGTTTGGAAGCAGTGACAGTCTAGCTCAAGCTAAGTCACCTGAAACTCAACCCCTCCAAGATGGAAGTTCTGTGGCTGTGCTGGAAAGGACCAGAACAGGAAACGCACCTGCCTTCCCTGGACCTCACACTCAGCCAGGAATCTGGGCATGATCTTTGATGCCTTCCTTTCTATAGAGGCACAGGTCACCAGAATAGACCAAATGGCATTTTAACATCTATGACAGGTGAGGCTTCTAGCACCCCATCTGGCCTAACCACAGTGATCCACGCATCAGTCATCTCCTGGCTAGACTTCTGTAACTCACTCTATGCTGCCTTGCCCTTTTTCCTGACCCAGCCCAGAAATTGCAGCTAGTGCAGAATGCAGCTCCTAGGGTTCTCATTAGAACACCTTGGAAAGCCCCTATCCAGCTTGCGCTGAGGCAGCTGCATTTGTTGCTGGTTGAATTCTGGATTTGGCTCAAGGTTTTTGTTTTGAGCTTCAAGGCCATTCACAGTCCGGGCCTTGAGGCAGTGAGGGACCACCTAGCTCCTTCTGCCCCTCGTAGAGCCTTGCACTCTGAGGGTTCTAATATGTTGGTGATCCCTGGCCCGCGTGAAATGCCCCTGGCCTTTTCGATCCTGGCCCCTGCCGGGGGGAATGAGCTCCCAGAACAGTGAAAGGCCCTGGCAGAACTCACACAGATCTGCAGGGCCTGTGAGTGAGAGCTCTTCTGCTAGGTGTTTGGTTGAGGCCAGGCCAAGGGAAGCTCTTGGGCTCCTTCCTGAGAAATATATTTAGCTGGTATCTCTCAGGGCACATCCCAGTACTTCTGACCTTATTCAGGCAGGAAGTGCCAAAACTTCCTCTTTCCTCCTCTGTCCAGCCTCACTGATAACTGCAGCAGACACGTCTCTTCCCTCACTGATGATGGGGAGGAGCCAGCATACTTCATCTAGTGATCTTCTACTTCTGGCAGCGGTTTATTGAACCATTCCCTATTTCCTCAAACTTGTTGGGATTCTTGCAAATATAAAATGAAGTTGCAAGTTCTCTCTCCTGTTTCTTTTAGTGCACGCTTCTCTTGAGGAGTTATTCCCAGGCTTACAGTCCAAGGTATAAGAGCACGTGTGGTGTAGTGGTTAGAGTGCTGGACCGAGGGAGACCGAGGTTTGAATCCCCACTCATGCCACCAAAGCTTATGGGTAACCTTGGTCCAGTCACTCTCTTAGCCTAACCTACCTCACAATGATGTTGTGAGGATAAAAGGAAGGAGGGGAGAATGAAGTCATTCATTCAGCCAGCATGGTGTGGCGGTGAAGAGTGGCAGTTTCTAATCTGGTGATTACATGCAGCCAGCTGGGAGACCTTGGACTCATCACAGTCCTGATAGTGCTGTTCTGACCAAGTAGTCCTGTCAAAAGCTCTCTCAGACTCACCTCCCTCATAGGGTGTCTGTTGTGGGGAGAGGAAGGGAAGGAGAATGTAAGCTGCTTTGAGACTCCTTTGGGTAGAGAAAAGCAACATCTAAGAACCAACTCTTCTTCTTCTTCAGTAATCTCAGGGCTCTCTCAGCCTCTCCTCCCTCACAGGGTGTCTGTTGTGGGGAGAGGAAGAGAAGGAGAATGAAGGCTGTTTTGAGTCTTCTTTGGGCAGTGAAAAGCAGGGTATAAAAACAATTCTTATTCTTCTTATACCTTGGTTCCCTGTTGAGGGAAAGGCAGACTATAAAGGAATTTAATCAAGCAAGCAATAAATAAGTTTTAGGTTTCCCTTAGAGAGCCAGCCCTGATGTCTCTGTGAAGAAAAACCGCAAAAGCACAGAGCTTTTCTTTTGCCCCAAATATTGAGTCAAGCCAGTTGTGATGTGCAATGCGTGGAAAAAGATTGCCTCACCTAAGAGGAGAAAGAAAGGACTCCTTGATTTGACTTGTTCTGTAGTTATGGATTGGATGAGATGGAGGCAGGAGGCATTGGGGAGATTATGTGGAGCTGTACAGGGAGGAAAAAATCATTCTGTAAAATTGAAATATTGATTGGTGTTTGTGCGCATCTGGGCTGTGTGTCTCCTTTGCGCCTCACATAAAGTGCCTGCAAAGAAAGCTAAATCAGAAAGCCCCCCCCCCCCAAAAAAATACTAATTGTTGGCCTGGACATCTGTTAATGAAATTCTCTTTCACAAACTGAAAAAAGAGATCTTAATAGCAGATCTGAGAAAACCTTGTTGTTTAATTTCTCTCTCTCTCTCTCTCTCTCTCTCTCTCTCTCTCTCTCTCTCTCTGTATATAGTCAACTACAAGATATATATATACACACACACCAAAAGAAGAAAAAGACCTATCCTAGCGGCAATCCACAATGAAGAATATTTCACAAAAATAAAGAGTGTCCTTTCTTCTCTTCTCTTGATTTTATTCAGCAGCAGGACTTCTGCCAGAACACTTTCCAGGTAATACCATTTTCAATAGACAATCCTCCCTCAGTAGCAAGTCCTGAACATTAAATTAAAATCATTATTACAGTGAATTACAACTTTTCACGTAGAGTTATACAAATTTAAGAAGTACAATTTTTGAAACACAAAGCAAGGCCACTGTACCTCATATGTTTTTTAACAAGTCTTTGTGTATGTGTCTAAACAGCAAATTTCACAACCTACAATTATAATATAAACTATCAATTTACAAGCATTTGTATTAAATTATTGTATTTTAAAATATTTTTGATAATAATACCTTACCTTCTAAATGGTATCAATATAACTCGGCCCACAGCTCATTCTGGCATGGTGAAGCCAGATCCCGATCTGTAAAGTTGCGTTCCCACTAGATCGTTACACCCAGGATTAATTTATTCAGACAGAAATACACCAGGTGGAATAGTTTAAAGCAATTGCCTATTGAGATAGTGGCATTTCTTAAAGATAACAGCCTACAAGAAACAAGATTGTTCTAACAGTTTATTCAAGCCCCACGATTGGAGGGCATCCAAGGAGTACATATAGAAGGATTTTCTTTGAAGTAACTTCCTCTATTTGTCAATTCTTTGATGTCCTTGGAACGTGATTAGTTTGATGCCAAAAAATAACAGTTGATCTGCTGTATGTTGCATTTTCGCACAGTGATTGATAATTGGAGCGTCTATGATAGAATTTCTTACTCCGGATTGGTGCTCTTGAAATCTAATTGTGAGTCCAATATACATTTTTTCACATGGGCATTTAATACAATACACACAATTTTTTGTCGCACAGTTGATTTTTATAACGAATCTTCCGTCATTGTAGTGTTTCCTGTTCTTTCAATTTTTATTTCAACCACCACCACCACAGCAAAAACTATAGCACAGTTCTGAAATCCCTAGATATCTGGGCACTGACAGGGAGGAGATGGTTGACTTTCATGCATCAAGCACTGGACTTGATCCCAGTTATCCTCAGTCATCTTCAGTTAAGGGAAGCAGGAGGTGGGAAAAACATTTCTGTGTGTGAGATCCCGGAGAGCTGCTGCCAATCATAGTAGTAGATGTTCTGCAAGGCTGGTGACAGCATACCCCAAGGTGGGGCGGTTAAACAGAGCAGTGGTCTGGTTGGGTACCAGGAGTCTTCACAGATTTAATGAAAACTTCCCTTGCAGGTCCATTCCACAACCATAGTGCTCTTGGGGGTGGGTGGGTGAGTGTCAGTGAAGATGGCCTCCCTGTCTGGGTGAGTCTATGTGAGAGAAGACAATCAAGTAGCCTTCTCCTCCTTTGTCTGTGAAGGGCCAGTGGCTTTCTCTGGAAGCTCTAGCCTACCATTGCAACATATGCAATGGCATTGCAGCATCTCCAGTACTTGGCTTTTCTTCTTGACTAAGTAGGTAACTGTATATTTTAAGAAATCGTCAATAAAAGTTCAGGCTATATTTGTTCCCACTAGGGTTTCTATCTTTACTGGCTCTCACACCTCATTATGAATTAGCTCTGGAGGGTACCATGTCTATCTTATGACTCTTCCTGAAGTTAGGTCCTGTCCATGTAGCTTGAATGCACTGAGTGCAGAGACATTCAGTATTGCGTTTGGTTACTTATATGCTTTTGGTCAGGTTCTGTCTCTCAAGTTGGCCAATAGCATTTCTGTGTCCAAGACATCTATGCCATAGCCCGGAAAATTTATGTTTTGAGTCAACCAGCTACCTTGTCCTCTGAGAGGAGATGAGGAATCAGGATATGAATCAGTAGAATGCAAATCTGAGCAGCTGGATTTAGAATCAGAACCAGCGAAAGAAGCCTCGGGGGATGAGGGCTGTTTGTTATGGCACAGGACAAAAGGACAGAAATGAGTTTGTCTTTCACTTCTGGGGTCTCCTGAGTGCTCAGGAGAGGCAGAGGAGTGCTAAGGTCAGCCTTAGCTTCTGATGCAGAGATGATTCAGGACCGAGGATTCTATAAGAATGCCTGGGTTTCAGTTAATTAGGCTGAGAGAACTCTGGTCCAACCTGCTACTTTGGACAGAACAACTGGCTTCAGACCTCTTGGTGGACTTGTTTTGCTAAGTCTGAAAACCTTGTGATTGCTTCAGAGCCTCCCAGAAAGAGTAAAATCATCAGGCTCAGTCCTGGCTGTGACATTTGATCTATTACCCTTGTCTGTGTACATACTGGAGACAGTGGCAGTACCCAGCAGGTTCCTTAGCTTCCCTTGCAGGTGGGGGACCAGGTATATATCTCCACTAAGCATCTCATGTTGTGGGGAAGATAATGGAGCAGATATTAAAGGGAGCGATCTGCAAACATCTGGAGGACAATTTGGTGATCCAAGGAAGTCAGCATGGATTTGTCTCCAACAGGTCCTGCCAGACCAAACTGGTTTCCTTTTTTGACCAAGTAACAGGTTTGCTGGATCGGGGAAATTCGGTTGATGTCATTTACTTGGATTTTAGTAAAGCTTTTGACAAGGTTCCCCATGATGTTCTGATGGATAAGTTGAAGGACTGCAATCTGGATTTTCAGATAGTTAAGTGGATAGGGAATTGGTTAGAGAACCGCACTCAAAGAGTTATCGTCAATGGTGTTTCATCAGACTGGAGAGAGGTGAGTAGTGGGGTACCTCAGGGCTCAGTGCTTGGCCCGGTACTTTTTAACATATTTATTAATGATCTAGATGAGGGGGTGGAGGGACTACTCATCAAGTTTGCAGATGACACCAAATTGGGAGGACTGGCAAATACTCCAGAAGATAGAGTTCAACGAGATCTGAACACAATGGAAAAATGGGCAACTGAGAACAAGATGCAATTTAATAAAGATAAGTGTAAAGTTCTGCATCTGGGTCAGAAATATGAAAAGCATGCCTACTGGATGGGGGATACGCTTCTAGGTAACACTGCGTGTGAACGAGACCTTGGGGTACTTGTGGATTGTAAACTAAACATGAGCAGGCAGTGTGATGCAGTGGTAAAAAAGGCGAATGCCATTTTGGGCTGTATCAACAGAGGCATCACATCAAAATCACTAGATGTCATAGTCCCATTGTGTACGGCACTGGTCAGACCACACCTGGAGTACTGTGTGCAGTTCTGGAGGCCTCACTTCAAGAAGGACGTAGATAAAATTGAAAGGGTACAGAGGAGAGCGACGAAGATGATCTGGGGCCAAGGGACCAAGCCCTATGAAGATAGGTTGAGGGACTTTGAAATGTTCAGCCTGGAGAAAAGGAGGTTGAGAGGGGACATGATAGCCCTCTTTAAGTATTTGAAAGGTTGTCACTTGGAGGAGGGCAGGATGCTGTTTCTGTTGGCTGCAGAGGAGAGGACACGCAGTAATGGGTTTAAACTTCAAGTACAACGATATAGGCTAGATATCAGGAAAAAAATGTTCACAGTCAGAGTAGTTCAGCAGTGGAATAGGCTGCCTAAGGAGGTGGTGAGCTCCCCCTCACTGGCAGTCTTCAAGCAAAGGTTGGATACACACTTTTCTTGGATGCTTTAGGATGCTTTAGGCTGATCCTGCGTAGAGCAGGGGGTTGGACTAGATGGCCTGTATGGCCCTTCCAACTCTATGATTCTATGATCTCAAATATCAGAAGCTCTCTTGATAAACAATTTGTGGGACCCTTCCCTGTCACTCAAGTCATTAATACTGTGGCTGTTAGACTTAAGCTTTCCAAGTCATACAAAAATGTGCATCCTGTCATCCATAGCAGTCTACTCAAGCACATCCCATCCCTGGACCACTGCCAGCCTGCACTGGATGGTCCTTCCCCTGTGTTTGTTGATGAGCACACACATTATGGACAAGATCTTGGATTCTCAAGTACACTGGGGCAAACTGCAGTACTTAGTGGACTAGAAAGAGTTCCCAGAGGGAGAAAGGGAATGGGTGGATGCAGGGCGTGTGCAACCCCACTGAAGCCAGAGCTCAAAAGCATGCATGTGCAGCCTTTGCCGTGTTTTATATTCATTTTATATTTACTTCTGCTTAAACCAATATAACTCTATTTTAGTTAGTTTGCATGGTCCTAAAGTTCACAGAGAGTTCAGAAGGTGGGGCTGCCTGGATGGACCGTCTCTACTCTGCCATTCCCCTGGGAGGGGCAGGCTGTAAATCTGTTAGGTGGTTTGGGAATGGGTTATCTCTGTGGCCTTGGAAGCCAGGCAGGAGGGCAGCGCTGAAGTTAACGTTTGTCTCACAGGATGAAAGGAGGGGGGATGAGGTCTGGAGTTTTTGTGCCAAAAATTGGGATTGGGGGAGTGATGGGGGACATGTCTAGATTTATTTATTTATTTAAATTTATATACCGCCCTCCCCGGAGGCTCACGGTGGTTTACATGGAACATATGAACGATACATAAAACAATCTATAACACATGAATAACCACACAATAATATTAATACAGGTAGTTGTAACAATAAACAGTGTAAACAATGATACAGTAAATGGTACAAACTGGTCCAGAGCACTCCGGTGGAGTTCTAAGAGGGAGGGGAGCAGGGGCCCTTCATTCGCTGTTGGTTGTACGTGGTCTCAACCAAATGCCTGGTGAAAGAGCAATATAGACATTGCAAAGAGATGCCCTGATTCACCACTTTTTAAATAAAGTCATTTTCATAACAAAGTCTGTTTATTGGAAATATTGACTGGGACCACACACACACATACAGAGTAATCCTGCGGAGCGGATTAAATAAAAGAGTAAGGGCTGTCTGGGAGGAGTTAGGGTGGGCCCTGTCCGGGATAAAAACTCGGAGGGCCCAATCAGGAGCGCGCTGCTCCCCATTGGCTGCTGGCCCCGGCTGGGGACTCACCGCACTGACTGAAGTTGCGGCCGCCGCAGTGAGTCCTCCACCCCGGAAGCTCCTCCACCTTGGGGGCCCGGAGAAGCATTTCCTGCCCTTTGGGGAGGGTGAGGGGCTGGCCGCTGCCCTTCTCTGTGCTGCAGGAGCTGCCTCACTGCGGCGACCTGCCTCCCGGCCACCAGAGAAGCCATTCTCAGGCTTCGGGGAGGGTGGGGGGGGCGCCGCCGTTCTCTGGCCCGTGGGAGCCGCCTCACCGCAGCAAGCCGGCTCCCGGGGCCCACAGAAGGCTTTCTCAGCCGTCGGGGAGGGGGGGCGCTGCCGGCATTCTCTGACCCACGAGAGCTGCCTCGCCACAGCGACCCGGCTCCCAGGGCCCACAGAAGGCTTTCTCAGCCGTCGGGGAGGGGGGGCGCTGCCGGCGTTCTCTGACCCACGAGAGCTGCCTCGCCACAGCGATCCGGCTCCCGGGCCACACAGAAGGTTTTCTCAGCCTTCGAGGCCAGCGTTCTCTGGCCCACAGGAGCCACCTCGCTGCAGCTTTCTCAGCCTTCGGGGTGTGTGGGGGGGACTGCGAGGCAGGATAGCTGCCAGGCGGCTGGCCCCAGGAGAGGGATGCTAGCGCCCATTGTATTTCGCCATACAATGGGCTTTAAATCTAGTATATATATAAGAAGACAAACAATATATATATATAATAAGACAAACAACAATAAAATCTAACTTTTCTCCTTTGTTTAAACTATTCAAAACAGTCCATCTCAGATCAGACTATCTAGTAACCATTTCTGTACAAAAACTTCAAATGCCGTTTGCTCATTTACGCTTTCAAGTTATGCCATCAGCCCTACTCTCAGGCCGTTTTTCCGGTGTATCTTTTGCCCTTCGCCTATGTATTTGTGGAGAACCTGCTGTTGAAGACCTTTATCATTATGTTTTGGATCGCCCACTATACTTGGAGCCAAGAACCAAATATATTGAGAGATGTTTGAGTGGCCAGAATTTCCCTGCAAATTTGGACAAAATAGTCTTTTTATTATCGGATAAAGGTAAAGGTAAAGGTATCCCCTGTGCAAGTACCGGGTCATGTCTGACCCTTGGGGTGATGCCCTCTAGCGTTTTCATGGCAGACTCAATACGGGGTGGTTTGCCAGTGCCTTCCCCAGTCATTACCGTTTACCCCCCAGCAAGCTGGGTACTCATTTTACCGACCTTGGAAGGATGGAAGGCTGAGTCAACCTTGAGCCGGCTGCTGGGATCGAACTCCCAGCCTCATGGGCAAAGCTTTCAGACGGCTGCCTTACCACTCTGTGCCACAAGAGGCTCATTATTATCGGATACCAACCCCCTAATTAGTTCTAATGTTTCACTATTTGCATTACCACAAGGAAAATTTGAGCCAAATGTATGCCACCAGAGAGCTAGAAACCTGAATTCTTATTGTGTTTTATTATCTATGGACTACCGCATGTATTGTTCTAATTCTTTTACTGTTTTTATATCAACTGATATGATATTGATCAAATTGTAATGGCCTATAATAATTACCCACAAAAATAAAACCTGAAAATCCTCCTGAACTTTTAAGGAAGCCTGACAACTTTTTGATGCAAGGCTTAACTAGAGAAGGTTTGTTTGGTGCCAAGAGTTTTCTTTTGGGAGGGCTCAAGGTCAAAAAGAAACGGTTCCATTATGCTTCAGGGACCTATAGCCCTTTGTTAACCTTTTGTGGTCTCCAGGATAATGCCAGATCTTCTTTCATTCCAATCCTTCAGTGCCTCCTGTCAGAGACTTAATTGCTGAAGACTCTTGAACAGGCGACTGGGTTTTTGAAGCTGTTGGAAGAGTCATGCAGGTCTTTTCTGCTGCTAATGGAATTTTTGCACAAAATCCCACAGGCTCATATGGAAC
This sequence comes from Paroedura picta, assembly GCF_049243985.1. Taxonomy (NCBI): domain Eukaryota; kingdom Metazoa; phylum Chordata; class Lepidosauria; order Squamata; family Gekkonidae; genus Paroedura; species Paroedura picta. The sequence continues at coordinate 13,337,013 of NC_135378.1, forward strand.
ACAAACATCCTTTAACGGTTTTAGAGTGAGAGGTTCACCAGTTGAATTTCAAAATCAAGTCATTTGTTGGTATGTCAATACAGAATACAGATGGACATTTCAAATGTCCTCCTTGTTCTTCACACTCTGTGTTTGTGCTGGTTCTGCCTCCCAAGTGGTCATTTTGTGGTTGTGCCCATTGCCCTGTTCCCAAATTCTAAATGGGCCATAAGCTCTAAAAGATTGGGGACCTTGTGCAGTACATTAGGCACTTTACAAATCCAATGTTTTTGTAAGCAAAGCTACTCGTGGTGAGCCACATTCAGCTGGGTGGGTCACAGATTGTATAATCTAGCTTCATGGATGTCTGTATGTATTTTTCAGATTGCTCTTCACACATTATAGAATACATAGGCTGGTCTAGGTGCTTACCCTGGGTCAGATACAACACAATTACATGTGAAATGCGGATCTTCCCAGTGCCTGCATGTGTGGTGCCCAATGCTTGCTCCCCCCAGGCTGCCATTCTGAACCCCCCTAAACCATGGTACCTAGGGATGTATCTCCAGGGTCATCTAGCATTCTCTGTCCTGGCCCCCACCTGGTGGAACGAGCTCCCAGAGGAGATCAGGGCCCTGACGGGACTAAAACAGTTCTGCAGGGCCTGCAAAAGGGAGCTCTTCCACCAGGCATTTGGCTGAGGCCAGGCCAACCAACCAACACCTGCAGGACCCCTGCCCCTCCTCCCCCCAGAAACCCACTAAGACTCCTGGACCTGTTCGAGTTACCACTGTTCATGTCATGATATACATGTTATACTGTCACCCGGTTTATCAATTAATAATATTAATGTTATTATATGTATGGTTTCATGTATAGTTTCAGTTATATGTAAACCGCTCTGAGCCTTCAGGGAGGGCGGTATATAAATACGAATAAATAAATAAACAAACAAACAAATAAATAATAGTCCAACCCCCTGCACAATGCAGTAAATTCAGTGACCTCAATTCTATGCACAGATGATACCCCCCAAAATCAGAATCCCTGATCAGTCTGACCTGGAGGAAATTCACCTTCCAACACCAGTTGCGATCGGCATTTTCCTAGGCATGCATGAAAGGGGCACAAGACCCAAGCACTGACACAATCCCTTCCAGCCCTCCCACTCACAATCTGACTAAGTTAACATAATCAACATTTCTGTCAGATGGCTATCTAGCCTCTGCTTAAGGACTTCCAAAGAAGGAGAATCCACCACCTCCCGAGGAAGCCTGTTCCCCTGAGGACTCTGTCAGGAACTTCTGAATGTTTAGCCAATTTTTTAAAAATTAATTTCAACTCATTGGTTCTGGTCTGACCCTCTGGGGCGACAGAAAACAAGTCTGCTCCATCCTCCATGTGACAGCCTTTCAAGTATTTGAGGATCGTTATCATATTACATCTTAATCATCTTCACTGCAGGCTAAACAGACCAAGCTCCTTCAACCTTTCCTCATACAACGTGGTCTCTAATCCCCTTACCATCTTCATCGTCCAATTTGTCCACATCCTTTTCCAGTTGTGCTGCCCCAAAACACAATACTCCAAGTGAGATCTAACCAGAGCAGAACCATCGCCTTGCATGATTTGGACACTATATTTCTTTGATACAACACCAATCTAATTTGCCTTCTTAGCCACTGAAACACACTACTGACTCACATTCAGTGTTTGGTCTACTAAGACCCCCAGATCCTTTTTTCATATACTACTGCTAAGACAAGTCTCCCACATCCTATAACAATGCATTTTTTCCTCCCTAAATTCAGAACTTTACATTTACCACTATTGAAATGCATTTTATTCATTTTAATCCAGTTTTCCAGCTTGCCAATATAATCCTGTATCGTTTCTGTCTTCAGCCTGTCCTTCTTGACAGGAGAATTTCCGGAGGGGCTGAAGGAGGCTGTGGTATGCCTGCTAATGAAAAAACCATCTCTGGATCCTCTGGAGCCTGCCAGCTATCAACCCATCTTACAATTAGCATTTCTGGGGAAAATGGTGGAAAGGGCTGGGGCAGACCAATCATCAGCATTCCTGGATGAAACTTGAATCCTAGACCCAACCCAGTCAGGCTTCCAGCCTGTCTAGGGGGCAGATGCAGCACTGGTTACCCTAACAGATGACCTCCATGGCCAGCTGGACCAAAGTGAGGCAGCACTGCTTGTTAGTCCTGCCACCAATTCTGAATGTTCCCCACGCGTTCAAGACCCAGAGCCGTCTTGAGACCTATCAGGGGTTTAACAGGGAACTTGACTCCACCCAGAGGCAAGACCCACAAGACAAAATGGAGCTCTTCTGCCAGGCATTTGGCTGAGATTGACTGAACCAACAACCATCTACTTGGGCCCCCAGAAACCCTCCTCTTCCTGAACTGAATCCCGATCTGACCAACTCTTGGGGTTATAGTTAATATGTTAATATTGCTATGTTAGCTATGTTATATCAGTTATTAATTGTTATGCAACTGCTGTTACTATTGTTCATTTGATATTACTCTGAATTATCATGTACTTACTTTCTTGTTTCCTGTGTTGTACATAAACTGCCCTGAGCTGCAAGGGGAGGGTGGCTTATAAGCAAACAAACAAACTGGCCTATGGCTAGTTTTCCTTCGCTTTCTCACTACCTTCCCTCCCCCTCCCAATCGATCTCCTCATGTCTCTGGAATATGGTGCCTCAGCCTTGGGCTATCTGGCCCTTTGAAGACCTCCTGCATCTCATAGATTCTCAAAGGACGGGGAGGTGGTTGGACTGTGGTATGCTGTATCCAACGTGCCATGCCTTAGTTCCAACAAGGTATTGTTGGGATAGCCTGCCTGCTCTCAATAAACCCAGCCTTTTTCACCCAGTCAAGGAATTTTGTTTTTGAGCAACCTGAAGAAACCTCACAGCTAGAAATACAAGAGTTAATGGCATCAACTCGCTATAGTGCTAGCAGGCGAATGACAGGCGAATGACAGACAAATGGGATCTAGTTATCCCACCTTCATCCAGAAAGTCTACTTCCACTTTCCTTTATCAAGTACTGTAAAAAAAAAGGGGGGGAAAAGGTGCCGCTTCTTACATTAATATTATCTTATTATTAATATTATATCCACACTGACTTTAAAAGGCATCCATAAAATTTCTTTAACCACACAATCCTTTCAGGTTTTGCACAATTTAACAATCTGAATGTAATGCCTTTGAACTGACATTTGATTCAATTTCTGCTAAAATTTTAAAGATACCAAGTCAACTTCTATGTCTCTGGAGGAACAGCGAAAGGCAGGCTAGGGAGATAAAACTAATGAGATCCAGAATTAATGACACCAATATTAAAAGCAAAAGTTTTAATAGAAATTTTAATAAAAAGTAGTTTCTGGTACAGTGGAAATAAGGAATAAAGAAAGATTTTATTAAATCAAATCTATTAATGATGAACTGCATTCTGCTGCCTTTAAGTTTCTGAGGGGAAAAAACGACAAAGATGTCGTCTACAGGCAAAGATCACAATGAGCCCCACACGGCAGCATCAGATGGTAGAAGAAGAGATGGTTCTTATATGCCCCTTTTTTATACCAGGCGTCTCAAAGTGGCTTACATTCGCATTCCCTTTCCTCTCCTCACAACAGACACCTGTGAGGGAGGTGAGGCTGAGAGAGCCCTGAGATTCCTGCTCGGTCAGAACAGCTTTCTCAGTGCTGTGGAGAGCCTAAAGTCACCCAGCTGGCTGCATGTGGTGGAGCAGAGAATCAAACCCGGCTTGCCAGATTAGAAGTCTGCACTCCTAACCAGTACACCAAACTAGCTCTGATAATGGCCTCATAAGAGCCTCTTGTGGCGCAGAGTGGTAAGGCAGCCATCTGAAAGCTTTGCCCATGAGGCTGGGAGTTCAATCCCAGCAGCCGGCTCAAGGTTGACTCAGCCTTCCATCCTTCTGAGGTCGGTAAAATGAGTACCCAGCTTGCTGGGGGGTAAACGGTAATGACTGGGGAAGGCACTGGCAAACCACCCCGTATTGAGTCTGCCGTGAAAACGCTGGAGGGCGTCACCCAAAGGGTCAGACATGACTTGGTGCTTGCACAGGGGATACCTTTACCTTTACCTTTACCTTTACCTTTACCAGAAAAGGGTATTTTTGGTGGGGGGGGGGGTTTGAGCACTTGATTTGCCAGGGGTTTGGGGGGAAGTAAACTGAATGCAGATGCCAAGCCACATCTGATACTGTCTGTGACTTGAATTCCTTTGATCCTTACAGTCATATATGTGGAAGTCCCCCAAGAGTCTGCAATGTCACTTCTGAGACCACTTCCACCAGGTCAGGCAGAAAGATATCCGGGCAGTGGTATGGGCACCACACAACAGAATCCCAATCCCGTCTCACACTCTCACACTTCACAGTCCCCCACAAACATTTCACAGTCCCCCACAAGAAATAGTTCTACTCCCAAGGGTACGAAGAAACGGGTACTGGTAATTGGGGATTCCTTGCTAAGAGGTGTTGAGTCCGAAGTGTATAGACCAGACTTATTGTCTCGAGAGGTCTGTTGCCTACCTGGATGTGACAGAATGGCTGGACAGACTCATCAACCCTACAGATCATTACCCCTTCCTTCTCATCCATGTAGGAACAAATAATACTGCCCAGCACAGCATGGAACATATTAAGTAAGTACCACTTAGAGAATTTCAGCCTTAAATTGCTTTACTTGGCTTGTTTTTGCCCATTTTAATGTAATCCTGCTAATCATAAAAACAAACTTGCAAAAGCCTATAAGCCCCATGCCAGCCCTCCTTCCTCCCTAAAGTCACTAAGGAAGGACGCGCTGGCAGAGAAGCGCTTTGGGGGGGAGACATACTCTGGCGGCCAGCCAAGGGATTGTCTAAGTGGTGCCAAATGAAGTATCTTCATATTAAAGATTCAGTCACCTGCCAACCATGAAACATGCAGAGAAACATCACAACATCTGTTTATCGGATTATTTTGGGCAAAAGAGAATACTTTCCACTTTTGGATTCATATCACTGGAGATTCCAGTAACTTGTTCTTCAAATCAGAATCCTAAGCTCTAGAGTTTGCATCATTGAAACAAGAAAGGAAGGGCACCCCAGTGATGTGTTTTATTGATTTTTCCCCAACATCCCTGTTTTTTGACTGCCATGATCTTAATTGGATAGGGGTACAGTTTGCTGCAAGAGCCTCTTGTGGCGCAGGGTGGTAAGGCAGCCAACATGCTGTCTGAAGCTCTGACCATGAGGCTGGGAGTTAAATCCCAGCAGCTGGCTCAAGGTTGACTCAGCCTTCCATCCTTCCGAGGTTGGTAAAATGAGTACCCAGCCTGTTGGTGGGTAAAACGGTAATGACTGGGGAAGGCACTGGCAAAGCACCCTGTATTGAGTCTGCCAAGAAAATGCTAGAGGGCATCACCCCAAGGGTCAGTCATGACTCGGTGCTTGCATAGGGGATACCTTTACCTTTACCTTTACAGGTTGCTGCAAGCGAAAAACATGGCTGACCCATTGCCAATACTTTGTGGTGCTTCCACAGGACAACAAACACACAACCTTTCCTTTGTTGCTAATGCCATACTGCTAAGGCCATTCTGATTCTGTGCTAAGAGCAGTCAGGAGAGTTCCTTTCATGCTGAAGCCTCACATCGCTGTGGAACTCAACAAACTTTGCACAGTGTGTCCTCGAGCCAGTACCCAATGAGCATTGAGAGACCTCGGTTGTTACCCCATTAAGTCTAATGGGGACATTTGTGTCTGTGTGGACTACAAGTGCATGCTGAATAGGATGCTACAATAGCACTCGTATCCAGTGCTTGTTATTAGCCATCCAAGGATAGTATACATGGAGGTCCTGGCCTGCAGTTACATGTGGTGGCCCGTCATAGACTAGGATAGCGATCCCCAACCTGTGGGCCGCGGACCACATGTGGTCGTTTGACTAATTGGAGGTGGGCCCTGAAGGACGCCTTCTTCCCTCCCCCCGGCCCTTTACTTCATCCCCCCAGCCCTTTACAACACACTTCATTGTTGTGGTGTGTCTGTATCTTATTTTGAAGGGATGTTTAAACATTACCATAGCGATCAGAGAGCGTTAGGGCAGCGGTTGAGAGTAGAGGAGTAAACTACCCCCCCCCCACCGGGCCTCAGTAAAAGGCGTTGAGTGGTCCCCGGTGAGTGGTAGTCGGCATTGAGTGGTCCCCGGTGATAAAAAGGTTGGGGACCACTGGACTAGGAGATGGAAGCTTGGGTCCACCAGTGCCTTTTGTACCAAGAACACTGGCCTGAGATACTGCAAGCCCCTGTGCAGCCCTGGGAGTCAGCCAAGAATCCATGGTCCAGAATCCATATAGACTTTGCTGGTCCCTTCCAAGGCCACACATTTTTGCTAGTAGTTGACTTTTACTCAAAGTGGTTAGAGGTGACTGTCAGAGATCTAGACTTGTAGGCCAGAAAACCCTTGGAAAGTTTCTTGATTCTCAAGCAAAGACACCATGCAGGAACATCGGCAGAACTGAGGGTACAAGCAAGGGTTCACATACATAAAACACAGGCTCATCCCCTTCCCCCCCTTGGGTTTCAAAGGAAGACCAAACATTTTCTATAATCTAGATGCTAGGCCCAGGGAGGCAAAGGGAGGAGGGTATCTCAGCACAGCTGTGTTGTGGGAAGCTCAAGCCATAAAACACAAGTTAGAGAATATGGCCTTGAGATGTGAACTGGAACAGGAAGTAGAAAACATCACAGGTGGGGCAGATCAGACTGCCTCAGACATCAATCACAGAAATGAATTACAAACCATATGGCAGAAACCCTGGATTCTGACAGTGGCTCCTGTCACTGTGATGATCTCCAACGTGGTCATCAAGACACGGCAGTGCCTGTTCGCAAGCCACAGGCTGCCAGACACCATCATCTCTGATAACTGAGCACAATTTACATCTGCAGAATTCAAGGATTTCCTGGATGAGCACTTGATTTGCCAGGTCACCTTCGTGCCTGTCCACCCCTCTACAAATGGCTAAGTACATGGTCCATAGGACCAAAGACATGTTCTCTTGACTCACACAGGGGGATTGGCAACAGCGCCTCACACAGTTCCTGGCTTGTCAGTATGTGACATCATCATCAGCCACCGGCAAGAGCCCCGCAGGACCCTACTTGACCGATTGCATCCTGACCATGGGGGGCCCACCTGGGGGGCCCACCAGGAATCTTCCACTGTGCCCCTCACCATCATCCTGGATAACCCTGTCTACATCTGGAATTAGGGTGCCAGTCAGACTGGATTCCTGCCACTATGACTCAGAGAAGCGGCATTATTTTAAACACGAGCAAGAAAGCCCATTGCAACCAGGAATGCAATGGGCGCTAGTACCCAGGGGACACCAGCAGGCGCAGATCTCTCTCACAGCAGGAGCCACAGGAAGTATTCAGGGCTCATTTGCGGTTTGGCAGGGCTCTCTGTGTCTCTCTCAGGCGTCTGAGAGCAAAGTGGCTAGCGTCCAAGGAAGGAGGGCAGGAGCTGTAGGGGCAGGGCCAATCAGGGTGTAGCCAGCTTTGCTTTGGCCCTATTCCAACTCGGACACCCCGACTCGTTCCATCCCCCATGCTGTTTCACAAATATTAAGAGAAACGACAAAGGATACGGATGTTAGAATTAAGGAATCTCTCCGATTCCTAATTTATTCATTTGATTTATATACTGCCCCTTAATGTGACATCTTGGGGTGGTAATTTTAAGGGCTGTAGCTAGATGTTGGGATAAAACCACATGCCAATTACCTCTTTAATACTGTGTTTCTTTTATTTTCCTTAGCAAAACGAATGGAAAAATCTTCAACGATGTGGAAACTTTCAGAATAACTTTCTCTAGTGGCAAGAGAACAGTTTTTCAAAAAAACCCAAATCACATCAAGGAAGTCTTTGTGATGAGTAATGACATTTAGAGGAATCATTTAAATCACCCAAGGACCTCTAGAGACATTTTGATTGCATTGATGTTAGCGGATAATGAAGAATTAACTTCACCGATCAAAAATTTATGGCCACTTCTTTTTACTGCCTAGGAAGGAAAGTTTACTGTAGCCAACTGAACTGTGCTTCTTCATGCGTTGTCAGAGTTTATTCTTGTGACTTATGTTTGTAAGCAAAGGAACATTTATTCTGCAGAATACTCATTTGGCCAGCCGTTATATTCTTCATGACTCTGTGCAATAGAGCTTCATGCCACAGCACATTTAATGAGGTTATTTAAACAATAATTGCAATATTCTTTATGCTCAAATGTGCTGCCGTGTTCCCAAGTTTTCATCCGGTTCTGAAAATAATGGCTGGGATGTGCCTTTGGGCCTCAGAAGAGCCACATGCTTTAAGCCAGGGGTAGTCAAACTGCGGCCCTCCAGATGTCCATGGACTACAATTCCCAGGAGCCCCTGCCAGCGAATGCTGGCAGGGGCTCCTGGGAATTGTAGTCCATGGACATCTGGAGGGCCGCAGTTTGACTACCCCTGCTTTAAGCCATGGACACCTGGAAGCATCACTGCTCAATAACTAGATAAGGAGAAATGTTTGTAACCACCCACTAAAATGATTGTGTGTGTGTGTGTTTTAAAAAATACTTCTCCTCCCTGCTTGCTGATAAAATATTTTTTGGCAATTTGATATAACAGCTGCTTCATTAATCCAGTCAAAACTGTTCCATAGACAAATGGAATAATCCCCTTACCTTATTCAGGAGTACATTTCCAAAAATAACAATGCAAGAATGTTTTGCAAGAATGTTTTGCCTGCTTTGTTGGTCGGGGTCCCTTTGAACAGCAGCAACAAAGCAGGCCAGTGAGGCCATACAGAAGCAATCCAGCCACTGGTGGGGAGAGGCGAATCCTCCAGGCAGCTGAGGAGGAAGAGAAGGCCTGAGATAGGCAAGGCAGAAACAGGCCACCCATTAAAAAATTGTGGAAAAGGGTGAGACGGGGAGGAAGAGCCTCCTGGGCCTGGCAGGGAGTGGAGAAGGGCAACTATAGAGAGAGAAGCTGAACCTTTCTCCATTCATGCTTCTGAGACCCATCTTAGGCCAACATCGAAAAGGAGGCTGGAGGGTGAGCCTGCCTCAGGCTCTGACCCACTGACAGGGGAACTTAAATAAATGTCCAAGGCAGGGGACCGACTTCAGAAGCACCCTATATAATCTGCTCAGTCTGAAAAGAAAGGCAGACTTTACATAATTTGACTAAATAAATCTATTTGCCCTCCACTCGGGGAAGGGCAGCACATAAATTAGATTATTTGTAAATGAAGCAAGCAAACAAGCAACTCTGATTTGGTTTTAGCCATCCTGTATAGCTTGCTAAGAACTCATACAAGAAAGTCTGCTTGTGTCACCCTGAGTGCACTAAAAGGTAAAGGTAAAGGTATCCCCTGTGCAAGCACCAAGTCGTGTCTGACCCTTGGGGTGACGCCCTCTAGCGTTTTCTTGGCAGACTCAATACGGGGTGGTTTGCCAGTGCCTTCCCCAGTCATCACCGTTTACCCCCCAGCAAGCTGGGTACTCATTTTACCGACCTCGGAAGGATGGAAGGCTGAGTCAACCTTGAGCCGGCTGCTGGGATTGAACTCCCAGCCTCATGGGCAAAGCTTTCAGACTGCATGTCTGCTGCCTTACCACCCTGCGCCACAAGAGGCTCTCCTGAGTGCACCAGAGGGAGTTAAAGAGTTGGGGTATTCCTTATAAGGAAGAAAAGGCGCAATTTCCTCAGAGGGGTTGAAGGCTGCAGGGAGAAGCCCTCTCCCCTCAGAAGCACTCCTTTGAATATAAAAAGATATATATTAACATTTTGGGTAGAAAAAGTTGTTATGCTAATTACTGGAAGGGGGATTGAGTTTATTTTGATTGTTGCTGGGATGATTTGAAATGAATGTTATGTGCAGTTTCCCCAGAGGGATTGAAGGCTGCAGGGAGAAGCCCTCTCCCCTCAGAAGCACTCCTTGGTATTAAAAAAATCTCTATATAATATCACTTCAGGGAAAGAATCCTTTGCCTGCATTGCGATGCCTTTCATGTTACGAATGCAAAGATACTGGAGACGTTCGTGAAGAACAGAAGAGTTTGTGCTGCCAATGTTCAGCCTGGAGAAAAGGAGGTTGAGAGGGGACATGATAGCCCTCTTTAAGTATTTGAAAGGTTGTCACTTGGAGGAGGGCAGGATGCTGTTTCTGCTGGCTGTAGAGGAGAGGACACGCAGTAATGGGTTTAAACTTCAAGTACAACGATATAGGCTAGATATCAGGAAAAAGTTTTTCACAGTCAGAGTCGTTCAGCAGTGGAATAGGCTGCCTAAGGAGGTGGTGAGCTCCCCCTCACTGGCAGTCTTCAAACAAAGGTTGGAGACACACTTTTCTTGGATGCTTTAGGATGCTTAGGGCTGATCCTGCGTTGAGCAGGGGGTTGGACTAGATGGTCTGCATGGCCCCTTCCAACTCTGTGATTCTGTGATTCTAAGACCTCCCAACACAGGACCCAGTGGCTAGTTGGTGCTTCTCCAAAGAACTTCCTAGGCAGAAGTCGGAGAGACCGAGGCCCCCGTCTTCCCAAAGACCGCAGGCCTGGATGATTACTTCTTGGTGGCTGAATATGTCTAATCATTGTCCCAAATATATCTTTTGAAGTCAATCAATCAATCAAACTTTATTACAGTCGTTCAGACCAAGTTATAGGGAGCCATTACATAAGAGACCAAAAGAATATGGTTATTTAATATAATACAATTTAAAGCAGATCGTAAAATAGAACTTAAAACTATGCTACTTTAGAGCATTGGATTTTTAGGGCGGCGGCCCAAAACTTAGCCAGCGGAGTTGTCCCCTGGGGGTATCTTTTGAGGTTGATTTATAGCTATTTTCATAAATGCAAGTGTCACAATGTGGGATCACACTGTCATAGACATGAACTCTCTCCCTTCTTCAATAAAAAGAAATTATTTTTGATATTGTTGCTTGAACTGAATAGGTGACACTTGCACATGGAATGAAACATGGGAACCTTGAGCTTCCCTTCTGTGAAGGCCTGGAACATCAAGGGCCAGATGCATGAGCTCTCTCTGAGGCTTTGTAGGTGATGTGTGTTGGACGGGGGGGGGGGGTTATTCTGGTCTGGTCATATTGGGAGGGAGGTTGAAAGGGGTTTGTGCTGCCAAAGGGTTGTGATATTGTTTTGCATTGTCTTATTGGGGCTTTTATTGTAAACCACCACAAGCTGGCTAGACCCAGGAGTGGTGGTTAAGAGATCAAATAAATAAATAGTGCAGGGGGTTGGACTAGATGACCCACGAGGTCCCTTCCAGCTCTATTATTCTACTAGTAATCAAGCCTGCTGTAAGAAAAATACAGCGGGCGCTAGGTAAGGGAGCCCCCGGCAGTCACGCACAGCACGGCTGGCGGGGGCTCCCTTGGCCGACGGCCTCACGCGGCGAGAGGCACAATCTATTTCTAACTTGATGGTCTGTCCGGAGGAAGGGGCCAATCGGCACCCTTCCTCATCCCGGACAGAGCCCGCCCTAACTCCTCCCACTAAGCCCTTACGGCTTTACTTAATCCACGGCGCCCACGGCGCCGCGGGCTGTGTTAAGATTATTCTATGATTCTAAATAATAATAAACAAGAAAAAGCTAAAACAACAACCTGCTTTTCTGTCTTGTGTTCATGACTCCATTTTAGAGTGGATGTTCCTTGCATCATTGTTTTTTCCAGTGACCCTTCTCATAAGGTAACCAAAATTTGGGCATTCTTCTAGGGAGAGTTCAAGTGTCATTTGACCACTTTGTCTTTTTGCTGGTCCATAGTATCTATCTATCTATCTATCTATCTATCTATCTATCTATCTATCTATCTATCTATCTATCTATCTATCTATCTATCTATCTATCTATCTATCTATCTATCTATCTATCTATCTATCTATCATGATTTATATCCCACTACTCCCATACAATGGCTCATGGCGTGTCACGAGGTCCTCATTAAAAATCCTATTAAAACTCCCATTAAAAGGATATACCGATACAATATAAAAATACACAGTGATAAATAACACAAGCCCGCTGCCCAAGACTGATACCCACTATTGGGGAGGAGAGGGGGCCTAGCTGATAATGCCCAGGCAACACCAACTGTAAATCTCTCCCCTACCACCACTTTTCAAAGGAATCACCCTGTCCCCTGGAGGCTGATGGCATGCCTCAGGTGATGCTGCTGCTCATGCAATTTGTTATATCACGAAATAGGAGGGAGAAAAAAACAGTTGAATTGAGGAGGTGTTGAAATGTTCACTTTTGTTTTTCTCCCCCCCCCCACCCCAATTGCAGTTTAAACATATATATTTCTTTTGGTATTCAACACTGCATGAACTGAAAGAGAAAATTATAGTATTAGATTACTTCAGAGTTTCATTCCCCCGATTTCAGCAGAAACCATCCATTTTATCCATGCCTCCTGATACTCTTGAGAAGGACAACTGGCAATGAAGTGGAATTCAGGAATAGAAATTCCAAGTGTCACCTGATGTGAAAAATAGTACCTACTGATGCTTTTAATACATAAGGTTGTAAGGGAAATGCCAGAAATTGCCAGTGTTAAGGAGAATGGATGAGGGAGCATAACGGGGAGAAAATGAAAATACTACGAAGTGTATTTTCTTTGCATTTCTTTGCATTTCTAGAGAACTAATCCTGCCCTGTCTTGAACACTATGGCTTCAGGGTGCCCCACCTTAAATCATGTAAAGAATCTTCTGTTTCAGCATGACCCCCACAACTTCAGAGCACAATCTATTTCTAACTTGATGCGAAAGGCTGAAATCATCTCTTTAATAAGGCAGAGGGAGTCCTGCTATGAAAATTCAAGTTCACTGACAAACCCAGACATCCCCCTGTGGGAGAAGCAGCATGATTGTGAAGCTGCCACTTTAGGTAGTGGTTTGGGAGCTGAGGTGCTCAGTCATTTGTTTGTTCAGCTCACACCCAGTTGTTGCCAGAGTTCATTTGCTTTGCAGCTTGAATGGATTCTGAATGAATTCAGATGCATTATTAACACTGTCAGATGGTATTGTCACAGCTGCTGCCACCATATTCAATTGTTATAAGGAACCTTGCTAAAAGGGAGAAATCGGTTAGCTGTGTTCAGACTTACTACTCAGATGTTTCTGTGTCTCAATGTATCTGCCGATGAACCTACCTAATCTTGCATTCAGTACTTGCAACCACTTTAAAAACCGATGCAGCTGACAGTGCAAGCACAAAGAAGGGACACAATGCAAGGGATTCTGTGCTTGACAAGTAAATCAGCTAAATGACCCAGCCATGTGTGATAATTTCAATTTCTAAATAAGTAACCTCATAGAAATGAAAGTTTCTTTATTTAAGAAAATGAAAATATCTACAACAAAGACATAGTCAGGACTGAGATACAAAGCACAGAGCAAGCAATATAGGGGTTTGTTCCCTCCTCCCATGGGAATTCAAACCAGACATAGTTCAAAGGAGTCAAAACAGAGAGATAACCATTTGCCATTTGGAATACTGGTCTGCAAACTATGGGATAAACACAAGGGAGGGGGAGGAATGTGGAGGGAAGATAGGGAGTCATAAACATAGCAGCAGGATATGACCTTGGGGTGTCAAACCACAGCATCTGTATTACATCAAGGCAAGACAGGTCAAAGCAACACCTTAGAATGCAACAGGATCGAACCAAGAACATAGGTAAGAACTGTCAATGCAGCTTGGTGTTTTCTTTAAGTAGGGTGGTCAAAGTGTGGCTTGGAGTGCCCAGGCTAGCTAGCTCTGATTTGAGCAGAGTTGGTTCTTCACTCACATTTTCTCCCAGTTGTTGATCAGATTGATCTGAATGCAGGACATCCGCCTTTGTTTTTCCCAAATTGAAACAGATATTGCATTCTACATTTAGTAGTTCGGCTGCCCTCTCCTTCCTGCTTGATTGGGGAAGCTAAGAGTGTGGAGGGGAGCGGTGTTCAGAAGCTCCAGTGTGCATTGAAGGAGCACAAGGCTGGAGAGGGATTTATTTCCTGTCGTTTGTTTCCTCTACAGCCAAAGCAAGTTGGTCAGGGGGATTTGGGACTGGAACACGATGCTGCTTGTTTAATTTTCTTCTCCTGATAGAACGATGGGGGAGAGAACAAGGGGGAAAGACAATCCTGCAGCCTTAAAACCAATATGTCCTGACCAATCACTGCCAGACTACCATGTTATGTCAACGATGGAGGCAGACAGAAGAGGAAGGAAATTAATGCGGCAAAACACCGACATTTACACTTGAAATACTGGAGTTTTTGGAGCGCTTTAATCAAATATAGCAAGTTCTATCCTTTCCTGGATATCACAGGGAAAAGATAGGGTCACCACGGATCAATCATAAACGTTACAGAGGAAACATTTAAGTTCTAAATATCAAAATGGGAATTGAATAAGGTGCAGATGAGTTCTTTAAATTCAGGAATGGGCTGCCTCGGAGGTGGCAGCCTATTTAGGGGGAGACTGGCTTGTGTCATTTTTAATTACCCAAGAATGTGGGGGACTGGTCCAGATGGCCCTCTGCGGTCTCTTTGAGCTATGTGGGATTTTGTTTCACCAGGCGCCTCACCTCGAGGGTCCCATTTGTGCTTACAGTGCTAAGAGTTTTGGCACACTGAAAAGTTCACCCTCTTCACTTCTCTTCGCAGCCACCCAGCATGGAGGGCAGCGGCCAGGGCATGGGGGCTGCAAAGGAGGAGGAACAACTGGTCCCGAAGGGGAGTCTGGGAGGCTCCGCAGGTCAGGATGCTGGTAAGAGATGCAGCCAATGAAGAAGGGATGACCACTGCCCACCCTCCAAAGAACTCACCTTCCTTTTCCAACATTACTTTTGGAAGCCAGCCCCTAAGGAAACCCAGAATGTAAACCAACACCTTGCACATCAGGCAGACAGATACCTTATGATCGGTTGTAACTTCAGGGAAGGGGAGAGGAGAGGAGAGGAGAGGAGAGGAGAGGAGAGGAGAGGAGAGGAGAGGAGAGGAGAGGAGAGGAGAGGAGAGGAGAGGAGAGGAGAGGAGAGGAGAGGAGAGGAGAGGAGGAAGTCTGAGTGTTCTTGTACCCTGAGGCACATTCGCCTCTGTTAACCAGCCAGTAAAGGTGCGCTCTCTAGGTGGGAGACTGGCCCAAGAGCCAAAAGGATGCATCACTTTGCACTTGCCCACCTTGAACCGCATTTGTTATCGATGCCACTCACCCACCTGTGAGGGATCACTCTGGAGCACCTCACAGTCCTCCTTGGTTCTCACTGCTCTGAACAGCTTGGTATCATCCGTAGATTTAGCCCCTTCACTGCTCACTCCAAACTCTTTGCGGTGGAGTGGGTGTGGTCTAATTCACTCTGGCCACTTTTGACCACCACAGGGATTCCAGTCCCGGCCACAGAGGAGCCCCCAGGGCCTCAGGAGCAGGCTGAAGGCACAAGTAAGTGAGTGTCTCAGCACTCTCATGACAAACACCCAGATATCCAAAGTATCCACATGTCAGTGTACTCCCTGCAGTTGCTGAGGAGGAGACAGAGAACCAATACTCCATTGCACAGATCATCTCTGCTCTCAACTCCTGGGAGCAGCGGGTCATGAGCCGATGTAAGTGGCTCCCAGTGCTGCTCTCTGTGTTCCAGGATGCAGTGTGATCGGCACAGCAAGATCTGATGCATTTCTGTTTTCCTTTGCCTCTGCAGTATCAGCAATGGAGGCCTGAATAGCTGGAAAGAGAAGCCATCAGAGCTCTTTATAGGGAAGTCCGGACCCTTCGAGGCCAACTACAAGGAATGCCCAACCCAAATATTGAAGCCCGGATTGTACATAATTCTTTGCAAATCATTTGTGTAAATAATTGTAACATAGTTTTTCAATAATGTTAGGATAATATTAATATGTATATTGTTAGTGTGAATTTTAGTTCTTGTTTGTTAATACATCTGTTTTAATTGCTTGACTTTTGGTGTTCTGGTTGTGGTTGGAGTCCATGTGGACCCTGGCATTTCCCTGCAGCTGATGGAAACCCTCCTGAAGGGCATCCTGGGGGCAGTGCCCTTCTTGGATGATGGCCTGGTGATGAGGCAAGAGAAGCGCACCTGGTGGAAAGGTGGAAAGAAGTTTAGGGGTGGCTTGAAAAGACAGGATTGCAGGTGAAGATGTGTATTTGGGGTCCCCAGGGTGGAATTCCTGTGATTCCTGAGAAATGCAGGTGGAATCCATCCTACCTAAGACAGGTTGCGAGCCTTCCTAGAAGCACACACCCTACAGTCCAAGCAAGAACTCCAGGGGTTCCTGGGGCTCCTACATTTTTACCCCTCGTTCCTGCCTCATACGGTGGCAGAAGCAGAGACGACCCGTCAGCCAAAGAGGAATAGACAAGAAGAAGAAGACATTTTCAAGCTTTCGATGGCAAAAATTATATTCGAACAATCAAAGGATTTACTAGATATAAAACCTCGTTTTCTTTTTCACTTCATCAGTGAACTTATTTCTTAATTGGTTTTATCAAGGATACTGTCAAAGTTTTCAACACCCTACCTTATATGTTATACTTCATATTTTAAGACATATGACTTGGGTCTATTAATGTCTTCCTTCCTGCCCTACGACCTGCCTGCAAGTTTAGTTGGGCGTGTTCAGAGGAAGGAGGTGAGGATAGTTGAGGGGTTGGAACTGGTGCCTTATGAGGAGAAATGGAGAGAGCTGGGTCTGTGTAGCTTGGAGAAGAGGCGGGCAAGGGGTGATAGGATAGCTGTGTTGAACTACGTCAAAGTTAGACACGTTGAAGAGGCCAATTTGTTTACTGCAGCTTTAGAATCAAGGATTAGGAGCAATGGGTTCAAATTATGGGACAGAAGATTCCACTTTAATATCTTTAACCGCTCCTGCGGTTAAATAAAAGAGTAAGGCCACCTGGGGAGGAGTTAGGGCGGGCCCTGTCCAGGATAAAAACTCAGAGGGCCCAATCAGGAGCCGCGAAGCAGCTCCTGATTGGGCTCTCCAAGTGTCCATCCAGGGCCAACCAGCCAATGGGGAGGCACGTGAAGCGCCTTCCTATTGGCCCCTCACCAGGACAGACCAAAATTCCATTCACCCAGCCCAGTCTGGCTGCCAGTCTGCTCCTGACCACCGCAGGGAGAGGAGGTCAGTAGGGCTGCCAAGGGGGATGAGAACAAAGGCTTGGACAGGATGCACCAGCCCTTTTTGCCCCAAAGCTGTCCTGTCAAGTCCAACTGCAAATTGCCTCAGAACCCTGACAGAGCTGGCAGGAGGCTGCAGAGTGCTCCCCCTCCCTCCCTTCAGGCCTGCTGCGAAGGAGCCCCTGACAGGCCCTGACTGAGGGAAGGAGGCCTTTCCAAGAGCAACGCAGGGGAGCCTGAGGGCCTTTCTTTTGAGGGGGGGGGGGCTTTCCCCTTCTGCCAAACAGTTGCCTGACAGGGAGGCCACAGAAAAGCCCCTTCTCACTTAAAATACTGCTCTGGCCGGGGGTTAGACACAGCCAAGCCATGTGTCTTTCTTCTTTGCAACTCTCTGCAGGTTTGAGGCCACTGCACAGTGTTATTCTGCAAAGAAAACTGGCTTTTTTGTCTCCTGTTTCATCTGCACAACAACCCTGTGCAGTAGGCCTCAACATTCAACCCCATGCCCTTACAGACTGGACAACTCCTCCCCTTCCTCTTCCCACTGCCAAGCTCTAGCGCCCGTTGTATTCTTGGAGACAACGGGCTTTGCCCCTAGTTAGAAAATATTTTCTGAACATTTTCTGTTTGTAGATGGAATCTGCTGCCTTGAATGGTGGTGGGGTCTGCTTCACTGGAAGTTTTTAGGAGATTGGATGAGCACCTGTCAGGAGGGTGTGGTTTCTAAGTCCCCAGGAAGACGGGGGGGGGGGGGGGCTGGATGGCCCTCTGCGGCCTCCTCCAGCTCTGTGTGATTGTCATTCATAGTTAAACCCAGGAGTCTGGAAAAGGAGAACTCAATGCAGAGAGACATTTGGGGATAATAAAGGGATGGCAAGAGCGAGCTTAACATCCCTGATGACCACAATGGGGTAGTTACTGACCTGGAGCCAGACATCCTGGAATGTGAAGTCAAATGGGCCTTAGGAAGTCTGAGCAACAATAAAGCTAGTGGTAGTGACAGCATTCCAGTTGAACTATTCAAAATCTTAAAGGACAATGCAGTAAAAGTGCTACACTCAATATGCCAGCAAATTTGGAAAACTCAACAATGGCCACAGGATTGGAAAAGGTCAGTTTACATTCCAATCCCAAAGAAGGGCAATGCCAAAGAATGTTCAAACTACCGCACCATTGCACTAATTTCTCATGCTAGCAAAGTTATGCTCAAAATCCTACAAGCTAGGCTCCAGCAATATGTGGACCGAGAACTTCCAGAAGTACAGGCAGGATTTCGAAGAGGCAGAGGAACTAGAGATCAAATTGCCAACATACGCTGGATCATGGAGAAAGCTAGGGAGTACCAGAAGAACGTCTACTTCTGCTTCATTGACTATGCTAAAGCCTTTGATTGTGTGGAGCACAACAAATTGTGGCAAGTTCTTAAAGAGATGGGAATACCAGAGCATCTTATTTGTCTCTTGAGAAATTTATATGCAGGTCAAGAAGCAACAGTGAGAACTGAACATGGAATCACTGACTGGTTCAAAATTGAGAAAGGAGTTCGGCAAGGCTGTATACTGTCGCCTTGCCTATTTAACTTGTATGCAGAGCACATCATGAGAAATGTGGGATTAGAGGAGTCACAAATTGGGATCAAGATTGCAGGGAGAAATATCAACAACCTCAGATATGCAGATGATACCACTCTAATGGCAGAAAGTGAAGAGGAACTAAAGAGCCTGTTGATGCGGGTGAAGGAGGAGAGTGCCAAAGTTGGCTTGAAACTCAACATCAAGAAAACAAAGATCATGGCATCCGGCCCTCTCAATTCCTGGCAAATAGAAGGGGAAGAAATGGAGATAGTGACAGATTTTATTTTCCTGGGCTCCAAGATCACTGCAGATGGGGACTGCAGCAAAGAAATTAAAAGACGCTTGCTCCTGGGGAGGAAAGCTATGGCAAATCTAGACAGCATCCTAAAAAGCAGAGACATCACCCTGCCAACAAAACTGCGTTTAGTCAAGGCTATGGTCTTCCCAGTTGCAATGTATGGCTGCGAAAGTTGGACCATAAGGAAGGCCGAGCGTCAAAGAATTGAGGCTTTTGAACTGTGGTGCTGGAGAAGACTCTTGCGAGTCCCTTGGACTGCAAGGCGAACAAACCAGTCAGTCCTAGAGGAGATCAGCCCTGACTGCTCTTTAGAAGGCCAGATCCTGAAGATGAAACTCAAATATTTTGGCCACCTCATGAGAAGGAAGGACTCCCTGGAGAAGAGCCTAATGCTGGGAGAGATCGAGGGCAAAAGAAGAAGGGGACGACAGAGAATGAGGTGGATGGATGGAGTCACTGAAGCAGTCGGTGCAAACTTAAATGGACTCCGGGGAATGGTAGAGGACAGGAAGGCCTGGAGGATCATTGTCCATGGGGTCGCGATGGGTCGGACACGACTTCGCACATAACAACAACAAGTCGGCCCGTACCTGCTGTTCACTTCACCTACTTTGGATTTTCCTTGTTGTATTCTTTTGGTATGCTGCAGATCTGACAATAATCAAACCACAGTCGGAACAACTGAGTTTGGATAGAACAGCTTTCCATCGCTGTTTGGAGAAGTACATAAGCTTGACGGGCGACCTTTTAGAAAATGCTTTCTGTGCAACTCATCCTTTCCTTTTACATGGAGAAAATTCAATGTGAAAACACTAATGACAAGATACTGCGTTTACGGGCATCTTAAAAAAATGCCTAAATAATTCCCCTGTGTTGGAAAATATAAATAAATAACACAACAATAGCTCGGTTCTTTCCGAGTCTTAGGTTGAAATATTACAACAGCTCTCAACGAGATATGATCCTGAAAGAAATACTAAAAAAGTTTTCTGATCATAAGCAGATAAAGTTTTCAAAAGGGTTGCAATGTCTGTTGCTAGGGGAAACCACCATTCAGTCACACATTTGAAATCATTCTTTCCTTTTGTTCTCCTGGGGGAGATTTTGGTGAAGGATACAGAGATAAAATAAACAGCAGTCAGTGGATTTGAGTAGAAGCCTACATGGTAAGCGATGGACCAACTGCAAGCCAGTCCTTAATTTCAACATAATTATACCCCACTTTGCTCCTCAAAGAAGACCCAAGGAAGCCTTCCCAGACCCTCACAACAACAACCTTGTGAGGTAGGTTTCATTGAAAGAATGACTAGCCTGATGCCATCCTGTGAATTTCTGAGATAGAGGGCAGATCCAATCCCAAGTTTCCTACATCCTAGCCTGTCCTTTTAACCAGTAGACGGCACTGCCAAATAATTAGATAAACTAAGTTTTCATATAATGCTGCAATGCAGTTGATTTTATAAAGAGAGCCAGTGGTGTAGTGCAGTGGTCTCCAACTCCCGGTCCGGGGACCGGTACCGGTCCATAGATCAGTTGGTACCGGGCTGCGGCTCCTCCTTGTCCTCCTCCCTGGCTACTGCCTCGGGGGCTGCCCTGCCACTCTGCTGCCAGCTAAACTTTGGTGCTCTCCAGCAGCCACCATGGCTGGGGCTGGGGCTCCCCCTTGGCAGCGCCTCCCAGCAGATGGCGAGAACTCCAGGGCGTCGGCGGGAAAGGAAGGGAACGGGCCCAGGTGGCAGCGATGTCCCTCGGCAAAAGACTACCCCCCCGGGCCGCAGTAAAATTGTCAAGCGTTGACCGGTCCCCGGTGATTAAAAGGTTGAGGACCACTGGTGTAGTGGTTAGGAGCATAGACTTTTAATCTGGCATGCCTGGTTTGATTCTGCATTCCCCCACATGCAGCCAGCTGGATGACCTTGGGCTTCCAAGAGTACTGATAAAGCAGTTCTGACCAAACAGTAGTATTAGGACTCTCTCAGCCTCACCTCCCTGTAAGCTGCTTTGAGACCCCTTTGGGTAGAGAAAAACAGTATGTAAGAACCAACTCTTCTTCTACCTCACAGGGTGTCTGTTGTGGGGAGAGGAAAGGGAAGGCAAATGGAAGCTGCTTTGAGACTCCTTCGGGTAGAGAAAAGTGGCATATAAGAACCAACTCTTCTACCTCACAGGGCGTCTGTGGTGGGGAGAGGAAAGGGAAGGCTAATGTAAGCCGCTTTGAGACTCCTTCGGGTAGAGAAAAGCAGCATAGAAGAACTGGGGTTGTACATGGGGGATTTGGTTCGATTCGGGTTCGGATGAACCCGATTCGAATCGATTCGGGTTCAGTTCAGTTAGTTTTATTACAGTCATAGACCAGCAAAAGATGATACAAAAACATCCATTAAAACCAGGAATTAAAACATCTTAAAACATAACAATACAAAATAGTATAATAATAATAAGGTACATAAACACAGCTGTGCAGTTCACTTGAAACAGACCATTCTATTACGAATTTTGATCGCTGCTGCGCAGAACTTGGCATCTCTATAAGTTGTATTATTTTCTATCTGTAAGCAGCAGAGAAATGTAAAATTTCTCCTGAACATCCTGGGAATCTGCCTAACAGTGGAAGAATTAGACTAATTCAAATATCATTATAAAACCGACATTGAAGGAGAACATGTTTCATGGTTTCTATATGTCCAGAGCCACAGGTACATTTCCTTTTGGTACAGGGTATTTTCCTATATCTTCCTTCTAATACAGTCAAAGGGAAGGCATCACAGCGTGCCAAATTGAAGGCCTTCCTATGACTAGGTACTTCAAGCTTGGCCAAGTATGTCATAGAGAAAGATGAGTATCTATTGGGTTCACTGATAATGAAAGATGGGTTATTAGCTAGGTCCTGTTGGCGTTCTATGTCAGTCAATCTCTGCTCAACAACTTCTTTGGGCTGATCATATCCCATACTCAGTAGGAAATCAGGAGAGAATCCAAGAGTGTAATTTTAGCTCTGACGTTTCGTTGACATGAAGATTGGTAACCATCCTCAGTTGTTAGTGGGGCAAGGGCCACGAGGGAAAAAGGATAGTCTAAGCCAGTAATTTAAAGCAGTCAGCCATACTCTAGCCTTCATCTTCATAAAACCTGTCTCAAGTCTCAGAGTAGCATTGGAGACACATTTTGGCATTTGAAGAGCAGATTGAACCCTCTCCAAAGGAGCCAAGTTTGAGAAGGGGCCCAACTGTGTGCCATATAGTAGTTGTGACACTGCCTTGGCTTTGAATAATTTGAGTGCTGAATCTAATTTGGGTTTGAATTCAGCCGATTTGGGTTTGGCTGAATCAATTTGGATTGGCTGGAACCAATTTGGAGCCAATGCAAGTCAATGGCACCATTGACTTGCAGTGGAAATCCTTCCCCTGCCTTTCCCAGGGGCTGGGGGGGAGGGGGTGTAAGTTGCAGCCCTCAACCTTCTTGGGGAGCTCAGGGAGGGTCTTCCCTGACTCCCCTGCAAGTTTCAAGAAGATTGGGGTCCAATCCTAGGGGCTCCCAAAGAGGGAACCTCAATCGGCTCCATTGGATATAATGGAGATTCAGAAATCTCTAGTTTGAACTTGATTCCTCATAGACTTCCATGGGGAATGGTCTTTGGAAGCCCCTAGGATGGGCCCACCGGTGTAATCTTCTTTAAACTTGCAGAGGACTCAGGGAAGACCCTCCTGAGCCCCTTTGCAAGTTTCAAAAAGATTGGACCAAGGGGTCCAATCCTAGGGGCTCCCAAAGAGGGTGACCATTCCCCATAGACTTTAATGGTGGGGAAAAAATAATTTCAGCAGGTTAATTAACCAGGAAATGGCAATTAACCCACTGAAATTATTTTTCCCACCATTAAAGTCTATGGGGAATGGTGTCACCCAGGAGGCTGTATACGGCTGCCTGATTCAAGGCGATTCGGCCATTAAAAAAGCAGCAGGGGCCCAATTCGGACCGTTTTTGATTTGGAAACGTCTGAATCTGCCACGATTCGGCTGATTCGGACATCTCTGAATCCAAACTGTACATCCCTAATTCTGACATTAAGCCCCTTCAGGGCCTTCCCTAAAATCAACCCCCCACTAGGGACAGGGGAGCTGGTTTGTGTGGGTAGGAGTCATAGAACTCGTGCACCAATTTGGGAGCCCGTACATGCTTAGTTTCCATCCATGTATTATCCCCCATGGGAAACTCTTTCCAATCAGCTTCCCCCTGTGCATTCTGGAGTCCAGGATGCAATGTGCTTCATAATGGGTGTTCTCAGCCACAAACACCAGGATAGGGTCAGTGGGAGTGGGGTGCCAGTGATCTGGGGGTGGAGCCTGCCGCAACAAGCAGGAATGGAAAAAAGGGTGAACATTCTTATAAGTCTTAGACAAAGCCAGTTCCACCATTGCCTCGTTTACTACCTTCACAATTTTAAAAGGACCCACAAAACGTGGGCTCAGTTTCCTCGAGGGTTGCTGGCAGCATAAATGATTTGTGGACAAATACACCATTGTCCCTTCCTTCCAAAGGGGGGGGGGGGCTGTGCTGCAGCACTTGTCTGTGTGCCACTTATTATCAGCTTTAGCCAGTTCCAGGGATTTAACAATATTCAGTCAGTCAGCTTGAATCTGGGCCTCCCATTCTTTCAGATCAGGGGGGCTTTTCAGGCTTGGGGATCCATGTAGGGGCCAAAAACTTAGTACCATAAGTCACCTCAAACATTTATCTGCTGCTTACAGTGCTCTCTAGTGTTTGTAAAACGTGTAAGGAACTGCTACTCCCCCATTACTGTTACTATCTATCCCTGAGACAGGAGTTTAGGAAGTTGCTGAGTGGGGGGACTATAAATGTCTTTGAATGTCCTCGAGCTGTAGTTTTTTGGGAGAGGGACAAATTTTTTTCTATCAACTGTCTCCACTCCATACATAATTTTATACACCACTGAGCCCAATCGGAAATAATAATGTAGGAGAATGATGGAAATGAAACAACGATAACAAAAGGAACTTAACCATCATACAAACCAATAATAATGAAACAATTTCAAACTAATTTTCTAAAGAAATGAAACAGACTCACATACACCAGTCTAATGCAAACAAAACATTCTACCACCTAATGGATGATTTCAGAAGATGTGTGATTTTTAAACAAGCTGTCCTTTTGAATGCCATGTGAAGCCAGAAACACCAAATTCTGCTGTAGCAAAGAGGGAAATCTTCTATACATTATTTTTTAATATCCTCTGGAGGTATCAGAGAGAGTCAGATGGGGTGGCATGTTGGTCTGAAGCAGCAGAACAGTTTGAGTGCAGTGGCACCTTTAAGACCAACAAACTTTTATTCAAGAATAAACTTTGTTGGTCCTAAGGGCACAACCGGACTAAAACTTTAGTCTTCCCCTAGCCTTCCTGGTTGCAGGTTGGCCTCCCTATCCAAAACAGTTTCTCCTGCCACAAACAGTTCCCCTTCCTTTCTCCTGAGGAACTGATCTCTGTAGTCTGGAGATGAGTTGCAGCTGCAGGAGATTCTCAAGTCCTACCTGCAGACTAGCAACCCTCTGATTGATGAGCCTAGAGGAGGCAGTGACCTCTTGGCAGACCTCTTGTACTCATGAGGCCTCAGACTGGAAGATGAGCAAATCTGAACAGCATCTTGTCCCACCATGGGACCAAGAGCACGCCAAGTCCACCTGCCTCCTTCTTTGCCTTAGCCAGAAGTACAGTACTCACAAGAAGGGATCCATCTCATCTACGGGGTGCCCTGTAGAAAACCCCCGCCTTGGCATGCCTCAGCCCTCCGGATCTGGCTGGATTGCAAGCCATGGAGACCTGGGGTGAATCTGCACTGGGCTTTTTATTCCTGGTGATCCCGAATTAAAGAAAGTCGTCTACATGTTATTCAATGTCCATTCTGATATTTAGTGCTTTACATTTTCCCTCTGCAATGATTGATCTGCGGTGACCCTACCTTTCCCGCATGATATCCAGGAGTGGATATAACTCACTACATTTGAGAAAACTCTTCCAAAAGCTCCAGTAGTAAGTGTAGATCTCTGCATTTTGCCGGATTAACTTCCTCCCCAGAGCTTCCAACACTGACATAGTGAAGCAGTCTGTCACTGATTCGTCAGGGTATCAGTTCAAAGACTGCCTGATTCCTGGTTGCCATTCCCTCGCAAGACTTATTTTTGCCCTCATTTTGGGATCTGTTTTAAAGTGACTGCTCTCTAAAAGCCCACACTTCTATGAGCATATATTTGCTTTTTGGATTTACTTTCCCCTCCTCGTTCTCTGTGAGGCTGCCTCCCCTCACTCCCCCCACCCCACTCCTGCAGGAAAAGAAAGATAAACAAGCAAGCTCTGCTCTACTTGCCCATCCCTTGGCTTGTTCTGGCTGCAAGAAATAAAGCCCTCTCCAGCCTTGTGCTCCTTCAATGCCAGCTGGAGCTTCACCCCCCCCCCCCATCAAGTGGGAAGGAGACCGAAAATTGGGACAATACAAATGCAGATGGTTGACGTGTTTAAAAGGAAAAAGGAAGGCTGTAGATATGGGTTCAAATCGACCAGAATTTGGCAAGATTTACAGTGGGGGGGGGGGGAAGGAAGTGCAGAACCAGCCCTGGGCTCAACACACTCCAGTTCAGTTCTCATGGTGCATTTTCTCTAAAGGTCCTTTCAGTTCAACTCCCTCTGCTTGCCAACAATCTCATAAGGCAGCAGCTCAGTGTTCTGCTGTGGAGGCAATCCGTGGAGAATAGCAGCGTGGCTGATTCCAAGACATTTTATTACGCAGCAGAGGACGTTTTAAAACATTCAGATTAAAGCTGCAGCTGCTTGTATTTGCCTCCTTAATACTACATGATATTTACTGCAGTTGTAAAGAAAATACATGCACAGCAAGTACACCAGGCTACCGGTCTGTAAAATATTGGCATTTTATAGCAGTGTTTATCCTGAGTAATGGAAATGCGAGAATATAGAAACATCTGATGTATTAAATGCACAGAAGGGATGAGCGCTGTATGAGCACTAGGGTTGGGTGCTTGGGCGCTCCTTGGCCACTTTGGTGATCGCGGTGTCAGGATCAGTGCCTGTTCCTGCCATAAGTTGACATGGGCTTCTCCATGTTGGTTTGCTTTGCCTTTTGCCTTTCCTTTTCCTGAGGCCGCTTTGTAACCCAGGGCCCATATATTATGCTTGCATGCCTGAAATCGAAACTGTTTTGTTGCATCCTGCTATCTCAGGGAGCTGTGAATTATTTGTCTTTTGAACCTGCCGGCTGGGTCTGCCTTTTGTAACCATAACATCTTATCTTGTCTGGAGACGACCAAGGACGTGCGAGAAGTAACACTATGGTTTATGGCACCTGGTGCCCCTCTCCCCCTTCCCTGAGAACTTTCAAGTTTTGGGCGGGAGAACACTATTGAAAAGGGGAGGCAAATGTGGTCTCGGGCAGAT
Organism: Paroedura picta; assembly: GCF_049243985.1. Lineage (NCBI taxonomy): Eukaryota > Metazoa > Chordata > Lepidosauria > Squamata > Gekkonidae > Paroedura > Paroedura picta. Next base: position 13,363,572 of record NC_135378.1, read on the forward strand.
TTGACTTTCTTAGCTTAGGTGTATGAAGTAACTTCTCAATAAACGCTTTCTTTATTAAAGAAGCTTGTTGTGAGTTCTTGCAACGCTTGACACGCGGAAGCTCTGGCCGCCTGAGGCTTCCCCGATCACCAAACTGGCTGAGGTGCGCCAAAGAGCCCAACCCTACATATACTCAGGAATATGCAAAGAACAAGTTTAACTGTGAGGCCTTCAAGCAGAGGGAAGAAATTCTCCATTTCTCAACAGCTGACATGGTATAGTGGTTGGAGTGCCGGATTAGATGTGTTGGTCTGAGGCAATAAAACAAAGTTAGGACCGACAGGGTTTAATGCAGAGTCTCAGCTTTTGTATGCATGGTCTTAAAGGTGCCACTGAACTCAAACTTTGTTCTGTCACATGTTTCTTGATAAAATGTGGGAAAGAATAACTGTTTGGCCATGTAATTCACTGGGTCATTATGAGCCATTCTCTCTTCGCCTTATTTACCTCACGAGGTTGCTATAAGGATAAAATGGAAGAAAGAACCATGTATACAGCTCAGAGCTCCTCAGATGAAGGTCCACGTAAGGGTTGGCCATGCTGAGCCACCTGGCTGCTGCTGGTTAAGATGACACCAACCCTCAAGGTACCAAGGGTAGAGGAGGGGCTTGAGACCTGCTGGGCCCTCAGCCCCTATGAGGGCCTCCGATTGGGAGTGTTCAAGCTTTCCCAACTTCTCTTTTCCCTGTTGGGCTACTCCTCTGTCTCCCGTCCTCTCTACACCTTTCCTGACCAGATCCAATTGGCTTGGCTTCATGGCATTTGATATGACCCATGTGCCCACCCACTGGCTGCCCTCCTTGTGAACATGAGCTCTCTTCCTGGGCATCTCTGCTGCCCCCTAGTGCCCTTCCAACTGACTATCCATGCAAGACAGGGATTAGAAATGGTAAACTGGTAGAGATGTGGCCCCCACTCAACAACTGTTTGGGGATGCCAACTCTGGTGGGCATCAGGGCATGCCTCTGGTGGCCTTGAAGCTGGCCCAGGTGTTCCTTGGGCTCCTCCTGTGGGGGGAGTTGCAACAGCCCCGGCCTACAGAACTGAGGTGGGAAAGGGGACCAGAGCCCTGTGGACGGGTAGGATGTAATGGACAGAAGTAAAGTAACATGTTTTTCCCCCCACCTTCTACTCTAAATATACATGTCTCTGTGTGTATAAGACAGAGAGAGAGAAAGAGAAAATATTGTAATGCTGTGAAAGTTTTTTTGCAGATAGAAACATGAATAAAATATTTCAGAAACAATTAATGTTGCTTAAGAAAAAATATTTGCACAGCTATTTGATAGGTGTTCTTCGGGACCCCTTCTTGTGCCTCTTCCACATTCTCTTCCACATTCGGTTGTGTGTACCTGTTGCTTCGGGGGCGGGGGGCAGGAGTACTGTCCCATACAAGTCTTTCCACCTCTAGTGGTTGATCCTATATTACATTGCTTTATATCCAGCACATCTCCCTGCAGATTTAAATTGCAGCTTTTTATGCAGGACATAAAGAAATGTAACACCAAATTGACCACTGGGGGGGGGAGAGACAATGTGGAACAGACCCCTCCCCCCAAGGGGACAGGAGCATACAAAGGGGGGGGGGATGAGAATGCAGGGGAGGAAACTCCTTACTGTGTGAGAGTCACAGCTGCAGACCCCTGGCTTTCTTTGGCTTCACAAGGCCAAACACGATGGACCATTTGGAACAAGCCCCCAGTAAGACTTTTTCCTATGGCAGCATTCCCCTGCATCAGTGCGAATGTGCAAAAGTATTCAAGAGCAGACAGGAGAGTCTAAGTCTTTTGGCAACGGTCAACAGAGAGCCAAAGCAAGAAGTGACAGCACCAGATTCATGTGCTGAAACATTGATTTGCCCCAGTCCTACTGAGCAGGGCTCCTGAAATGTGGTGATATGGTGGCTTAGTTACTGGAGCCGCATAACCTGGAGCCCATAACCTCTTGGAACTTATTAGTGGCTTTAGCAGAGTGCTGGAGGCACATAGGACAGCAAACTCTACCTGACAAGAAACAAAAATAACACATAGAGCCATTTTATCTTTGCAAACTAATAAGAGTCCTCTATTGTAGAGAACTCCATTCTAGACATCAGAGAGATAGGATTCTGATCTAGTCTTAACTGGCTAGGATGGCTAGAGATGCAGGAGGTCTGTCATGCCCAGATGGAGAAAAGAGACTGTGTGGAGAGAAGGTGTCAAACTAGAAGGAAGAAAGTCTCCTGGAAAGTAGCCATCTGCACACCAAAAAGCAGAGGCAGGGAAGGATGAGCTGGCTTGTCTCTCTCTCTCTCTGCAGTGCCCCCGCCCCCGAAGTCTGAGGGGCATTCTGCACGAGTTTAATGTAGCAGAAGGCTTTCATATTGTAAATGCTACTAATTTGCAGTTCCGCAAGACGTCACACACAATCTGCAACACTTCTGCAACAGTTCCGCGAAAAGCGATTCGTTGTAGCGCTTCTAGGGAAATTGGGAAAAGTGGATTCACCCTCTGAAAAGCGCTACACTCTTGCGAACAATCTGCAACACTAGCGAAAAAGACCTGTGCGTTCTCATTGTTGCGGTTCCAACAAAGTCCATCCCCCTGGCTCTCTCCTCCAAACTTCCGGCAAAGCGATCGCCATTTTTCCCGGAGTGAGTGGGGAAAGCAACGAACCAGCAAGGCTTCATTCACCCAGCGAGGCTTCTCCAGCTACAGTCCCTCCACAGAAGTGCTTTAAAGCTCCCCTAAGTCCCCAAGCACAACACAGCCCCCTGTTTGCAAGTTCCCTTTATTTTCGGCCGAAAATCACACCCGTGCCGGGGGGGGGGGGAATTTTTTTCACACGGGGGAGCGTGGTAACGATGAATCGCCAGCTCACACGCCAGCTAGATGGGTCTCTCCGTTGTAACGAATCAACGCATATTCGTTGCAACATGTGTGTTTTTTTAACCTGTGCTTAAAGGGAAAGGGGCTTTTCCGGAGCATGATAACAACTGCCCATTGGCTGTTCATTTGATTGATGGCCAGAGGTGGAACCAAGCACAGAAAAAAGCGCTTCCTTTCTAGCGATTCCTGTGAGACCGGAAACCTGTGGGAAATGAATAAAACATTACTGGATTCCACTACAAAAGCAGGTCTGTGTAACGCCGAGATTCCACTTTTTAAAATAGTGTTTCTGCTTTGTGGAACCAATTGGCAACATTGGTCCTTGTGCGGAAACACCCTGAGTCTTCCAACTGAAGTGACAGAAGATCCATGTGTTGAAATGATGATTTGCCCCCATCCTATCGAGCAGGGCTCCCAAAGTTTGGTGATATGGTGGGCACTTCTGGAATTTCGAGGGCATTGGGTGATACCCCCACCATTAGGAAGTTTGTGTTCTTTTCACCCCATTGTGAGGAGATCCCAGGGATCCACAATGCATGCCAGAGAATCTACAGCGCAGCCATTAAACATGACACTGTGAGCTCGAGTCCAAAATCCCGCATGTGAGCAAAGCGACTCTGGGCATAGATTTTATACAGTAGAATAACACACCCCAATTAGATCATTATCTTATTAACCACTCTGGTACATCTGCTTGATAAACATTGTCAAATTAGCTCAAGCTATCTTAGTATCCTCCTCGCTTCGTTTAGGGTTTTCATAGAATCATAGAATCATAGAGTTGGAAAGGGCCATACAGGCCATCTAGTCCAACCCCTGCTCAACACAGGATCAGCCTTAAGCATCCTAAAGCATCCAAGAAAAGTGTGTATCCAACCTTTGCTTGAAGACTGCCAGTGAGGGGGAGCTCACCACCTCCTTAGGCAGCCTATTCCACTGCTGAACTACTCTGACTGTGAAAATTTTTTTCCTGATATCTAGCCTATATCGTTGTACTTGTAGTTTAAACCCATTACTGCGTGTCCTCTCCTTTGCAGCCAACGGGAACAGCATCCTGCCCTCCTCAACCTATCTTCATAGGGCTTGTTCCTTGGCCCCAGATCATCCTCGTCGCTCTCCTCGGTACCCTTTCAATTTTATCTATGTCCTTCTTGAAGTGAGGCCTCCAGAACTGCACACAGTACTCCAGGTGTGGTCTGACCAGTGCCGTATACAATGGGACTATGACATCTTGTGATTTTGATGTGATGCCCCTGTTGATACAGCCCAAAATGGCCTTTGCCTTTTTTACTGCCGCATCACACTGCCTGCTCTTGTTTAGCTTACAATCCACAAGTACCCCCAAGGTCTCGTTCACACACAGTGCTACCTAGAAGCGTATCCCCCATCCAGTAGGCATGCTTTTCATTTTTCTGACCCAGATGCAGAACTTTACACTTATCTTTATTAAATTGCATCTTGTTCTCATTTCCCATTTTTCCATTGTGTTCAGATCTCGTTGAACTCTGTCTCTATCTTCCGGAGTATTTGCCAGTCCTCCCAATTTGTTGTCATCTGCAAACTTGATGAGTAGTCCCTCCACCCCCTCATCTAGATCATTAATAAATATGTTAAAAAGTACCAGACCGAGCACCAAGCCCTGAGGTACCCCGCTACTCATCTCCCTCCAGTCTGATGAAACACCATTGACAACAAATATTTGAGTGCGGTTCTCTAACCAATTCCCTATCCACCTAACTATCTGAAAATCCAGATTGCAGTCCTTCAATTTATCCATCAGAACATCATGGGGAACCTTGTCAAAAGCTTTACTAAAATCCAACTAAATGACATCAACCGAATTTCCACGATCTAACCCCGTCTACTCCAACGTATATCTTTGGGATTAGTCTTCGGCCTCTCCTTTTGGTTAGGGATGTGGCGCTGGAGAAATTAGTTTTTAAATTTGTGCGTTTTAAAAAATGTGATCTGCTGTGAGCCTTCGGGGGAGGGCAGAATAGAAGGGCAGAAATAAATAAATAAAGACACATCGATAGAAAGTGGGTCACGGACTGGTACATAATGAAGTCGTTTACCAGAGACAGATGCCAAACTATAGCTGTGGGTTGGTTCCCTCAAGGGAAAAGGTGCTGCTGCTGTTGTGGCATTACAAAGTAGGCCCATCAGAGTTACATTCTTGACCCTGAGCTGAAGGGCTGCCCGCAGGAAATATCCCTCTGGCAGATGCCCTGACTTGCAACGGCCTGAAACCTCATGAAAGCTTCTGGGAAAGGCCCCAGGAAAGCTGAGCACAGAGGAAGAGGCCTTTGGAACCTGTCAGCATCACTGGCTTTTTGGGTAATTGCCGCCATATCAGGGATGTGCGCATTGTGCAAAGGGCTGTGTAGTGTAAAAACGCTGGCACCACGGGAACAGCTCGGATGGCCCTCTCCAGCATCCCGTCCATTTGATGCTGTCAAGATCACTAGAGAGAACTTTGAAATATCAGGAAGGCTAACAGTGATAAAAGCAAAGATTCATAACAGCCATAAACACACACCAAAAGGTTTAGAAATAATCTGGTTATGGGCAAGATAAATACAGCAATGGATGACTTTTGACCTCAGTTGAAACGCTGCAGCCAGCAGTTGTTATACAATCACACGTTCTTACAAATGTAAAAAAATGCTTCAGGGTGCTGCACAGCGTGGCAGAGCTGCCTGGGCCCCCCTTTTTTGGGGGGGTATTTTTCGAAATGCAGCACTGTGGGTAGGGAGAAGAAGCCAGGCCACAGTGGGCCAGGCCTGGGAAATGCCCCAATGAGGCCTGTGGCAAAAAAGGGGACATGGTTCCATGGTCTCTTCTTGCTGACCAGCTGAGGGCCTGAGTTGCTCCAGGCCCAGGACTCCCCGAACCGGTGTGGACATTATCTGGAAGTGGGAATTAGCCTGCAACCAGACGAGCGGTGAGTCAGGCTGTGCAGAAATGGTCCTAGCTGTATGTTGTCTGTAGTCATTCTCCTGTCAGTCTGTTGAGGAGGCAAGCAGGCAGAAAGTACGTTCAAAGGAGCAGGAAAGGAGCAGGACGCTGGAGGAGGTTCCTAATCTAACGACACACCTCCTGTGATGTCCTCTGTAGGCTATTCCTCATGTGCGGCCATGCACACTACAGTTCTTGCATATTGCAACAGTAGCTCCCCGAGGGACCCTCAGCACAGGGTTAGTTTGCTGAATGGCTAACCCAGGGCTGAGCACAACAGCCAGCCAAGCCACAATAGGCCAAGACAGAAACAGAGACAGAGACAGACAGAGAGACAGAGACAGAGAGAGTAGAAGACTCAAATCAGATTTTAATTCTGACTTTAAGTCGTCTCAATTTCAGTTTGTGTATGTGTGTCCTGCTTTCATCCCCCATCCCTTTTCACGGAATGATTATAAACTCCTCTTTGGTTCCAGGGGAATGCAAGGTCTAAGAAGCTGGATTTAACTCTTTTCATTTCTTTATTTGCCAACTGGCGGTCCCTCCTGTTAGGAAGTGGTCAGGGGTCTGGAGCTACCTCCCCCCACCCAGTCACACACACCGCCATTAACAAACCCAGGTCCCATAATTTCTTCCCTCAAGTGGGGTTGGTGGGAGGAACTGGGGAGAGCCAGCTTGGTGCAGTGGTTAAGAGCGGTGGTCTCTAATTTGGCAAACCGGGCTTGATTTCCCACTCCGCCACACGCAGCCAGCTGGGTTTGCTTGGGCTAGCCACAGTCCTGTTAGTGCTGCTCTCTCAGAGTTCTCTCAGCCCCACCTACTTCACCTTCAGGTAGTGAACGGTGGGCTATACTGTAAAAACGACTGTCCTTCTATAATGTTTTATTGAAAGTTTCTCAATGTTACAGACTATGTAATGTTCCATGTAATAGTTATACAATGTTCAGTGTAAACTGCCCAGAGCCACAAAGAATGGGCGGTATATAAATACAAACAAACAAATATTTGAGGGAGGGGCACAGGAAAAAAGATGAATGTAGTGGTACCTCAGACTCCTTTCCCCCTCAGGACTGTACTTTTCCTCAGCCCTCTCCTACAGCGGATGCCTCCCCCCCTGCCCCAGACCCCAATAGAGGGCCAAGCCTCTGAGCCTGACTGAATGCTTGCAGTCCTCAGATTCCTTTCACCAAGGGCCTCGGGACCCGCCCTTAGACCGGTCCTGAAGCAGACTGGTACAACTCAAAAGCCACTACAAGCACCAGCCTGCTGGTTCCATGTGCAGGGCTATCCTCGGGGGATCCCTGCCCAGTTTGAGACACGGATGAGTGTGGAAGTTGAAATTTTTATTGTATTCCCCAGGACAGTTTCAGGCAGGATTGCCAGCCTCTAGGTGGAGCCTGGAGACCTCTTGGAATTAGAACTGGCTGCCAGACTGCAGAGAAACTGGTACGTTGGAGAGCAAACCCTATGAAGTTATACCCCACTGAGGTCGCTGCCCAGGATCCACACCCAAATATCTAGGAATCTCCCAAGCTCAAGTGAGCGACCCTATTTTCAGGGAGCAGACATGTTGGTTGGTAGTAACAGAACAAAATCTGAGTCCAGCAACATCTCAATGATCAGCATTTTTCCCCAGGATATAAACTGATTCAAAAGTGAACGGTGACAAAGGGAAGATTCAAGTGGGTAGCCGTGTTGGTCTGAAGCAGCACAACAAAACAAAATCCGAGTCCAGAGGCACCTTGAAGACCAACAAAGATTGATTCAAGGCGTGTGCACAACTGAAAAAGTGACCCCTTACTGAAGAGCTACTGCCAATGTGATATGCTTTACCTTTAGAATTGAAATTGATACTGGCGATGTTAAAGCTTTATATTAAGACTACAATGGCAACCACTGAAGTAACAGAAAGCGGGATTGAATACCTGGGACCCCGTTCTGGTTGCAAAATTATTTAAATAACCTAGGACTGCATTTAATAAATCTCAAGAAGATATCACTTTTTGCCTATCGGTTTTGTTTGCTTTTGGGTGTATTTCTACGAGAAACCAATGGTGTTTCTTTATATGGACTGCTCTATGGAGGAAGGCAATGGCAAACTCCTTGTTTTTCGCCAGGAATGCCCTGCGGATGCCCTATGCCAGGGGTAGCCCATAGACTACAATTCCAGATGTCCATGGACTACAATTCCCATGAGCCCCTGCCAGTGAATGCTGGCAGGGGCTCATGGGAATTGTAGTCCATGGACATCTGGAGGGCTGCAGTTTGACTACCCCTGCCCTATGCTTTCCTGGGTAAGTCTCATTTATTAATTGTCCCTTCTTGGAAATTGTGATTGGGGACTTATATTTTGTATTGTTTATTCTCTTATTCCTCCGTTTTTAGCTTTGCCACTAAGAAAATATATTTGAAACAAGGATATACCGGAACCACGTTCTGCTATAAGCACCAACTCATCATAGTTTCAAGGAAACACAATAAAGATACTTTTTATTTACCATTTCTTCATTGTGCTCTTGAGACGTAGATTCGGCCGCATGATTTGTTGTTTCTTTTGCTTTGCTGTGGATGGAGTCGCCAGCAGTCAGTTGTAACTTCACAAGACCTCCAGTTGAGTCTCTGAAGGGCAGCTGCCAGTCAGAGAAATCTGTAGGGACTAGGGGCGAGCACTTCAGTGTGGTTCAGCCACCTCAGTGAGCACTGAAGCCCGAGGCGGCCAGCGCCATAGCGCGGAGGGGAGGGGCAACATCGGCACGCCAGCTGGCAGCCGCATGAACGCTCAGAGTTCTGTGCCTGCATGTGGCCGCAAGCTGGCGTGCTGCTGCCACCCCTCCTCTCCATGCTGTGGTGCTGGCCACTTTGGGCTTCAGTGCTCACCAAGGCAGCCAAACCACGCCGAAGCACTCACCTCTAAGAGTGACCATGGCCATGTGAATGTATAACATTTCGGGGGTAAGAATGCATGGTATTTTGGAGAAAATTGTAAATTTTTATGCTAATTATGTTGCCCTCTAATCTTTAACTGTTCCTGCGGAGCGGAATAAATAAAAAAGTAAGCCCTAAGGGGGAGGAGAAAGGGCGGGCTCTGTTAGGGATACAAACTCAGAGGGCCCAATCAGGAACTGCGAAGCTCAGTGAAACTCCAGGGCCAAGAGGCCAATGGGGAGTCGTGCAAAGCCTGGCTCCCCATTGGCTGCTTGGGCCAGCCTCGCTTGCCTGCACAGGAGGAGAAGCAGCCTTCCCCAACGGTGAGTCCTCCCGGTAGCTTCCCCTCGCCCTCGCGAAAGGAGCAGGAATGTGTCCCTGCTCCTTTCCCGCCTGGGGTCCCTTCCCAATGGCCATTCCCCACCACCACTTCCACACACCCAGACACACACACACACACACACAGCCTCACCAGCCAACCCCCCCTGGCTGCCCCCCTCGCCCCGCTGCCGCTTCCCACTGAACACAGCCACACAGGCACACACAAAATCCCCTGGCCGCCCCCCCTCGCCCTCCTGCCGCTTCACCGCCCCCACAGACACACGGGCACACACGCACACATGAAACCCCCTGGCCGCCCCCCTCGCCCCGCAGCTTCCCCGCCCCCACAAACACACACACAGCCACCCACCCACCCACCGCGCTCTGCCACCCCTTCCCCCACCCCATACATCCATGCACAAACTCCTCTCTACCCTCTCTTCCCTCACCACCTCCCCCTCCCGATTCACCCCCACGATTCCCCCCCATTCCCCCCTAACTTTCACACCTCCCCTGTCCCCTCCCCTTTCACCTACCTCTCTGCCTGCCTTCCTTTCTTCCTTCTTACTTCCTGACTTCCTCTCCCCCACCCCACACCCATGCACACACTCCTGTCTACCCCCTCTTTCCTCCCCACCACCCCCTCCCATTTCGTCCCCCCGCGATTCCCCCCATTCACCCCCCCTGTTCCCTCCCATTTTACCTACCTCTCTGCCTGCCTTCCTTTCTTCCTTCCTGACTTCCTCTATTTCTCCATCTCCTTCCTGTCTCTCTGTCTCTCCCTCTCACTTGCTTCCTGTCTCTCTCCTTCACTTTCTCCCTTCTACCCATCCCTTCAACAACCCCTTGCCCTTCTTTCTCCCTCCCATACCTCCTTTCCTCTTCTTCCTTCCTTCCCTCCCCACACTGTTCTCCCCCTCTGCTAGGGCCCACTGTATTTCTTCGACAGCGGGCTTATTTTCTAGTCTGCCCATAAAAGCCACATAATTTCTCCCCCAACTGCAGCAGCTGACCTCATTACTGCAAGGAGATGGAAACAAGAAGATCTACCTGGGGCGGAGGCTTGGCTGGTATGGATGAGAAACTCAAAATTCAAAATACCTTTAATGGCATCATGAAAACATGATCCATCAATCTCAATACACCTTTAATGGCATACATAAAAATAAAATTAAGAAAGATGGTTCAGCACAAATCAGACACATATAGTTAATCCATATCATAAGGATAAAATGCTTTACATAGACCCATTATGCACGGAGGGGAAGGTCCGCCTCAGAGCTGGAACGACGGCGGCGGAAATCCCCGATAATGCACACTGTCGGCAGAGGCCAAGCACAGGTTCGACGCAGGCTGCCGAAAAACCCGTATTAGTTAAATGCGGAAGAAAGTGAAGCCTGCCACCCGGCCAGGGCACAATCACATGCAGCGCCGGAGAGACAGCGTGCATAATCGGGGAGGGCGGCTGCCACTGCGGCTGCCCTGTGTTCCATCCTGTGGTCTCTGGCCCCTCGACTGCTGCAGGCTGCTGTGCCCTCCCTTGCCCTCTGCGTCTGCTGGCTCGCCCCCCTTCCGTTTCCAGCAGCCTGGACGCACCGAGTGAACCCGCCATACGCATCATCTGCGCATGTGCGCGCTCTCGGCAGCCCGGCTGTTGGGTGCTTCCGGCGCAGCAGCCTGCTTGACGGGCCGGGTCCAGGAAGCCCTGCACTGCTCTCCCGTCCCGTTTGCTCTGCATCGCCTTCTCTTCAGCTGTCGCCCCTGGCTGCTCTGGGCGCTGCCGTCGTGCTGTTTGTACATGGTTTGCTGCGCAGCTTCCTCCTCTGCATCTTCCATCAGACCCCCACCCGCCGTAGTGGCGGCCGTGTAGAATGGATCATAGAGAGTCACAGCTACTGAAATTTGCAGATCTTTATCTTCCAGAAGATAACCGGTTGATAATTCATCAGAGTGCCAAGGCTTTATTTTCATCTGTGTGGTTACATATTCCATGCCAGCAGATGTTTAGGGCAATAAAGGAGAGCATGGGTCATTGACTCCACTTGGCATGATCAGAATTGTTCATTATAAGAAGTGTGACTATATCTGCCTCTTGACCAGGCTGTTGGTAGTAGATTTAAGTGAGGCAGCATAAAGCAGCATCTCGAAAAGGGTCAGTGAATGTGAAGAAATACGATGGCGTTGATCTATAAAAGGCAAGATGTTGTAGAAAGATGGGGAGCAGGGCCGTGGGCATCTGCAGAGAGGACTGGGAAGTCAACACCTAGGATGTGCTGTTTGTTACAAGGGACAGCTGCCCCTTTATGTAGATTTTGATACTCATCAGGGGCCAGACCAGATTGTTTCAAAAAGGCAATAATTTTTCTGTGCCAAGAGGAGAGATGTTGATCTGCTAGGAGGTCGGATGTTAAATTATCAGGTTGTGCTCTATAGTGTCATCGGAACCTGTATTTCATGAACCAGTATTTTGCAGTCATGGCAAAACTGACTAATTTGGAAAATAGAAGGCCACCAGAAGAATTTACTGGCTGTTGGGGATTCTTTTTAGAATTCGTGGATAAATAAAGCTAGTACACTTTGGTGGTTGCATTTTATAAACAAAAATTATTTAAACTAGAAAGCCCATTTAAAAAAGGGCAAGTAGACAGTAAATGAGGCCAGCCTTCCACCTGGGACAGAGGATATGCCATTAAGTTGGCCTCAAATAATATGCAGGGTGCACTTACACATCACTGCTTGCCAGCGAAGTCTCAATCATGAGAAGTAGAATGGCAGCCAGAGGGAGGGAACTTGGCTGGAGGAAGATGTGAGAAGGGGAAGGCCATAATCTTCCCTGCTAAGAGAGTACTCAAGGGGCCACTCACGGGCTCCTGCAGTCACAGATGTATTAGAACAGGGGTCATCAACCCCCGGTCCGCGGCCCGGTGGCGGGCCGCAAAGGCCACGGTACCGGGCCGCCGCCAGCCACGCCTGCCTTCCCCCGCCGGCAGCAAGAAGGAAGGGAAGAGGCAGGCGCAGCCTCCGGCACGGCGGTGATGCAAATGCGCATGCGCGCTGTTGCCGTGCATGCACGTTAGTGCCCCCCTAGTGGTGAAAACGCGCATGCGCAGTTGCCGCACATGCACATTGGCGCCATCTGGTGGCGAAAACACGCATGCGCGGCAATTGTGCGTGCACGTTTTCGCAGCACCCGGGCCGTCGGCTCTTCCCTCACTCCGGAGGCGTTCCCTGACCTGAGAAAGGTTGGGGACCGCTATATTAGAAGACTCCTAGCTGGAGTGAAGAAGGGAGGAGAGGCAGAAGCAAGCAAGGCCGGAAGAGCAACCAGCTCTTGTTGTGGAAGGAAGAATGCTTTTGCTTGCAGCAGCAACCTCACCAGTAACTTGCTTTGATGGGTGGAGCCTCTAGAAATGTTCAATATGCAAAACACTTTATATCCTTTTTTGCAGAAATATCTGATCTTTTCCTGTCCTTTTCCTGCCTTTTTTTGCGGGCCAGATATCCTCCCCGAAACATTTGCCAGATGTTTGGAATCCATAACTAGAAGCATCAGGAAGAGTCGGCTGAAACTCAACCCCTCCAAAATAGAGGTCCTGTGTCTGGGTTGGACAGGAACTGGAAGCCAGGAATTTGGGTGTGATTTTTGATGCCTATGGTGGCTCAGGTCACTGAGGTAGCTAGGACGGTGTTCTTCCACCTACGCCAAGCTTGGCTACTAGTGCCCTACCTGTCCTCGGAACACCTGGCCACTGTGATCCATGCAATGGTCACTTCCAAGTTAGACTTCTGTAACTTGCTCTATGCGGGCCTTTCCTTGTCCTTGACCCAGAAATTGCAGCTGGTACAGAATGCGGCTGCATGGGCATTTACCAAGTCTTCTTGGAGGGCCTGTATTCAGCCTTTATTGAAACAACTTCATTGGTTACCAGTTTGCTTCCGGATCAGGTTAAAGGTATGGGTTTTAACCTTTAAGGCTTTACACAGCTTGGACCCTACTTACCTACTGGACTACCTACCTCCTCATGCCCCCCGCAGGGCGCTCTGCTCTGCTGGTATGAATCTCCTGACAGACCTGGGCCCCAGGAGGTACGCCTGGCCTCAACCAGGGCCAGAACCTTATTGGTCCTGGCCCCTACCTGGTAGAACAAGGTCCCAAATGAGCTGTGGGCCCTGTTGGGACTTTCTGAGTTCCACAGGGCCTGCAAAATGGAGCTCTTCCGCCAGGCATTTGGTTGAGTCTGGGCCGAGGATCCCGGGGTATAAGATCGGGGCCCACCCCATCTTGACCCCCAGGCTCTAGTGCTCAGTATTAGACAACGCCATGAGCTGTTGGAGGATGGCCCCATTATTACTTACTTATATCTAATATCTATATTGTCAGTCTGACCGATTACAACAGTTTGTTTGTGGAGAGAGGAGTTATTTTATGTCCTGCCATTTTACCTGTTGGGGGATTGTTTAGTTTTTATAAACTGGGTTGTATAATTTTATATTGTATATTGTTTTTATGACACTGTTGTGAACCACTGGGAGCCAATTGCTGGGAGTGGCGGTATAAAAATCCCATAAATAATAAAAAATAACAAAAAATAAAAGCAGACTGGACGACTCCTGAACCCATTCACGCAGCGATTTTACCTTCCTTATATACAGACATAGCTTCCACATGGTCATTCATGGAGAGGGGGAGTTAACAAGCTGAGTGGTCTGGGTGCCTGAGCTTTGCTGGCTAGCAAAGCACCTAGAATGGCCAAAATGCTATTATGGAGGAGAAGAACAAGAGGGGGGGGGTTTTACAGAAGGAACCATGAAGACCCAAACAAACCACGTTGCTATTGTTTTTTTGGCAAGAAAGGGGCAGGATGAACAGCAGTAGATGGTGCCTCTTGAGGCAGGAAGAACTTTATGGATCTGAGGGAAAAGGCCCTGAGGGTGATGGTAGCAGACAAGCAGGTTGGAGGGCCCACAGAAAGAGGTCATGGGCTGCACGAAGACCACGAGATTCAAGTTGGGGACCCTTCTTTAAAACCATTTGCGGTCTGGACCCAGTGTACCTAAGAGTCAGCCTCTCTGCCTGTGTGCTCTGAGCAGCATTTTGCTCCACAAATCCCAACCAGTTGGGAGTCCCTGGCCCCAAGGAAGTACTTCTGGCCTGAAGCAGGGCCAGGACATTTTCAATTCTGGACCCTACTTGGTGCAATGAATGTCAGAAATAATATTATACAGATGCTGCTGCTGGTTTATGGAAAGTTTTAAAAGATTTTAATCTTATTAATTAACTTATGTTAGTGTGATTTTACTGTGGATTTTACTGAGCCAATCTGGGAGGGTTGCATATAAATCAAATAAATCAATGATAAATACATAAATAGAGTGAACCATCTGAACCTGGGAAATAAACTAAATTTATTTAATCTTCAATCCGAGGTTCTTTGGAAGTAATGACAGAGGATTAAAAGAATTATAACTTAGTTCTAACTACAAATGGTTTTTATAAATTTTATGTAGGGGTTTTATCTTTATCTTTAGCCGCCCCAAGACTGTTGCCAGAGAAGGACAGCTTCTAAATCTATAAATAAATAAGGAAATGCTGAGGGTGAGAGAAATCTGAAAAGCAGAGGAAGTCATTGTGTGAATGCAGACAAAAGCGAGTACTCTGGTTTGAAAGATGGAGAAAAATGTCCAAGTGGATGATAATAAAACACATTTGATGCACAGTAATTACTCAGGTCAGTGTATTGTACAGATTGCACTGCCTCAAGAGATGTCAATTAGGGTTGTGCGCGGCTGTATCCAAATTGGCCGCCCCAGGCTGCCGCAGACAGCACCTCACCATGGGGGGGGGGAGGGTGCGTGGTCATGCACCCTCTCCCCCCTCCCGCGGTGAGGCGCTGGATTCCGCGGCCTGGAGTTATTGGGAGTGCCTCGGGATCTGTCCTGGGCCCTGCGTTATTCAATATAATTCAATAATTATTTGGATAAAGGAATTGAGGAGATCCTTATTAAATTTGCAGATGACACTAAACTGGGAGGGATAGCAAACACAGCAGAAGACAGAATCAGAATACAGGATGATCTTGACAGGCTAGAAAACGGGGCTAAAATGAATTTTAATAGTGAAAAGTGTATTTAGGTAGGAAAAAAATCAAATGCATCATTATAGAATGGGTGAGACTTCTCTTGGCAGTTGTATGTGTGAGAAGGATCTGGGGGTCTTAGTAGACCATATACTGAACATGAGTCAGTAGTATGACTCAGTAGCTAAAAAGGCAAATGGGATTTTGGGCAGTATTAAATGAAATATAGTGTCCAGATCAGGTGATGTTACCACTTTACTCCGCTCTGGTTAGACCTCACGGAGACCACAACTGAAGAAAGATTTAGAGAAACTGGAGCGTGTCCAGAGGAAGGCTATAAAGATGGTGTTTTGGAGACCAAGTCATATGAGGAAAGGTTGTGGGATCTTCATCTCTATAGCCTGAAGATGACTAAGAGGTGATATAACCACATACTTGAAAGGCTGTCATATAGAATAGTGGTCCCCAAACACCGGGCCGCGACCCGGCAACGGGCCGCGGCTCCCTCTCCCCGCCCCCCCCCGCAGTAAGAAACTTCCCAGGCCGCAAGCTTGCGCCCTGGCAAGCTTCTTAGTGTGGGAGGGGGGGAGAGGGAAGCAGGACCGCGCATGCGCACATGTGCCATGCATAGGCGAAATCGCGCATGCACGACACTTTCGCGCATGTAATCGCCCTACCTGCTGCCGCTGGTCCCCAGCCTCAAAAAGGTTGGGGACCACTGGTATAGAAGATGGAGTAGAGTTGTTTTCTGTTGCCCCAGAACCAATGGATAGAAATTAATTCAAAAGAATTTTTGGCTATCTGGAGGAAGTTCCTGACAGAGCAGTTCCTCAGTGGAACAGGCTTCCTCGGAAGGTGGTGGGTTCTCCTTCTTTGGAAGTTTTTAAACAGATGCTAGATAATCGTCTGACAGAAATGCTGATTTTATGCACTTAGGGAGATTGTAAATTGGTTGGGCAGATAGTTGAGAGTTCCTGCATTGTACAGGGGGTTGGGCTAGATGACCCTGGATGTCCCTTCCAACGCTATGATTTTCTCCAGAGGAACTAATCTTGATCATATGGAAATCAGTTGCAATAGCAGGATAACTCCAGGTTTCTCTTGGAAGTCAGCAACCCTCTCTGTGAGGTGTCAGGTTGAGAATGTGAGAATGAATCAGGAAGAATTTTGCCACATCACATCTAGAATACAGACGTTTGCCAGAATCATGTTTACCAAGTTGTCCATTTTTTTCGTCAGTGGACCAGGATGTGCCGCTCAGGCAAAATGGCTGCCTTGTGAGTGACAGCTACTTCCTTCATACTTGAAGACACACCTTTGAGTGCTTTCCCAGGTATTCCTGTTATCAGAGCAACCATTTGAGATGGGTGGTTGAGAAATGCATGCGATTATAGTATTTCCAATTGCCAGGTGAGATCTGCCAGAATTTCAGCTCATCTCCAGGTTACAGAGACCAATTCCCCTGGAGCAAAGTCCACCTTTTTAGGGTGGACTTTATGACCTCTCCCCTCCTCAAATCCCACCATTTTTTGGTTCCCCAATCATCTCCAGAAGTTTGACCACTTGAGGACAGCAACCCTTCGTTATATGACCTGGCCAGGATCACCAGGTCCGTCCTGGACACTGGTGTGTGTGCACGTGGAGGGTAACATTACCAATTCTAGGTTGGGATACTCCTGAAGATTTGGGGATGGAGTCCGTCAAGGGCAGGAACCACAGTGGGGTAAAAGGCCACAGAGTCCACCCTCCAAAACATCCATTTTCTCCAAGAGAACTAATTTCTGTACTTTGGAGAGGAGCTGTAATTCATGGGGATCCCCAGGTCCCACCTGGAGATTGGCATCTCTAGATCTTCAGGGTAGAGTGGCAAGAACCTGATGTGGGGCTGTCGTTTTCTGTCACTGTTGCGTGTCGAAATGCCGGGCCTTGTTCTGCCCAAAGTAACTCCGTGGCTCCTGACTCACTTATTTAGTAGGCGAATTGAATGCTTCAGCAAATTCCACTCTCAATTAAGCACTGATAAAAGAAGGGTCACTGGCTGAGCTTATTTCCCTTGAAAAGAAACGATATCGACAAACTGCTGAGGGATATTAAGCTGAGACGGGCCTCCGTTGGGCCGGGAGGTGGGAGCGAACCGGACCCCCGGCCCTGAAGTGTTTGTTAGCTGCAGAGCCAAGCACTTTTTGTGAGGGCCCAGGATGCAGTCGTCTGCATGAACAATAAAACGCTTCTTGATTAGAGCTGGCCTCACAGTTCATTTGCTTGGAAATCTCTTGGCAGCCATCTGGATCAGGCTGAGGTAAAATGTAATACTAAACCTCTAATCTGACAGTGATAAGCTGGTGCTGATGATTATTCATGAGTGTGGAGCAGACCTTGAAGAGACAGATGCTGCCTCCATTCTTCCTAACCTCATTTCAAGGCCCTGAATGAACAGGAGCCATTGTAGCGATGCAGGTTCAGGGCTGCGCGGAAAGAGAATAGAGCTCTTTCATAAACAGCCCATTTTAATTGGCTTGATTTTATACCTAGGGTAGGTTCTGGCAGCTACTTCTCATATCATAAAAATTCTATTGTTTTTTTTTTTATGTAATTTAATTTTTAAAAAAAATTAAAATAATGAACTCTTTGGATGAAGTTAACTTGTATGGGCCAGTTACACTGAAGAGCTCTTTTTCCTTCTTAAGGCAACAGAAAACTCGTGCAATTCAGTATTATAATACAAATCATGGGAGTTCAATAAAACCCAGGCCTGGGTCCTGGAGAAGGATGCTGCATGTGATCATGAGTTGGCACAAAAACCAAACATTTCAGAATAGTACCCTAGGCTAAAGCTTAATAGATGCTTCTCTGGCTATCCGAATTAGGGTTGGGCACTTCAGCTGCCAGAGCGGCCATTCCAGCCCAAATTATTTAGTCAAGGCTACATTAAGAAAGGCCTTTACTTGGAGGAAGAAGAAGAAGAGTTGGTTCTTATGTACCGCTTTCCCCTACCCGAAGGAGTCTCAAAGCGGCTTACAGTCGCCTTCCCATTCCTCTCCCCACAACAGACACCCTGTGGGGTGGGTGAGGCTGAGAGAGCCCTGATATTCCTGCTCGGTCAGAACAGTTTTATCAGTGCTCTGACTAGCCCAAGGTCACCCAGCTGGTTGCATGTGTGTGAACGCAGAATCGAACCCGGCTCGCCAGATTAGAAGTCTGCACTTCTAACCACTACACCAAATTGGCTCTCAGTTTGGACCCATAACCAAGCCTTTCCGTCGGCAAACTTGTATGGGAGATTGAACTAGATACCCACTAGATAAACACATATGCCCCTGCTATCTGAACCAGTTAGAACAGTGGTCCGCAACCTTTCTAGGGCTGTGGACTGGCGGTGGTGGGAGGGTGATCGCGTGGCCATGCATGCCGCGCATACACGGCCGTACATGCATGTTTGCACCATGAGCAGCCGCAAACGCGCTTGTGTTGCCGGGCCACGCATGCGCGTTCTCATGCGCAGCCCTGCTTCCCTCCCCCCCACACAGCCCTGACTGCTCTTTAGAAGGCCAGATCCTGAAGATGAAACTCAAATACTTTGGCCACCTCATGAGAAGGAAGGACTCCCTGGAGAAGAGCCTAATGCTGGGAGCGATCGAGGGCAAAAGAAGAAGGGGACGACAGAGAATGAGGTGGCTGGATGGAGTCACTGAAGCAGTCTGTGCAAACTTAAATGGACTCCGGGGAATGGTAGAGGACAGGAAGGCCTGGAGGATCATTGTCCAGGGGGTCGCGATGGATCGGACACGACTTTGCAACTAACAACAACAACGATTCTATTCAACCTAGTTTGAATCAAATACTGTTTCGTATTTCCGGTTCAGATGATGACTGAAGTAAGTTTCTTTTGGCAGATGTCTTCCTGACAGTTACACTGGAGGTAGTCACATTTATACTATTATTCATATTTATTAGGAGAAGGTTTGTCTCTGATGCAACCCAGAGTCGTTGATGTTATTTTTTATCTTTATTTTAAAAAATCTTTTTCGTTTAAGCTTTAATATTTTTAGCCTGGATTAATTTTAATTATTTGTTTGTGAGCACACTTGTTTTAGTTGTTTTACTTTTGTCATTATGGTCATTATGGCAAAAGGCTGCAACAATCTGCCTCAGTCCAGCTGGTGTTGAAGATCGTCCATCAAAGTGACCAGTTGCTGTCTTAACCTTTGGGCAGGTCGTAAACTGGATTGGAATGGTTCAAGGACTGAAGTTTCATGCACTACCTTCCCCAGGAATGCCAGGTGTGAAATGGGGCGGTAGCTAGGGATCTCCCTTGGCATTCTGTTTTTGAAATACTGATTCTTCCTGCCTTCCTGGCAGGTCATCCTGTTTTCTTCCAGCAGAGACCTAAAACCTGAGAGCAACACAGGAAGCAAAGGAAGCAGCTGGCTTTCCTCCCTTGTCTGGCAGAGATGGAGGGTGAGAAAAGGCTGAGGATAGGGCAACTTACCAGCAACAGGGCCTTTCAGAGAGACCAGCACTTCTTCCACCTGGAGGACAGATAAGCTCCACAATTGGCCCTCATTGGAAGAGTGCTCTCTCCCTGTTGGCAGCACAACCCCAGGGAGGGCCAAACAAGTAGAGAGTGAGTTGTCTGCATGCGACCTCAAGTTTATGTTTAATGATCAACTATTTGTCATTCTGATCTAGCCTCCAGCCTGCTAATCTTGCTTAGGCCCAGAATCAGGCCTATGTATCTGGTATCCCTGTGCCCCTTAACTCCACCAGTGTCCAGAGGGGACTTGGTTACCCTGCCTCTAGGCAGCGGCTCATAGGAATCATTCTATACCGTCTCCTCCTGCCCCCAAAATTTCTAGCTTCCTTTCTGTTTTTATAAGTATTGTAGCTGCTAAGCAACGCAGTGCAGATCTCCCTCAAAATCTTTATTTGGCATACAACTCTGTTTCCACCGCTGAACGTAGAGCATGGGGGATTCTGTACGTGGCAAATGCTGTTCTCTTGATATTTCTTTTTATTGTTCATTAAAGGGCACCTACCCTGCCTTTCTACCCTTAGTACTCAGAGGCCTTACAATAGTTACAAACAGCATAAAAATAGTATTAGATTAGGAAGGAGTTGTTAGTAGATGTTAATTGTGTAAGCTTGAGTAAGGTTCTAGTACAGGGGTAGTCAAACTGCGGCCCTCCAGATGTCCATGGACTACAATTCCCACAAGCCCCTGCCAGCATTCGCTGGCAGGGGCTCCTGGGAATTGTAGTCCATGGACATCTGGAGGGCCGCAGTTTGACTACCCCTGTTCTAGTAAGACCTTAAGGCAGCTGAGAAAAAGCTGCCCTTCCCCCTTCTCTTTGGAAATAGCTGGCTTGAGATGGAATAGATAACAACTTAGTTCCTTCGTTGCTGAATTATTTGCAATCCCCAAATCACACCACAAGGGCTTTCACAGGGATGTCATAAATTAAGATGCATCGATGTATCAGGTGCATCTTTTTGCGGCTGCGCTCTTTTGTCTTCTGCAAATAGCACGGCAGTTTCAATGCCCAGCAGACAGCCGAACACAAATGATGCTGCGGTCTGTGTCATTAATATTCAGCGACTGTCTGTCATAGACACCTTACTGTACATCTGTTATGCAAATTTATGCTAATTTCGGCTCACTGACAGCTGCCCCAGTTCCCTCTCTAAAAATGATCTTTCCCCCCATTTTGAAGTTTACAATCTGTTCCTGGAAAAAAAAATGTTAATCCTACAATTAACTGGGATGGCTAAACAGAAATTTTGTTTAGGGCTGTCTAAAAATACAAACATGGGTGTTTTAAATAGACAAGATTGTTCCCTTAACATCATTTGTTTTGTATGCAATTCAGAGAGCACAAACGATATTATTTTCTGTTTTGTCTACATAGTAGAATGTTCTACCGGGAAGAGCTCAACCATTCCCCAAAAGGTTTTTGGCATTCAACTCATTTTCCCATTAGTATTTGAATGCCTGTTTTCCTCGTGCATGATTTACTGAAGATAGCTTTCACATAGATTGAATACCATGAAGATCCTAATATTGCATTTCTTCATTCAGATAAAAGCCAAGAGCCTGGAAAAGGCATGGCCTTAAGAAAGAAGATGGTTGTCTTTCAATGCTAGCTATCTGGCAATGATGGTCAATTGATCATTTTAGTCTTGGGAGAAGGTGTTTGTTCAAAAATGCTTGATGTCCAGAAGGGTTTTAAAAAAAAACATGAACATTGATGGTTGGGGTCTGCTCGTTAGGCCACCCTGCCCTGAATGGCCCAAGCTGGCCTGATCTCGTTAGATCTTAGAAGATCAACAGGGTTGACCTTATTGAGTACTTGGATGGGAGACTTCTAAAGAAGTCCTGGGCTGCAACACAGAGGCAGGCAATGGCAAACCTGTCCATCTCTTGGCTAGACCTGGATGGCCTAGGCTAGCCCAATCTCCTCATCCCTTGGAAGATAAGAAGTGCTGGTCTTGGCTACTAGTTCTTAGGTGGGAGTCTACCAAGGAAGTCCAGGCTCTCTGTGTAGAGACAAGCAATTGTAGATCACCTCTGAATGTTTCTTAGCATGAAATCTTAAGAGCTAAGCAGGGACAGTTCTGATAAGTAATTGGATGGAAGGAAGTCTCGGGTTGCTATACAGAGACCGTTTACGCACTGGGAACTTCACTGCCCGAGCTCTCGTGAAGGAGCAAAAATCAGGGGCAGATGAGGCACACTGGGCCAAATGCTCCCCCGTGTGGGTGCAGGAAGAAGTGGGGCAACCTGCCACGACTAAAACTTCAGCCTGCAGCCCAGCATGAAACCTCTAGTGCATAAACGGTCAGAGGCAAGCAAGGGCAATGCATCTGTGTTTTTCTCTCATCCTGATGTGGATGACTTAGGCTAGCCCTATCTGAAAATAAGCAAGGTTGGCCTTCACTAGGCCAAGGAAGTCCAGGTTACTAGGCAGAGGGAGGCAATAGTCAACCACCTGTTATCCTCTCTTGCCTTGAAAACTTATGCAGGGTTACCCAAAGTCATCTGTGACTTGACTGCACTTTCCACCACCACAGCTCTGTACGTGCTCACCCAGACCCCCTTCCCTTCTAACCCCATCCAGGCCCACCATTGGCTATTTTGGGAGGTGAAGGAGATTCAACATGACCATTTTTTAATGTTAAACATTTATCAGGCAATATGACCATCTGAGGCCTTGGGTGGGATGGTGCTGGCCCGTCTGGCTGCTGCACTGCCCCATGTGCTGCCCAGGCCTCAGGCAAGGTGGCACTGGCCCATCCTCGTCCTGTAGCAGCCCATATTGCCCCAGCCAGCCACCTGCCATGGCACCCAGCAGCTTCCCCAGCCTAGAATCATAGAATGATAGAATTGGAAGGGACCTCATGGGTCATCTAGTCCAACATCCTGCACTATGTAGGAGACTCACATCCCTATTGCTCATCCACTATAACCTGCCACCCCCTTGAGCTTTCACAGAATCAGCCTCTCCGTCAGATGGCTATCCAGCCTTTGTTTAAAAATTTCCAAAGATGGAAAGCCTGTTCCACTGAGAAATGCTCTGTCAGGAACTTCTTCCAAATGTTTAGACGTAATATCTTTTGAATTAATTTCATCCCATTGGTTCTGGTCCATCCCTCCAGGGCAAGAGAGAAAAACTCTTGCTCCATCCACATGGCAGCCTTTTAAATACTTGAAGATGGTTATCAGATCCCCTCTCAGTCATCTCCTCTCCAGGCTAAACAGACCAGGCTCCCCCAACCTTTCCTTATATGTCTTGGTCTCCAAATCCCTCACCATCTTTGTTGCTCTCCTCTGGACATGCTCCAGTTTTTCTACATCCCTCTTCAACTGTGGTGCCCTAAACTGAACACAGTACTCTTCTCATGCGCTCCCTGGGGGGGGGGCTACAGACGTTATGTCCGTACCCATTTCCATCCCAGGAGCCATGCCAGGAGATGTGTTCCACATCAAAAACGAATTAACTCCCACTGATTCAGGAAACCCTTCCAGGACCACCAAGAAACCCCAGGATTTCACGAAACTCTGGTTGAGAAAGCCTTAAATGTCAATACTAAGAAATTGAACCTGACCCAGAACTGGCAACCAATGTTGCCGTTACAATTGATCTCAAAATGACCAAGATATCTGTTCCCTTGTAGAAAATGGCTGAACTCTCTATAAACTTTGCCCTCCTGTATCCCTGAAATCTCCAGGTATTTTCCAACCCAGAGCTGGCAACCCCAGTTCCTACAAAGTCACAGAAGCCCTTCAGAAGAAAAAAACAGTATCTTTGTTTCTAAATGGTTGTTGGTTTGAATGGCCCCTGTTTTTCAGTGTTCCTTTGGGGGAAGAAGAACCACCCCAGCTGTCTTTTTCTTACCCCTTGCTTTGCTTCTCTTATAAATAAATATGAAGATGACATTTGTAGAGGTGTAATTTGAAGGTCTTGAAGAAGGAATCCCTTTGTTACAGAAAGGGTGATTTTTAGAAGTGGGCTAATTAATCTGCCAAAATAAATATTAGGAACTTAAATTAGGAGAAATTAAAGACCTGAATGCAAACTTAGAAATCCAGCCAGGAGGAAGAATGAAAATCCTGTTGACAGCATTGCTAGTCATCCAGAAAAAAGGAAACACCTAGCAATTTAGAAAGCAAATAGAATATGCTCAGTGAAGAGAATAAATCATAAATAAAAACGGGGAGGAAAGGATGCATGTTTGCAGAAACCCTGGGTGGAACAAGTGTTGACAGCATAGTTTGCATTTCAGAAAACAAACTGCTAGCAATTTAGAAAGTTAACACAAGGAATCGGGGGGGGGGGGGGGGTTGAATAAGAAGTTGACAGGAAACCAGAAGGAGTTTAGAATGCATAAATGACTGTTTTTATGTTTCCCCCTCCTTTTTTGACAAAACCGCAACAAGGATATTTGTGAGGAAAATAATGGGGCTCACATTGTGTTGCAAACCTCCGGGTGGGGTCTGGGAATCTCCTGGAATTACAGAAGACTATAGAGATCAGCACCCTTGGAGGAAAAGAAGGCAGCTTTAGAGGGCTCAGTTTGATGATATCCACTGAGGTTTCTTTCCTCATCAAACCCCAATTTGTGAGTTTCACATTGACCATTTATGCACTGGAGGTTTCATGCCGGGCTGCAGGCTGGAGTTTTAGTCGTGGCAGGTTGCCCCACCTCTGCCTGCACCAACATGGGGGAGCATTTGGCCTGGTGTACCTCATCCACCCCCGATCTGTGCTCCTGACAGGGGGATGTGGCAGTGAAGTTCCCAGTGCATAAACGGTCATTGGGAATTTTTGGGAGATCTGGCGATGGGGTCCAATGCCCCAGAGGCCAGCCACCAAAGCAGCCATTTTCTCCAGGAGAATTGACCTCTGTAGTGTGGAGAACGGTTGTAAATCCAGGGCATGTCCAGGACCCACCTGGAGGCTGGCAACCCTTATTGTGAGTCACGCTCTCTTCTTTTACAGGAGACGGGACATGAAAACTGCAGTGAATGAACTGGGCTCAGAGAAACCAGAAAAGTAAAGATGATGGAACGTCCATGACATAGAAAAATAAATAGATTCACTGGCAAAGGACGTTGGGTGAAGAATGGGTAAGAGGAAGCAGATTTATAATAGGGAAGGAACTAGCACTTCTTCTCCCAAGACAGTGCCTTTCTTTCTTTCTTTCTTTCTTTCTTTCTTTCTTTCTTTCTTTCTTTCTTTCTTTCTTTCTTTCTTTCTTTCTTTCTTTCTTTCTTTCTTTCTTTCTCTCTCTCTCTCTCTCTCTCTCCCTCCCTTTCTTCATTCTTCCCTCTCTTCCTCCCTCCCTCTCTTCCTCCCTCCCTTCCTTCCTCCCTCTCTTCCTTCCCTCTCTTCCTTTCTTCCTTTCTTGTCTGGATCTCTCAGGTCTGACACTTCAACCCACAGCATCACATGAGACACACAAATAAATAAATTCTCGCTCTTTTAATGCTAGTCTATTTTCTTTTGCTAATGTAAAAATTAGAGCCTCTTGTGGTGCAGAGTGGTAAGGCAGCACGCGTGTAGTCTGAAAGCTCTGCCCATGAGGCTGGGAGTTTGGTCCCAGCAGCCGGCTCAAGGTTGACCCAGCCTTCCATCCTTCCGAGGTCAGTAAAATGAGTACCCAGCTTGCTGGGGGGTAAACGGTAATGACGGGAAGGCACTGGCAAACCACCCCGTATTGAGTCTGCCATGAAAACGCTGGAGGGCGTTTGGCACTGAGAAAAAATTAAGTTTCAAAGCAAAGTTTTAAATCCTTAAAATGTTGCACTGTTTATCGGATTAAAGCCACAGAAAGTAGCAAAATATACAGTCAGTTTTTGCAGCTTTCCACTTGTTTAAACTCAGTAATGAGATTTTACTGATGATTTCTTGGTCATGTTGGCAGTTGAAAAATTGGACAAGAGCGTGAATTGTGGTTGTATTAATTTAAATTCTGTCAGTGCAGCTTCAGTAGGTATCATCCCCCCCAGCTTTATAATGTGCAAATTATTTTATATATTCTATATTACTACAGAATTAATTTAGTTTCCAGAAACTAATTGAGCTTTCTATCTGTAGAACAGTGTACAGCAAAACACATCAATTGAAATGCTGAGCAGCACCTTACAAAATGGGACTTTCACTGGAGAGATTAACACTCAGATTAAACTAAATTAATTTGTGTTGTATACATGCCACATTAAGAAGATTGTTTCCTGGATTTCCATACTGTAATACAGGGGTAGTCAAACTGCGGCCCTCCAGATGTCCATGGACTACAATTCCCAGGAGCCCCTGCCAGCAAATGCTGGCAGGGGCTCATGGGAATTGTAGTCCATGGACATCTGGAGGGCCGGTTTCACTACCCCTGCTGTAATATCTATTTTAAAATGGTTTCAGGGCAAAGCAGAGCTGTAACATTTAAAGTTGAATTTAGATATTCAGGTGAAAGTTCCAAAGATATTGGAGGAAATAGGGCTATTTTGCTCATATGTCTCTCCTCCAAAGCAAGTCGACTCAGAAACTAAGAGTTTTAATAGGGTTGCCAGCTCTGGGTTGGGAAATACCTGGAGACTTTGGGGTTGGAGCTGGTATTGGGTGGGATTTTGGGCAAGGAGGTACCTCTGTGGAATATAATGCTATGGAGGCCTCTTTCCAAAGCAGTGGTTTCTTCAGGGGGACTTCTTGAATAGTGGATTCAATAAGGTGCAGAGTCACTTCTGGAATGAAACATCAGCTCTTTATTAGATCACACCAACTGAACTGAGAAACCTAGCCTACTACCCGGGAGCTTGTGATTGGCTCCTTGCAAGACCCCTGGATCCAGTGGCAGGATGGATCCTGCGTGCTTATCCAGTCACATCAAATGTCCCTGCTGTTTGAATCACGGTTCCCACACTGTGGGTCTGCTTCGCTGCATACATGTTGGTGATGTCATATGGAGGGGCCGGAATATAACAACTACCTAAGGCAGGGGTAGTCAAACTGCGGCCCTCCAGATGTCCATGGACTACAATTCCCAAGAGCCCTTGCCAGCATTCGCCAGCGAATGCTGGCAAGGGCTCCTGGGAATTGTAGCCCATGGACATCTGGAGGGCCGCAGTTTGACTACCCCTGACCTAAGGTAAGCATTTCACTACATTTAAAGGGTGTAAGAAATGCCCACAATTGTAACATGTTATATAGATTCCAAAGGAATCTTTCATCTTTCCCTTCAAACTCCAGTGGCCTGATCAATTTAGCTACTGCACAAGAGTTGTTTGTAAATGAGGAGGGTAGCTCGAGGATCGCCAGCCTCAAGTGGTGTCAAATCTCCTAGAATTACAGTTGATGTTCCCTATAGAAAATAGCTGCTTTGGAGGTTGGGCTCCTTGGTATTATACCATGTCATAGTTCCCCATCCAAACCTAATCCTCTCAGACTCCATCCTAAACTTGCCGGATGCTCTTTGGGCCAACTACACCCAGCTCCTTTAGTCTTTCCTCATGGGTCTCGGTCTTCAGATCCCTCACCATCTGTGTTATTCTCCTCTGGACCCAATTAAATGAAGAGCAGGTTTGACATCAGCTACAATGGGCTTTAATTCTAACCACCCAATAAAAGGACCGACCAGAGTTCCAGCCAGTCGGGAGGTGCGAAGCCAAAGTTCTACAGGGCCAATGTTCTGACAGGGCCCGCCCACTCAGCCCAGCCAGGGGCAATCTGGTGATATCGCTGTGAGTCTCCCCCTGACCACCGCAGGGAGAGGAGGTCAGTAGGGCTGCCAAGGGGGATAACACAGGCTGCGCCAGCCCTTTTCACCCCAAGGCTGTCCTAACTGTCATGTCCAACTGTAAATTGCCTCAGAACCCTGACAGAGCTGGCAGGAGGCTGGTGAGTGTGTAAATGGATACAACGGGCTTTGCCCCTAGTATATATATAATATATAAATTAACTCCCACCCATTCAGGAAACCGTGGTTGAGAAACCCTGCCACACAGC
The DNA here is from genome assembly GCF_049243985.1 of Paroedura picta. Lineage (NCBI taxonomy): Eukaryota > Metazoa > Chordata > Lepidosauria > Squamata > Gekkonidae > Paroedura > Paroedura picta. The sequence goes on from NC_135378.1 coordinate 13,391,256, forward strand.
CTACCCTCCAAAGCAGCCATTTTCTCCAGCAGAACTGAACTCTAATCTGAAGATCAGTTGTAAATCTTGGAGGTTTCCAGGCCGTAGCTAGAGGCTGGCAGCTGACCTTGTTTCCTTCACAAATCAGGAAGACCAGAACATTAGTTGGGTCGTCTCTTGACACAAACAAGCATCTATTCCATCCGGCACAGCAGCATCTAAATGGCATCCCTGGTGCTTCTATAGGGAGGGTGACACGTGTGATTTATCTAAATACTCATCAGGCAAGTTCACCTTGAGGTCTAACGGGTTATAAGTCTCATGGCTGCCAGTTATTTTGGATGAAGATAGTAATTCATATTATTAATGTACTTTAATTAATAGTTTAGAACACCCATTGTTGAATTTGACTGGCACTTCCGTTAATTAATGGCGGCATTTGGGATTAAATACTGCAGGAATTTAACAGGGAGTTTAACAGGGAGTTTAACAGGGAATCTACAGGGAGAGGCCACATGGATGAATCAGGACTGTTGACTCTCATATTTTAGTGGTGTTCCATGCTGCCTCTGCTAAAATCTTTAAAAAAAAATTATAAGTAACTTTTAGGAGGGTCTCATCTTCCATGGCACTAAAGACAACCAATTTTACTAAAACCTTATAAAATACCCAAATAAAATACTATGAAACCAACATTTGTTTTCAAAATACCATCATGAACAAGGGCAACATAAACTCCCTGTTAATCTAACAGCCCATCAATCAGTAGAAGGCTAAAACGAATCAACGCTAAATTAAAACTATATAGAGGGAGAGAGGCAGGAATCATTATGCCAAAATCACATGATATATGACAAGACAAACCAGTGTGGGGAGTGGAAATGAGCACACAGACGTTGCTCCATCAACATGTCGTGGTGGCTCTAAACTCAGTGTTCTCTTGTGTATCGTCCTTCCGATGGTTAATGCAGATGTCTAATGCAAAGCTATAGCCTGTGAAGCAGGGCCTGCAAAAGGGAGCTCCTTCACTAGGCATTTGCCTGAGACTGACCACAGGTCCCCCCACCCACCTCTGACATCCCCCCCCCCATGGCCTGAAGCAGCCTGACCTCTCTAGGGAGTTTAGCTTGTTATGTTGTTATTGTTGGGACCACTGAAGTTGTTGTTTAGATCCTGTGTTGTGTTGTTATTGTTATATATTGACTATGTTGTATGTTGACTCGTTCCATGTATCTCCTATGATGTTGTATGTAAACTGCCCTGAGCAATACGGAAGGGCGGTATAGAAATCAAATCAAATGAATAAATAAAATAAAAATAATTTTTGAGGACTCATGCTAACTTCCTGTGCCAGGGACCTGGACTTCTGTCTCAAAGGATATCCCTCTTAGCATCACTGCAAAGTGGGCAAAACATTCAATGCATGAAAATACACTCATGCTCTTCCCTATGATTGACAATGCTCTTTACTATCCCCAGCCAAATATAAATTTTTTGGCAATTATATTCATCTTCATTGCAGATATTCTACCCATAAAAGATAAATTGATATTGTACAGTTTTAAAGATTTTTTTAACCTCTATTCAGAGTTTCTCATAATTATCTTTAAACCGCTCCGCAGTATTAAATAAAAGGGTAAGGGCTAAGTGGGAGGAGAGTGGGCGGGCTCTGTCCAGGATAAAAACTCTGAGGAATGAATCAGGAGCCGCAAAGAGGCGCCTGATTCACTCCTCAGAGAGATACTCCTGGGCCAAGTGGCCAATTGGTTACTTGGCCCATCTCCCGAATGCCGCATCGCCGACTCTCCAGTCCCCCCAAGCCGCCATCCTCGCCAGATAGCCACCAGGGAGGAGGTTTGCCCCACGCCGTTGGACTCAGGGAAAACTACTTTCCCTCTGCCCAGCGACTGCCCTTCCCCGCCAACGGAGCTCGCACCTACTCCGCCTTCCCGGCTGCCGCCGCCCACACCCTTCCCACCCCCATCCTGAACGTCCGTCCCCGGCCGCCCCAGCCCGCGCCCATCACACCCCGATCCCCTACGTCCATCCTCGACCGCCGCCGCCCGCGCCCTTCCCACCCCCACCCCCACACTCCCACTTACACGTCGCCGTCAGCGGCACACCGAGGCCTCGCTGGCCAGACCCAAGATACCCGCGCACATAAGGAGGCTGCCACCGAGCCGCTCCGCTGCCAGCGGCGCGCCGAGGCCTCGCCAGCCGCGCCTAAGCACATGGCCGCCTGCTGCCGACCTTGCCTCCTTCATGCCGCCGTCACCCTGCTGCGAGTCCGGCCCACGGTGAGTTGGCCGAGTGACAGGGGGGCCCCCAGAGCGACTGCCAGCAGCCCCACCAGCCATGCCTGGCCTTCCAGCCACCCGCGACCCCACGCTCCCGCAGCTAGCACCCGCTGAATTTACAGCACAGCGGGCTTAATTCCTAGTCATGAAATAAACTAAGTTTTTACTAGCAACTATAATACCTAAGTATTTATAAGTTTTAACTATTTGGCAAACTGTTTTTCCTACTTAACATTTCTGACTTTCCTTATCCATATTTTTCACGATTATTTTTGATTTTGTTTTGTTCATTCTTAAACCTGTTACTCCTTCAAAGTCTTTCAACTTTCCTAACACTACATCTATGCAATCTAAAGGATCCTCCAAAATCAATACTAAATCATTTGCATAGGCCTTTAATTTAAAATGTTTAAACCTGTAATATTTCTATCTTCTCTCATAGAATCATAGAATAATAGAGTTGGAAGGGACCTCATGGGTCATCTAGTCCAACCCCTTGCACTATGCAGGACACTCACATCCCAATTGCGGACCACTGTTCTAACTGGTTCAGATTGCAGGGGCATATGCATTTATCTAGTGGGAGACTGTTCAATCTCCCATACAACTTTGCCGACGGAAAGGTTTGGTTATGGGTCCAAACTGAGAGCCAGTTTGGTGTAGTGGTTAGGAGTGCAGACTTCTAATCTGGCATGCCGGGTTCGATTCTGCGCTCCCCCACATGCAACCAGCTGGGTGACCTTGGGCTCGCCATGGCACTGAGAAAACTGTTCTGACCAGGCAGTGATATTAGGGCTCTCTCAGCCTCACCTACCCCACAGGGTGTCTGTTGTGGGGAGAGGAATGGGAAGGCGACTGTAAGCCGCTTTGAGCCTCCTTTGGGTACGGAAAAGCGGCATATAAGAACCAACTCTTCTTCTTCTTCTTCTTCTACTGTAACCTGCCACCCCTTTGCCTTCACAGAATCAGCCCCTCTGTCAGATGGGTATCTAGCCTCTGTTTAAAAATTTCCAAAGATGGAGAACCTACCACCTCCCGAGGAAGCCTGTTTCACTGAGAAACTGCTGTGTCAGGACCTTCTTCCGGATGTTTAGATGGAAGTTCTTTGCAATTAATTTCATCCCATTCGTTCTGGTCTGTCCCTCTGGGGCAAGAGCGAACAATTCTGCTCCATCCTCCATACAACATCCTTTTAAATACTTGAAGATGGTTATCAGATTCCCTCTCAGTCGTCTCCTCTCTAGGCTAAACAGACCAAGCTCCCCCAACCTTTCTTCACATGTCTTGGTCTCCAAACCCCTCACCATCTTTGTTGCCCTCCTCTGGACACATTCCAGTTTGTCAACATCTCTCTTGAACTGAAGTGCCCAAAACTGAACACAGTACTCCAAGTGAGGCTGAACCAGAGCAGAGTAAAGCAGTAATATCACCTCCCGTGATCTGGACACGATACTCCATTTGATACAGCTCAAAATCCCATTTGCCTTTTTAGCCACTGAGTCACACTGCTTACTCATGTTCAATGTATGGTCTACTAAGACTCCTAGATCCTTTTCGCACATGCTACTGCCAAGACAAGTCTTCCCCATCTTATATTGGTGTATTTGGTTTTTCCTACCTAAATGCAGAACTTTACACTTGTCCCTATTGAACTTCATTTAATTCAGTTTAGCCCACTTCTAGAGCCTATCAAGATCATCCTGTATTCTGTTGTTATCTTCAGTTGTGTTTGCTACCCCTCCCAGTTTAGTATCGTCTGCAAATTTAATAAGTATCCCCTGTAATCCCTCATCCAAATTATTTATAAGTATGTTGAATAACACAGGCCCCAGGACAAATCCTTGGGGTACTCCACTTGTCACTCTTTTCCAAGAAGATGCTGAACAATTAACAAGTACCCTCTGGGTACAATTTGTCAACCAGTTATTGATCCACCTGACAGAATTAGGATCCATACTGCAGCTTACCAACTTGTCAACAAGAATATCATGTGGAACCTTATCAAAAGCTTTACTGAAATCCAGATAAACTATGTCCACAGCATTCCAGTACGGTAGTCAGTTTCTCGAAAAAAGAGATAAGGTTTGTCTGACATGTCTTGCGAAACCCGTGCTGAGTCTTAGAAATCACAGCTCTCAGTTCCAGCTGCTCAAGGACCGAGTGCTTGATTATTTGTTCCAAAATTTTGCCAGCTACAGATGTCAAGCTGACAGGTCAATAATTACCCAGATCCTCCTTTTCCCCTTTCTTGAAGAGAGGGACAACATTTGCCCGCCTCCAATCATCTGGCACCTCACCTGTTCTCCAAGAAGTATCAAAAATAATGGACAGAGGTTCAGAGATGACATCTGCAAGTTCTTTGAGTACCCTTGGATGAAGTTCATCTGGCCCAGAAGACTTTGTTTCTTTTAAAGAAACTAGGTGTTTGTGGACTGCTACAGCAATGATCCTAGGCCACCATTCCCATCCCCCATGTTGTGTTACGTTTTTGCCACATAGATCACTATTTCCCTCACAAGAGAAGACTGAGGAGAAATAGGAGTTAAGCAGTTCAGCCCTTTCTTCATCATCTGTTATAATTTCACTTGCTTGTCCTCGCAGTTGTCCTATGGTGTCCCTATTCTTTTTTTTTTGCTTGAAATATAACTAAAGAAGCCTTTTTTGTTATGTTTAGTATTTCTTGCTAACCTAAGCTCATATTGAGCTTTAGCCTTTCTAACACTCCCCCTACAATTATTGGTTATTTGTTTATACTCATCCTTGGTAATAAGGCCTTCCTTCCATTTCCTAAATGACTCTTTTTTATTCCTCAAATCTTTTGACAGCTTCTTATGGAGCCAACTTTGCTTCCTTAGGCTCCTTCCATCTTTTCTTCTCAAGGGAATTGTTTGTGATTGAACCTTCACTATTTCACTTTTGAGAAACTCCCAGCCCTCTTGGACTCCCATCTCTTTAAGTCTTTCTGACCACAGGACTCTACGCAACATACCTTTAAGTCTGTGAAAGTCTATATGTACGGCTACGTAAAGGTTTTCCCTTTCCCACAATTGAAAATTCCAAAAGCACATGGTCACTGCTACCAAGTGTGCCCACTACTTCCACCTCATCTTCCAGTTCTTCCTTATTGATGAGAATCAAGTCTAAAATTGCAGAGCCCCTGGTTCCCCTCTCTACTTTCTGGGAAATGACGCTGTCGGCAAGACAAGTTAAGAATTTAATGGAATTTGCATTTTTAGCAGAGTTGGTCTTCCAACAGATATCTAGGTAATTGAAGTCACCCATGACCACTGTTTCCCCTCTCTTTGAAAATTTTGTAATCCTATCTTGATGAATGACTCCTAAGGCCATAATAAAAAGTAAAGATGAAAGTGGACAACCTTGCCACGTTCTCTTTTGGGTACTAAATTTCTCTTTGAGCTCACCATTTATTATTACTGTTGCCCACCTTCCTTTATAAATCTCTATAATCCAGTTTTTAAATGTTCCACCAGATTCCACCCTTCCTAAATCAAAATCTCCAATCAATAGAATCAAAAGCTTTCTCCATATCAATAAAGAATAAGGGCAATTATTTATCCAGTCTCTGTTGATAATGTCCGATTACATTTAATATTAGCCTTATATTGTTTTAAACTTAACAGCTAGGTAGAAAGCTCACCTAGTCTTTATGTATTATTTTAACTAATATCTCTTTCAACCAGTTAGCCCAGCCTTTCTTAACTTTTTTACTGTTGAGAAACCCCTGAAACATTCTTCAGGCTTTAAGAAACCCTAGAAGTTGCACGATCGTACAGAATATGGTTGGGAAGCATCGCTGTATACATGCCTACCCAAGCCCCTTCCCTTTCCACCTCCTCCAAGTCCATCATTGACCATTTTGGGTGGGTGGGGCAAGTTAGCATGACCATATATGGTTATATAACTGACAAATGTTTAACAAATGTAAAAATAAACTCCCACCCCTTCAGAAAACCCTTCCAAGACCAGCAAGAAACACCAAGGTGTCATGAAACCCTAAGAAAGGTTGCATTAGGCAATATATTAATTAAAAATTGTATTCTATATTTACTAAAGAAATAGGCCTAAAATTTTGTGCTTCATTTGTCTCAAGTTTAGGTATAACCCTAATCTGAGCCTTCTTCCAAGAATCTGGGATAGCATCAATTATAATCTTATTCATTATCTCTTGCAAAGATACTAATATTTTTCTTTAAAAACTTTATAATATGCACTTGATAATCCGTTGGGCCCTGGAGCTTTTTTATCTTTTAGTTTATTGATTACATTTGTAATTTCCTATGAGCATATAGGTTTATTCAATAATTCTACTAGTTCTGGGTTCAGTTTCATTATATTCTGTTTTCCCAAATATTTCTCCTTTTTCTCCTCAGAGATTTCCTGTTTTTCATATAGTTTTAAATAGAAATCCAAAAAGCCTTGTTTAATTCTTTCTCAATTAAAATATTTCCATTTTCCTTTAATCAATTTATTTTGTTGCTTCTTCTTTAATTTACAAGCAAGCCATCTGCTCGGTTTATTTTCCAGCTCAAACTACTGTTGTCATACTTTATTTAGTTATTCACCGAATTCCATTTGTTTTTTTAAAAGCTTAAATTGTTGTAAAATATTTTAATCATTTGGTTTTGCCAGCAAAAATGTTTCCTGATTTTTTTTATTGCATCTTCTAATTTTGACCTTTCTTGATCTTTAAGCTTTTTAAATTTGCAACTGTGTGCTATAGATAAGCCTCTACTATAGGCTTTACTGGTATCCCATACTGTTTTCATGTCAATGTCCAAAATTTTAGGTGTACTACTATACAATAGCAGTTTGTAAAAGGGAAGGTAATAGATGAAAAGGTTAAAAATGCATCAACAATAAAACTTCTCCACCATAAAAAATCAACATTTAGAATCATTAACTACCGTTGACTATTTTAAAAGGATAAAATGAGCCATAAAAGCAATAAAATTAGTAAAGCTGTTAAAATATAAAACAAATGACAAGATTAAGAGATGTACCAGAAAAGCTACTAACCAAAAACATAAGAAGTTCTGTGGACCTATCGGCAAAGTTATAATGGCTATACATGAGTGACCCAATCTTTCCTAGTTCTTAAAGCTAGCCACGCAAATTTTGCTACTTTGCTGGTTAAAAAAATTATCTGTATCTGATAGCAATATTTGCAGGCGATGCTTTCTCAGGTCGCGAGGGCATTCTATAAGCATTGGTACTAATGCACCTGTGCGAATATGATTATACCGCTTGCACTCCAATAAGATGTGTTCTGTGTTCTCTACTTGACCCTCATTGCAGATACAGAGTCGATCCTTGAGAGGGAGTCCATCAAATTTCCCACTCAAGTAAGCAGAGGGCAGGGCATTGTGACAAAGGAGGGTAAAGGATCTCCTGTGCTCAGGATTTACCACTTTTCTTAGATATTGCATCTGGGTGTTCCTGATTAGAAGATCTTTCCTAAAAAGTGGGTCCTGAATATTGTTGAGATCATGTTGCCTCTCTAATTCTATCACTCTTCTATCATACTTACCTGGCAGGGAGACACCATGATCTCAATTTAAATTACATCTAAAACAATATCCTTTGTAATCCAAATCATATCTAATCTGGACCATTAACTATGTATTTTGAGGGAAAGTCTTTCATAGTTATAGTTCTTCCTCTGCACATCCACCAATCCCCATTTATCAACCAACTTGAAAAAACCTAATGGTAACCTCCCTCACAAGACTCCCAGTGTTTAATCTTTTATCTAATTTAGGTTCAGTTACCCCACTTAGGTTCAGTCCCCCATTAAAATAACACTACAGTAAAACCAGTTGCCCATGGAGACTTATGGATCTAGATGGAATCCTGAATGCTCTGCGGGATCCAGCACCTCCCGGCAACATGCTGATGAATCTGGTGGAGGATTGGCAGGTCCGCCTATCCGCCCCATCAATGAAATTGCTCCGCGGTGTCCTCTCTGCCCTTGCCAGAAACTAGCTCTCTGGTTTTCCAAGGAGCTGAGGATTCGGAAGAGGGAAGTGGGACAGCTTGAGCGAGTGTGGAGGAAGTCTCGCAACGAGGCTGAGACCTTGTTATCGCACACTTATAAGCGCATATGTGCTGGGGATGAAGACAGCTAAACAAGAGTTTTATGCTGACTGCATCACACCCACAAGCTTCACAATTGTTTGGGGTAGTTCAGTCACATAGCACTCTCAATGGAGGGTGCCAATTGAATTTGAGTTGCAAGGCTTTGGCGGGGTATTTTGCAGAGAAGGTATCATCCCTCCACTGCAACCTTACTGCCACAGTTGATACAGAAAAGGAACTGGAGACCCCTTGGTAATCCTGTGAGAATCAGTTTGATGGCTTCAGCCAGCTTTCATTAGCCAAAGTGGACAAGTTGCTATCTTCAGTATTGGCAACCACTTGCCCTGCCAGGCTCCTGAAATCAAGGGACAGGAGGTTAGGAGAGCCATTCCAGGGGATTGTCCATCTCTCCCTCTCATTGGAGGACTTCCCAGAGGGCTTAAGGGTGGCAGTGGTTTGCCCACTCCTGAAGAAGTCATTGCTCGAGCCCTGTATCCCAGCCAATTACTGCCCCATCTCACATTTGGCATTTCTGGGGAAGGTGATTGAAAGGGCCGCGGCAGATCAACTCCTAGTATACTTGGGGGAAACTTTGGCCCTTGACCCATTCTAGTCAGGCTTCTGGTCTGGCCTTGTCACCCTGATAGACAACCTCCGATGCCAGCTGGATCGAGGCAGGTCAGCCCTTCTAATGATGCTTAATCTGTTGGCAGTGTTTGGCTTTGTCGACCATGAGTTGTTGGCCCACTGCTTTGCCAGGGCTGGAATTCATGGGACAGCCTTGCAGGAGGGCTCCTTTCCCGGGAACCAGACAGAAAGGATGATGGTGGGAGAGGAGAGGTTGCGTAGCTACCAACTCACCTGTGGAGTTCCATGGGGTGCAGTGCGGCGCTTTGGATTGGGGTGTCATCAGTATGCTCTTTCAACCAGTTATGACACCCTCTTGTACCTTGAGGGTAGCTGCCCCAATTCCCTCCCAGAGTCTTCTGCCAGTGGCTTGGAAGCTATGATGATCTGGCTCCAGCAAAGCTGGCTGAAACTCAACCCTGACAAGATGGAGGTCCTGTGGTTTGGTAGGAAAGGGCCAGATCAGGAAGTGCATCTCCCCTGCCTGGGTGACCTGCAACTTAAGACCTTACACACCACCAGGAACGAAGGTGTCATCCTGGATACCTTCTTTTCTATGGAGGTCCAGGTTATGAGAGTAGCCCAACTGTCATTTTTCCACCTGCACCAGGTGAGGCTACTAGTGCCCTATCTGTCCCAGGAACAGGTTACCACAGCTATCCATATGACAGTCATCTCTAGGCTGGATTTCTGTTACTCACTCTACATGAGCCTTCCCTTCTCCCTGATCCATAAGTTACAGCTGGCAGAGAATGCAGCTGCTAGGATCCTCACTAGGACACCATGGAGGGCCCACATTCAGCCTGTGCTGAAGCAGCTGCATTGGCTACCAGTAGAGTACCTGATCAGGTTCAAGGTTTTGGTTTTGACCTTCAAGGCCATCCGTAGTGTGGGCCTGGAGTCGCTTGAGGACCATCTAACTCCCTATGACACATTCAGGAGCTCATGCTCTGTAATGGCAAATAGGTTGAAGGTCCCTGAGCCACACGAAGTCTGCCTGGCCTCAACCAGGGCCTTTTCAGCCTTGGCCCAGCCTGGTGGAATGAGCTCCCAGTAGAGCTGAGGGCTCTGCAGGAGCTTGTAAAGTTCTGCAGGGCCTGTAAGACGGAGCTCTTCCACCAGGCCTTTGGTTGAGGCCAGACGGATCTGGAAGGTCTTCCACTCCTCTATATGCCCTGGATCTTATGCCCATCGCCCTGGAGCCAGTGTATGATGAAATAGTCTGGGGGATGGGGGGGCAGTTATTTGGACTGATGGGGGTTGGAATTGGGTTGGAATCTTTGGTTTTGTTATTGTATGAATTTTTATTGTTGTGAACTGCCACAAGCCAGCTGTGCTGGGAGTGGCAGCATACAAATATAATAAACAAAGTGCTTTTTTTCTTTTAAGCAGCTTGGTGCTTTATCCCTGTTTTGCATATTTAAACTCTGACCACTACACTTTTTAGTATGTCCCTAGCAGGGTTTCCAGCTCTTTAGAAATTTCTTGGGAAATTCCTGGAGATCTGGGGGCATTCCCAGAGGAGGCAGAGTCTGGAAAAGGGAGGGAGATCAGCACAGAGGTGATGCCATTAAGTCTACCCCCCAACACTGTCCTTTCCTCCGGGGGTCCTGATCTCTGTAGCCTGGAGATCAGATAATGCCAGGAGCATCCTGGGCTGAATTAGGAGACTGGCCATCTTATTCTCAAAATACACTGTAAGTAACAATGGCATCGATAAATAGAAACTGCTTTGAAAATTAGTTTGCAGAAAAGAGCAATACAAATACTTGAAACGGCTATACCAAAGTAGCACATTCTGCAGATAATGACTTATTATCTGCATTTTGTTGGTAGGTGAGGCTTGTTTCTTGCTTGTCTTTGAATTAAAAGAGTTTCATTTACTTAATTAATGGAAAAAGATGATAGATCCTGGAAAGGGAAGTCCAATTAAATTAGCTGGCAGTTTTAGACTTTTAGGCTACTAGTTTGGCTTCCTACTGGGTCCTTTATAACCAATTTGGGGAGGGGGGAAGGCCTTTCTTCGAGAAAATACAGGTTGTGTTAACTTCCTTGTAGGGGGCTATATATGCAACATTTTTCCCCCAGGCTTGATCCTGGCTGTGAGCTGCACAGCCAGACGATTTGGCAGTTTTTTTGTTCCATAACTATGAACAGAAGCTCAAAAGCATTTAATAAAAATGCAGCATATATGCCAGTACTCAATGAAAGATTTATCCTATTTTGACCCTATTAAAAAGAGTTCCCTTTCAACCCTAGGAGAACCTGACTGCATTCTGATTAATCACAGCTGACCCTCCCCTCCCCAATTTTACATTTCATTAAAGTGATCTATTGAAGTGTCATAACACAGTTCCATAAAAATAATAATTTCAGTATTCCTCTGAGAAAAATGCCAAGATCTGGAGCTTTTCGGGGAGCCCCGCCAACTCCCTTTGGCTGCTGGGCATTTGGCAGCCGTCCAGAAACCACTCACTTCCATGGCACACCTTGGCTCTCTTTGGGGAACCGTAGCAACTCTAAATTACAGATAAGAATTCCACACTAGTGAATAGAAGGGAAGGTTAGCATATTATTCACAGTTGTGATTAAAGATTTTTTTACCTTTTAATAAATGATACTTAAATGAAAATTCAAAAATTCAGTAGAGGTACCTTTTTGAAATGAAAAAGGAAAGGTCTAGTTTCTCATCAATTTTCTTTAACTCCTAAGAGGCTTTGCTGCATGGATTTCATGGTCGTCCCCCCCCCCCCCCGGCCTCCAAATTGGTTCTGGCCCCTTACCTCTTGGGTTTATCTCCTTCTTTCTGTATGCCATTCTTCCTCCAATTTTTTTGCCATTGAGAAACCCCTGAAACATTCTTCAGGCTTGAGAACCCCCAGAAATAGTGCAATCATGCAGATTATGTTTGGAAAACTTAGAGCCCCTCCCCTTCCCACCCCCTCCAGGCCCATCATAGACCACTGGGGGGGGCAACATAACCATATATGGTCATATCACCCACTAAATGTTTTACAAATTTGTGGTGATGTTATCTGTTCGGTCGTGTCCGACCCTTGGCGATTCTATAGGAAAGTCTTCACCATGCTCCCCTCTCTCTGACTGCTTCTTTTAGTTGGTTCATGGTCATCCCTGTATCGGCTTTGATCGTGTCGAGCCAGTGCATCCTTGGCGACCACGTTTCCTTTGGTGGTGTGGCACTGGCTGCTTTGGGCATGAGCGGCCACTTGGGACGCCGAAGCACCCAACCCTGGGAAGCGGGAAGCACGGGCTCCAGGCTTGCTGCATTCACACCTGCCCTGGACAACACCCAGCAAGAGCAATGGATTACAGAAGGTGCATGCATCGATAACTGGCCAAGGCACGCTAATAGGAAATATGGCAAAAGCATAAATCACGGTTTTGACAATACCTTATACCCAGAATTAAACTTTGTTGGTCTTAAAGGGGACACTGGTCTCAGACTTTTATCTATTACTTCAAAACAAACAAAGCAGCACACCTGAATCGATGAGGCAAATTGGACTGACATATTTGACTTAAGAAATGGAAAGTGTCCGCATTTGTTCACACAAAAACAATTTCTGACAGAAACTGTCCTGCTTTCATGCTTGTTGTTTAAGATGTGCAAACCATTACAAAACCCTGAATTGCACACAATTTCTGGTAGGAAGCAAGCAATTTGAGGTCGTTCTCTGTCGCTTTGACAACTGTCTCTGGAGAAACATCCTTTGAGGCAGACAATGACGCGAGGCAGATGCCCAAAGGAACATTTATAGATAAGCACCTCTTAGCTGCTGTGATGATTCTGAAATAAAGGATGCTGTGAATGTTTCTCTCTCTGTGACACATGATCTTCTAGCCCACAGTGACGCTCTTCTGCTAAGAACATGAGGCATCTTGTACAGTACACGTGGTGGTGCCACGAAATGGCCAGTTATCTATAGATCTATGTCTCAAGCATGGCCCCGTCTGCAGATATCCATGGACAGGGGCCACACTCACCCAGAGCAGTTGTTTCTGCAAACTTGGGGCACCCCCCCCCCGATCTGCAGGAAAATGTGACAGGAAAAACAATTACAGGGGGGGGGAGGAGCTGAATTTCCTCCAACTTTTCCTTCCTTCGTTCATGGGAGACCAGCAAATGTTCCTCAGCAGATATTTTGATTTCAAAAGAGCTACTGGAAGGAAGATAATATGATCATTGGTGGCTATGGCAGACTGTAGAGCTGCACTAACCCAGCAGCCACGATGGCAGGACCCGGGGGCCCTCGTGGAGCTGGTGAGAAAGTTTGTGTGGGGTGCAATGGTTGCTATGGTTGCAGGTTGCCCTCTCCTTCCTCCAACCTCTCCTCCCCTTGAAAGTGTTGGAATAGACAATGTCTGGTGTACAAAGATGAGAAGGGAAGAAGACTCTGAAGGGGGAAGCAAGAGGGCTGTTAGATAGGCTAGAGCAGGGGTAGTCAAACTGCGGCCCTCCAGATGTCCATGGACTACAATTCCCAGAAGCCCCTGCCAGCGAATGCTGGCAGGGGCTTCTGGGAACTGTAGTCCATGGACATCTGGAGGGACGCAGTTTGACTACCCCTGGGCCAGAGGGTTCAGGTCCTTTCTACCTATTAAGTGTGCTTTCTTGGCTGTCCCTAGATTGCTACTCTTAGGGCCGTATCCTGCTTCTTCTCGGAAGCTTCAGCCTCTCTTCTTCTTAGATAGCCACGTAGAGCAGACGCCTGTCCTCTGCACTATCACATTATGTCGCTCCATAAATAAACCCTTTTATCTCCTTTATCCTAAAATACAGCGTGTGCACATCTACGACTTATTTACTCTGCTAACAGAGAGGAAGACAGTTATTTGTGGAGGATACACCCCTATCCAAATGGATGGTCTGACGTGAAGCAGAGAATTATTAGAAATACAAGACAATTATTACAAATATGAGACAAACATTTTGTCATCTTGGGCCTTTTTGCATGAAAACACCTTAATCTTGATTAGCACTGCACCTCTCTTTTTTTTCTTCTGTCTGGATCAACTGATTTTTGTAGCGGGAGTAACATTCTGCAAAGTCTTCATTAAATGTATCAGAAAGCACCAGGTGTTCCCATTATTACTTTTGGCTGAAAGGATCGGTTTGTTTTGTGGGTTTCCCCCTCCCCCATTTTGCTTTGTGCGAACCGTGTGTCACCAGCCTCGATGCTCAGTTGCCAAATTCAAAATGTGTTCGCTTGAGATAAGCTAGTCATTTTTGGTTGTTTCTGTCAAACCTGTTTTTTTCTGTTCTTTGGTGAGCTTTTGCAATTAAGACATTTCAGGGATGATATTTCTGCTATTAATTAATCTTCATTTTTAAAAACTGTGCTCTTTCAAATAATTGGTTTGGAAGCATCCCATAATATTGTCCGTGCAGTCATTTGGGGTGTAACATAGTAATCTAAACCTTTTGCTTTCTTGGATGTGAAATCTTTAATGTGGAGCATTTTAGCTTCCTTGAGAAAGATGGAGGTCTTCTTCAACAGGCCAAGAATGCCAGGAACTGCTGCATAATTATATGGGTTTCTGTGGTCCACTGATGAAATCACAGATGAAAGATGGGAGGTGGTATTATACCTGATAATGTTGGAGAGGCTGTAGGGAAACTGGAACTTTCCTACATATGTGGTGGTCCTGTCCTTTGGTTTCTAACTTTTGGAAGGCGATATTTCCAGAGATTAGTCTTATTACAAACTAGTAACAAAGCCCATTTTGAAAATGGGCTTTGAAAAGGGCAGCAGGCAGGAGGGCATGAGCAGGTGGTTGTGGCTCCCTTTGGCCCACAAAGCAGGCTAAAGGGAGTGGAAAGCCCCCCCCCCCCCCGCCGGTGGCGACAGGGCTTTGCAGCCCGTAGGGAGGCCCCAAACTCCCTCCTGGCGCCCTCCCAGCAGGAGCATACCTGTGGGCCGCAGAGCCCTGTCGCTGCCTCTCTCCTCGTGGGCGGCAATGGGGGCCGCAGCTACAAGACTTCTAGCAGGCAAGGAGAGAGGGTGGGAGCTGGAGGGGGAGGGCCAATCAGGGTGGACCTGGACGGACAGGGTCCTGGACAGTCTCCTCCCAGGAAGCTGTTTCCCAAATATAAGGGAGCGAAATAGTGTTAAGGATGAATATTTTGAACCTAAACTGAAGCTTACCTAACAGAAGCAGAAGAGATTTTTAAAAAGGTGGCAAAATTATACAGAAGAACTATACAAGAGTGAGCTTAACATCCCTGATAACCACGAGGGGGTAGTCACTGACCTGGGGCCAGACATCCTGGAATGGGAAGTCAAATGGGCCTTAGGAAGTCTGAGCAACAATAAAGCTAGTGGTGGTGACAGCATTCCAGTTGAACTATTCAAAATCTTAAAAGACGATGCAGTAAAAGTGCTACACTCAATATGCCAGCAAATTTGGAAAACTCAACAGTGGCCACAGGATTGGAAAAGGTCAGTTTACATTCCAGTCCCAAAGAAGGGCAATGCCAAAGAATGTTCAAACTACTGCACCACTGCACTCATTTCTCATGCTAGCAAAGTTATGCTCAAAATCCTACAAGCTAGGCTCCAGCAATATGTGAACCGAGAACTTCCAGAAGTACAGACAGGATTTCAAAGAGGCAGAGGAACTAGAGATCAAATTGCCAACATACAGGTTCATGGAGAGGGAGCTCCAGAAGAGCTAGGGAGCTCCAGAAGAACATTTACTTCAGCTTCATTGACTATGCTAAAGCCTCTGATTCTGTGGAGCTCAACAAATTGTGGCAAGTTCTTAAAGAGATGGGAATGCCAGAGCATCTTATCTGTCTCTTGAGAAACCTATATGCAGGTTAAGAAGCAACAGTGAGAACCAGGCATGGAATCAGTGATTGGTTCAAAATTGAAAAAGGAGTTCGGCAAGGCTTTATGCGGAGCACATCATGAGAAAGGCTGGGTTAGATGAGTCACAAATTAGGATCAGGATTGCAGGGAGAAATATCAACAACCTCAGATGTGCAGATGATATCACTCTAATAGTAGAAAGTGAAGAGGAACTAAAGAGTCTGTTGATGCGGGTGAAGGAAGAGAGTGCAAAAGTTGGCTTGAAACTCAACATCAAGAAGAAGAAGAAGAAGAGTTGGTTCTTATATGCCGCTTTTCCCTACCCGAAGGAGGCTCAAAGCGGCTTACAGTCGCCTTCCCATTCCTCTCCCCACAACAGACACCCTGTGAGGTGGGTGAGGCTGAGAGAGCCCTGATATCACTGCTCAGTGCCGTGGCGAGCCCAAGGTCACCCAGCTGGTTGCATGTGGGGGAGCGCAGAATCGAACCTGGCATGCCAGATTAGAAGTCGGCACTCCTAACCACTACACCAAACTGGCTCTCAAGAAAACAAGAAAACAAAGATCATGGCATCCGGCCCTCTTAATTCCTGGCAAATAAATGGGGAAGAAATGGAGATAGTGACAGATTTTACTTTCCTGAGCTCCAAGATCACTGCAGATGGGGACTGCAACAAAGAAATTAAAAGACACTTGCTCCTGGGGAGGAAAGCTATGGCAAATAGAGAAGGAAGGACTCCCTGGAGAAGAGCCTAATGCTGGGAGCGTCTGAGGGCAAAAGAAGAAGGGGATAAGAGAGAATGAGGTGGCTGGATGGAGTCACTGAAGCAGACAGTGCAAACCTAAATGAGCTCAGACAACTGAGAGCACGTGGAGAGAGCTGCCGGGGAGGGCTGCTGCTGCTGCTGACCAGGTGAGGCTATTGTGGTGCTGAGTGAGGTGATTGCTGGGAGGATTAAAAAGGGCTGCTCCTCGCCAGAGCGCCAGCCTTTGGTGAGAGACAAAGGGCTCTTGCCCTGCGGCTCTTAGCCTGGGGTTCTTGGCCTAGCAATGAGAATCAGTAGATTATATTTCCCTAGTACTTGCACTACCTAGAAGTTACAATGGACCTCCAGGACACTCATCCCATCATCTGCAGTGAGTGTGACATGATTGCCTTCCTCCCTGAAGACAAGATGGACTACATCTGCCCCAAGTGTATGCTGGTAAGACTTTTGGAGGAAAGGATTAGGGGCTTAGAAGAGAAGATTATTACTCTGACCCAAATTAAGGAAGGGGAGGAGTTCATAGACCAGAGCTGTGCAACTCGGAATAAAGAGGATACAACCAGTCCTGAAGAAGAGAAGGGGATTGACCTCAATACAGAGCCTCTGCAAACAGTTAGGAAAAAGACTCAACGGCATAGAGCTAGATGGTTCTCGGGGCCTTTCGAGCTCCAGAATAGATTTCAGGCCCTTGCAGAGGAGGTGCAAGGGTCAACGAGGGAAGAGGTCCCAAAACAAAGTCTAAGACAAACTGAAGAGGCCACGGGGATAGAAGGAAATGGTGTTGAGAAGAGAAAAAAAGGAGAGTACTGGTAATTGGAGACTCCCTGCTAAGAGGAATGGATCGCCACATGTGGCTGGGCCCGACCCCCTAACCTGAGACGTGTGTTGCTTGCCAGGGGCAAAAATTTCAGAACGGCTGCCCAAACTCCTCAAATCTACGGATCGCTACCCATTTTTGATGGTCCATGTGGGAACGAATGACATGTCCGTGAATACCATCGCTCCTATTAAAACAGACTATCAAGATCTGGGGAGGACGCTCAAGCAAATGGGGGCACAAGTGGTATTCTCTTCAATCTTGCCTGTCAAGGGAAGAGGAATGCATCGGGAGAGGAAGATAATGGAGGTGAATCAGTGGCTGCGTAATTGGGGCCGGCAGGAGAGATTTGATTTCTGGGACCATGGGATAGGCTTTCTTGAGGAAGGCCTACTAGCACCTGATGGACTGCACTTATCGAAACTGGGGAAGAATGTGTTTGGCAGGAACTTGGGCAGATTCATCAGGAGACTGAAGCCACAAGGAGAAGGAGACGTTCAACATAAGGAGTATAAGGAAGGAGACAGAACGGGGGCAGCCCAACCAGGAAGGCCAGGATTCAGATGCCTTTATACTAATGCCCAAAGCAAGGGCAATAAGAAGGAAGATCTGGAACTTCTCTAATGGAAAGGTATGATCGAGTAGGCATCACAGAATCACAGAAATTTGGTGGAATGATTCTCATGACTGGAACGTAATGGTGGATGGATATGAACTGTTCAGAAAAAACAGAATAGATCGAAGAGGTGGAGGAGTGGCACTGTATTTGAGGAAAGGGCTTACCTGTCAGGAAATTCTAGTGAAGGAGAGCATATCTACAGTGGAAAGCATGTGAGTGAAAATAAGCGAGGGGAAAACAAACAGTGTGGTGGTTGGTGTCTGCTACCGACCGCCTGACCAACGAGAGGATGTGGATGCTGCACTTTGTGAGCAGCTTGAGAAAATATCCAAGCGGCAGGACCTTGTCATCATGGGTGACTTCAATTTCCCAGATGTGTGCTGGGAAACAAACTCTGCAAAGCGTCCTCAGTCATTCAACTTTCTGACCTGCCTGGCTGACAATTTCATTTATCAAATGGTAGATGAACCCACAAGAGGTTCAGCCATACTGGACTTAATACTGACCAACAGGCAAGAGTTGATGGATGAGGTGAAGGAGGTGGGGTCCCTAGGGGGAAGTGACCATGTCCTCATAGAATTCCTTTTGAGATGGGGAGGCAAGGAAGCTGGTAGCCAGACGTGGATGTTGGATTTTCGTAGGGCAAACTTTAATAAACTCAGAGACATGATGAGTGTTATATCATGGATGGGAATGCTGGAAGAGAAGGGAGCATGTGAAGGGTGGGCGCTACTCAAACAAGAGCTATTGCATGCTCAATCACTGACTATCCCAGAAAGATGAAAACACTGCAGGAGATCTAAAAAGTCTATTTGGATGAACAGAGAACATATGCCGCTTTTCCCTACCCGAAGGAGGCTCAAAGCGGCTTACAGTCGCCTTCCCATTCCTCTCCCCACAACAGACACCCTGTGAGGTGGGCCTGCTCCATGTGCAGCTGAAGGCTCGTTTTCCTCCCCCCCACCCCCCTCGCAAGAGAAATGCTCGGGCCGCCGCCCCACAAACCCGTGGCCGCGGCCACAACTAAAACCCCCACTGGAAAGCCCTTTCCCTCTCTCCACAGAAGGCTCCGCCGACCGCCCCCCTTCTGATTGGATCCTTTGTTGTCTTTCCTGACTCCCAATTGGCTTATGTGCTGTCAGGGTTTGTACCCAGACTGACAGTCGAAGGGACCAATCGGGAGCCGCGAAGCGGCTCCCGATTGGTCCCTTCAAGTTTTTATCATGGACTCGCCCCGCCCTAACTCCTCCCACATTGCCCTTACTGCTTTTTTCTTTACCGCTCCCGTGGAGCGGTTTACAGATGGTGATGAAGCGAGAAAGGTTTGAAATTTGAACATGTCTATTAAGCTTGGATGGTGGTTTCGTCCGCCGACCCCCCACCCCCCGTTATCCCTTGTCTATCTTGTGTATCTTTAAAATAAAAAAAACATTATAAAGGAGCCAGAAATCACCCTTGTGTTGATGGTGTGATGCTCTAGACTTCACTACCAGGTGAGGCAACAGCAAACTCCACACCTGCCCCTACTGGGTATCAGCTGCTGACTGCCTATCCAGATTACTTACGGTATCTATGAGATGTGACGTTTCTGGGTGTTCTAATAAGACCAATCTCCACCAATTGTAACTTTTAGATCAGTGTCCCCCAACCTTTTTCGGGCTGGGGACCGGGGCGGGGGGGAGAGGGAGACCTGGGGACCGGGGGGGGGGAGAGGGAGGCACGGGTGCAGGCATGCCGGTACCCGCAAACCAGCAGGCACACCTCCCCCCTGCGCTGCACCAGGAGCGATGGGCCACCTCCCGGCGCAGCGAGCGCCATGCTGTGGGGGGGGGGAGGTGTGGGTGCCAGTGCCCACAAACACGCAGCCGCGGCAGGTCCACACCTGCGCGTTTGTGGGCGCCTGCGCCCCCCCCCAGCAATGCGGCGCTCGCTGCGCTGGGAGGTGGCCGATTGCTCCTGTCACAGCGAGCGCGCGCCGCAGGAGGAGAAGGAGGCGCGCCAGTAGGTACCCATGCCTCCCTCCCCCCTGCCACGTCCCGGTACCGGTCTACGGCCCGGTGGTTGGGAAACACCGTTTTAGATGTTCCCATTACAGTTCCTGACTGCTACAATGTCTTTTTCAGCTTTAACTAATATGCAAATGATGATGAAAAATTCCTCTTGATGACAGTAAGGAGCAGAGTTCGTTAGTGCCCCTTTTAAAAACAATATTTTTATCCTGCCTTTCTCCCAAGCAGTCAGGCTTCTACGCTTATCATGACAGCCCTTCAGTGAGGTAGGCTGCACTGAGAGTCAGCGACTGACAAAGATCACTTCGCAAGGTGCAGGGGCTGACCGTGCTTTTTACTCTGGTGTGGGTCTGGGCCGGGTGGACCGATGTGTTGAGGGAGTCTGTGCCTCCTGGGTCCAGATCAGAACAGGACTGCAGAACACAGGCAGAAGAAGGGCTGTTTCCCTACCCAGAGGGGCACCTTTACCCCATTGGGGACTGCTTGCCTACCGATGGAGTTGGGTTATATAGTGCTCCACAGGGAGTTAAACTCAAAATAGTTGCCAGTGCAGCATTTCACTTGCAGGAAGGTTTCACACTTGGATGGATACAGATGGGGCCAACAGTAAAAGGTGGGGTGAGAGCTGTTGATCACTGACATAAAGGTAAAGGTATCCCCTGTGCAAGCACTGAGTCATGTCTGACCCTTGGGGTGACGCCCTCCAGCGTTTTCATGGCAGACTCAATACGGGGTGGTTTGCCAGTGCCTTCTCCAGTCATTCCCGTTTACCCCCCAGCAGCAAGCTGGGTACTCATTTTACCGACCTCGGAAGGATGGAAGGCTGAGTGGACCTTGAGCCGGCTGCTGGGATTGAACTCCCAGCCTCATGGGAAGAGCTTTCAGACTGCATGTCTGCCGCCTTACCACTATCCACCACAAGAGGCAGCTATAAATGTGCAGTTCATAAGAGTTTTAAACCCAAGCCTGCAAACTGCACAGTTGTGGGCATTCTGGTTCAGTTCTCTTTTTGTGGGGGAAAAATAAAACTTTAATGGCCACCTCAGACCATCTTTCTAGAGTTCTGGATGTAGCATTGTAATGGCAGTGATTGGGTCAATTTGATATAATCTGCCAGCTTTAACCTTCACTTTCCTCACTGAATTGTCAGATCATGAGTCATCAACACCGTCCCTCTGCCTGTCCGCCAGCTCACATGCCCTTTCTAATGATGTTGTTCGATTGGGGGCATTGATAGGGTGACAGCTGGGGAAAAAATGCATATTTTTCCAAAGGTCAGCATACAGCTAAATCCATATTGGGGGAGCCACTCTACAAAGCGAATTGATAAAACAAGGATTTTAACCTTTTTACTTCTTGGCATCCTGGGCTGCTTTTGACTTACAGGGCTCCAGGCTGAAGGAGCCATAGATCTGACTTGATAATTATCATTTTCACCCATAAATGCTAGGAGTTGGGAATTTTTGTACTCTACTTTTTATTACCCAAAAGAGTCAAAGAGGCCTTACAATCACCTCCCCCATAACTGACACCCTGTGAGGTCTGTGGGTCTGAGAGAGCTCTGACAGAACTGTTCTGTGAGAACAGGTCTAACAGGTATGTGACTAGCCCAAGGTCACCCAGCTGGCTGTATGTGGAGGAGCCAGGAAGCAAATGCGGCTCATCAGATTAGAACCTGCCGCTCTTAACCACTACGACAAACTGGCTCAAACTGCCAGCAAACAACAATCCAAAATGGTTAGGATACATGGAAGCAGCCTGGGCAGGAGATACCAAGAACTGGAAATCAACTAGCATTTTTTTTTTATGGAGATGGTGCCATCAGGTGGGCCAGTAGAAAGCAAGAGACTGTAGCCACACCCACCACTGGGGCAAGAAATTGTTTCAGCGGCAGAGGTGAAAGCAAGAGTGTAGAAAACTGTACATTTGTTGGTGGGTGGGAAGGAGAGATGGAGGCAGAGAAAGGGAAGAGGCCATGGGGACTGTGGAAAGCATCTTTCTCTTTCAGTGAACAATACCTCAAGGCGAACCAATATGCAGAACTTTAGCCAATTTCTAGTAACCGTATGATCCATTAGAAGATTGCAATTATTTCCTTTATCACCATGCCACCACTCTGGATACCCTCTGGCTTTTGACCCTGCCAATGGACATTCCTTTCAGTTTTTCTCCCTGGGTCACCATTGGCCATTATATAAGATTTCCCACAGGAAGGGCCAGACTCCCAGCTTCCTTGTAGCTTCAGGTTAGAAACTGTACTTAGCAGCTGTTATGTCTCAAGGCTTCTCTACTGATCCAGCATTGTGCTGCACCAGCAACACACCAGACCCCGCCTACCAGCACAAAATGAGACCCTCTTCCATAAGGGCCCGTAAGAACTTTCTTCCTGGGGGCTTCTCTAGGATTTCCAAAATAATACCTGCTAGGAGGAAGTAGAGCGTGATTGACCATCCGTTGTTTGTTAGTCCGGCCAATTAACAAGGAACAGGGAAGAAAAGGTCACGTTGAACATTTCCCAGTGGAAAGGCAATTTCTCCACGCATTATACCACGCTGGTTGTTTTTTGTTTGAATACATCATTTCAGCTAAATTGTGGGTATACACTGAGCTCAAAAAGGTGGGGACTGTGTGAGAGATTCAAAAGAGCCCCAAACTCATCTTTATATCCCAAGTCGGCAGGGGAGAAGACCAAATTCACGACTGGCTCTAATTGGCTGTCATGGTGAGAAAGGTGGGATGGTGCATCAGCCGGAGGTTCTTTTCCCCCCAGCACATCCTTCAGTGTGAATGAGAACTGGGAGAAAAACTCTGCCCGTTGCACTTCCTTGGCAGTTAGTTAGTGCAGCTCATTCAGGGTTTGCAAGATTTTGGGGTCGATCAAAGGGCACCCTCCCTCTAGCCAGTGTCTCCAGGTGGTAAGGGCCACCTTAATGGTGGCTGCCTCCTTCTCCCACAGGGCCCAGTTGCGCTCAGTGTTGCTGAACTTTTTAGAAAGGTAAGCACAGGGGTGCAAGGTGGTCTTTCTCCCCCTGCTGCAAGAGGAGAAAGGCCACATCACTAGAGTCCAACTTGGTCCACGAAGGACCTTGTGGGGTTGGGATGCCCAGGCACCTGTTCTGAGGTAGACATGCTTTTCAGCTCCTCAGATGCCCGCTGGCACTTGGGTGTCCACTGCTAGTGAGTGCTGAGTCGCTTTGACTCACCCCCTTTTGTTTTCAGTAGATCAGTAAGGGGAAGAGCGACTTGGGCAATCTTCTGTCCCACAGCTCAGGTGGCTGTAGACCTGCTTCCAGAAAGGGTTCAACTCCAACCAAACGTTTTTAGATCACTTTAATTAGGCATCACTTACAGCCAGGGGTAGTCAAACTGCGGCCCTCCAGATGTCCATGGACTACAATTCCCAGGAGCCCCTGCCAGCATTCGCTGGCAGGGGCTCCTGGGAATTGTAGTCCATGGACATCTGGAGGGCCGCAGTTTGACTACCCCTGACTTACACGATTGCAAAGGTTCTTCTAAGGGAAAAGTGATTCTTTACAAGTTCAGGTTGGTGAAAAAGAGTGAGGCATCCATCTGGTGGGAATGGCTGAAGACTAACAAAGAGTTTGGGAAGAAAGAGGAAGGGGCATTTTCCCGCCTTGGCTATTAGCCAGGAAATTGGGCTTAAGTTCCAATTGCATTTGAGGAACACAGGAAAGAGCTAGCCTACTACAATTCCCAGTATCCTTTCTCTTAAAGCAACAGAGGAGAATATCTCATGTTGCTCATAGCTCCAGCCAAAAGCTGCCTGGCTGGACAGAACAAGCAAAGTTGGCCAGGAAATCATAGTAGTTGCCTGCGGGTTTATGGGGGTGGCCATTCGTGGACCTTTCCTGCCAGCCTCCGGTACTTGGATGCATACAGTCCCACCATTTTGGACTCTTGCTGCAGGTTGAGCAGATCTGCGCCCTTGCTTCCCCAATGGAGTCCTCGTGGAAAAAGAGATCATGTAGTAGGTCTTGGTCAACCCCCTGGTATCCTACAGGCTACCTATAGAAGTCCTTTCAGTCCCTGATCTGGGGTTTGCTTTGGTCACCTGGATCTTCTTGTGAACCCCCAAAAAGGTTTTTTTGGCAATCTGTGAGGTTTCTGCACATTGCCCCAATAATGAATCTCGACTCGAAGCAGAGATCGATGAGAGCCAGTTTGGTGTAGTGGTTAGGAGTGCGGACCTCTAATCTGGCATGCCAGGTTCGATTCTGTGCTCCCCCACATGCAACCAGCTGGGTGACCTTGGGCTTGCCATGGCACTGAAAAAACTGTTCTGACTGAGCAGTGATATCAGGCTCTCTCAGCCTCACCCACCCCACAGGGTGTCTGTTGTGGGGAGAGGAATGGGAAGGCGACTGTAAGCTGCTTTGAGCCTCCTTCGGGTACGGAAAAGCGGCATATAAGAACCAACTCTTCTTCTTCTTAATGGGTAGAGGGAGTAAACCAATGCAATACTTTGTCAAGATTGAGATGCAAACACTAGAGCAGGCTTATGTCAATCTCCCCACCCCCATCCCCCCGAGCACCAAATTCTTGTGGGACGAAGGTCCTGCAACATGAAAGATACAGCAAACGGCTATAAGGTGAACAAGGGGTTCAGAGCCACAGGCCCAGGGACACGCGGCTGCTGCAGAGCAGCCTTATTGAGATACAAGAGGAGCCAAATGGCACCGGGGCTGCAGGAAGGGGAAGGGGGCCATAAGCAACCACAGGCAACCATCAAAGCAGGCAGAGGGGAAACAACAGTGCAAATAAACAGAGAAGAACATCCCAGTATACAAACCATGGCAGAAAAACACACTTCTGACAAAACTCTTGCTTGCCTCAAAATACCGAAAATTCAGGACTGGTTTCTGCCCATCTCTGTTGGAGACCCATGTCATGTAGTCTCCTGTTTTCTGAGAGCCCGTCAGCCTAATTGGGATCAGGACTGGGGCACATGAAGAAAGGGAACTGGCTCCATGTCCATTTTCCTGACTTAAATTGCTTGAAGACCCCCAGTGAGGGGGAGCTCACAGCCTCCTTAGGCAGCCCATCCTACTGCTGAACTAGACTCATGGAATCCTAGAGTGGGAAGGGGCTATAGAGGCCATCTAGTCCCACCCACTGCTCAATGCAGGATCAGCCTCAAGAATCCAGGCTAAGGATCTGTCCAGTTGCTGCTTGAAGACCACCAGTGAGGGGCCATCCAGGCCATCTAGTCCCACCCTCTGCTCAATGCAGGACCAGCCTCAAGAGGGAACATGATAGCCCTCTTTAAGTATTTGAAAGGTTGTCACTTGGAGGAGGGCAGGATGCTGTTTCTGCTGGCTGCAGAGGAGAGGACACGCAGTAATGGGTTTAAACTTCAAGTACAACGATATAGGCTAGATATCAGGAAAAAGTTTTTCACAGTCAGAGTAGTTCAGCAGTGGAATAGGCTGCCTAAGGAGGTGGTGAGCGCCCCCTCACTGGAAGTCTTCAAGCAAAGGTTGGATACACACTTTTCTTGGATGCTTTAGGATGCTTTGGGCTGATCCTGCGTTGAGCAGGGGGTTGGACTAGATGGCCTGTATGGCCCCTTCCAACTCTATGATTCTATGATTCTATTATATGATTCATCCAGGAGAAGGATCTGTCCAGCTGCTGCTTGAAGACCACCAGTGAGGGGCCATCCAGGCCATCCAGTCCCACCCCCTGCTCAGTGCAGGATCAGCCTGAAGCACCCAAGAGAAGGATCTGTCCAGCTGCTGCTTGAAGACCACCAGTGAGGGGGAGCTCACTGCCTCCTTAGGCAGCCCATTCTACGGCTGAACTAGACTCACAGAATCCTAGAGCGGGAAGGGGCCATCCAGGCCATCCAGTCCTACCCCCTGCTCAATGCAGGATCAGCCTCAAGCATCCAGGATAAGGATCTGTCCAGCCGCTGCTGGACCACCAGTGTTGGGGAGATCCCCCCCTCCTTAGTAGTTCCACAGCTGAACTACTCTGACTCTGAAATCCCCCCCCCCAATATCTAGCCAATACTGTTCTCCATGTAGTTTAAAGCCACTACTGCTGCCAACAGGAACCGCTTCCTGCTCTCCTCTAAGTGGTAATCTTTCCAATACATATAAGATAGCAATCCTGTCCCCTCTCAACCTCCTTTTCTCTAGACTGAACACTCCCAAGTCCTCATTCTTCTCCTCATAGGGCCTGGTCCCTAGACCCCAGATCATTCTCATTCTCCTTTGAGCCCTCTCCACAATCCATCTGATACAGGACCATCACTGAACAGTGTCTATCAGAGAGTTCTCAGACTGCTTCCAGGTGAGACCTGGGGATCCCTTGGAATTACAGCCTATCTGTAGGCTACAAAAATCAGTTCTCTGGGAGGAAATTGGAGGATGGACTCTGTGGTCTTGTACCCCACTGT
This sequence comes from Paroedura picta, assembly GCF_049243985.1. Lineage (NCBI taxonomy): Eukaryota > Metazoa > Chordata > Lepidosauria > Squamata > Gekkonidae > Paroedura > Paroedura picta. The sequence goes on from NC_135378.1 coordinate 13,417,720, forward strand.
TATCTCTGGGTTCCATGCCCAAATCTCCAGGAATTTCCCAAGCTGGGTCCAACAACCCTACTCTCACATCTCCTGCCCCTGGCCTGGGGGGGGGGGGAGATCTGGTATCCCCATACATAATTCGTGGTGGCTGCCCTGGAAAATGACCCAAAGATAAAATACCTGAGTGAAAAATCCAGTCAGGTATCTCATTCCACTCCTCTCCTGTTTTGCTGTAACAATTCTGCTTGTAGCAATTCCTTCTTTCAAGGCGCCTTATCTATAAAGACAAATACCTTTATACTTTTTGCACTCTGATGAAATATTTATGAGGAGCAGAATTTGCCTTATCAAGAGTCATGTATATAATTTAGTTTGGCATTTATTTATTTATTTCGCTTTTCCAACATGAGTATAGTTGGCAAACAGAGTGGTAACCAAGCCTCAGGTTTGTTTGTTTTTAAAATGTCCACGTATTGCAGTACTGATAAAAAAAAAACCTGCAGTGGGGGGAAATGGAATAATTTTGTTAAGTTTTATCTTCAGAGGTGACCAAAGACACATGCTTGTCTCAGAATCATGACTAACACCCCTGTCCTTGATCAGATTGCAAAATATATAGGAACACAGGACAATATCAAAAATTGCAGTAGTTTAAGTTTAGAGTCAAAGCAAGAATTTAATTTTATTCCACATTCCTTTAGAAGTGACATACATTCATTCATGGGGCAGCCCATCTCAAACCTTTAAATCTCCTTTCCCACACTGGAACTTTGGCATGCATACTGGCACAGTCACTGTGGCATTTGACCACCCACATCGCTCCCACACTCCCTGATTATATCCACTTCTATCAGACAGGCCTCTTTTTCACTGGCCTCCAGCACCAGTTTGCCTGCGGTGTGGGAGAAAAAATGTCCTCCACCGAGTGATGCTCTAGGAATTTTCCCTAGTCTCTGTGGTAAGGACCAAGAGACTAGGAGAAGCAGTCTAGAGCAGGGGTAGTCAAACTGCGGCCCTCCAGATGTCCATGGACTACAATTCCCAGAAGCCCCTGCCAGCGAATGCTGGCAGGGGCTTCTAGGAATTGTAGTCCATGGACATCTGGAGGGCCGCAGTTTGACTACCCCTGCTCTAGAGTGTCACCTAGAAGTGACATCGTATCTTCTCCAAACTCAGCCCTCTCCAGAAACTGCCCCCCCCAATTCCTGGTAGTTCCTTGTATATTTCCAAATGCCATTGCTGAGGGCATGAAAGGAGACTGAGGCAGAAACCTATACCAGCCTCCCACAACATGTAAGGTCAGCTTCAGGAGAAGTACAGTGAGTTAAAGGTCTCTTTGTGAGCTGTACAGACAGCTAATTCTTGGGATGGGAATCAACTCAGAGGTCTTTTTAATGGATGGAAAATATCACAGGATGGCGTAGGGACATGCCGGTATTATAAAAAGTCAGTATTATGAAACTGTTTCAAGTCTGTACCTGTTTCTAAGTTGACAACTTCCAGGTAGCACCTGGACTACAACAGCTGGAGGAAATGGCCGCTTTGGCATCATACCCCACTAAGTCCCTCCCCTCCTCAACCTCTGACCTCCTCAGGCTCCACCCCCATCGACCCCAGGTGTTTCCCAACCCAGAACTGCCAACGCTAACCTGTTGAGGCCAGACTGCCTGAAAACAGGCACAGCTTATGAGAAGCAGGTGGTGCTGCCACTGGCAAGACTAGGCGGCAAATGGTCTGAGTAATTCCGCCTTGGACTGGCCGGGGGCCCAGGGAGATGGGCCCTGCAGAGACAGGCCCTTGGGGAGGCAGCCCCTCACAACAGCAGTCCCAGCCCCTTCCCCTCTCTCTGGGCCCCACAAGCATCTCTGGCAGGCTTGGCTGGTGAGGGAATCACAGGTTGCTTTGCCAACCTCCAGGTAGTGTCTGGAGGCCTCCCAAGATTAAAACAGATCTTCAGACTACAGAGATCAGTTCCCCTGAAGAAAATAGCTGCTTTGGAGGGGGGACTCTATATTTTCTGCCCCACTGAGTTAGGTCTCTGCCTCTTCCCACCCTTGCCCTCCCCAGGTTCCCCTTCCAAATCTCCAAGAACTTGCCAGTCTGGATCCAGTAACCTTAACTTCAGTGTAACAACAGCCTGCTTCCAGCGTCATGCTACTATTTTTAGGAAAATATTCTTTGCTGCTTGGCCACCAGCTATGGCAAAATGAAATACAAAAACAAAAGGTTTTCTTCTCTAGCTGAAAGTCACCCAGCAAAGAACTGAATACATAAATGAATCAAGTGTATATCTCACGATTATACCGTTTCAGTATATGAAACCAGCAGAGTCTTTTTATTTGATCCTGAATTTTATATGAGATCCAGGACAAAAATATTTGGGTGATAACATTAAGTGCTGCCTGCCGTGATGCACAAGTTCAGTGAACAGCATCCTAAATCAATTACTTCACTGCTGGGCGGTTCTTTGGGACGGTGAGCCCCACTTGAAAGTTTTCTGCAAAGTTTAGTCAAGCGCATCAGCAGTAATGGCCTCCATTTACTGGGAATAGCTGGACTGATGCACTTTATTGTGGAGGAACCAAACGTGTATGAAATTCCACTGTTCTTTACTTTTCTGAAATTTTTTACGGATAAGGCCCACCATACAAAGGATAGACAAATTGATTTTTAAAATGCTCAGTGTTTTTGTTCTTTCTAGATTATTTTGGAAGCTTTTGCCTCGGCCAGGGGTGGCCAAACTGTGGCTCTCCAGCGGGGCTCATGGGAATTGTAGTCCATGGACATTGGAGGGCCACCAGTTTGCCACCCCCGGCCTTGGCCACTGATTACCCCAGCCGTCTTAAGTTGACCGCCAGTCATCTGACAGTGTTGGCGTCTGATAATCCGATGCCCCTGATTAAGATTCATTATGAATCCATGTTAAGGGGATTAAGCAAGAAGGCATTTGGCAGACATCCAAATTCAATCAGTTTTTTAAAATACGTATATTGATTGTGAATTGGTGAGGCTCAAAGATCCCCAGAGAGCTCCTATTTGCGTTACTTGGAACCTGTAGGACAGGTTTAGCAGCCTGGAGGGCAGAGCCTTATCAAACTGTTGTTACTTGATGCAGGAATGTGGAGGCCTGGAAGCAGCATCCCTGCTTCACTCAGTGCTCTAGGAATTTACACAATCTTTCCCCCCCCCTCTATTGGAAGGAAAAGGAGGGAGGCCAGTTGCTGTCTAGTATCTTTCAAAGACACAAGGGAACTTACCAGGCAAAGAATCCCTCAGATCTGACCCAGATAGAATAGGTAATTAAATTTAATTACCTCCCCCCCTCAGTGACCAGAATTTTGTAGGTGATAGTCACAAATTATGTGACTCCAGAATTGGGTCCCCTCTCTCAGCCCTAAGCCTTTGGGAAAAGCTTCCTGGTCATTTGCCTTCTTGAAGAAAAGCTGAACACCCCTCCCAAAAAGAACAAAAATGAAAAAAAAACCGAGCCTGGTTCATTTTAATAACTCAATAAAATGATTGTACGATAAAACATCAGTAAACTTGGACCAAAACTAGGAAACTGAAACAAAGATAGTTTTAAGATGGAGCACACAAGGAATGATATCAAGATAAGAGAAGTAGGGTAAAGTGATTAACATTCCCCTGACCTTCCCCTCCCCAGAACAAGCACTTTGAGTGGCAGGTAGAACTGAGAGAGCTCTGGCTTCATGTGGAGGAGGAGTGGGGAATCAGACCTGGTTCTCCAGATTAGAGTCTGCTGCACTTGTTCATCACTACACCAGGCTGGCTCAGGCAAAGATCAAGCATGCAGGTTGGTCGAGAGTGTGGCCCAGGAATCTCGTTCTCACTCCAAGTCTGACCTTGTCTGATGATGCTTACATCAAACCCACTGGGATCTCAGGCTAACAAGTGAGAAAGCTCTTTGGGTCCTCTGCACTGTGGGCACATCTTCTCCACAAAAGTGAAGGAGACAGCAAGTTCAGCTTTGAGCAGCTTAATAGAATATCTGGGGCACAGGACCTTCTAACTGTGGGTGACATCAGTTCCCCTGATGTGTGCTGGGAAACAAGCTCTTCTAAGCATCCAGTCAGGCACCCTTCTGACCTGCCTGTGTCAGGATCAGTGCCTGTTCTCTGCCATGTTTTTATTCTAACCTTTTATTCTAACCATGTTTTTTCTATAAAAGTTGGCAAACCCCAAGAAACTCTGAAGTTGTTTGCGTGTCTTGGGGGGTTCCCAAGCCAACAAGTATTTTACTTTCCCAGGGTCCATTTCAATTCCTCTACTGGACACCCGGAAGCCCAAAAATTCCACGGAGTCTCGATGGAATTCACACTTAGACAACTTGGCAAACAAATGGTGCTTGCGGAGCCTCTGCAGCACCTCTCGAACCAAAGACACATGTTCATCCAAATTGTCAGAATACACAAAAATGTCATCAATGTAAACCAGGACCCCCTGGTACAACAGATCATGCATAATCTCATTAATCATGTTCATGAACACACCCGGAGCGCCGGCGAGGTCGAACGGCATGACCGTATAGTCAAATTGGCCCAAGGGCGTGTTAAACGCAGTCAAGTATTCATGCCCTTTTTTATGCGCACTCTGTAGTAAGCCTCCCGCATATCCAACTTAGTAAAAAATTTTGCCCTCCCCAAATGTCCCAATAAACCCTTGATCAAAGGCAAGGGGTAGGCATTGCACGTGGAAACTGCATTCAGCCCCCTGTAATCCATGCAGAGTCACAAAGAACCGTCCTTCTTTTTTACAAAAAGAACTGGCGCGGCCAACGGCGAGGTGGCTGGTCGAATAAAACCCTGCACCAAATTCTTGTCCAAAAAGCCTGGCTGACAATTTCAATGTCAAATGGTGGAAGAACCTTCAAGAAGTTCAGCCATACTATATTTAATACTGACCAGCTGAAAAGAGCTGGTGGATGGGGTGAAGGAGGGGAGGGATGGGGGGGGGAATGACCATATTCTCCTAGAATTCCTTCTGAGATGGGGGTCAAAGACGTTCGGAGTCAGGCTGGACTTTCATAGGGCAGACTTTAATAAACTCAGGGTCATGATGAGAGTAATCCCATGGACCAGAATGCTGGAAGCGAAAAGAGTAAGTGATTTGTGGGCTCTCCCTAAACAAGAACTGCTGAATGCTCAAGCCATGAGTATTCTGGCAAGATAGAAACATGGTAGGGAATCCAAAAAGTAGAAGAGTTGTTTTTTTGTATTCTGCTTTTCTCTACAAGGAGTCTCAAAGTGGCTTACTTCCTTCCCTTTCCTCTCCCCACAACAGACTCCCTGTGAGGGAGGGAAGGCTGAGAGAGCCCTGATAGTTCTGAAGATGAAGAAGAGTTGGTTCTTATATGCTGCTTTTCTCTACCTGAAGGAGTCTCAAAGTGGCTTACAGTCGCTTTCCCTTTCTTCTCCCCACAACAGACACCCTGTGAGGGAGATGAGGCTGAGAGAGCCCTGATATTCCTGCTTGGTCAGAACAGGTTTATCAGTGCTGCAAAGAGCCCAAGTTCACCCTGCATGTGGAGGAGTGGGGAATCAAACCCACCAGATTAGAAGCTGCCATTCATAGCCACTATGCCAAGCTGGCCTGTTTGGATAAACAGAAAACTTCAGGATGAGCTAAGGACGAAAAATGAAATGTTCAAATAATGGGGGGAGGACAGAGCAGTACGTATCTGCAGGTTACCAGGCACTGCAGGGCAGCCATCAGAGAGGCCAAAACTGGGAATGAGCTGAGGCTGGCCAGGGAAGTCCACTATAAGAAGAAAAGCTTTTATGGATATGTGAGGAGCAAACATAAATGAGACAATAAACCTGCTGTTGGATGAAGAAGGGGAGACACAGAAGACAGAGAGAAAGGGGAAAAAAAGTTCAGCATCTATTTTCTCTTTGTTTTTTTCCAATATAAACACTAACATATCTAGGGATGGTAGTAGGCAAGGTACAGTGTCTGGGTGGCGGGTTGACATGGACAGAGAGGTGGTCAAGAGGCACCTGCCTGCACTGGATGAGTTCATCCCCTGGGCTGGATGGTGTGTATCTACGGGTACTCAAAGAACTTTCAGGAGACCTTGAGGAACCTTTGCCCATCATCTTCAGGACCTATTGGAGAACTGGAGACTGGAGGAGAACAAGTGGTATCCTGGTCTTCAAAAAAGGAAGGAGAGAAGACTCAGGAAAATACAAGCCAGTAAGTCTGACCTCAGTTGCAGGGAAGATAATGGATAATGGAGCAAACATCTGTGGGACAATTTGTTGATCTAGGGAAGTCACCACGGATTTGTCTCCAGCAGGTCCTGCCAGACCAATCTGGTTTCCTCCTTTGACTGAGTGATGGGCTTACTAGATCATGGAAACTCAGTGGATGTTGTTTTCCTGGATTTCATTAAGGCTTTTGACAAAGTTCCCCAAGATGTTCTCATGGGTAAACTAGAGGACTGTAGACTGGATTTTTGGATGGTTAGGTGGACAGGGCAGGTCAGTGTATATGTTTGCATGTGTATGTATGGGTGGGGGTGTTAAATGGAGAGCTGGGAGTTAAGGGAAGTACCCCAGTAACTCTGGAACAAGTCCCACAAGGCAGGTGGATGCAGGCAGATAGCCTGATGAACCCTAAAAGGTAGCCACATCCAGAAGAAGGTAGCCAGAAGGAGAAGCAGGCCAAAGGGGGAGATTTCAAATAGAGAGCAGTAAAATGAGTAGGCAGTAAATACAAACATCGATTACCCCAGAACAAAAAAAACAGTGTGAGTGTGTGGGGTGAGGGGGATAAAATGGTAGAGAACTAAGTTGAAACCCCCCTCCCAAGCAGCTTGGGGGGGGGGGAATAACTTGTCTTATTGCAACCCAAAGTGTGTATGTGTGTCTGAAATAAAATGAAAAGAAAAACAAAGGGAAAGCAGGAACCAGGAAGCAGATAGCAGGGAAATCCTGCTATGTGAAAGAGGAATCCAGAGGGGCCCAGGGCAAAGCAAAGCCCCTGGTGGAGTAAGCTAGCTTGGCAGTCTCCCCACCACATGCGGCAGCAAAGCTCTTTTGCGATTACACCCTCACTATCCAAAACCACAATACCAACAGTGCAAACACATGTTTGTCCTGTGCTCACATAGATCTGAGTTCCATTGAGATGGATGGGAACTCTGTTATGGCAGACTGCAGTGCCAAGCTTTAGAGCAGGGGTAGTCAAACTGCGTCCCTCCAGAGGTCCATGGACTACAATTCCCAGGAGCCCCTGCCAGCGAATGCTGGCAGGGGCTCATGGGAATTGTAGTCCATGGACCTCTGGAGGGACGCAGTTTGACTACCCCTGCCCTATTTCTGTTTACAAGGCTGGAAAACATCGCCCCCACACTTGTCTAGCACACCAGATTTTCTGTGTAGTTTTCATTTTCCAAGCCATGCCCTAAAGCGCTGAGATTTCTTTTGAGACCATGTGCATGCTCCCGAGCCCCCAGAATTGAACACAACTTCTGGCTCATCTCGCAGTTTGCACCCGTTCTTAATCATTGGTTTGGGCACATGGGAGTGAAATAGGAACTGTTCCCTGACACTTGGTAACAACAATGACACATTCTGATTAAGGCAGCCCTATGAATAATCGCAGTAGGAACTTGTTTCTCATTGTCAGAAGTTCAAAAAAGCAACAGGGACTTGATTGCAGCCCCCGATCCTTATATCTAGCAAAGATGACAAAGTTCGCTATTCCTAAAAAATTATTTATGCAGCTCAGCCTGGATTCTGCAGTGCAAACACTGTCCAGGTGATACTCAGGCAGGGAAATTATGAAAATGTATTCTGCTTATAGCATGGGATTTAAGATGGAGTAAAGTAAATATTCAGGGCCTTTCTGCACAAGGACCAATGTTGCCAATTGGTTCCACAAAGCGGAAACGCTATTTTAAATAGTGGAATAGTGACCACAATAGGGAGCCTCTGCAGACAGTTCGGAAAAAGACTCAACGGCGAAGAGCGAGACAGTTCTCGGGGGCCTTTGGAGCTCCAGAATAGATTTCAGGCCCTTGCAGAGGAGGTGCAAGGGTCAACGAGGGAAGAGGTCCCAAAACAAAGTCCAAGACAAAGGGAAGAGGCCACGGGGACAGAAGGAAATGGAGGTGAGAAGAAAAAAAAAGGAGAGTACTGGTAATTGGAGACTCCCTGCTAAGAGGAATGGATCGCCATGTGGCTGGGCCTGACCCCCTAACCCGAGAGGTGTGTTGCTTGCCAGGGGCGAAAATTAAAGATGTTTCAGAACGGCTGCCCAAACTCCTCAAATCTACGGATCGCTACCCATTTGTGATGGTCCATGTGGGAACGAATGACATGTCCCTGAATACCATCGCTCCTATTAAAAGACTATCAAGATCTGGGGAGGAAGCTCAAGCAAATGGGGGCACAAGTGGTATTCTCTTCAATCTTGCCTGTCAAGGGAAGAGGAATGCGTCGGGAGAGGAAGATAATGGAGGTGAATCACTGGCTGCGTAGTTGGTGCCGGCAGGAGAGATTTGGTTTCTGGGACCATGGGATAGGCTTTCTTGAAGAAGGCCTACTAGCACCTGATGGACTACACTTATAGAAACTGGGGAAGAATGTGTTTGGCAGGAACATGGGGAGATTCATCAGGAGAGCTTTAAACTAAAGCCACTAGGGGAAGGAGACGATCAACATAGGGAGTGTATGGAAGGAAAACTATCGGAGGCAGCCCAACCGGCAAGGCCAGCTCATAGGGAACCAAAAGTAAAAGGATTCAGATGTCTTTATACTAACGCCCGAAGCATGGGCAATAAGAAGAAAGAGCTGGAACTTCTCATGCTGATGGAAAGGTATGATCTAGTAGGCATCACAGAAACTTGGTGGAATGATTCTCTTGACTGGAATGTAATGGTGGATGGATATGAACTGTTCAGAAAAAACAGAATAGATTGAAGAGGTGGAGAAGTGGCACTGTATGTGAGGAAAGGGCTTACCTATCAGGAAATTCTAGTGAAGGAGAGCATATCTACAGTGGAAAGCATCTGGGTGAAAATAAGCGAGGGGAAAACAAACAGTGTGGTGGTTGGTGTCTGCTACCGACCGCCTGACCAACGAGAGGATGTGGATGCTGCACTTTGTGAGCAGCTTGAGAAAATATCCAAGCGGCAGGACCTTGTCATCATGGGTGACTTCAATTTCCCAGATGTGTGCTGGGAAACAAACTCCGTGAAGCGTCCTCAGTCATGCAACTTTCTGATCTGCCTAGCTGACAATTTCATTTATCAAATGGTAGATGAACCCATAAGAGGTTCAGACATACTGGACTTAATACTGACCAACAGGCAAGAGTTGGTGGATGAGTTGAAGGAGATGGGGACCCTAGGGGGAAGTGACCATGTCCTCATAGAATTCCTTTTGAGATGGGGGGCCAAGGAAGCTTGTAGCCAGACGCGGATGTTGGATTTTCGGTGGGGCAAACTTTAATAAACTCAGAGACATGATGAGTGTCATACCATGGACGTGAATGCTGGAAGGGAAGGGAGCATGTGAAGGGTGGGCGCTACTCAAACAAGAGCTATTGCATGCTCAATCAATGACTATTCCAGAAAGACGAAAACACTGCAGGAGCTCTAAGAAGCCTATTTGGATGAACAGAGAACTTCAAGAGGAACTAAGAAAGAAAAGGAAAATGTTCAGGAAGTGGACGGAAAGACAGAGCTCTAAAGAAGAGTACCTACAGGTTACTAGGCACTGTAGATCAATCATCAGAAAGGCCAAAGCTGAGAGTGAGCTAAGATTGGCCAGGGAAGCCCATTGTAACAAGAAAATATTTTCCAGTTGAGGAGCAAACGTAAAGTAAAGGAGGCAATAGGCCCACTGTTGGGTGCGGATGGACAAAGTCTAACGGAAGATGCAGAGAAAGCAGAAAGGCTTAGTGCCTATTTTACATCTGTTTTTTCCCACAGGTCAAAGTGTTTAGGCACATCTAGAGATGGCCGTAGCCAAAGGATAGTGTCTGGGTGGCAGGTTAACATGGATAGAGAGGTTGTCGAGAGGCATTTAGCTGCATTGGATGAGTTCAAATCCCCTGGTCCGGATGAAATGCACCCGAGAGTACTCAAAGAACTTTCCAGAGAACTTGCACAGCCCTTGTCCATCATCTTCGGAACCTCTTTAAGGACTGGAGATGTCCCGGAGGACTGGAAGAGAGCAAACGTTATTCCAATCTTCAAAAAAGGGAGGAAGGATGACCTGGGAAACTACAGACCAGTGAGTCTGACCTCTGTTGTGGGGAAGATAATGGAGCAGATATTAAAGGGAGCGATCTGCAAACATCTGGAGGACAATTTGGTGATCCAAGGAAGTCAGCATGGATTTGTCTCCAACAGGTCCTGCCAGACCAACCTAGTTTCCTTTGTTGACCAAGTAACAGGTTTGCTGGATCGGGGAAATTCGTTTGATGTCATTTACTTGGATTTTAATAAAGCTTTTGACAAGGTTCCCCATGATGTTCTGATGGATGAGTTGAAGGACTGCAATCTGGATTTTCAGATAAGTGGATAGGGAATTGGTTAGAGAACCGCACTCAAAGAGTTGTTGTCAATGGTGTTTCAGAAAAATGAAAAGCATGCCTACTGGATGGGGGATATACTTCTAGGTAACACTGTGTGTGAACGAGACCTCGGGGTACTTTTGGATTGTAAACTAAACATGAGCAGGCAGTGTGATGCAGCGGTAAAAAAGCCAAATGCCATTTTGGGCTGTATCAACAGAGGCATCACATAAAAATCACAAGATGTCATAGTCCCATTGTATACGGCACTGGTCAGACCACACTTGGAGTACTGTGTGCAGTTCTGGAGGCCTCACTTCAAGAAGGACGTCGATAAAATTGAAAGGGTACAGAGGAGAGCGACGAAGATGATCTGGGGGCAAGGGACCAAGCCCTATGAAGATAGGTTGAGGGACTTGGGAATGTTCAGCCTGGAGAAAAGGAGGCTGAGAGGGGACATGATAGCCCTCTTTAAGTATTTGAAAGGTTGTCACTTGGAGGAGGGCAGGATGCTGTTTCTGTTGGCTGCAGAGGAAAGGACACGCAGTAATGGGTTTAAACTTCAAGTACAACAATATAGGCTAGATATCAGGAAAAAATTTTCACAGTCAGAGTAGTTCAGCAGTGGAATAGGCTGCCTAAGGAGGTGGTGAGTTCCCCCTCACTGGCAGTCTTCAAGCAAAGGTTGGATACACACTTTTCTTGGATGCTTTAGGATGCTTAGGGCTGATCCTGCGTTGAGCAGGGGGTTGGATTAGATGGCCTGTATGGCCCCTTCCAACTCTATGATTCTATGATTCTATGAATCTCGGCGTTCCGCACACCTGTATTTGTAGTGGAATCCAGTAGCGTTTCATTCATTCCCCACAGGTTTCCGGTCTCGCAGGAATCGCTAGAAAGGAAGCGATTTTTTCTTGTGCTTGTTCCCGCCCCTGGCTGTCAATCAAACCAACAGCCAATGGGCGGTTGTTATCATGCTTCGGAAAAGCCCCTTTCCCTTTAAGCACAGGTTTAAAAACACACACACACACGTTGCAACGAATATGTGTTGATTCGTTGCAACGGAGAGATCCATCTACCTGGCATGTGAGCTGGTGATTCATCGTTACCACGCTCCCCTGAGTGAAAAAAAATCCCCCCCCCCTGCACGGGTGCGATTTTCGGCCAAAAATAAAAGGAACTTGAGGGATGTGGGGTAGTGAGCCTCACAGGGAAGCTGGCAACCCTGAGAGGAAGAGAGGAAGACTCTCTGTGTACAGCAGTCTTGACCTTAGTAAGGTTTTTTATACTGTTTTTTTTTTAATTTGCCAGCCCAAGGTTATTTGCCAGGCCAATAAGTCATTTGTTACTATATATCTCCAGTCATTTACTTGTTCTCTATTTACAGTTTCAGGCTGTAAATATTTATTTAGATTTTCCTGCACTTTCCAGACTCACAGGACTGATGCTGGTCTGCCTGTCTGCACCCCAGAATACAAACAGTTGCTGGTAAGGGCTGGCCATAGCCCATAGGCCAGGAGGGACACTCCTGCACAACTTCCTACCAACTGCAGGCAGAAATGTCTCCTTTGAAGGCTGGACTCGGAGGCATTGTACGATTTTGAAGTCCCACCTCCAACCCTCCAGGAATATTTCCAACCCAGGGGTAGCCAACCTACAGGTGTGGCCTGGAGAGCTCCTGGGATTACAGCTCACTTGCAGAGTATAAAGATCAGCTCCCCAGGCAGAAAGGGCTACTTTGGGCAGGGTTGTGGTAGAGAAGAAACATTTAAGGCTTCCCATACAGGTTGTTGTTGAATTGAAAGACTTGAGGCCTACTGCACAGGGTTGTTGTGCAGATGAAACAGGAGACAAAAAACAGTTTAATCTGCAGAATAACGCAGTGCAGTGGCCTCAAATCTGCAGAGAGTTGCAAAGAAGAAAGACACATGGCTTGGCTGTGTCTAACCTCCAGGCAGAGCAGTATTTTAAGTGAGAAGGGGCTTTTCTGTGGCCTCCCTGTTAGGCAACTGTTTGGCAGAAGGGGAAAGTCCCCCCCCCCCTCAAAAGGAAGGCCCTCAGGCTCCCCTGCGTTGCTCTTGGAAACGCCTCCCTCCCCTCAGTCAGGGCCTGTCAGAGGCTCCTTCGCAGCAGGCCTGAAGGGAGGGGGGAGGGGGAACACTCTGCAGCCTCCTGCCAGCTCTGTCAGGGCTCTGAGGCCATTTGCAGTCGGACATGACAGTTAGGACAGCCTTGGGGCGAATAGGGCTGGCACAACCTGTCCAAGCCTCTGTTCTCATCCCCCTTGGCAGCCCTGCTGACCTCCTCTCCCTGCAGTGGTCAGGAGCAGACTGGCAGCCAGACTGGGCTGGGTGAATGGAATTTTGGTCTGTCCTGGTGAGGGGCCAATAGGAAGGCACTTTGCGCGCCTCCCCATTGGCTGCTTGGCCTTGGATGGACACTCGGAGGGCCCAATCAGGAGCCGCGGGCCCTCTGAGTTTTTATCCTGGACAGGGCCCGCCCTAACTCCTCCCCAGGTGGCCTTACCCTTTTATTTAATAGGAGAAAGATGATGTAAAAGAGGCTTTTTCCCACTTAAAGCACACAAATATTTTTATAGGGCAAGGGTTACTTTCATGTTTGAATCCAGTTTTCATAAATGTTTAGCCTCATAAAAAGAAATTGAAGAAATCCAGCAGGGGAAAATAAACCCTACTGCCCCATCTTTGATTTGAGTTAATGTACACAACAATGCAATTAAAAAGGGCTTAGCATAAATTGGGTTTCCGAGTGAGTGATGGCTTGGATGGTGTTGACTAGATATGCAGCAAGTATCCCTTGGGTTAATGTTCACTCTCTTCCAATTCTCCTTAAACACATTACAAAGTTAATAAATATTTCGTTTGTTCTATCAGTCTCCCTGGCATCCTTTGAGGAAGAGCGTGGTTTCACGTAGGTCCTTCAGGTTTCCTTTCAAAAAAATTTCAATAACGTTCACTTGCATTGCCCAATTCTTTCCCCTCCCTCACCCCCCACCCCCCCAGGCTTCAGTGACTGCAGAAACTCTGCCCATGGCTGAAAAAGATCTTGGAAGTGACTCAATTAGTCTTTAAGGAAACAGTGATGAAACACTGGCAGAAGAAGCCTGACCACACACTCTCCTTGTGTAACCACCAGATCAGGAGCATGGCACCTACTTGAGGAGGAATTGATCATACGTTAGAGCAGGGGTAGTCAAACTGCGGCCCTCCAGATGTCCATGGACTACAATTCCCATGAGCCCCTGCCAGCGAATCCTGGCAGGGGCTCATGGGAATTGTAGTCCATGGACATCTGGAGGGCCGCAGTTTGACTACCTCTGCGTTAGAGTGAGTGACTCAGCATGCCTGGACAGTAGGGGGCACAATATCACTCTTAAGTGTGTGTAGGTGTTATCTTCTTGAGTGGGATCTCTCTCTCTCTTTTACCTTTTCTGCACTGGGGATTTGCCCCAACCCACTGTGCGTTCGATGGTGGGGCAGCTTCCCAGTTCCACATGATGTCATGGACAGGCTGGAACTGTCCCAGGCCTGGCCTGAATCAGACTCTCATTTGCCCTTGGGCAAGGCAACATGGATATATAAATTTAAAGGGAAGATAGAGTAAACCAGCTTGGAGTAGAGCCAGCTTGGTGTAGTGGTTAAGAGAGCCAAATTCTTATCTGGCGAGCTGGATTTGATTCCCTACTCCCCCACATGCAGCCAGCTGGGTTCGCCACGGCACTGAGAAAGCTGTTCTGACCAAGCAGTAATATCAGGGCTCTCTCAGCCTCACCCACTTCAAAGGGTATCTGTTGTGGGGAGAGGAAAGGCAAGGCAAATGTAAGCCACTTTGAGACTCCTTTGGGTAGAGAAAAGTGGTATATAAAAACCAACTCTTCTTCTTCAGTAATCTCAAGGCTCTTTCAGCCTCACCTCGCTCACAGGGTGTCTGTTGTGCATAGAGGAAAGAAAAGGCGATTGTAAACTGCTTTGAGACTCCTTCGGGTAGAGAAAAACAGCATCTAAGAACCAACTCTCCTTCTTCTTCAGTTATCTCAGGGCTCTCTCAGCCTCCCCTCCTTCACAGGGTGTCTGTTGTGCGGAGAGGAAAGGGAAGGCGAATGGAAGCTGCTTTGAGACTCCTTCGGGTAGAGAAAAGCGGCATATAAGAACCCACTCTTCTTCTTCTTCTTCAGTAATCTCAGAACTCTCTCAGCCTCACCTCCTCCAGAGGGTTTCTGTTGTGGGGAGAGGAAGAGCAAGGTAAGCCGCTTTGAGACTCCTTCGGGTAGAGAAAAGAAGGACCATTTCTGCATGGAGGGGTAAAACATGGGTTGCTTCCTGCTTGCAAACGGGTTTTTTGAAAACCTCGTGTTTGCAGCCCTTCTCATGGGAGGCCCTTCCCGCATTTTCATCTGCTTCGTTTCAGCTTTTTGCCTTCTGATGGGGCTCCAAGGGAAAACATGCCAAACTTCTCCCTCTACTCCTTTGCTTGTCTATTACAGCAAGCCACCAATCACAGCACAGCAGTTCTCTTGTGGACTGAAACTCCCCCTTATTGTTGTTAAGTGTGAAGTCATGTCCCATCGTGACCCCATTGACACTGATCCTCCAGGCCTTCCTGTCCTCTACCATTCCCCGGAGTCCATTTAAGTTTGCACCTACTGCTTCAGTGACTCCACCCAGCCACCTCATTCTTGGTCGTCCCCTTCTTCTTAGGGCTAATCCTGCGTTGAGCAGGAGGTTGGACTAGATGGCCTGTATGGCCCCTTCCAACTCTATGATTCTATGATTCTATGATTCTTTTGCCCTCAATCGCTCCCAGCATTAGGCTCTTCTCCAGGGAGTCCTTCCTTCTCATGAGGTGGCCAAAGTATTTGAGTTTCATCTTCAGGATCTGGCCTTCTAAGGAGCAGTCAGGGCTGATCTCCTCTAGGACTGACCGGTTTGTTAGCCTTGCAGTCCAAGAGACTCGGAAGAGTCTTCTCCAGCACCACAGTTCAAAAGCCTCAATTCTTTGACGCTCGGCCTTCCTTATGGTCCAACTTTCGCAGCCATACATTGTAACTGGGAATACAATAGCCTTGACTAGACGGACTTTTGTTGGCAGGGTGATGTCTCTGCTTTTTAGGATGCTGTCTAGATTTGCCATAGCTTTCTTCCTCAGGAGCAAGCGTCTTTTAATTTCATTGCTGAAGTCCCCATTCGCAGTGATCTTGGAGCCCAGGAAAATAAAATCTGTCACTACCTCCATTTCTTCCCCATCTATTTGCCAGGATTTGAGAGCGCCCAATGCCATGATCTTCGTTTACTTGATGTTGAGTTTCAAGCCAACTTTTGCACTCTCCTCCTTCACCCGCATCAACAGGCTCTTTAGTTCCTCTTCACTTTCTGCCATTAGAGTGGTATCATCTGCATATCTGAGGTTGTTGATATTTCTCCCTGCAATCTTGATCCCAATTTGTGACTCATCTAACCCCGCCTTTCTCATAATGTGCTCCGCATACAAGTTAAATAGCTAAGATGACAGTATACAGCCTTGCCGAACTCCTTTCTCAATTTTGAACCAATCAGTGATTCCATGCCCTGTTCTCACTGTTGATTCTTGACCTGCATATAGGTTTCTCAAGATACAAATAAGATGCTCTGGTATTCCCATCTCTTTAAGTACTTGCCACAATTTGTTGTGCTCCACACAATCAAAGGCTTTAGCATAGTCAAGGGCGTTGCCCTTCTTTGGGATTGGAATATAAACTGACCTTTTCCAATCCTGTGGCCATTGTTGAGTTTTACAAATTTGCTGGCATATTGAGTGTAGCACTTTTACTGCATCGTATTTTAAGATTTTGAATAGTTCAACTGGAATGCTGTCACCACCACTAGCTTTATTGTTGCTCAGACTTCCTAAGGCCCATTTCACATTCCAGGATGTCTGGCTCCAGGTCAATAACTACCCCATCGTGGTTATCAGGGATGTTAAGCTCGCTCTTGTATAGTTCCTCTGTATAATTGTGCTACCTTTTAAAAATCTCTTCTGCTTCTGTGAGGTCCCTACCATTTTGGTCCTTTATCATACCCATCTTTGCATGAAATGTTCTCTTCATATCTCCAATTTTCTTGAAAAGATCTCTGGTCCTCCCCATTCTATTGTTTTCTTCTATTTGTTTGCACTGTTCATTTAAAAAGGCATTCTTATCTCTTCTACCTAGTCTCTGGAATTCAGCGTTCTCCCTTCCCTTTCACTTCCCTTCTCTCCTTAGCTATTTGTAAAGCTTCCTCAGACAGCCATTTTGCTTTCTTGCATTTCTTTTTCTTTGGGATGGTTTTAGTTGCTACCTCTTGTACAATGCTGCGAACCTCCGCCCATAGTTCTTCAGAGTTCTTCAGGCACTCTGTCTATCAGAGCTAATTCCTTAAATCTATTTGTCATCTCTACTGTATATTCCTCAGGGATATGATTTAGTTCATACCTGAGTGGCCTATTGTTTTCCTCTACTTTCTTCAATTTAAGCCTAAATGCAAGCCTAAAACTCCCCCTACAGCCCCCAAATTAATTTTTTTTTAAAAAAGGCATATCCATGTTGCTATGCAGTAATCCCACGATACAGATGCATTTTTAATAAAAACCAATACTGTTGAGTTGCTATGGAGAAATGCCAGAATGATACAGTTCCCCCCCCCCCTCTTTTTTGGGGGGAGGGGATTCTTTTTGTTTAGGATTTTATTTCTGTTTGGGTGGATTTTCTGAGGCGCTGAACATGGTCCCTGGAGCCCAAAAAGACATCATGTGGAGGGGGTTCTAAAAACCATCAACATTCGAAGGCTGTCCAGGGGCAGATTCCTTGTGCAGAAATGGTCACGAAGAAGAAGAGTTGGTTCTTGTGCTGGGATTTGATGGTAGTGGTGCTTACAGCTTTGCCTGTTAAATAGGAGCCAAGTCAGAGTCTTATTCTCTACCCAAATTAGCCATTGTTTTTTCCTTGCAGCTGTACTGATTTATTTGTTGTTTATCTGGTACCAGCATTGTATGATATCTATTTGCAATGCTGTACTGAATTTTTATCTGCTGTGCTGTATTTTTAGAAAATGTTTTACTGCAGCTGCTCTTACTGCCTGCCTGCTGGATATTGATTACCATCAAGTTGATTTGCTTTTACCAAATCTTTCAGCATTTCTTTTTCTGGGAGATGATTCTTCTGCTGGGAGATGATTCTAAATAGCAATAAACTAAATACTTGTGAGTGGAACAGGAGAATGCATAGAGACACTTTTAATTGATGGTGTTCAGATTAGTTGCCACTACATTTAACTTATGCATAAGCTTTAAGCATATTTTGGAGGCACTACTGATGTGTCACTTCTCTACATTGGTCTAATTTTACAGAATTCCAAATTTCATTTGGAAGCTACAACTTGGGTCAACCTGAGAGCAAGGCAGATGCTCCGGGATAGGGTGGGCACCTCATGGGTTGACAGTAGCAACCTTATACAAACCCAATTGGGGGGGCAAGGCTAGTATGGGGTTAAGAGAGCAATAAAGCTCAGAGGAGTGTGGGGCAGGATGAGCTGGCCCAACTCAAGCCTTCATTTGCCCCATGGCAAGGGAACATGGATATATGTTTTTGCCCTGGGCAGCGATAGGGCCTATGTCAGGCCATGGCTGTCTGGAAGGGGAGAGACGGACTGTTCTGGCCTGGCTCCTCCCCATCCTCACCTGGGTATGGCATCCCAGAAGGGACAAAAAAATGTCCGAGGTGGCTCCACTGGGCTATACAGTGCAGCAAAGCTGCCTGGAGCATTTCTTTGTTTTAAAACACAGTATTACGTTGTACAGAATACTACATTCTTAAACAAAACAAAAGCCCCCCCCCCCCCATCACCCTGCAGTTCAGCAGAACTTCACCACCCTCCTGCCATGCAAGAGTACAAATCAGGGGCGGGCGAGGTACAGCAGGCCAAATGCTCCCCTGTGAAGGAGCCAGAAGAGGAGGGGCAACCTGATTTGGCTCAGACATACGGAGGCAGCCCGGCATGGAGCCTCCCGTGTGGTAAAGGTCCCTGTGAAGCAAATGTGGCCAGGAAAGCTCTGAGAGAATGGGAACGGGCCCAAGGTCAGCCAGCCGGCTCCATGCACCAGACCTGGTTCTCCAGATTAGAGGCTGTCATTTTTAACCACTGCACCAAGCTGGCTTCTTGCTTCTTTTCATATTCCGCATTAGCACACTTTAAAAACAAAAACCTTTCATAAATTTGCAGCATAATGAAGGTTATATTTATTTCGAGAACTCGGTATAAAATAGCTAGTGACTGATATTGTTGTACATGAGGCAAATTACACTTTCATGAAATGCTCTAGACCCCTTTGCTAATGGCAACTCATGCCTCCCAAACTGAATAAATAAAAAAAGTAATTCATCGGTTACTAACAGCAAGATCTATTTTTTTTTAAATTTAATACAAAGAACTTAGATCTTATTCCTGCCAGAGCATTTTAAAAGAGTTCAGGACAATAGGTTCAACATAGTCAGAGGGAATTGGGGCTGTCCAAGAGTGGGTCCAAGTGGAACTCAATTTCGTTCCCAAAAACTCTGTCATGCCTTCTCAAAACCTCTAAAGCAGGGGTAGTCAAACTGCGGCCCTCCAGATGTCCTGAATGCTGGCAGGGGGCTCCTGGGAATTGTAGTCCATGGACATCTGGAGGGCCGCAGTTTGACTACCCGTGCTCTAAAGAATTAGTGTCTATTGAATAGGGGGTTCAACAAGGCACGGAGTCACCTGTGTACCAAAACATCAGCTCTTTATTCATTGCATACAACTGAACTGAAACAACAGCCCACCATCCAAACCTATATACAGTCCAGAGGTTCACACCAAAGCATGAGATTGGCCCTAAGTTAGTCTCCTGATTGGTCAATTATAACAACCAATAGCAGGCTGGATCCTGCGAGCTAGCCAGTGGTATTTACACATCCCCAATGCTAGCATTAGGATCTAATCTCTTGATCTCTGTTGCACTGCATAACCCTCCCCTCTTAAGTACGTTTCCTCCAAGTGGCGTATAAAGTCCTGCAGGTAGAGGGGCCATGTCTGGGTCTGTTGCTGGGGCTGGAGTGGCATTCTTGGGCGTCATGGCTTGTTCCACCAGTTCCGTGATGTTCGTGCTTGGGGTAGCAGGTTGCGACTCTGGATTCTCAGGATCTAGAACCTCTGTTTACAGGGCCACTGCTGACACTTGACTAGAGTCAGCAGTGGCTGGCAAGCATCACTTCTTCTAGTCCACATGCTGATAAGAGACGGGAACAGTGACGTAGACTGGCTGTCCTGGAGTGAAGGAGTGGGGTGCTGAGCCAATGTGAGATGGGGGTGGATCCGAACCAGAGTCGTAGTCAGCCAGTGGTCGATCAGTAGTTCGGCTGGGCTCCAGCCAGTTGCCAAACAGGGTATGATGTGCTGCTGGAGCAGGAACTCCACAGGCCTCTGTGACCAGTCAGCCTGAAGGATTCTGGTCAATGTCTCCTTCATGGGCTGGACCACTGTCTTGGCCTGGCAGTTGGTGGATGAGTGGAAAGGCCCTGACATGACATGCTGGAACAGGTTAGATTTCATGAGTGTGTGTTAGATCAGACCCCTCACTCCCACTGGAAGAGCTTTTTGACCCATGTGCTAAACGGGGACAGGGGGGGGATTAGAATTCTTATTGATCACCATCTAGTTAATGTGTTAAGGGGTGTTTTAGGGGCTTTTACTGTGCTTTTAAGAGCCTCTTGTGGCGCAGAGTGGTAAGGCAGCCATCTGAAAGCTCTGCCCATGAGGCTGGGAGTTCAATCCCAGCAGCCGGCTCAAGGTTGACTCAGCCTTCCATCCTTCTGAGGTCAGTAAAATGAGTACCCAGCTTGCTGGGGGGTAAGCGGTAATGACTGGGGAAGGCACTGGCAAACCACCCCGTATTGAGTCTGCCATGAAAACGCTGGAGGGCGTCACCCCAAGGGTCAGACATGACCCAGTGCTTGCACAGGGGATACCTTTACCTTTACCTTTTTACTGTGCTTTTGTTGTTATTGTAAACTGACGCGAGTCTCTGGAGAGTGGCGGTATATAAGTTTTAAAATATAAATACACAAACAAACTTCTGGAATTCTGACCATGTGAACTGGGCCCCATTGTCTGACACAGTCGTGTTCGGCAGTCTGTGGGACACGGCCTTGATGATGACCCGAGACAACATGGTGGTGACCAGCATGACCTCCAGCCACTTGGAGTGCAGGTCCATCATCATGAAGAATGCCTGGAATGTCCCTGCAAAGTCAACATGTCTTGTCAACAGCATTGTCTCCCAGGGTTGCACCAGGCCTTGCTTGTCTGGCAGGTTTGGCAGTGTGCAATTTCTTTGTCCATGCCTGGTCGTCAGATGTAGCTGTGCGCTAACCCCTTCATATGCACGATGCCCAGGAGGCATTTATGCAGGGTCTCCAATACCTGCAGCCTCAGCCTTGCGGCTCCCCCACATCAGGCAGCCATTGTGGACTGAGAGCTCATACTGCCAGGACTGCCAGGCCCCAGCCAGCTGCAACCTCATCAGATTCCGAGGAAGAAGCAGTGTGGAATGTTCTGCCAGGAAAAGCACTGGAGCCACAGGAACCACCAGCAGACTCAGAACTGGCCAAGGAGCCCAGGTCAGAATCTGAACAGGGTACAAGCACTCAGCCTCTGGACACCTGGCTGGAGACAGAAGCACCAGCTGGTTCTCCAGCCTCGTCTCCCAAGCCCAGAGAACAACGGCATGGCAAGCAATGTCTCATGTTACTGAAGAGATGGGGCACTAATTCTCAGACAAACCTCTGCCACAGGTTTGCTATGAGAGTCAAATGAAGAGTGGGAGCACCATGCATGATTATGATATGGATTATTATTATTGGATGCTGCCCTGAATGCCTTGAAGGAAGGGCTGTATAAAAATATATATTTCCATATCCCAATCAGAAACTTGTGAGTTGGGTCACACATGATCCAAGACAATTCCTAATTCCTAAATTAGTCCAAAGGGAGGACATGCCTACCTGCATTCTACCTGGGGCCAGATTAAGGCCAACTGATGCCCTAAATTCAGCCCAGTCAGGATGCCCTTTGGCTCTCCCATTGCCTGACAAGACGCTAAGACTCAATGGGTGCTGAAGGTGAAAACAAAGGTTAAAAGAATAATTTTTCTTCCAGGCCATCCCCCAGGCCAGACACCACAACTCTATTAAACTTTTTTTTTTTAAGGATTGAACACTAAGCAATATAAGCCAGCCCCCCTTCGAGAAGCCCCCTCCCTTGGTCCCTGAAGGCCCCCTGGCTTCTTTTGTTTAATGGTTAATCCAGGGCTGATTTTATTGCTTCACGGAGCAGCCAAGGAATGCTTCCTCCGGATTTTTCACAGCCACTTAAATTATGTTGGTGAAGAGGTCCTTGGTCACAAGGGAAGCTTCAAACTTTGCTAAGTGGAGTGCAAGCACAGGGGCTGCTATTCTCTGCAATTATTTACATCCTGTTTCCTAGACATATTGCTCATCGTGATTATAACTAAAGGATAAAAAAAACCCAAACTGAAATAGAAATGTAACCTACACCAAACAATGCAAAACAAGGTAAAGGAAATCGTAAGGTGGAGATATTAGTTCAATGCTCTAAAACAGGGGTAGTCAAACTGGCCCTCCAGATGTCCATGGACTACAATTCCCATGAGCCCCTGCCAGCATTTGCTGTCAGGGGCTCATGGGAATTGTAGTCCGCAGACATCTGGAGGGCCGCGGTTTGACTACCTCTGCTCTAAAATAAAGTGCCCCTCTGATGCTTGCTGAAGGGGCGGGATGGTGCTGGATCATGGCCAAGGTAAGGCTGTTCATGTACACCAATAGCCTCGAAAACAATTCCAGCCTTCTGTGTCTGCCCCTCACCCTGACGTTTATAACAAAATGCTTAAAGATCTTCTTCTGGCCTCCCTGCCCAAAATATCAGCCGTATCAACCACCCTCCCCATCGACCATCAAACAGGCTTCGATGAACTCTGTCGTCAGCAAGAGGCAGGTGGCCTTTTAGAATGAATTCAATTTTAAAATGGAATATAAATTTTATTTTATTTTTTCACTGCCTGGAGGAGTCCCAGAACAGCTTACAAACCCCTTTCCTTTCCTCTCCCCACAAAAGAAGTAGAACATCTCTAAGAGAACTGGGACTGGCCCAAGGTCACCCAGCTGGCTGCATGTGGAGGAGGAGTGGGGAATCAAACCTCACTCACCAGATTAGAGTCTAGGGCCTAGAAATCTTCAGATCAGATCAATACTGAACTACAAACTCTTTCTGCCATCATGCTGGCTAGGATTTTGGTATTAACTATTTTGTATTTTACTTTTTCGTATCATTTTTATTGTTACCTACCCTGAGCCATATACATGAAACATTACATTACATTATTTAATCTTTTTATAGACGGCTTTCTCAACAGGGGATTCTATGAAAATAATTAATTAATTTTTAAATTAATTAAAAAAAATATATGGTGATGACTATATATAGTCTTGTTGACCCAACCCATCCCAAAACGGCCAATGATGGGCCTGGAAGGGGTGAAAAGGGGAGAACCATTTGTGCTAGCACACATGCACCACGGCTCTTGCTGAAAACCTAGGGCCTTTCCGCACAAGGACCAATGTTGCCAATTGCTTTCACAAAGCGGAAACGCTATTTTAAATAGTGGAATCTCGGCGTTCCGCATACCTGCCTTTGTAGTGGAATCCAGTAGTGTTTCATTCGTTCCCCAAAGGTTTCTGGTCTCGCAAAAATCGCTAGAAAGGAAGCGATTTTTTCTGTGCATGTTCCCACCCCTGGCCGTCAATCAAACAAACAGCCAATGGGCGGTTGTTATCATGCTCCCGAAAAGCCCCTTTCCTTTAAGCACAGGTTTTTAAAAAAATAACACACACGTTGCAACAAATATGCCTTGATTCTTCCTAAGGTAGAGACCCATCTAGCAGGCATGTGAGCTGGCGAGTCATCGTTACCACGCTCCCCTGAGTGAAAAAAAATCCCCCCCCCATGGGTGCGATTTTTGGGCAAAAATAAAGGGAACTTGCAAATAGAGGGCTGTGTTGTGCTTGGGGACTTAGGGGAGCTTTAAAGCACTTCTGTGGAGGGACTGTAGCCGGAGAAGCCCCGCTGGGTGAATGAAGCCTCGCTGGTTCGTTGCTTTCCCCGCTCGCTCCAAGGGAAAAAAAATGGCGATTGCTTCACTGGAAGTTCGGAGGAGAGAGCCAGGGGGAGGGACTTTGTTGCAGCCGCCACATTAAGAACGCACAGGTCTTTTTCGCAAGTGTTGCAGGTTGTTGGCAGGAGTGTAGCGATTTTCTGAGGGTGAATCCACTTTTCTGGATTCACCGGAAATCGCTACAACGAAGCGATTTTAGCGCTAGTGTTGCAGGACTGTTGCAGATTGTGTGCGATGTCATGAGGAACGGCAAATTAGTAGCGTTTACCATTTGCTACTAATTGAACTCTGCTACATTGAACTCATGCGGAATGGCCCATAGAGTTTCCTATTAGGCCTATGATACTTGCCATCCCACCACCCATGCTGAGGCCTAACACTGCCAAGAGGCGCCTGGTATTTAACTTCCCTGCAGCAGCTATGCAATACTTTGGCTGGGATGTTCCCACTTACGGGTCCCCCAGTGAGGAGGCTGAAATGGCCAAGAGCTCCACTACTGCAGAGGTAAATGGCTAGGCGCTTAGAATTAAGGACACCAACAATAAACAAAGGGTGGCAACACGTTCCCTCTGAGGACAGGTTGAATAGCCTGGTGATTTTCACTTTAGAAAAAATAATTACATAAGAGCAGGGCATAGGATTTCCAACCTCCAGGAGGGCCTAGGGATCTCCAGATCAGTTCTCCAAGAGAAAATGGCTGTTTTAGAGCAGGGGTAGTCAAACTTCGGCCCTCCAGATGTCCATGGACTACAATTCCCACGAGCCCCCTGCCAGCATTCGCTGGCAGGGGCTCCTGGGAATTCTAGTCCATGGACATCTGGAGGGCCGCAGTTTGACTACCCCTGCTTTAGAGGGTGGACTGCATGGCACTGAACAGGTCCCTCTCTTCTTCGAACCCCACCCTCCCTGGGCTTCGCCCCCCTAAGCGCCAAGTGTTTCCCAATCCAGACCTGGGTACCCTCTGCCCTCTGCTTTGTGGGATTCTGGGTTATTGGATTCTGCCATTATAGGAATCAAGAGGAGTAACTCTGCATAGGACTATGCCGTTAATGTGCCACTGATCTAATCCAGCATGACTATGCTTATGTTCTTTGTTACGATGTAAAGATGAATCAGCCTTACAAGGAAAATGTCCACCTATTTCTAATGTCAGTACTTGTTTGCAGAACGACAAACCCTTTCTGCATTTCACAGCTCCAGTGGCCCATGGAATCCTTGTTTTCTTTGCTGACTGGCAGGCAGTCGATTCAAAATGATTTTTGTGTTTGATCCAGAAAAGGGCTCATGAATGAATGTTAGAATAGCTGTGTTCCTTTCATTCAGCCATCTTTTCAGTTTGTGCTTTCAATTATGTACATTTATTTGTTAGCACATCACATCTGAAAGGAATCCGCTTTTAGTCTTGTAAGGAATCAAAGATTTGCAGCGTCTAGATAAGAAAGCTTATTCCGTTTCAAGTATAATTTGCACATGAACCTTTCATTTTCTGATGTCTTCAAAGCTACTTGGGGGCTTTCAATCTACTGCTCGCAGGAGAATATTCTTTTTAAAAATCAGTTACACATCATCACAATTTTTGGAGTAGAAAACTCATATTCCAAAATGTGAGGGAGGGGAGACTGAGAGCGCCCTGATATTACTGAAGAAGAAGAGTTGGTTCTTATATGCCACTTTTCTCTACCGAAAGGAATCTCAAAGAGGCTTACAATCGCCTTCCCGTCCTCTCCCCACAACAGACACCCTATATACAAGTAATTCTTTACCTAAACCCAAAGCAAAGGAGGTAAAATAATTCTTAATTCTTATAAAGTTCTTAATTCTTATAAAAGGTTAAATACTGAATACAATTTTAGTGTTATATTGTCAATTTCAAATTTAATAATCCCCCCTTTTAAATTTCAGAGAATAACAAGTGGCTGTGTTTCTCCATTTATGATTGATTTTATATGTGTAATCTTATGTTTTCTACTGGTTGGTCTGTGACAGTAAATGAAATTAAATAAAATTGAACTGGCTGTGAAAAATATATAATACTCTCTGAATGTGTACAATAAAACAAAATCAGTAATATCAGGGCTCTGTTGTGAGGCGAGGAAAGGGAAAGCGACTGGAAGCCGCTTCGAGACTTCTTCGGGTAGAGAAAAGTGGCATATAAGAACCAGCTCTTCTTCTTCTTCAGTAATATCAGGGCTCTCTCAGCCTCACCCACCTCACAGGGTGTCTGTTGTGGGGAGAAGAAAGGGAAGGTGACTGTAAGCCACTTTGAGACTCCTGTTAGAGAAAAGTAGCCTCTAGGAACCAACTCTTATTCAGTAATATCAGGGCTCCCTCAGTCTCACCTCCTTCACAGAGGGACTGTTGTGGGGAGAGGAAAGGGAAGGTGACTGTAAACCACTTTGAGATTCCTTTGAGTAAAGAAAAGCGGCATATAAGAACCAACTCTTCTTCTTCTTCTTCTTCTTCTTCTTCTTCTTCTTCTTCTTCTTCTTCTTCTTCTTCTTCTTCTCCTTCTTCAGTAATATCAGGGCTCTCTCAGCCTCACCTCCCTTGCAGGGTGTGTTGTGGGGAGAGGAAAGGGAAGGCGATTGTAAGTCGCTTTGAGACTCCTTCGGGTAGAGAAAAGTGGCATATAAGAACCAGCCAGTTTGGTGTAGTGGTTAGGAGTGCAGACTTCTAATCTGGCATGCTAGATTGTGCCACGACATCTGATTATTTGATAGCCGACCTAAATAGCTTCCACTGAGTAGATCAGGCTCCCGGAACAGGTAAGGAAGGCCTATTTGCTGGAACTTTTCGAGAAACGCTGCAAGGTGGCATTGTCACCAGGGCAATGGGGTTCCACGGTGTTTAAGGAGTGTTTTTGTGATGCTGGATGTGCTTTGTTTAAATCTTGGTGTTTTCTAAGGTTGTAAGCATGCGATCTGATATTAAGTAGTGCTGATTTTCTGTTTGTTCAACCAAGTAGCTGACAATTGTACTGTACTGTTTAGATATTGATTATCAGAACACTGTCGCTGGAGCATGCACAACATGCTCTCCCATCTTTTTCAAAATCTGTCTTCCGGGAAGGAGGATCCCGGGGTATTTAATGTCCTTAACATCTCCTTCCTTGAAACTATTTTTTATGCTTGCAAGACTAAACCTCCTACCGACAGCAGTGAGTAAAGGTCACTATGCCAAAATCCCATACGCCGACAGACTTTGTACATGTTCGTTAAAGAAACCTGAGTTGGTGGAACATGTTCTGCTCTTTTGTGAGCAGCACAACGATCTTAGAGAACAGCCCATAAATCCTCTCATGAGGGAGAACAAGATTCACAAACCCACGATAATAGTGGATTTTCTCTTATTGGATCAAAACCATCAAGTAACCGAAGCTGTTGCAAAATTCCTCCATAGGATTTTCTTCAAATGAATTGGGAATTGAAAAACTTTGTCTTTCATCACAAATGCTTTGTTATGATTATGCCAGTCAAGGTGCTTTGACTTGGTACTCTGGCTTGTATGCCAATAAAGGCTATGCTATACAGCAGTGGTCCCCAACCCGCGGGCCGTGGCCTGGTGCTGGGCCGCGAAGGCCTTGGTGCCGGGCCGCGGCTCCCTCTCTCCGCTCCCGCAGTAAAAAACTTTCCAGGCCGCAAGCTTGCGGCCCGGGAAGCTTCTTACTGCGGGAGGGAGGAGAGGGAATCAGGGCTGCGCATTGCACATGCATAGCCGGGCCGCACATGCGCCATGCGCGGCCGGAATTGCGCATGCGCGATTCCGGCCATGCAGGCGCAATGCACAGGCACGCATGCACAGCATGCACGGGCGGACAGTTTCCCTGCTGGTCCCCAGCCTCAAAAAGGTTGGGGACCACTGCTATACAATGCTTTGCTCTGGACAAGACTATTGTCAGGACAGAATATGGAGAAACAGAATGGAATCCAATTGGACAAGGAAGTCTTTTATTGCCCCGTCTCTTGAATTTTAATCCAGAGCATATTGTAAAGAAAGTTAAATTAGATTTTGATGAATGTGGAGTGAAAACTGATGGAAGGAATATTAACAATAAGAGATATGTGGATGACACAAAATTGCTATTAGAGAATAGTGATAGGACTTGACACTAATGCTGATGACGGTTAAAGCAAGAAGTGCCAAAGCAGGATCACAGCTGAATGTCAAGAAA
This sequence comes from Paroedura picta, assembly GCF_049243985.1. Lineage (NCBI taxonomy): Eukaryota > Metazoa > Chordata > Lepidosauria > Squamata > Gekkonidae > Paroedura > Paroedura picta. Next base: position 13,445,660 of record NC_135378.1, read on the forward strand.
AGTAATGACCCCTGGGGGATTCCCTGTTGCCATGGCGTGTGTTCATATTTAGCTCAACTACGTTCCTACGTCTGATGTCAAGCAAATGTTCCCTTTCCCGGCAGTTTTGTAAATGGCTGCTACTAAATTTATCTCTGAGTCATCACTGTGTACCTGGGGCTGGAAATTAAATTGCGTTGTCAGCTTAACCTTTGAAGCGCTCTTTCTGCATCACTCAGAGGAAGCCAGCAGAGGCTGCTCTAGCAGGGGAGGAGAGCCCGGGCTAGAGTGCTGCAATGGGCTTGCTGTTGAGCAGCCCTTGAAGAGTGTTCAGGCACTTCAGGAGAGCACAGCTGTTCTGCTCGCCATGAGGTCTGGCCACGGAGAGGGCACGGCACAGGGCTGAGTGCTTTGGTGTCCATAGTGGCTGTTCACTCCCAATGCAGCCAGTGCCGCATCGCAGGAGGGGAGGCACGGGCATCGGCATGCCGGCAGACGCACACATGCAGGCATGGAGCTCACACCTCCCCCCTCCCACTTTGAGACTCCTTCTGGTAGAGAAAAGCGGCATATAAGAACCAACTCTTCTTCTTCTTCTTCTTCAGTAATATCAGGGCTCTCTCAGCCTCACCTCCCTCACAGGGGGTCTGTTATGGGGAGAGGAAAGGGAAAGTGACTGTAAGCCTCTTTGAGGCTCCTTCGGATAGAGAAAAGCGGCATATAAGAACCAACTCTTCTTCTTCTTATTCAGTAATCTCAGGGCTCTCTCAGCCTCACCTCCCTCACGGGGGGTCTGTTATGGGGAGAGGAAAGGGAAAGTGACTGTAAGCCTCTTTGAGACTCCTTCGGGTAGAGAAAAGCGGCATATAAGAACCAACTCTTCTTCTTCAGTAATATCAGGGCTCTCTCAGCCCCACCGAACTCACAGGGTGTTTGTTATGGGGAGAGGAAAGGGAAGGCCATTGTAAGCCACTTTGAGTCTCCTTCAGGTAGAGAAAAGCAGCATATAAGAACCAACTCTTCTTCTTGGTTTTGGTGCTGGAGGTCCCTCACTGTGGGATAATTAGGCTTTGGACAGTGGTGCAGCATAGGTCTGCTCAGAGGATAGAGTTCCCTGACTGTAGGTGGTGGTTCAAACCTCATTTTCTCATGCAGAAGGTATGGAGCCTTTTTCTGGTGCTCCAAATAGAAGCGTCTTTTTCTAGTGCCAGCGTTTGACCTAGAACCACTGTCTGTCTCTATTCAGAGGACAGTCTCCAGAGTGTAGAGCAGTGTCATTTGGCAGCCCAAAGATTGTTTAGGAGCCCAGCCTGGCCCCACTATCTGCCTGTGTGATGGTCCTAGGTGCATCCCACTTTGGAGCAGCTGGCAAGGAATGAGCATCTGTCCTCTCAGTTTCCCTGAGGCAACAAGTCTTCCTTCGATGAGGTGGCTTCTGTGTCACAGTCTCAGAGTTCACCACTCCAAAATGTTGATTCTTTCCTCTACTCACAGATCTTGGTTCATTTCTATGCTTCAGCTCTCATGTGCTGACCTGTATATCACCACATAGCACCCTTTTGCCACTGTATCCCCCTTCCCTGCTGCTTCCTTTTTCTGGTTCCTGAGCTGCTCCTATTTCTTCATTTTATTTTAAACATTTATGAGCCACCTTTCTGCCTCGTGGAACTCAAGGTGGCTTACAATATTCGTAGAACTTCAGAAAAGCACAGTCAAGACAATAATGATAAAACCTATACAAGCCACAGAAGCAAAGTCAGAGCCCTATGGCCTTATACCTTCTTTTTCTACTTTCCACTTCCCAGCCAACAAACGTTTCCTTGTTCCCCTGTCTTCAGCTTTCCCTCCTCCTTCGCTACCTGTCATAGTCTTCCTTGAAAAGTTTGGCTCCATTGCGTGGTGGCTGCCAGCCCAGGGCAGAGTCTGGTCATGTGGTGGCTGCAGCTGTTGTCCACACAGGCTTTAGGGTCCAGAGCCACCCCCTGCGGAGTCTTCAGAAGTTGCTCCTGGACCTTTGATGGGCGAGGCCTCCTTCATCAGGGGAACAGTAATTGGGGCAGGAACCTTTCTGGGGCCCCCGCCTCCCATCGACTCCTGCCTCCTCACCCTTTTACTTTACAGGAATCCAGGCTAGGAATGTTCTGTAATACTGCTGTGGTTGCCAAGCAACCCCCAACAGCCACAGAATCCCGAGGTCATCCTTCAAGCGACAGGTGTGGCTTCTGTTCTTTCGGGGAGTTTTCATTCCAGGACTTAGTGCTTCCCTTGGGTTTTTACCCTGCAAACTTGAGTCTACTGGAGGTCATAGTAGAACAGCAAAATGGAATTAGGGACAGACTGGGAGTGGGGTGGGAATTTCTGTTCAAACTTGAAGACTCCCAGCCTGTGCCTACCTCCAGTTTGCTGTTCTACTATGACCCATTTGAGACCCAGATGTGTCTGATCCAAGGAGAGTTCCAGGCCCCTCCTGAGTAGGGATGCCAACCTGTAGGTGGGGCCCGGGGATCTCCCAGAATGACTGTTCAGCTCCAGTCTACAGAGATCAGTTCCCTGGGAGAAAATTGATGCTTTGGACACAAGACATTGTTTGAGGGTTCAGATGTCATTAGTGAAATGCATGAGCAATAGGGAAGTGTGGCAAAATGCCCCCGCCCCCTGCTATTTTAAAGGAACACAGTTTAAATCTCACCTCCTTTCAAATGTTAATAAGCAGGGATAGTAAAACTGCGGCCCTCCAGATGTCCATGGACTACAATTCCCAGGAGCCCCTGCCAGCGTTCGCTGGCAGGGGCTCCTGGGAATTGTAGTCCATGGACATCTGGAGGGCTGCAGTTTGACTACCCCTGGTTAATAAGCCTTGGAAAGAAACAGGCACCTGGGGGGTTGGAGGAGAACTTCTTCTTCCCAGACTTCCCAGCAAAGCGGGGCTTCCCGTAGTGGTGGGGAATAGGAAGATATATATATATGTTGCTGCCCAGAGGAAGAAGGGGTCTTTTGCCTGCTGACAATGGAAGTAGGAACCTGCTCTTAAGACAGTGGTCCTCAACCTTGGGGTCGAGACCCCCCTTGCGGGGGTCAAACAACCCTTTCACAGGGATCACGGCAGGGCAAGCAGCTTGGCCGGGGGGGGGGTGCCATCCATACAACAGCCTTGAAGGGTAGATCGAAATAGAGCATTCGTCTGTCTGGAGCAGCGGGAAAGAGTGAGATCAGCATGGCGAAACAAGAGGCAGAACTGAACTGAAAAACCCCAGGAAAAAAGAAAACATTTTATATACAATCATGTGCAATGGTTCCTCACCCCATTGGTCAGTTTCAGTTTAATTTCTGTGAAAGAACACTTGGATAATTTCATGGTTGGAGGTTACCACGACATGAGGAACTGTATTAAAGGGTTGCGGCATTAGGAAGGCTGAGAACCACTGGTTTAGAAGAACCTGGTAGAGAACCTGCCTACAGTGAGAAGAAGGATGTACTCTCAGAAATACCCAGAAGTGGGAACTACATAGCACACCTCCATTGCTACGGATTCTGCTAGCAAACTTTTCTTCAGACGCTTAACAGCTTCCCATGTTTTCTGTTTTACTCATAGAATCATAGACTCCTAGATCCTTTTCGCACATGCTACTGCCAAGACAAGTCTCCCCCATCTTATATTGGTGTGTTTGGTTTTTCCTACCTAAATGCAGAACTTTACATTTAATTGTTTAGCCCACTTCTCGAGCCTATCAAGATCATCCTGTATTCTGTTGCTGTCTTCAGTAATTGTCTTCCTTGCGAAGCCCATTTGCTTGCCTTTCCTATTTTTGTGTCTTCTCTCACCTCTCCTCTTCATGTTCCTTTTTTCGTTTTCAGCCATTACTATTTTTTTTAACTTTTCCAGTTCATAATAATTCTTGCTGATGTTGTCTATTTTTCTTTCTTGCAATCAAATCAAAGTACAGGTCTCTCATGTGAGGATTGCCCCCTGTAGACACTAACAAGACTCCTGATTGTAAAATCATTCTTTATTGGGTAGCGTTGAAGTGGCAACAAACACTCTCTTTGCTTGAACTGAGGAGGGGCCCTCAGTGCAGGTCCTACATTGCTTTTGGATCATCAACCCCCCCCCACCCCCCCCACACACACACACACAAGGCTTTGCCTTGAGATGCAGATGGTCGGTATGGCCACAGTGGAGGCTGGCCACTGATCAGGAGGTGGTAGGGCTAGCCCAGGTACCAGTCTGGCCCGAGGGAACATAGATTACAAAAGGTGTGGAATGTAGGGAGTCCAGCGAGGGGGAGAGATAACTAACCAGGGGGTGTGAGTTACGTGTAGAATTCTCCGGACAAAATGGCAGCCAACTTACTGTAAGCAAAAGGGGTGAGAAATCAAATCAAAACAGATTACATTACACATGGCAAATCCCACAGCATTTGGACATCTCGGAGAGCCCAGGATTTTTGACTCTTGCTTCAGCTCTAACCTTTCTTTCTCCTCCTTTTCCATTTCCGCCTTTTCTTTCTGAATCTTTCTTTCTAGTTTATCCATTAACTAGAAATTAAGCCCGCTGTATAAAAAATACAGTGGGTGCTAGCAGATGGGGAGGAAGAATGTAGGAAAGGAAGGTAGAAGAGGGAAGGAGGAATGGGAGGGAGAAAGGAGGGCAAGGGGTGGTTGAAGGGATGGCTAGAAGGGAGGAAAAAAGGAAAGGAGAAAGGAAGTAAGGTAGAAAGACAGGAAGCAAGTGAGAGGGAGAAACAAAGAGACAGGAAGGAGATTGAGAAAGAGAGGAAGTCAGAAAGAAGGAAGGAAGGAAGGCAGGGAGGTAGGTGGAATGGGATGGGACAGGTGTGTGTGTGAAGGGTCCAGTGGTCATGGGGACGAGGGGGGAAGATGGCGGTGTGTGTGTGGTTGTGCGCGGGGAAGTGTCGGCAGAGCGGTGGGGGATCACGGGGGCGAGGGAGGTGGGTGGGGGAAGAGCGCATTGGCTGTGTGTGCAGGGAAGCATCGGTGGAGCACTCATGGGGGGGCGAGGGGGGTTGGCTGGAGAAGAGCGTGTTGGTTGGTGACTGGGGATGTGTGTGTGGTTGTGTGTGGGGAAACACTGGCAGAGCGGTGGGGGATCAAGGGTCGCGGGGGAGATTGTGTGGGGGTGGCAGAAGAGCGCATTGGGTGGGTGGGTGCGGTGGGGAAGCAGCAGCGGAGCATGGCCCCCCCGAGGGGCAAATGAGACATTAGGCCGTGCGGCTGCTTACTACGGCGAGGCTGTCCCTTTGGCTGGTGCAAAGGCTGGCTGCTGCAGGCTGGCTGCGGGCGGCTTCCGGCCTTCAGGAGCGGCGAAGGGACAGGCCCAGCGCGCTGTTGACACAGCAGGGCTGTTCCTTGGCCACGGCCGAAGGCTCCCAGGGCCGGACTGGCTCCAGGTGGGCTGCGCAGCTCTGCCTGGTCGCGATCATCCTCCCGTTGCGCCTCCACCAGTGGCCACCTCCAGCAGGCTGGCCATGGCGGTTGTCTGGTTGGCGCAGTGTTCAGCGCGTGTGGAAGGTGGCGGAGTTGGGGGGGGTCGGGAGGCGCTTCACGCCTCCCAATATCAGCTCTGTACCAAGGGGCTGATTGGCCCCTTGGGGCCGGAATGGCAAGCGGAGGGCCCAATCGGCAGGCGCTTTCTCCTGTTGAAGGGGGTGTCTCTTTCCCCACTAGGTTAAGAATCATAGAATCATAGAGTTGGAAGGGGCCATCCAGGCCATCTAGTCCAACCCCCTGCTCAATGCAGGATCAGCCCAAAGCATCCTAAAGCATCCAAGAAAAGTGTGTATCCAACCTTTGCTGGAAGACTGCCAGTGAGGGGGAGCTCACCACCTCCTTAGGCAGCCCATTCCACTGCTGAACTACTCTGACTGTGAAAAATTTTTTCCTGATATCTAGCCTATATCGTTGTACTTGAAGTTTAAACCCATTACTGCGTGTCCTTTCCTCTGCAGCCAGCAGAAACAGCATCCTGCCCTCCTCCAAGTGACAACCTTTCAAATACTTAAAGAGGGCTATCATGTCCCCTCTCAACCTCCTTTTCTCCAGGCTGAACATTCCCAAGTCCCTCAACCTATCTTCATAGGGCTTGGTCCCTTGGCCCCAGATAATCTTCGTCGCTCTCCTCTGTACCCTTTCAATTTTATCGACGTCCCTCTTGAAATGAGGCCTCCAGAACTGTACACAGTACTCCAGGTGTGGTCTGACCGGTGCCGTATACAATGGGACTATGACATCTTGTGATTTTGATGTGATGCCCCTGTTAATACAGCCCAAAATGGCATTTGCCTTTTTTACCGCTGCATCACACTGCCTGCTCATGTTTAGTTTACAATCCACAAGTACCCCAAGGTCTCGTTCACACACAGTGCTACCTAGAAGCGTATCCCCCATCCAGTAGGCATGCTTTTCATTTTTCTGACCCAGATGCAGAACTTTACACTTATCTTTATTAAATTGCATCTTGTTCTCATTTGCCCATTTTTCCATTGTGTTCAGATCTCGTTGAACTCTGTCTCTATCTTCCGGAGTATTTGCCAGTCCTCCCAATTTGGTGCCATCTGCAAACTTGATGAGTAGTCCCTCCACCCCCTCATCTAGATCATTAATAAATATGTTAAAAAGTACCGGGCCGAGCACCGAGCCCTGAGGTACCCCGCTACTCACCTCTCTCCAGTCTGATGAAACACCATTGACAACAACTCTTTGAGTGCGGTTCTCTAACCAATTCCCTATCCACCTATCTGAAAATCCAGATTGCAGTCCTTCAACTTATCCATCAGAACATCATGGGGAACCTTGTCAAAAGCTTTACTAAAATCCAAGTAAATGACATCAACCGAATTTCCCCGATCCAGCAAACCTGTTACTTGGTCAAAAAAGGAAACCAGGTTGGTCTGGCAGGACCTGTTGGAGACAAATCCATGCTGACTTCCTTGGATCACCAAATTGTCCTCCAGATGTTTGCAGATCGCTCCCTTTAATATCTGCTCCATTATCTTCCCCAACACCCCTTTTTCTCTTGTCTCTCTGCATTCCCCAGTGCTTCCTGATTCCCAGTTATCCCTCCACTTGCTCACTGGCTCATGCCTGAGCGGGATAGCAATGGATAGAAATGGGAGCAATTTGGGACTGCGCCTAAAGAAGCAAATTTTAGTTTGTAAATGGACAGAAAAGTTGACCCTTTAAAAATACAAAACTGAACTCTGTAGTGCGGAAACAGTCACAGTCTGAGAAGATCTGGCCTGCTTCAGTCCCTGGGGTCCTCCCATTCATTTTAAGATTTAAAAAAACGACTCCTGCTTGTTCCTTTCACTGTGGCTAGACCGAGTTTCCTCTAAACTGGAAGGAAAATCCCCCCAAATCAACAAAATCCTGGAAGTTTTCCACGAGCTCTTTTATCATGTGCCTGCCCTATCTGTAAGGAGGAGGAGGATTTTTATACCCTGCTCTTCTCTACCTTAAGGATACTAATAGCAATTTACAATCACCTTTCTTTTCCCCAAAAGGGCCACCGTGTGAGGTAGGTGGTGCTGAGAAAGCTCTGAGTGAATTGTGATTGGCCAGGTCAGCCAGCCAACTTCATGTGAGAAAGCGGGAAATTAAACCTGGTTCTATCTCCAGATAAGAACCCACTTCTCCTAATCACTACCTCACACAAGCATTAACTACCTCGAACCCAGTCAAGTCAGTTCCCGGCCCCCAGACATATAGTGATACAATAACAAATCAAACAGCTGGAGAGAGCAAAACATGCAAAACAGGGAGACACCCCCCCCACCCTGAAGCAACAGGAATATCCAAGCAAGGAAAATGAGAATGATTGTACAATTGAGCAAATTCCCAGAATAAGGAGTATTTTATAGGGGTTTTATTGTATTTTATTGTTCTTATTCTGTTGTGAACCCCTGCGAGACCACTGGAAGAGTGGCTGTATAAAAATAAAAAACTAAATAAAATAAATAAGGGGCTTTCCGCACCGGGATCTTTGTAGCAAATTGGTTGCTGAATGAAAAATCACCATTTAAAATAGTGGAATTCGTCATTATGCATACCTGACTTTGTAGTGGAATCCAGTTGCGTTTCCATCATTTCCCACAAGCTTCCGGTCTCAGCAAAAATCGCTAGAAAGGAAGCGCTATTTCCAAGCTCGTCCCACCCCTGGCCGTCAAGCAGCCAATGGGCAGCCGTTAGCATGCTCCCAAACAGCCCCTTTCCCTTTAAGAAAGTTTTTTTTTTAAACACACCCATTGCAACGAATCTGTGTTGATTCGTTGCAACGGAGAGACCCATCCAGCTGGCAGGTGTGTTTGAGCTGTCGTTTAATCGTTGCCACGCTCCCTCCGAGTGAAAAAAAAAAATCCCCCCCCCCTCTCACGGGCCCGATTTTCGGCCGAAAACAGTGTAAAAAATAAAGGGAAAATACATCAGCAAACGGGCTTCTCTGTTGTTGGTGCTTAGTGACTCTGGGGAGGGACTGAAGCTGGGGAAGCCTCTAAACAGAGGCTCGTTGGTGCGTTTATCCCCGCTCGCTCGGAGAAAAAAAAATGGTGATCGCTTCGCCGGAAGATCAGAGGAGAGAGCCAGGGGGAGGGACTTTGTAGAAACCGCAACAATGTTAACGCACAGGTCTTTTTCGCTAGTGTTGCAGATTGGTTGCAGGAGTGTATCGCTTTCCGGAGGGTGAATCCACTTTTGGGGATTTCCCTGAAAGCACTACAACGAAGCGCTTTTTGCGGATCGGTTTCAGGTGTGTGGCAGATTGTCAATGACGTTGTGCATAACGGCAAATCAATAGCGTTTTCAATTGGCAACCATTGTGCGATTTTGAAGGCGTGCGAAAAGCCCCTAAATATTATGTGTATGGAACTGTTAAACTACAGTACTTGGATCAGGGGTAGGAGAGGCAAAACTGTAGGATTCTTCAGATGCCTGCATTTATATGGACAGGAATTGTCCGTGGCTTGGTATGCAATGCAACACTCAACCATGGCATTTTTAGTTTTCCAGTAAAGCTCAGCCAGCATGAGATAATGAAAGCTCATCTACGGTATTGTGAGCATCTCAGAATAGCAAGCAAGGATCAGGTGAACAAAGTATCTTCACTGCAGAACACCCCTCTGTCCTTCAGAGATAAGAGCAAAGCTTTTTAAGTTTAGGATGCCATTGGCACTTTCTGACTCAATATATCCTCAGTTATTCAATTTGGCTGCAGTACAAAGCAGTACTGATTGAGTCACATTGTCTAAACAACCTTCATTAATTCATGCTTACATTCTATGAGGCAACGGTAAAAATGTACTATACACCAGGGAGGGAACAAAGGAGGGCAGGCACAGGAGTTCTGGACTCTGTGTAAAGAGGGCTGAGTCTCTGACATGGAATAGAATAATCAGCTGAGAACATTTTGATCAATCTTAAAGGTACATTGGTAAATTCTGCTCATTATTTTAAAGTTCATTAAATCTGTAAAAACTAAACACCCCACCCACACCCCCATATATCGGAGGATGGCACAATCTTCCCTCCTTCTTAAGGTTTCCTTCCTTTTGAATAAAACCAATTCTTAAATAATAAAAAACATGGCTACAGTTTTGCAAGGTGCCATGAAGATGCGAATTATAGGAACAACTTTCTGTATATGAGTTCCCTGCATCTATTCTGTTGAGCCCTAACCAATATTGTCTTTGACCCTAATTTTTATTCTTTTACAGTTTTATATGCCAATAAAAGTTTTTTTTTTAATTCTCTTTCATATGCACATACTCACATGCACACGCACATGCAAGAATAGTGTTTACAACATGGGAGCTGCGCTAAAATTTGTAGGTGCTGGTTTTCATTTCTAGGAGCACAAGGTTGGTGTTGTTGTTAGGTGCGAAGTTGTGTCCAACCCATCGCGACCCCATGGACACAAGGAGGAATGCCCAAATCAGGACCTGAACAGACTTAAGCAAATCATTTTGAGTCCAATAATCTAGGCCTTACTGGATATCATGGTTGCCAGCCTCCCTGTGGTGTCCTGGAATTACAAAAGACCTCCAGATGACAAAGAACTGTTCCCTGGAGAAAATGGCTACTTTGGAAGGTGGACTCTATGGCATTGTACCTTCCCTCTGTGAACTCTTCTCCCCAAATCTCCAGGAATTTCCCATCCTGGAGCTGGCAGCTCTACTGGATTCATTCATTCATTCATTCATTCATTCATTCATTCATTCATTCATTCATTCATAATTAAATTTATATACCACCACTCCCAACAAGCTGGCTCATGGCAGTTCACAGTATAATATGATAAAAATACAGAATTCAATCCCTAAAAACATTGACAATATAATTCCCAATAATCTCAATATAGAACCATCAAATATCCTTAACCGCTGCTGCGGAGCGGATTAAATAAAAGGGTAAGAGCTACTGGGGAGGAGTTAGGGCGGGCCCTGTCCGGGATAAAAACTCGGAGGGTCCAATCAGGAGCCGCGAAGCTCCTCCTGATTGGGCCCTCCAAGTGTCCATCCAGGGCTAAGCCGCCCATTGGTTGCTTGGCCCAGCCTTGCCTGGCCCGGCCAGGGACTCACCGCGCAGACTGAGCAGGCAGCCCGCATGGTAAGTCCTCCGGCCCGGGCTTTCCTCCACCTAGGGTCAAGGCGGAGAAGGCAGATGCGGCGGGGCTCTTGCTGGGCCCGGCAGAAACCTGAGGCTGCCGGCTGGGTGGGCCCGGCAGAAGCCTGGAGCTGTTCCTTTCTGGCCCCAGCAGAAGCCTGGAGCTGTTCCTTTCCCACCCCCACTGGGAGGGCCCTGCGGTAGGTCGGGGCCTTCTCCCGGCTCCAGGAACAGACTCGCCATGTCACAGATGCTGCGAGGCTGCTCCTGGGGCCAGGAGAAGGCCCCGGGTCGCTGCCGGGGGGGGCCAGGAGAAGAAGCCCCCAGGAGCAGAAGCCGAGAGCGGCCGGGCGGGTGGGGGATGGCTTTCTGCCGGGCCCTGCAAGAGCATTGCTGCGTCGCTGACGCGGTGGGGTTCTTGCTGGGCCCAGTAGAAGCCTGGGGCTGCCGGCCAGGTGGGGGGGAGCGGGCTTCTGCCGGCCCCTGCAAGAGCCTCTCTGCATCGCAGACATGGCGGGGCTCTTGCAGGGCCTGGCAGATGCCTGGGGTTGCCGGGCGGACTTGCACAGCCGGCGATTGCCCTCCCCGGACCCAGGGGAGCCTTTCTCCCTGGAGGGGGGGGAGTTCGGGGGGGCAGCCCTTCCCACCCGCCCGGGTAGCGCTGCCAGGGTGGTTGGGAATGGCTAGCGCCCGCTGTATTTTTTTTACAGCGGGCTTAATTACTAGTGGTGGTATAATTGAAAATATAATTTCTTCCCCAACAACTCGGAGCCTATTTCTGTCAGTAGAATCATAGAATCATAGAGTTGGAAGGGGCCATACAGGCCATCTAGTCCAACCCCCTGCTCAACGCAGGATCAGCCCAAAGCATCCTAAAGCATCCAAGAAAAAGTAAGGATTCTGTTCTAAAAATTGGTGATAGAATAAATCAGGGGATGTCCAGAAATAGATCAGAAGTTCCAGACCAGATTACCTGGGCCAAAGCATTATGGTGTAAAGCCAGTTGAGGATACTGTTAACCCGCATTATGATGGCAGGCCTCCTAACTGACCTCATTCAGGAAGAAAGTCCAGATCCAGCCAGGCTGGGCATCTTCTTCATGCCACCTCAAGGGGATTAGAGATGTTTTCTTTAGGTATCTACTCTTTATGGTACACTGCAATAATATCATTGCTTCTCTTTTGCTTTGGTCTCCTGAAGCATCCGAGGAAGGAAAAATCAAAATGCCCCTCTCAGGTGATAACACTGATGTAGCTACATATTGTGGCTGTAGCTTACAAGTCAAACACATGTTAGCACTGGAAACTTGTAACAAATTTTGGTAATTTAATTTTTCCTTTAAACCATTCCTGTTTCATATTATTTTAGAGACCCTATCTTTACCAGTACTTATAGGTTCGCAATATTTTGTAATAATTATAGCACTGTTCTGTGTTTTTAAGTGTTTGTTCCTGGCTTGGAGCCGTAGATCAATAAATCTAATAAATGCCTTCTCGCCAACCAGCTCAGACTGATGATACGCTGATTTAGCATTCCAGGACTGCAGTGTGGTCCAGGAAGTCCCCGTGTGCTGGGCTTTGATAGGGGGCATTGAATGGATTTTCTCTGAGTCCTTTCGAGAGCCCCGCAGAAGTCTCCCTGTTTCCAACAAATCTGGCCAATTCAAAAATGATTTTGCATTTCCTTTCACTTGTTCCTAACAGTGAATGTCGTCGAATTTTTCAAGGCCAGAAAGAAAGAAGGAAAGAGGAGGAAATTCCTGCCTCTGCAGGAATCACACTGGGTAATGATGCGCATTGGCTGTCGCTGTGGGAACTTCTGTACCCCGTGGGCAACTCTTCCCTTGCCTGAACACATCACTGAATGATTAATGTCACCGCAGCCAGGCAGACAAGATTAAAAATCCCCAGGAGACCTTGTCGCGGTTCTTGCTCTCCCTCTTCAGCGTCTCGGCTGCTTCAAGGCAATGCCGTCCCCATCAAGCGTGGTGCGTCTTAATGATCGAAATGAAAACAACTCTGTTAGATCTTGGACACTAACATTTGGGGAGCAGAAGCAGTACCTCAAAGTGAGTGCTTGCATTTTGCCAAAAGTGGGTTACAAACAGCCAATAATTCAGCAGAAGGCTCTTGAGTATCTGATGTTCATTTCAGGTTGTGCCCTCCGGAACCACACTCTAAATAGGGATGCCAACCTCCAGGTTGCACCTGGAGATCTTCCGCTATGACAATTGGCCTCCCAGTGGCAGTGATCAGCTCCCCTGGAGAAAACGGCTGCTTTGGACTCAGTAGACCTATATCTTGCTGAGGTCCGTCCCCTTCCGCAAGCGCCATCCTCCAAAATCTCCAGATATTTCCCAGCCCAGAGCTGCAGGCCGAAAAGCAGCCACTCCATTACACACCACTGAGATTTTTCATCTCTCTCCCACTGCATAGTCAATTCTCTGTTTCCCAAAACAAAAACCAGCAGATGCTATTGGACATTAAAAGAGGATAAAAGATATATCTTGGAGCTTTGCGGTTTGATTTTATTATTGAAGTGGAACACATCTTCCGGCGCAGTGACTGGGACAGAAATGGGTATGGGCATGATGTCCGTAGCCCTGCCCAAGGAAGTGCACCAGAAGAGGCTGGGAGAGTTGTGGGGTGCCATGGCAGGAGGAGGCTGGGCCACTGCCACGCTGCATGGGGAGGCCTGGGCAGTTGCAGGGAAGCGCGGCAGCCGGGCAGGCCAGCACCACCACGAAGGGGGGGAGGGGGAGAGGGCAGGGACTCTGGGTGGTGCGGAGGCTTCTAGAGGCTGGGCCAGAGGCCGGAGGGCTCCTGGGGGCAGGGCAGCTGCCCTCCAGGCCTCCGGGGACCAGCGCACAGGTCATGATGCCAGTGCAGGCCCAGGTGCTGCCCTCAGGTCAGAGGAGGCAGGGGCACTCCTGGGAAAAGAGGTAAAGAGGGAGGAGGGAGGACTCTTTGTGTTCATGTTTGTGTGTGTGTATCTCTCGGGGGAAGGACCAGGAGCAGGTCCGGGAAGGAAGAGGGAAGGAGAGGGGACGGGGAAGTGGGGAGGGAAGGAGTTTACGTGTGTGTGTGTGTATTTGTGAGGGGGGAGAGAGGGGGGAGGTGGACAGATTAAAGAGTTCCAGAGCACGTATATATCCCACATACCTATAAGAGCCTGGGTGTCACTACTTCATTATTTTTTCTGAACACAATGAAGCCTTCATAACCTGGAATTTAAACTGCTAGAAGCCTCATTTGTAATCACATGCCTGCACAGGGACACAAGGAGATCTGATGGGCTTGTGTTGTTTTCCTGATTACCAAGAACTGACAATGAGACATTGTTCTCACAAATGGATGTTTTCATCATGCAGCAGATTATGTACCACGAATAATCAGAATGGCCATTTGGCTGTTTTTCCCCCATGAAAAAAGTAAATGAAGCCAGCATTACAGTCTTTTTGCTAATAGCTCAAGATGGGCTAGATGAAGAGAACAGTGACTCATAAAGCTCATGGCTTGCCACAAATTCTGTGAGGCTCTGCTGTAGGCAGTCTGGTTGCATCTGAAAGGCCTACAATGAATTTCTTTCCTCACACAGATCCGTTTCCACTGTGGATGCATTTTGCTGCCCTTCAGACTTGCTTCAGTCCAATAGAAGAATAATTATACTTTTTTCAGAAAATACAATTCAGAAAACACTCCAGCACATAGAAATGAATGTGCAGAAGTCCCCTGTAACCCCGGCACATTTTGCACAGGGCTGCAATGTGTATGGAGGAGTCCTCAGGCAGAAGCCGTATGGTGCTTCCTCAGTCTCATATCACTAAACTGAAAAGGGTTGGGGGGCATTTTCACTGATGTCCTAGAACAGTTGCATAGTAATGCCCTTCTTTACAAATTGGGGTGGTTTTCTCTTTGTGAGTTTCTAATTTGATCCTGCACACTGGTTTGTGATCTTGGCAGTGTTTAAAAGCTTGTCCTGTGTGGACTGTACTCCTCGATCATAGAGTCATAGAATCACGTGTTGGAAGGGACCTCCAGGGTAATCTTGTCTAACCCCCTCCTTTAGAACACAGGAAACTCACAACCACCTGGTCACCACAATGACCCCAATTCTATGTCCAGATGATGCTCCCCTCTTCAAAAACCCCAAAAACCCTGGCCAGTCTGGCCTGGAGGAAATTTGCCTCTGACCCCAAAGTGTAATGCCTATAAGGTCACAGTTTCCTTGCTCTATTAGGACTTCCTGCTTGTTTAATATACCCTGTGCATTAGTGTAGAGACATCATAATCCTTCAATTGTCTGTCCCAGGGTTTTAGTTTTTGAATTTACCTGTAAGTTAATGGTTCTCTAGAGCAGTGGTCCCCAACCTTTCTGAGGCTGGGGACCGGCAGGGCAGCGGCCCACGCCTGTGGCCCGCGCCTGCGCAAATGCGCCATGCGCGACCGAAATCGCGGATGCGCGGCACTTTTGCAGATGCACGCATGCACAAAAGTGCTGCACATGCACGATTTCGGCCACACATGGCGCATTCGCGCGATGCACAGGAGCGGCCCGCACAGGCACGATGCGCGGGCGCGGCCCTGATTCCCTCTCCTCGCCCTTCCGCAGTAAGAAGCTTCCCGGGCCGCAAGCTTGTGGCCTGGGAAGTTTTTTACTGCAGGGGGGGGCGGGGAGAGGGAGCTGCGGCCCGGCGCCATGGCCTTCGCGGCCCGGCACCGGGCCGCAGCCCGTACGTTGGGGACCACTGCTCTAGAGCCTCTTGTGGCGCAAAGTGCTAAGGCAGCAGACATGCAGTCTGAAAGCTCTGCCCATGAGGCTGGGAGTTCGATCCCAGCAGCCGGCTCAAGGTTGACTCAGCCTTCCGTCCTTCTGAGGTCAGTAAAATGAGTACCCAGCTTGCTGGGGAGTAAAGGGTAATGACTGGGGAAGGTACTGGCAAACCACCCCGTATTGAGTCTGCCATGAAAACGTTAGAGGGCGTCACCCCAAGGGTCAGACATGACCCGGTGCTTGCACAGGGGATACCTTTACTTTTACCTGATGGTTCTCTACCTAGATGGTGTACAGCTCTCAGTGATTCACAACGGCAGGAACCTGGTGTGATCCTGGATGCTTCCCTTACAATGGAAGCCCAGGTCACAAAGGTAGCGCAACTGGCATTCCACCACCTCCGCCAAGCCAAGCTACTAGTGCCCTGATTGGCCCCAGAACATCTAGCCACAGTGATCCACGCAACGGTCACCTCTAGACTGGACTTCTGCAACTCGCTCTACACAGGCCTACCCTTATCATTGATCTGGAAACTACAACTGGTGCAGAATGCTGCAGCCAGGATTCTCACTAACAAACATGTCAGTCCTCAACGAGGGCCAGAGCTTTTTCCATCCTGGCCCCCACCTGGTGGAACAAGCTCCATGGAGAGATCAGGGCCCTGCCAGAACTCCCACTATTCCGCAGGAACTCCGCACTATTCCTGCAAAAGGGACCTTCTCCACCAGGCATTTGCTTGAGGCCGACTGACCAAACAACATCTGCTGGTCCCCCCTCAGATACCCTGCTCCATGACTGGATATACTGACCTACCTAAGGGTCTCAAAGTTCCTGTTCCTGTTAAAATATTGTTCTAGTTGATATGTTATGGTCTGTACAGCCCCTTCTAACTCTACGATTCTATGAGCAAGCCAAAGTCAGAAAACCAGGAACAAGGTCAAGAGCTAAAGCCAAAGTCAGGAACCAGGAATGAACTCAAGAAATCAAACCAAAGTCAGGAGCCAGGAATTAACCAAACAGGGCTTCCCCTTAGCAAACTGGAATAGCAAGAATCTAGGCAGATGGGCAGGGAACACACACACTGCACCCGTAGAGAGGCTTGTCTCAAGTACCTCCTTAAGGACACCTTGGCTGGGTGGAATGGTCTTCAGTTAGAGCAGGGGTAGTAAAAATGTGGCCCTCCAGCTTTCCATGGACTACAATTCCCATGAGCCCCTGCCAGCATTTGCCAGCATGGACATCTGGAGAGCCGCAGTCTGACTACCCCTGAGTTAGAGGGTCTGCAGTTGGGCCTAGTCCTCACCTGAGGAAGAAGCTCAGCTGGGCCCCATTGCTACTGGCAGTGAGTTGACAGCTGAGCTGATCTTTTGACAGCTGTCACACCTGCACGGTGTTGCCTTTGCTGCCACTCTGGCGAGTCCTCAGGGCTGGAAGGGCCCTTCCCTGTGGGTCTCAGCAGTGCTGGCAGGTAAGGCTGGTTAGAAGCCTGGCTGGGATCAGGCTGCTCATCATCTAGCGGATTGGGCTGGCCCTGATCCTCAATGCGATCCTTGATGGCAGGCAGCCTGGGTGGGGGGCTTGGCCTGGGCAGTGCACCTAGGTCAGCTATGGCCTCTATAGCACTCTCTAGCCTCTCAACAGGTGGTGCGGGCATGACACATGGACTCTATGGCCTCATACCCTTTGAGGTTGCTCCCCTCCCCTCACTAGGCTCCAACCCAAACATCCAGGAATTTCCCAGTGCAGAGTTGGCGACCCTCACAGGAACTCTCAGCAGAATTCCGCTTGAGAGAGCCAGGAGCTGGCAGAAGGATGAAGCAATGGACAGTATATTGGGCAGTGAAGCCCTTCATTCCTGACCCTATTGGCTTTGCATTCTGCATGTATCGTCCCCCTCTGAATTTTGGCACAGGCAAGAGTAGAGGTCTAGTAGGACTCCAGAAGCACTGGGCCAGTTCCAGCAGAATGTTCTCATGTGCCAGATCACAGAACGGCACGGGAATTGTGCAAGCGCCTGGGCTTGTGTAGGAGATGGAAGCGGAAAGTTCTCTCCTGGCCTTCCACAAGATTCTCTTTGGGCAGAGGAGGAGGTTTCGAGCAGGGGATTAAGTAAATAAGTCATATTAAAATGGCAAAATGGGTAAATAGAATATAATGTGAAATGAAATGTAAATTGGATTTCAGCAAACACTTTCTAGCCAGACCTCCTGTCAAACCCCACCAGGCTGCTTCCCATCCCTGCCACGCTTTCCGCTTGCCGTTCTGTTACAGGTTGCCACTCAAGGGCATTTCGGTGTTTTCTCTCTCTGGAAATTCATTTGCATTTAAATGATTTGGAATAATCATAAAAGCCAAGTGCTATGAAGTTTGAAATTAGTTACTGTCTATAAATTGCAATGCCATTAAAAGATGATTTTTGAAGAGCTTCTGCAGTCTCAAATGTATGCAGATTAAAATCGAAGAAAGTACACCTTGTTACAAAACTGTAAAGAAATGGGTTACACAGGCTTAAAACTGATTTATTCCCCTACTAGTGCCTATAAATGTTACACAGTTTCCGATCTTCAGAAAGGAGAAGGAAGAGGAAAAAATACTTTTCTTTTTTTGGTCTGTACACTGAGCATGTTTTTGCTCTGGGGCTGAATTTGGCAAGTGCATCCAGAATCTGACCCTCTGTGTCCAATCTAACTGCTCTGTTAAATTTCAAGAAATGTTGCTGAGATCATTTAAATGTTTATGATGAAATTAAAGGTGTGGTCCAGCGTAAAGTTTCTCTCAAACAAGCAGGAAAACTAGCCTGCATTTTGGGATGGACTGAGTGAGGATTTCTGGAGCAGCTTTGCTTCTTTGGAAGGAAACCATGCCATGAGGGTGTCCAGCCATGGGGCCTGAAGCAGCTGACTCCACTGCCCCATATTGTCTTGGTCGGAGCACAAACCAAACAAGGCACGAGGGGAGGGCGGAGGCCCCCAGGCAGTACCTGGAGACTCAGCAGCAGTATGACTGGCCTAGGCCCTTGGCACTTCTGCCTTCCTGGGCCCCTCCCACCATAATAATATCAATAGTAACATTATTTTTCATATAACATTAAGGATATCGACATTCTCTTCTGTTTTAGGCAGAATGTGACAGATTTTCATGGGCCTTGAACATTTTCTTCTACTCATGATTTTTTTCTTCTGATTTTAAATGAAGTTACAACGTTTTCATGGGCCCCTAAAAGCAGTGTGGGCCGAAGGCACCGTGCCTACTGTGCCCAACAGAGAACTTGGCCCTGCCTGGAGATTTCCTGGGATTCCAATTAGGGTTGTGCGGGGTGGTGTCCAAACTGGCTGTTCCAAGCTGACGCAGCCAGCGCCACGCCGTGGAGGGGGGGAGGAGAGGTGCAGGCGCTGGTGCGTAACTCAGCGTGCGCACACACACACACATGCCTGCATGTGTGCGCCAAGTTATGCTCTGGCGCCCGCGCCTCCGCCCCCCGTCCCCCGCAGTGCGGCGCTGGCGGCGTTGGCCTGCAACAGCCGTTTTGGAAGCCGCCGTGCCTGGAGATAAATTCACCAAGCAAAAATGGCTGCTTTGGAAGGTGGACTCTTGAACCTTGCCAAGCCCCCCCCTCCTGAAGCCCCCCCCTCCTCAGGAGCCACCCCCCAAATCTCCAGGTGTCCCCCAACTTGGAGCTTGCAGCCCTACAGGGTGGGAATGGATTATTCTCTCAGCAGAGACATTGGCTCCTGCACCGCTGCAGTGTTGCCAACTTCCAGGTGGCAGCTGGAGATCTCCTGAGAAAGAAATGCATTTTCTCAAAAATGTAAAAATTGAATGACACTTTATTTTTGTTGTTTTTTAAATCAGTTTTATTGACATGAGGAGAACTGACTACTTTAGTTTTTTAAAAAATTAAAGACATTTTAAAAGCGCCCTGGATGATTCAAGTAAATGCAATTTCTAGTGCCATTTCTAAGTGTTTTCCAAATATATTAAACATAAATTAACTCCTGCCTAATTGGCAGAACCCTTCTGGGGCTGTCAAGAAACCCAGGGGTTTCATGAAACCCTAATTGAGGAAGCCTGGTTTAGTGAATAACTGAGTGTGAATAACTGTGAATAATAAGAGGCCAATATCAAGCATCATGTTTTGACTGTTCAATGTAAAAGTGCCTTATTTCTTGGCATTGCTAGAAAGCATAGTGTCTGCAGATCAACATACATCTCAAATCTCAAATCTGAATCTATATCAGATTCAGATTTTAAAAAGTGACTAGTACTTCATGTCTCTATTTTTAAGGCAGAGGTCCGCAAACTCTCCTCTTTCTGGTACTTTTAGCAGCCAGCATGGATTGCACCAATAGTGCCTTCCGAAATAGATTTACTCAGAAACCCACTCAGGTCTAGTCAAGGCAGTTTACTCCTAGCAATGTCGTTCTAGGATAGAATTATAGAGTTGGAAGGGACCTCATGGGTCATCTAACCCCCTGAACGACACCCACAACCTTATCACTGACAGTGTAACCTGCCACCCCCTTGAGACTTCACAGAATCAGCCTCTCCGTCAGATGGCTCTCCAGCCTCTGTTTCAAAATGTCCAAAGATGGAGAACCCACCACCTCCTGAGGAAGCCTGTTCCACTGAGAAACCACTCTGACTGTCAGGAACTTCTTCCGGATGTTTAGACAGAATTTCTTTTGAATTTATTTCATCCCATTGGATCTGGTCCGTCAAGAGAGAACAATTCTGCTTACACTATAAGAGAGCCAAAATGTTGCTTGACTGTTCTAAGCCTGAGCTGGGATCCAAAGCACACTTCTGTGACTGACATCACAATCCTAAGAACCCATCCTTGAGAGAAAGCCCCTTTGAATAGACTCAAGAGGGGTGCCAAAATAGACCTGCTTAGCATGACACTGCCAGGAACTGAGCCAGAGCGCCATTTTTATTTTGGGAGCTCATGGGAATTGTAGTCCATGGACATCTGGAGGGCCGCAGTTCAGTACCCCTGGTCTAGCAGTTAGAAGGTTGGGCTGGGATCTGGGGGACCCACGTTTGAATCCCCACTCTCCCACGGAAGTCTGCTTATTCAGATGGCCGTCTGTGTTGGCCTGAAGCAACAGGACAAAGTTTGAGTCCTGTGCTTGCATAAGAGAATGTAAACCTTGAATTCAACGTGTTGGTCTTAAAAGTGCAACTTGAATCAAATTTGGTTCTCCGCAGTGTTGTGAGAAAGAAACTGGAGGAAAGGAGAACATGTGAGCCACTTGGGGTCTCCATTAGGGAAGAGGAAAGAGTATCAATGAAGTTAATAAGGTATGCTGTTAACATTTTATATTGTTCCAGCCTATGGCCATTCGCAATAAATTCAACTTACTCAAGTAAAAAAGTCTCCATTAAAACATCCCTTTAGTTGCGGGAGTTAAGCTATTTCTAAGTTGGTGATCTGGTCAATAAGAATTACTCATTCAAGTTTGGTGATAGCCTGATCCATAAAAGTTAGCAGTGATACGCCAAGTCTTCTTCCAGGGAATTGGCGGCAACTTCTTCAAACAAACCAACAAACCCAGGATTGCTGCAAAAACCCAAAGGTGAAATTGCATTCTTCACATGCCATTGTAATGGAGTGATAATTTGCTAAATGAGGTTTAGATATGCACACACATGCACCATGTAATAAATGAGATTTTCTTGGCAGATTAATGTTCCGTCTCTCGCCAGCCATTCAAAATCTCTCCAAGATACAGTCATCTGTTTAAACACACTGGGACCTTTCAACAGGTCAATCTCAGTTTTCAGACAAGCTTAAATTTAAATCAGCACTCTTCCGCTTCTAATATGTATGTATCGCTGAAAAATAATTAAAATTAACCACACTCCTTCCCCCATTGGAAACAGGGGCACCGATGTGCCTGCACATTGCTGATCTCAGGTAATGAGACCTTTGCAAGAGAAGATGAGAAGGAGACAAAGCAATTATTTCCAGATGGAGACGTCGCTGGGTTAAATCAATGACTGTACCACACTGTCTCCGTCTGTGACTTGAATAAGTCTCACCTGAGCCCTCTTTACAATGCAATCTAATAATTTAATGCACAGACCCATGTTGGCTGAAGGAGATCACTTGAAGTTGCTTATTACAAGAACAGTGTTATATGCACTATATATATATATTTCATCTGTAAATCTAACGTGTTTTGGCCCATGTAAGGCCTTCTTCAGAGGTCTAATTATAACACACACTTATTCATAAAACATAAGTTATGTACAGCAGCCAATAAAACAACCAAGATGAGAGCCTGTAAAAGAATTTAAAAATAAGATTATCCTAAACAGCCCAAGTCAATAATTGACGAAAGAAATTATAAAGTCATGAAACTTACTTTAGAATAACACAGTCAATCAAATAGTTGAGATGGAAGATGCCTATTTACCAGTCCTTAGTTCTTGCAGCAGCCTATGAATATTTTTAATTTTAAAAAATCATTTTAAGTTGTGCACAATAAATGTCATATAATTTTGTAATTAACTAATGTTCTTATATAGACATTCAACCTTTTAAGGTCCTGACTGACTTCAGTTGGGGTTTTGTGGTTCTGGTTCCAGGATTTTTTCCGCCGTTTTGGTTCTTTTTGGGTAGCTGTGTGGGTCTGAAGTAGCAGAACAAAATGTGAGTTCAAAGGCACCTTTAAGACCAACAAACTTTATTCAAGGTGTGAGCTTTTGTGTGTATGCGCACTTCCTCACACAATGGAACAACAATCATAAAAGTACAGACATGAGAGAGTAAATTAGTGGTAAATTAGTAAACAGCGTCACAACAAATATGCCACATGATTATGAAGATTGGATAGTCCTTTCCTAAAATAACAAAACCTGTCCTTTGGGTTAAGTTGTCATTCACAAAAACATATATATAAAATATATAAAATATAAAAATGTTAAGGTTAGTGATTAATGGAAGACACTTTTCCAGTTGTGGAAAGAAGTAATTAAAAGAGACTTGCCTTGGGTGGAAATGGATGGTTTGGGCCTGTCAAGCGCTGACAAAACTCACAACCAAAACTTCTATAAGAAGAAAGCTTTAACTGGCAGTAGATCAGTTCACTATAACGTTCGAAGTAAAATCTGTTCAATACAAGAACAGTAGGCACTTATCAATACTTTTCTCCCACCCAAAACGTGAGCGTTCCCAAGGGAGGGAGGGAGCCCCTCACCCAGGTGCCATCCCAGGCTTCCTGCCAAGGTGTTGAAGTTAGCGCGGCCTTGGTCAGGCCGGTTCCTCAGGCTAGCTGATAAGCTGTTTACAGGAACCGGGCAACATTGTTTCACAGCAGGGAGAATATGCAGTGTGAAAATGCAAGGATCAAAGCAATGGGGAATCAAAGGAAAACTACAAGCAGGGGTTTTGGTTACATGGGAACGTTTTGGTTACATGGGAACGTTTCAGCAAAGGCACAACACAGACACAGCATACAAAATGGAGTCAGACAGGTTCACTGAACAGTAATCATGACAGAGAGCTGGGACGGATCCTGACATTCCTCTGACCTAAAAACAACCTCCCCTCACCCAGCGCCCTTAGGCCTTGGGCACTGCGGGAATTCCCTATGGAAAGCCCGCAAGAGTCTGGGGGCCTGGATGTTACCGGCCTCTGCCCATTCCCTGTCCCCCATGGGAAAGTCCTTCCGGTCAACAAGGTACTGAAGCTTCCCCTTATACCAGCGAGAGTCTAGAATTTTGTCGACTTCATAATGTGTGTCCTTGTCCATAAAGACGGGAATAGGTGCAGCAGACGGGGGGTGCCAGGCATCCGGGGGCGGAGCACGTTTCAGCAGGCTGGAATGAAAAATGGGGTGTACATTCCGGTAAGTCTTAGGCAAGGACAGTTCTACAGTCACAGCATTGATTAAACGCTTCACCACAAACGGTCCCACAAACTTAGCCCCCAGTTTGCGCGAAGGCTGCTGACACCGAAAGTTTTTTGTAGACAAATAGGCCAAGTCTCCCACCATTCAGGCAGGGCTTGCAGTCCGTTTTTTGTCTGCCTGGGCTTTGTAGGAGCATTTCGCCTCCTCCAGGCAATCGACAATCCACTTGCCCACTTCTGGACGTCTGAGGCGGCCGGGGAAGAAATGTCCCAGGTGGGCACAGCAGATAAGTCATCCCCATAGACAGCTTTAAAAGGGGTCACTCCCGTAGATGCGTGCACCCCATTGTTGTATGCAAATTCGGCCAGGGGGAGGAGGGAGACCCAATAGTCCTGTTGATGGTTAATAAAGCAACGTAGATATTGCTCCAGGATTTGGTTCACCCTCTCAGTTTGTCCATTAGTCTCTGGGTGGTAACCTGAAGTAAGAGCTTGCTCTACCCCCAGTAGCTTCAAAAGCTCCCGCCAGAACTTGGCAAAGAACTGGGGGCCCCAATCCGTGAGCAGCCTGCTCGGGATCCCGTGCAGGCGATATACGTTGTTGATGAACAAAGAAGCCAGCTTCAAAGCCGAGGGGACCCCGGAGCAGGGGATAAAATGGGCTTGCTTAGAGAAAGCGTCCACCACAACCCAAATCACGCTTTTCCCTTGACTAAAGGGAAGGTCCGTAATAAAATCCATAGTGACAGGCGTCCAGGGTCGTGACGGGGTAGGCAGGGGCTGTAGAAGACCCTTCTTTTTCCCACCCATGGGTTTCGCGGGTTTTTAAAAAGAAGTTTTTAAAGGGAAAGGGGCTTTTCGGGAGCACAAACAAAACAGTTTATTTGCTGTTCTGTTTGATTGACAGCCAGGGGCAGGAAGAAGTGCAGAAAAATATTGCCTCTTTTGTTGCAATTCCAGCGAGACCGGAAACCTGTGGGGAATGAATAGACCGCTACTGGGACTTCAATATTCCACTAGAATTGAAGGTTTGCGGTATGACGAAATTCCACTATTAAATATACCGTTTCTGCATACTGCAAACATTTAGCAACATTGGTCGTTGTGCGGAACGGCCCAGAGTTAAGATTCCCAGGGCCATTATGGGTTAAGTAAATCTAGATGAGCTTTAACTGCCACATTTATCACCTGAAAAGTAATATTGTTATGGGGCACGGTATCAGTTTGAATGATCTTTATAAAACAGACCAACCATCATACATCATATCTGGTTTTCCTTCAGTACCCGGTCGCAAGGTGGAATCATGGTCTATTTTCATAAAGTTTTGTATTTTATTAGCTCCTTGATTGCTATCTTTATGGGTTTGTTTGTATATTCCTCACTTGTCAAGTGATAAATGTGTCAAGATATTAGGATTTTTCTTTTCCTAGTGTGAAATAAAATTAATATATTGGGTCAGTAAAGAGAAATACCTACTACAAACATGCCAAATGAAAACCATCGGTATTTGCCTGCTCTTCTTGGCTGGGAAATTTTTGGAGATTTCGGGATGGATCCTGAGGAGACAAGGGGACTCAGTGGGGTATCATCTCGAAGCAGCCATTTCTCCAGGGAAACTGACCTCTGTAGGTGGGCTACATGCCATTATAGCCCACAGTGCTCCTTTCTATCCCTAAGCCCACTCTCCCATCTGCAAATCACCAGGTATTTTTAAACCAACTGTTGCAAATAGTGTACTGAATGAAAATCCATGTGTGTTTTCAAGATATCATACAATGTTCTTGTTCTTGTAGTTTAAATTGTACACTGTCTCATCAGGAGCAAATTAAATCTCTTTCTCTCTGCTTTCCAAATCAAGATATATCACAATGATGCATAAAAACAAGAAGCTAAAGATGCCATCTCCATGTCTGTTCTTCATCCAATTGTTTCCGAGAGAGCTCAGAGAAGGAGTGGACCAAGACACCATGGTTAAGCAGTGTACTTTGACCGAGGCTGGCAAACTCCTAGGTGTGGCCTACTTATCCCCTGTAATGGGAAAGTACCTCAAGGCTACAGAGATCAGTTCCCCTGGAGAAGATGGCTCTTTGGCATTAAACCCCACTGAAATATACTCTGGAATTGACAGCCCTGCCTTGGCACCACTTGGTAAGAATGCAAACAGAACTAAGTGAGGCCGCTCTGAAGGCCTGTTGTACAGGTGAAACTGGAAGCTGTTGCATCTTTTGCCTCCTGTTTCATCTGCACAACAACCCTGTGCAGTAGGCCTCAAGTGTTTCAGCTCCACAACAACTTGTGTGGGAGACCTTTCTTCTCCTCAACCATGTCCAAACTCCATAGGAGTCCTTTCTGCCTGGGCAGCTGATCTTTATACTCTGCAGATGAGCTGTAATTCCAGGAGCTCTCCAGGCCCTACCTGGAGGCTGGCTACCCCTGGGTTGATATTCCTGGAGGTTTGGAGGAGGGCCTTAAAATCGTACAATGCCTCAGAGTCCGGCCTCCGAAGTAGCCATTTTTGCCTGCAGAGCTGATAATTATAATCTAGAAACGAGCAGCAATCTAGAGAGGATGGTAGAGGCTCAGGGACTGTGGTTGGGGTGGAGTGGTTGCGGCTGTGTCCCTCCTGGGCTATGGGCTTTGGCCAGCCCTTACCAGCAACTGTTTGTATTTTGGGGTGCAGAGAGACAGACAGACAGACAGACAGACCAATATCAATCCTGCAAGACATGGAAACTGAAGTGACTTTTTTCAAGCTGGGCCTGGTAAATAAAAACTCAAAGACATAAGTAGCCCAGAATTTCAAGTGTAGTTAGCTTTACAGGAGATAGTGAGACTTTGGGGGAAACTAGGTGATCCACTTTTAGTAGGCAATGAGTTGGCCTTGCAGACAACAACAGGGACTGCAGTTGCCAACAGTAGGTTCCAGGCTTCAGAAGGGCAGATATCACCAGCCAAGCAACCAAGTGGATTCTGGGGCCACGTGCATTCCTTTTGAAGGGATGCATGTGAGGGGGAGAGAGCTTTCCCTTCAGCCTAACTACCTAGAGATGAGCTGTACTTGCAGGGGATTCTCAGACCCCACCTGGAAGCTGACATCCGTAAACCTCAGGGGAATACAATGCTACACAGTCACCCCTCCAAAGCAACCATTTTTGCCTGCAGAGCTGGTCCGTATAGTCTGGAGATGAGCAGCAATTCCCGGCCCCACCTGGAGGTTGGCTGTCCCTGGTCTGAACATATTCCTTGAAGTCTGAAAGTGGGGCCACAAAAGTGTGTAATGCCCCCTCAGCTACCTAGCACCCCCTGACCTATTTTAGGTCAAGAAAACATTGCAGAGAGGAGGTAAGGTTGCCAGATTGGTGTATATTCATCTTCTGGAATTCCACACTACCTAGGTGTACATAAATCTAACTAAGGTCAAGACTGATGTGCACAGAGGGACCTCCTCTTAGGGTTGCCATCTTCCAAGTGAGGCTCTCTACACCCTCACAGAGAGGCTGCTATGGGGAGAGGAAGGGAAGGTGATTGGAAACTGCTTTGAGACACCTGAAGCCTGCTGGGTCACTGCGACCCATTCCCAGTTCTCTCAGACCTTTCACAGCCCCACATACCTCACAGGTTGACTATTGTGGGGAGACAAAGGGAAAAGGTGTTTGTAAACCACTTTGAGACTTCTTTGGTTAGTAAACAGCAAGCTACAAAAATCCAGATGTTGAATGCAGAACTGGGAGGAATTGGTTGCCATGTAATCTCTCCCTAAGAAGAATCTCCAGTCTGATTTCCCCTTCACATATCTGAAGACATGGCTTTGGAAAGCTCATCTGTAACCACTATGCCACAATTCCCAAAGGTCAGTCCTCTCCCATACTCAATGGACATTCCACACCACAGGTTCTTGACACCCATATATCCACACCCATGCCCTCATTTGCCTCCACGACACCACAACCTTCCACACAACACACACATTCAACCCCATGCCCTTACAGACCTCTTCCCACTGCCAAGCTCTAGTGCCTGTTGTATTCCTGGATACAACGGGCTTTGCCTCTAGTCATCCCATATTTCCCACCAGAAATTTCAGTCCCAAGAGTGCCTTTAAACTGGGGATATGTTTCTAGGTAACACTGTGTGTGAACGAGACCTTGGGGTACTTGTGGATTGTAAAACTAAACATGAGCAGGCAGTGTGATGCAGCGGTTAAAAAGGCGAATGCCATTTTGGGCTGTATCAACAGGGGCATCACATCAAAATCACAAGATGTCATAGTCCCATTGTATACGGCACTGGTCAGACCACACCTGGAGTACTGTGTACAGTTCTGGAAGCCTCACTTCAAGAAGGATGTAGATAAAATTGAAAGGGTACAGAGGAGAGCGACGAAGATGATCTGGGGCCAAGGGACCAAGCCCTATGAAGATAGGTTGAGGGACTTGGGAATGTTCAGCCTGGAGAAAAGGAGGTTGAGAGGGGACATGATAGCCCTCTTTAAGTATTTGAAAGGTTGTCACTTGGAGGAGGGCAGGATGCTGTTTCTGTTGGCTGCAGAGGAGAGGACACGCAGTAATGGGTTTAAACTTCAAGTACAACGATATAGGCTAGACATCAGGAAAAAAATTTTCACAGTCAGAGTAGTTCAGCAGTGGAATAGGCTGCCTAAGGAGGTGGTGAACTCCCCCTCACTGGCAGTCTTCAAGCAAAGGCTGGATACACACTTTTCTTGGATGCTTTAGGATGGTTAGGGCTGATCCTGCGTTGAGCAGGGAGGTTGGACTAGATGGCCTGTATGGCCCCTTCCAACTCTATGATTCTATGATTCTATTCTATGATCCTGCGTTGGGTTGGACTAGATGGCCTATGTGGCCCCTTCCAACTCTATGATTCTATGCCTCTGGGATTTATTCCCTCTCCTCAGCTATCTCCAATCATCCTCCCCCCTTCAAGAAAAGAAAGAGGCTGGACTAGATGGCCTGTATGGCCCAACTCTATGGGCCGTTCCGCATTCGTCCAAAATAGCACAATGGTTACAAATTGAAATCACTACAGTTCTGCCGTTATGCACAATGTCGTTGACAATCTGCAACACTCCTGAAACCGATCCGCAAAAAGCGCTTCGTTGTAGCGCTTTCAGGGAAATCCCAAAAAGTGGATTCACCCTCCGGAAAGCGCTACACTCCTGCAACCAATCTGCAACACTAGCGGAAAAGTTCTGTGCGTTACCATTGTTGCGGTTTCTGCAAAGTCCCTCCCCCTGGCTCTCTCCTCTGATCTTCCGGCGAAGCGATCGCCATTTTTTTCTCCGAGCGAGCAGAGATCAACACACCGGCAAGCCTTCGTTTACCCAGTGAGGCTTCCCCGGCTGCAGTCCCTCTGTTTAAAGTCACCAAGCACAAGCAACACAGAGGCCCGTTTGCTGGTTTATTTTCCCTTTATTTTTCACACTATTTTAGGCCGAAAATCGCGCCCGTGAGGGGGGGGTATTTTTTTTTCACTCAGGGGGAGCGTGGCAACGATGAAACGGCAGCTCAAACACCACCTGCTAGCTGGATGGGTCTCTCCATTGCAACGAATCAACGCAGATTCATTGCAACGTGTGTGTGTGTGTGTTTTTTTTTTAAACCTTCCTTAAAGGGAAAGGGGATGTTTGGGAGCATGATAACGGCCGCCCATTGGCTGCTTGATGGCCAGGGGCGGGACACAGCTCAGCAATATCGCTTCCTGGCTAGCAATTTTTGCTGAGACCGGAAACCTGTGGGAAACGATAGAAACACAACTGGATTCCACTACAAAGGCAGGTATGCATAATGACGAATTCCACTATTTAAAATGGTGATTTTTCATTCCGCAAACAATTTGCAACATGGATCCCAGTGCGGAATGGCCCTATGATTCTATGATTCTATGAAACTAGGCTTCCTTTGAGCTGAAAAATCTCCCCACCACCACCCCACACACTGGATTTCATTTAAGACTATTCTGGTAGACTACTGTTAACATTTCTTCTCTGAAATAAACACAGCGCCACTGTTCTTTGCCTGCATGGAATTTTAATGTAATAAGTTATTGGTTGAAGGCTAACAATTAAACAGAGAGGTTTACTATAAGGCTAAAGTACAAAGAACTGCTCACTTGGCAGAGATCATCGGTCTCTCCCTCCAAGGGAAGAGATCTTCAGTCATGCCGACAGTGAGAAAAGCACACTGTAGCAATTAGAAGCCCACATTTACCAAATTGACTAATGCTTCCCACAGCAGAATGCTCTCTCTTCTGTTGTAAACACTCATTGTATTATGTAGAGAGGGAGCATTTCCATGGTCATTATCAAATTAGCTAATCTGGGCAAATTTAGCACCTGCATTCCTTTACTTTTCGTCTCTTAATTCAATTTTTTTTCATGGACATTTTATTTTTTACAAAGGAAGATTCCCTCACCACTAGATCTAAAATGCTACGAGGAGGAAGAATTCCATCTTGACCAAGATCCACCAACAAGAGGGGATAGCCTTCTGCACCAGTGGAGATAGCTGGCACCCACAGTTGTCCAGCAGTCTTTTCTACTGCTTCCTTGAAAACTAAAATTTACACTTTTGGATCCCTGTACATTTAAGAGATGTAGGCTGCTCAATAAAAATCTACCACTGTTTTCTTGCTCAGCAATGGCGGCCCTTCAGCCAGGACTAAACCTTTGCTATGAAGGCCAGTTACTAGGAAATACAGCTTTATTGGTTAAGGTGCTCACATTTGGATATCCCAACACACTGGAGTTTGGAGGCCTGCACTAATGTCAAAATGGTCCAGTGCTCTTGGAGAGAATATTTAAGGGCAGTTTTCAGAGCTATTCCACTTTAACTGAGATTCTATTTTCAGAATGAAGTACATGAATTCTAACACAGTGTACTGTTATGATTATGAATGTTAAAACAGAAATTGCCAAAGCAGGATTACTGCTGGACATCAAGAAGACAAAAGTAATGCCTCCTGGGGCATCACACAACTTCTATGTGGGAAACGAAGAAATAGAAATTGGGCAAGATTTTGTAGTCTAGGACTGAGA
This sequence comes from Paroedura picta, assembly GCF_049243985.1. Classification (NCBI taxonomy): domain Eukaryota; kingdom Metazoa; phylum Chordata; class Lepidosauria; order Squamata; family Gekkonidae; genus Paroedura; species Paroedura picta. Next base: position 13,475,936 of record NC_135378.1, read on the forward strand.
CTGGGGAGAGTAGCCATGAAAGAACTAGGAAAGGTTCCTAAGGGCAAGGATGTTTCACTAATTACCAAGATCAAGGTAATTCGCACCATAGCATTCCCCATGACTACGGTTGCGTGTGAAAGTTAGACAGTGAACTAAGCTGATTGGAAGAAAGTTGATTCATTTGAAATGGGGTGTTGGAAGAGAGTTTTATGCATACCGTGGACTGCTAAAAAGACAAATAAGTGGGTTCTAGAACAAATCTAGCCTGAACTCTCCCTTAAATGACTTAATGAGGCTATCATATGATGAGATGACAAGATTCACAGAAGACAATCACACCAGGGCAAGTTGCAGGCAGAAGGAAACATTATTGATGATATTGCCATCATTTGGACACATTGGAAAGAAGAACTGGAGAAATTTCCTCAGGACTTCAGCAACTTCCACCCCCATCATCAACCTGACCAAGCTTGGCAATTTGCAGTGCTTGCCCTCAGTATGAAACTGAGCATGGCATACTGAGAGTTCAACTCCCATTCAGATTTTAACCCAAACCATATCTGACATCTGCAGCGGTTGTCTACATAAACAAAGTCTCAAGTGTAGAAGTTGCTGCTGACACCTCCCAAGTAGGAAGTTTGTCCATCCTTGCACTGGAAAAGGCTCATCTATAATTGGGAATATTGGTTTGCCAGATAAGGGTCTGTGGCAATATTTGTCCATGATTTTAATCTAGAGTAGGGGGCAGGTAATAAAGAAGTCTCCTTCTGGACCTTTATGTCCAAAAGTAATTGACGAGAGGCCAGGTGAACTTCATGAGGGCCAGGGACCACCAATCTGTGGGTACCACTGAGCAAAGTGCTTTCCGGGGAGAGATAGGTGGTCCCTCAGATATGGGAGGCCCAGACCACGTAAAGCCTTGAAGGTCAATACCAAACCTTGAACTTGATCCAGATCATAACTGGCAGCCAATGCAGCTGTCTCAGCACAGGCTGGATATGGGCCCTCCAAGACGTTCCTGTGAGGACCCTAGCAGCTGCATTTTTCACCAGCTGTAGCTTCTGGATCAGGCTCAAAGACAGGCCTAAGTAGAGCAAATTTGTATATATTATGCAAAAGACCTTGGCCTGAGACCCCAGAGGACTCCTGCAATTCAGAGAAGACAATATTCATCTCGACAGACTGATGGTGTGAGCGTATGGAAGTTCAGTGTGCTGTGTTCAAATTAAATATACACATTTAAGAACACGTTTATGCATTAGATAGCCAAATAAATGAGCATCTAGCGACATTTCCTGTTTCCCTTTTACATATTCATGCATGCAGTACCCATGAAAATTCTCTTAATGAATCAATATCGTTCGTAGTAATGTCACCAAATATACTACCCAGACTCACAATTAGAGACAATAATGTGCTTTCCTTTCACCACACAATTCCTTTCTCTGTATTCTGCAGTTAAGTCTCTTCGGTTTAAAAATGCAAAAAAACAAAAACAAAAAGAGAACCATGAAAACTCCAACACGGCTTGAGTCAGAACAAATTCAGTGGTGATTAAACAGAGTTTCTGAGATAGCTAATTGTGTTTTTTATTTACTCTAAATCTACAACTGAACATTAATGTTCAGTTAATTCTCCACCTGTAGGTGGAGAAACATCTCCTTTTGGTTTAAGAAACTAACTGGGATATTAATCATTTGCTGGGTTGGGAGAATATGAATTTCTCTTTCATTTCTGTTAGATTTCCCTTATCCCTTCTCTCTCCAAATTTGTCTTTAATGCAAATGGAACTGATTGGAAGCAGGCTACAGATTTCCTAAGAAGAGGAAACAAACAAAGAGATTGTTGGAAACCAGGGAGAAGCTGGATCAAGAGAAATCAAGAGGATTTCTTTTAACAATGCCACTGGAATGGATGGGATCCACTCTGGCAGGGCCCTCTGGCTGCCACCGCTGGGTTTTGGCAATCTGGGGGGAGGTTTTGGGAAGAAGAAAATGGGGTTTGGGGAGAGAAGGGACTTCAGTAGGTTCCAATGCCTACGTAGATTGATTATGCACCAGTCAGAAATGCCAGGCTGGCAGTGACAGGGCAGTGGGTCTAATCCATGCAAATGCACAACATCACCGTCCTCTGGGCTCCCTAATGACCCCAGCCCAAATCAGGGCCTCAGGTGGCCCATGGCAAAGGAACACAGATTCTCCTGCATTTCCTGTCTTGCTGCGGCGGTCAGCAGAGACCCAGCCAGGGCAGGCCTGTGCAATTTCCATCCCCACACCTACGGTATCCTTGCAAGGACACAAAATGCCCCATTCAGCTCCGTGGTGCTGCGGAGGCAAATGGGACATTTCTACGCCCCCAGGATGGTGGGATAGCTGCATGCCCTCCCCCCGCCACCGCTGCTGTGAGGCGCGGCAGAACCTTCCTGCCCCAGAGTCGTGTGTGCACACAGACAGCTCCAGGGCGGACAATGTGCGTCGGGGGATTTCTTCTCCCGTGTGTACTTGGGGCACAGTGGGGCATGGTGCCCCACCACTAGGAATCGGCAGTGGCCCAGAGTGGCCGCCTCCATGTATAAATGGTCCATAGAGCCCACCTTCCAGAGTGGAGATTTTCTCCAGGTGAATTAACCTCTGTTGCCTGGAGACCAGTTGTAATCCAAGGAGTTTACAAATCGCTAGGTCTGAGACTGTGATCCAGAATGCAAATAGCTGAGAAGAACACAGCCTGTCTAAATCACAGGATTCCGGCTTCATGAAGTCTGAGAGAATGGCATCAGGCGTTTTTGTTGATTACCGAAGCAGGCAAAGAGCAGGCAATCTCTACCTTTAAGTGATGAGTTTCCTTTTGATCTGGTAGGCTTGTTCCTGCATTTGAGGAAAAAAGCGTCTTAACTATCATCGAGGCTCTTCTTCGTTTTCCCAATGGCATTTGCAAATTATACTCCCCTGCTGCTTGCATTCGAGAGAGGAGACAGACAGCCTTGGCTGATCAAGCCTAGAGCAGCCTTATGTTTGCATCTGGGGAAAGTGGTAAACAATTTCCGAGCATGCACAGGCTCACTGACTTTCAAACAAGGAGTATTTTTCTTTCCCAGGATGCAAACGAAGCCTGCAAACTCATGATCTGTATCTCTTATTAATATTTGTGTATCTTGCGTTCTGGTGGGAAAAGACAGCTCCTGTTTTCAATATTTTTTTTGCTAGATCCCCTTGGAAAGTTATCTGGTGTAACCTCACTTCATTGAACAGGAACATGCGCCTACATGAGAGCATGAAAGAACTCTCTTTTAGATCAGTACCAACATGGCACCAGTCCTGATTCTGCACATGTTACATAATGCACTTTCAGCACCCTGTAGAATGAGATTTTCCTGTTCTGCACAGGAAAATCCAGAGGCAGGAGCACATTGAAAGTGCATTATCCTATGTGTGCAGAATGGGCCCAGAGCCTCCCACTAATGTTATAAAGAGGAATGCTGGACCCCCTGCCTGGTCCTTGTCAAGACCTTGTTGACATGTTTATTGTCCTCATGCTTTTTCCGTGTAATTTTTTTCTTGACCGGTCTTCAGGGTTGTCACGTGATATTCCTGTGACCTTTTTCTGCCTTGCTTTAATTGTGTAGTAGCTCTTTTTAGATCAGGTGGCCTCTTCCAATTGCCAATTTCCTTGTTCTGAAATCATTTTTTTCTCACGCTTTTGGGAGCCCATAGGATGGGACTCCTTGGTCCAATCTTCATGAAACTTGCAGGGGAGCTCTGGGGGGGGGGGTCTTCCCTCCATCCCCTGCAAGTTTCAGGAAGATTGCACCAGGGGGTCCCATCCTGGGGGCTCCCAAGGAACATTCCCCATAGAAGTCTATGGAGAAACATGTTCAGCCTAGAGAACCTGACGCTCCATTGTAACCAATGGAGCGGATAGGGGCACCCTCTTTGGGAGCCCGTAGCATTGGACCCCTTGATCCAATCTTCTTGAAAATTTCAGGGGACTCAGGGAAGACCCTCCCTGAGCTCCCCAAGAGGTTTTAGGGGTGCAACTTGCACCCCCTCCCTCCCAGCCCCTGGGGAAGGCGGGGGAAGGCTTTCCAATGCAAGTCAATGGAGACATTGACTTGCTTTGGCCCCGAATCGTCCGAAACGATTCAGGAGGCTCCAATGCAAGTCAATGGCCTCGACTTGCATTGGCCCCGAATCGGCTCGGACAGCTCCAAATTGATTCGGGAGCCTTTCCAATGCAAGTCAATGGCCTCCATTGGCCTCCATTGACTTGCATTGGCCCCGAATCGATTCGGACCGGTCCGAATCGGTCCGATTCAGCCGATTCGTATCCGAACCGGTCCGAATCGGGCCAATTTGGATCCGAAACGGTCCGAATCGGGGCCTCAGTGCACAACCCTAGTTTACAGTAAGACCATAAAATACAGTACACCTCCTAAAAACTTCTTAATACATTGACATTAAAAATTAAAGATTAAAAGATGGCGATACAATCAGAGTTCTAAATTTCCCCCCTACTACTCTACTACTCATTATGTTACTTTACAATCTACTATTCAAATCTATTACCCTAAATAAGAAATCAAATAAAGAGTTTATATGGCTTTTATGGGGGATTATTAGAGACTAGGAATAAAGCCCATTTGTAAAAATGGGTGAAGCAAGGTTGGGGTGCGCAGGCTGCTCTGGGCTTACCTGGAGTCTCTATGAGACAGTCGTGCAGCATAAAGGACCTGGCAAGTTCCTGAAGGTGACCACAGGGACCCAGAACACCCGGAAAAGTCAGCATTGTCAAGAGGGGGGTGGGTGGAATAAAGACAATGATGAGTGAGAGCAAAGATCTGTGGGTCTCCTCGTGTAATTGAGGAGTGCCGAATCATTGGCAGGAAAGGGAGACAGAAGAGTTGTGCGACCCTGTGTAATGCAGGCCAGATGTCAGTGCAGTGCCGCAATCCGAGTTGGTTTCAGCCCTGGTAAGGGAAAGAAGGCAGTGAAGGCATTTTCGTTTTCCCCCGAACGACGGAGGGAGCGCAGCCCCTTCAGCCACCTGGAGGGGTGAGGGAAGTGTGTTGGGCGGGGGTCGGTGGGTCCAGCGGTGGGTAGAGCTGGCAGGAGGCAAGTGGTGTTTGGGGGGCAACGGAGATGGCAGGCAAGCGCAGGATGGCGTGCATGGCTGTTGGGTGGAAGTGGTGTCTTGGCGGGGCCAGGTGAGCATTGGCAATGGAGACCAGGCATGCGCGGAAGTCTGCGCATGCGTGGTGTCAGTGGGAGTCATGGCAGCAGACCTGCGGGCCGCATGGCCTGGGCGCGGCGTCGTTAGGCGGTGGAGTGGCTGGGCGGAGAACGGGGCAGCATCGAGAAGGGCAAGTAGGGTCGCGGGGGTGGTTGGGGGGAGGTTAGTGTGGGGGTATGTTGGGCTGGAGTGTGGCAGCGTTGGTCGGGTGGGGAGAATGACCATTGGATACTCACCGAGAAGGGTCCTTCTCCTCGTAGGTCAGGAGGACAGCTTGGTGGGTGATTTCCCATCTCTCTTTGAGGGAGGCAGGTCAAAGGAAAACTTCCTGTCTCCCTGTTGGGAAACGCCCTCCTCTCGCCAGTCAGATTCTTCCCGAGATCTCTCCCTGAAAAACCCTGTCCATCTGGAAATTAAACTTGGTTAAGATAAGGAGAGGACACAAAAGGCAAAAAGAAGACGGTACAGGAAGTCTTCCGCATCTAATGTTTAATAAGAAACACTTGCCAATGTCTCCAACATGAAACACCCCCTTTACTTTTTTTTTTTTTTAATGCCATAGGAAGCGAAGAACCAGACAGGTAACAACCCTGCTTTAACTGATCACCTGCAAGAAGAAGACCCTCCTCAAGATAAAAAGAGCTCTGGCTAGAAAGAAACTGGGAGGGACAAGCTGTCCTCCTGACCTACGAGGAGAAGGACCCTTCTCGGTGAGTATCCAATGGTCATTCTCCCTCTAGGTCAGGAGGACAGCTTGGTGGGACGTACAAGAGCAGTCCCCAACTGGGAGGGATAAGGAACCCTCTAGCCAGAGTCAGTTACCCGCTGTAGAACCTTATGGCCAAAATCCGACTCTACAACCTCCAAGGCATCTATCATATAGTGCCTGACAAAGGTGGAAGGGGTGGCCCAAGTGGCTGCCTTACAGACCTGTTTCACCAGAGTTCTGTTGGAAAAAGCAGCAGAGGCAGCTGCACTTCTGAGGGAATGAGCTGTGATGTCCTCTTGCACCATCTTGCCCTCCATTCTATGGGCCTCTACAAAGCAGGATTCAATGGACTTGCTAATAGCAGCCTTAGACATGGCCAGGCCTGCCTGTGCAGGCGCCGCTGACACAAACAAACCTTTTGTCTTTCTAAGGATCTCAGTCCCCTTTGATGTAAGTTTTAAGAACTCTTCTCACGTTCAGCTTGTGTCATCTGTGTTTGTTCTCAGAACAAGTCTTAGGAAAAAATGAAGGCAAATCAAGCTCTTGAGACAGGAGAAACCTGGAATCCACTTTTGGTCTGAATAGCAGCTCTGTCCTGAGCTCAGTCCGGGAACTGTGAAACATGCAAAGCTCGTCAATAGACAATGCCCCCAGCTCTGAAATCTTCCTGGCGGAGGTGATGGCAGCTAAGAAAACAGTTTTGAGAGTCAATCTTGAAAGAAGAATGAACATAATGGGTTTGAATGGTACCTTAGACAAGGCCTCAAAACAAGGCTTCAACTGCCCTGTGGGAAAATGACGTCTGGGGGAAGGCTCTGAAAGAGCTGCACCTCTAAGAAAAACGTAGCATGTGAGGATGACGGAAGAGTGGTGACCCCCCGTCTTGTCCCGACACCATAGACAGGACTGCTACCTGTCGACGAAGTGTCGCAGACCTGAGACGTGAATGGATGCCCTCCTGTAGGACCTCCAGGACATATTTGATTTTGTGGGCACTGGGATTGATAGCCTTCCTACATGACCTTCGTACAAAGGTCTTCCAGGTACAGTTATACAAACACGTAGTGGAAGCTCTCCTAGAGGCCAGAATGATATTGGTCACTGCTGAGCTATAACCCTTCCTACTTAAAGCCAACCTTCCAACAGCCAGGCGGTCAAACTCCACCACTCTGGCCGAGGATGCCTGACCGGACCCTGAACTTGCAGGTCCGGAATGGTTGGCAAAGTCAGATGTGGGCTGCCTGTCATCCGGACTATGGTGGAGAACCAGGGGCGCTTGGGCCACCAAGGAGCCACCAGGATCACCTCGGCTCACAACATCTTGACTCCCTGTAGAAACTTGGGAAGGACAGGAACCGGCGGGAAGGCATAAAGAAAACCTGTTGGCCAGTTGGACATCAGTGTGTCTGTCAATGTGGCTCTGGGATGAAAGAACCTCATGCAGAAGGGCTCCACCTGCAAGTTTAGGTGAGATGTGAACAGGTCCATGATGGAGTAGCCGAACTGTTTCGCAATCATTTGGAATACTGACTTGTTGAGGCTCCATTCTGCTTCCTGAAGATACTGTCAGCTGTCAGAGGAAAGAGTTAACTTGGTTGTGTTAATCACCACTCCAAGATCTTCTAGTGTCTGAGATGGAACAGTTGAACTCTTTGTCAAATTCACCAGAAAAACAAAACTGCTCCAGAACCTGGATAGTTCTACAGGTGTAAAATGTGGACAGCTGACAGGAGGGGCCCCTGATCAAATATGGATGGACATTAATCACCTCCTGTCTCAGGAGTACTATCACGGTGACAAGAACCTTCGTGACTACCCGCGGAGCTGTTAATAGGCCAAAGGGTAGGGACCTGTACTGAACCTGACACCCCCCTGCGCAAAAACGCAATTTGCGTCAGTGCTTCTGAGCTATGGGGACGCCTCCTGCAGGTTTAGGGATGTAAGGTATTCGTCTTTCTGTAGGGCTCTGTGATGGAGCTAAGAGTCTCCATATGGAATCTCTTCAGCCAGATGAACCGGTTGACAAACTTTCAAGTATGGCTCTACAGTCCCCATTCCTCTTGGGAACAATAAACATGTACACACCCGTGCCCTGGTCTTGTGGAGGAACTGGTTCTATGGCTCTGATCCACAGTAAGTGGTCTATCGCGCCCAATGTCTGCTTTTACTTGTCTGGGTTTTTGGATTCTGGGGATTGTAGGAACCTGTGTGGGGGCAGAGAAGCAAACAGGTAACCTTGAGGTACTACCTCCTTGGCCCAAGCATCCATTGGTGTGACCTATCCAGGCCTGCTTGAAATGCTGAAGTCGCCCCCCTACAGGAATCGTCTGTGAGTCATGCTTTAGGGGACTTACTGGGCCATTTCCCACGGCTTAAAAATAGCACAATGGTTGCTGATTGAAAACGCTACTAATTTGGCATAACGCACGACGTCGTAAACAATCTGCAACAATCCTGAAACCGACCCGCAAAAAGCGCTTCGTTGTAGCGCTTTTAGGGGAATCCAGAAAAGTGGATTCACCCTCCGGATAGCGATACACTCCTGCAACCAATCTGCAACAGTAGCGCTAAAGACCTGTGCGTTACCATTGTTGCGGGTTCTTCAAAGTCCCTCCTCCAGAGCCTGTCCTCCAAACTTCCGGCGAACTGTTCGCCATTTTTTTTTTCTCCGAGCGAGCGGGGATCTACGAGGCAACGGGACAGCGACTGGCTTTCAAGCACGATCACTTTCGGAAATTCTGCCCGGACACCACAAGAGTTTTTCACAAGCACAGTGGCACACACCGTCACGTTCCCAAAATTTGCCCAAAGCTTAAAACCCCGTCTACCATCGGCCAGTCCTAGCGGAGTCAACGTACAGGGAGCATTTTAAAAAATTTTCCTCTGAGCGTGCCAACGAACGTTCGCCGCTCGCAGTCTCCTGCTTAGCTTAGAGGGGTTCAATAGACATGATTCGAAGTGATATAATGAGGGGCGGCTTATGTGTAGTGGGTCTTTGTGTGGTTCCCGGTGCGTGGTTGTGCTTGGGTGCGGACAACCCCTTCCATTGGCGGCTAGACCTCCGGCAAGCGGAGTCGCCGTCCCCCGTTCATTTAAAAAAATTTTCCTCTGAGCGTGCCAACGAACGTTCGCCGCTCGCAGTCTCCTGCTTAGCTTAGAGGGGTTCAATAGACATGATTCGAGGTGATATCATGAGGGGCGGTTTATGTGTAGTGGGTCTTTGTGTGGTTCCCGGTGCGTGGTTGTGCTTGGGTGCGGACAACCCCTTCCATTGGCGGCTAGACCTCCGGCAAGCGGAGTCGCCGTCCCCCGTTCATTTTAAAAAACATTCCTCTGAGCGTGCCAACGAACGTACGCCAGTAACATGTCATGTTTGGTTGATTTATGCTGTGGCTGGTAAATATTATTGGGGAACTACAGAGTACTGCTGCACTTGCTTTCGGTTGAACACCGGCATGCGTTTGTGTAATGGCAGACATTTTCCTAAAATGGCTCCCGCTGCATGTTCAAACTGCTCTTCTCGCGTGTAAACGAATCAGCGCATGCGAGAAGTCAAACAACAAGGGCGCCAATCTGGCCATTAGGAGCAGATCCTGTTCCCGCGCGAGGAGTTTTGAACGTGACATGTGACCTAATGTGGCCAATGTGCATGTCCTCTGCTGCCCTCCACCAATCAGGAGCCGGCTAGTCCCTTTGTCTTTGTGTGCGGGAAGGTATATGATCCGTTGCACCCTGCACCTTGCACCACCATTTTGCTCAGCTACTAGCGAAGGCACCATGGAATCTTCCTCGCAAGCGTCGTCCGTCCCTGCAACCGGCCGTGGACCAACTTGGAGGGACGCGGAGATCAGGGACCTGCTCGCGATTTTCTCGGAAGAGAAAATCCAGGACGCCTTCCAGTCCTCGCACAGGAATAGGGAGGTCTTCGAGCAAGTGGCCATCAAGATGCGTGCCCTGGGCCACAACAGGACCGGCCTTGAATGCCGGTCCAAAACCAAAACACTGAGGGCGGAGTACATGCGTGCCGTGAATCATAATAAGGGTTCCGGCAACGAAAAGGTGACCTGCCCCTACTTTGAGGAGCAGCGCCCGCTGTACGGAGACGGGGAAGGATCCGGCAGGCCGAAGCGCGTCGGGAGGAGCCTTAAGGTGGTTCGGAAGCCGGCTGCCCCGGTCGAGGAACCACCCGCTGAGGAGGATCCCGGCGAGGGCACCTCGTCCAGCTTTCGGCCTCCACCCCCCGTCCAGCAACGAGCCGCGGAATCGGTAACGCTGGACCTGATCGCCATCGCTCCTGGGGAGCCAGAGGAGGCTCCTGAGCAAACGCCCCTTGCCTCCGGTAAGTAATTTTCTTTTTATTTTATATTTCATTTTGAGCAAATGTGTGTTCTGACGTTTGGGCATCGTTTTCTCGTGTGTTCGTTGCAACGCATAAGATGGTAGGCTGTGGAGTGCTTGCTATGGTTACTATTTGAAACGGTTTTAATTTTATAATTTAATTTTAATTTTTAAAAGATTTTATAAGATGGTAGGCTGTGGAGTGCTTGCTGTGGTTACTATTTGAAACGGTTTTAATTTTATAATTTAATTTTAATTTTTAAAATATTTTATAAGATGGTAGGCTGTGGAGTGCTTGCTGTGGTTAGTATTTGAAACGGTCATGTTTAACCAACAGCCCCAAAATATTTGCTGCATGCCTCGCCCATAGGCCTTCTGCAGTACTTTGGCTCACTACTTTGGGAGCTTGCTTTGTGGTTCATGGTGTATGCTTGCTCATTTTTCACTATTTTCTGCTCTTGTCCACAGAGACACAGTTGCCAGGGACGGGGCCCCTCGAGTCTCCAGCAGCACCTGACGTGGATAGTGATTCGGGGGCATCAACTAACATTGGTAAGTATTAGTAAAAATAGGGGGGGGGCCTGTTTTAACTGCTTTGTGCTTTTCTGTTTGTGCAGGGCAGCAGCACTGCTAAGAGAAAGAAGAGAGTCCCTCTGTGTTGCTGGTGTAGGCTTTGAAGCTGGCTTTGCCACCCTTTGGTCCTAGATCTGTTTTTTTTCCTTTTTTTGCAGATTTCATACCCGGAACACAGGAGGAGGAACAGCCTGGGGTGCTTGGACCTCCTGCCCGGCGCAGGCGGATACAGATTCAAGATGGTGAGCGTGCATGACCTGTTCCTTTCGAGCCATAGCTGCAGGACAATGTCGCTAGGCACTAACCATGGGCTCCCTTTTAATTGTTGAGCGTCCTGCTGTGAAAGTAGGCAAAAGTAAAAGCACACCATGGGCAAACAAACAATAACCATGTGCTCCCCGGGGATTGTTTAAATTCTTGGCAGGAAAACACGGGGACAAAAAAGAACACCATGGGCACCATGGTGTGTTTTGACTTTATTGATGGTACTAACAGTTTTGTTTCTCATTTTTTGCCAACAGAGGTTCTTTCAGATGAGGAGGAGGAACCACCCCTGGCTCCAGGCAGCCCACCACCTAGAGGTGCGCTCCCAGCAGAGGAGAGGCTTACGAGGGAACGCGGCAGGCTGAGGCGCGTCTCCGTCTTGACAAGCGTGGGAGAGAGGCTCCTTGAGCACTGCCAGGAGGAGTCACGGCGTGCCGCGGCCGCTGACCAAGCCATGCTCACACTCATTGCCCAGGAGGGGAGAAAATTGAGGGCAATCCTTAGGGAGACAAACCAAATCCTACGCGAAGGCGTGGAGGAGGTGCGACTGATAAGGAGACTGATGGAGAGGGCGGTAGCGGTCATGGAAAGGGCCTACCCTCCACAAATCGCCGCCAACCTCCCCCCCACCCACACCAACACCACCACTTCCAGCACCCACCCCACCGACTCCCTCTCAGAATGCCTCCACCCAAACAAGAAGGAGGACTATTCTCGGAAAGAGAAAAATAAAACCAGCGGACAAGTACTCCCCCTCCTAGTTTGGCCCAGTTTTTCTATTTCATGTTATCTGTGTTTTGTTGTTTGTTGAATAAAGTTTATATTTTTGACTCTGTCTCTGTGTACCCTACTGTAGAATCAGGACGGCCGAAAGCGGCCTCTCTAGTGATTGTGTATATTGTGGTACTGTTGTGTGGGTTGGAGGTTGGAGGGGTGTTAGTTCAAGGATTTTTAGGAGTGTGGGGTGAAATATGTGCGAGTTTAAGAAGTCACACTGGAGTCTTGTAATAAAATTTGCAATAACATTTTATTTTAAAAAACATTTTAACAGGGGAAAAACATTAGGGAATGAAACTTGGAGCCCCACCAGCACCACCACCCCCCCCCTGGAAAACCAATTTTTTTTTAACAAAAGTATATATTTAACAGGGGAAAAACATTAGGGAATGAAACTTGGAGCCCCACCAGCACCACCACCCCCCAACCCCCCTGGAAAACCATTTTTTTTAACAAAAGTATATATTTAACAGGGGAAAAACATTAGGGAATGAAACTTGGACCCCCCCCCAACCCCTACCCCAAAACACAAACAGGAAACAAAACTCAGGTCCCACTGCTCCCCTGCCCAGCCCCTTCCATCTCCCTCACTCTCCTGCTCAACCTTCCCACGGACCCCCGGACTTTGCGGCGGAAGAGTTCCTCATCCTCCTTCTTCTTAACTGTGTGGGGAGGGAGAAAAAGTACACATTAGTGCCACACATATTTTCAAATTTCTTTAGTTTACATGCATACACTTTTTAGTGGCCTTAGCCACAGTGTGAGAAGAGTTGGGCAGTGGGGAACATAACCTACGTTCTTCCGCCTCCCTCTGCTGCCTTTGCCGCTCCATCTCCCCTTTTAGGTCTGCCACTTCAGCCTCTAAGGCAGTCACCCTGGCTTCCATGGCACGCAGCCTTGCCTCCATAGTTTCTGCTATAGAAATCAAATAAAGAATTTAATCACACTTCAAATGGAAGCATCACAGCGGTCTCCCATATGGCTCCATGGGGGTACACACACATGGGTCTCCCTCAAAGACATAAAACTCTCACCTGCAGCCTGTCCCGAGGTGGAAGGTCCCTCTTCCTCCCCCTCCTCACGCTCAGGTGCTTTTGCCAGCTTGGATGGTGATTGTGTGGCTGGGCAAAGAAAAAGACAAATCATAAGTAAAAGAACACAAACTAGAGATGAAACACAGCTGGTGGACACACCACAGTTAGAGTCTAAGCGCATAACCAAAGTGGTTCTACAGTAAAAGGTAAAGGTAAAGGTATCCCCTGTGCAAGCACCGAGTCATGTCTGACCCTTGGGGTGACGCCCTCTAGCGTTTTCATGGCAGACTCAATACGGGGTGGTTTGCCAGTGCCTTCCCCAGTCATGACCGTTTACCCCCCAGCAGCAAGCTGGGTACTCATTTTACCGACCTCGGAAGGATGGAAGGCTGAGTCAACCTTGAGCCGGCTGCTGGGATCGAACTCCCAACCTCATGAGCAAAGCTTTCAGGCGGCTGCCTTACCACTCTGCGCCACAAGAGGCTCTGTGGTTCTACAGTACTGGCTGGCTAAGTCAGAGGGGGTTGACAGCATCTAAATACTTTCTTGAATTTCATTGGGGACAGTAGGGGAAAGAGGCAGCTAGTCATTCCATGCATGTTTAAGGGCAAAACACAACGAGGGCAGCACTCACCCATATGCCTCCTCATGTCCAGGGGGGGCTTCCCAGCCTTCTCCCATATTTTAACCATCTGGTCGTGGAAGACCGTTCTCCCACTTGGCTGCGGGATCCCCCCCCACTGTTCCAGACTATTGAGGAAGTCCAGCTTCACTCGTTTAAATTTTGTCCGGACCTGCTCCCAGGTCCGGACGTAGCCCCTCTCCCTCAGCTTCGATGCCAACACCAGGTAAGCACCCTTGGTGTGGCAGTGGGTGCTGGCCATAAGGCGGCCAACACTTTTCGATTGGAGCACAAGCTCCAGAAGTGCCTCAGCCTCGGCGCGCTGCCAGAAGGAGCCCTTCCGTGGCTTCGGCATCTTCGGAATGACGGTTAGGGAACGAACGTGCGTTGCTCCGATCGACCACCCCTATTTTAAATGTATCAAAGCTGCCCACCAATAAAATTATTCCTTGGAACATAAGTGGATTGATCCTCCGGTTTGACAGGGGTCGCCAATACTTCCTGGCTACCCGCCTCCCCGAACTTTCCCCATTCAGCGCTTCCGTATTGTGTTTGTCAATTTCAGTGGGGAGTTAGCATTTAGGGCTGTCAAAGTGCTTTTGGACCAGATAATCCCCGTTTTTTTGCTGGCTAAGTACACAAACCGCACAAGACAAGGTTAAACAAAGAACACAAAACTTTATTCAACAACAGAGTAGGAAAAACAATTAAACACGCCTCCTGTTTCTGTAGATGTGGGTGGCTATGGCGTCCCGAACCTTGCACCCCTCAGCATATATCCTTTTTCTCCTTGCTTCAGGGATGTCCTGTGTATCCTGAAGGACTACAGGTTCAGGTTCGTCCTCAGGGAAGGGGATGTTATGTCCCTTGTCCTCGCATATGTTGTGCAAAATCACACATGCGATTATCAGCGGAGTCACATTGTCAATATGTACATGGAGTCGTGACATTAAACAACGGAACCGTGACTTCAAACGTCCAAAGGCACGCTCCACTACATTCCTTGCCCGGGAGTGACTGAGGTTGTAGTGGCTCTGCACGTCTGTCCTTGGCCGCTTGTAGGGAGTCATGAGCCAGCGTCGTAATGGGTAGGCTCCGTCCCCGAGGACCAACGCCGGCACACGCACGCCCTCAATGGTGGCGGTGGGGTTTCCTGGAACAAAGACCCCTTCGTCCATGGCTTTCCTGAGGTTGGATTCCCTGAAAACAAGGGCATCATGCCTCCTGCCACTCCACCCCACCTCGGCATCGATAAACCGGCCGGAGAAGTCCACTGTTCCTTGCAGGAGAACAGAACAAAAGTCCTTCCTGTTCCCGTACTCTTTTATGCTTCCCCCGGGGGCACGGATAGGGATGTGGCTTCCATCGACGGCCGCAAAACAATGCGGGAATCCAAGCCTGGCAAACCCGTCCATACTCTGGAATAAGGGAAAGAAAAGAATATAAGCCATGGCATGTCAGCGTGGGGTGTATCGCGTCTTCGTTGCTGACCTGTCAAACAAGAAAAAAAATTTAAGGGGCAAAGGGGATAGAATGACACTCACCGCTCCAAGCCGGTCTCCGAGGCACACGACTTTGCTGAACAATTCCGCCTCCATGGCGAGGCAGAACTCCTTAAGGATATCGCCAACCGTAGTGACTCCGAGTCCGAATTGCTGGGCTACTGTCCGGAAGTACTGAGGGGTGGCCAAGTACCACAATGCGGCAGCCACCCTTTTTTCAACTGGAACGGGGCGCCGCATGCCAGTGACTTGCCTCTCCATGCGGCCACGTAGAGCCTCCACGAGTTCAAAAAATGTCCCCCTCGACATCCTGAAGTTGGCAATCCAGTGGTCATCATCCCAGCGAGTCCACACAAAATTCTCCCACCAGTCAGAGGATCGTTCGTCCACCCAGAACTGTCTGGGGAACCGGACCTCTGCCAGAGCTTGCCAGCGTTTCTTGGCCGCCATGGTTGCCCTTACAGAACGTCTTCTGCTGCTGGTCATCGTTCCGGCCACACGTTCTCGGTACTCCTCGATAGCAGACGTCCGACGCGACAAGGCGGTATGCATGCGCTGGACCACCGCGAGCATCTGAGCCAACAATTGAAAAATAAGCCTCTCCATTGCAACGTTGACCTGTGCTGCGGGCAGTAGGCTACGCAAACAAAAGAGTGAGGCCGACCGCGTGTCTGCCCAGGTGCATATAAGCAGGTAACCTGTGGGCGTGTACTGTGGGCGGGGATTAACCAATCAAACATGTCAATGCATCTGGTTCATAGAAAACAATAGAAAACACGTTCCAAGGGCGCCAATGATTGGACGATAACGCGTTGCTACGGGGTTTCCTGGGTTTTTTAAAAAAAAAGGGAACCCCGACAAGTCCGGCTTTAGGGTCGAGGTCAAAGGTGTGCCTGCAGTTTGATTGACGGGCACGGGAGGCCAGAAGCGCTAAAAAGGGACCTCCTTTGTAGCGATAAGACGGAGAACCGGAAGCCTGTGGGTTACGAAAGTGGCGAGAAGTGAAAGTGCCAAATTCCGCAAAAACCGCAGCTGTGCGTTACGGGCACGGCTAGTTACATTTCGCTACTTGAAGTAGCGCTTTCACAAACGGCAACCAAATAGCAACTTTGAGCTCTGTGCGAAATGGCCCACTGTCTCCCACTGCTCTGTTGGATCGGCCCTGCTTGAAGCAGTTGTATCCATAGGATCCCCTCTTTCCTTCCGGTCTGAATCTGGGACCAGTGTTCTGGGACTGGAAGGTCGATGGAAAGGGCTTGCCATCCCTCCTAGTAGGCCGTGGCATCGCCTTTTTTTTATCCCTCGTCTCAATAAGGACTCTATCCAGAGTGTCTCCAAAGAGGTTGTCCCCTTGGAAGGGATAAGCAGTAACTTGAGTCTTAGAGTGTGGATCGGCCTGCCAGGCCTTGAGCCATAACAGTTGTCTAGCCACAGTGTAGAAGCCATGGCACGGGATGCAAAGACCACTATATCTAAGGAAGCGTCTGCATTATATACCGAAGCCTTAAGGATCCTGTTGGTGCCTTCCTGGAGGCGCCCCTCTGATTCAGGAATCAATGTGAGCAATTTCTTACACCTGGCCATGGACGCTCTTGCAACAATTGAGGCAGTGGTAGCAGCTCTAATTGCCATTGCCATGGCCCTGTGTCTGCGCAGTCTCTGACCTTCTGTCCATGATATCTTGAAGATATCCCTCGCCATCCTCAAAAGCCTGCAATGCTGCCACTGGACCATCTACTGCAGGAATCTGTAACATGGATTCAGCATACTCTGGCATGTCACACATACGCTAGATAAAGGAAGGAAACTGTTTAGTTACAATAGGCTTTCCCCATTCAGCCCTGATCTTTCTTTCAAAGGATTCTGGTAAGGGAAGTTCTTTAAGTTGGTTTGTATCTTAGGAAAAATTCCCCACTGCCCTTGGGACCATAATACCTTCTATCCTTCTTCCCATTCCCTGGCCTCAGTTTCCTCCTCAGAGGATTCAGGCCGACAATTGGAGGCATAGTAGGGCCTTTTTTGTGTGTGTGTGCTGCCTTAGTGGGCCATCTTCTCACGTCCAGCTTGTGTCATCTGCGTTTGTTCTCAGAACGAGTCTTAGGAAAAAATGAAGGCAAATCAAGCTCTTGAGACAGGAGAAACCTGGAATCCACTTAGTGGGCCATCTAGATGTGGGATCGAGAGTCAGGGAAGCAGGAATGGGAACGGGGCCTGGAGATCCTGGCTGAAGAGGCAAGGCTTTGCTTACCGAATCTAGCAATCTCTGCCTGCATAGAATTTTGCCTGAAGGTAAAGAATTCAGCAGGCAATTTAAAACGTTCTCCCATAGACTCAACGTTACCCAGTTCCTCAGGCTGGTTCTGTCTCACACGTTGTGGACCTTCAGGATCGGTGCTCTGCCGTTTCCCCGCTGGGGAAGTGCTAGGATCAGGCCCCTCTCCGTAGCCACTTTGGGGGGGTGGCGCAGTCCCGAAGCGGCCCAGTGCGAAAAAGGAGCGCTGTCCTTGCTCCTGGGGGCCCGCTTGCGCCAGGGTTCCTTGTGCCACAGGGGCTGTGGCATCTCTGGAGTCAACTGGCCCCTCTTGGGCCTCCTGAGAGTGTTGCTCATCCTCAGGTGAAAAATTGTGTTCCCGCCTGCTGGGGGCCATCTCCCAGCAGTGGGAAAAATAAATGCAAGGAAAAAAGCAAAAAGGGAAGCAATCCAAAATGGCCGCTGCTAACAAGCAGCCATGTGCTCAGCTCCCTGCTTCAAGGTCACTCTCTGCTCTTTCTCTCAACCGACCAAGGGGAGGGCAGGAAAGAAAAAAGGAATAGCAGGAGGGAAGGCGAGCAGGGGAGCAGGAAAAAATTGTTGGAACAAGGGTTGTAAAGAAAAATTCTCTTCCAAGCAGGAGACGTCTAGTCTGCATGCTCCCTCGTGTGAGGCAGGAAGAAGACTGGCGAGAGGAGGGCGTTTCCCAACAGGGAGACAGGAAGTTTTCCTTTGCCCTGCCTGCCTCCCTCAAAGACAGATGGGAAATCACCCACCAAGCTGTCCTCCTGACCTAGAGGGAGAAGGGGGCGTCGCGGGGGATGGGACATCGGTGTTTTGGAGTGGCTGGTGGTGGGAAGGAGCGGTAGAGAGGGAGATTTGGGGGGGTCACCGGGATAGGAAGAGTGTTTGGGTGGTGGTGGGTGGACTGGTGGTGGGTGACGTGGTCCGAGCAGTCACCTAGCTGGGCCTGTGTTGGAGGGTGGCTGTGGAGGGGCACAAGGCGGCCCTCCGGGGGCAGCGAGGCGAGCGTCAGCAATGCGCAGGAGTCCGGCGCTGTGGGCGTGTTTGGGGGAAGGTGCTCTGGGAGGAGGGGGAATCCTTCCCCGCTCCCCGGGGAAGTTGGGAGCCTCTGTGGGTGGGAAGAAGCAGGGCCGCCGCATCTTCCACGCGGTGGCCCTGCTCCTTCCCCCGCAGCGAGGCAAGAGTGCAGGATGGGGGAAGGAGGCAATGGAGAGGTGCGCAAAGCACGCCTTCCCATTGGCTACTTGGGGGCCAAGTGAGTGGCACTTGGAGGGGCAAATCAGGAGCTGCTTTGCGGCTCCTGATTCGCCCCTCCAAGTTTTTATCACGGACAGCGCCCGCCCCTTTCTCCTCCCGACTTGCCCTTAGGGCTTTATTAATACCGTGGAGCAGCATTATGGAGCGATATGTATGGGGTATTATTAGAATTGCAAATGTAAAGGCTGAATGAGGTTAATGTATGTAATGAGATAAGAAACCAATATCCCCTGCAGTTCTGGGGATTCCATTGTGTTGAGTATTATAATAACTTGCAACTCCTCAATTTCCCTTTCCAGTCTGTTCCTGCTGAACTACTCTGACTGTGAAAAACTTTTTCCTGATATCTAGCCTATATCGTTGTACTTGAAGTTTAAACCCATTACTGCGTGTCCTCTCCTCTGCAGCCAACGGTAACAGCATCCTGCCCTCCTCCAAGTGACAACCTTTCAAATACTTAAAGAGGGCTATCATGTCCCCTCTCAACCTTTTCTCCAGGCTGAACACTCCCAAGTCCCTCAACCTATCTTCATAGGGCTTGGTCCCTTGGCCCCAGATCATCTTCGTCGCTCTCCTCTGTACCCTTTCAATTTTATCTACGTCCTTCTTGAAGTGAGGCCTCCAGAACTGCACACAGTACTCCAGGTGTGGTCTGACTCATAGATAATTATTGGCTCACTGTTCATCTAATACATTTATTAACTATCTGTCTATATAATCTGCATAGAAACACCATAGTTCTTTGAATTCCTCTGAGGGTCTATTATTCATTGGCTGCCAATTTGCTTCCAGATCAAGTTCAAGGTCTTGGTTTTGACCTTTCAGGCTTTACGCGGCTTGGACCCTTCCTACCTCTGGGACTGCCTGCCTCCTTATGCCCCCCACAGAGCACTTCACTCTGGGTATGAATCTGCTGAAGGTCCCGGGGCCTCGGGTGGCCCACCTGGCCTCGACCTTTTCGGCCCTGGCCCCTATCCAGTGGAATGTACTCCTGGACGAGTACGAGGGGGGATGGTTATAGTAGATCACCACCATTTGCCATTTGTTGTAAACTGTTTTAATTGTTTTATGGGGATTGTAAATTGTATGGATGTTCCTATTTTGTTAACTGCCACGAGCCAGTTATGGGAGTGGTGGTGTAAAATCAAATTAATAATAATGATGATGAGAAGGAGAAGGAGAAGGAGAAGGAGAAGGAGAAGGAGAAGGAGAAGGAGAAGGAGAAGGAGAAGGAGAAGGAGAAGGAGAAGGAGAAGGAGAAGGAGAAGGAGAAGGAGAAGGAGGCTGGTCAATTCAGCCATTTTAGCTAACTCCCCCAGTTTGTCCAACCAGTCTATCATTTTTGGTGTTTCCTGTTGTTTCCACAGTCTCACTGCCACCATTCTTGCTGCTGTAGTTGCATGGAAGAAGAAGTCTCCAGCCTTTTGAGGAATGTCCTCTGGCGTTAGGTAACATCTTTTCAGCATATGAGGGAAATTTAATATTCAACATTACTTCTTAAATACTATGAATTTTTATCCAGAATTTCTGGTTTTTTTCTACAAGTCCACCACATGCGATAAAAGTAGCCAACCTTCTCATTACATTCCCAACTTTTAACATAATATTCTTTAGACATTTTCCCAATTAATTTAGGTGTTGTGTACCATCTGTAAAACATTTTATACCAGTTTTCAGACCAATCCAGTGACCGACCTGAACCTACCTTCAGCGGTTAATAATCTGGGCTCTGGGGAGGGTTGAAAACTCCAGCTTGTGCAATACCTGAAATTCTTGTGGGTGGAGCCTGAGGAGGGTGGGTTTGGGGGAGAGACTTCAGTGGGATACAGTGCAAAGAGTCTGCCTTCCAAGCAGCTATTTTCTCCCAGCTATTTTCTCTGCCATCTGGAGATGAGTTGTAATCCCAAGAGATCTCCAGCCACTCCCTGAAGATCCTCAACCCTAGGAGTGGACAATGAAACTCCTAGTGAAGTAACATCACAAAACAAGTTATTGGGTCCAAACAGGATAGGGGAGAAGGACCCAAGAGAGGGGTGTTATCGGGTCCTTCAATCTTTCATTTTCATCTCCAGCAATTATGTTCTCAAGGACCCAGTACTGATCTGAGACACTATTCCTCTGTAAGGAAAATGAGATCTTAAGACAGCATTTACCTAAAGCATTTGGCCAAGCACTCCCATGTATTTATGATGTTTGGGTGTCTATGAGACACGTTTAATATTTCTAATAACCACAGCAGTTGCATACTCTTGAAAGTTTCCTCTAAGCAAAGCTGCTACCATCTCTATTTTTAGTAAATAGTAGCAGTGTTATTGTTCTCCTTCTGTTTTATATCCGCAACTCTGTCCCAGCAATTACAGCCTCGAGGGAAAAGACGGAGAATCTCATTTGGACTTATTGTTCAGCGAGCGCCCGCTTTTCCACGCCGCAAGATTAGGCACGGTGGCATTGTTTGCCAGGAATTAACACAAATTAATGACTTCAATTACTGTTCATCTCACTTTTTAAAAATCACACCTGGAAGCAACTCGGTTCTCACATAAACAGATGCAGCCGGGCTCACGGCATTGGAGCGAGCTTCTTTTGTGTGTGTATTTGTGAAATAGTTCCTTACAACATGAGATCTCAGGGGCTGACAATGAGCCAGTCGTGCAACAGAAGGCACGAGGCGGGCATCAGGCGGGAGAAGTCCTCCCAGAGCCCACACAGCGTCTCAGCGCCTTCCCTTCGTTCTTAGGAACCCTGGGCATCGTAAAGGCGGCAGCTGTGCCCTCGCACGCCAGGCTGCAGGGGAAATGCAATCAAATCGGTTTTAATCATCTCTGAAATGCAAATGGGTCCCCCTGGCACACCTGCAAGAGCCATTCCCTACAATGCCAATTAAACTGGGCTCCTAACTTAATCGGTGTCCTGATTGCCAGCATGAAATCGTTTCCTTTTTTAAAAAGAGGTTTTATTTTTTGCATTTCTTATCCACTAGGTTTAATAGTGATATTTTACCGCTTTTGTTTGTTTCTTTGTCCTCTCCTCTGCACTGGATCAGTCAATGGTTCAGAAGTGGAAGATGTTTTTAATAGTGAGATGTATTCTCTTTTTTAAAAAATCATTTTACCCACACTGCTTAGGATCCAAAGGACAGCAAATGTTTCCCCACCTTGAACAGAAAACACACGGCCACAATTTGTGGCAAACTGCTTTTGAAATCAAGAGAATACCTTTATTCTACCCTTCCTTTCTTTTTGTCATACAGTTGCCAACTCCAGGTCGGGAAAATCCTGGGCATATTTGGGGTGGAGTCTGGGAAGGGCAGGGCTTGTGGGAGAGGAGGACTCTGTAGTCCAGGGGTAGTCAAACTGTGGCCCTCCAGATGTCCATGGACTACAATTCCCAGGAGCCCCTGCCAGCATTCGCTGGCAGGGGCTCCTGGGAATTGTAGTCCATGGACATCTGGAGGGCTGCAGTTTGACTACCCCTGCTGTAGTCTATCCTCCAGAGCTACCATTTTCTCCAGGGAGCCTGATCTATGTCGTCTCCTCTGACAGGCAGTGGCTCTTCAGGGGGTCAGGTGGTGATTTTCCTACATTACTGGCTACTTGATCCTTTTTTAAAACTGGAGATGCTGGAGTTTGAATCTGGGACCTTCTGCAGGCAAAACCTTCAGTTTTGAGGACCCCAGTTGGACAGGGATTTAGACAAACTGGAGCGTGTCCAGAGGAGGGCAACAAAGATGGTGAGGGGTATGGAGACCAAGACGTATGAAGAAAGGTTGGGGGAGCTTGGTCTGTTTAGCCTGGAGAGGAGACGAATGAGAGGGGATCTGATAACCATCTTCAAGTATTGAAAAGGGTGCCATATAGAGGATGGAGCAGAATTGTTCTCTCTTGCCCCAGAGAGATGGACCAGATCCAATGGGATGAAATGAATGCAAAAGAAATTCCATCTAAACATCCGGAAGAAGTTCCTGACAGAGTGGTTTCTCAGTGGAACAGGCTTCATCGGGAGGTGGTGGGTTCTCCATCTTTGGAAATTTTTAAACAGAGGCTGGATAGCCATCTGACGGAGAGGCTGATTCTGTGAAGGCTCAAGGGGGTGGCAGGTTACAGTAGATGAGCAATAGGGTTGTGAGTGTATGGTGAAAGGGGTTGGACTAGATGACCCAGGATGTCCCTTCCAACTCTGTTATTCTATGATTCTTCAGAGGTTACAGTCCCTCCTGAGGGTGTAACTCTAGCAATGCATATCACAAAATCACAGAATCATAGAGCTGGAAGGGGCCATACAGGCCATCTAGTCCAACCCCCTGCTCAACGCAGGGTCAGCCCTAAGCATCCTAAAGCATCCAAGAAAAGTGTGTATCCAACCTTTGCTTGAAGACTGCCAGTGAGGGGGAGCTCACCACCTCCTTAGGCAGCCTATTCCACTCCTAAACTACTCTGACTGTTAATGTAGGCATATTTAGGCTACAGCTGCTCTGATTGAAGAGATATTTTGGTCTGGCCATTTCGAAGGCCACGATAAAAGGGGATTTCTCATAAAATTACCAAATTTCCCCCCTTCTCGCTAAATCCAACTTTGCAGAAGTGAAGCTAAAAGGATTTCCTAAAGAGCATCTATAGCTTTTTTTCCCTGCAGCTCAGCAGAGCTGATTTCCTGTGACTAATAAACTTGTGTTTCTCTAAGTTATTTCAGGGAACAAAAGAGTCATTTGTGAATAAGTCCGTGTTGATACGAGGGGTCACTTTTTGTTGGCTTTTGACATATCCTGGAAAGACAAGTAGGAAGGTACAGACAGAGCACTGAGCCCTTTGTCAGTTATTACTTAAACTGCTCTCAGTGGCTTCCCTTTGCACTTTAGCACATGAACGGCCTTTAATAGTGCCTTCATTCTGTGAAAAAAGGCATACCATCCAACATTCCACAGATGAAAACAGGAACATTCTAGGACAGGGGTTGTGGCTTAGTGGCAGAACCTCTGCTTTGCAGGAAGAAAATCCCAGGTGCAATCTCCAGGATCACCAGTTAAGAGGACCAGGCAGGAGATGAAATGAAAGACCTTTGCCAGAAACCCTGGAGAAGCCACTGCCAGTCTGAGCAGACAAGACTGACCTTGATGGACTGAGAGGCTGACTCAGTATAAGGCAGCCTCTAATCCCAAGGATTGTTCTCTGAATGCTGTCTAATTCCAAATTGTTGGAACTTTTGGACTTGGCTTGGTCCTGAGTCCCTCCAGAAAAATAAAGCTGCAGAGTAACAGAGCATTTGAAAGTATGCAGTTATTAGTTACCATTGTGGATGAGGAACAGGTTCAGCCTCATAGTGCTTTAAGATTCAAAAGAAAGAATGTTTACTGGGAAAGATTATTTGCAGAATATATATTGTATTCAGCTGCTTCAGTCTCCTTACTAAAACAGTGCACCAGAGCTTAAAAAGTAGTTACAACATATTGCAAGCCTCTATGACTGGACTGCAAACAGACTAAATGCCCACACATCAACAGATGGAGAGAGCAGAGGGCCTAAATCAGGGGTTCTCAGCCACTCTAGCGCCACGACCCCAACTGCGGTGGTGGTGTGTGCGTGCAGGGCATCATGCACATGCGCACGTGCACGCGGGGCAGCATGCATGTGGGTGCATGCGCACAACGGTTAGAAAGCGTGGAGGTGGCCATTGTAATGGCTCTGCTGCCACCAGCTGTCTGCTGCTGCCCAGCCGCCGCCGCTGCCAGTCACTGCCACTTGAGGCCGCCACCTGCTGCCACTGCCTACCATTGCCCTGCCGCCACTGTCCCACCGCCACCAATTTCAACCACTTGCCACCACTTGCTGCTGCCACCTCTGGGTGCTGCAGTGGCAGCAGAGGTGACAACAATCTGGGGACCCCGAAGAAGGGTCCAGGTGACCCAAATGGGGTCACAACCCCTAGGTTGAGAACCACTGGCCTAAATGGTGGCTCCTTCCTTGCTTCAGCAAAAGCACACAGAGCTCCTTTTTTTCTGAAGAAAGGGGAAGTGGGTGAGAGCCCAGCTTAAAGAAAGGAATCACTAGAGCACATGGCTCACAGCATAGGTTAAAACAATAAAAACCAGTTCTATGTTGAGTGCTATAGCGCTAAACCAATATAGCACTGAAGTCCTGTAGCAACACCAATGAGATGTCTTTATTCCATTGAGTCTATGGCAGCCTTTCTCAACTTTTTAACCATTGAGAAACCCCTGAAACATTCTTCAGGCTTCGAGAAACCCTAGAAGTGGCAGAGTCATGCAGAATAGGGTTGGGAAACATAGCCATGTACACACCCACCTGGGGCCCCTCCCCTTCCTACCCACTCCAATTAGTGGGCTTAGAAAAACACTTCACCTGAGACCTGGAAACTCACAAACCGTCATCTGATGTTCTGACGACCTTCCTTTGATAAAGCAGGTTCTATTCTACAATAGCATCTGTTTAGTGTTTAAGCTGCTATGACAAGATTCCTGTTATTTTTCTCTGCCAGAGAAGAACATCCTTCTGGGTTGATCACCTGGGAAGGAATGCTGGAGATGGCTTCCATCCACCCACTCAACTAGATCCTCTGTTTCTGGCCATATTTCCATATACATGTATTCACCACATGCTGGTGCTAGGCTTTATTTACTTACTTTATAAAAATGGGCGTAAAAAGGGGCATAGGGCGTCCTACCTACGAGGTTGGTGGGAAGCTACTGGGGGCAGGCAGTTAAGGCGCGCGGCTTGGAGGGGGGGCGGGCGTTGGGGAAGGAAAGGATGCATGCTCGGGAGTCCGGGCATGTGTGCTGGAGCGGGGGGGGGCGGGCTGTTGGGGAGGCGTCGGCATGAGCAACCAAGCATGCGTGTGAGTCTGCGCATGCCTGGTTCATTTGGCTGTTGTGCCAGGCTGCACGCAGGGCGCACAGCCCTGCGGTGTGTCTGTGAGGCCAAAGGGAAGAGAGGGACAGGGAGCATGAGGGCAGGCGGAAGGTGAGTGCGGTCTGGGAGTGGGACTCTGGTGGGGGAAGGGTGAGTTGGTGTGTGTGTGGGAAGTGCGGGGACAGGGGGTGGGGGAGAGGTGGCGGGTGGGCGTCAGGGCGGCGTGGTGGGTTGCGAAAGGGTCTTGGGAGGGTGGGGGGTTAGCGGGCTGTGGGTGGCTGGGGGAACGTGTGGCTGGGTGGGTTTGTGTGTCGCGGGGAGTGGGGGCGGGTCGGGAAGGGTTGGGGGCGTTAGCGGTTGGGGGGTGGCAGGCGGAATGTGTGGCTGGGTGGGTTTGTGTGTAGCTTGAAGAACCGGCGTGTCAGGAAGGAGTCTGAAAGGGTTGGGGGTGTGAGCGGGCGGGAGGTGAGTGGTGGAGTGTGTGTGTGTGTGGGGGGGTTGTTTGTGTCGGAGGCAGCGGCGCGGGGCATGAAGGGAGCTGGGGATGGGGGGGTAGTCGGACGTAGCTGCCAGCGTGTTGTTGGTGGGTGGTGGGAAAAGAGCAGGGACGCCGCGTCTTCGATGCGGCGTCCCTGCTCCTTTCACTAGGGTGATGGGAAGGAGTTCTATGGCGGGCAAGGCCGGGGGAAGCGGGCAATGGGGAGGCGTGCTTTGTGCGCCTCCCCATTGGTAGCGCGGTCCAAGAGTGGCACTCGTAGGGCCGAATCAGGAGCCGCAAAGCGGCTCCTGATTCGCCCCTTCGAGTTTTTATCACGGACAAAGCCCACCCTAACTCCTCCCCAATAGCCCTTAGGGCTTTATTTAATCCGCTCCGCAGGAGCGGTTAAAGATTTGTTATTCAATTTTATGTTGCCTCTCATAGGCCTGCTAGCCAAGAGCAACTCACAACACTGGTTAAAGCAATAAAAAAACAGTACAACATTTTAAAACCCCTCCCTCTCTCCCGCCCAAGCCACCCCCTACCAAGCCCCCACATTTCTGCCCCAGATGTCATATGGATCCATGGCAGATATGACAATCAGGGCACCACATGTCAAGGTACGATCTCCTCAGATTACAACTGATCTCCAGGTGACAGTGATCAGTTCCCCTGAAGAAAATGGCTTTTTTGGAAGGTAGACACTCCAGCAATATCCCGCATTGAAGTCCCGCCCCTCCTCAAGTCCCGCCCTCCTCAGGCTTCATCGCCAGAACCTCCAAATATATCCCAGCCTGAATATATGATGTGGTTCTTCTCTAGATCTCTTCTTCAAGGGCTGGTTAGGGGGCAATCTTGGACGAATCTGAGATCTGGTTGAATTAAATGTCATCTTGAAAGACAAGAGGGTTGTGGCAGGAAAAGGCCTTGGCCTTGCCTATAGCAACAAGATGAACAGCTGGTGCTTAATTCACCTCCAGACTTTCAGAACACTGTAAACACTGATCTCTTATTGTTTGTTTCAGGAACTTGGCAGAGGGATGTTGACTGTTGCTCAAAGTATTGCTAAACTTTCATTATCGGAAGCAAGCGTTTGTAGCCCACTAGGGTTGCCGGGTCCCCCTGGCCACTGTGCTACCAAATCCAGGTTGAGAAACTCCTGGAGATTTGGGGATGGAGCCCGGAGAGGACAGGGACCTCACTGGGGCACAACAAAGTCATGCAGTCCATGCTCCAAAGCATGCATTTTCTCCAGGGTAACTGATGAATTGTAATTCTGGGGGATCCCAAGGTCCCACCTGGAACCTGGAATCCCTGCAGTGCACATGGATCAGAGGCCCAGCTCCAATGGCGGCAGACGTAGTTATTCCTAACGAATATTTGAAGAAAAAGTTAAAAGTTCCATCGGCTCTAGAGATAGATTGACTCTTGTTCCAAGAAACCCCAGGGAGCACTTACAATTACCATTGGTTGACCTTGCCTGGAATGATGCAAATGGGAGCCATCTTTGCTTCACCCCATCCTGTATTGTTGGTCAGTGTGGCAGACTGGGCTTTGTAGAGACCCCTTTGCAGTGATCCTTTCACCACTTGCAGGCATCAGGTTACAGTCCAGGAAGTGTGCCCCCTCTGCTATGGTGAGGGAGCAGCTGCAGCCCTGTGCATCCACTGGCATGATGCAGTGCCACATGGCCTTGCTCCCCTATGTGGCAGCGATGGAAGCAGAACCTGACCTGACAACAACTAACACTGGGGCTCCGACAGAATTGGAGCCCGTAAGGGAGGTTTAATGGGTTGGATCCAGCTCGCTTTTTTACCCAGTCTCACCCAATTCCCCTCCTTCCTACTACCATCTCTTTCCCATAGGTATATTGCCCCTGTGAGTCCCATGACCTGTGGCACAGTCCTTTTTTTTTGGGGGGGGGGGGTCAAAGGAGATCCTCACCTTCCTTGTTTACCAGCTAAAAGGCAGGCTGAATCTGAGAAAAAGTATCTCTATCCAGGTCCATGGTTGAGGCTGGGGTCGGCGAGGTACACCGATGGCTCCCCCCCTCCCCCGGGCTTCTTGAACATCGTTGACCTCCTTCTTCTCTGCCCCCCCCCTTAGCAATGGGGGTAGGAAGGGGATTTTTTGCTTCCGCCATGTGATGGATTTTAAGTCTTTTAATGGGAGTTTTAAGACATTGTGACCCACCATGAGCTGCTTAAGGAGTGGTGGGAAATAAATTGAAATAATAACAATAATAATAACAACAACAACAATAACATATCAAGGAAACAGATGCCCACATTCCTACACCACCTGTGGACCTCGTATTACATAGCCTGTTGCGCAGTGGCTCCTGAAGGCTCATCCCCTGCCACACATGTGGCTAGTCTTGAAGGTGATCCTGGGCTCTTTTTCTTCTCTATTGCTACAAGCCATCTGGATCTACGCATGTAGCTGTAAGGCCTAACCTTTCGCTAGCATGCCAAGATTACTGGTTGACGGTCCTACAGCCACAGAAGTTTCCCACGTATTGCTGCAGCATTCAACAAGCAAATTTCTACTGCTGCCGAAATCACCTTCAGAGCCAGAAGCAGGAGTAGGTAATTGGGTTTCCATGGCAACGCTGTTGTGGACCATTCTGAAGGAGAAGTTGCCAGGATTGATAAATGGCTCAGTCCCTTTTTTAATCCTCCTGCAGTGAGCAGCTATTCCGCTGGAAGTGAAATGAGATTGCCCAATTCACTTTCCTCTGGACCAGAGCAGGGGTCAGAAGCTGGGCTTGCCCCTAGACCCCTTGTTGTTGTTGTTTTGAAAAAGTTGTGGGGGTGAAATCCAATATACATCCAACCACAAAGGTAAGATTGCCAACAAAGGTGTATGAATAACGATGGTAGCGCCTTATCTAATGCAACCAGCCTACATCAGAGAGACGTTTGCCCTTGAAATAATCACCAAAGTGTTTGCAATGTCCACAGTCACTGAAGACTCTTTCCCATCGAAGACTCTTTCCCGCCAGATGTTTCTCTTCAGCACACATGCATTTCAGTTTTTTTCCACCTAGGTGTAAACTGCACGGAGCTTTTATTCCAACCCCAGATCGATTCAGTCCATGCCCTCTACACAGAATGCGATTTCCGTTTGGATTTTGGGCGATTTAAATTTTCCTTCTGCACCAAGGAGGATTGATCCAGAGTGACCTTACCTTTTCTTCGCCATATCCAGGGCCTATTCTGCATCCTGCTTTTATTCTTGTCGATCTCCGTCCGATTCGGGCTCGGGCATTATGAGTGATCTGCAACAAACATTATTTCCGAAACGAAACAGCTTTAACGTACTTGCGTCATCTGCATCACGTTAGTTTAAATCGATTCCTGACGTTCTGACGTACTTCCCACCAGAGTGCGCCTGGATATGTTTTTTTTATTACCGTATTTGTACACTTTTCCATTTCTGTGCTGTCTCAAACAATCTAAGCTCTCAAAACAGAGCTGAACAGCATATTTACCTGTGAAATAATTATTCCCCCTTTCTTTCGACTCCGCGAGTCGACCATATTCCGGAAAATAAGCGCTCCCTGATATTCCGAGGCAAAGGTACGGTGAATGCGGGTCGAGGTATGACGGTTGCAGATGGAAAATTTCCATCGATGGAAATCAAACTGGAAATCGATTTCAGTGCAGACGGGAGGGACTGAATCGGCCTGGGAGTGGAATAAAAGCTCCATGCAGTTTACACCCAGGAGTCCTTTTAATCCTCGATATTGGAATATTGCAGTTCAGAAAGCATGAGAAAGCACTCCCTCCGTGGTAGAGCAGTTCTGATTGGCCAGCTGACTCCATGATACAGAAGCTCTGATTGGCTAAACCTGCGAAGCCAGCCAAGGCTGTTAGCTTTTCTTAAAGAGGAAGCCCTAAATTTCTTTCTGTAGAAGCTGCAGAAGCCCTTACTTCTGTGGATAGAGATTTGCCTCGTGGTTTTTTTCTCTCCCTTCTCTGTTGTCTTCAAGCCCCCCATTCAAGAAAAGAAAGAAAGAAATAGGCTCCGTCTGGGCTTGGCTCCCCCCCCCCCCGCCCTTCTGAGTTTTCCCAATCAAGTGCAGAACACTTTTCTGTTTAAGTGGAGGGGGGGAAAGAGGAAGACCCGAGTTCAAATCGATCTGAATTCAGCAGGATCCACACCGAAACAAACAAAGTAAGTGCAGAATCAGCCCTAGCCCCTGAGGTAATGATGATCCATCTGAAATTGGGGGCAGCTGAATAATAGGTGTTGGAGTGTATCGGGGAAGCTGCAGCCATACAGGCAAATTCTCTCATTATGCAGAATTGGAAGGAAACAACCTCTTGATGAATTTGAAGGGAAAATAAACAAGCTAGAAAGAAAGCCCTTTTAAGGGAATAATCATCCAGTACTTCTGGGATAGAGCCTCTTGTGGTGCAGAGTGGTAAGCAGCAGAAATGCTCTCTGAAACACTCTGTCCATGAGGTTGGGAATTCGATCCCAGCAGCCGGCTCAAGGTTGACTCAGCCTTCCATCCTTCCGAGGCCGGTAAAATGAGTACCCAGCTTGCTGGGGGGTAAACGGTAATGACTGGGGAAGGCACTGGCAAACCACCACGTACTGAGTCTGCCATGAAAACGCTGGAGGGCATCATCCCAGGGGTCAGACATGACCCAGTGCTTGCACAGAGTATACCTTTACTTTTTACTTCCGGGATAATGGCCTTGACTTGCATGAACATGGTATTTTCCAGTTTATTTCCCTATAAATTGATAAACCTATTGTTTGACTATCATGGTCTTCTACCACCGAAATCCTTGGAGGTCTTTCATTCAAACAGTCACACAGAGCATGCTATGCAGCAGACCGATGTGTTGTGTCCAGGCGGACAAACCCAGAAAGCAAACAGCATTCCTCCAAATAACGTTAACTGCAGCTAGTTCCACATGGCTGTCGGGAGGAAGAATCAATACAGCTATCTGGACTCGACAGGCATATCTTGGGGTTGAGGCATCACATCTGGCAGCCAATCTCCCCCTGTGCTTTCCAACGCTATCTGCGGGGCAGCTGTGCTAATGGAGACGCGGAAGAAGGCCGAGTCAGAGACTCGGCATGTTTTAATAAAATAAAAATACACAAGAGAAAGAGAGCGCACCAGTATTTTCTGCAAATTACAAACCGAGAAAGCTTCATGCTGCCATCTCAGTGCCCCAACCCCACGTGTAGTAATCCATGGAAAAGGGAAGATTTATTTCTGGGAGTGAGGGCCCGGCATTAGTTTCTGTCGGATTTTAATGCCCTTTTAAACATTAAACACAGATGTAAATCCTATCTGTGCCCAAGAACATGGCTGGAGGTCAAGGGTATTCAAATTATTCCTCTGCCGGTGCCACAAAGATGGCCAATACTAAGTGCCAGTTTAGGTGTCTTTACCTTCTGGGTCTGTCAGCCATAGTTAGAATCATAGAATTGGAAGGGACCTCTAGGGTCATCTAGTCCAACCCCTGCAGAATGCAGGAAATTCAGAACTATTTGTCCACCACAGTGACCCCAATTCCATGCCCAGATGATGCCCTCCCCCCCCCCCCAAAAAAACCCCCAGAATCCGTGGCCAGTCGGGCCTGGAGGAAATTTCTTGCAAGCAAAACGAAAACAATTTCCACCTATTTTGCCTTTGTGGGTATCAGATTCTGCAAACAAAACTGCTCTTGCCAGTATGAAAGTCCTATAAAGAGTTTCAGGTTTCTTTCCTGGACCTCGACACCCTCGGATGTTTGCTGATCCACATCCCTGCCCACTTCCCCTTCTGTACTTTTAGGCTGCAATCCTAAAGACACTTTCTT
Source organism: Paroedura picta (assembly GCF_049243985.1). Lineage (NCBI taxonomy): Eukaryota > Metazoa > Chordata > Lepidosauria > Squamata > Gekkonidae > Paroedura > Paroedura picta. The sequence goes on from NC_135378.1 coordinate 13,507,664, forward strand.
GCAAGTGAGCCCCTGTGACTAACTTGGGACTGATAGCTGCATAGAGGCATTTTGGACTGTTTCCCAAGAGGTGGCCAGAGATGACTGAATGTGTCATACTTTGTTTCTTTTTATATTAACTGGTATATTTGTCAGTTCAATTCTTTTCGCTATTTGCTTTGTAGAGTGCATTGCATTATGTATGCTTGTTGTGCAAGGCTGGTACACTGTTTGTGTTGCCACATATATAGACAATATGCCACGTGTACAATGTGCATCGAATGCTGACTTATTGATGGACAAAATACATTTTGGGGAGGAAAATGACAAGGAAACAGAATTGTGTGGAAATACAAAATAATACTTTTGATTTGCACGACAGACAAGACACTTGAAGTCATCCTTAAGGATTGTGGAGGAATACTGTCCACCCTAGAATCTACCTTGGCATTTTGCTATATGTGGCTATACTCTACACATGCTCCAGAAGCTTCAAAAGCTGATAAAAGACTGGGAGAAGCATATGTCTTCCAAGCACGGAGCGTTCCAGCACTAAGTAATGTAAATCAGTTTGGCCAAAGTAAGACAAAAGGTTTCACATGGCCTTTGATAGAATGTAACATCTGAAGGGGCAGATACCGGAAGAGTCAAAAGCCTAAACAGCACTGTATGAGGCAGGAAAATCAGGACTGACCTGAGAGGGAAATGATCAGGACTGACCTGAGAGGGCAAGACTATAAAATCTAAGGACATGAAGAGGAAAGAATTACCAGATGTCCTTTATAGTAGCGATCCCCAAGTCCATTCCTTTGCAACAATGATTACTTATTTAATGATAAGGACTGCTACCAAGTTTGGAGAAATATCCTTTTACTATTTTCATAGAATCATAGAATCATAGAGTTGGAAGGGGCCATACAGGCCATCTAGTCCAACCCCCTGCTCAACGCAGGATTAGCCCTAAGCTAATTTTGATTGAAAGACATTATGGGGTAACCAATATGCCTTATGACCATAATCTGAAAATATTGAATAAGGCAGCACAGACAGCCCAGAACACATAACTATTGGAGTTACAATACATTTCTCACTGATATTCTGTTTAAGAGGGGAAAAATGCAGACAAAGAGTGGTGTATAAATGCAAATAAATAAATAAAAATAAAAGGAAGTCAAATTGTCAAGAAGGAGAGCTTGTTAGGCAAGGGGGAGGAAGAACAATACCTGGGAAACCCCCTTTCATTTACAAGGTGATTCAAGGCAGCAGAGCCCTGACTTCCTTTGCACCTAATATTTATTTTTCCAAGCTGCTGAAAACTTCTGCTGGAGAGCTGCATGAATGAATTCAGTCACAATTGGCAGCATCACTTTATGGATTAAAAATACAAGATGCTTTTTGCAGAAGCTTAAGAAAGATTAATAAAGGACTTTTATTTCAGCTACAAGGTCTTAAAAGTCAGTTCCTACTTTCTCCTACAACAGTTCACTTTTATAGATGCCCCCAACAGCCCACACCTGCTGTGTGAAGAGACCTGTCAAATGTGGTGGTTCCTGGTGGGCTTTGTTGTTACGGCATCTCCATAATTGTGCTGCCGAATCCTCCATCTTCACTCTCTGTTCTCACTTGATATGCTGGAAACCTATTAAAGCTTAATTAAAACTTGGCTGAGAGGTTCAGATTACTAACTGATTCCACATGAGGAATCTGCCCTTGGACAGACTCTGGATGATGGCGGCTTTTAGAACCCCCTCCACATGACGTTGCCTGCATCCCAAGGCTGTCCAGGAGCTGCCTTGAGTTTGGGCCAGATTTAACTCGCAATGAGGGAAATCGCCAAAACTCAATTCACCACCCTCAGTCGCACGCCCCATCGGTGAGCAATGAGTGAGCAACTAGGGGTTTGTCCATAAGGAGGGGGAAATATGTGGTAGTCTAGTCACCATTGTCCTGCCCTTGCAACCGCCTCCATTCTACATGGTTCCTGACTATGGAATTTTTTTAATGGTGCCATACATCAGGGGTAGTCAAACTACGGCCCTCCAGATGTCCATGGACTACAATTCCCAGGAGCCCCCTGCCAGCATTCGCTGGCAGGGGGCTCCTGGGAATTGTAGTCCATGGACATCTGGAGGGCCGCAGTTTGACTACCCCTGCCATACGTGCAGTAATGCATATGCCTATCCATGGATCGGCGAAACGGCAAATGAAAAAATCTTCTTAAAATTACAGTGTCACGCAAGGCAAACATTAATACATCCCGTCCCATCCCATAGTATATAAAATGAATTCACAGATATTTAATTGTTTAAGGGCACATGCTTATGTTGGGAGTGGGTGGCAGTAACCACCTAGACACATTTATATATTATCTTTTTTTTTTTGAGAACACGAATGGGTCAGGAGGGGGGTTTTATATGGGAGACTCTTGCCCATCACTGGGTGTCTGTGTTATGGGGGTATTTCTTCTGTGCTTAGAATATACAAAAAAAATTTATTTTACTAGCCATGGTAACATGTACACGTATCTCTACCACTACATGAAATGGCAGCAGCCGTGTGCTCCATAAAGGAGAGAAACATTGCCAGGGACAAAGAAAGCCAACTCATGATCTTTGTGGTCCCACCAACATGGCCAGCGAGGCTCTCAACCCAATTAGAAGTTGAGAATCCTCTTAGGCAGTGCGAGGCGGGAAGAGAGAAGAGCCTACAAACTCAGCAGCTGCACAGCCAAGATGGATTCCTCAACCTCACAGGCTACCTCCTTCCCCTCCATCTCTCAGGCTTCCTCCATGCCCTCTACCACTGGTATAAGGGGACCAACATGGAGGGACAGCCAGGTGGCCTCCTGGCCATTATTTCTGATGAGAAGGTCCAGGAGGTTCTCAAGATTTCTCATTGGAACCAGGCAGTGTTTGAGGATGTGGCATGCCAGATGAGGGCTCTGGGGCACAACGGGACAGGGCTAGAGTGCCACACAGAGACAAAGAGCCTCAGGCAGGCGTACTTCCATTGTCTGTCTCCAAACTGCTACTCTTAGAGCCATTTCCTCTTTCTTCTCAGAAACGCCCCCCCCCCTTCTCTCTCAGCTAGAGATGTAGTGAGGAACTTGTCTCTGTATCTCCTCTTTCCTATCAAGCATATTAATTCCCAAATAAAACTTTATGCTCTCTTTAATCAGGTTGCGCATCGTTGTTGTGTTAATTCCTTTGCCAATATGGACAGCACATTTAGACAGTCTAAAGAAGAATCCTTTCATAAAATTTTGAGTTAAATCCCGTCTGAACTTAATAGTGGACCATGATGGTTTTTATTAATATTTTCTTGACAAATATGAATGTGATTTATTCCCACTGCCACCACAGAGGTTTTTATATGTTCAATTTTTCTGCTTACAAAAAGGCAGAAAATATATAATTTATGACTGTTGGCAAAATGACTTTATAGGGTTTCTTCTTGACAGAATGATTGGAATAAAATCGCATTCTCTTGACAAACCCGTGATGTTAACATTGCCTTTTGTTAACATTGTTCAGTAAGAAATTTGACATTTTGCTGATGGGATGAAATAAAGGTTTAGGCCAAATGAATCCTGTCCATCTGCTCTTCATACTTAGAAGAAGTGATGTTTGACAAAACCATTTTCTGGGATTCTGGGAAATGGTTTGTATCAAAATTATCGGGACCCACAGAATTAAGGGACACCAAAAGAAAAGTCCGGCTTTTCATCTTTTAAAATAAAATAAGTTGGCAATCATTCCAAAGAGGCACTATTGCTGATGAAGACCGCTCCCGTATTGAACACAACAAAGAACAGCCCATATAGTCCCAAATAGCCTACAATCATGCCAATTGAGCCTCTTTCAGTAGCAAAGATAACAGGGTAAAAAAGGGTAAAAACAACTAGTGTATGTATGGGATCCTAGCAGATCTTGACAGATCATGGAACACCTGAACACAGGTAGCTGACTTATCCTTTGGAGATTTTTAAGCAGAGGCTGGAGAGCCATCTGACGGAGAGGCTGATTCTGTGAAGGTTCAAGGGGTGGCAGGTGACAGTGGATGAGCGATAGGGTTGTGAGTGTCCTGCATAGTGCAGGGGGTTGGACTAGATGACCTAAGAGGTACCTTCCAACTCTATTATTCTATGATTCTATGAATCAGACTTCTCAGACTGGGGACAGCTTTCCATGGTCTCAGGCAGGGGTTTTTCTCCTCACCAATTGCCTGCTCCTTTTAAGTGGAGATGCTGCTAGGAATTGAAACTGGGACTTTCCCCATGCCAAGCAGAGGCTGTACCACTGAACCAGAAAAAGACCCTGGCAAACCACCTCACTTGGCTTGAAAGCCCCTTGCTGGGGTTACCATAAGAAGGCTATGACACACACATGAGAAAAATAGAGAGTTGTTTCACAGTATTTGTCTAATCTTTGTGAATTTTGCTCAGTACTTATTATATAGAAACTTGTATGCCACCTCTCCAGGAGCCTGTCTGAAGCAGCTACAAAAGAATTAAAAACCCTAATAAAAACAGCACATTAAAAAGCCCAGCCTAGCATGAAAACATTTTTAAAAGCGTGAAATAAAAGTTTCCAGACCAAAATATCATTGAAAGACAAACCGTTTAATTAAAAGTCTATGTGAACAAAAACATTTTGGCCTGATACCGAAACAACAAAAGCAATGTGGAAGCCAGGTAAGCCTCAAGGGGAAAGGCATTTGTGATGAAGTCCTATTTCTGGACCCAAGTCTGATGGAAGGGGACAGGGAACTAAGACACCCAACATTGACCTTTTTTTAACAATAAGAAATTGAACTTTATTACCTGGACTAGAAATTAAACCCGCTGTATAAAAAATACAGCGGACACTAGCAGGCAGTGGGTGGGTGCGGGAGGTCCCCCCTGAGGGAGGGAGGGAGGGAGGGAGGGAGGGAGGGAGGAAGGAAGCAGGCAGGCAGGCAGGCAGGCAGGCAGGCAGGCTTAGAGAAAGGGAGAAAGAGAGAGAGGGAGGAAGAGAGAGACAGAGACAGAGAGAAAGTGAGAGAGAGAGAGAGCAAGGGAGAAAGGAGAGTAAGTGATGGGAGAAAGAATGGGAGAAAAAAAGGCAGAAGAGAAATGGATGGAGAAAGGGAGGGAGAAAGGAGCAAGAGAAATGGAGGAAGGAAGGAAGGAAGGAAGGAAGGAAGGAAGGAAGGAAGGAAGGAAGGAAGGAAGGAAGGAAGGAAGGAAGGAAGGAAGGAAGGAAGGAAGGAAGGAAAAGTTCGATGGGGCAGGGGGGAAGGAAGGGGGAAGGGTCCACTGTGCGGGTGTTTGGGGGGCGAGTTTCGAGGGGGGGTGGGAGAAGAGTGCAGGGTAGAGAAGGATGGGTGGCTGGGTGTTTGGGGGTGGGGAAGTGGCAGAGGCGGAGCGCAGGGTTGAGTAGTGAGGGGGCAGCAGGGGAAGAGTTTGGGGGAGAGAAGGGTGGGTGGGTGTTTGGGGGCAGGAAAGTAGTGGCAGAGCACGGGGTGAAGCAGCGGCAGAGCATGGGGTTGAGTTGCGAGGGGGGGCCGTAAGGGAAGAGTTCGGGGGAGAGAAGGGTGGATGGTTGGATGTTTAAGGGCGGGAAAGCTGTGGTGGAGTGAGGGTGTGGTGCAGAGATAGAGACAGACAGAAGGGATAGAGAGAGAGACAAAGGAAGGAAGGTAGGAAACTGAGAGTAAAGAGGACGGGGCAGGGGGGGAAGGAGGGTGGGGTGGGTAGGTGAAGGGTCCGCTGGGCGCCCTGAACTCTCTCCCCCCAGGGCTGCATGGCAGGTTAGGCTGGGCGGCTGCCTACCTGTCTTGTCAGTGGACAGCCGCATAATGGCGGCTGTTGGCCGAAGGCAGCCCAGGTTGGGGGGTGGGCAGGTCGGGAGGCGCTTCACGCCTCCTGACTCGTCATTCCAGGGGCAAGGGACCAATCGTTGGGCCCCCATCCCTCCCCCACACCCCTTACTGTTTTATTTATACCACTCCCACGGAGCAGCGTAAAGATTTTTCAATAGATTATTGCGAAGTAGACTTTATTACAGAGAATTGTAAGAGAGTTCTTCTGGAAAAGCTTCTCAGTCCTGAAGCAATCCTCTCAGATAGATAGTTTCCCTCAAGGCTAGGAAATGGTCCTCTCACTGACACACCCCTCTTTCTTAGCCCCCCTGACTCCAGCTACTCAGCTCTCTTAGAACCAGGGCCTATTATGCATTCACTGCTTTCCTTCACAGTCAATTTGCTGACCATTTTAAATCTTCCTTTTAAAAAATGTTTTTTAAAAATATTCCCAGTTATGCACTGGGAGCTCTGACTCTGCATGTTGTTGTTGTTGTTGTTGTTTGAGGATTATGCATTCAAAACTGTTTTGACTGTAACTGTGGGAGGGGGAACGTCTTCCGTTATGCTGCAAAGTCACCTGACGACCACTCTGGCACATGCTGCTGACGGGGCCTTGTGGGAATTGTAGTTCATGGACATGGAGACTTTTCCATGGGGATACATAAGCTTCTGAATGCCAAAACTACCACCTTTCCCTCTCTGAGGTATACTGTTTCTCGTAGAGAGTGGGCAGGAGGGAACACAGCAGACTGCAAACTTGAAGCCCTGACCTTACCATCCCTCCCCCCATGAAGGTTTTTTTAAATGACTGGTGAGCCCAAAACAGGAGCCTCTACCTGTAGCCTGAAGGAGCTCAGCTTCCTCATTCTCCTGCAAGAGGCAACTGGCATTTAAGACCCCTCTCCTTCACCAGCCTAATAAACTTTTAAACAAGCCCCCCCCCACACACACACACACCATGGTCACTGATCAGAATTAGAGCTTTGTAGTCTTACAAGTGTTCACGGAAGACTGTGGAAAGGAAATACCATGCATATCAAGGTTAATATGTAGTACTTTACATAGCAATACAGTTGCCAGGGCAAATGGTATGTTCATGTAATTGCTGACAAAGGCAGAGTATCAGTGGCAGGTGATCGAGCTCCCATTGGTGGACAATGGACTGTGAGCAGAAAAGGAGAGGAGACCAAAAACACAATAACATTTATGCATCAAAAAAGACTGTCCTCAGTGCCATCACAATAGAAAAGTTGCCATAAAGCTAGTTTCAGAAGTCTCACTGAAAAAACACTGCCAGAACTGTCAGCAGTGTTTGCAATGCAAAAACAAAAATAATATGATGGGTTTCGCACTGCAAAAATGTTGCCACATTAAGAATTTTAAAATAGGATGTCATTTTTGGCTGTCTTTTTGTGAGTTTTCTGTGCTGCATAATATACACAGGTCTAGGAATGCTTCTTTCCCTAGAAGACTCTTCTCCCACTAGGTACCAGAGTTTGGATTTCTTCCCCCAAAATTCTTTTTCAGCCTGCCCCTTATTTGTTCTTCTAAGCTGTATCTTGAACATGACTATTCTTCACCACTGAATTCCGATGTTTCCCTCAAAACTCTCTTGCTTGAATGTTTTCCACTTGGCCGACTCACCCGAGATGCCTTTCAGACTAGCTCTAGTCTCACTAACCTTTCCCTCATGTTTTTAAAATTCTTGCACCATCCCTTCTTAGCCTGTCAGTACAGTACACGGACTCTGCCTGGCAGTAACCCTTTATGGGCCGGGGGTCTTCACAGAAACAAATGAACCTTGCATTTATTTTTTTCTCCCTTTTTCTGGGTTTTCTTTTACCCTTATTTCTAGATTCCATCACAGCATTCTTCAAGCCAGGTGCCACTGCTGAAAAGGCCCTACCTCTGAAGGCAGAGCACAGGTAGTAAGGTAGAAGGCCAACCACCACCACCTTCTTCAGCTCCCCCAGGGAACTCACTGGCTGACAGGGAAAGATTAACAATATACCTCAGGGGGCCTCCTATCCTCTGGTTCCTCAGTTTGAGCAACATTGATGGACAGGGATCAAGGGGGCAGGTGGCCGATCTAAGCAACTTGCCCACTTCAGTTAAAGAGAGCCACCTGATGCCATCAAGCGTCATCCCCCAAGACAGCCAAGGCATTTCCAGTTCATGGTCTGTATGAATCATGGCAGGAAGTTCACAGTGGAACGACAAGACTTTATCTACAAAAATGCTTGCTATGATGTGACTACTAAAAGGTCTCAGGGAGGAGAAGATTCTACATGTCTCTAAATATTGGCCCACACCTACCTCTAACCCAGCGAGGTCTGAGGACCATTTACTTTCACACTTGGGAAGACATCTCTCTCCTTTTCCAAAAACAGCGGAGAAAGAAATACGACAAAACTGAACAATATTCTCATGTCGGTTCATCAAAAAAAGCAGGGCTTTGAAAGCCAAAATAATGACAACCAAAAGCAGGGAAATGTTAAAAGGCAATCAGGGTGATACGTTACAAGTAAAATAGCAAATTGCATGCAAAAAAGATGCTAATGGAACATTCAGGTTCAAATTCTAATTGCCAGAGGCAGGAAGCTGATTGTTGCAGCTCTCCTCGCAATCACTGTTCAGCCCCTTGAAGAAATTCAGAATTCCGTCTCCAGGACTTGCAGCCTCAGAGCAACAGGAAAGGCGGGTGGGAGGGGACACAAACCCTGGCCATATAGGAACCATTTGCATGTCCCTCAATCCACATTGCGTTAATTGGCACGTCCTTAATTAGTGTCCAGCCCTATGTTTGGATAGTGTTGCAGATTGGTTGCAAGAGTGCAGCGCTTTCCGGAGGGTGAATCCACTTTTGGGGATTTCCCTGAAAGCGCTACAACGAAGCTCTTTTTGCGGATTGGTTTCAGGAGTGTGGCAGATTGTCTACGACGTTGTGCATAACCGCATTTTTGTAATGATTTCAATTTGCCACACTCCTGCTACAAAGAATCTGTGCGGAATGGCCCAGAGAATCTCAAAGTAAACAGCAGAGCAGGGCAATCTCAATGTAAATTGTGCTTGTCAGAAGAAATCTCCTTACCTCCCTCCCTCTGAAGAATTGTGTGTTTGCACACAAAAGCTTACACCTGAAGTAAAACCTTGCTGGTCTTAAAGGTACCCCTGGATGGGACACCGACCTTGTTCTCGCTCTCTCACACACACTGCCTCTCTCTCTCTCTCCCCCTCTAAAGAAGGAGGATGAGGAAGGAGACCACAGCCAATGGAGGAGACTTGGCCTTGTATAGCTCCCGCAAGAGAGCTGTGATGCAGCAGCAGCCCAGAGAAGAAAGCATCAGAGAGCAATCGAGGGAGAATAGCACCCAGTTTCTTAAAGCATGGAACCAGGGGGACACGCGTGGAACTGGGGGATCCCCAGGCCTCAACTGGAAAATGGCAACTTCAGCACACACTGGTGATCTGGTGACGCACTGGTGAAGTATGCTAAGAACGGAGGCCACACTGATGTTCTTCAGCAACTCAAGTTTATTAACACTCACAACTGCAACTACAACAACTGGCAAAACCACAAGTAACTCCACCATTTTATATACCTTTGTTTCCCAACCAAAGTTCCCACATGTGGAGAATGCTTGACACCTTGAACCCTTTGATGATCCTGCAGCAGTATCTGTTTCTCCACTTCACCCTTATGCTCGACATAATTCTGCTGGTATTTTGGACAGCCTCAGGTTCTCTGCGGATGGCTCACAATTATCAGTATTTCCTCTCCCAGGGTTCTTTCAACAGATCCTTCTCTCAGATATTACTCTCATTAGGAGCTTTTAAGCTTCACTTATTGGTGGTGTTGGCCTTTGTTCTGCTAAACATCTAGTCTGTGTGTTCCCACTTTCACTACTCTCAGAACTCGATGGTACTCCTGTGATCTACATCCCTCCATAGCACCTGCCCATCTGTTGGAACAGCCCAAAATGAGACAGATCCTGCAATTTCAGACAGTTATGCTGGAACCCAATGTGGGCAGGCCCCATAATTCCTAACATATATGGGCTGATTTGCATTGAACACTCTGGGACTCGTTTCCCTCTGCCCTTTTCTCCTTACACACTTCCACCAGATCCAGATGCAACCGGTCTAACCAAGTTGTCGGCTTCCTGCACATCAACAATTTGGCAGGCTTCGTCCAATTGCCATACGGTGCAAACACTGGCAGAGGCTCATGGGAATTGTAGTCCATGGACATCTGGAGAGCCACAGGTTGACTACCCCTGCCATACGGTGTGTGTGTGTGTGTGTGTGTGTGAGAGAGAGAGAGAGAGCAAGAGACATGACCACTATGACTAGTCACCTTCCACAAATCTACATTTCTTTTGTTGTGAGCACCATGCATCCCATACTTCTTCTTCATACATAACTGCGGACTAGCAACTTCATTCGAACAATGCCCAGATGGCCCACATATAAATACAATATATAGATAAATGTACCGCCTTTAACATCTTCTGTCTTCTGACTCCTGGTGGCAGAACCACCACCCGTGCTCCCCACAATAGGTAGAATTTCGGGACCTGGGGGTGGGGGGAGTTTTAGTCCACAAGAGAACTGCTGTGCTGTGATTGGTAGCTTGCTGTAATTGACAAGACAAGGAGTGGAGGGAGAAGTTCATTTTGCTTTCCCTTGCAGCCTCATCAGGAGGCAAAAAGACATGATGGGGCAGAGGGAAAAGACAGGAAGGGTCTCCCGTGAGGAGGTCTAAAACACGAGGTTTATCATTCCGCGTATGCAAGCAGGAGGCCATTCACGTGTTACCCCTCCATACGGAAACTGTCTAATAACTAGAGATTTCCAGCTGCTATCTGAAGGTTGGCAACTCTGTGCACATATATGTTCTGCTCCCACTTTAAATGGATTAAAATATGACTAAGTGCTGTAGCTCTGCTACAGGGAAACCTAGGAATTATCATTTGGAGAATCAGGGAACTGGCATGAAAGAAAATGCGTGGCAGAGCATCTCAAGCCCATCTCAGAGAAGTAACCACTTTAGCATTCCAGAAAACATTGTACAGGTGCAACTGGAACGGTCTCCAAACCCATCCGCTAAAGGATCTTTGTCAGGGAATCTTAAAATTACTCTGGGGCCAGCTGCTGTATCAAGTGAAACATGATTTAAAATCAGCCTCGCTGCTCTGTATCCGGAGACCTTGAACAAGTCAGTCCCTTGTGCCATCTCCTCCAAATGAGTATGGTGATGCAATCGCTCACCCTGGAAAAATCCCCCTTTGCTAATTTATGGAGAAACTGATGGGACTGTTCCTAAAACCACTCCACAAATGTCAGGCGGTGTCCCATCTCTCCTGAAATTTATGGAAGGGTAGAGGGTTAATTTGCCACAGCCTCATATTGTATCCTTGGCACTGACCTGGACGCAATGCAGGCTGGGAGAAGCCCCCATGGATGAAGCAGCTGAAAAAAAAATTCTGGAGGCACACCAAGATCTTAGAGGTCATCTGAAAGCCAAACACTGATTCCACAAACTACACGTTTTTAGGAATGTTTTTAGGAATGTTATCCAAGTGGGACCTGGGGACTCCTAGAATTACAGCGCAGCTTCAGAGATCAGTTGTCCTGCAAAAAATTGATGCTTTGTAGGGGGGACTCCAGGGCACTGGGCCCACTGCAGTATCAGTCCTCCACAGGCTCCCCCCTCCAATTCCCGTTTTCCAACCTGGAGATGGCAACCCTCCCCCATGCCAGGGGTCAGGAGGGACCTGGAAACCTCAGAACTGAGCACTTCTAAAACAACCTTTTGTGACCTCAAATTCTCTTCGCCAGGTGCAAAACTGGCACCTGCCTGGAAGCTTTCAAGTTCAAGGAAAAAATGCTTTGCAGAAGGTATAATATTCTTGTGCAATTTACCGCAAGATGATGTAGTGAGGGATGCTGGCTTAGATAGCTTTTAAAGTGGCTCTGAGAACATTCACAGAGCTTAAATAGAACCTCTGTGATCAGGGGCAGTCTATCTGCAAGTACTAGTCCTTGGAAGAAAAGCAGGGGAAAGAGGCTGCCTGGCTATTCCTAGAAACCATTTGCTAGACTCAGCAGACTCCATGGTGTGATCAACCAAGATTCTCTTGGGGTCGGAAGGCTTGCTGGGTCCACCAAGTTAAAACACATGAATATAGGGTTGCCATATTTTGTCAAGCAAAGAGGAAGACATATTTCCCAGCTGACTACTTCAAACAACTGGTCACTATGACAAATCTCATCTTAAATGCTCCTACTATTCAAGCTGTGATCATTGATATTAACTGGAAACATTCCTAACCCTCATTTTTGAATCACATTTTAAATTGATTTGCTTAAGCTAAATGATAGAGGACAACAAAATCAGAGTCCAGTAGCACCTTTAAGACCAACAAAGATTTATTCAAGGCATGAGCTTCTGAGTGCCTTGAATAAATCTTTGTTGGTCATAGACCCATTATGCATGGGCCGGAATGCCTGAAGTGGCAGCAACAGGGCTTTGGGGGAAATCCCCGATTATGCCCAACGTCACCACCATCCAGGGCCCAGCCCGGCCCAGGGCCACGGAAGGTTCGTGTTATGGAAACGTGGGAACTTCTGCAGCTTCCTGATACTGTAGGCACCTGCAGGGGCTGGGATGGGCCGGCACTGTACATAATTGCCAGCACAGGGCCTTTCGGCCTGCCTGGCCCTGTCCTATGGTGTCCCTTTAGGGACACCGCACGCCCCTGCGGGCTCTGTGGAGCCACGGAGCCGGCAGGGGCATCCCCCTGCCCCCACCAAAGCATGTGGAGGGGGCCCGGCCCCCACTCCCCCTGGCCCCTCCTTACCTCCCCCCCCGGCTGCTGCCGCTTACCCCACTGGCCCCGGTGCAAAGCACATATGCGCGCACTACGGCAGCCATGGAAAACCCACCCCCGTGCATTCACGGGGAACGGCGGGGCATCTTGCCCCACCACAACGGCATGGCAGCAGCATGGAGTAGCTGCCGCCGTGCATAAAGGGTCTTAAAGGTGCTATTGGACTCTGATTTTGTTGTGATACTTCAGACCAACACGGCTACCCACTTGAATCTATTGATAGAGGACAGACACCCCCAAGAGAGGGCATGTCTACTAAAAAGAGGCGATCTGGTAATGCTAATTGGTACAAATATCTATGGGACTTGAAATGGCAGGAGCTTTCTCTTCCTTGTGTTCATGCAAAGAAACAAACCTGCAGGACCTTGCTAGCTGCTGCCCCATCTCACAGGTGGCATTGCAGGAGAGAGGAATGAGGAGCTGTGGATAAATAACTAGCAAACCTTCAGTACTTGATCTTCTCCAATCCGGTTTCCGACATGGCCACGGGGTGGGGACAGCACTGGTCGTTCTGGTGGACGATTTTCAATGCCAGCTGGACTGAGGCAGATCAGTGCTGCTGATACTGTCAACCATAAGCTTCTTGCTCACTGCCTCATCCATGCAGTGATCCAAGGGACCACCCCATAATGGCTGACCTGCTTTCTCCACTGCCAAGGAGAAAGAGTGATAATTGGGGAGAACCAATCACACTACTGTGAACTCACATGTGGGGTTCCACAAAGAGCGATTCTCTCCCCAACTATTTCCAGAGGGATCAAAAGAGGCAGTGGTACGCCCGTTGCTCAAAAAACCGTCCTTGGCTCCACAGGAGCCTGACAACTACCGCCCCGTCTTGCATCTGGCATTTCTGGGGAAGTTGGTTGCAAGGGCTACTGCGGGCCAAATATCAGCATTCCTGGAAGAAACTTCAGCCCTTGACCCATTTCAGTCGGGTTTCCGGCCTGGCCATGGGGTGGAGTCAGCAATAGTCGCCCTGACGGATGACCTCTGCTGCCAACTGGACCAAGGCGGGTTAGCGCTGCTGATACTATTAGACCTGTCAGCAGCATTTGACACAGTCGATCATGAGTTCCTACCTCACCGCCGTGCGTGACAGAAACCTGGACCAGGGAGGGTGAAACTGTTGCTGTCAAAGACCTAGCCCCTGCCGGGTTCTCTGTCCACCACCAGTCTCAGACAGCAGGGTGAGGAGGAGGGATGGCAATCCTGACCCAAGAGGCTTTCTCCTTCAGGGCCCTTCCTGTGCCGTCAATACCAGGCATTGAAAGTATTGGCCTCAGATGGGGATCAATTGAAAGCATGGCCATCTGGCTAGTGTACCGTGTGCCCAAGGCACCACCAGATGCCCTGCCTGCCCTGCTAGAGGTGGTGGCAGCCTGGACGCTACAGTTCTCCAGTCTGTTAGTCCTGGGGGACTTTAACGTCCATGCTGAGCTACTATCCTCTAGAATCAGGCAGGACCTGGTGCCAACCATGGCGACACTAGGGCTCTCGCAGTTTGTTGTTGGCCCCACCCATCAAGCAGGTCACACCCTGGATCTTATTTTCGGCATAGGTCTGAATGTGGATCTGGTCACGGAAACTGCCGCACCATGGTCAGACCACTATGCCCTGAAGGCTCGGCCAAGGCTACCACCCCCTCCTCAGTTGGGCGCTGAGCAAATTTTAGCTTACCTGCAGAGACTTATGGATCCAATTGGATTCCTGAACGCTCTGCGGGAACCAATGCCTCCCAGCACTTTTCTCAATGGCCTGGTCAGCAACTGGCATGATAGACTGCTGACTGCCAATAATGAGATAGCTCCCCGACGCCCTCTCCGGCCCAAGCAGGCCCCCTGGTACACTGAGGAGCTTCGCAACAAGACATGGGAACTGAGACAGCTAGAGCGAGTCTGGAGGAAGACTCGTGACGAATCCTCGAGAACATCTTATAGAATGCAGATGAAGGCCTATGAGATGATGGTGATGTTAGTAAAACACAATTTTTACTTGGCTACCATCGCATCTGCAGACTCACACTCAGCTCAATTATTTAAGATAGTTTGATCCCTCACTGCCCTGGTTGAAGGGCAACAAAACAGTAACCAATTGGATATCAGCTGTGAGGCATTTGCGAGTCATTTTGCAGATAAAATCTTGACACTCCGCCACGACCTCCCTCCAACCTTAGATACAGAAAGTGAACTAGAGGCCCCTTTGCCGGAGAAAACTCTGAGTAATTTCAGACAACTCACGCTGACCAAAGTGATCTCCTTCCTCCGGGATCATGGACAGAGGGTTGCAATAGAAGGGAGAACATCAGACCACCGACAACTTACTTGTGGACTCCCACAGGGAGCGGTCCTCCTGTTCAACATCTTCATGCACCCTCTCGCACAACTGGTACGGAAGTTTGGGTTGGGTTGCCATCAATATGTGGATGATACCCAGCTCTTCCTCCTGATGGATGGCCGCAGTGACTCTCCCCCAGAAGCATTAGCCACCTGCCTGGAAGCAGTGACGAATCAGAGTCGTCTGAAGCTCAATCCTCCAAAGACTGGGTAGGAATCCTCCTGTGGCTGGGTAGGAAGGGCCCACGTAAGGAAGTGTGCCTGCCTGCCCTGGATGGTGTGCAGCTCTCTACGGCTCACTCCGACAGGTATCTAGGCGTGATTCTGGATGCTTCCCTCACAATGGAAGCCCAGATCACAAAGGTCATGGCTGGCATTCTACCATCTTTGCCAAGCCAAGCTACTAGCATCCTACCTGGCCCCGGAACACCTAGCCACAGTGATCCATGCGACGGTCACCTCTAGACTTGACTTTTGTAACTCACTCTATGCAAAATGCAGCAGCCGGGATCCTCACTGCAACACCGTGGAGGTCCCACATCCGGCCCATTCTCCACCAACTGCAATGGTTGCCAGTTGAATTCCGGATCACACTAAAGGCTCTGGTAATTCCCTTCAGGGCCATGAGCGGTCATGGCCCAGTGTACCTGAGGGATCTCCTCCTCGCCTATGCTCCCAAAAGAGCTCTGTGCTCCACCGCTACCAACCAGCTAAGGGTCCCTAAAGAAGTCCGCCTGGTCTCGACCACAGCTAGAACATTCTCTGTTCTGGCCCCCACCTGGTGGAACGAGCTTCTGGAGGATATCAGGGCCCTGACGGAGCTTAAACAGTTCCGCAAGGCCTGCAAAAAGGAGCTCTTCCACCAGGCATTTGGTTGAAACCAGACATAACCAACAGCGACTGAAGGGCCCCTGCTCCCCCCTCCCCCGCCCCCCCTCAGAACTCCACCAGTATACTCTGGACATGTTTGCACTGTTGCACTGTTGCATTGTTTATATTGTTTATACTGTTATAATTTTATGTTTACAACTATTAGTTATTATTATTGTACGGTTATTCACATGTTATAGACTGTTTTATGTATTGTTCTTAAGTTCTTATGTAAACCGCCCTGAGCCTCCGGGGAGGGCGGTATATAAATATAATAAACAAACAAACAACCTCTGATATGCAGATGATACCACTCTAATGGTAGAAAACAAAGAGGAACTTAAGAGCTTCACAATGCGGGTGAAGGAGGAGAATGCAAAAGCTGGCTTGAAACTCAACATGAAGAAAACTAAAATCATGGCATCCGGCCTTCTCAATTCCTGGCAAATAGATGGGGAAGAAATGGAGGTAGTGGCAGATTTTATTTTCCTGGGCTCCAAGATCACTGCAGATGGGGACTGCAACAAAGAAATTAAAATATGCTTGCTCCTGGGGAGGAAAGCTATGGCAAATCTAGAGAGCATCCTAAAAAGCAGAGACATCACCCTGCCAACAAAAGTGCGTCCAGTCAAGGCTATGGTCTTCCCAGCTGCAATGTATGGCTGTGAAAGTTGGACCATAAGGAAGGCCGAGTGTCAAAGAATTGAGGCTTTTGAACTCTGGTGCTGGAGAAGACTCTTGCGAGTCCCTTGGACTGCAAGGCGAACAAACCAGTCAGTCCTAGAGGAGATCAGCCCTGACTGCTCCTTAGAAGGCCAGATCCTGAAGATTAAACTCAAATACTTTGGCTACCTCATGAGAAGGAAGGACTCCCTGGAGAAGAGCCTAATGCTGGGAGTGATTGAGGGCAAAAGAAGAAGGGGACGACAGAGAACGAGGTGGCTGGATAGAGCCCTGAAGCAGTCAGTGCGAGCTTAAATGGACTCCGGAGTAGAGGACAGGAAGGCCTGGATTACTGGAACTTGTTCTATGCAAGCCTTCCCTTATCCCTGCTCCAGAAATTACAATTGGTCCAAAACGCAGCTGCCCACATTCTTCCCCGGACACTATGGAGAGCACACATGACCCCAATCCTTCAGCAGCTGCACTGGCTACCAATTGTATACTGTATCAGGTTTAAGATGCTGGTCCTCACCTTCAAAACCATATGTTGCCTGGCTCCCTTGTACCTCAGGACCATCTATTTGTCCATACCCTCCAATGAGTGACACATGGTATCCACTCTAGTGGATTGGTGATCCCTGGCCCCAAAGAAATCCGCCTGGCCTCAACCAGAGCCAGGGCCTTTCTGACTGTGGCCCCAAACTGGTGGAATGAGCTTTCCAACAAGATCAAGGCCCTAAAAATTCTGTAGGGCCTGCAAAATGGTGCTCTTTAGCCACGCTTTTAGCGGAACACCAGCAACGGAAGGCCTTCCGGCACCTGGACACATCCCCGTCTCCGTTACCCCCAAGCTCATGGTCTTCTCCTCACTAAATTGCTCCAATTATCTAACTGCCCAATACGCCCAAGTTGTGTTTTATGATGACATGATCCGGTACCATTACCAAATGATTTGATGCATGTTCTGTTTTACTGGTACTATGTACACCGTCCCGAGATGTCATAGTGAGGGATATAAAATGAATGAATAAAATAAAGCCAGCCGGGAGCTAGACGTAGAACTTGTGTGTCCCCCTGCGAAACCTGTGGCTCAGCAGAGGTGGCTGATCCAGCAGACCAAGTACTTTGACAAACACGTCATGGCTGTAGGTAGCCGTGTTGGTCTGATGTAGCACAATGAAATCAGAGTCCAGAAGCACCTTCAAGACCAGCAGAGATTTATTCAAGGCGTGGGCTTTCGAGTGTTTGCACCAATCTTTGTTGATCTTAAAGTTGCTACTGGACTCTGATTTCAATGCCTGTAAACAATGAGCCAAATATTCCAGTTTTCAACAAGTGTTGTGCATACATGTTATTTCAGTTGGTGGATCACGCGGCTCCCATCGTAAAAGATTATAGATGCGCATCATTATCAAGAAGCCAGACAAATGAGATGAATAGCATGTAATTATAAAGAGATGTGGTTCAACTGGAAACTTTGCCAAGAACACAAGTTGTTTCTAAACAGGTTGTGCCGGCCTCCAAGCACATGTTGTGTTGCCTTGAAATACTTCTCCTTCCCTCCTATATTGTGATCTAGCCATGCAAGTGACAAAATATGTGGTATAACTTGCTCAACCCCTTCTGAAGCCCAGCCCTTTTAGAGCTTTCTGTCAGAAGAAGAAGAAGCCTTAGTTCTTATACCCTGCTCTTCACTACCTGGAGGAATCTAAAAGTGGCTTACAAGGGCCTTCCCTTCCTCTCTCCACCACAAATACCCTCTGAGGCGGATGGGGCTGAGAGTGTTCTGGAAGAACTGCTGTGGGAACAGCTCTAACAGGACTATGAAAGAAAAACAAAAGGAACCAAAGGGCAAATCTAAACAGATATATAAAACGTCCAATGTTTAGAAAGGCCAATTATAAATATGTATTATACGTCCATCATAGAGCTTTAATGTCCACAAATACAGTCTTCTTATTAAATAATTATACACGTACAATACAATTCTAAAAACCCAAGTTATACAAAAATTATCCAAATGAGGCCAGCACAAACATCAGTCACTTGTACAAAGAATTCCATAAAGATCTTATATCTACTTATAGGGCTATTCAGATTGCTCACAAACAGTTTTTTCACACATTTCGCATAAGTAAGGTAAGTCCAGTAAAAAAGTATGCAAACTTCTGTCTTCCTAGTCTCCACATCTTGTCTTATCGCATCTTTAAGGTCGGCCCAGGAGATTCCCACCCAGCACTCCCCGGGAGACTCTCGGAAAATTCCCCAACAGATCCTGCAAGCTGTATCTAGGGACAAAAATACCAACACATCCAATTCTGATGTCTCTTATCCAAGCTGTCCTTGCTGGGAAAGGCAGTGCTCTGTTTACTCCTTGTAAATGATTTCCAGGCACTTTTTCAAGCTATCTGCAAATGGCTGTTGTTCCCAAAACCACAAACAGAAGCGGCATTTTTTTTTGTTGGCAGTTGTCAAAAAGGAAACTACAAACCCATTAAAAATTACTCTTTGTATGTCTATGGCAAGGTCTGGTCCACATTGGATTTTTTTTTAAACCCTGATATATGTTTTATTTATTTAGAAAGACACAGAAGAGAAATACTGCATTACAGTTATATGCTACAACTACTATTTGGAAGAAAGACAATATATTAATAAAACAGATTTTGCAATATCTATCCCATTCTTTCATATTGTCTAGAAATTATTGACTGGATACTTTGTTAACGCCATAGTTAATAGATACAGTCTAAAGGTCACTCCTTTTTCTTGTGATACAATTGTGATTTTTACCGTTCAATATAGTCTAGTATTGACCTCCAATTCCTTCTGGATTCCAATATTGATGGGTTGTGTATGATGAAGCGTGTTTCACCATTGTCCCAGATTCCATCAATTCGTTTAACCAGTCCGTAAGATCTGGTAATGAGTCTTTGTTCCATCTTGATGCATAAAGGATCCTAGCCATAAAGGATGCGACTGTTACCATATATATGATGAGGTCTTAATACAGTCTTCATACATTTACTACTGTTAATAACATACATTTTGGCTCCAGCATGAATTTAACTCACACTGGATGTTTTTTTTTTAAATGAATTTCAGTTTGCAGTTCAGTTTTTCTTCTGTGATCATGAAAAATAATTTTGGTCAGGGTACTATGAAATACGTTTTGGGGATTTACATCAGGGGTAGTCAAACTGCAGCCCTCCAGATGTCCATGGACTACAATTCCCAGAAGCCCCTGCCAGCAAATGCTGGCAGGGGCTTCTGGGAATTGTAGTCCATGGACATCTGGAGGGCCGCATTTTGACTACCCCTGATTTACATGAATAAAAATACATGGAGAGAGAGAGAGAGAGAGAGAGATGTATGTGCGTGTCTGCTTCCATCTCCTCCACCACTTCCTCGTCCGCCCCCCCCTTCCCTCCCCTCAGCCTGCCAACGCAGCCAATGTCAGATCCAAAGTCTGCTGCTCTGCCAGCTGTCTGGCTGCCCTCTTTGGGAGCCTGGGCCCAGCATGGCTCATTACGGCCTACAATGACTAAACACGAAATGTCTCTGTCACCTGCCTGAGCCTGACAGGATTATACCATCTGTGCCACATGGCCCAGCTATGGAGAACTGGTGAGAGGTCACGGAGAGGGGCAAACAGCCCTTAATAGGGGTAAGTGTCTGTTTACAGACATAACAGCTGACTGTCTTTAGAGTACAGCGTTCACTGTAGGAAAATGACACCCCCCCCCGCCTCTCCTGGAAAGAAAGCTGCCTGGGTAGCATGCCTTGATCTGATGTGGGGCACACACAGCCGTCTTTCATGACAGAAGGAAGTCCAGAGATCTGGGAGGAAGTCTCCTGAGGCCGTCGGCTGAGCCTTAGATATCTTTCAAAATGGATTGTGTTTGGACTCCTGTTATAGGTGGCTTAGTCAACTAAAAGTCTAGTTGATTCTTTAGTCAGGATCAATGTGACTCAATTAGGATATATCTGGAGCCACAGGGGATGAGCCACAGAGTCAAGGGTCTGCTTGCTTCTTCTCTAAGAGCGTTTTGTTTCTAGGACGAGACAGATCCATTCCTTGGCAGGTGGGAATAGGCACCTGGCAGAGCAGGGTGTGGCAGCTGGGCAGAGAGAAACTCCTTCCTCAGGCTCTGTGCTGGGATGCTTGCTCCGCCTAAGCAACCCTGGAGGGTGAGACAGCCCGGACAGACAATGCATTTTGCAGCCAAGAAGGGGCAAAATTGACAGACATCAATCTAATGCTAAGTGTTCTGCTTCTCCTAGTCAAACATACTTCCCTTCTGTGAGTGATCTTGAAAGTAGATCAAACAACCCCCTGAAGTAAATACTAAAATGCCAAATAATGTTTTGACCCTGACCTAACGCGTTTCAATCAAATAATCAGGGGTAGTCAAACCGGCCCTCCAGATGTCCATGGACTACAATTCCCAAGAGCCCCCTGCCAGCATTCGCTGGCAGGGGGCTCATGGGAATTGTAGTCCATGGACATCTGGAGGGCTGCAGTTTGACTACCCCTGAAATAGATCTTCATCAGAGATCAATTGTACAAGTGCACACAGATACAATGAACAAATGTTGACAATTTTTATAACAGGTGGAGTGGAAAAAAAATTGTTTAATCTGTTCTGCCTAATTTTGGTCCTGCCAGGTGTTCATAATAGCAGAATCCTCAGCTAGCAAATATTTCTTGATCCTCCCCTGGATACTGGAGAATCTAAAATGGACTTGCCTTCAGAGAGGCACACAGCAAGATTGAATATTTTAACTAGAAGTTGTAATATGGAAGGTAGCTGAATTTTTGGCCACAGTGCTGCAAGACAAAACTCACACCTTTAAGAAATAAGTTCTCTTATATTCCTTTAGGATGGTGTCCATACAATGATCCTCCCTCTAGTTCATTTTATTTGCAACTAACTTTTAATTCTTAGTTTTAAATGTCCTATAAATGTTTAATTTCATTCATATTCTAACTTTATCATATCCATCGTTCTCTGTTTAGGCTTTATTATTGCTATCACTATTATTCCAAGTAGTCTGAATAAATTTGATTATGTACTTGGATTACTGAGACAATGTTTTTGTGGGAGTGGCGAAATTGATACAAGAGAGCATATAATGTTCCACTGCCCTGCTTATGTAGACATTCGTAGCAACCTGACTGAACCACTCCTTAAAAAGTTGCCGGAACATCATGATGGGAACATCATGATGTAGATCGAGCAAAGAGGCTGCTAAGGGATGAGTCCCCCCAGGTGACAACTCAGCTGGCTAAGTTTTGTGCCGCTGCCATAAAATCCGATGCTCTAAAGTAGCATAATTTTAAGTTCTATTTTATTTGTTACTATGTTACTATTAAAGGTTTTTGAACTTGGAAATGCTTGTTAAATAAGAAGTTAGTTTCATTTTGGTGTGTGCAGTACCTTGCCTGAGCAAATAAGGAAGCATTCATCTCAGCTGTCATAAAGCCCACCATGCAAAGCAGTGGTTCTCCTCAGAGGAAATGATCTGTGTGGTTTGAAGATCCCTTGTAACTTTGGGAAATCTCTAGGCATCACAACCCAGAAGACTTTAATTTTGCTGTGCTGTTTACTGCAAGACAGACAAAGTTTAAAAGGACAGACATCAATAGATTTATTCTAAGAAAAGAAGCCAAAATGATTTTCAAATTAGGAATTCATTCCAATGTGATTCTTAATAATCAGCTGGACTGGGTATGCTGTCTCTTGATTCTTGGTAACCACTACACCAGGTTGGTGCAGTGGTTAGGAGTGCGGACTTCTATTCTGCACTCCCCCACATGCAACCATCTGGGTGACCTTGGGCTTGCCAAGGCACTGATAAAACCGTTCAGACCGAGCAGTGATATCAGGGCTCTCTCAGCCTCACCTCCCTCACAGGGTGTCTTTTGTGGGGAGAGGAAAGGGAAGGCGACCCTAAGCCACACTGAGACTCCTTTGGAGAGAGGAAAGCGGCATATAAGAACCAACTGTTCTTTCTCTTCAGTAATATCAGGGCTCTCTCAGCCTCCCCTCCCTCACAGGGTGACTGTTGTGGGGAGAGGAAAGGCAAGGATGTAAACTGCTTTGAGCCTCCTTCGGGTAGAGAAAAGCGGCATATAAGAACCAACTCTTCTTCTTCTTCTTCTTCTTCTTCTTCTTCTTCTTCTTCTTCTTTTTCTTCTTCTTTTTCTTCTTCTTCTTCTTCTTCTTCTTCTTCTTCAATGTTTTTCGGTTGTGAATCAACATGCTCATGAAGGTCAGTTTGATGCAGTTTCACCTTGTATGCCCTTTGCAATGTCAATGAACTCTCAGAAGGGGTGAAACTGACTATAATTTTCCTGGTCTGGCATTTGAATGTCTTCAGAGAGTGCTGGGATGTAGGCCTTCCTGCAACTCCATGGATGTGGTGACGTCCCTGTGCTTACTCCTTTGCCTGACAAGACATAGCTCCTTGTTTATGTTTTCCTTATCTTATAGATAGAAAGATCTTTAGTTCTCCAGGCAAAGTTCATTGAAAACAAGTCGGCTTTCTGTAAACTGTTTCAGAACTAGGACTGAAGGTGGATTCATTCCCTTAATGATAACATGTTTTGTTTGTATTGAAGCAGAAGCTATTTGATTACACTAGTAACATTTCTTATTTACATTTTTTGCCTCGCACAAACTCATTTTTGTTTCACTTACCACATTTTGATTACTAGCCTCCAGGTGGGACCTGGGGATCCCCTGGAATTACAGCTTATCTTCAGATTAGCGTATCCCTGGAGAAACTAGCTACTTTGGGAGGCAGACTCAGTGGAATTGGATGCAGACCATTTCTGCATTAGGAGACATTCCTCATCTTAGCCTTGCTTTAGACTTTGACTGGATGATGCAGGTTGGCACTAGGGTTGCCGCTCTGGCTGCCTCGAACTTTGGTGCTCGCTGAAGTAGCCGAAGCGCACCAGAGACCGCAACCCCGAGTGGGCACTCTGCTTTCTGCATTTGGGCTTCCCTCCCCTAATTTTCCAGGCTGTAATTCGCCGTATGCTTTCCACATTTGGGTTGGAAAGAGGCAGTCTCCCATAATGCTTTGCTACTTTCCCTGTTCCAAAAGTTGTGTTTTTGTTTTTTGGTAAAATGATGCCTGCTTGCCCCTTTCTTTTAATCATGCCCCTTCCTTTCAGGATTCCATTCCCTCCATTGCCCCCCCCTCCAATCCCAAGGAGTTTAAAAAATGTTACCCCATTATAACACTACAGGGTTGTAACAAGCAAGACTGGGGATTTGTTCCTGGAGGATTGGAGAAGGCAGACATGGACTTCTCTAGACTAGCAATCCCCAACCTGTGGGCCTCGGACCACATGTGGTCCGTCGACTAACTGGAGGTGGGCCCCAAAGGACGCCTTCTCCCCCCCCCCCCCCGGCCCTTTACAACACACTTCGGGTGTCATTGTCTCCCATCACTCCCAGATGGGACTATCTCATTGCAGAGAAACAAGCTCAGGGTTCCCATTGATTTGTCATTGTCATGAGTTAAAATTTCCATGAAAATAAAATGTTCCTTATGTTCATTGTTGTGGCGTGTCTGTATCTTATTTTGAAGGGATGTTTAAACGTTACCATAGCGATCAGAGAGCGTTAGGACAATGGTTGAGAGTAGAGGAGTAAACTACCCCCCACACCGGGCCTCAGTAAAAGGCGTTGAGTGGTCCCCGGTGATAAAAAGGTTGGGGACCACTGCTCTAGACCACCCTTCTCCCATCCATGCCAAAAGCTGGCTTTTGAAGACTGGGGCAAGGCGGTGCTGAGAAACCCACGTCTTCTTTCCCCTATCCTGTGGGAGGAGTGCAAAACAGAAACAAAGTAGGGATGCCAGCCTCCAGGTGGGACTTGGGGTTCCCTTGGAATTACGACTCATCTTCAGACTACAGGGACTAATTCCACAGAAGAAAACTGACCTTTTTGGAAGGTTGTGGCCTGGTACCCCACTGAGTTCTCTGTCCTCCCCAGGTTCCATCCTCAAATCTCCAGGGGTTTCTCAGCCTGAGTCTGGGCCCTAACAATCCTAGGACCAAATTGGCATAGGACCATTTCTATCTCGACAGCCGAACCGAGGCGCACATCCCTACGCTGGACTCAAACTGTGTTCGGTTGCCACAGACCAGCTCAGCTATTCATCTGAATCTATGTTCAGGCTGTTCTTTTCATGCTGACCAGCCACAAAATACCTGCCAAACTGGTTTGTGTCAGGCTTGCCCAGAAGCTGCAATAAACAAGCAGAGGTCACAGAAGTGGATATAGCAGCCAAGAAGAGGAAAAATGCTGTGAGAGATACAGTGATACTTCCTCACAGACTCTTGGTCGTCTTCTTGTTTGCTTTCCCAGAAACAGCATGAGCAAAGATGCTGCCAATTGAAACTGCTCCGCAGCTATTAGCATCATTAAGGAGCACTTAGATGAGCATCTAAGGGTAGGATTTTATGGGAACCCTGCATGGATTTACAACTGACATGAATGATTTGTGCTTGAACTGTCTATTCAAGCAACTGAGCAGAGCTGTTGCACCGCAAGGGATGGGGAGTGGTAGGACTCAGTCAGACTGTGTCCCAATGTGCATGTGTGAAAAGCCAGTTGTGCTGTACTGCACGGGTCACACAATGAATATGGTGGTTAGGTCAGTTGCCAACCTGTATGCGGAGATCTCCCGCTATTGCAATTAATCTCCACTCAATCAAGATCAGTTCCCCTGGAGAAAAAGGGCAACTTAGAAAGTACCTCCTGGGTCATCTAGTCCAACCCCCTGCACTATGCAGGACACTCACAACCCTCTCACTCATCCACTGTCACCTGCCACCCCCTTGAACCTTCATAGAAGAAGCCTTCTTCTGTGTCACTTCTTCTGTGTCGTCGTCCCCCCCGCCCCCATCTCATTTGGCTGCCCTGCCAGGTACTTCCTCGTAACTCTAGTAAGGTCTACAGTGAAACAGCTTCTCCAATACTGATGAATAGAACAATGAATCATGGGGGTCCCCAGTGGAAACAGGCTGGTGGTGGTCAGGTTTGGAAGCATGGCCAGGAGCTCCCCCGATGTGTTAAAATCACCCAGAAATGATGTCAGCACGATGGAGGCGATGCTCTGCTTTTGGGCAAAACTCTATGGCAGAGCAAACACTGTACCTTATGCCAACTCCCAATGCCTGCCCCCGAAATTTGCAGAGCTGGCATTTGCTGCTCTGCCCGAGACACTGCCTGCTGACATTGTGTGAAACTTTTAAGGGGGGGGGTAGGGAGCTGGCAGTTTGCCAGATACCAGCTCTGTGAGTTTCAAGGGGAGGGGGCATGTGTGGATTGTCAAACAATGGCTCTACACATTTCTGGAGGAGCAGGTATGCGTGGTGGCAGTGGGCAGCGTCCATGGCAAAGTCACAAATTCCGTTCTACAAGTTTCAATTGTGGGGGTCCCCCATATTGTTGTTAGGTGCGAAGTCGTGTCTGACCCATCGTGACCCCATGGACAATGATCCTCCAGGCCTTCCTGTCCTCTACCATTCCCCGGAGTCCATTTAAGTTTGCACCTACTGATTCAGTGACTCCAACCAGACACCTCATTCTCTGTCGTCCCCTTCTTCTTTTGCCCTCGATCGCTCCCAGCATTTGGATCTTCTCCAGGGAGTCTTTCCTTCTCATGAGGTGGCCTGAGTATTTGAGTTTCATCTTCAGGCCTTCTAAGGAGCAGTCAGGGCTGATCTCCTCTAGGACTGACTGGTTTGTTCACCTTGCAGTCCAAGGGACTCACAAGAGTCTTCTCCAGCACCAGAGTTCAAAAGCCTCAATTCTTTGACGCTCGGCCTTCCTTATGGTCCAACTTTCACAGCCATACATTACAACTGGGAAGACCATAGCCTTGACTAAACGCACTTTTGTTGGCAGGATGATGTCTCTGCTTTTTAGGATGCTGTCTAGATTTTCCATAGCTTTCCTCCCCAGGAGCAAGCGTCTTTCATTTTCTTTGCTGCAGTCCCCATCTACAGTGATCTTGGTGCCCACTTTATTAAACCCCTAAATTAGGGCAGAGCTGCCAAAGCAGGGGTTCCCCCGGCTCCAGCAGTAGTCTGGCATCCCTAATGAACTTATCAAACTAATTGTTGATAAATCAGATCCATATAAAAACGCACAAGTCAAACAGGCAAGGGTTCATACATCCTAGTCCAAAAATACAATGTCTACTGGATCATCCTTATCTACATTTTTTTTACACTCCCCAAAGAACTCCACAAGATTGGTAATGTGGGATTTTCTTTCTCCTTCTCAAGAGGTCTTTATCGTCCATTCATGTAATCAATTTATTTTTAATTACCAAATTCCGAGGACTTTGGGACCCTTCCTTCTTGCCCATTGGTCAGCCACGAAGCACATTTGACTCTCCTCCCCTATTTGTAAGCCTGAAAATAATAATAATACTTTGCTTTTGGGCTTTGCTGCTTGTTCTAAATTCAGGACAGGAGGGGACCCCACTTCCAAGTATAATTTTGGGTACTTTATCACCCTAGTTTCCTTACAACATGGCTGAACATGTTTGGGTCCTTAACAGTGAAACCCCATATGGAATTACACCCTTCTAAGTCCATTGGATTCCACAAAATTGCCTGATTCTGCACAGTAGAGCTGTAACTCGTCTTGGTTTTTAAAAACCAGTTTCTCAGTGCTTTGCCATATCTTTTGGTCATGGAGTTTGAAACTAACATCCTCTTAGTTAGAAAAAACATGTTAATTCTAATCTTTAAAATGACAAATGACATGGGCAAATAGGAGGGAAATGAATTGCTTTGCTTTCTAATTTTCAGTTTCATCACCAGGGCAATTACTTTCTCAGCATTGTGTCCCCTTCTAATGCTATAAATGCATGCTGTGTCCCTGGCTTTATTGCATCAATGCAGAAGACACTCTCAGAGTTCATTTACAGGGCATACATAGAACCAGGGGTAGGCAATGGGGGCACAGGCCCTCCACACTCTCGCAGACCTATAGATGTCAAAAATAGATGTCAGCTGTATAATGTATTGGCAGATATTGAAATAATACTTTATTATGAATTATGTAAGGATTATCTTTATCTTAATAACCAGTGACACATCCTTGCTCTTAATTCCTCTTTTTCTCTCCTTAGGATTTTCTTTTTTTTAATGGAACGGGCTTTCTGGACCTTTGCTAGCAAAACACACCCAGAATTTTAAAGTGTATCTTAAAAGTAAAAAAAGAAGACGAGGGTTATTTATCCTTGAGAAAATCTTGATTTGACATGGGAAGGAAAAAGTCCCAAGCCCTCTTATCATAAATTTCTATCAAACTAAATGACCTTGGCATCTTATGCTGTGAAGGTCTTAAGATAAAGGACAAAAGGCTTGCAAATCGCTGGCTTCTAGAGAGAAAGAGACCCACAGCTGGTGTGTTGACACAGGTGGTACTTCCATGTGTTTTTAAAAAGCTGCAGATCCCCTTTTCTACCCTCACTCTCTCCTCCAGTTGAAGAACTGGCCATGGCTGGAAAGCTGGATCCATGTGAAATGTACGTAAGGCAAATTCTCAGAATTCTTTAATTCTTGCTGTGACAATCATCCCTAAAACTACTCATCAAGTTTGCAGATGACACCAAATTGGGAGGACTGGCAAATACTCCGGAAGATAGAGACAGAGTTCAACGAGATCTGAACACAATGGGAAAATGGGCAAACGAGAACAAGATGCAATTTAATAAAGATAAGTGTAAAGTTCTGCATCTGGGTCAGAAAAATGAAAAGCATGCCTACTGGATGGGGGATACGCTTCTAGGTAATACTGTGTGTGAACGAGACCTTGGGGTACTTGTGGACTGTAAACTAAACATGAGCAGGCAGTGTGATGCAGCGGTAAAAAAAGGCGAATGCCATTTTGGGCTGTATCAACAGAGGCATCACATCAAAATCACAAGATGTCATAGTCCCATTGTATACGGCACTAGTCAGACCACACCTGGAGTACTGTGTGCAGTTCTGGAGGCCTCACTTCAAGAAGGACGTGGATAAAATTGAAAGGGTACAGAGGAGAGCGACGAAGATGATCTGGGGCCAAGGGACCAAGCCCTATGAAGATAGGTTGAGGGACCTGGGAATGTTCAGCCTGGAGAAAAGAAGGTTGAGAGGGGACATGATAGCCCTCTAAGTATTTGAAAGGTTGTCACTTGGAGGAGGGCAGGATGCTGTTTCTGTTGGCTGCAGAGGAGAGGACACACAGTAATGGGTTTAAACTACAAGTACAACAATATAGGCTAGATATCAGGGAAAAAATTTCACAGTCAGAGTAGTTCAGCAGTGGAATAGGTTGCCTAAGAAGGTGGCAGTCCTCACTGGCAGTCTTCAAGCAAAGGTTGGATACACACTTTTCTTGGATGCTTTAGGATGCTTAGGGCTGATCCTGCGTTGAGCAGGGGGTTGGACTAGATGGCCTGTATGGCCCCTTCCAACTCTATGATTCTATGATTCTAAAAGCCCCGCATCTTTCCCCAGGCTCTGAACCAATCATGGTTTAGGCTTCATGCAAATCCAAGCGACGGTCAGCCAATCAGAGCCCATAGAACTCCATTGGGTGGGAGGGGCTGAGCCAGCCTCAACCTTAAAAAGGGCAAAGATAATTTTGTCCCCCTTCAGATAGAAATGTTGTAGGTTTGGAAAGGAGCATCAGTTTTGTTATTGGGCTTTTTAGTTAAATGTTGGGAGTTGGCTCAGGCAAGAAAGTTTATTTTAATGGTACAAATAAGCATCATTTTCATGGCCCATCATTCCTAACTGGTGTGTGAGAGAAAACAGCAGTCTGGAACCTGCTGCTGTCTAGCAAAAGGGGAATCCAATCTCTCCACAGGGGTTATTTATCTGAGAGCTAGCTTCACTTTATATAGCGGAGTTTCCCACATATATTTACCTTTCTAAATACTTAATTTTCTATTAAACAAACCTCTGTTCTTTATCTCCATTGGTGCCTCGTTTGTCAAGTCAAATAGCTAAGAATCAGGGATCTCATTTGCTTGACACATAAAGACCTTGGTCTAGCACATTTGCAATAGAGGCCTAGGTGTTTTCCGCATGTGTAGGATAATGTACTTTCAGTGTACTTTTGCAGCTGGATTTTCCTGTGCAGAACAGGAAAATCTAAAGTTCACTGAAATTGCATTAACTAATGTGTGCTGAGTGGGCTGGAAGCACAGCGCTTCCATGCTACCAATCTTTATTTTGAAGCTTCTGCCCCCCTTTTTTATTTGATTGTGCATGGTTGGGATATAAAGCATTTATAGCTGAGGCATAAGTGGAGGGCTGAATATTCTTCTGCCCAGAAGCCAGTTGCCTCAGGGTCTCCCCACCCCACCCTGCCAGCTGCCTCACATGTATAGTCAGCATTCAAATCACATTTAGCCTAGATGGAGTTTCCATAGGCATGGCGAACCTCTGTATTTGTCATGCCACTTTGGACTAGCTGAAACTTTTGACATGCACACGCTTGCCAGCTGAACTTATCTCAGAGTTTGTTCCCTAGTACGCATCATAGAATCATAGAATCATAGAGTTGGAAGGGACCTCCTGGGTCATCTAGTCCAACCCCCTGCACTATGCAGGACACTCACAACCCTGTCGCTCATCCACTGTCACCTGCCACTCCCTTTGCCTTCACAGAATCAGCCTCTCCGTCAGATGGCTATCCAGCCTCTGTTTAAAAAATTCCAAAGAAACTGAAGTCAGGGAAACAGAAGTCATCTTCACAAAGTCTATTCAAAAGTAGCTATTACAAGTTCTTCATAACAGGAATCTCTTTTGTTCCTCAACCAGCACTCCCATCTTCAAGCCGTATCTTCACTTCTGTGAAGGTAGACATTCTTGTGTTTCGCAGAGGCTTCTGCCCCAGTATCTATTGATAATGGGTCAGATGGCTATAGAATTATGTGACTAGTGTGTCGTCTTCTTACCCTTCAAGAGCTCTTTTAGAGCTCTAGACTAACTTTTTGCTGTGCTCCCCCACGAGGCCAGGCACACCCTGTTCTTGTATGCAGCAACCTTTTCCATGACCTTTTTGGTCAAGTCCAGCAAGAATTTCCCTGTATTTTGGGCCACATCAATGACACAGTGATTAATAAACAGATGCTTCTGCGGTTGCTCTAAAAAGCTACTGACAAAGCTGAATTTAAAATATCTTTCTTTTATAGCTTGGAAGGACATCTTAGTTGTGACATCATCCATGTAATATTTTTTCAGACTAGCAACGAAAGAGGGATTGAATTTGCAGCCCCTGCCATGCCAGAAAACCAGCAGAACACACAGCATCCATAAATAAATAGATAAATAAATGGAACTTGATCCTTCTGTCACTGTACTGGGAAGTGTGGCTATTGGCTCTTCTCCACAGGATCAGCTCAGGTTCTTCTGTGCCAGTCAAGCCGAAGCCATTCCCACAGCTGGTGGTGCTGCAGATCCAAGATGGGATGCCAACTGCCTTCTGTATTGCTGATGGCACAGAATAGGCTGGGCCCCTGCTGTACCATGGTGACCCCCTTGTTGTGCCAACCTGTTGAGCATCCAGCCACAGAACCAGCCCTGATGTGACACTAACCTGTGGATAATAGCCTAGTATCAGATGACTAGACAGTCAAGGGCTAAAAAGAAAGTGCCTAAGGGTCACACCAATAGAACGACTAGATCAGGGATTCCCAACTAGGTAAAGAATAGTTAAGCCTCGGGTTGTAAGGCTTCTGCTCGCAACCCCCAGGAGACTTCTGAGCCATAAATGATGTAACTTCTAGATCAACAGTTCTTAAGCTGGGGGTCATGACCCCATGGGGGTTGATTGACCCTTTCCCCAGGGGTCGCTGAGGCCACCGCTGCACCGCAGCAGTGGCTGCGGCGACCCAAAGGGGGTTGCAGCATTAGGAAGGTTGAGAACCACTGTTCTAGATGATCTAGGTATTCCCCCCAATACTTCTGGTAAAAACCATACGATTGCATATAACCTGAAAGTTACATAGTTTCCAGGTCAGAAACACCCCTGCCCACTTATCCCACCGCATACATCAGCATCCGTGGGAAAGGGAGTACTTGTGGATCGCCTGTTGGAAGTGGGCAGGTGATAATCTTACATAGTCTGCATCCTACATCAGTCTTGGCTACTTTATAACGTTTTCAGCCATAGCTGGCCTAATCATCTTGTCTCTCACCATGCTGAATATAATGCACAACCCCTGTACTGCCATACATCCTTATCCCTTGTTGTTCCTCTATTTTTAACCGCTCCTAGCGGAGCGGATAAAATAATTTGTTAAGGGCACCAAAGATGGGTGATGAGGAAGAGTGCCCATAGGCCCCCTTCCTCCTCGCCCGCAGCCGCCTGCCCGCCGCCATAACTTGCCTCACCGCCGCCACGCCAGGTCTCTCCTTGCTGCGCCGCCGCCCCCTCGGCACAGCACACTACACACCCCCAGGTAGCCCGCGCCGCGGGGGGGGGGCTCCGAGCCACGCCGCACCCGCATCGGCCCCGCCGACTCCCAGGGCCCGCTCACACACCGCCCCACGGCCGCACCGGCCCCGCCGACTCCAGAGCCCCGCTAGCGCCTGCTGCATTTGGACTGCAGCAGGCTTATTTACTAGTATATTTATGAAACAGCCTAGGGGGTGGGACATGTCCGGCTGTCTAAATTGGAATAGGGCCAATCAGGGTGCAGCCAGCTTTGTCCTGATTGGCCCTGCCCCTGCAGCTCCCGCCCTCCGTCCCTGGTCTCTAGCCTCTTTGCTCTCCGACGCTTCAGTGCCTGGAGCCAGCAGCAGGTAACGGGTGAGGCCCTGGGAGAACGGGCTGGAAAAGTTGGTCTCCCTAGTTGAAGAAGACATCAGTCATGGTTTGCCAATGCCTCTGATTGTATCCAAGTCTTTTCCTTCAACTAAGTGTTAATTATTCAAAAATCTGCACTGCACAAGTCTGCACTGCAAAGCTCCCCTCCCCACCCACCACAAGACAAACTGCGGTACACAGGACTGCCTGCAAGAAAATATAAGAGAATACTCAATCCCGGCTGCCTGAAATAAGAGTCCAGATGTTTTGCTGCTGCTCTTCTTGTATGCTGCTACAATTGTGCTAACCTGGGGACAGATGTTGCATCAGGAGGGCTGGGGGCCTGGTCAGCCCCTGCAGGGCACCAGTGCCCTCCTCCTCGTGCCACCCCAAGCTCCCGCCAGCCACATCCTTTGCCCTAGCGACCTTCTGACCTCAGAAGCATTGAAGGTTCTGAAGAATCCTTATAAAGACTGGGTGGATAGTATTTGATTTGCAGGACATGATGAAGAGATCCCCTCCATCCACCTGTTCTTCTGTGAGCTATTTTTTCCCCAAGGGTGATTACTTTCCTTTGCAGAGTACCAGTGGGAGAGAAACTGCTCTCAGAAGGGACTGGGGAGGGTTTGGCTCTCCTTCTGTGAACCCAGACCACACTTGCATCCTCACCGCTCTCCAATTTAAAAAGATTCAGTGGCAGACCTGATCCTCAACCTGGCATGATACTGTGGTCGCCAACCTTCACAGGAGGCTTGGACTTCTGGATTCAGAGCTGATTTAGAAATCAAACAGTTCAGTTTCCTTACAGAGAATGGCAGCTTTGGAGGGTGGGCGTTATGGCATTGTAACCAGCTGAGATCCCTCCGTACTCCAAATCCCACCCCCAAAACTCCAGGAACTTTCCAATATGGAGTTGGCAACCCTATCTGCCACCATTATAATGCATTTGGCCCAGAGATAAGAACTTAGAAGCTTTATTTTAGGAAGAAGAAACACAGCAGCTTTCCATAGCCATGACTATATCAAGAAGACCTATGTGGCTGACCCCAAGGGAATATTTGGAGTCATTCCGCACAGCATTAATGTAGCCTTACCATTGTGTAACGCTACTTTTTTAACGTTATGCACGACGTCGTACACAATCTACAACACTCCCGCAAAAAAGCACTTTGATGTAGTGCTTTTTGGGGAATCGTCAAAAGTGGATTCCCCCTTTAAAAAAACGCTTCACTCCTGAGAACAACCTGCAACACATCCAAATAAGACATGTGCGTTCTCAGTATCGCGGTAGAAAGAATGTCCCTCCCTGACTCTCGCCCCTGAGCTTCCGGAGGTGTGATCGCCATTTTTCCCCCTTAAACCGGCGAAAGCAACGAATAAGCGAGGCTTCTCTGGCTGAAGTCCCTCCACAAGCAATTCAGAAGTGCTTAACAGTAAAACAAAGCTCCCTTCTGCAATTCTCTTTAAAGTTCCTGAGCACAATACAGCCCCCTGTTCGACACTGCCTATAATTTCGGCCAGAAATTGCACCCGTTGGGGGAGGAATTTTTTTAACTTGAAGAGCGTGTAAACGATTAAGCGCCAGCTCTTACACCAGTGAAAAAGGTCTTTCTGAGACATCAAATGAACAAATAATTCATTGCTACTGGTGTTTTGGGTTTTTTAAAAAACAGTTTTTAAAGGGAAAGGGGCTTTTCGGGAGCACGAACACAACATTTCATTGGCTGTTCTGTTTGATTGACGGCTGGGTGTCTGTTTTAAGCCACATTGTGACTCCTTCAGATAGTGAAAAACAGGATACAAACAAAACAGCTCTTCTTCTGCAGCTGGGGAAGGGCGGGAAGAAGCGTGGAAAAATATCGCCTCTTCTTGCAATTCCAGCGAGACCGGAAACTTGTGGGTAACGAAAACAGCACTGGTCGGAGAATAACTAGAGCCAAATTAAATAATCCATTGAAGATTTCACAGAGGGGGGGGGGTCCCCTTGGGGAAGTATGGACAGCGGAAATGGTTTTAAGTGTTTTCCAGTCAATTAGCTGGTAGGAAGTGATCTAAAGCTCCTGTTTCTTTTTCCTGTTACACCCTTTGAATTTTATCTCCAATACTCACTAAAAGAGCAGGTACCGTTTCTACATATACCACCCCAAGATGTCACAGTGAGAAAGAAGAAGGAAGGAAGGCACCACAGGTGTCATGCTAGGAATCACTGGATATTTGCTATAAATGCTATTGTTATGGCCCCGTCTCCAGATGGTGCCTCTGCACCACTGCCTGAGCTCATTTTGCCAGCTCCCTCAGAGGAAGAAGTGGAGGAGCTGGAGCAAAGCAGCAGGGCGCTGCTTAGAGAGGCAAGTCCTGGGTCCCAGCCAGATAAGCGCCATGCCCTCTGCACCAGCATTACCTCAGTCTGCAGCAACACCCCTGAACAGCCCAGCCTCATCTCCAGAGTGCAGGAGGGACAACGTTGGCAACACATAGGAAAAGTGCTCGGCTTAGACTAAAGCAACAGGCTAGGTGGGCTCAGGTGGGGCTGATTCATCAGAGGAAGGCTGAATGCCAGGTGCAGCCACTTGGTGTGACAGCTCAGCTTGTTCTTAAGCACAGCAGAAGTGCTTCTCAGTGTGGCTGCAACTTTGTGCACATGTCTACCTGTTGCCTTGACTGGTTTCCTGCTCCCCGACACTTCGGCGAAGCTCTGACAGATTCCCGGCTTGACCTTGGTAAAGATAAACGACAACTCTTTCGGTTCTCTTTTGGACTTCGTCAGCTAATAATTCCTGATAAGACCCGGACTTTTGACTACTCTCTGGTACGCGCTTTGAACTTGCTTGACTCGGTAACCGTGCTTGCCCTTGCACTAACCCTGCATGTGCCCGTCTAGGGCAGCACAGCTATCAAGTCACTTTTTACTGTAAATTAATTACCTCCAAAACATTTTATCATTAACAGTCTTGCACAGGTCTTGCAAACTTAAAAACTGTAGCTTCTTTGACTGAGTCAATCCATCTTCACTTGGATCTTTCTCCTTTCTTGCCGACTGCAAATTTCCCCAGAATTACTTTGTTTTCCAGTTATCTCGTTTTCTCATGTGATCAAAGAATGATAGCCTCCCTTTTGTCACTAGGAAAAATTCAGGCTTCATTTGATCTTTAAATCTACCTAATTTGTCCTTTGCGTGGTCCATCATATCCATAAAACTCTCCTCCAGCACATTTCAAACTTTCTTCCTGTCAGCTTCCTTCCTATGGCACAAATGATCTTGATCTTGATCTGATTCTGCACTTACTTTGTTTCCATTATGGATCCTGCTGAACTCGGGTCTCCCCCCACACACATACACACATTGAAACAGAAAAGTGTTCTGCATGCGATTACGGAAGCTCAGAAGGGGGGGGGGGCAAGCACAGCAGGAGCCTCTTTCTTTTCTTGAAGGGGGGAGGATGATTGGAGATAGCTGAGGAGAGGGAATAAATCCCAGAGGCATAGAATCATAGAGTTGGAAGGGGCCACATAGGCCATCTAGTCCAACCCAACGCAGGATCAGCCCTAAGCATCCAAGAAAAGTGTGTATCCAACCTTTGCTTGAAGACTGCCAGTGAGGAGGAGCTCACCACCTCCTTAGGCAGCCTATTCCACTGCAGAACTACTCTGACTGTGAAAATATTTTCCCTGATATCGTTGAACTTGTAGTGTAAACCCATTACTGCGCATCCTTTCCTCTGCAGCCAAATCTCTGCTGAGAGAAGTTGAGCTTCTGGAGCTTCTGCTGCGAGAAGTTCGGGCTTCCCCTTTAAAGGAAGACTTGCAACCTGGGACGGAGGAAGCTTTTGAACTGACGCCCTGGCCAATCAGAGCTTTTCTACAGCATTGGAGGCTTGAGGCAGCAAGTTATTTTGGGAGGAGCAGAGAGCTGCACCTTTACTCATGCCGATTTTTAAAATACCAAGGGTTATATCCACTCCAGTATATTGCGGGTAAAAGATAGGGTCACTCCGGATCAATCATGCTTGTTGTAGATGAAAAATTTTAATTGCCCAAAATCAAAATGGAAATTGCATTCAGTGTAGATGGCAGGGACTGAATCGACCTGGGATTGGAATAAAAACTCCGTGCAGACTCAGCCTTGGTTGTGACAGATTTTTACACTTAGGGGTCTTCTCTATTACCTTCATGGCTGCTCTTCCCAATCTCAATCTCTTTATGAATTCTTAGTTGCAGTTTCTCTTATCATTGATGATGGAGCCAATCATAGAATCATAGAGTTGTAAGGGGCCATACAGACCATCTAGTCCAACCCCCTGCTCAACGCAGGATCAGCCCAAAGCAGTTACTACGCTTATGTAAGCCCATCACTCGGTCAAAGAAAGATACCGGGTTGGTCTGGAAAGACCTGTTGGAGATAAATCCCTGGATCAACAAATCATCATTCAGATGTTTGCAGATTCGCTCCATTATCTTCCCTGAGAAAAATGGTTGGTTTGTGTACTCCACTTTTCTCTACCAGGAAGAGTCTCCAAGTGGTTTACAATCTCCTTCCCTTCTTCCCCCCACAACAGGCAACCTGTGAGGCAGGGGAGGCTGAGAGAGCCCTCATGCTACTGCTCTGTGACAGCAGAATTATCAGGGCTGCAAGGAGCTCAAGGTCACCTGGCTGGCTGCATGTGGAAGAACAGAGAATCAAATCTGGCTTGCCAGATTAGAAGCTGCCACTCTTAACCACTACACCACTGGCCTGTAGTTTCCTGGGTCATCTCTCCTCCCTTTTTTCAAGATTTGAGATAACATTTATTATTATTATTATTATTATTATTATTATTATTATTATTATTATTATTATTATTATTATTATTATTGGATTTCTAACCCGCTGCTCGCCTGAGGCTCATGGCGAGTGACAACATGTAAAAACCCCATAAAACCCCTAATACATAAAAACCCCTAAAAACAATCCCCAACCCACCCCACCTGATGGCGACGGAACAATCCGAGAAACCAGGGGTCACTGCTGATGTACATGTGGGGGGGGGGCGATTTAAAAAGGGGAGGCGCCGGCCTCAACCTTAAGCCTGGCAGAAGAGCTCCATTTTGCAGGCCCTGTGGAAGGATGGCAAATCCCGCAGGGCCTGCAGCTCCTCTGGGAGCTCATTCCACCAGGTAGGGACCAGGACTGGTCGAGGTCACATGCGCCTCCCGGGGGCCAGGAACTACCAGTAAATTGGTCCCCGCCGAGTGTAACGCCCTGCAGGGGTCATAAGGTACCCGGCAGTCCCTCAAGTATGTGGATCCCAGACCGCAAAGGGCCTCAAAGGTTAAAACCAAAACCTTGAACCTGATCCGGCTAGCAATCAGTAGCCAATGCAGCTGCCTCAGCACAGGCTGGACATGGGCCTCCAAGCTGTTCCTGTGAGGACCCTAGCAGCCGCATTTTGAACCAGCTGTAATTTCCATATCAGACACAGGGGTAGGCCTGTGTAGAGCTAGTTACAGAAATCTATTCTGGAGGTGACCATCGCATGGATCACAGTGGCTAGGTGGTCAGGAGACAGGTAGGGTGCTAGTAGACGGGCCTGGTGAAGATGGAAAGAAGCCTGGCCCACTACCTTCTTGACCTGGGCCTCCAGTGTTAACGAGGCGTCCAAGGTCGCCCCCAAATTCCTTGCCTGGGGCGTGATGGTAAGTTGCGTCCCAGCCAAGGTGGGTAGTTGCGCTTCCTGATCTGCTCCCTTTCGCCCAAACCACAGGACCTCCGTCTTGGCAGGGTTGAGTTACAGACGACTCTGCTTGAGCCATCCAGCTACGGCTTCCAAACATCTGGCAAATGGATCAGAGGGGGGGGGGATCAGGGCGGCCGTCCATCAGGAGATACAGCTGGGTGTCATCAGCATACCGATGGCAACCCAAGCCGTAACTCCTGACCCGCTGGGCCAGAGGGCTCTCCTCCAGTCTTCTGGCATCTCTCCAGTACTCCAAGAGGTTCTCTAGTCCTCCAAAAGCTTATCATATACCTCAAGTACTCAATTCTGCCCTAAAAATATACACATAAAAATTAGCTTTACGTGCAAGCCATCAGTATTAATACTATAGAATGTTGTTACTAAGACAACAGCTTAGAAATTGTTCTCGCATACTAGGCTAGTCCATGTAATTGTCATAAATCATGCCATCACAGAAAGGCTAACAAAAGTTACCCTTTTCAAACAATGTTGTTAAAAGGTCCTCCTCTTAAGATAGGTCTGGGGGGCCATTGCCTTCAGAAATGGCAAAGTGCCAACAGCACTGCATTTCTCTTTAGTGCTGTCACTTTGGGATTCTGTGGATGATTTTCATAAGGAACTGCCAAACACACCTTGCCATGACTACATTTGTAGCCCCAAGGATGCAGATCATTCAAACTAAATGTTTGTTGTTTTTTCCCAGGGTGCCATAAGCACTGATCAAAGACAGGAGCAGCACTCCGAGCTTGACAGCAACAAACTGACT
Organism: Paroedura picta; assembly: GCF_049243985.1. Lineage (NCBI taxonomy): Eukaryota > Metazoa > Chordata > Lepidosauria > Squamata > Gekkonidae > Paroedura > Paroedura picta. The sequence continues at coordinate 13,546,571 of NC_135378.1, forward strand.
GCTTTGCAGCACCTGAAAGCCAACGGGGATGGATTCTTACAGAACTGTTTTGCCAGCAATGCCATCTTCCCCAAGGGCAAGGCCCTTTTCAGACCTGTGGGGGCCAACCAATTCAGATGGAGCTGTCATGAATATCTGAAGAAGTGAGCAGTGACTCACAAAAGCTCATATCCCGATGCAAATATGGTTAGTCCAGGGGTAGCCAAATTGTAATTCTCCAGATGCCCATGGACTACAATTCCCATGAGCCCCTGCCAGCACAGCACTTTGGCCACCTCTGGGTTAGTCTTTAAGGTGCTACCAAACTCTTGCTCTTCCCTACTGCTGACAGACCAAGGAATGCAACAACCCACCTTGATCGAATTCAGATGGAGTAACATCCTGGGGTAACCCAAGATTTCAGCAGTCTTGAAGCAAATTCTAGTTCATTAATTAACAGTTAGACTTGTACAGCTGTAGCTTCCCTATGATTAGTTCCCACATGGCAGCAACAACATATGTGGGCCTGACTGCACGAGATCTTTCCCCCAATCCTTAGCACAGCATCCGATCATCCCACTATCTTCATCACAACGTGGGGAGGGGGGCAATCTTCATTTGTGCCAAGAAGCCAAAAAAGACCTCTCCCATCATAATCATTAGTGGTAGTCTTCAAGGTGCCCCACCATTCCTGTTTATTTCTCCCCATCCAAGGCTGCTGTGGCCTTCAGGGGACCAACCACAAACACAGCCACTGGGAGATCGATTTAATATTAACGATTGATTTGTAAATTCATTTGCACAGGAGCAAGGGAGAAGTTGTGTAATTAGTTTTTGCTGAAACGTAATGGTGGCATCTTCTCCCTGGATGCTATGGTGGCATAGCATCCACCACGTTGCACTGCCAGGGCCCGTCCTGGCCACCTGCGGCAGATGAGACGGGGTTGGGGTTGCTAAATCGAGATCGGGGGATTCCTGGGGACTTGAGGGTGCAGCATCCCTTTTCTCCAGGGGGCTTGATCTCTGTAGACTGGGGAGGAGTGAGAATTCAGGGGTTCCCCAGGTCCCACCTGGAAGTTGGCATCCCCCTGAAGGCCTATGTAGGGATGCGTTGCAGCCCTCCCGGCCCTTGCACCCCCAAAGGGCAGTCCCACCCTCTTAGCCCGGGCCCTCCCGGGGACCCCGCCAAGCGCAAGACCAGCCCCACCGCCGATGCGCATGCGCCGTGGGTGGCCGGCGGCTTCCCGGGCGCGACCCTTCCCCAGATCCTCGGCGGGGCGCGAAAAGTCTCGGCTCCTTCCGGCCACTGCTTCGCCAGGCTTCCTCAGGCCGCCGGGCGGGCGAGCAGGAGCCACCCGGGCCGGCCCCGGGAAGACGGCGAGGGAGGGGGCGGGGCGGGGCTGGGGCCTCATGAATTATGAGCGGGGAGGCGTGGCCTGGCGGGGATTGGGCGCGTTGACAGCCGCGGGGGCGGGGCCGGGATTGTGATGCGGGCGGGCGCTGACGCGGCTTCCGGGGTTCTTCGGGCTGCCGGAGGAGAGCGGCGGGGAGTCGATCCGCGGGAGGGCGGAGGGGTGAGCCGGGTCGGGCGGCGGAGGGGGAGGCGGGCCCTGGGCGGCGCCAGGAGCAGGTCGGACGGGGGCTGACGGGACGCCGAAGGGCCAGGCAGGCAGGCAGGCAGGCGGGGGGGAGGGGGCTGGACGAGGAGGCAGCAAAAGCAGCGGCGGCAGCAGCAGCAGCAGCAGGATCGCGGGTCGCCTCCCGATCGCCTTGCGGACCTTTAAATCCCTGATCGCTTACGGGGAGGCGGTGGGCGGGGCCTCGTCCGGGCGGCTCCCCAGGAGCAGGTCGCAGGTCTGCGGGCACGAGCCTCGCCTGGGCGGGGGCGCCGCGGCGGGGGGGGGGGGGAGGGTCCCGAGGCGGGCATGCCGGGCTGGGCCCCCGGGGGGCGTCCCGGGAGCCGCTGAGGGAGGCGGGAGCCCTTTCCTGCGGGCGGCGTTGGCGCTGCTGCCCTCGCCCGCCCCTCCTCCTCCTCCTGCTGCTGCGCCGGGCATGGTTGGCAGCCGTCCCTCCCGCGAGCCATTTTGAAGCGGCCGCTCCGGGAGCGCCCATGAGCCGCCTCGGGGGCTGAGCGGCGGCGGCGGCGGCGGGGCAGCAGAGGACCCTCGCCCCATGCGGCGGCGCCCGCCCCTGCGGCCCTGCTGAGCGGCCCCGGCCGGTGCCATGGAGCCCCCCTGCGGCGGCGGCGGGGGCAGCGGCCACTTGCTGGGCGGCGCCGGCGGCCTCCTTCCCGGCGGGCTGGGCTCGGGCTTCAGCAGCCTCCCCGGCGCGGACCTGGCCGGCCCCCACGCCCACGCCCCGGCAGCAGCAGGCACAGGCACAGGCGGTGGCGGCGGGCCCTCGTCCTCCTCGTCGGCCGCCTCTTCGCCGCCGCTGCCCGGCTTCGGCACGCCCTGGTCGGTGCAGACCTCGCCTCCTCCTCCTCCTCCTCCGCAGCCCCCCGGACCGCAGCCTCCGCCGGCCGCCATGGCCCCCCCGCCCAGCCCCGAGGTCTCGGACAGCGGCGGCGGCGGCGGCTTCTACGCGGGCGGCGGCGGCGGCGGGATCCCGTCGTCCCTCAACCCGGCCTTCTTCCAGGGCTTCTCCCCTCACGCCGCCGCCGCCGGGCCCTTCAGCAGCCCCTTCTCGGCCGCCCCGCCTCAGCCGCCTCCGCCGCCGCCGCCTCAGATCACTTTACCTCAGCCGCCGCCGCCGCCGCCCCAGACGCGGCGCTCCCCGCTCAGCCCGCAGCCGCAGCAGCACCAACACCCGGCCGCCGCCGCCGCCGCCGCCGCTTTCCTCCAGCAGCGGAACTCCTACAACCACCACCACCAGGTGGGTCTCCTCGGGGCCCCAGGCCCAGCCGCGGGGCCCCGAGGAGGAGGGCGGGTTGGCGGAAGGACTGGGGTGAGGGGCTATGCCAGACACCGGCCGTGGGAGGACTGTGGCCCTCCAGAGGCCCCTGGACTACGATTCCCATGAGCCCCTGCCAGCAGTTCGCCGGCATTCGCTGGCAAGGGGCTCATGGGAACTGTAGTCCATGGGCCTCTGGAGGGCCATCGTTTGCCCACCGCTGCCAGACACACAGACAGGCGCATATGTGTGTATATTGACCAGGGGTAGTCAAACTGCGGCCCTCCAGATGTCCATGGACTACAATTCCCACGAGCCCCTGCCAGCGAATGCTGGCAGGGGCTCGTGGGAATTGTAGTCCATGGACATCTGGAGGGCCGCAGTTTGACTACCCCTGATATTGACCATATTCTCAAAATATACACAGGAATTATATAGAAGATTACATGCGCTCACTTTTTAAACCTACCTGTGACTGAATGTCACACCTCTGGATCATATAAATATTATGTGTGTATATAGAAGACATGTTCTTTCCCCGTCTTTTAGCCCTTTTTAGCCACCTGTGTGGGTCGTCTTCTGTATAAATAAAACTCATTTTCTTCATTCACCCCCCCCCCCCCAATATTGCAGAAGGGCTGTATATCAGAACAGACACAGTGGAGGTTTGACCAGCACAGAGATGTGGAGGTTGAAGAAAAATGTATTTCTCTGCCTTTTACCCCAGCCCCCATAGCGCTGTCCGGTTTTGAGTAGAGGTGCTGCTCGTCCTGGGGCAGGAGGTTTATACCACTTCTCTCTGTGTGGACTTGGGGCTGGCATTCAAGGAGACCCCAAATTGACAGGATCATAAACCCAGTTTTGGGGGGGGATTTTAAAATGGGAAACAACCAGAGACAGGCTTCAAAAGTGTATGTTCCAGCTCACCCTTAGAGATCTATGTACACACCTGAGCTGAAATTTTAAATCAGTGATAGTGTGCCCGCCTGGTTTATGAAAGCAGGGTGGGGCTCCTGCAGCTTTCTTCTTCGGGTAGCTCAGATTTTTGCTCATCAAGCTTTCTCTAAGGAGAAAATAAACCCTTATGCCTCAGAACATGGAAACTGCCTTGCTGTGGACCCTACAGTTGTGCTAATGTTCCAAACACATTTGCATTTAAAATGGTTTAAAACCTGTGTGTAGCTTTGCTCGCTGCCCCTGCATATCAGTGCTTTATAGTGTATGTGGTATTATGTCTGGGGCTCTGTGGTAGTTTGAGAAATGCCTTCTCTGTTGGAATTTGGCAATGTGTTAAAAAGTCCTAGGAAGACAAGATTTTTAACCTCTCTGCTTATTACTCTCTGGGGTTACAAAGTGATTTATTAACATTCTATGGATAGATCTGAGGAAGTGAACAGTGACTCGGGAAAGCTCATCCTCACCTTCAGGTGCTACTGGTCTCTTGCTCGTTTCTGCTATTAGCCTTCTGTTTGCTGTAATTTCACCCTTTGTGGCTCATGTGCTGTACATGTATACATTGCCTAGAGCTAATGGAGAATGGTAATGTGTTAAAATCAGTAATTCAGCTTATACAACTTCTACTAGAGATTCTGTATAATATTCTCTGGGTGGTTCTGTTGGCTGCCTTTAGGTTTCTTTTACTTTCCTTCAAGCAGTTTCATTTTACTAGGATGGCAGCACTGCAGATACCATAATGGCAAAGAAAGCAAGAGAACAGTCCAGGCTTCCTCAGACAGGGTTTCGTGAAACTCGGGGTTTTCTTGACAGCCCTGAAAGAGTTTCTTGAAGGGATGAGAGTTAATTTTTAATCCATTTTTAATTTTTGTTAAACATTTATTGGGCAATATGCCCACATATGGACCTCCACCCCCCCAATGGCCAATTATGGGCCTGGAGGGGGTGGGAAGGGGAGAGGCCCCAGGTGGGTGTGTATACAGCTCTGCTTCCCAACAATATTCTGCATGATTGTGCTACTTCTGGGGTTTCTTGAAACCTAAAGAACATTTCAGGGATTTCCCAGTGGTAAAAACAAATTGAGCAAGGCTGGTTTATGTTTTGCATGAGACATTTGCTTCATACAGGCATTTTAGACTGGTTTAGTTTGACCCTGGGGTTGTTGCTTTTTATAATAGAGGCCAAAAAAGGTTTTGAATGAGCAAGCAGTAGACCGTGTTATAGTCCATTCCCCTATGCAGTAAATTGGATTAAAAATGCACCAGTCCAAGCACTTTAGCTTATTCAGCTTGTGGATGGGACTGTAAACTAATTTCATTTTATCCTCCTTTGTTTTGCAACCTGTGCTCTGTACAAAGCAACCTGTATAAGCTGCAAGCTATGCCAAGAAAAGTTTACGTGTGGAATTTCAGGTTGTCCCAGTCTTTCTGCATGCAGCACTTAATACTGCTTTAATAGATTCTCTTCTCATATTGGCTGGGAGGTTGCTCTCCTTATGGAGTTCTTTTAAGAATTTTGTTTTGATACATACTGACAGTAAGATGAACATACTGTTTCATGTCTATTTTTTAGCAATGAATTAGTTTTAATCTCAACCTTGCCCATTGTTTTACTTATTAATCTCATTCTCAATTTACACATTGTCCATATGCTTATGCTCTTGTATTAAACATTTTCCCTCCAGTCTTAATATTTCACTTACTGAATCACAGAATCATAGAGTTGGAAGGGACTTCCAGGGTCATCTAGACCAGCCCCTGCACAATGCAGGAACTCACCACTACCTGCCCACCTATAATGACTCCAATTTCATGCCCAAGTGATCCTCCCACTAAAAATCTCCAGAATCCAGCCTGCCTTCAGGAAATTCACTTACCATCACACAGTGGCGATCAGCAATTCCTTAGATATGCAAGGAAGGGCTACAAGAGACAAACATTGACACATCCCTTCCTTCACCCACTTGCAATCTAGGTATGTTAATAAAATCAGCAGTTCTGTCAGATGGCTATCTAGCATGTGTTTAAAAACTTCCAAGAAGGAAAACCCACCACCTCCCAAGGATATCTGTTTCAATGAGGATCTGTTGTGTTAGGAACTTCTTCTGGATGTTTGGCTGAAAATTCTTTTGAATTAATTTGAACCCATTCGTTCTGGTCCAAAGCTCAGGGACAACAGAAAACAACTCTGATCCATCTTCTATATGACAGCCCCTTAAGTATTTGAATATGGTTATCATATCACCTTTTAGTCATCTTCTCTCCAAGCTAAACAGACCCAGATCCCTCAACCTTTCTTCATATGATTTGGTCTCCTCACCATCTTCATAGCCTTCCTCTGTGATGGAGTGACCACCGGGGTTTTCCCTCTTGCCATTAGAAATAGAGCGTGAACTTTGTACAGACAAAGATATCTACCAGGTGCTTGGGCAGCTTGCCTGAGGTTCGTGGGAAAGACCCCAGTAGCTGGCCCGGACAGGGAAGAAACCCCCCGTCCAGGTGCTTGAAGATGATACAAGACTAAAGCAGGCCTTGAGTTGATTGGATAAATATGCAACTTTGTATAGAGTGTTTAATTAGATAATAACCTCATTTGGATATGTTATTCAGACTGTATAAAAATCTGTACCCAGTTTGTTTCTGTGTGGATTTTAGACATGAAACAGTACCACCGCTTTTTAATGCTGCAGCTATTTAAATGTTGTTTTGAAAGATCTCTGGGTAATTTGAATCTCTCCCCACAATAAATAAAACAAACCTGAACTCTTAATGTTGGATGCATCATCTGGACATGCTCTAGTTTGTCTACATCTTCAGTTGTGGTGCCCAAAATTGAACACAGTACTCTCAAGTGAGGTCATACCAGTGCGGAGTAAAGCAGTAACATCACCTTGCATGATCTGGACATTATACTTTTTGTTGTTGCTAGGTGTGACGTCGTGTCCAACCCATCGCGACCCCATGGACACTGATCCTCCAGGCCTTCCTGTCCTCTACCATTCCCCGGAGTCCATTTAAGTTTGCACCGACTGCTTCAGTGACTACTTTTAATACAGCCCAAAATCCCATTTGCCTTTTTAGCCACCAAGTCACACTGCTAACTCACCTTCAGTGTATGGTCCACTAAATGCCCCCGGATCCTTTTCACATGTAGAACTGCCAAGGCAAGTCTCGACCATCCTGTAGTGATTTGTCCTACCTAAATGAAGAACTTTACATTTATCACCATTGAAATTCATTTTATTAATTTTAGCCCAGTTTTCTAGCCTGTCAAGACCATCCTGTATTCTGATTCTTTCTAGTGTTTTTACTACCCCTTCTAGTGTCATCTGCAAATTTAATAAGTACCCCCTCAATTCTGTCATCCATCCAAAACATTTATAAATACAATTGAACAAAACAAGCAGTCCACTCTTCTCTAAGAAGATTATCAACCATTTACAAGCACCCTGTGGATGTGATCTGTCAACCAGTTCTTATTATTCTTATTATTTAACACAGTAACTGTTCCAGCCAGATGTTCCTATAATCCTGTCCATCTGGGGAGGGTCACACATATGAGGAAAGAGCTACAGATGTCATTTCCGGTCACCGCCGTGGCCTCAACCAAACATCTGGCAGAAGAGCTCCATCTTGCAGGCCCTGCAGAACCCAGCAAGCTCTGTCAGGACCTTTAGCTCTTCCAGGAGCTCATTCCACCAGGCTGAAAAGGCCCTGGCCCTGATTGAGGCCCTGGGGCCCTGGACTACCAGCAGATTCATACCCGCAGAGCAAAGGGCTCTGCAGGGGGCATAAGCAGATAAGCGGTCCCTCAGATAAGTGGGACCCTAGCTGTGTATAGCCTTAAAGGTCTAAACCAAAACCTTGAACTTGATCTGGAAGCATGCTGGTTTCTTAGTGAGCACCCTCACAGCTGTATTCTGCAACAGCTGCAATTTCCGGGTCAAAGACAGGGTGGGCCCGCATAGAGCGAGTTACAAAAGTCTAATCTGGAAGTGACCATTGCATGGATCACAATGGCCAAGTGTTCTGGAGGCAGGTAGGGCGCCTCCCTTGAAAGGGAGGCATCAAAGATCACTCCCAAGTTACTGGTGACTGGTGCAGCTGTCAATTGCACCCCATCCAGGCATGGGAGATGCACTTCCTGATCCCACCCCTTTCTACCTAGCCACAGGACCTCCGTCTTGGAGGGGTTGAGTTTCAGAGGGCTCTGGAGCCACCCTGTTTTCTTTAGGTTCCTCCTAGTTTTCCTTCTCAAGGGAATTGTCTGTGATTGTGCCTTCAGTATTTTACTTTTGACAAACTGCCAACCTTCTTGGATTTCCAAAGTTTTTCTGATCCGGCATAGCTTTTAAATTTGTTAAAATTTGCTGTTCTGAAGTCCAGCCTATGCGTGTGTACAGCTTTTCTCTTCCCCAAGATCATAAAATCCAAAATCACATGGTCACTACTACCAAGCACACCAACAATTTTTCTCTTGTCGACCTTATCTGCTTTAGATTGATCCTGCATCGATGAAGGGGTTGGACTAAATCTGTTGTCAACCTTATCTAATTTAGATTGATCTTGTATTAAAATCAATCTATTGATAAGAATCAAGTATAAAATAGCGGACTCTCCCTGGTTGCCCCTTCCACTTTTTGGGAAATGAACTTGTCAGCAAGATAAATAAGTCAAGAATTTATTGGATTTTTCATTACACCAAGATCCAGGTCTGATGTTTTTCACTTTATCCGATGGTCTATAATTCTGAGAAAGCACCAGTATTTCTGTAGATTATGGCAATGATTGTCAATAATTTTGATTTCTAACCCAGCTTTTGACACAGGAGCATTCTCAAGATGGCTTATATTAAAAAATCAATAATTAAATCAAAGGCTCAGGCATTGAGCTCATTTGAATTTAAAAGGGCAGCTAAGGGGGGAGATGAAATTTTTCTTGTTACTCATAGTTCTAATTTGGAATAAATAGTGAAGTACTCACAGTTCCCCAGCATTTAATAAGATGAAGAAAATCTCATCTGATTAGAGATATTATAAAACAGAAATTTCTCATCAGTTTCTTTCACTGCTTAATTTTCAGGTGTTAAAACATCCCAACAGAAAACCCCAAATTTACCATATAAATATTTATAGTTGTATAGAACTGTGCTGTGTCTGCATGATTATCATACTAAAATGGCTTTGAAATTTAAATGCAGATTCTTTTGTGTTATCAGATTCACTGTGATGCATTACATTTTTGCTTTATGAAATATTCTGAGTTGAAGTAACTGCATAGCATGTTTTAATTTAAACTCTATAAGCTAAATAATCTGTACATTTTAAAAACAGCTATTTCCTGTTCTTGTGAACTGTTTGATTTTTATAAAATGCAGGAATTCTGTTTTAACATGTGTATGATATTTTTTTAAATAGAAGGAAACTCAGTACGTAGTTCACTTTTATTTTTCAGGCCAACATTGCACTACTATAGTTGTCCTGTCCCCACCTTACTACTATTACAGAGCTTCTTAACTATATTTTTTTACATAAAACACATCAAGAGCTAAAAATGTGTTAGATCTTTATTCTGCTCATCTGTGGAGTCAAAGATGGGCCTTGGGCCTACCCTGCTCCCCATCTTTCTTGCTGCCACAGTTGAGTGCCTTTGTTATCCATAGATTCAAGCGGGGTAGCCATGTTGGTCTGATGTAGCAGAACAAAGTTTGAGTCCAATGGCACTTTATTCAGGGTCATAAATTCCTGGAGTTGGAAGGGGTCCTATAGGCCGGCGGTCCCCAACCACCAGGCTCTGCCCGGTGTCGGGCCGCGGCTTCCTCTCCCCGCCCCCCCTGCAGTAAGAAACTTACCAGGACGCAAGTTTGCGGCCCGGCAAGCTTCTTACTGTGGGAGGGGGGGAGAGGAAAGCAGGGCCGCACACGCGCAACGCGCACGCGCAGCCCGGCAATTGCCCTCCATTCTGACGCCGGTCCCCAGCCTGAAAAAGGTTGGAGACCACTACTATAGGCCATTTAGTCCAACCCCCTCATCAATGCAGGATCAGTCTAAAGCAGGGATAGTCAAACTGCGGCCCTCCAGATGTCCATGGACTACAATTCCCATGAGCATTTGCTGGCAGGGGCAAATGGGAATTGTAGTCCATGGACATCTGGAAGGCTGCAGTTTGACTACCTCTAAAGCATCTAGGATAAGGTGTAAGCTCCCATGTGCACAACATACTTCGTCAAGACAATGAAATGGGAGTTCTGAGACCACATATATAAGTAGAGAGTAGGTCATGGATTAGTACACAGCATAATGAAGATGTTTATACTAGATATAAGAACCTTACAAAAATAATAAGGTAAGTTTATCAGGTCATCATTCATTTGGCTTCAACTCTGAAGGGAAAAACTTAAAACTTAAAAAAATGTTCAGATTAGAGATTAATGGACAGATGCATTCTCAACTGTGGAACCTGAGAGTAATTAAAAGAATTTGCTTCTTTCAGTTCATCTGGCCACCAGCAGTAGCGTGTTTTGTCTTTTCACACTACATGTCTGACATAAGTTATTATGCAGAAATACTATAGACAAGTGGAATGCTAACTCTTGTGTATTTACATTGAATGTGTTACTTTTTATACTGAATTTCTTTGAAGTCATCTCTAAATGCATAACATAGTGGGCTTCTGTTGCATTTAACACCTTTCCCCAATGCTGATTGGTGTGCTGGGACCAGTGTTTCCTGGCTAAGCAAAATCAGAATGTGGTTACTCGTGGTCTGATCATTTGCACATTGGACTTCTGCAGTGTGTTCTTCGTGGAATTGCCTAGAAAGGCTCTCCAGAAACTTCAGTGAGATAGAATGCAATGGCAAGATAGCAAATAGGCACTAACTGTAGGGACAGTGCCTAACTAACTTGGAGGGATACTTAATAGCTTCACATCAAAGTACTAGTTATTATTTCTTATAAAGCTACAACTGGTCATGGTACTTAAAAGTCTACTCGCATCCATATGAACTTGCCTAGCAACTTTGGAGGTGGTATTCTGGACCTTCACCTTCTGAATGAGTTAGCATTCAAGACAGGATCTTCTCTGAAGTGACACCTTGATTGAAGAATGCCTTGTGCACAGCTATGGCATTGGGTGAAAACATTTTTTTCTTTGAGCTATGTGGTCCTCCCTTCACCCTCCTTACTATAACTCATTGGATCCATGTACCATATTATACATTTTATAGGTGACTTGTTTTTTTAATTGTTTTAATTTAAGATATTGTAAGCTTCCTTGGGAATATTTAGGATAAGAGTTGGGACAAATATTTTAAGTGAATAATACCAAATTCATCAACTGTTTTTAAAATAACTTGGTATCCTCCTCTTTCCAGCCTCTTTTGAAGCCATCACCTTGGAGTAACCATCAGAACAGTGGTTGGAGCACAGGAAACATGTCTTGGGGAAGTATTCATGGTAGAGACCACCGTAGAACTGGAAACACAGGAATTCCAGGGACTATGAACCAGATCTCTCCCTTGAAGAAGCCGTTTTCTGGAAACGTCATAGCTCCACCTAAATTTACACGTTCTACTCCATCGTTGACACCGAAATCATGGATTGAAGACAATGTTTTCCGAACAGACAGCAACAGTAACACACTATTACCCTTACAGGTAAGAATGGTGTATAACTACAACCTTCTGAATCTTGCTTAACTTGAACATTTATAGCTGACATAATATAATGATAATGATAAAAAGTTATCAATATTTGTAATTGATAAAATGTAAAAAGTGTGTTCTAGTTAATTTACTAAAACTGTATCTTATTGTATTTGGCTTTAAAATCCTTTTAGTGCTTACATTTAGTGATGGGGATGTTTAGAAAATGGAGATAGAATTCTTTAGTTGAAAACTTCTATTTTGGTAGTCTAAGGGTATCCTTGGAGGGCACAAGATGAGGTGTCATTCCTGAGAGTAAGCAGTCTTGGTCACAGTAACTTCCTGTGAATCCTGTGGAAACTGTATTGAGTTCTGTATGCAGGCTACAGATGTAACACATTTATTTATTCATTTATACGCTGCTTTTCTTTCCAATGTGGATCCAAATTGACCTACATTGTTCTCTTCTCCATTTTATCTTCACAATAACCCTGAGTTAGTCTGAGAGTATGTGACTGACCCAAGGTCCCCTATCAATCTCCTTTACAGAGTGGGGATTCGAGCCTGGATCTCTCAGTTCCTAGTCTGACACTCTAACCACTACGCCAGTGGTCCCAAACCTTTTTATCACTGGGGAACTTTCTAGATGTCAAGGAGAGGTTTATAATGTCCCTGAGGGGACTTCATATCCATTGGTTGCCTGTCTGAAGCAGCCAAGCCAAGCAGGGATCCGGGGGCAAGTGGAATGCGATTGTTTTGCCCTCTTGCACCCAGGTCTTAGTCACGCATGCTAGGTCCACCTTATGTCCTGCGAAGTAGTCCTGCAGGGTTGAGAAATTGTTCTTAATCAACCTGGTGTTGCACAGTATCAGTCTCTGAGTCACCCTAATCACCCTTACATTTCTAGAGATGTGCTGGAGACTAGAAGAGCTACAAGTGTACCCATGCGGCTCCCCACTGCATGAGCATTGTGGCCTGAGAACGACAGGGCCCTTGCATCTTTCAGTCCTTCTATTCTCCGATCTCCTCCCACTGTAATATCTGTTGCTTCAGAGGGTTTGACCAGAACCAATGATTATAATTAATTTTTTTTTAGTCTGCTAAACATCTTGAGGAAGTTACCGACAGAGCAGTTCCTCAGTAGAATATGCTCTGTTTCTTTCCAGGGGGGGCAACATCTGGGTGCATGGAATTAGAGTTACTGTGGGTGGGCAGGTAGTTGTGAGTTTCCTGTATTCTGCAGGGGATTGGATTAGATGACCCTGGAGATCTCTTCCAACTCTGTAATCTGTAACTATGAACGTCTAAATAAACAGGATAAGGGGTATTGGGAGGAGTTGGTGCTAAGGTTTATGGTCCAGTCCGTCATTGGTGCCTGTATGCCTTTGATTGGATGTCCACCCACTGGCTGTCCAATTAGATTAGAACTCCTGCCCCTAATTGTCTTTTGATGCTTCTTCACAGTCTCTGGCCCCTCAGACACCTCTCCAGAGGTGAGTGAGCTGCCAGGGGTGCCTGGGGGCTCTTCGGCGTTGCCCTCCTGAGGCAATGGCTCCTGCCTACAGAGTTTAGGGAAGCCAACCGTGTCTTCTCTGAGGGGGAGTGCCTGCCCCCCAACTTCTATCTTCCCCCTGGGGCACACCGGGTGCTAGATTGTCCCTCACACCTGCCTGACATGAAGGCCACCAGCACATGCCAAAATGGATGTTTCGAAGGATGAACTCTCTGGTACTGTAATTGGGGATGCCGGTCTCCAGGTGGTACCTGGGGAACCCCTAGAATTATAGCTCCGGACTAAAGAGATCAGTTTCCCTAGAGAAAATGGATGTTTTGAAGGATGAACTCTCTGGTACTGTAATTGGGGATGCCAGCCTGCTGCTTACCTAGCCCTCCTCAGCACAGTCCTGGGAGACTGGCAGGCAGCTTGCAAATATTTTCCACCTATGGGCTGGGCTGCCCTTGGTGTTTCTTTCCTTGCTCGTGACTGGTGGGGCTCACAGACAGATAGGGTAGGCTAAGATTTCTGCTCCATGCTGCCCAGAGCACCCCTGGAGACCCAGCCCTTCCTGCATGCCATTCAGCCCAATTTCCTTCCTTTACAAAGGAAAGAGAATAACGCTTGCTATCCTTGCCTTGGGAACTTGCTGTCATGTGGGGAATGACCCATGGCTTAGTGGTAAATGAGATTGAAGTCTGTCACAAGATTATTCTGAGAACCTTTTTTTATTGTGTTTAGCATTTCTCGTTAGCCTAAACTCATACTTAGGAGAGCCAGTTTGGTGTAGTGGTTAGGAGTGCGTTCTAATCTAGTGAGCCAGGTTTGATTCTGCACTCCCCCACATGCATCCAGCTGGGTGACCTTGGGCTTACCACGGCACTGATAAAGCTGTTCTGACCGAGCAGTGATATCAGGGCTCTCTCAGTCTCACTCACCTTACAGGGTGTCTGTTAGAATCATAGAATCATAGAGTTGGAAGGGGCCATACAGGCCATCTAGTCCAACCCCCTGCTCAACGTAGGATTAGCCCTAAGCATCCTAAAGCATCCAAGAAAAGTGTGTATCCAACCTTTGCTTGAAGACTGCCAGTGAGGGGGAGCTCACCACCTCCTTAGGCAGCTTATTCCACTGCTGAACTACTCTGACTGTGAAAACATTTTTCCTGATATCTAGCCTATATCGTTGTACTTGAAGTTTAAACCCATTACTGTGTGTCCTCTCCTCTGCAGCCAACAGAAACAGCATCCTCCCCTCCTGTTGTGGGGAGAGGAAAGGGAAGGTGACTGTAAGCCGCTTTGAGACTCCTTTGGGTAGAGAAAAGCAGCATATAAGAACCAACTCTTATTCTCCTTTTTCTTCAAACTGAGCTTTAGCTTTTCTAAATCTTCCTACAAGCTTTGGTTATCTGTTTATATTCATCCTTGGATATAAGGCCTTCCTTCCATTTCTTCTTTTTTTATTACCTAAATCTTGAAAACTATGGAGCCACCCTGACTTCTTTAGGCACCTCCCATTTTTCCTTATCAAGGAAATTTTCCTTATCAGGATCTGGCCGTGGCCCTGGGCATGCTCACTCCTCTTCTGACCTTCGTCCCATCATTGAAGTACCCCGGGCTCATATTCCTGGGAACTTCAATGTCCATGTGGATGCACCGTCCCCAGGACGTGGCTGAGACTTGGTATCATCCATGGCGATTCTGAGGCTCTTACAATTTGTTGCTGGGTCCACCCATTAGGCTAGCCACACCAGTTACACGATACATGCCAACCTTTGGGAGGACATCTCCTTCCCCAGATGGTCAGGCATCTCGAGGGCATCTGAGGGAGGGACCCTGATCTTCCTTTAGGGTTAGCTCCATCAGGGCCCTCAGCTCTTCCAGGAGCTCATTCTGCCAGGGCTGAAAAGGCCTGGCCCTTGTCAAGGCCAGGCACACACCTTGTGGGCCAGAAACAACCACCAGATTCACACCTGCAGAGTGGAGGGCCCTGCAGGGGCCATATCCAGACAGGCAGTCCCTTAGATATGCAGGGCCCAGTCCATGGATGGCCTTAAAGGTAAGTACTAAGAGCTTGAACCTGATCCGATACTCAATTGGCAACCTTTGCAGCTCCCTCAGCACCGTCCAAGGTGACCTACTGAGGACCTTAGCATTTTGTACCAAGTGTAATTTTTGGGTCAAGGACAAGGGAAGGTCTGCATAGAGCGAGTTACAGAAGTCTAGTCCTAGAAGTGACTCTTGCATGGATCACTGTGACCAAATGCATATCTTTACCTTTTTGATGTGCAACATATCTACTGCTGGGCTCCCTGTAACATAAATGATAGTGGATGGGATGGCTGTTGTCTCCCCTCATGGAGTGCATCAGTAGATGCACCGCCTCCTCTGCTGCTTGTCTCGGTCAGGTGAACAGTACGGCCTCACAAGACAGGTGGTAGCTGCTGAGGCTCTGCGCTGAGGCCCGCTGCACCACTGCCGCCTGTCTCTCATGGCCACTCTCACCCTCAGGAGAGTGGGGAATGCCTCGTAAGTCGAGTAGCGGCAGCTGAGGCTCTCCACTGAGCCCTGCTGCATCACTGACGCTGGCTGTCTCCCATGGCGATTCCTGCCCTCAGGAGAGTAAAGATGGCCTCGCAAGACAAGCAACAAGGCTCCACGCTGAGCCCTGGTGTGCTGCCGACATCACTTCTCTCTCACAGGAACTCTGCCCTCAGGAGAGGGGGGAGGGCCTCACTAGATGAGTGGCGGCCAAGGCTCACCACTGAGCCCCATTGCACCACCGACGCTGCCCATCTCCCACCCTCAGGAGAACGGGGATGACCTCGCAAGACGGGCGCTGCCGCGGTGAGCGATGCTCAGCATTGGGCTGCACCAGCCGCCCCGCCTACTCCTTACGTGGAATGTGTTCTGCATAAGGCGTGAAAATTCTTGTCGGTAGATTTTTTTTCTTTAAAATGTCATAGATATTGTGGTGGAATTACGCATACCCCATCCCCACGGAGAAGGACACTAAGATGAGCTTGGATTGCCAATCTGCATCCTCAGATTCAACTACAGGTTTCTGGCTGTCACATCTGAATGATTCTTGATGAGAAACTCAGAGCAACTAAGCTCATATCTGCCATGATTTAGGAGCCTTTAGGAGTCTGAATTCACCTTCCCTCTTGCTCTTATCCAATATCAATTGAAGCAGATTGCATACGAAAATGTTGAAGGCCCTGGCAAAAAGGGATGTGGTAGGAGAGGCCTTGATCATGAGTGGTGGGGAAGGGAAGTTCAAGATTGGTCTGTGGAGGACTCTTCTCCGTCCTTGAATGTACCTACGATGAGAGCCTTGATGGGTTCATACACCAGATGAAACTGTAATAAATCCATAGCATTGTTAAGCAATGTATAATTGTTTTGTATAGACCATAGTTTAGAATCAAAATAATAGAATCGTGGACTGCAGTTGGGGTTTGACCAATGTGGTATACAGTGGGACTATGACATCCTGTGAATCTGTTGTGATGTCTCTGTTCATACAGCCCAGTACTGCATTTGCCTTCTTTACTGCCACATCACACTGTCTGCTCAGATTTAGCTTATAGTCCACAAGTACCCCAAGATCGCATTCACACACTGCTCCCTAGAAGTGCATCTCCCATCTAGTATGAATGCTTGTCATTTTTATGACACAGATGTAGAACTCTGCACTTCTCCTTATGGAATTATATCTTGTTATTTGCCCACTTTTCCAGCATATTTAGATCTTGTTGAACTCCATCTTTGTCTTCTGGATTGTTCGCTACTCCTCCCAATTTTGTGTCATCTGCAAATTTAATGAGAACTCCTCCAACCCCCTTGTCTAGCTAAAAATGTTGAAAAAGTATCGGATCCAGTATCGAGCCATGTGGCGCTCCACCTCTCTCCACTCTCATAAAATACCATTGACAACCACTCTTTGGGTGTGGTTTTCTAGCCAGTTCTTTCCACCTAACCATCCGAAAATCCAGTCTTTAGTCCTCCAGTTAACCCATCAGAGCATCATGGGGAGCCTTGTCAAAAGCCTTACTGAAATCTAGGTAAACAACATCCACTGTGTTTCCATGATCTAATAAGCCCGTCACGCAGTCAAAGGAGGAGACCAGGTTCATCTGGCAGAACTTGTTGGAGACAAATCTGTGCTGACTTGCCCGGATCAACAAATTATTCTCCAGATGATTGCAGATTACCCACTTTAAAATCTGCTTCATTATCTTCCCTGGAATTGAGGTCAGACTCACAGGTCTGTAGTTTTCCAGGCCATCTCTCCTCCTTCTTTGAACGTTGGGATAACATTCGCTCTCCTCCTGTCTTCTGGCACCTCTCCAGTCCTCCAAGAGGTCCTAAAGATGATGGACAAGGGCTCTGCAAGCTCTCCAGAAAATTCTTTGAGCCTCTTGGGTGCACACAATACAGCCCAGGGGATTTGAACTCAGTGAGGTGCCTCACAACAACTTCTCTGTCCAGGTCAACCTGCCACTCATGCCTTGCCTACTACCATCCCTAGATGTGTCTATATTCGTGTGGAAGATCACAGAGACAAAATAAGTACTGAGCCTTTCTGCTTTTTCTCTGTCCCGTCAGAGTTTCTCCATCTTCACCCAACAGCAGGTGTATTGCTGCATTTACTTTATGTTTGCTCCTCACATATCTGAAAAAGCTTTTCTTGTTATAGTGGGCTTCCCTGAACAGTCTCAACTCACTCCTAGCTTTGGTTTCTCCGATGGCTGCCCTGCAGTGCCTGGCAACCTGCAGATACTCTTCTTTAGAGGTCTGTCCTTCCCTCCATTTCTTGAACATTTCCTTGTTCTTCCTTAGCTCCTCCTGAAGTTCTCTGTTCATCCAAATAGGCTTCTTGGATCCCCACCATGTTTCCATCTTGCTGGAATAGTCATGGCTTGAGCATGAAATAGCTCTTGTTTAAAGAGAACCCACCCATCACTTGTTCCATTCTCTTCCAGCTTTCTGATCCATGGGATGACTCTCACAGAATTCAGAATTTATTCTCTTGCGGTCCAAGACCAGTCATAAAAAAGCATAGCATAGAGAATATAAAATACAGCATAGAGTGCTACATAAATCAATAAAACAATCAGTAAAATATATTACCCAGGTATCGGGAGTAGAGCCATTATTTCCAAAGCTTTATTGCTAGGCAACCAAACTTAGCCACTTTAAAAGTAGTCTCTGGGTTCTTATCTTCTGACGTGGTAGCTAAATAAAATGTTCTATCTTTCTCGAGTGTTTCTAGGTGGATAGGATCTATGAAGGATTCACGTATTTGTTTATACTGGTGACATTAAAAAATGACGTGTTCCACAGACTCAAGATTTCCATCTCCGCATATGCATAAGCGTCCTCACCAGGGCATCCTCCTATACTTAGAAGAAGAGTTGGTTCTTAGATGCCACTTTTGTCTACCTGAAGGAGTCTCAAAGCGGCTTCCCTTTCCTTGTTCCTCTCTCCAGAACAGACACCCTGTGAGATAGATGAGGCTGAGAGAGCCCTGATGTTACTGAAGAGTTGATTCTTATATGCCGCTTTTCTCTACCTGAAGGAGTCTCAAAGCGGCTTACAGTCACCTTCCCTTCCCCTTCCCTACAACAGACACCCTGTGAGGGAGGTGAGGCTGAGAGAGCCCTGATATTCCTGCTCGGTCAGAACAGCTTTCTCAGTGCTGTGAGGAGCCCAAGGTCACCCAGCTGGCTGCATGTGGGGGAGCGCAGAATCAAACCCGGGTTGCCAGATTAGAAGACCGCGCTCCTAACCGCTACTCCAACCTGTCTTAGAATGTAAGGCATCATGTCTTATGAGGGTAGAAGCTATTAGATAGTCTAAACGTTCTAAATTCTTTAGATAGGGCATTAGAACAACCCTATTCATGCTGATCCTACCAGTTAGATGCCTTCTAACTCCATTCAGGTCATGTTGCCTTTCTATATTTAGGATTCTTTGACAAAGACCTGGGCTTGCCAATAATCCATAGCTGATAGAAATTGCATAACGTCTCTGAGTTTTGGAAAGAAGGGGTGCAGATTCCTCTTTCATTTGCCTTTCAGGGAACAGAATCATTCTGACCCTAGAAGCCTGGGGGAGGGGGGATTCTTAAGTCCCCTTAGGTTTACCTTGTTGGAGACTCCTTCAGCTTGATGGGGATTTTCATATTCTCGGGCTGAAGGCCTTGGCCAGGTTGCCCTGATGATAGATACTCTTAGCCTGTTAAGGTCCCAATATTTCTTCTTCAGAAATTTTCTCTCTGTCCAGTAGCAGAACTCCCAGTTTCAGAGTTTGGCATTCATTGCTTAGCCAGGAACCAGGGTCCCTATGGCTGTGCTGTGGTATCATCTTCTTTGTGGCTTGAGCAGTCCAGTTTCTGTCCCGCTGCCTATCTGGGCTCATAGACAGCTATTGCCACCAAGTATTTCCGGTTTGAATGGTAAGGGGAGGACTTATTAAAAGTTCTACAAGCCGTAGTTAGTTAGAACTGAACAACAGCTGAGGAGAATGAAAGTGGAAATTTGCTAGCAGTCTACTCTAGATATACTTTATTTATTTATTTATTTGTTTGTTTGTTTGTTTGTTTGTTTATTTATTTATTTATTTATGACACTAGCTTCAAAGCCCGTTCCTATGAATGGGCCTTGAAAGGGCCCCCTCCCCTGCCCCCTGGCCAGGCAGCTTAAGGAGGCTTTGGGCCGCAGCTCACAGCCAAATCAAGTGGGGCAGGCGGGGGCTGGGCAGCTCATTAGCAGGCCTGGAACAGAGCTCCTTAGCAGGCAGTCAACAGGCCAGGAGGACCTCGTCAGCAGGCCCAGCCAAGCAGGCCAAGAGGCCCTCATCCGCAGGCCCTCCACCATGACCCTTTGCCCAGGGCCCTCTCACCTGCTGCTGGCTCCAGGCACTGTTCCTTGTATTTCTGTGGGACATTTATCTTTTGGACATCTGTATGTTATAGTATACACCAGAATTATCTGTTATTTAATAATACAAATATTGTTATATAATATTTATCATAAAGTGTTTTACCCATTCCAAAAGAGAAAATGTTTTTGTGGGTTTTTGTTCAAACGCTTCCCAGAATGTCTGGTTTATTTTTAAAATGGAGGGCAGGATTCTCATACAGAAAGCAAGCAAGAAAAAAATAAGAGTGTTTAACCTAATTTTTCTGGCCCCTTTTTTCCTGGCCTTAAAGTCTCTCTGTGTTTAAACCATCCATTTTTCCTGTCAAGGTGATGCTAAAAGTAATGTTTTGTTATTATTATGTAGCAATGGCAAACATTTTTAGATCAGACAAGGCATAAATAGTGCATATATATATATGTGTGTGTGTGTGTGTGTATGATTCTGTCTGGAATTATTTCAATAAGGGGTAATATATTAATGGAAAGACCTGGAAAATAATAACCAATCCTCCTTACACTGGATAATGAAGAGTTTGTAGAGATCAGGATTAATATTGTAGTAAAATGCTCTGAACAGGTTTGCCTAGATGGTTCTGGTCAGGCAATCAAACATTTTTCTTGTGGTTGTCTGTTGTTGTTGTTTTGTCCTCCAAAATGACAGTTGTGAGACACACACACAAAGTGTTCTTGTCTGGATATTCTGATGCAGTGTTTTTTTTAATGTTTGTAAAAGACTCCTGAAATATTCTTCAGGCTTTGAGGACCCCCCCCCCCCCCAAACACATACACCCTACCCTAGAGCTGGCCATCTGACTGACCCACAATCTGCTGCCGCCTTCCCTCCTCTGGTAGTCATTCACCTCCTCGCATGTTGTTATATCTGGGTCCTTTCAGCGCCCGAAGTACATACCCAAGCTCTCTGCTCCTGTGCTCTCTGGCAGACTGCCTGTCACCCAATTCAGGGTCTTCACTTTGGAAGCAGCATGTGAGGACCCTGGTACTATGCGGTCTGTAGCACGTGCTACAAGTGCTACATAGAATAAACTGCTATTGGGAAGAATGTGGGAACTATATATCCCAGGAGCCTTTGAGCCCCAAACCAACCAATAGGAAAGCAGGCAGCTGAGAGAGATTGAAAGCCCAGCAAGCCTGCTAAGCCTGCTGACTTCACAACATTTAGAGCTGTGTCCATTAAGGCAGGAGGGGAAGCACCACAGTCCCCTTCCAGACACTCTGTGGGGGTCCAGGGACCCCCTGTTGGAAATGACTGTTCTAATGTATTGCAAGTATATGATGGCAGAATAGAAGATAATCCAGATGCCTAAACAGATCTGTTAGAACTTTTTGTGTAAACATATTAGTTTTTCCTTGGTCTTTATTGAGTTGTAGCTCTAATGCTACGGATTTGTTCTCTTGTAGGATCGGAACAGAATGTATGACAGTCTGAACATGCACTCGTTGGAAAATTCCCTTATTGATATAATGAGAGCTGAGCATGATCCTCTTAAAGGTATGTTAGTAGGAAACTGATTCTGGTTTGCTATATTCGTGTTCTAAAAAAGTATATCATGGGATATATTGAGTCAGTCCTGAACTTGGGCCAGATTTGCTTGTGATTGACCTGAATGCAACTTGTCTTCATCTTTGTGCCCTTCATCTCTCCTTGCCCCCTGGTGCACAGAGTATAGCTCAATGCATACTGGTTTGTGAAGCATTATCTTAAGCCCAGATTAATCATGATGCCTACATATAGGTGTGTGGACAAATTGGAATTAGTTCTCTAAAACAGGGATTCTAAATCACAGTGCAGTCCCACTTTAGAATCTCCATTTGTGAGTAAGAAACAATTCCAGTTTGCCCAAGGACCTGCAGTTGAATACCTTGGCAGATGGGTGTTAGACTTATTTGCAAACCAGTAAACTTGCGGTTAAGTGAGCCTTGGACTTTGTGTTCCCTTATTTCTCTTTCTCCAACTCAGATAATGATTGAATTGGAGGGGTTTGCAGTCAAATAATGGAAAGCACTTTCTTCCAATGATGAAAGCAGAGTAGTAGGTACAGTTACCTTTTTCAGAAAAAGTAGAGGTTGTTCTCTAACTTAACAAATCTCCTTGATTTCTGATGATTGTCATTTTATTCCCCCCACCTTTTTTACATGGCTGGCTTATGTACACACTAGAAAGGTCTGTCACCCATGTGACACTGCAAAACGTACAGTAATGTCAAAAAGAAAATACAAGGATCTTGCTTATAGTAATACCAACCTGAGATGGTTCAGTGACTAGATGGCATTGCTGTTCCCACTCTACTCTTAGTCTAAACCAGAAAACTGAAAGAAAAAAGTGCGCACAAATTATCTTCAGGGAGCAGGGGAGAAGAGGCTTCAATAGAAACCAGATTTAAACTTCCCTGTACTATGGGTACTAGGTACATACCTTGTTTGCTGTTAGAGTGGTGTTAATAAAAAAGATATTTTAGCTCTCAAGTTACAATTTGAGTGAAATCAAATTGTGAGCCTGCAATGGCAGAAAGAATGCTTTTGAAATTTGTAAGGATGCGTTTCAGATTTAGCCTCTGAAAATGTCTAGAATATTGGCTCAAGGACACCCGGTCAGTTTCCACAGCAGAATGGGGATTTGAGGGACCCTATCTGAAGCTAACTGCTACACTTAATTGGCGTTTGTGGGGTGGCTGCTGTTGAATAATAGCAAGCAGCCAGGCCTGGAAGAATCATGCAGTTCGGGTGGTATCATGTTACCCGTGGGTTGCTGCCAGGCTTGGCTCAGCAAGGCCCTGCCCCTTCCCCCTGCCTTTTACTGATAGGAACCAAGCCTGGAATGTTGGTTTTCGAGCAAAAGCCACTGAGGGCATCAGTTTGTTCAAGCTACAGGCGCTCCTTTTATCATTTTGGGTTGTTATTTGGTTGCTTTTTAACTGACCAATGCATTTATTTCAGATTTTTCTGCAAACCTGAGACGTTATTCAGGTTTGTTTAAAGATCTGCTTTGTCCATTTACTGCTGCAGTCTCTGGGTTTAAGTATCCTCAGGTAGGGCCACTTAACTTTCCATTGATGTAAATTCTGTATTCCAA
This sequence comes from Paroedura picta, assembly GCF_049243985.1. Lineage (NCBI taxonomy): Eukaryota > Metazoa > Chordata > Lepidosauria > Squamata > Gekkonidae > Paroedura > Paroedura picta. The sequence continues at coordinate 13,569,552 of NC_135378.1, forward strand.
GTCATCTATGAATGGATATGTTGTTATTTGTCACCACTCCTCCTGAAGTCAAGATTCTAAACGTTGAAGTTTGTTGCGTATTTGGAAATTACAACAAATTTGCCTGATGTTTTAAGGAAGGTAAAAACTTGGTATTCAATAGTATTAGTATAGAAGAAGAGCTAGTTTTTATACCCCACTTTTCTCTACCAGAAGGAGTCTCAACGTGGCTTAAAGTCTCCTTCCCTTCCTCTCCCCACAACAAGGCACCCTGTGAGGTAGATGGGGATGAAAGGGCCCTGATGTTCACAACAAGGCACCCTGTGAGGTAGATGGGGATGAAAGGGCCCTGATATTACTGCTGTGTGAGAGCAGCACTATCAGGGCTGTTATGAGCCCAAGGTCACCCAGCTGGCTGCATGTGGAGGAGCAGGGAATCAGACCCGGCTTGCCATATTAGAAGCTGATGCTCTTAATCACTACGCAAAGCTGCTATTATTCAGCTCGTTAATACAGTAAAAAGCATTTTACTATGTACTTATAGATTTTTAGAAGTAAATATTCTTTATTTTGATTTATCTAAATATTTTCTATTATTATGTAAATCTCCTTGAGCCAGTTGGCCGGGTACGGTGGTGAATAAACTGAATAAAAATACTTTTATAACTTAACAAGAAACATTTATAAAACCTATAGCATCTCAAAATATTCCTTTAAAATTTTGGATTTAATGAAAAATAAATATCTCAAGTAGTGCTTTTATTTTTTTAGTGAGGCTTCAAATGCTGTATGTGGGTTTTCAACCATTTGAAATTTTCCAGTGTGACTTAGTTAAGCAACATAACAGAAGTTTTTTATACTGGGAATGAAAAAGAAGACCTGAAGTAGCACTTTTTCTGACTTTCTTGAAACAAAGAGGATTTTTATTCTCTTGAAGTTGATCCCCGAGCAGACTGCAGATCTTATGACTGAAGGACTGAGGTTAAAAAGTTATTTATTTTCCAACTTTAAATTGGGTCAAGTGTAGTATTTGCTCATGGAGTAAAAAAAATAGCAGTTTTGCATCAACCAAGCAGAGTTCTAGATGTATTTAAATTTCAGTGTAGCTACTTGTTTGTCTCCTGCCATTCCCTCCTTAAGTATGAATAGCTAAATTGTCTATATTTGTTCCTAGGTCGTTTGAATTATCCACATGCAGGGACTGACAATCTTCTAATGTTAAATGGTAAGAGGTTGTCTTTTAGCAGCTTTTAATTATCTCTTGATCAAGTTTCAAATGTTTATTGTTACAATATACTATTTCTCTCAGAAAGTCATGATCATCTTCCAGTTCTAAATAGTAGCAGTAGCAATATTTTAAAGCTCCTTTGTATTTACCTTATTTCTGTCTTTCAAATATGCTTTCCTCGTCAGTTAATGTGTTTTCTCTATGTAATGCTTACTGGTTTTTAGCAAAGAATGACAGGTAATTGATTTCAGTGTATAAAATCTCAGGTCTTGCTTCTGTCGCCTTAGAACAGATTCGCCTGTTCTGTTATGCTGCCATCTAAATTGATTTGCTGTTTTAACTGAGCTTGTGTCACATTTGAATTTATGCACAGAGAGGAATGCAAGCCTTGACCCTCCGGATATATGCAACCCCCCTCCCCCCAAAAAAAAAATTGCCTAGCCTATACTGAAAATAATATATAAATCTGTTATTTCATGATCCCTGCAACTCTGTTACAAGTAACAGTGATATAAACTGCAGTACAATTAGGGAAGTTTTTTTTTTTTTTTTAAATGGGCATGAATGGTATGAATGGAAGCACAAATATAATTCAGCACAGAAATCCCCAGTGACAACCATAAATTGAATTCCGATGACCTCCACAGTCAGGGAAGATGATGGTCTGGCAGATAGTAAGGAGGACTGTGCTGTGAGGACTGTTTTTTTCTTGGAAGGGGGGCTGAGCTTTAGTGACAGCAGCATGCTTGGGCAGATTGTGTGTTTGGTAGTCCTCTTGCTGCCTTGGGTTCAAGTGCATTACCAGTATCTTTTAAAACAGGGGTAGTCAACCTGTGGTCCTCCAGATGTTCATGGACTACAATTCCCATGAGCCCCTGCCAGCATTTGCTGGCAGGGGCTCATGGGAATTGCAGTCCATGAACATCTGGAGGACCACAGGTTGACTACCCCTGTTTTAAAATATCAACAAAAGCATTGAATCTATCAAGTGCTCAATGCCTTGTGCTGTTAGCTGGAAAAGGAAATTTCACATGACCAGGATGAGCATGTGGTGAGTGAAGACTAGGGAAGGAGTCAAATGGGAATGAGGGTTGGAAGCAGGCACTAAAAATAATGTTTGGCTGCCAAACCCACTCAGAGTTGCTCGCTGCTTGCCAGGGTTAATGCATGTTAAGGAGATTTCATCTGATTTTTATTCACTTGTACTTTTATTTATTTTTAAAATGTGCCTGTGATTTTGCTCCTCATTAGTTGGATTCAAAATAGTTTATATCATTAAAAGAAGTTAAAAATATTTGGCAACAAGTCTGCTGGCCATCTCGTTCTCTGAAATCATCTGCATCTCCTTGCTCTGCTGGACTTGGCTTGTCTACAACATACACATGTTCTGTTTGAACGCCCCGGTATAATAAAGCAAGACAAAAACGAATTAAGACTTGGACACAACAGTGGACCGAGTCCTCAGTAGACATTCCTATTTGCAAATTATGAGCAGATTCAATGGTAGAAAATAGACTCATTTTAGCTGAATTTTTAATTCAGGCCCTGAGAGTTTGGGCAACTTGCAAAAGAGCGGTTGTCCTTATAGCGTATGTACTAGCCCTGTCTGGTCTAAATTCGTCCTTATATTCTCAGTTAAGTTTGTTAAACTCTGCTCAAGAGCCAGTTTGGTGTAATGGTTAGGAGTGCAGACTTCTAATCTGGCATGCCGGGTTCGATTCTGCACTCCCCCACATGCAACCAGCTGGGTGACCTTGGGCTCGCCACAGCACTGATAAAACTGTTCTGACCAGGCAGTGATATCAGGGCTCTCTCAGCCTCACCTACCCCATAGGGTGTCTGTTGTAGGGAGAGGAATGGGAAGGCGACTGTAAGCCGCTTTGAGCCTCCTTCGGGTAGGGAAAAGCGGCATATAAGAACCAACTCTTCTTCTTCCTCTTCTTCAAGACCTATAGGTCAGAGGAAGAGAGAAATAATAAAGCTGGTAGTGGTTCTCCAAATCCACAGACCCCGTGTGCCTGAGTTCAGATTGGGTACCAAGGGAAGGAAGGAAGTTGGTTGCAATTCCAAAACTGACCAGCTGGGAGAAGTGTGAAAGAACACTTCTCAGAGTTGAATGAGGCAGGAGAGTTTCATGGTGCCAGGCTGAGACTCAAGTTGACCACTGGTGCCTAGATGCCTCAATCGAACATGGCCTGCAAGCCAGAGAAAGCCATTCTGCCCCGCAAACCATTTAAGTGAATTATAATAGTCACATGTATAATGAGCAGTTATGCTGAAGGACAAGTGGGAAGCAGGGCAACTGGAGATACTGAATGGTGTTGCTTAATTTTTCTGACACTCATCCTTCAAGCAAAGCTTTTGATCCACCATTGTTGAAAATTGCCAGATACTGTTGAAAGACCCTTTGTTGTAGGACTGTACAATTAGGTTATTGTTTCAGAACTTTTGTTTGTGACCATTATTATACATTCTATTTATATTTAGTACAGCATTGTTCCTGATGCGGTCGCCGCTCTTCTCCCTTTCCTCTTTCCTTGTGGCACTGTATTTTATTCAGCTGCTAAAGCGACAGCCATGACAAGCTTTTAACAGTGGCCAGATAGACAAGAAGGATAAGGAACATTCTTCATTCCAGGGATTAAAGTTTGAGTCCAGCGTCTTCTTTAAGAGCAACAAAGTTTGATTCAAGATATAACCTTTTGTGTTCATGCACACTTTGTCAGATAGAAGAAGAGTTGATTCTTATATGCCACTTTTCTCTACCCAAAGGAGTCTCAAAGTGGCCTACATTCGCTTTCCCTTTCCTCTACCCACAACAGACACCCTGAGAGGGAGGTGAGGCTGAGAGAGCCCTGACATTACTGAAGAAGAAGAGTTGGTTCTTATATGCCGCTTTTCTCTAACTGAAGGAGTCTCAAAGCAGCTTCCAATGGCCTTCCCTTTCCTTTCCCCACAATAGACACCCTGTGAGGTGGGTGAAGCTGAGAAAGCCCTGATATCACTGAATCTATATTCTTTCAAGGGTTCGTGCATTACTTGTGCAATTGTTGACTTATTTTCTTTAAACAGCAGACTCTCGTGCAATATCATAGAATGTTTTGGAAAGTTCTTACTGTTTCACACAAGATTCCCATGTGAAACAAGGCAGCTGGGTTCACAGTGTTCCACTGGGAACACAGGACAGATGATTTGTGTTCATTTAATAGAACATACATGAACATATGTGCCCTAATCTAGAAATTCTTGGCACTGCTCCTAAGGATGGCTCTATTCACTTCAGAGAATGGTTCAGCCATGTGAAGGGTATCAGAGGCAGAAATGAACTTCTGGTTTGAAATTAATAAGGAAACAAGCTTGCCGCTTAATTTAATCTGCTGATTGTTTAATGTTGCTGGAGTTGCCTGAATCTGACACCAGTTTATCCTTTTTTCAAAAATGTCTTCCTCATTGACGTGAATCTCAAAGTTGGATGGTCTGTGTTTCTTTTTGTTTTGGCTGTCTTACTATGAAATATAGCTTCAGATATGCTGTTCTATGTCTCCTGTGAATGTGTTCAGGCCAAGACAGCCATTTCTGCTTTGAGAAGATTGGAATGCATAGGCATCTGTGCCAGTGGGGGGAGGAATGGGAAGGCGACTGTAAGCTGCTTTGAGCCTCCTTCGGGTAGGGAAAAGTAGCATATAAGAACCAACTCTTCTTCTTCTTCTTCTTCTTCTTAGTTTACCAGATAAGATACATTTATTTGTATATAGCCATAGGCCTTTACAAAATATAAAATACAAATTTACAAACAGTAAAATAGAATAAAAGGAACGGTATAAAAATATAAAATTTAAGACCAAAAAACTGAAGCAGCATACAAAGTGCAAGAGTGTTAAGAGGCTGCCTTAGTGGTTGTAACATTGGCCCTTATTTTCCTTGCAGCCAAGGCAAATAGGGCGGTTTTATATGTTACATCATCAACCTGGTCAGATAAAAGATAGATTATCTTTTCAGCAACGGAGTGAAGGTTAGAACCCCGTAAGGTCTCATTGAGGAATTTGGCTCTGGGTTGAGCATAAAGTAAGCAGTCAAAGATGTAGTGGGGTAAATCCTCCAGAGCTTGTGCACCACAAATACAGTTTACCAGGAAGTTTCAATCATGAAATGTAAATAGCGCTATTCAAAGCTGTTGACTTCCTTCTCTGGGCAACTGGAGGGTGGCCCCTGTCTCACTACCAGGTGGCAAAGTGCTAAGGAAATGTGTGAAATGTGTGAACACATAGTAAAGAGGCTGTTGTCATGAAACTTTGTGCTGTTGTTGGCCCTTGACAATGTGCTAGATACATGACATTTTCCTGTATGCACAGATTAGATAATTAATATATGTTTTTTTCACATTGGTCTTATTTGTGCCACAATAGTTGAGGCAATCATTTAGTGGTATTATGCTTCACTTTCTTGGGCAGGGAATTCAGACTAATCTTGTCCTCTTTATGGTAATTGAGATAAAGCACTCGGAAGTTTTCTGTGATTAAATTTTTTTGTGTGGGATCAGTCATGTTGCTAATTTAAAATATTTATTCCACATTAAGAATGTGTCAGAAGTCTTTCTGAGCCAATAAAAGATGTGAGGTCAAATCCTGCTAGCTTTCTCACTAATTAAAAAAAAAAAAGGACATGGAGCAATTTGGCTTAATTTTTTTCTTCACAGCAGTTCCGATCCCATGTTTCATTGTCGTCTTGCTGTGCTGCATTACATTTTTCTAGCTTAAAAACTCCAAAGGGGGCACCCGCTAACCCAGTCACATATGCACGGACTTTTTTTTTTTTGAAATTTTATTATTTATTGTTATATAAAACGTTTACAGAAAGGTAAAAAAGAAAAAAGCGACCAGCTAATAAGTAATTATTAATACATAGTCTATACATGTATACCATACATAGTATAGTCTGATATTATCTCAAGAAATATGTAGTCAGTTCCCATTGCATATTAATCCTAACCTAACAGTTACTGCTGTCTTTCTTAAGAAAGTCCAGGTAATTGTTCCACTGTTCGTCATATTCTTCCAGTGGTTTCTTATTAACCATGTTAGTGAGTTTTGCCATTTTTGCTAAGTCCGCTAATTTGTCTAGCCATGTAGGAATAGTTGGGGTCTCAGTCGCCTTCCAGTGCTTCGCCCACACCAACCGTGCCGCCGTAGTTGCATGGAAGAAGAGGATTCTAGAGGAACTTGGTAAATCTATGCTTAGCAGCATAGATTCAGGCTTCATTGGGTATCGCATTTTAAATATTTCCTGTAACACTATATGTATTTTAGCCCAATACTTTTTGGTTTTCACAATTCCACCACATATGATAAAAGGAACCTATTGCTTTATTACATTTCCAACATTTATTATCAAACTTGCCTGTTATCCCGGTTATCTTTTGGCTTCCTACTTTAGCATTCCAATCCCCCATGATGATAAGCACATCATTTTTGGGCGTTGCTTCTAGAAGGTGTTGTAGGGCTTCATAGAACTGATCAACTTCATCCTCTTCAGCAGCAGTGGTTGGGGCGTAGACCTGGATCACTGTGATGTTGAATGGTTTGCCTTGGATTCGAACTGAGATCATTCTGTCATTTTGGGGATTGTATCCCAAGACTGCTTTTCCTACTCTCTTATTGATTATGAAGGCTACTCCATTTCTTCTGCGAGATTCTTGTCCACAGTAGTATACCTGATGGTCATCTGAATTAAATTCACCCATTCCTGTCCATTTTAGTTCACTGATTCCTAAAATGTCGATGTTCAGTCTTCTCATTTCTTGTTTAACCACGTCCAGCTTGCCTTGATTCATGGATCTGACGTTCCAGGTTCCTATGGAATAAAAATCTTTACAGCATCGGACTGTCTTTTCGCCACCAGTTACTTCCACAACTGAGCGTCCTTTCGGCTTTGGCCCAGCCGCTTCATTCATTCTGGCGCTACTCGTACTAGCCGTCTGCTCATCCCCAGTAGCATATTGGACACCTTCCGACCTGAGGGGCTCATCTTCCAGCGTCATATCGTTATGCCTATTGGAACTGTCCATAGAGTTTTCATGGCAAAGATACTGGAGTGGTTTGCCATTTCCTTCTCCAGTGGATCACCTTTTGTCAGAGCTCTCAGCTATGACCTGTCCGTCTTGGGTGGCCCTGCACGGTATAGCTCATAGCTTCACTGAACTACGCAAGCCCCCTTGCCACAACAAGGCAGCGATCCTTGAAGGGGGGCATTTAGGTAGGAAAAACCAAATACACCAATATAGGATGGGGGAGACTTGTCTTGGCAGTAGCATTGTGCGAAAAGGATCTAGGAATCTTAGTAGACCATACATTGACTATGAGTCAGCAGTGTGACTAAAAAGGCAAATGGCATTTTGTGCTGTATCAAACGGAGTATCGTGTCCAGATCATGGGAGGTGATGGAACCACTTTACTCTGCTCTGGTTCGGCCTCACTTGGAGTACTGTATTCAGTTTTGGGCACCCCAGTTGAAGAGGGATGTAGACAAACTGGAGCGTGTCCAGAGGAGGGCAACAAAGATGGTGAGGAGACCAAGACATATGAAGAAAAGTTGGGGGAGCTTCGTCTGTTTAGCCTGAGAGGAAACGACTGAGAGGGGATCTGATAACCATCTTCAAGTATTTAAAAGGGTGCCATATCAAGGATGGGTGCCATATCTTGCCCCAGAGTGATGGACCAGAATGAATGACATGAAATTAATTCAAAAGAAATTCCTTCTAAACATCCGGAAGAAGTTCCTGACAGTTAGAGCGGTTTCTCAGTGGAACAGGCTTCCTCGGGAGGTGGTGGGTTCTCCATATTTGGAATTTTTAAACAAAGGCTAGATAGCCATCTGACGGAGAGGCTGATTCTGTGAAGGCAAAGGGGTGGCAGGTTACATTGGATGAGTGATAGTTTTGTGAGTGTCCTGCATAGTGCAGGGGGTTGGACTAGATGACCCTGAGGTCCCTTCCAACTCTATGATTCCATGATTCTTGCCTGAACTTTTAATCTAGTCTGTAACCCAAGTCAAAACTGTTGCCTGGTAATATAACTTAATGTTAGGAAAACCCATTCCTTCTCTTTTCTTGTCATCTTGTAATGTCTTAAAAGCAATTTGTGGCCTTTTGTTATTCCATCTAAATTTATTGATGTAGCTTTGCCACTTCTCTAAAGTCTTAGCTATTTCCAGTCTTTGGCAGCTTCCACAGGGAGGAGAAAGCAGGGATTTAAAGGTTTAAAAACTCCCTTAAAAGTTCATGGAGATTTGTGGTTGGGTTGCAATTGGCAAACAATAAATTTCCCAAAATTCATTGAAAGCCATGGTTTGCATATAGATTACTGGAGAGCCTCTACTGCTTCTTTGTCTGGATATTCAGAGGTTGCCAAGCCTTCACAGACAGTTATTATAAAGATTTCAGCTAGACATGGAACGTTATTCAACCTTCAAGCAAAGGTTCCACACTTAAAATTTAGATATGACTTGGCAGGCTGAGAGAATCTAAGCATTCTGATATTCACGGCCCAGAAGAAGAAGTGTTGGTTCTTATACTTCTCAACCCGAAGGAGTCTCAAAGTGGCTTACAGTCACCTTCCCTTTCCTCTCCCCACAACAGACACCCTGTGAGGTGGGTGAGGCTGAGAGAGCCCTGATATTACTGAAGAAGAAGAATTGGTTCTTATATGCCGCTTTTCTCTACACGGAGGAGTCTCAAAGTGGCTTACAGTCGTCTTCCCTTTCCTCTCCCCACAACAGACACCCTGTGAGGGAGGGGAGGCTGAGAGAGCCCTGAGATTCCTGCTCGATCAGAACAGCTTTATCAGTGCTGTGGAGCCCAAGGTCACCCAGCTGGCTGCATGTGGGGGAGGAGCGGGGAATCAAACCTGGCTCACTAGATTAGAAGTCCGCACTCCTAACCACTACACCAAACTGCAAAAAGTAAATTGTGGTAAATTAGTAAACTGTCTCATAATATTCTAGTTAAGCCTTAAGCTAGTGGTCCCGAGCAGGAAGGGTGATTGCCCGGCTGCGCATGCTGCATGCGTGCATGTGCGGCCCTGCTTCCCTCTCCCAGCAAGTAAGAAGCTTGCTGGGCCTCAAGCTTGCGGCCTGGGAAGTTTCTTACTGCAGGGGGGGCGGGGAGAGGGAGCCGCGGCCCAGTGCCAGGGCCCAGTGGTTGGGGACCACTGCCTTAAGCCATATGACAATTCATTGCTAAAACAGCTGATCAGTCTTTTTGAGTTCAGTTGTAGTTCACAAAACATAGGAGAAATAAAATTGTCCATGTAGAAATTAATGGCAGACACTTTCCCAGTTGTGAAAAGAAATAATTGGAAGAGACCAGTTGCTTGCCCCATCTGTCCATCCAAGCATGGAAGCATCCCTGCAATTGTCAAGCTATGCTGGCAAGTTATTGTGTCTTGAGATCAGAGAGTTAAATTCGAAATGACATTCCATATAACTAACATCATATTACAGTCACATTGTCCCAAATAAAATAAAATAATAAGAAGAGGGGATTGTAAGGAATTTAGATATAGGTGTTGAATGAGATTAGCACACAGTGAGATATAAAAAAACTATGTTCTTGTTGAGTCCAGGGTATGCCATTCTTTTGAGTGTTGTAATAACTTGCATAACTGGCCCTCTCAATTCCTGGCAAATAGATGGGGAAGAAATGAAGATAGTGACAGATTTTATTTTCCTGGGCTCCAAGACCACTGCAGATGGGGACTGCAGCAAAGAAATTAAAAGACGCTTGCTCCTGGGGAGGAAAGCTATGGCAAATCTAGACAGCATCCTAAAAAGCAGAGACATCACCCTGCCAACAAAAGTCCGTCCAGTCAAGGCTATGGTATTCCCAGTTGCAATGTATGGCTGCGAAAGTTGGACCATAAGGAAGGCCGAGCGTCAAAGAATTGAGGCTTTTGAACTCTGATGCTGGAGAAGACTCTTGCGAGTCCCTTGGACTGCAAGGCAAACAAACCGGTCAGTCCTAGAGGAGATCAGCCCTGACTGCTCCTTAGAAGGCCAGATCCTGAAGATGAAACTCAAATACTTTGGCCATCTCATGAGAAGAAAGGACTCCCTGGAGAAGAGCCTAATGCTGGGAGCGATCGAGGGCAAAAGAAGAAGGGGACGACAGAGAATGAGGTGGCTGGATGGAGTCACTGAAGCAGTTGTTGCAAACTTAAATGGACTCTGGGGAATGGTAGAGGACAGGAAGGCCTGGAGGATCATTGTCCAAGGGGTCGTGATGGGTCAGACACGACTTTGCACCTAACAAGAACAACAACAAATAACTTGCATTTCTGCAAGCGCCCTTTCTGTTCTGTTCTAGAAGTTCCTTTGCAATAAAACAGCTACTTTGAGGTCCCTTATTGTAGTGATCCCCAACCTGTGGGCCGCAGACCACATGTGGTCCTTCGACTAACTGGAGGTGGGCCGCGAAGGACGCTTTCTCCCCCCCCCCCCCCCGGCCCTTTACTTCATCCATGATCCAGCAGGTGCACATGGGACTATCTCGTTGCAGAGAAACAAGCTCAGGGTTCCCATTGATTTATCATTGTCATGAGTTAAAATTTCCATGAAAATAAAATGTTCCTTATGTTCATTGTTGTGGCGTGTCTGTATCTTATTTTGAAGGGATGTTTAAACATTACCATAGCGACCAGAGTCAGAGAGCGTTCGGGCAGTGGGCCTCAGTAAAATTGTCAAGCGTTGAGTGGTCCCCGGTGATAAAAAGGTTGGGGACCACTGCCTTATTGAATGTCCTGGAAGGTTGTTCCCCTACAGGTTTTTCAGTCCTTTGGTTTTTGATGTCAGACTTATGTCCATTAATTCTTTGGTGGAGTGTTTGACCTGTTTGACCTATGTAGAGAACAGAGAAGTATTTCTGGCATTTAATTGCATATACAGTGTTAGAAGATGTACATGTGAATAAGCTTTTGATGGTGTAGGTGATGCTGTTACGGCCAGTGATTGTGCTATTGGAATTTTTGTGGTAGCAAAGTTGGCATCTGGGTTTGTTGCAAGCTCTGGTACCAGTGTCCATGTTCAAATTAGATGTTGTATTGTTGTGGTTGATGAGTTGTTTGAGATTGTGGGGTTGTCCATGTGCAAGAAAAGATTTTCCCCCAGTACTTGTGAAAGAGAACTGTCATTATCCAGTAGAGGTTGTAAGTCACTGATGATGCGCTGAACTGTTTTGAGTCAAGAGCTAAATGTAACTACTAGTGGTGTTCTGTTATTGTCTCTTTTAGGTCTTTCTTCCAACAGGTTTTCTCTTGGCATCCTGGCTTTGTTAATCTGTTTCTTGACCTCATTGTCTGGGTACTCTATTTCTAAGATTTGTTGTAGATCCTTCAAGTGGGAGTCTCCGTCTGTGGAGCAGATGTGGTTGTAATGTAGAGCCTGGCTGTATACATTGGTTTGTTTGGTATGTCTAGGATGGTAGCTAGGGGCATGCTGTTATGTTTCTCAGTCTTTTGGTATAAGGTGTTCTGTAGGAATCCATTGTTTATTTTTACAGTAGTGTTAAGAAAATGTATTTCTTGTCAGGTTGATAGTGGGGTGAAAATAATTGTATGCCCGTTGGAAAGTATCCAGGGCTTCTTTATCATGTGTCCAGACGATAAAAATGTCATCAATAAATTGCAGGTATAAGAGAGCTATGAGTGGGTGAACATTTAGGAAGCATTGCTCCAGGTCTGCCATGAAGATGTTGGTATAATGAGGGGCCATGCGGGTGCCCATGTATGTACCATTGATCTGAAGGAACAAGTTGTCACCAAATCTGAAGTGGTTATGGGTGAGAACAAAAAGACACAGTTTGGTGGCCAAATCAGCTGTGGTAGTGTTAGAAATTGTATTCCTAATGGCTTATAATCCATCTTTGTTTGGGATGTTGATATACAGGGATACCACATCCATGGTCGCTGAAATAGTATTCTCTGGAAGGTTGTTCAAAGATTGTATTTTTCTTAGAAATTCTGTGGTGTCATGAACATAACTAGGCACATTGATGGTATAGGACTGAAAAACCTGTAGGGGAACACTTCAACCTTCTAGGACATTCAATAAGGGATTTCAAAGTATCTGTTTTATTGCAAAGAAGATTTTAATTATGTTGTTTTAAATGATGTACACCACCCCAAGATGGCTGGGCCGAGAAGGGTGGTCTTATAAATCAAATCAATCAAATCAAATATTCCCCTCTTATACATATATCTTTGCTGGTCATTGGCCATATTAATAAACTGAACTGAATAGTCCCTTTCTATTTGGCCATCTCATGAGAAGGAAGGACTCCCTGAGAAGAGCCTAATGCTGGGAGCGACGGAGGGCAAAAGAAGAAGGGGACGACAGAGAACGAGGTGGCTGGATGGAGTCACTGAAGCAGTCGATGCGAGCTTAAATGGACTCTGGGAAATGGTAGAGGACAGGAAGGCCTGGAGGATCATTGTCCATGGGGTTAGGATGGGTCGGACACGACTTCGCATCTAACAACAACAACAACAACAACAATCTATGGGGAAGGATTTCAATCAGTTGCTAACTGGCATATCCCTCAAATTGCTAGGTCTCCTGAGAGTAAAGACTGTAAGAAGTGGCATCAAGGAATGTTAGATATTTGGGGGATGATATTTTTCATTTTCTTCCATTGTTGACTGGCTTGTGGTTATCATCTCAGATCCTGTCTCAATGGATTGGTAGGACCTGTAGAGAGTGTTACGACAGTGCCAGATTGCCGTGCCCTTTGAACATTCTTGCCCATTCTACTAGGGCAATGGCTTCTTCTGCAGCTTTCCTGGAGTGAGTGCCTTTGACAGAGCTGTCACCTGGTCATCAGCAGAGACATTTGGCAAGATGTGAGGCTTAAGTGGGCAAGGCAGTTCTTCATTTGCTGTTAATGTTTTTGGCCCCGTAAAGAGAAATCAGGAGCAGATTGGCAGTTGAGTCCACAACCCTGCCAGCTTTTAAATTGCAAAGAGTTCAATCTGTTGAGGGAAAACCAAGTGGGCCAGAACCACCCTGTCATGTTTGTTTTCCCCCAGTTAATCTACAAGACCCGTCTGTGCTCATAAAGAAGCTTTTGTTCCAGACAAAGTCTTTGAGTTAATATTCTGTCCACTCTCTTCATGGCAAATGAAGAACCTGGTTTGTAGTCTTTGTATTGCCACTGTAGAGGGCAGGACAAAATGTCCCAAGACCCAGGACACTTCTCACATTCATTCAAGTCTTCCACATTGTTAAGAATGAGAAGCTTTCTGCTAATAATGCTTGCTGTATGTACTTCCGTAAGTTCCTTGACAAAGTCTAAATGCCACAAGTGTAAGAGACTGAATGTTTAAATTTTTGCATGAAACAAATTGCATTTATTACTGTTAATGTCAACAGACTTAACAAAATACCACATTTAAAATGATGATCCAAAATAGTTTTCTTATTTAAATAGGCTTTGTAAAATGAAAATAAAACTGCACATCAGTAGAAATTCACTAATGTGGTCTTTGTTTTTCCAGAACACACACAGGTCTCTTATTTGATATTTGTGTTTTTGTAATGGTTGTGTATGAGCCTCTTGTGGCACAGAGTGGTAAGCGGCAGAAATGCTGTCTGAAGCTGTCTGTCTATGAGGTTGGGAGTTCAATCCCAGCAGCCGGCTCAAGGTTGACTAAGCCTTCCATCCTTCCGAGATCGGTAAAATGAGTACCCAGCTTGCTGGGGGGTAAAACGGTAATGATTGGGGAAGGGAATGACAAGCCCCCCCTGTATTGAGTCTGCCATGAAAACGCTGGAGGGCGTCACCCCAAGGGTCAGATATGACTCGGTGCTTGCACAGGGGGTACCTTTACCTTTAATGGTTATGTATGTAGTAGTTCTTTGACATTTTACAATTTGTCCTTTGTTTACATGCAGCAAGGAGTTATGGGCGAAGACGAGGTAATTCTCTTATATTTGCTATAATTCTTTGAATGCTGACTTGGGGTAATACTGGCAGTTGAGACAAATTACTCCAGATTGATGATTCTCAGTTGGCTAACTGCTTCTCATTGAAGTTGGTGATAAAATGCCAATTGATTTTTAATAAGGCGAGCTGATTCCCTTGACATTGCATGACCTCACTTAAGCAAAATCTTTCACTGGTTTAGAGCCTGATTTTTATATGATAACTGAATGTTAGTTCTCACTTTTCTTAAATATTCTGCTATACTATTTAAAATTTCATTAGCATTTAGTAAATACTTGTCATATATGCATGTTCCTAAAAATATGAATTATGGAAGCTGCACATCTGCTTTTAATATGACAAGGATTTAGTTAAGATTTCAAACTTCATGGTTCAGAAAAATGTTAATTGTCAAGTTTGTCATGATCATTTAAAAATGCAATACTTTTTCTATTGGCTGGTTCATACTGGAAAATGGTAGTAAGTGAGGGAAGAATAACCATCTAGCAATATATATGAAGGCCATTATTGATGGATTTGAGATACTTTTGAGCAGGTGTTTAACCTCATGGTCCTCTTGGTGAATTATACATTTGGACCTAGTAACAAGGTCTTTTCCTATGGCCGTGTTAACAAAAAGTGTAGATTGCTGCGATTCACTTCATGATGCGGCTACTCTTGGTTTTCATCGGCTTTTAAAATATGGTGACCTGTCTTGAAAGGGGACAAGATAAACTAAAAATGTTATACATGAGCAAGGGGGAAAGTACTAAAAGTAATGACCAGATGTGTCCTAGAAGCATGTTGAAGAAGTAATAGACGTGCATGCTCACAATGCAGTCCACATCATCAAAAGAAAACACAGCTGCTGGTGCAGAAAAAAAATCAAAATCTGTAAGGCAGGGGCTTTACAAAATCTGTAAGGCAGCAAATACTGGCAGGGGCTCATAGGAATTGTAGTCCATGGACATCTGGAGGGCCACAGTTTGCCCACCCCTTCTGTAAGGCATGACCTGTTTCATGATACTGATCAGTACATCTCAGGCCAAGCTTAGAATCATAAAATAATAGAGTTGGAAGGGACCTCATGGGTCATCTAGTCCAACCCCCTGCACAATGCAGGACACTCACCTCCCAATCGCTCATGTACTGTAACTTGCTTACGTGACCCTTCTTGCAAACACTGCTCATACTTGTCATGTGTGTCCTGGCACTCTGTCAATCCATAGACATTCTGCTCAACACACTATAAATAATATATGGAAGTTTAACTGTTTTGTTGGGATTGACCCTGATTTTTCTGCATGCAAGGCTTTTCTTTTTTTCAACCTCTGGGTTGAATTTCTGGGTTGAATTTCCCTTTCCCCTTTTCTTTGTTTATCTCTGCTGTGATGACTGCTTGCTCACTGTGTGCAAGTCACAGTGACAGATTACATGCACAAAAGCACTGTTAGTCTTTGTTGTGGTCATGAGCTTCACTGCACTTGATTTAGCCAAGAAGTGATATGATCATCAACTTCTGTCTTGTGGAAGATGAATCATATTCTAATGCTGAAAATTTGCAGGGGATTAATTATTCCCTATTAGATTAGAGCTCTATTACATACAATTCTGGCTATTGCCCCTGAAGAAATTAGACAATGTGTACTTGGGGATTCTGGTTCTGTACATGTGCAACATTCTATTTTTTTCAGTGCATGTGTTTTTCACAGAAGCATTTGGGCAGGTAGCTGCCAGAGCATATATGACACAGTACTGTCCCTGCACTGTACTTGGATGCCTACCTGCTCACCAGAGATTCAGCAGTATCAGGTGGTAGAGAAAAGTGCTGTCATGTCACAGCTGATTTGTGGTGACCCTATAGGGCAGGGGTAGTCAACCTGTGGTCCTCCAGATGTCCATGGACTACAATTCCCATGAGCCCCTGCCAGCATTTGCTGGCAGGGGCTCATGGGAATTGTAGTCCATTGACATCTGGAGGACCACAGGTTGACTACCCCTGCTATAGGGTTTTTAAGGCAAGAGGCATTCAGAAGTAGGTTGCCATTGCCTGCCTCCACATCATGGCCCTGGTATTCCTTCGTGGCCTTCCATCCAAGTACTAGCCAGGACCAACCCAGTTGAGCTTCTGAGATCTGATGAGGATCAGGTTAGCCTGGCTAACTATCGTGCTGCATAAGATTTACTTCTGGGTAAACGTTCTTCAAATTGCATTGCAAGATATGACAAACGTTCAGGATTGTGTGCGATATCAACATATGTAATGGCCTGCTTGTGGACTTCTTAGATATATTCAGCCCCTTTGGAAATAGGATACTGTAGTGTCCAGAATTGTGGCTTTCTCTAGTAAGATGTGTAAAAACAACTGAATGCCTATTTTTGCTCCATATGCTCATCTGTGTAGATGGTCTTTTGAACCACAGGCATCAGAAATGTGGTTAAAAGCCCAGGTTGGGCATGTGCAATATAGGAAGTTTGTGTAACTTCACACACACACACACACATATTTATGTGCAAATACTCTTGCATGTTCATGTTCTCTATCTCTATCCAAGGAGGGATGTTCCCTTGTTTTGATGAAAGTACGACGCATAAATGGCATTTTTCAGACTTTGCTTTGTATGTTTCTATCCTGTAGCATTCTTTCTGGTCTACAGCGTTATAACCCACTGGGGGGAAAGCCTGTTGTATCCAGGAATAGAACGAGAGCTAGAGGGTGGTGGGAAGAGGAAGTGTGTGTGTGCGGGGGGGGGGGGGGTGTCCTGCATGCAAAGGCATGGAGATGAAGGGGTGTTTTGTATAGTCTCTTTAGTCTGGAGCTGCAATTCTCGGGGGCCCTCCCCTCTCCCTGGTGTTCCCCCCTGGCCCTCCCCTCTGTTTGCGGTTTAGGCCGGGTCCATTGGACTTTTCTCAGCCTGCAGGCATGCATCAGAATTGGCGGGAGGTGGCGTGAAGGCAGGTGCTGGTGGCCTCCATGTCAGGCAGGTGGGAGGGACAGTCTAGCGGTCGGCGTGACCCACGGTCCGTAAGAGGAGGAAGGCGGGGTGGGGGGGGGGGAGCAGCTGCTCTCCCTCAGAGAAGACACAGGCTGGCTTCCCTAAGCTCTGTAGGCAGGAGCCATTGCTTCCGGAGTGTGAAGCCTAAGAGCCCCCATGCACCCCTGGCAGCTCACTCACCTAAGGAGAGGTGACTGAGGGGCCATTGACCAGGAATAATTAGCAGAATTGTGGGAAGATCATTATGGGTGGGAGTTCTAATCTGATTGGGCAGCCAGTGGGTGGATGGCCATTCGGAGGCCTACAGGTGCCAATGATGGACCTGATTCGCCCTTAACACCACACTCCTCCCAGGACCCCATCCTACTTTTATTTAGAGTCTCCTGGTTACAGATTGTTGAGGAAACTGGGCCTTTGGGTTTGGAAGCCAGCAGTTTATTAAAGATGCTTTCTTCTCCCTTTTCAGTCACTAATCAGCCCCACTCAACTTCAGAACTCCTATCAGGTGCCTTTGCATTTTTCACTGAACTAAAAATGAAATGAGTCTATTTACACATTAACCTTTTAGGGTTTTACTATGTATTATGGCCAAAATAAGTAAGCCAAAGTTTCGTGATTTTACCTACCAGTGATAGATAGATCAGGCTTTATGCACTGTAAGATTTCCTTATTGATGACTTTTGCTGTCCCTGGAACCTGCAGAACCCTTCTCCAACAGCAGAGTTCAAATGAATCAATTCTTCTCTTGTCCGATTTTGTCATCGTCCAACTTTCACAGCCATAAGTGGCTGCTGGAAATATGAGAGATCAAAGTAATCGACATTTCATCGTCAGGCTTTTGTCCCTGTTTTTCCATTCTCAATCCAAGCTTGTCATTGCTGAGCAACCCAGAAAAATTTGACATTTTATTTCCGTACTGCAATCGCCACTCACATCAGTTTATGATCCAAGAAAAGTGAATTCTTGTATGCATTCGATCTCTTCACCATCAATTGCTATTGTGACATGCTTGTTTTTTGCAGTGGTCATTTTTTTCAGTGTTTAAGAAAAGGCCAAATTTCTTGCTTACTTCATTGACCTTTGTCATCAGCTATTCTAGGCCTTCTTTAGTTTCTGACAGGAGGGGCGTGTCATCAGCATACTGAAGATTATTTATATTCCTTCCTCCAGTCTAATTCCAATGTTAGATTCTTTGAGTTCAGTCTCGCTCATAATGATTTCAGCATACAACTTAAACAGGAAGGGGGAAAGAATAGTATTCTGGTGTACTCCTTTCTCTATTTTGAACCAGTCATTGTCACCAAATGGTGTACGTACAACAGCTTCTTGGTCTGCATAGAGCAACTGCATCAATGTGACCAAATGCATTGGCACCCCCAATTTTGCAGGGCGTCCCACAATTGGTTGTGATCCACACAATCAAAAGCTTTCTTGTAGTCAATAAAGAAGACATAGACATCCTTCTACTATTCCCGTGACATTTCAGAACTCCCTCACAGGTTTGCTATGTGATCACTAGTGCCATGGCCCTGTCAAAAGCCAGCTTGCTAATTCTCTTTCAGTGGTTGGTGCTATGCATTGTCCAATGATTTTAAGCAGGATCTTACTAGCATGAGAAATGAAGGCTATTGTGTGGTAATTGGGACAGTTTTTCGAGTCAGCCTTTTTTGTAGTGGGATGAACACAGATTGTTTCCATTCCTCTGGCCAGTTATTAGTTTCCCAGATTTTCTGGCATAAAGCTGTAATGGTTTTGATTGGTACACATCTCAGCAGTTCCATGGCTATGATGTTAATGTCCTGGGACCTTGTTTATAGTACCAGTATTAAATATGATTTCTAACTCTATTGTGCCTGCTCCCTCAGTATATATTATTATTATTATTATTATTATTATTATTATTATTATTATTATGCATTTATTGCCCGCTGCTCCCCAGAGGCTCACGGCAGGTTACAACCGCTGTTAAAAACCCAGTAAAAACCCCTTAACAATTAAAACAGATTACTACATAAAACTATAAGACATGGCAGCAAATACGACTCCTTACTAATAATATCCTAATCATCTAAGGAGGAGGAGGGAGAGGGAGAGGGTGCAGATCGAATTCTCTCCTGCTGCTTCTGTAGGAGGGGCCCTGATCTACCTGGCCACCCGGCCTCACCCGTAGACCTGGCGGAACAGCTCTGTTTGGCAGGCCCTGCAGAAAGCTGAAAGTTCCTACAGCGCCTGCAACCTTTTTCAAAACAGCACGTGTGTATTAAACTACAGTTGTAGCATATAGTGACCCTCCAGTTCCATAGTTCTGAAATATACTGGATTAAAATTAATGAATTGACCATTTTTCATTACTCCTGGTTTTCCCCCCATATTTCTTTGTATTTACACTGTAGTATTAACATTTGTCTAGGTATTTAGGATGTTCAGGGTATTTCACATGTATAAACTCAATAATCCTAACAACAATCCTGTGTGGTAGATCAGAATTACTATCACATTATAGATGGGTAGACTGTGACTGATACGATGGCTTGCCTCAAATTACCGTGACAGTTGAACTGAGGATGGAATTGAATCCATTCTTATGTACAGTGATTTGCAAAACTCTCTTCTGTTCTCTCTTTTTTGTCTTAAGGTCGTTCTTCACTCTTTCCAATAGATGATGGATTGCTGGATGATGGTCATTCTGATCAAGTTGGTGTGTTGAATTCACCTACATGCTATTCTGCCCATCAAAATGGAGAACGAATAGAACGCTTCTCTCGAAAAGTGTTTGTTGGTGGTCTTCCACCAGACATTGATGAAGGTGAATTGCTTTTCAGCTAATTTTGAAAATCATTTGTTCTAATTTTCTCCCAAAGATCCCATAGTTAACATGAGAATAGGGGGAAAAACCAACGTTAACATAATATTGCAGTATGTGTTGTACGAGAACGAACTACATTTCCCAGCTCTCAGACCATTTCATCACTATTGGCAAATGAAGCATCTCTGAGGGATATGGATGGGGGTGTACAGTTTAATGCAATGGGCCCCCTTCTGAGCCATGAAGGTGCCCAAGAGGCTGCTGTGTCTCAACAACAATTGTTAATTATTTTGTTGAACATGGATAAGTACCAAAATGAAAATTATTGAAAACAATAGAAAATTAATCTAACTTATTAAATGTGCTCAGTATTTGATTGCTAAATCCATAGCTAGGCTGATCATTATTCAGTTCTGTAGAATTTATTGATCACCCAACAGGGTTTCAACCACTGGTAATGGGAACCCACAAATCATCATTAAAATAATATAAATGCTAAATGAATGATAAAATAACAATAGTTCTTACTACAGAACATAGACTTGAGATTCTTTTCTCATGATACCAGATTCAAAAATTCTCCAAGGGTCCAGGTTGAGTCTTCCATGCGTGGGAGAAGCTCCTCCTCCAGGCAGGCAGGATCAATCTTGCAATTCCTGATAGGACATTTTTTTTTGTCCCTGATGGAGTGAAAACAAGATAAGTCAAACCACTGTGTATAATTTCCCCCCAAAGAAGTCTTGAATGCCATTCTGGAAGCTGTGAATGAGGTTCTACAAGCTGCCTTCGACTCAAACAGTCACCGTGGTACACCATGGCGCCCTGGGAGAAGAAGAGGGAATTGAGACAACTAGAGCGAGTGTGGCGGAAAACGCACGACAAGGCCACAAGAACATCTTATCGCATGCTGATGAGGGCGTATGAGATGGCAGTGGAAGCGGCAAAATGTGATTACTTTGCCATGGAAATTGTGTCCGCAAGCTCTCACCCAGCCCAAGTGTTTAGGGTAGTTCGATCCTTGACCGGCCTGGTTGGATGGGCGCCAAAATACTAGCAGATTGGCTGTGAGGCATTAGCGAGCTTTTTTGCGGATAAAGTCTTGTCGCTCCGCCATGACCTTCCCTCCACACTTAATACAGTAAATGAACTGGAGGGCTGTTGGCCGCCTTTGGATGTGGTGTTTGATGGCTTCAGACAGCTCTCTATATCCGAAGTGGACAGGTTGCTTGGGCGGGTGCAAGCAACCACTTGCCCCCTGGATCCCTGCCCTTCTTGGCTCCTCAAGGAAGGGGGGCCTAGGGTAGGAGAGCAGCTCCGTGATATTGTTAACTACTCCCTCCAGTCGGGGGAGTTTCTGGAGCGGCTTAAGGAGGCAGTGGTCTGCTTGGATTTTCTTGTTTTCAGTCCTCCAGGGACCAAAAAAGGTACTTGCTTGTTAAAACACTGCAGCGTCATAATGCATTAATCATTTCTAAAATAATTTTAAAAAACAGGGAGGAAGGGACGAGGCTTGCCTGCCCAGTGCAGTGCTGTTCACCGGCTCCACCCCACCCCCAATTCTTGTTATGCTGGAATCGCACTGTAACACAACCAGCCTTATTTTGGGGGCCAGCCCTGGGACTTCCATGTGGAATTGGGAGGGAAAATACAGACTCAAGCAAAGAGAAATCAGAGCCTAATTTATGCAGAAGCATTCAGGCTCAGACAGGGCCTTTCCCTCTAGGAATCCCATTTCCAGCAGTGTTTGACAATGTGGTAAAGCAGTGGTCCCCAACCTGTGGGCTGCGGGCCGGTGCCGGGCCACGAAGGCCATGGCGCCGGGCCGCGGCTCCCTCTCCCCGCCCCCCCCCCACAGTAAAAAACTTCCCAGGCCGCAAGCTTGCGGCCCGGGAAGCTTCTTACTGCGGGAGGGCGGGGAGAGGGAATCAGGGGCGGGCCGCGCCCATGCGGGTGCGGCCCGATGCGTGGCCGTGGCCCGCGCGGGCACGGCCCGATGCCCTGCCGGTCCCCAGCCTCAGAAAGTTTGGGGACCACTGTGGTAAAGGATGAATGGGAAATTCCAGCTAGATCTAAGTCCAATCACCTCATTATTTCAAAGTTCTATTTGTTGACTCCAAAGACAGTGGAACACTTCAAGCTCCCACTTGTAGATGATCCAGTTGCCAGCCTATGCTCTAATTCTGTGATATCTACAGAGGCTGGTGGCCTTTCCAGAGATCCTTGTGATAAGAGAATTGAGCAGGCTCTACATAAGGACTTTGAAATATCTTCTGCCAAGTCCTCCAGTGCAAGTTCTTTTATTTTCTAGAGCAATCTTTTTTGGGGCCTCTGACCTAGTAGCTTATAGTGATTTACCTAAGGAGCTGAAAGATAATTTGAAGAAGATTGCATTAACTGCCACTTTTTCCATGGATGCATCATTCGACAGACTTTAATTGTGTGCTAGAGTCATGGCTTCCAGTGTCACAGCCAGAAGAAATACATGGCTATGTAGCTGGGAAGTGGATCCCTCGCCTCAAGCCAAGGTGGCTAGTGTTCCCTTCAAGAATGTTCATCTCTTTGGGGAAAGAATTGACAGATATTTAATGGAAGTCAAGGACAAGAAGAAGGCAGTGTCTTCTCAGAAAAGAAACTGTTGAGAAACTGTTTTGTGACTCCAAGCGTTCTTGAGAATAAAAACCACTCAGATGTAACAAAGGCAGATGATAATCTAAACAGGTGGCTTTTACTCAAGATAAGCAGGACAGGGTGCTCAAGAAGACCTCAGCACTTTGCAGTTCACACCTGCTTCACCTCCATCAGTGGCAGCACCCCACCCCAGCCTGGGCAGTTCGGCAGAACACTGGAGACAACACCAGAGGGGCAGCTTGACAGCTTGTTGCAGGAGCGCCCGGCTCATGGTATGCTGTCAAGTCAGATGGGGACCAGGTGAAGTTGCTCCAGCAGACGGAGATTGAGTCTTCTTGGTGCCACTGCTCAGCTCATGAATGAGGCCGCACTTAAGCAAAGCCAAAACAGCCCTTCAGCATGGGTGCACCCTGTGCGTTAAGCCCTCTGGTTCTTGACCCACCCTCACTTCAGCAAAGCTCTGCCCAACTGACCTCCAGTTTCCTGATTCCTGCTTACAGCTTCTTGGACTACAGCTCTCGTATTTGCACTTCATTTTGGCTTTGGACTCTGCTTCCCTAGTTCCTGACTTAGCACTAACAGCTTGCTATTCGGCCACTCTCTCTGTTCCCCCTTGGACTCTGTTTGATCAGTTAGTGCTAAGACCCGGACTGGACTATGACTTTGATATCGGTTTGCGATTTGGGACTTGGCTTACGGGCTGAAGATGTATCTGTTGGGACTGTGCCCAGGAAGGCCAACACACCTACTATCATAGAATCATAGATTCTACTATCATAGAATCATAGAGTTGGTAGGGGCCATACGGGTCATATAGTCCAACCCCCCCTGCTCAATATGGGATCAGCCTAGAGCATCCATGATACTGATCCAGCCGGTGCTTGAAGACTACCATGTGAGACTTTGGGAGACTCACAGAAAATTTTGAGGCTTCATATACAATGTCCTACATTTTCAGCATCGAGCGCTTCCATTCAACACCAAGATTTTTCTTCAAAGTATTAGTGTTGCTGGCAGCAAACCTCAGGACCCATGACCTGTCAAGTCCTGACATCTTGATCAGGTCATATTCTCAGACACAAGGAGAAGATGTGAAGAAGACAATCTCCTGTCTTCAAGATCACTGATTTGTAATAAACTGGGAGAAAAGCAGTCTAGTTCCTGCTCACAGAGTCTTACATCTTGGAGAAATAATAGATAAAATTCAGGACAGTGTCTTCATCTCTCAGGAAAAACAGAAGAAAATTTAGTTTCCATAAAGGAGGGCTACCACACGGCCTCAAGTGGAAGTGATGTTTTTAGCAAAGTGTTTAGGGATGTTGATTTCCTGCCAAGAGGTAGTCCAGGTTTCACACCTGTCTGACTTCAGAGGTTCCTTCTATCTCTCTGGAAGACCATAGCAAAAAAGAAGTTCCAACTGGTGCAGTTGGTGCAGGTCCTTAATTCAAGAGCTACAGTGGTGGGTCCAGCCTTCCAAGTTCTCAGAGGGATTTCCACTGTGGGAACCTCCAAAGATGCAGATGACAACAAATGCCAGTGGCTAGGAAGCTCACTCACTTGGGAGGATGGCACAAGGAAAGTGGTAGAGGGAGGAATCAACTCAAAGTATAAACTTCCTAATTCCCAGAGTGATAAAATTGAGCCTATTATCCTTTCTGGAGCTTCTGTCGAATCGGCATGTCTTTGCCCATACAGACAACATGACAGCAAAGTCATATGTCAGTCACTTGGAGGGGGGGGAGGCAAGATTCAAGTCTTTACTCAACGAAACAGAGCTGATAATACAGTTGACAGATGTGCATTTGTAGGCAGTTCATGTGCTTGGTTAGGACAACATTGTAGCAGATTGGCTCAGTTACAGAAATGTGGACCAGAGAGGATGCTGAATAGAAAGGTAAAGGTAAAGGTATCCCCTGTGCAAGCATCGAGTCATATCTCTAGCGTTTTCTTTGCAGACTCAATACAGGGTGCATTTTGTCAGTCATTACTGTTTGACCCCCCAGCAAGCTGGGTATTCATTTTACTGACCTCGGAAGGATGGAAGGCTGAGTCAACCTTGAGCTGGCTGCTGGGATCGAACTCCCAGCCTCATTGTCAGAGCTTCAGACAGCATGTTGGATGCTTTACCACCCTGCGCCACAAGATGCTCAAATAGAATGATATTCAATCAAATCTGCCAAATATTCAGAAGAATGGGTGTGGATCCCATTGCAACAACATATAAAGAACAAGGTCTTTGCTCATATCAAGAACAGCATTTCTTCAAGTACTAGGAATAGGTGCCTTAAGTTGTGATTGGCCAGATCAGCTTCTTATACACTTTTCTACCTACTCAACGTATTCAGAAAGGAACCCAGAGAATTATAGACCGGCAAGCAGTGTTAGTTGAATTATACAGGCCAAGAAGACCCTAGTTTCAAGATTTGATGAGACAGCTGATCAGGGAACCATGGTACCTTCCAGTCAGATAGGTTAGGGATCTGTCAATCACCCATAGCCAAAATTGTTAAGTTTCAGAGCCTGACTGTTGAACAGGCTCAACAGAAGGACATGGGATACCCAGATAAAGTTGTAGACATAATGGTAATATCTAGGAGGGGTTCCACCAATAGAGTCCACAATAACTCTTGGCAAGTCTTTCATTCCTGGTGCTCTTACCATGGTGTAGATTTTCTTAGGGCTACTGTTAGGGACCTTCTGTCTTTCCTACATAAAGATTTAGACAAAGGCTTGAGCCTTGAACATTAAGAAGAGGAAGATCATTGAAAGTTGGATTTTATACCCCATTTTTCATTACCCAGTCTCAAAGCAGCTTTCTGTTCCTTTCTGCACAACTGACATACAATGAGGTAGATGCGGCTGAGAAAGCTCTGAGAGAAACTGTTCTGTGAGAACAACTCTAACAGGACTGTGACTAGCCCAAGGTCACCCAGCTGTCTGCATGTGGAGGAGTGAGAAATGTTCTTCATAAAAAGTCAAATGATTGACTCTTGTCCTGCAATATATTTTTCCAATACCAGCCCCAAAAGTGATTGTGGGCGTGGGGGATTAACTAAGAGCATCTTCCAAGCTGGGATAGGGAGACCACAAGTTTTGGTAAAAGTTAAGATAGCTTCACTCATGCTGTTTCTTTTAATTTAACTGCCATACTTCAAAGCCCCATTTCTGCAAAATAGACTTTATGGTAAGTAATACTTATTCAAGGTACAGATTGTCAAACTTCCAAATTTGATATTTGGTCTTAGATCGAGAAAATATTTTATCCTTTGAGTAACTTCCATGAAGCTGTTCTTTACTGTGGACTCTCTTAAATTTATATTCAAGATTCGGTAGTCCTATATATTTGTGTATGAATATTCAGTTTTTGAGACATGACTAATGTTGGGGAAAAGAGGGATAAAATTAAAAAATTATTCATATATGAATTCAATAAAACAAAGTCAAAAGACATTTTATATGCTGTCCACTGCAGCTAATTAAATCTGTTATTTTCAAGAAGAAAATCAGTTCTGTGAATCCATAATAGTTTTTGCTTTACCACTCTAAAATGTAGATGTTAATAATGATCTTCCCCTTTTTCTCATGTTCCTTTTAAATTTATTTTATATAGTTCAAGAGAACGTTTTTTAAAAGTAAAATTGCTGTCCACAGCAGGTTTTGAAACACAGTAATAAAAAATGCGTGCCAACTTAATACATTAACTGCAGTCATTATGCAATTTTTTCCCCAGATGAAATTACTGCTAGCTTCAGACGCTTTGGACCTCTGGTGGTAGACTGGCCTCACAAAGCAGAAAGCAAATCCTATTTCCCCCCTAAAGGTAAATACCATTTTTACAGATATATTTTAAACATATCTGAACTTCTATTCAGTTTCTTCTTTAATAAAACCAAATCCAATTGCAAGGATTTGCATCAAGTGTCAGGCAGTCCTGGACTGCCCAGCTGCCCCTGGCTTTTCGTTGGAGGGCAGCTGTATGATTGCCCCCCCCCCCCCGGTCTAGTGTTCATAACGTCAAGCTGTCCTCCTTTTCATTCATCTCCCTGTGTTTCTCAGAGGAGGCCAGTTTCCCCAGAGGGCAATCCACAACTGCCCTTTGGATTGGGCCCCAAAGAGGAGGAGGAGAAGCAGCCAGCTGCTACTCGCCTTCTTTGTACCTTTGCCTTTGTTACTGTTTGGCCACAGGACCCATTGGCCACTGTGGTGGCAGTTGGCAACCATGACTGCTTGCCTGCCTCTCTCTGAATGAGGGGATGGAGGAGAGTAGGGAGCAGAAGTGGGGGCTGCACAGGCTTAGTAGGGGCCGCAGAAAGGCAAGTTGTGCCCATCAAGGTCTATTGAAGTCAAGTGGAATGAGGAGGATGCAACTCTGTGTAAGATTTCTGTCAGAAACCTCCATGCATTTCTGCCTCTGCTGTGATTTAGTGTATCCATCTAGCCTGACCTGTATGCCCTGATGTAACCCAGATGCTTTTGATTGACACCCCAAGGTTGATTTCCTGCTGTTGTGTTTTACCAACCTCCCCAAACATTCCGCTTCCTTATTGCCCTCTATTTCCCTCCCTGTTTAGTTCCCTTAGTTCTCACTGGACTGTTATCTCCATATTATGACTTCTTTTGAACTTTGCCTGGTTCGAGTTCCCAGGAGAGGAGGAGTCCCCTCAAGCCCCTATATTCCTTACCCTATACCAGGGGTAGTCAAACTGCAGCCCTCCAGATGTCCATGGACTGCAATTCCGAGGAGCCCCTGCCAGCGAATGCAGTTTGACTAGCCCTGCCCTATACTTTATGGATCAGTTCTCACCATGCTTTAATATAGATGCCTGCATTTCTAATAAAGAAACTTTAATTCAAACAGTTTGCTTATTTAGAATCGAAGTCTCTCACAATTTCACAGTAACAAGCTAGGAATATTCTCATGGTGACACACCTTTTCTTCCTGGTCTGCCGTGTATGATAGAGTTTTTGTTCCTAAAGACACTTTTCTCGAAGCCGCATACCTGTTTAAAACCGTGGTTTTTCAGGGCGCTGCTTGGTTTTGATCTGCAAGTAACTTTTGTAGGACAGTCAACTGCCATAATTTGGTGATGCTGGTTAATAGTGTTTCATTTGAAAAAAATCTGTGCTTATATGTTCAAATTGTGATTCAAAAACATGGGTGGCAGATGGACCTTTAATGTGGTGAAAAACTTGCCTGGCAACTTTTTCAGCTATAAACAGCACAAAAAAATAGACTTGTTGCTTGTTGGATTTTAATGAGCTTTACTATTGGAACGACATTCTTCCATTAAAAAAAAGATAAACCAAATACATTCAACTGCGCTACATGTCATATTTCCATTTTAATCTTTGATGAAACCTGAGTTTGCAGGGTAGTTTGCTTCAGTAATCCCTTGAGAATGGTACACTGCACAAATTGAGATTTTGGGATTGTTCAGACAGGTTTTGTTCACAGCATGTATATGAGATGTTTTTTTCCTTTCAATCTTACCTTTGTGAGATTAGAGGAGTCAATGATTGATAGAAACAGAGACTGCAACCTACTTCAAAGTCACTTGGCTACTGGATTGGTAGATCAGATGGTCCCGAAATGACTGCCTGAAATCATGCACATGCAGCCTGATTTTATCCATATTGACTCAGAAATGTTCCCTTGAATTGAGTTGTGGTTATACCCTCTGTATACACTTGGTCTGCTGTGACAAGCTGTTTATCTTTGGCCTTATTCACTTCAGATTAGGGTTGGGCGCTCGAAGCAGCCGGTCACTCCCGACGCAGCCAGCACCGTGCTGTGGGGGGGGGGGGGAGGTGCCGGTACACCGGCACCCACGCCTCCCCTCCCCCCCTGCAGCACAGTGCTGGCTGCGTCGGGAGCAACCAGCCGCTTTGGGTGCCGAAGCACCCAACCCTACTACAGATGTTGGGTGATTAAAACTTACATGACAAAGCCTTTATTCAGCAGCTATATTAATGTGAATTCATCATTGCAAAGAAAGCTGAATTATTGGTCAGGGTGACTGAGTCATGGATTACACAGAACTGTTTATTTCTTTAGGATGGTTTAACACTTAAGTTTAATGGTTCCTGGTGCTTGGATGTGAAAGTAACAATGCAGCTTCACTGATTTTTGCTGCAGCAAACCTTTTCTGTTCTAGAGTATTAGTATTACGACTGGGGGCGGGCTGGGATACAAGGTAATCCAATTCCCCTCGGAGGAGAAATGCACTTTCAACCCAGACGAACCAATGGGCAGTTCACCAAGTTATGGCAACTCCTTCAAATCAGCCGGACCGCAGGGTCACAGCACTCATCTCCTTCTGTCAGAAGACAGGCTCTCTTTGGATTAAGACCACTTTTCCTCAGCAACCTTCATCCAGTAACCAGGCTGATCTACCTGAGCCAGACTTCTTGCCCACCGAACCCTCGATAGTCAGTCTCTCCCTCACTGGAACAACCCAATCTCACCCCTCCCGCTCAGCATTCAAACATCCTCTCTCTGGCTCTGCACACTGAACACAGTGACAAGGAACTGGTCATAACTCAAAGAAGGCAGTACGGCCCCCTGTCCCTCACAGCTGGCTGCCTGTGTTCTAGGCGATGAGGGAGGGAGGTTTGAGTGACAAATGAGTAAATTGTGTCATTTAATCAGCTTGGTTTACAGAGATATACCAGGTAATGACTGCAAGTCAAATAAGGTTTAATATAATTACAGAAGACAGTTTAATGCAGGGGTAGTCAAACTGTGGCCCTCCAGATGTCCATGGACTACAATTCCCAGGAGCCCCTGCCAGCAAATGCTGGGGGGGCCACAGTTTGACTACCCCTGCACTACACCATGCTGCTCTCCAGCAGTTGTCGATTTTGCTCAGTTGCAGGTTGTGGCGCAGAGTGGTAAGGCAGCAGACATGCAGTCTGAAAGCTCTGCCCATGAGGCTGGGAGTTCAATCCCAGCAGCCGGCTCAAGGTCAACTCAGCCTTCCATCCTTCTGAGGTCGGTAAAATGAGTACCCAGCTTGCTGCTGGGGGGTAAACGGTAATGACTGGGGAAGGCACTGGCAAACCACCCCGTATTGAGTCTGCCATGAAAACGCTAGAGGGCGTCACCCCAAGGGTCAGACATGACTCGGTGCTTGCACAGGGGATACTTTTACCTTTAAGGGCAGCCAATGGAACGTCTGCAGAATGGGAGCAATATGCATACTCTGTCTAGCTCCCGATAATAGCCAAGCCACAGCACTCTGGTGCAGATGAGGGGCATTCAAACTGCAGCCCTCCAGATGTCCATGGACTACAATTCCCATGAGCCCCTGCCTGTTGGCAGGGGCTCATGGGAATTGTAGTCCATGGACATCTGGAGGGCCGCAGTTTGACTACCCCTATACATCCTGTTGTTTTGATAGGTATTCAGCATTCATTGTGGTTTTTTATATGGATCTTACATTTCAGTGGGGATACTGATAAAGCCATTTCTTCCTTCGCCCAGGTGGCTCCAAACCAAAAAGGGCATTTCCCCAGTTAATGCAAACTGCAATTCTTCCTAAATAGTTGTCCATACCCTAGTAACATTCAGGTTCATTTGCAGCTTTGTGCTGTATATGGAACACAATTGGTTTCTAAATTTTTAAAAATAAAAAATCGCACATTAAATACTTCTGGGTTACCAGGATGGGTGGTATAAAAATCTAATGATTAAATAAATTCTGTCTGAATTCTTGATGAAGTGGTTAAGAGCGAACGGCCTCTGATCTGGAGAACTGGGTTTAATTCCCCACTCTTCCACATGCAGTCTGCTGGGTCACCCTGGGCCAGTCACAGTTCTTCCAGAGCTCTTAGCCTCAGCTACCTCACAGGGTTCTGTTGCAGGGAGAAGAAGGGTGGGTGATTCTAAGCAGCTTTCAGACTCCTTCAGGTAGTAAAAAGCAGGGTACAAAACCCCAGTTTAGCCCTTCTCTTGTTTGTGCTGTGATGGGAGACTTTCTAGGCCACTTACACAACTGACTTTTAGTTTTAATATCCAGAACTGAGATTAGTCCTGTTCCGTGAGATCTAGTTTTCATGGCACAATTAAATATGAATTGGGAAATTGATACAAACTTAAGATGTTTTATCATTACTATGAACAGACTAGTACATACTTGGAAGCAGTACAGCAGTTAGCTACCACATAGGTGTTTTAGGCAGAGAGCTTCAAGGTCAGTCTTTCATACCCTTTCCACACACGGGAAAATGGTGCAGTGGCCATCGTACAGCTCTGCAGAATTTCAAGCAGAGAGAACAGAATGCAAGAATAAATGGGGGGTGAACATTTTTCTGCATTAGTTCGCTTGCATTGATTCTTTTAAATCAATGGGGGGGGGAGGAAGCAAGTCAGGGAGAAGAAGTGCAAAATGCAAACCACAAGAAGACTCCTGGATGGTGCCTGTGAAAACCACAAATGTAGAATGCCACATGCAAATTCAGGGTTTGCATCCAGAACTCAGTGAGGTGAGAATGCACCAGCCAATAACAACTGCAGAAACAGTCTCAGTGACCGGCTGGAAAAGGGTATGCAGTAATCATGAACTGCTATCCTTTCAGTGGTTTCCACTCATTCTCTTTCCCTCCCTCCCTCCCTGCTGTTTGTGATGGTCAGGTGACAATGCAAGGGATTGCAGTGTGAAGGGAAATAGCAGCAAAGCCTAGAATACTTTGGAAGCTGTGTAAGTGTAACCAAGGGGGCCTTTTGGATCGAGGTCATATGTTGTAAATGTTTTTGAAAATAAGTTGAGGAAAAACATTATCTGTATTTAAAGCTCCCCTCCTGTCCTTTTCTAGGTTATGCATTCCTTCTTTTCCAAGAGGAGAGTTCTGTCCAGGCACTGATTGATGCCTGCATCGAAGAAGATGGAAAGCTCTATCTGTGTGTGTCTAGCCCCACCATCAAGGATAAGCCAGTAAGTAAATACCGGGCAGCCCTCAGGCTGCAGCTGCCCATCTGTCTGAAGGCTGCTTCTAAGATGAGGAGGAGGGTGAAAAAAATCAAATGCTTGCAATAATTTAGGATTAACCCACGGGGATGTGTCAATCAGTTGTACAATGATTGGCTAAATACTTTGTATATATAGGTTTACAACGAGAACAACCAGAGAAATTAACAATTAATTAATTAATTGGGGCTGTCCAGTATTTTGCATAGATGTGGGGGGGGGATCGCGATTCCAACAAGGCAGTTAGACTTCAGAAGCTATGGTGTTTGTCCCACTAGGTCCAAATCCGTCCCTGGAACTTAAGCGATAGCGACTTTGTAATGGATGGTTCGCAGCCTCTTGACCCTCGGAAAACTATTTTTGTGGGTGGTGTCCCCAGGCCCTTGAGAGCTGGTAAGTATAGAGCTTTATCGTTCTTAGTAACAGTTTCTAATGGGGGCAGAACAAAAAGTTTGCACACCATTTTTAGTTCTAACATAGAGAGAGGCTTTTGAAAGAGCCCTGACTCAGGGCACCTGTCTCCATAGTTCCTGTCACCCTGGACCTGATCCTGGGAGTGCACGCACAATGGATAGAATGGTGGACTAGTCTCTGGGGGATGCAGTAGTGGAGGGTCTGCTTGGCATGTAGCAGATCGCACATTCAATCCAAGGCATCTCCAATGTAAAAAACTGGGCAGTAGGTGATGAGAGAGACCTCTGACTGGGACCCTGAAAAGCAGCTACCAGTATACAATTCTGATTGTGGATGGACCATGGGTCTGATTCATAACAATATTGCCTTGGATAAGTTCCTTGTTTTTCTGTTGGTATTCTATTGTGAACCTTCCTTTTTTCGCATTGTAATCTTATTTGTAAAACAGACCGTTTCTCCATCATCATGCAATATATTATGGCTTCTAAAGTATTTTTTCCTGTTGATTCTTAACATCACATTAAAGCAGGGGTAGTCAAACTGCGGCCCTCCAGATGTCCATGGACTGCAATTCCCATGAGCCCCTGCTGGCAG
This sequence comes from Paroedura picta, assembly GCF_049243985.1. Lineage (NCBI taxonomy): Eukaryota > Metazoa > Chordata > Lepidosauria > Squamata > Gekkonidae > Paroedura > Paroedura picta. The sequence goes on from NC_135378.1 coordinate 13,602,133, forward strand.
AGCCTCATGGGAATTGTAGTCCATGGACATCTGGAGGGGCTCAGTTTGACTACCCCTGCGTTAAAGCATTTCAGCCGAATGTCCAGCCCTGCCATCATGGGTTTTCCCCTCATTTCTTTTTAGTGGAGTTGGCCATGATCATGGACCGACTCTATGGTGGAGTTTGTTACGCAGGAATCGATACGGATCCTGAACTGAAATACCCAAAAGGTGCTGGGCGAGTGGCCTTCTCCAATCAGCAGAGCTACATTGCTGCCATCAGTGCTCGGTTTGTTCAACTTCAACATGGCGATATTGATAAACGAGTAAGTTGTATGCTAAGTATTTCTTTTCTCTGGCAGCATGCTCTCACCTATAACAGAAGCTACGTAAACTGCCCACCTTCCAATACAGTCCTTATAGCTGTGCCTGGTTTTGTTTCTCTGGTTTCCTTGGCACTCCCCTTAACGTCAAGCCATTTTTAGACATCTTTAGGGGGCTCTCTGGATTGCAGGTGGGGGAAACAGCGGCAGACAAGTTTGCATTTTTTCTCCAATTATTCTTAAAATATTTGCATGTGCTGTTTCTTCGTAAGACTTAGATTTATATCCAGTGGCACCTTAGGGACCAACAGGAGTTTCAGGGTGTAAGCTTTCAAGAGTCACAGCTCCCTTCGTCAGACAATTTGATTCTTAAAAGCTTCTACCCTGAAATTCTTGTAGGCCTCTGAGATGCTCCTGGTCTGGAATCTGACTGTTTTACTGCAGACCAAGACAACTCCCCTCTAAAAGTGTCATAAGATTTCTTCATGTTTAGTGAAAACACTTATTGATATGTCAAGGGTGGTTTAATTTTCGGCCTTCAGCTTATAGGTTTCCCCCCATTCTCCTCTCTGTGCATGCCCCCCTGTGTTGTGTGCACGCACATGCACACACACTGTCTAACTCCCTGTTGGAGGCTTCAATAGGATTTAACTGTTCCATGTAGATAGAGGGGGGCAGGGGAGTAACTCAGCCATTAGCAACAGCCTCTAAGGATCTTGACCCTATATCTTTTATCAATGTTCACCAAATTAGCTGCATGTAAATGCCCAGTTAAAATACAGAGCATGTCTTTACAGAAATAGTCAGGAATACGTTGTTACACTAGATTTCCTTGATGCAAAGTAGTGGGTTGGATTCCAATTAAATTCCATGCCCCCCCCCCCCCCGCAGCCTGAAATCTCCTGCCCCATTGCTGCTGGTGCGGACAGGGATCCTCCAGGAGGAGCATTAAGTAGGGAGGTGACAGCCCGCCACAACTAGGGAAAATTGACAAAAAATTGCCTCCTCCTTCATGCATACAGATCTTCATGGGGTTTCTGGGATACTTGGTTTAAATGGCTGGTGGCACATTCACTTTTTATTTTGAGAGTCTGTTTTCTTTACACAATTTGTTAGCAACTCAGCTGCCTTGGCCTCATACAAAGTATTCTTTGGATTCCTGCCATGTTTCCATTCTGTTTGTTAGATATGTTAGTGTGAAAAAAAACAGTATATCAGGCAGATATCTCCATGGCAGCCTGAGAATTCCCACTGAACCTTAACCAATACCGTTGAAAAACATGGAGTACAAGCAGAGCTGTACACAGGAAGTGAGACTGTATCCTTCCTTTCTGCTTCCATTTCATTGCTGCCTGTACTTTCTCAAGACTTCAGGACTGGCCAGCTATGGTTTGTGCTGGCCTTTCAATTATAACATGGAAGCTGGTTTTAAGCAGGCCTTGGCCATTTTTCTTCGCTTTAGTAGCCAACCCTCACATTTAGGAGTTTGACTCTTGTCAGTCTTCAGGTTATATATATATATAACCTGAAGACTGACAAGAGTAAAACTCATGGCTTTAGGATTAGGTTTAGAAAATATGGTAAATATATGGTATATATATATTTTCTAATTATTGCTACCACAAAACCTAATCCTAAAGCCATGACAAAAGGGTTGTAATTAATAAGCATACGGATAGCCCTAGTTGCCATTGCCATGACAAAAAGCTATCCCTTAACCCTGCTTAACTTCTCCCTTTTCTCTGACTATTCCCTTACTGCTTTAATTTAATAAAATATTTCCAAAAGCATGGTGGAATTGTGATGTGTAAAGGTGCGAATGTCACAAGAGGTCTTGTCTCCTGCAGTCACTGATGTGCCTAGCTGTGACCAAGCCATCTTTCTTCTGCTTTAGTTTCCCCTCCATATGAGGGGATTAAGTTATGCGCTGAGTGGGTCTTTCTGCCATAGACTTCCTAATGTGGCCTTAGAAAAACAATTCCCTTTAATTTCTCTGGGGGATTGAGAGAGGGGCTTGTGGGGAAAAGGTCAGATGAGATGGGTGGAAGGACTGAAGTGGAGCTTTAACTCCACTGCCACCTCTGGAAGGCAGCAGCCCTACAGAGAATGTCGTTGCAGCTCGCCTTACTTTGCAGAGATTTAACTTTGAACTGAACTTTACCTCACTTCCCACCTCTGTTATTCTCAAAACAAATTACCCAGTTATGCATATCAGTCTGAGATGGCAAATTATGGATGAGAAATACAATGGGCTCTAGGCCTCTTGCATTCCCTTTCAATACTCCTCTCCCCCCCCCCCCCGCAGCCTGTGAAGGTGTGTGTGTGTGTGGGGGGGGGGAAATATCGAAAGGCCATATAACAGCTGTTGTCATCAGCTATAACCGGGGGTCTGAGATGCTCCCCACCAACCTGCCAAGAGATATTATTTTACACAAATTAAATACTACTTGATAGTTCCCAGACGGAGCTCCTGTGGCTAGATAGGAAAGGACCAGACCAGGAAGCGTGCTTGCCCTGCCTGGATGGGGCATGACTTCAGCTCACACAGTCCGCCAGGAACCCAGGTGTGATCTTTGATGCCTCCCTTTCTATGGAAACTCAGGTCACGAGCCCCATTGGTGTGTTTCCACCTTTGCCAACGTAGGCTACTAGTGTCCTATTTGGCCCCGGAGCGCATGGCTACTGTGATCTATTGTACGGTCACCTCCAGGCTAGACTTTAATGACTCGCTCTACCTGGACCTACCCTTGTCCCTGACCAAAATGTAGCTGTTAGGGGTCTCACAAGAACACCGTGGAGAGCCCACATCCCGCTAGTGCTGAGGCAGCTGCATTGGTTGCCAGTTGAATTCCGGATCCAATTCAGGGTATTGGTTTTGACCTTTAAGGCTATTTGCAATCTGGGTCCAGCGTATCTTAGGGACTGCCTGCCTGCTTATGCCCGCTGGAGAGCACTCCACTCCTCAGATACAAACAGGTTGGTTGTCCCTTGCCTGTGAAAAGTCCTCCTGGCCTCAACCAGAGCCAGGGCTTTTTTGATCCTGCCCACCGCCTGGTGGAATGAGCTCTTGAAGATCTCTTGAAGACGGAGCTGACTTCCACAGGGCCTATAAGATGGAGCTCTTCCGCCAGACGTTTTGTTGAGACCAGGATAGCGACTCGGTGTTTATCTTGGGCCCCTCCCCTAAACCTCTAGATCAAAATACCCTTCTGCTGCTACCGAGATCACTGAGTCGGTTGCAGATTGTTATTACTACTGTGTGGGATGTTCTTGGGTTGTATTTTATAGTATCAGGTTATGAGTTTTAAGGTTTTCATGTTGTAATTTTAAGCTGTTATGAATTGCCACGAGCCGACACTGTCAGGAGTGGCAGGTCAAAAATTGAAGGAATAATAATACAGAAAACATATTTTTTGTCTTGAGCTGTGACTATGATAAGAGCATCAAAGAGCTTTTGTATCCCATCTGCTGATTAACATTCTTCCCATAGCCACTCTTGGAAATATGCATGCGCTAAAAGGGGTAGTCAAACTGAGCTAGATCATTCATTCCTTGTTGGGGGTATTGTGTGTAATAGCAAAGCTATTTTCTGAGGCTGCTTTCTCCTTGTTATTGACCTAATGGTGCCTCAGGATCTTATCCTGCTTTGTTTAGCCCTCATGACATTGTAATCACAGCCTGTAAAGGAGAAAGATGATGCATTTTCTTTGATGGGGATCCCTTACTACTTTCTGTTCCACCAAAAATTGTTTCTTTTAATATAATTGGAGCAGCACTGAATAGATATGGGGTAGTCAAACTGCGGCCCTCCAGATGTCCATGGACTACAATTCCCATGAGCCCCTGCCAGCGTTGTAGTCCATGGACATCTGGAGGGCCGCAGTTTGACTACCCCTGGAATAGATTATGGGTAGATAATTGGTCTTGGGCCTGAAATATAGCATTTTCCTCAGCTCATGTGCCCACGAGATGCTCAGGACTACTCTGTCCTATTTCATAGGTAGGTCCTGGTTTGGAATTACCTCTAGGGAACATTGGGTAGAAATTTTAATACACTGTTGCCGTTACATTCAGAAAGACGCATGTTCAAGACAGTCAGAGATTTCTGCCCCTTTCCCGCCCCCACCCCCGTTGTGTTTTTAAACAGGTGGAGGTAAAGCCATACGTGTTGGATGACCAGATGTGTGACGAGTGCCAGGGTGCAAGATGCGGCGGAAAGTTTGCTCCCTTTTTCTGTGCCAATGTCACTTGCCTGCAGTATTACTGTGAGTTTTGCTGGGCGAACATCCATTCTCGGGCAGGACGTGAATTCCATAAGCCATTGGTTAAGGAAGGGGCTGACCGCCCACGCCAGATCCACTTCCGCTGGAACTGAGCTAGATTCGTCGAGACCCCCCTAAGGAAAGAAGAATGCCCGTGGCCCACTGTGTCTGGAGAAACTGTCATGCAGAAGAAATAAGTGCATTTTTCTGCTTCTTACCCCAACTCTCTCAATACATGCATCTTTTTCAGCAGCCAAAATACGACAAAGCCTCTTGTTTTTCACCAAAACCCTACATCTCAGGCTTACTGATTTTTGTGATATTTTCATGTTAAAATAAAAAAAAAAAAGTTTTTTTGTATTTTTCTCCAACTTATTTTTATATGTAAATTTAAAACTAGATATGAGAATGTGTTTGCGTAGGGGCACAGAGTCTGCTGCTATATTTAGTGGGTGAAGCGTGCACTTATTTCTAAACATGGGTTTTTAAAATTTTAAGATCTGCCCCAATAATTTACCAAAGGTAGCAAAAATAGTGAAGAGGGAATATGTCTGCTACAAAAAAAAAGCTTATTTTTATTGTTGTTGCTATTTTCAGTGTACATCAGTTTAAAATTAGGGTTGATTTTTTGCGCTCCATTTTGACTTGCAAGAAATAATACCTCAAGATAATCTGATTTATTAGCTATTTTTAAACATTTATAATCACAAGCTGTACTAGCTTTGCTGCTACATAGGTGTTATGTGTAATGCCACCTATTAATACGGGATTTCAAGATACCCTGCATTACAGATTAAAATGCAGGCAGCACAATATGGGCAAAACTGCCATAGTTTTAGAATGTGAAGAATTGCATGTTTACTTACCTGTATTCACCATATGCATGCACTAGATCTAACAAGATGCAAGTTATTGCAGTTTTTTTAAAGGCTCTGAAATCTAGGTAGCATGATCAAATTGCAAAAATTTGTTACAAAAAAGAGACTTGCATGCATGATTATGACTCAAAGGGTTTTTTTTAATGTCCTACATGTGTAAAATATGCAAATTAGTTTTAGATTAGAAAGTGCAGCCATTTTGTGATCTGGTTGGTAGTGGAATTCAATTTTTGCAGACTGGATATAATATTGTAATCCCTGTGCAATTTTGTGATGTGTGATTCTGCTTAATGTGAAGTGATGTAGCATAGACACATTTGTGTAAAAATCAAAACTAGGTGTTGGGTTTTTTTTTGTTTCAAACTTATTCTTTCAGCCCCTTTAATCGTTCATGGTTTAAACTTCCTCTACAAAACCAAAGATGGCCAGCCCACTGCTAACCAGTCACCAAATGGGAAACTACTGAGAAGTATGCGTAGAAATGTGTTCAAAAAAGAAAGCCTGATGCTTTATTAATAAAATCTAAATGAAGTCAAAATGGAGATGGTGTAATATACAGACAGCTCGTTGCATAAGCTAAAATGTACCTTTAAGACAACAGTGAAATCCAGTTTAACATTGTATGTGTGCTTGCTTGACCTTGAGTGCATTTAGTCTTCCTTCCAGTTGGGGTCACTGTTGCATGAAACGTCAGTAGTTGATTGACAAACTAATGTGGTTTTTTTTTTTTAAATGTTGATGGAAATCTGGTAATGACCTGACCTGCAAATTTTTGAGAAGAAATGAAAACCGCCAATGTACTTTTCCTAGATTCTGAACAAGAGATGTTCATTAGCAGTGTTTTTGTCCCTCTCTGAGCATTTTAATGCAACTAGCCCTTACGTTTCAGGGGAAGGAAAGAGCTGTTCTACAGTTTAAGCAAGCACCCAACAAAAGCAAATGCAGAATTGAAAGTCTCTAATAACTCCTAGAGAGAAACATACAAGGGCTTCGCTCTTGGCAGCCCAATGGGGACAATCCTTCGTGTAAGCAAAGTGTTACTCTAATATTGGTAATTTGCAGTGTGCTTTTTGTACTGTACAATACGTGGTTCATGTCTAACTCTGCTGTTTTGTCGTGGTTGTGGTTCCTGTTTTTAATGTTTTAAAGTTGATGCTGTTTTCAGAAGAGCTTTTAAACAGATTTGTTTGTCAATGTTCCCTATTTGTTACTTAACCATGATCCTCCAGATTTTTTGGAGTCTTCTTTTTTAACCTTTAAAACCCCGCCAAACCTTAATCCATTTTTGACATTTGTTATGCACTATTTTTATATCTCTATGAGAGATTTTTTTCCAATAAGTCAGCTATTTTAAGGCACACCTTTTTTTGACTGATGACATCTCCTTTGCTATACCTCAATTTTTGGAATTTAGAAAAAAGAAAAAAAATAGTAGTTTTGCAATGTTAATTATTTAGATATAATTTAATTCTGCAGATGTTTTTAACTTTATTTTCATATTTCTTGCTTGAAATTTAAAATTTAAGAGCCTTTACATGTTTTAAATAATGAAAACAAATACGGAAAAACAACTGAAATGATTGGAGATGTTGAAAAATCAATTTCCCCTCCCATTACGCTGTGAAAGCTAGAAAAAAAACATGAGGATCTCTCTTTAACTTTGGTGTGGGTAAAAATAACTAAAATTTCAGATATTGTTTGACACTTCATTTCTGGAGCTATTAAAGCAAATAGCTTCTGCAGCTATATCCTTTGTTCTTTCAAAGATTGTGCTCTTAGGGCACAATCCACCATGAAGGTGTTTGGTACCAGCCAGGGTTGGGCGCTTTGGCCGGTTTGGTGATGGGGAAGCCAGAGGCAGCCAGTGCCGTGGCGTGCCGCTGGCCGCCTCGGGATTCCACAATCGCCGAAGCGCCCAACCCTTAGCACCCTTTGGAACTTGTGGAATCCGTTCAAGAACATCAATGTTGTTCGTTGCTCCTGAGTACAGCGCACTGGTGGTTGGGTGGATTGCGCCCCCCCCCCCCAGTAGTTCCACAACGTTTGGTTGGGTTGTTTTTTTCTTTTTTTACAAATCATATTTATTTTACTATTTTTTGTAGGAGATTAATTTTATTGTATTTTTGTATTTTTAAAGCTTCTTGGTTTCCCCCAAATGTGCATATTGCTGCCCAAACATATATGACTGTGGAGGAAAAAAAAAACTTTAGAAGTCCATACTTTTTTTTAAGAAGGAAACATTTAGCATTTATATATTTGTGTATGGAAGACACTTGAGATTTTATTCCCTGTTGCTGCACAGAGCCCCTCCTCAAAGATGCTACAAAACTTGAATCTATAACACATTTTGGAAGGCTGACTAACCTCGATTCTGTGTTGTGACGTGCAATACTGTTTCTAATGTTTGTATAAAAAGAATAACAGTGTGAACCTTTTTAAATGCAAATTTTATTTTTTTCATTGCATCTTTTGCAAATTTGATCCACAGTGTCATTTTTTACCGTCAGAAAAAGAAAACCCCTTTTGTCATTGCAAATATTTTTTAAAATCCAGAAATCTTTGTACTGATGTAAATGATCGTAGTTATTTTGGATAGTGTTTTGCTAACAAAAGGAGAGACTTTTTTCATGCATATTTCTATTTTGTTGTCTTTTGGTTGTTTTTTGTTTTGTTTGTTTGTTTATCTTCTGTTTTATTTCAAATAGTAAAAAATATTCTTGGGATAATTTTTCATATTCTTGTCATTAATATTATTTTGTATTTTTATGTGGAAATATATAATTTTATGACGCTAATTGCTAAAAGTTTATTTTATGTTGAATTATTTTTGGAGCTAAGATCTTTGTAATATTAAAGCAACTAGTTTCTAAATTCCGAGTTTCTGTAAAGAATCGCACAAGTGGTTTATGGAGTGTTTCAATTGTTATTATATATGGTTCTTTGATATGCAAATCAATATTTTCAGTTAATTTTATTTTGTATTCCTAATGCAGTGTTAAAGCAGTTTTTATTTTATTTTATTCTAAATAAAAAGAAAAACCCATGCTTTTATGGACAAAAAGGGAGCAATCCCCCAGGCACTGCTGTGGAGTTGCCTCCCTTGGGTTCAGTGGCACTTCCGTTGGAAACTCATATAAAAGCCCCATGGAAAAGAGGGAGGTGGGGTTGACAACAGCATTGTTTGGTGGTTTGTGCCCCAAGTTAAATCACCTTTGGCTTAAAATCTTCTGTTGAAAAATCTTTAGTTAATTTTACTGTTATCTTCCAGGTGTCTAAATCTCCAGTCTGTCTGTTGTACTGGTAATTTAACTCTGTAATGGAATAGTTTGCTGCCAATTATTTATATATTAAGTAATTTTTAAATATTTGTAATATCGTTGACTGACTAATAAACTATTAAGTTATTAGCATATTTTCCCTCAGGATTGTAGTTTCTTATATTTGAGCTGCACACTTGAAATTCACTTAACAAAAAATTGTCTTCAACATTTTTTTGCTCCTCCATGGTTGATTCCGCACCAGCGACGCCATTCCAGGCTGCCACCAGTGCTTAGCTGCAGATCGGCATCTTTGCAGATTTCTGTGCCCCCATGGGTCCCCCGGTCCCCCACTGAAATGTGTCCCCCTGGGGGACATAGCCATGGCAGGGAGGTTCCACCACACAAGGGGGCACTGGGGAAGTTTTATTTTGCAGGAAGGTGGGATTGCATGGAAACACGATCCTACCTTACTGCAAAAAAAGTTAAGCCCACCCTGCAGGGCCATGAAATGGGCCAAGGCACTTTTTGCCCTCTCCTGGCCTCCATAGGCCTGGAAGGTCCACCTCTACCCATCCACAAGGGCTTGCCGCAGGACAGGCCCCATTGGCCCTGCAGTGGGGAAAGGGATTGTGTTCCCTTGGCATGGGGCAAATGAGGTCACGATCCTTGGTAGGCCCTGGAAAGGGGCCGTAATGGCAGCAATGTCATGTGGACACGGGATTAGCTCTGCGCCCATAGTGACGCTGCCCTGGCCTTTTCCACCCGTGAGGAATCAGCCCATGTCAGTCATTCTGAACCAGGGTTACTAGTAACCCCAGAGTTACCCCAGGTAAAGGATATTTAATTTTAAAATATATATATTTGAATTTCAAAAAAAAAACTAACCTGGAGCGGAGTGAGGAGAACAGAGGGGCTTTCTGGTCATCTGTATGGTCTGTGGTGGCCTTCTTGCATTCACACACAATGGAAAAGGGATGTGAGGGAAGAGCTGAATATGCTGCACTTCCCCCCCCCCCCCCGCCGCCATTGGCTTCTCCCATTTCTCCCCTTTCAGAATTTCTTCTCAGAACTCCACTGGCAGAAAATGCTCCAGCAAGCAAAGAGATTCAGATATTCAAGCCACAGAATCTACCCTCCAAAGCAGCCATTTTTTTTTTCAGAGAAATTGATATCTGTAGTCAGTGATCTGCAATTCCAGGGATGCCCAGGTCCCACCTGGAGGCTGGCACCCCTAGCCAAGAGCTACCACACCTGGATCTAGTGCAAATACTATCCACCAGGGGTAGTCAAACTGCGGCCCTCCAGATGTCCATGGACTACAATTCCCAGGAGCCCCCTGCCAGCGTTCGCTGGCAGGGGGCTCCTGGGAATTGTAGTCCATGGACATCTGGAGGGCCGCAGTTTGACTACCCCTGCTGTACACAGCCTCCCCAAGGTTTCCTTTCATCCCAGGTTTCCCCTTGTTCTGGCAGCCATTTCCAACCTTGGGAAAATGCTCAGGTCTGCCTCCTGGTGGTGCCTGGAGATCTCCCAGAATTTCAAGTGATCTCCAAATCACACAGGTCGTGCCCACTATGAACACGTGACTTCTGGGGGGCATAGCAGGGAGGTGTGGTCGGCTCGCATCACTTCCAGAATTCCACTTCACACCCCAAGATCACATCCTAATTTATCTTAGGTGTGCAAAATTTAATTTGAAATCTTAAAAATGTATTTGCATACAATCCTTTTTACGCAGTGTTTTGAAACTGTGTTCACATGCATATTTTTTGTGTTTATGCTTGCCATTCTCCAGGTGAGGCCTGTAGAACCTCTTTTGCACTTGTTCTCCAGCTGTCTGTGACCAGTTCCTCTGGAGAAAGTGGCTGCTTTGGAGGGTGGGCACTCCGGTTGTGCACTTTGGGCATGATTCAGCTACCTTGGCGATCACTTAAGCCCAAGGCAGCCAGCGCCATGGCACGGAGAGGAGGGGCGGTAGCATGCTAGCCGGTGGCTGCACATAGGCGCAGACCTCTATGTCTGTGTGCGGCCGCCGGCTGGTGTGCTGCCCCTCCTCTCCCTGGCGCTGACCTACGTGCTGCTTCGGCCTTCGGTGATTGCCGAGGTGGCCGAACCATGCCGAAGCCCATTGTACCCCAAACTCCACCTCCTTTAGGCTCTAACCCCCAAATCTCCAGGAATTTCCCAACCCAGAACTGGCAAACCTGTTTGTGACCCACTGCTTGTCACTGGCATGCACCCACATTGGCCTTCTTGGGCTTGAAGTATAAGGATCTGAGTCCGTTCACAGATTAAATCCGGAAGGTTTCTGCAGCACCAAGGCTCTTCCACTCCTTCATGGTGTAGGCCTTATGTGTTGCAACGTGAGAGGTGTTGATCCTGTGCGGAGCAACACAACCAAGGAGATGGTTTGATTACCCTCCAGACAAGTGAGCCCCAAATAGCCAAGAGGCTGAAATGGCAGAAAGTCTTTTGTTAAAAGAAAGAGAAAGATTAGATGTAAGGTCCTACAGATTCTTCAATTAACCAATTTGCCTTCCCTTGTATTTCAGGGCCCCCATCCCCTCATGATTTCTGGCAAATGAAAGGTATTATGTTCAAGGTCTGTAGATTTCATTTCATACTGCTGAGTTTCTTGTCCAGGCTACAAAGAATTATTTTATCACAGCGACTGAATAACGCTGTCCAAATGCTACCCTTACATGTTGAAGATTTGGTATTTACATCTGCAATGACCGACTTTGTGTCGTGAAAGAACTGCTGCATCACCAGTGCTATGCAGATTATTATTACTATTATTAATTAATTAATTAAAGTGTATTTCCCGCCACTCCTGGGACTGGCTCGTGGCGGGTTGCAGTTGTCCTTAGCTAAAACCCCATTAACTCTACAGGACAGAAGCACAACAGCAACAACACGGAATTGCTTCCTTGTAAGCCAGGTGCTCAATGATCCTTTTCTTGCCTTCATTTATTCACTCCCCGAAATGCCTTATGCCATTCTCCTCTCTCCTGTTTTGTCCTCTCCTCAGCCCTGTGAGATAGAATGTCAACTGACTGGTCTGACTGGTCAGTAGCAGAATGGGAATTTCATCCTGGGTCTCCAGACCCTGGTCCAACACTCCTCACCATTACACCACACTGGCAGTCGGTGTCCGGGCCCAGAAGTCCCGAGGGTTGCACTTTCCTTTCACTCACGCAGTTTTTGGAAGAGAAAATATTGTTGGCACGTCAGGCTCAGAAAGGACAGCTGTCTTGGGTGGAGAGAGCCAGGTCAATATCTGTCTGCAGCAATGTGTTAATCCCTGTGCTTCTCGGAGGTGTGTTTGTGACCTGTCTCAATACAGCAGTGGTTTTCAACCTTCCTAATGCCGTGACCCTTTAATAAAGGTAAAGGTAAAGGTATCCCCTGTGCAAGTATCCGGTCATGTCTGACCCTTGGGGTGATGCCCTCCAGCATTTTCATGGCAGACTCAATACGGGGTGGTTTGCCAGTGCCTTCCCCAGTCATTACCGTTTACCCCCCAGCAAGCTGGGTACTCACTTTACCGACCTCGGAAGGATGGAAGGCTGAGTCAACCTTGAGCCAGCTGCTGGGATCGAACTCCCAGCCTCGTGGGCAGAGCTTCAAACTGCATGTCTGCTGCCTTACCACTCTGCACCACAACAGTTCCTCATATTGTAGTGATCCCAACCATACAATTAGGCAAGTGTTTTTTTCACAGAAATTAAACCGAAACTGACCAATGGCATGAAGATCCATTGTTCATGATTTCATATAAATTGGTTTTCTTCCTGGGGTTTCTCAGTTCAGTTCTGCCTCATGCTGATCTCAGTCTTTTCTGCTGCTCCAGACAGATGAACATTCTATCTCAATCTACCCCACAAGGCTGTTGTGCGGATGGTGCCCCCCATCCCGGGCAAGCTGCTTGCCCTGCCATGACCCCTCTGAAAGGATAATTCGACCCCCAAAGGGGTCCCAGTCCCCAGGTTGAGAGCCACTGCTCTAAAGGTTTCATGACACATCACTATTCTTTAGAAGTTCATCTTCTAAAGCAGTGGTCCCCAACCTTTTTATCACCAGAGACGGGTCAGTGCTTGACAATTTACTGAGGCCCGGGGGGGGGGGGATAGTCTTTTTCCGAGGGACATCGCTGCCATCTGAGCCCCTGCTCCACTTGGTTTCCCGCCAGCACCCCTGACTTCCCGATGCCCACTGGGGGGCGCTGCTAGCAGCAGCTGCGCAGTGCCACGTCAAGGGGGAGCCCCAGCCATGGTGGCCGCTGGAGAGCACCAAAGGTGAGCCGGCGGCAGAGTGGCAGGGCAGCCCCCGGGGAGGAGGATGAGGAGGATCCACGGCCCGGTACCAACTGATCCACGGACTGGTACCTGTCCCCAGACCGGGGGTTGGGGACCACTGCTCTAAAACCTTGGAACATGGTTGCTGATAAGTATAGGATAAAGCAAGAACGTCAACTCTGCAGACTGCATTCAGACTGCCACAGGCACTCATGCAGGGCCCACAAAGTAACCCCACATTTTTTTTAATGTCCTGGAAATGCACCCTTGTGGCATGCTGGTTAGAATGCATTTGTGAGGGAGAAGCAGCTTATGAGCAGCAGCTGTACGGCTAGCCTGCCTGGGACTGGCCAAGCAAGGAGACACAGTGGTTGATCTGGATTCCAGCTTGTTAAAAGCATATCCCATTGGAGCTGGGCTTCCACAAATGAAGGAGCATCGTAGAATAAGGGAAGTCCAAAGAAGAAACACCTGGATGGCCCAGCACCAGAGGCCCCCAGCCTTTCTGAGCCTGCACATACCTTTGGTATTTAACACGGTGCGGTAGGCGTAGCCAGAAAATGGCTGCCACAGCTCCCCTTCAGACACACAGCCTAGGCATTCATGCTGTGGCCAATGCAACAGCTTAAAAAATCTGCACAGCCAATCAGAATGCCAGTGGCCAATCCGAAGCCTTTCCCACTAGTAGCCCCACCTGGCCACACTTTTTAAAGGCTCTTTGCATCCCGGCTCACCCTACTGGAGACCCCTGGTCTAGCAGGTAGTGAAGAGAAGACGTGGAGGGTTCCCTCCTTATAGATAAAATATGGTGGGCTCGTTAATGGCTTCTGCCCCCATGTCCCGAGGACACGCCTCCTACCTTGATTTCTTCAGTAATACCTGCTCCAAGATTTGGGGCATCCCTTTTAATGTGGACAGTTTACAGGATACAGACTGAGAAGTGCCTCCCATCATCTCTGTTCTTGGGAGCTTTTTACAAAATTAGAGCAGCAATACTTTTCCGGTGGGACCCCTGAGATGGTCTTGGGGCCCTGGCAGGTACCAAGCGTTGTTGCCCTCTGGAGTCTGCCTTGTCCTTAAGGTACTGGGGGGATGGGCATGTTTGAAATAATTGTCTGGGTTAGGGGTTCCCAAAGTGGGCAGTATGGCCACCCTAGAAGGGGTGGAAGGATCCAGAGGGGCAGTGAGGAATTTGGAGGCAGTCTGACTCTTTCTGCTTCTGCTGCAAGAGATGTTTCAAGAGACATTACCTGCCTCTGAGTAATAGCCACTCTGGACTTTCTTGGGGGTCTCCCACCCCAGGGCTGACCCTGCTTAGCTTCCAGAAGGAAATGACAGCTTCAGAAGATGGGCTGGAGGGGATCCTGTTCCTGCTGAGAGCCAGTTTGATGTAGCGGTTAGGAGTGCGGACATCAATCTGGCATGCTGGGTTCGATCCTGCACTCCCCCACATGCAGCCAACTGGGTGACTTTGGGCTCGCCACGGCACTGATAAAACTGTTCTGACCGAGCAGTGATATCAGTGCTCTCTCAGCCTCACCCACCCCACAGGTTGTCTGTTGTGGGGAAAAGAAAGGGAAGGCGACTGTCAGTCACTTTGAGGCTCCTTCGGGTAGAGAAAAGTGGCATATAAGAACCAGCTCTTCTTGTTGTTCAGTAATATCACAGCTCTCTCAGCCTCACGTCCCTCGCAGGGTGTCTGTTGTGTTGTCTGCTTTGAAGGTGCAGTAGACCCAACACCAGGAAAAAGGCATGTGTTTGTAAGGGGGGGCACTAGGGATGCGGCCTGGGGGCCAGGACGGGTGGGCTTGGGGACCACTGGCCTGGATGAAGAAAGGCCGAATACTAGGCAAGTTAGGGAACTGGAAGAGACTGGTTTTAATGCGTGGCCATCCTTGGAAGGTGAGAAAATTAAAAGACTGTCATTCAAATAATTATACCTTGTAAACCCACCCATCCCAGTGCAACTGTGCTAGTAGACCTTGGTCTGTGGTAGGCTTGTGCTCTCCGGCTGCTTTGGTGGCCTAGACTGTGGATTTAGGGCCAAGCTAGACAGGATGACAACCTTGCCATTTTAAAGTCATTTTAAAACGCTGTGTGGCCCCAGTCCTGATCAGCCCCACGTTGCTCCTGTCCTTGGTGCTGCGGAGACAATGGAGATTGGGTCTTTGCAGCATTTCTAAATAGCTTTGCAGCGACGGCAGCTTCCTCGTGGTCGCTATGCGAAGAACACCGCCCTTAGTTAGGCTGCCCGAAGTTCACTTAGGGGCAGTTTCTAAGTTTCTGGAACTTACAGGAATATGCCAACTAATTAACCTTCAGAAGTTTCCCGTTTATTATCGGTGGTCTTCAAATTGTATTTCCAGGGAGTCTGGGGACCCTGGAGAAAGAAACTATGGCTTGAAAGCTTGGTGAGAATTTTTTCCTGGCTGACAGTTTGCCGAGCATGACTGATCCTCTTGTGCAGCACACCTCCGTTGGACAGTGTTTCCGAGAGAGGGTCTTGGCCAGGGGTAGTCAAACTGCGGCCCTCCAGATGTCCATGGACTACAATTCCCAGGAGCCCCTGCCAGCGAATGCTGGCAGGGGCTCATGAGAATTGTAGTCCATGGACATCTGGAGGGCCGCAGTTTGACTACCCCTGGTCTTGGCGGTTTGCAAAGGGCAAGGATGAGCCTGCTCTCTGCAAACAGTGCCTTTCCGGGCACACAAAGTGGTGTGAGCCAGTTGAATGTTTCCAAGACTTCTGCTCTATACGATTGCGTGGTGGACAATTGTGCTATTGTTGATTCCCAGGGAGGCCTCCATGACCCTTTGAAAAAGATGAAACCTGCTGAAGGGACCGGGGTCATTGTTTTGGGAGATGCTAATCAATACCTGTTGTGTCTGCTAGGAAAGTGATTTGTTTCAGCTGCTGGGCTCATGCCTCAGTTGAATGGCAACGGTATGAAAAATGGCAACCAAGGGGAGAAGTTTGTCATCTGATCACCAGAGAGCTGTCAGGGAAACAGAAGCATTTAATTAGGTGAATCATAATGAATTCTGTGGAACGCACCAACCCACAGTCCGTCCTTAAAAGCTTCATGACAGATAGTCGAGAACCTGTGTTGCCGTCACAAAGGGGATACGAACCCAAGTTCTTTGCTATACTGAGCTTTATATTGGGACAACAAAACAAAATCAGAGTCCGGTGGCACCTTTAAGACCAACGAAGATTTATTCAAGGCGTGACCTTTTGAGTGCAAGCACTCTTCCTCAGACGAAAGATCTTTTAGAGAAGGTGTTGTGGTCCTTAACCATTTTAGCTCTTGTGTTTGGCAGATGCTGCCGATGACTCTGGCTGTAAAAGACCTTTTTGGAAACAAGATCAGCACAAGAGTTTTAGATTAATGATTTAGTAAATGTGTATTCCCATCTCTAGAACTTGTTTAGAGGTAGCTCAAAACTAAAAATCATAGCAACTGCTCAATAAAAACAAGTCAATAAAAACAAGAAGTCATGACCATTTTAAAGAGCCAGGATAAAACATGCCAGGGCACAAAAAATTACACCAAGCTGGCTTCTCTGGATAAGAAGACAGATTCTCTTATGGATTAAACATTGGTTAAATGACAGGAAGCAAAGAGTGGGAATAAGTGGACAATTCTCGTCATGAAGTAAGCACTGGGGTCCTAAAAGGATCCATGTTGAGGCCATGTTATTGAATGAGGCTCACAAATGATCTGAAACTGAGGATAAGCAGGTTAGTGGTCAGGTTTGCCACTGACACACAAGAATTCAGGATGTTAAAAACCAAGATCAACTGTGAAGAGGTTCAGGAAGATTTCCACAAACTGGAAGAGCAAGTAACAATGTGGCAAATAAATTTCAGTGTTGATAAGTATGTGATACTCACGGGGGAGTCATTTCAACTTTTAAAAATGACTCATGATCTTTTCTGTTCAAGACATCGAGGGATGTAAGAAAAAAACAAAGAGTTTGATAGATCGTTATTTCTGGCCCAGAATTGCACGGACTATCAAGACTTTGTATTGTGATATATACCAAGAGGTCAGGAAGCCTGGGCACAAGATTAAGCCTCCTCTCAGACACTTGCCTATTGCTGAGGAAGTATTCTGTCACAGGGAAATGGAGGGGCATAAATGGACAGTCTGTCAAATAAATCTGCCTGGGTATGTTTCATCAGATACACTCTCAACCCATGGAAGGTGTTATTTTAGAAAGGGGCAATCTAGTAAAATGTATGGACAATTACAGAAAAAGTTAAATGACTTATATGGTACACAGAACAATAAACAGTGAACCCTTACCCCCCCCCCCAAAATGCCTTTCTCCCACCAATGGGTACAGTGGATATGCAATAGTACCAGACAATACAGCAGTGACCCAAGCGGGAAGGGAAAGGGAAAGGGAAAGGGAAAGGGAAAGGGAAAGGGAAAGGGAAAGGGAAAGGGAAAGGGAAAGGGAAAGGGAAAGGGAAAGGGAAAGGGAAAGGGAAAGGGAAAGGGAACGGAAGGGAACAGAGGGTTTGAGGTGACGGATTTGGTGACGGGGTTCTTACCTGTGAAAGCCAATAAACTAAAAGCAGGTGGGAAAGAGTTTATATTATCAGGAACATAGTGGAGGCAGTGATTTAGCCTTACCCTAGATGAAAAAATCGGAGCGCGTATTTGGAGCAGAGGTGTGGTAGTAGAGAAGGTTTGTCCCAAATGTTGATGAGATCTCAGTTCTCACAAAGAAGAACAATCCACGCTTATTAAAGTGGACATAAGAATGTCAGAAGGCTTTGCTTTAAAGAAAGCTTTGATTTCAAGGCCGGATTTCACCTTCATTGAAATCAGTTGAACCTGGGGGTGGTTTTGCTGCAGGAGATGAAACCAGGGATGAATTTACCAGCTCGCATCAGCAAAGAAAACAAATTCCTTCTAAAAACCAGACCAGAAGCAGGTGCATTAATGTATCTTTAGCTGCATACTGGTTTGTTGCTGCGGTCACTGGTGCCTCGTGATGGGCTTTAGCACCTGTGTTCAGTGATATATCGCAAAGCAAGATGGATATTGGCCATATGGTGGCTCCAGAAGGCTGTGTTTTGCAGAACATTTTTCTTGCTTGGCAGGTCCCTGTACAGGAATTCTGAATCCTGAACTGTAACCGGCAAACAAACAAGTTGATTGACAGAATGGTGGCTTTGAAATGAAGTCTCTTGGCAGAACTTTTGCAGGAGATCAAGCAGGAGGTTGAGCAGCCATCTAGAGGGACAGATCCACCCAGTTAATTGCCTGTCTTCCTCTCTCCAGCAGTTTTGATCTGATGTCCAGCTGCTGGACTAATATGACTTAGTGAGGAAACCAGCCAGCATAGATGACCTACTTGATTGATTCGAGAATGGTGTGGTTTACATACCAGAAAGATCCCAGAATAGAGTCCAGAGTCCACAGAAGTGCCTGTCACAAGAAATCTGCCATACCACAAAACTATTTGTAGTTTCTACAGAAAGGGTTATGCATTGATGAACCTGCTAGATCAGAACACTTGAAAGTCACCTGCTTGTGCATACTGATAGATCGAGCAAAGGATAGCAATCTCTTGTCTGCAATTAAATCAGCTGTGAGTGGAGGGCCATTTAAATTTTTCCCTGTGCAACAAGCAGGATTGAACCAGAGTGACCTTACCTTTTCCCCACAATATCCTGGAGTGGATATAACCCTCAATATTTGAAAAATCAGCATGAGTAAAGGTGCAGCTCTCTGCTTCTCCCGAACTAACTTGCTGCCTCAAGCCTCCAACACTGTAGAAATGCCCTGATTGGCCAGGGCATCAGTTCAAAGGCTTCTACGTTCCCAGGCTTCAAGGTTTCCCTTAAAGGAAAAGCCCTAACATCTCTCAGTAGAGGCTCCAGAAGCCCTAACTTCTCTCGGCAGAGATTTTCCTCTTGGATTTATTCCCCCTCCTCTGCTGTCTCCAATCCCGCCTTCTCAAGAAAAGAAAGGAGGCTTCCCCCGCCCCCTTCCGAGCTTCCCTAACCATGTGCAGAATACTTTTCTGTTTCAGTTGGGGTGGGGGGGGGATAGAGGAAGACCCAAGTTCAAATAAATCTGAATTCAGCAGGATCCACAGTGTAATAAACAAAGTGCAGAATCAGCCCTGGTCTTTTCATAATGTGGCCAAAGCACAATAGCCTCAGTTTGGTTATTTTTGCTTCTAGCGGAGAATTCAAGATTGTTTTGATCTAGAACCCATTCCTTGATCTATCTGGCAGCCCACCATGTCTATAACTCTCCTCCGACCCCACATACCAAAGGAATCAGTTTCCTTCCTGTCTGTATTTTGCACTGTCTGACATCATACACAGAACGGGAGAAGACCATTGTCTGCATTATCTTGATTTTGGCCACCAGCAGCACATCCAAACCTTTAAGGACTGTCTCCATCTCCTTCATGACTGCCCTTCCCAGTCTCCATCTCCTTCTGATGTCCTGGTTGCAGCTCCCTTTGACATCATTGAACCTCTGAGCAAGAATATCAGGAAGATAAAGACTGAGAGGTATTCTGTTTGGGCTGCAGCAAAATTTGGAAAAACACCAAGAGCTATTTCTTGGGTTGGAAAGCAAAATTATCAACCCGCTTCCAGTTATCAGTCTTCAGGTTTGGGACGAAGGCTCCATGTTTTAGCTTCAGATCCCCACAGGAAAGTGTAATACCTTCAGATGCCAGGGCCAAGAGAATGGCTGTTGGATTGCGGCAGAACCAGAGAAGAGTCTTCAGTTAGGAAGGGGAAGCTTCAAGGTGGGGATGAGTTGATGCCAGAAAATGGCATCAACCATTAAACAGCTTGGGGAGACCAGCATGGGGAGAATTCATGGGCAAGACAAGGAGCAGCTTCAGGCTGGCCCAGTGTGGATACAAAGGGAAGGAGGGACACCCTGCCCTCTGCCCTTGACCAGTGAGTGGGGAGCTGGATCAAATGCTCTCATATCTCTAAGTACAGAGGATTGTGGAGATGAATCTTGGATCCTTCACATGGTTGATGCATCTGCATTTTGGTCTCCCACATGGTGGTGGCGAGGGCAGACACCAGCATGCCGTGAGTGGGGCAGCTGCCAGGACCCAGGACTTCTTGGGGAGGGGGAGTCTGCTGCTACAGACCCTTGCCCACAAACCTCCTCTCCCACCTCCCCGTGCCCCTGCTCCCACCTGCCCAGAGTCACTGAGGAAGGCCGTGTGGGTAGAGGGGGCACACAGTGGTGGCAATAGCCACAGTAGTCCCATGACAAGCACTGTGGCCACTGAGCATGGGGAGAAGGGGGGGTTCTTAGCAGGAGAAGGGCACACCAGCTAGTGGGGCTGTGCAGCTCTGGGGCTGGAAAAGAGGGCATTGTGGGGGTACTGAAATCTTGAACTAGTCCTGGCTGTAGCATGGAAAGAAAAGGTCTGCCCATGAATGTTGCTGGATGAAGCTGCCCCCACCTCTAGCTGAAAGAGCTGTGCCCTTTCTGCCATGCACTGGGTGAAACATGTCCTCCTACAGTAGCGGAGAGGCAGGTCCAGCGGCCTGAAGAGGTTAATCCAAGTCTGGCTTGACCCCACACAACACGTCTGCTGATGGAATGCAGTGAGGGGGAGCTCACCACCTCCTCGGGCAGTTCCGTTCCACTCTGAATTTTCCACATAGTTTAAACCCGTTTCTGCTGGTCCTGCCCTCTGCTGCCAAGAGGAACTGCTCCCTGCCCTCCTCTAAGTGACAGCTTTTCAAATACTTAAAAACAGAGTCATGTCCCTTCTCAAAGTCCTTTTCTCCAGGCTGAACATTCCCAAGTCCCTCAACCTATCTTCATAGGGCTTGGTCCCTTGGCCCCAGATCATCTTCGTCGCTCTCCTCTGTACCCTTTCAATTTTATCTACGTCCTTCTTGAAGTGAGGCCTCCAGAACTGCACACAGTACTCCAGGTGTGGTCTGACCAGTGCCGTATACAATGGGACTATGACATCTTGTGATTTTGATGTGATGCCCAGTTGATACAGCCCAAAATGGCATTCGCCTTTTTTACCGCTGCATCACACAGCCTGCTCATGTTTAGTTTACAATCCACAAGTATTCCGTGATCACGTTCACACACACTGCAACCCAGAAGTGTCTCTCCCCTCCAGTAGGCATGCCCTTCCCTGGTTGGCTCAGGATAGATCACATCAAGTTTAAAAACAATAAGTTACATATAAGTAATATACAGCATTTTAAAATCATTTAAAAAGCTACATCCTCTTCACAAATTAATATCTTATGAGTGTGTGTGTGTGTGGGGGGATGTTAGTCTGTGCTTGGAGGGTTTAGTCTGGGTGGAGACGAAGGAAGCTTTGTACACGGAAGGCTCCCTCCATTGTGAAAGCCAGCTCCAAGTGTCTGATCAGAGGCAGCTGGACAAAACAGGCTTCTTTCAAATAGGCGTGTGTCACTGCCGAGCAGATGCTCCATATCAGCCACCACCTGTAGTAAAATGAGGGGCTGTTGATGTGTGGTTTAATAACACCGGGGCTGGAGAAACAGGATTGTAGCCTTTGCCCTCGGAGAAATGAGTGTGCCTCTTCAAGGCACCATAAGAGGGCAGGCATGCTCAGAAAACTAACCTAACATGTGGGGACAGAACGTTCCCACCCCGTCAAATCCTCCTCCAGGAGCCAGCAGCTAGGAGCCAAGAGCCAGGAGCCATGCCCATACCCGTGAGACGGGAGCAAGCTCCAGACCAGCAGTATGCCTGTGGTTTGCATGCCTTGTCACTGAAAGAAGAGTTTTCTGTGCAGGAAACACCTGTGGCTGCTTGACTGTTGTTTGTAGGCACTGCTTAAGTCTGCAGCTGGGTCATCTTCCCAGAAGCTGGAAGGCAAAGATATTTATGTCCGCATCAGTTTCTTGATGTGCAATTGCTAAACCTCAGACTGGGAGGACAGGGGGAGAGTCTCTTTGCCGCCTCCTGCTCAAGGGGAAACAGGAGAGGCTGGAGAAGAAGAATTGTCTTCTGTCTTTGTGGGAAAAGACCAGGAAGGAAAATGTCCCACTTGCTTCGCCCCAATCCTTTCTCCCTCCTGCCACCAATGCTTGGTCTTGGATTCCCCGTGCCATGTGACGGCGTCCTTGGTGCTCCGAGCCCATACAGTCAACCCACCCCTGTCATTTGACCACGGTCTTGGTGAGCAAGGGCTCTGAAACGCCCCATTCTGTGCCATCCTGACAGATGGAGTCTGAAGAATTGCCCATCAACCCCTGTCTCCTTGGTCAGTCCTATCAAGACCCCAGCAACAGGCTAGAGAGTAGTTGCGCTCAGCAAGCCTAAGGGGTGCAAGAGGGAGCTCTTCTGGAGAATAAACTCCCCTCCTTCCTCTCCTCAACTCAACTGTGGCCTAGCCAGAGCATCCCAGCAGCACAAGTCTCTTGAGCATTCACTAATTGTTGTTATCTCTTTTATCTGATTAATATTTCTACTAGCAGAAAAGCCTGTTGTACGAAAAATACAATAGGTGACAGCCTCCTCCCCCCCCCCCCCCAGCAGCCCAGCCAAGGCCTGGCGAGACCATGACTGGGGCTGCTGAGGGTGGGGGGAGCCCCGATGAGGGTTGCCTCCCCCTTCCTCAGGCCCACAGGCCCAGGCTCTCCCCCATCCCTCCCAGGCTCCAGAGCCCCCTGCAGTAGGGCGGCCACTTGTGCAATGAGCTAGGCTAAAAGGCCTGAGCTAA
Organism: Paroedura picta; assembly: GCF_049243985.1. Taxonomy (NCBI): domain Eukaryota; kingdom Metazoa; phylum Chordata; class Lepidosauria; order Squamata; family Gekkonidae; genus Paroedura; species Paroedura picta. The sequence goes on from NC_135378.1 coordinate 13,624,859, forward strand.
GAGTGAGCAAACGATACTCGATGTATCTTGTCTTAGACATAGAACATTCGCCCAAGAGAAGCGTGTGCATTCATTTTTTCCCCTTAAATGCATTGATTCAAGCACACCCAAAGGAATGGACTGTGTGATTTCTTTTCCCTGATGAAGACCAAACTTTCTAGGAATGAATGACGTCATTTGTGATCAAGAGTATTTCATCCATTCAGTTATACCAGGCCCTTCCCTAAACCCTTTGGGCTCCCCTTCTAATAAAAATATCTAATAAACTTCTCACATTTTCCAGTTTGTGGCCCCCTTCCAAAGTGAGAATGGCTGCCCTAGACATCTAGTTGACTTTCCTCCTGGCCAGAGGCACAGTTTCGTTTTAGGTTTGTTCTGCACCCAAGTAAATACTATGTTAAAAAAAACCTCTGCCTCATTTTGAAGCTTGCGTTCCTAGTGCTGCCTGGAAAGCAACAAAATGTTACGCCATCCCTCATTATTATATTTATAGTGATAGAAGAGCAATTACATACATCCAGACAAGGTTCACTTTGTGGGGAAGAGGGGGAAGCAATCAAAGGCTCAGAATGGTGGGATTTAGGGGGACATAAAAAACAAACGGCACAAGCAGGCACCATTTTGCAAAAAAAGACATTTTTAAAAAGGGGAAGGGAGCAAAGCATGATGGGAGGTTGCCTCCATTGGACCCAGTGCAGAAAGCATGTCACAAATGATGAGCGGAAAGCCCAAATGCGGAACTGCTGGAATCAACTCACAGCTTCCAAAGGAAATCCAAAGTGGGGCTAAAACAAGGTATGTCTCTTAATGCAGTAACAGTCCTTGTCCACATATGACTCCTAGCACACACACACACGCACAAACACACACACCGTAGACTGTTCCCAAGAGGCAGAGTGTCCTTCATGATGCTGTCTCTTATTCTGCGTGTTATGGTTTTAGTGAGTAGTTCTAGCTGCCCTTTGGCTACTAGGTGTAAAAATATAGATTTTGCTTTGCTCTGGCTGTCCTTTGAAGATACAGGCCCTCTTACTGCGGGAATAGCAAGTGGCAGGGAAAAAGTGGCAGGGAAAATTATGCAAAACAGGGGGGCGACTATATGTATCCTAAGTCTAGTCAAGCCATTTGTTCTTAGCAATGGACTTTCTATTATAATGCTTCCAGATGTACCCTCTTGGATAGAATAAGCAACTTTGAGCTCTATTCTATGAAGTATGTCCCATTTGTCTTGTTTACTGTGAGAGAGTAGCGTGGTTCGTGACACTGAAGTCTGAGTGGTCAGGAAAACAGAAGGAATCCCACAAAGCCAATTCATGGAAGAGGGTCTTAATATGAGAGAGACTTGATGAAAGGCAAGAGGTCCATGATCCACATCTCTCTACATCTTTCATTTCAACAAAAGCAGTGGCACTGAGGACTTGATGCAAGTTGATTCCATGAGGTGGCAGCAGAGGGTGGTTATATCTTCTCCTTTCTGCTATTTGTTCTGATAAAAACGTGGAGGTATTCTGCATGGAGCCAAATAAAACAGTTTTAAAAACAACCAGTTTAGACCGCTTTATTATATTACAATCATTGTTCTGCATTGAATATAGTCTGTTGAAAAACTACGTTGTAATGCTCTCTGCATGGAACAATTCATAGCCCTGCCCCCCCTGTAGTTTTGCCAACTCCGCTTTGTTCTCTAATGCAGCCACTAATCTGCATAACTAAAGAGCTTCTCTGCATGGCTAATAGTTCGTCTCAGGCAGGCAGGAGAGAAATGAATCGGTGAAACGCATCTTTTAGAAACAACGCTTAAAAGACGCTTAAAGCACCAAAGAGGCAGTTCACCATGCAGAGCAAAATCAGTTTTGTGGAGTAAATTAACTCTTCTGTGCAGAGATCAGAAAAACAACGGTGTATTTAGTGAGTTTTCATCAACTAATCCATCATGCAGAAGAGGCTCTGGGATCTGAGCTCCTATGGGTCTTAATAGACTCCTATGGGTCTTATTAATAGAATAAAAGGCTGACTGTAACCCAACTTTATGAGGCAACAGGAGTGGGAAGGCTGATCTCCTCTGCCCCACAGCTCAGGTCCCAATTGTCTCGTTGCATATGGTTGTCTTGAAACAAAACTGAAGGCATAAAGAGACCTGACTGGGGAGTGCTCACATCTCACATTAGCTCTGCCATTGCTCCAAAATCCAAATCACAACAATTTTCTCGAAAAGCAAGCCACTGCAGAGGGCCCACTGGCTGTTTAGGAGAAAGCACACCAGCAATACTTCTTACAGTGTGGAACGAGTGGGCTTGTGCAAAAGTTGTACCCATGCTGAGAAGCACTTTTGCTGTGCTTAAATGCAGGCTGAGCTGACAGGCTGTGGTTGCACCTGGTACTCAGTCTCCGTCCATTGAATCAGTCCCACCTGGGCCCCATCTAGAAGAAGAAGAAGAAGAGTTGGTTCTTATATGCCGCTTTTCCCTGCCCGAAGGAGGCTCAAAGCAGCTTACAGTCGCCTTCCCATTCCTCTCCCCACAACAGACACCCTGTGGGGTGGGTGAGGCTGAGAGAGCCCTGATATCACTGCCCGGTCAGAACAGTTTTATCAGTGCCGTGGCGAGCCCAAGGCCACCCAGCTGGCTGCATGTGGGGGAGTGCAGAATCGAACCCGGCATGCCAGATTAGAAGTCCACACTCCTAACCACTACACCAAACTGGCTCTCTAGCTTCCTCCCTTGTTCTAAGCCGAGCACGTTGATGGCATGCTGTCAATGCCGTTCGTCTGCATTCCCTCCTATGCTCTGGAGATGAGTCTGGACTGTGAAGGGGTGTTGCTGCAGACTGAGGTGCTGCTGGCGCAGAGGGCATGATGACTGCCCGGCTGGGACCTGGTTGTGTGTCCCTATCGGGGCTTGCCTCTTTAACCAGCATCCTGCTGGATTGCCCCAGTTCTTCATCTTCCTCCTCCGAGGGATCTGGCAGAACAGGCTCTGGCATTGGTGCAGAGGCACCCTCTGGTGGTGGGACCATGACACCCAGGGACTTTCTTGGCTAAACATACAAAAAGCTCAAAACTTTCTTTCAGATCTCAAATGTGTCGCAGTGACACTGAAAAGCTTCCCAGGGCCTCTTCTGCATGATGGCTAAGCTGATGAAAACTCACTAAATACATCATTGTTTTTCTGATCTCTACACAGAAGAGTTAATTTACTCCGCAAAACTGATTTTGCTCTGCATGGTGAACTGCCTCTTTGCTGCTTTAAGCGTCTTTTAAGTGTTGTTTCTGAAAGATGCTTTTCACCGATTCATTTCTCTCCTGCCTGCCTGAGATGGTCTATTAGCCATGCATTGTTAGTTCACAAGAGCCTCTTGTGGCGCAGAGTGGTAAGGCAGCCGTCTGAAAGCTCTGACCATGAGGCTGGGAGTTCGATCCCAGCAGCTGGCTCAAGGCTGACTCAGCCTTCCATCCTTCCGAGGTCGGTAAAATGAGTCCCCAGCTTGCTTGCTGGGGGATAAACAGTAATGACTGGGGAAGGCCCTGGCAAACCACCCCATATTGAGTCTGCCAGGAAAATGCTAGAGGGCGTCACTCCAAGGTTCAGACATGACTCGGTGCTTGCACAGGGGATACCTTTACCTTTTATTAGTTCACAGTCAGAGTAGTTCAGCAGTGGAATAGGCTGCCTAAGGGGGTGGTGAGCTCCCCCTCACTGGCAGTCTTCAAGCAAAGGTTGGAGACACACTTTTCTTGGATGCTTTAGGATGCTTAGGGCTGATCCTGCGTTGAGCAGGGGGTTGGACTAGATGGCCTGTATGGCCCCTTCCAACTCTATGATTCTATGATTCAGAGAAGCTCTGAAGATTAGTGCCTGCATTAGAGAACAAAGCAGAGTTGGCAAAACTCCAGGGGGCAGGGCTATGAATTGTTTCATGCAGAGAGCATTGCAATGTAGTTTTTCAACAGACTATATTCAATGCAGAACAACGATTGTAATATAATAAAGCGGTCTGAACAGGTTGTTTTTTAAACTTGGCTCCATGCAATTTGGCTCCATGCAGAATACCCCCAGGAGAAGTTTTGGTATGAAAGAGAAAAAGAAGTTCTAAGGCAGGGGTAGTCAACCTGTGGTCCTCCAGATGTCCATGGTTTACAATTCCCATTGTAGTTCATAAATTGTAGTTCATGAACATCTGGAGGACCACAGGTAGATTACCCCTGTTCTAAGAGACAAAACAGAAAGCATGCCCATATGCTTTTTTTGTGTGTGTGTGAAATTCACAAATGGTCTAATCAGACTTAGCCTTGGGGACCTGACAGCTCTCTTCTGCTATGTTAACTCAATGCCTAACATGGAGAGGGAGGGGAGCATGCTTTTCAGGAGTCAAATGTGGTGGGACTGCTGGAGCAACACTCCCCCCACCACCACCCCAGGGCTTCTGTTTGTATTTTATTTGTTCGATGTTGTAGCCATAAGCCTCAACATCATTAGAACATCAAAAGAAAATGAAACTAAAATAAATAGAGTGGGCACAACTATAACCACCAAGAAAAAAGTACAAAGTTATAAATTTGTTGTTGTTGTTAGGTGCGAAGTCGTGTCCGACCCATCGCGACCCCATGGACAATGATCCTCCAGGCCTTCCTTTCCTCCAGACCTTCCTGTCCTTTGATCTCTAGTTCCTCTGCCTCTTCGAAATCCTGCCTGTACTTCTGGAAGTTCTCGGTCCATATATTGCTAAAATTGTAAAATGTTGAGCATAACTTTGCTAGCATGAGAAATGCGTGCAATGGTGTGGTAGTTTGAAAATTCTTTGGCATTGCCCTTCTTTGGGATTGGAATGTAAACTGGCCTTTTCCAATCCTGTGGCCATTGCTGAGTTTTCCAAATTTGCTGGCATATTGAGTGTAGCATTTTTACTGCATCGTCTTTTAAGATTTTGAATACTTCAACTGGAATGCTGTCACCACCACTAGCTTTACTGTTGCTCAGACATCCTAAGGCCCATTTGACTTCACGTTCCAGGATGTCTGGCTCCAGGTCAGTAACTACCCCATTGTGGTTATCAGGGATGTTAAGCTCGCTCTTGTATAGTTCTTCTGTATAATTTTGCCACCTTTTTTAAATCTCTTCTGCTTCTGTGAGGCCCCTGCCATTTTGGTCCCTTATCATACCTATCTTTGCATGAAACGTTCTCTTCATATCTCCCATTTTCTTGAAAAGATCTCTAGTCCTTCCCATTCTATTGTTTTCTTCTATTTCTTTGCACTGTTCATTTAAGAAGGCAAACAGAAGAAAACAATAGAATATGGAGGATCCAAGATATTTTCAAGAAAATTGGAGATATGAAGATAATGTGATAAATACATACCCTAAATATATAAACCACAGAAACATCCTAACCATTAAAAATTTTCTAATATAAAATAAAATCTTCATTTTGTATTCCCTCAGAATTTACTTCAACAGATTTTTTCCTCAATTTAACTGATGAGTGTATGAAAGTAGAAACAGGGAGGGTGATAGACAGATTACGACCAAACAGAAGATGGTCAATACACACCTCATGTGAGTCAGGGAGACTTGCGCAGCTTGGGGTTCCCAGGAGAGCTGAGGGCCCTGACAGAGCCAGCAAAGTTCCACAGGGCCTTCAAGACAGAGCTCTTCCACCAGGCATTTGGTTGAGGCCGGGCAGAAGGAAGATCTTGCCCCTTTTCCATGTGCCCAACTGGAACAGCATGGGTGGGGTTGGAACGGTGAGGATTGATATGAGGCAAGAATTTGGGGGATTTTAAGGCCCATTCTGCGCAGGTTTATTGTAGCAGGAGTGTGGCAAATTGTAATCACTACTAAAATGCAGTTATGAACAACGTCATACACAATCTGCCACATTCCTGAAACCGATCAGCAAAAAGCGCTTCATTGTAGCGCTTCCATGGAAATCCCAAAAAGTGGATTCACTCTCTGGAAAGCGCTACACTCTTGCAACCAATCTGCAACACTAGCGAAAAAGTTATGTGCGTTATCATTGTTGCGGTTTGATCAAAGTCCCTCCCCCTGGCTCTCTCCTCTGAACTTCTGGCGAAGCGATCACCATCTTTTTTTCTCGGAGCGAGCAGAGAACAACGAACCGGCGAGCCTTCATTCACCCAGCGAGGCTTCTCTGACTGCAGTCCCTCCACAGAGCTGCTTTAAAGCTCGCCTCTAGTCACCAAGCACAACCCAGCCCCGTTTGCAAGTTCCCTTTATTTTCGGCCAAAAATCGCGCCTGTGCACGGGGGGGGGAGGCTTTTCACTCGGGGGAGCATGGCAACGATGAATCGCCAGCTCATACACCACCTGCCAGCTAGATGGGTCTCTCCGTTGCAACGAATCAACACAGATTCGTTGCAACGTGTGTGTTTTTTTTAAAACCTGTCTTAAAGGGAAAGGGGATTTTCGGGAGCATGATAATGGCTGTCCATTGGCTGTTCTTTGAGTGACGGCCAGGGGCGGGACAAAGCACAGGAAAAATCTCTTCCTGGCTAGCGATTTTTGGCAAGACCGGAAACCTGTGGGAAACGGTTGCAACGCTACTGAATTCAACTCCAAAGGCAGGTATGCATAACGCCAAAGTCCATTATTTTAAATTTTGGAATTGCGTACTGTAAACCAGTGGTCCCCAACCTGCAGTCCGCGGCCCGGTGCCGGGCCACGAAGGCCAGGGCGCCGGGCCGCGGTTCCCTCTTCCCGCCCCCCCCCGCAGTAAAAAACTTCCCAGGCCACAAGCTTGCGGCCCGGGAAGCTTCTTACTGCGGGAGGGCAGGGAGAGGGAATCAGGGCCTGCCGCGCATCGCGCATGTGCGGCACAGCCGCGCATGCACACATCCATGCTGTGTGGCCGAAATTGTGCGTGCGCGGCACTTTCGCGCACACGCACACGCGTGAAAGTGCCGCGCATGCGCGATTTCAACTGTGCAGCGCGCGGGTGCGCATTCGCGGGCGCAATGCGCGGGTGCGGCTACGCTTGCGCGCTGCGCGGGCGTGGCCATTGCCCTGCCCGTCCCCAGCCAAAAAAAGGTTGGGGACCACTGCTGTAAACAATTGGCCACATTGATTCTTGTGCGGAATGGGCCTAAGATTTGTACTATATTTTATTGTACTTTTAAATAGCTGTTGTAAGCTACCATGAGTTAGTAGGCCCGAGAGAAGTGGCCTAGAAATAGAATAATGAATGAATGAATGAATGAATGAATGAATGAATGGAATTGTAGAGAAAAGCAGTGAAAAGCAGCATTCAAGAACCAACTCTTCTTCTTCAGTAATATCAGGGCTCTCTCAGCCTCACCTCCCTCACAGGGTGCCTGTGTGGGGAGAGGAAAGGGAAGGTGACTGTAAGCTGCTTTGGGACTCCTTCAGGTAGAAAAAAGAGGCATAGAAGAACCAACTCTTGTCCAGTAATCTCAGGGCTCTTTCAGCCTCACTTCCCTCACAGGGTGTCTGTTGTGGGGAGAGGAAAGGGAAGGCGACTGTAAGCCACTTTGAGACTCCTTTGGGTAGAGAAAAGCAGAATATAAGAACCAACTTATCTTCTTCAGTAATCTCAGGGCTCTCTCAGCCTCCCCTCCCTCACAGGGTGTCTGTTGTGAGGAGGGGAAGGGAAGGTGATTGTAAGCCGCTTTGAGACTCCTTTGAGTAATGAAAAGGGCAGTGTAAATAATCAACTCTTCTTCTCCAAGGCCAAAATCGGAGGTTTGAAGGAATTTTGTTAAATCTGCCCTGCAGATCAGCTGAGGGCATTGTTTGGAATCGAGCTAAAGGTAAAAACTTTCCTCAGGGAAAGGTCTGTCAAAGAACAGGGTTTGTTGGATTTAAAATGGAGGTACCAATGAGAGGATTTAGAATTCTGAATTAAGCAAATACCTGGAGCTGCCTCCTTGTCAATGATCTGTTTATGGACTCGACTGAAGTCCCATGACTTTAATAACCTCAAGAGGGCATAAAGTATATAATTGTACGATAGAAGTCAGAATATTATTCCACGGATTCTCTTTCATGTAAAATCGAGAACCACATTTAAACAAGTGTGTTTCAGGGATATTCACTAATTTGATACAAGGCTTAAGCAATTTCAGATGTACTCTCGTAGAAATTGAGGGCAAGCCTGAGGCGCTTCACCACCATGGTGGCCACATTCTCAGCTACTGTGGCAGGTGAGCTCTTTAACATACCAGGAAGGAGTCCTGTAACCCCATTGCCTTGGACCAGGGGTAGTCAAACTGCGGCCCTCCAGATGTCCATGGACTACAATTCCCATGAGCCCCTGCCAGCATTCGCTGGCAGGGGCTCATAGGAATTGTAGTCCATGGACATCTGGAGGGCCGCAGTTTGACTACCCCTGCCTTGGACAGCCGGAACACCTGAGACGAGGAGTTTGTTAACTGGACAGGCCACTTCCGGCCCCTGGAGCTTATATTTGGCACACACACACACCCTTGCTGAACTCTTCTCCCCCTCACATGCACAAGACACAGGCAAACATCACCAGCTCCTGGACTGCTCTGGAGGCAAATGCGTTGTTTAGTATCGCATGAGGAAACTGGCAGCTCTTGACATCAAATAGTGAGCCGCATTTTACACTGGGAAGCCCCATCCCTGCCAGCCAGCAAACAAGCTCTCTGCCGTACGTGGAAGACACTTGATTCACAGGCCTGTTCCTTGCCTTCAGAATGACGCCTGCGCCTGAGGTTCTGAAAGAGGAGGAGGGCCCAGCTGCTGGCCATATGAAGCTCCGCAAGACAACGGCAGTCAAGGGGCTTGTGAGGCTTTGGGACGTCAAGCTGCACATGGCCAGGGGTTGTTGGGATGCCTTTTATGAGCATTTTAGACAGGCAAACCGTGCATCATGGAGAAGAGTGTGTGCTGCAAAGGAGCCGCAGTTTCCCTCCTGGGGCAGACCAGATTTTAATGTCTTTTTTTTCCATTCAGATTTCAAAGTTCATATGCATCATCCTAGAAATTAGAGGAGGGCGGTGGAGATCTCCAGGGGTTACAACTACAAAGGCCTGTTCCCCTGCTGAGGCCTGCCCCCCAAACTCTTCCTCCTTAGGTTACAGAGTCTAGAGTGAACTTCCTAGAGGTTTGGGGTGGAGCCTGGGGAAGGCAGGGCCTGAGACAAGGAGGGGGCCTCAGCAGAGATATGATACTCTAGTGCCCCCCTCCGAAGCACCCATTTTCTCCAGGGGACCAGATCTCTGTAGTCTGGAAGTCAGCTGTCCTCCCAGGCGACCTCCAGACCATACCTGGAGGGTGGCAGCCCTAGAATACTCCTTCAGTATCCTTGATGAACAGGCAGGGTGGCCTGCTCACTCTTTTATGATGCAGATGCCTGAGGCTGGTAGTCTTCATTTCAAAGCCCATCATAAATTCAGCTTTGGCCAGAAACAGTCAGTTTGGTGTAGTGGTTAGGAGTGCGGAGGAGGAAAGGGAAGGCAACTGTAAGCCGCTCTGAGACTTCTTTGGGTAGAGAAAAGCGGCATATAAGAACCAACTCTTCTTCTTCTTCTTCTTCTTCTTCTTCTTCTTCTTCTTCTTCTTCTTCTTCTTGTTCTGTTTTTCTTTTTCTTCTCAGCAGATGAGAGGGCTCGGCCCACCTTGTTCCCTGGGCGTAGGGTCACCTTGCTGCCAGCCCTCAGTGCTTTTCCAGCCAGCCCCGCAGTGGCCTGTCCCTTCAGTCTGCAGGCAGAGCCGGGGAGGTTTTCATTGGCCTCCGGCATGCAGGGAGCGGGACCTTTCCTCCAAGGGAGAGCTTCAGAGCAAGGTTGACAGTTGCTTCAGATTAGAGTCCTGGCTGCCGTTCAAGGCAAGGAGTGGGAGTTTATTTAGAGGAGAAAGACAGTTGCAAAGCTTGGGAATTGTGCTCCAGAGCAGTCCAGAGAAAGCCCTCATTTGCAAAGAAGACACGTTTGCCTTTGCCTTGGGAAAACCGTCCCCCATTGGAATACCGACATTGGCTTGGATGTGAGGACGGGTACAGCTGCCCCAAGGGAACGTCTGCTATTATTGGGGAAACTGAGCAGTGCGACTCCAGAGCAAGGTAAGAGGCAACTGATTTCGCTGTGGAGCCCTTTGGCAAGCAGTTTATCGAGGTCGCCGCGATGGGCTTGGATGGAAATGTAGCTATTTTTAACAAAGGAACAGCAGGACCAGAAATCCATTTTTGGCCGGTCCCAGCAGAAGTTGTAGCTCAATCCTGTCTCGCCATGCAAAGTTGTATCCCCAAAGTGCAGAGAACTTAACCTTGAGTGGAGTGAAAACAAGACTTATGATACCAGCAGGTCAGCTGTAGAAGCAGAAAAGCTCTTTATAAAGGCTGGTGGCAATTCCAGGGGGAATCTGAGCCCAAAAGACGGTTGCCATCGACTGACAGGAAGAGTTTATTGCAAAATCTTTTGTTCCTTATGAAAATGGGCCTGGTCTGGTAAATCATGGAGTGATTACTGATTAGTTAATAGCCTGGAAATCGACAAAATTGAGAACATAAAAAGATCTGCCTGTTCATTGCTGGAAAATTCAAAAGAAATGAATGGCACTGACTGTTTGTGTGTAAAGTAGAGCTATGCTTTTGTAGTATGGTAGCAATTAAAAGTTTTAAAATGACAGTTAAGCATATTTCATTTTTAGCAAAGAAGATTAATAGTGCAATCCTAAATCCTCCTAAATCCATAGTAATCAAGGACCTTAGAAGGGGGTTGCTCTTCTTAGGTTTGCCACTAGAACCAAATCTAAATCTTTTATTTGTATGCTGAACTGTTGCTACTCACTGCTTTAACCCACTTTTAGCTCTCCTTATCACTCAGTTCCTTATGCATCTTGACTCTGACAAGCCCTCCTTGTCAACTCACTTCCTCCTTAGCTATACGCAAGACTTGAGGAAAATTTCAGGGTATCCAATGCGGTGTGCATGCCCACAAATACTTAGAACCCAGAAGTCGACTTTGTTGGTCTTAAAGATGCCAGTGAGTTCCAACATTTTGTTCTATTGCTTCAGACCAACACTACAACCCACCTGCCTCAAAAGGTTTTTTGCACTGTTAACCATAGACTTGATACTTCCCCTGACATCAAGAGGGCTCAGGAGTACTTCGTTTGGGGCTGGGTTGGATCCATTTAAAAAAAAACGGCATACATATTTTTGTTGGCTTCTCCACTTCCCTCTTATCCAGTGTGTTTGTCTTGGTTTCCCCATGAAAGAGGCAGACCTCATTCCAAACATTCACTTTCACCCTGTTGCTATGACTTCCCACCCACTTGTTTTGCTAACTGCTCCGTAAATACGAAATAAACGGGAGGTCCTCAGGGTCGCAGGCCACCGAAGCAATCCCTGAACTGTTCTTTCCCATGCATAAGGGGCTCTGCCTGGAGCCAGCCACCGGGGCTCTCTGGGCAAACTACAGCAGCCTACTTCCCAGCGCTGGGTGTGCCACGTGGAAGGCCGTGTGCTTTTGGAGGAGCCAGAACAAAACAGAAAGGCTCCTGAACAAAAGGAAGCCATCCAGCCTGCGGACACAGACTCTTGCAAGGTGAGGGCGGCCAGCACCGGCTTGGGAAAGCCATGGAGATTTGGTGATGGAGCTTGGGGAGGGCAGTGGGAGGAGTCTCAGTGCAGTATCATGCAAGACAGCCTGCCCTCAAACACAGCCATTTTCTCCAGGGGAACTGATCTCTGTCATCTGGACAGCAGTTGTAATTAGGGTTGTGTGCGGCTGCGTCCGAATGGGCTGCTCCAGGCCGCCACAGCCAGCACCTCACCGCGGGGGGGCGAGGGAAGGTGCGCGGCTGTGCACCCTCCCTCTCCCCCCGCGGTGAGGTGCTGGCTGCGGCGGCCCAGAGCAGCCCATTTGGATACAGCCGTGCACAACCCTAGTTGTAATTGCAGAGGCTCTTCAGACCCCAGCTGGGGATTGGCAACCTTGAACAAATGAAGTGTTCCTGCCTTCATGAGGGCCAGCCTGGGGCCAGGTTTAAGAGCACCAGCCTCTGTTCTGGAGAACCAGATTTGACTTCCCCATTCCTCCACATGCAGCCAGATGTGTGACCTTGGGCTAGTCACAATTCTCTTTTTTAAATGATTTTTTTTTTAATTTTAAAGACGGCATTGAAGATAGAAAAGGATAGAGATAAAGGAAACATAAAGGAAACAAAATTGCAGTCTCCATCTAATCATAAATATAAGTAATAAATAAATAAAATCATCGAACTAATACAAAACAAAGAAACTGCTTACTCATATAATCCATACAGAAGCGTCTGTGACCTTGAAATTCTTTCCAAGGTCTTATGTTTACCATGCTTGCAAGTTTAGCCATCTTACAATGTTCACTAATTTTATCCAACCAGCCTGTCCTCTTTGGTTAGTCTTGTTGTTTCCAGCACGGAACAATTTATAATATTGCCACCACTGTAGTATGAAAAAAGAATTCTTTGGCATTCACTGGTAGTTTTTCGGGAAAAATACTTAGTAGCATATACTCAGAATACATAGCCAATTTAATATTTAACATCTTTTCTAACATAGCATGAATACTGATCACCAAAGTGTTTACTTTCTCACATTGCCACTACATATGGTAAAAATAACCAATCATTTCATGACATAAACTCCATACTAGCATTTTGGCCATTCTAGGTGCTTTGCTAGCCAGCAAAGCTCAGGCACCCAGACCACTCAGCTTTTAAACTCCCCCTCTCCATGAATTACCATGTTGAAGCTATGTCTGTATATAAAGAAAGTAAAGTCACTGCGTGAATGTGTTCAGGAGATGTCCGGTCTGCTTTTGCAAAAAAAGTTGGGGAAAGGACAGTAAAATCTGGGGGTTTTTTGCAAAATGATATAAAGTGTTTTGCATATTGAACATTTCTAGAGGCTCCACCCATCAAAGCAAGTGGCTTCCAAAGTTACTGGTGAGGTTGCTGCTGCAAGCAAAAGCATTCTTCCTCCCACAACAAGAGCTGGTTGCTCTGACTTCCGGCCTTGCTTGCTTCTGCCTCCCCTCCCTTCCTCACTCCAGCTAGGAGTCTTCTAATACATCTGTGATTGCAGGAGCCCATGAGTGGCCCCTTGAGTACTCTCTTAGCAGGGAACCTTCTCACATCTTCCTCCAGCCAAGTTCCCCTCCCCCTGGCTGCCATTTTACTTCTCATGATTGAGGCTTGGCTGGCAAGCAGTGATGTGTATGTGCACCCCGCATATAATTTGAGGCCAACTTAATGGCATATCCTCTGTTCCAGGTGGAAGGCTGCCCTCAGTCACTCCTTCTGTCTACTTGCCCTTTTTTGGAGAGCCCCCAATTTTAACATGTTAAAATTAAAACGTATTATCATGTGTATATTTAAACTTCAACGGACTGTGTTTATTAAGAAATAAATCTCATAGTATTCAGTCTTTGCAACTCTACTATCTGGTAGGCTAGATTCACAATCAATTTTTAAAAAATTGTTCCTAGCCTGCGTATATAGTTCAGTGCTTCTGAGAACTGTATTGTATAGGGAGGGCAGCGGTCTCTTCTCTCAGTTGCCATGGTCAAATTGAAAATCCCCAGCTAATAGCAGCTAGAGTGGAGTGGATTTAATGGGAAAGGGAGGAGTTAGGCCCCTAAAATTATACTAGTCATATTTTTATTTATTCAGGGATAATATTGAAACTCTACAACTGCTGCTCTGCTAAAAACCCTGAACGATGTCTGTAAAAGGAAGTTCTGTGTCAAAGAAACAAAAAATTGCAGATGAGCACAGTGTCCTTAATGACGAACGGACTACTGAATACTTCTTTGTTATAAATAAGGATAGTGCTGTTTGCCTGATATGTCTTGAAACTGTCTCATTATTAAAGGAGTACTTTGAATCCTGTAACAAGAGTTACTCAATATATCAAAAAGAGGTGTGAGTGAACAAAATAAACTATCTTAAAAATCAATGTTTTTGCAGCAAAATAGTTTAGAAACCATGTTGAAAAGAACCTGTCTACTGTGAGGGCCAGCTATTTTGTTACTAAATGTACTGCTGAGAGTGGTAGATAATTCTCTGATGGTGAATTTGTTAAAACTGCATGGTTAAAGTAATGGAGGAAATGTGCCCTGAGAAAATATCTTGTGCTAGTTGTGTCAGTTTATCTGCATCTACAACCACCAGGCGTGTTGAATAACTAGAAGAGCTGTATATGTCATTGGCTGTCAAGGCAAAAAGGTTTATCTTTTTTTTCTTTGGCATTAGATGAGAGCAATGATATTATAGATACTGCTAAGCTACTAATTTTTATCAGGAGATAGATTCCAACTTCAGAATTACAGAAGTGTTGTGTGATCTGCAGAGTTTGAAAGGCACCACAACTTCAGAAAACATTCTTGAAGGTGTGTAAATTAGTGGAAAATCTTGGTCTGAGTTAGGGTAAATTGAAAAGCATTACAACTGATGGTGCAAGAAATATGGTGGGAAGTAAAAGTGGTGAACTTGCAAAAATGAATGAAGAGATACCCCCCCCCCCATTCTGAGCTTCCCCAATCGAGTGTAAAACACTTTCTGTTTCAATTCAGGGGAGGGGGAGAGGAAGACCCGAGTTCAAATCAATCTGAATTCAGCAGGATCCACAATGGAAAAAACAAAGTAAGTGCAGAATCAGCCCTGGATAGGCCAGGCTAGCCCAATCTTTTCGTATCTAGGAAGATGAGTTGGGTCAGGCCTTGCTAATATTCGAGGCCACGAAGGAATACCAGGGTCATGACATGGAGGCAGGCAGTGGCCTCTGAATGTTGCTTGCCTTGAAAACCCCATCAGTGTTTCCCATAAGTCAGCTGCGATTTGATGCTAAAAAGAGGGTTGTCTTGAGATGAATTGTAATAGTGGGAGATCTCCTGCTACCACCTGGAGGATGGCAACCATAGCCTCACAGGATGTGCAGCCCTCTTTTGGGTGTGATACCTGCCTTGGCTTTCTGTCCCAGCCATTGGTCTTCGCTTGACTGTGACTATTGTCATGTTTAGGGAAGAAAAGGCATGCCTGACAGGGGCATCTGCAGGATTCCTGGCTGAAGAACCTTCCGTTTAGTGGCTTTGTGATTTGCCTAGTTCCAGTCATTTCAGAGGGACACTCCTGGAAAGGCTTTTCCTCTTCCAAGGCATCAACTCTAATATGTGAAGAAGGGGCCAGTTTTTACTTGGCTGCGGCTGCACGCGTGGGAAAGCTGCGTTGTGGTTTTCCACATCAGAATCAGTCAGAAAAGAACATTTGCATTTCGTCATTGATGGCTCACTTTTGTGAGGAACACTCTCTTGTCTCAGATCCAGAAAAATGTTCTGCCTCACAGCCTGGCACCTGCATGAGTGGCCACGCTCCATATTAAAAGTCTGAAGGGCCTGCCTGCTGTCTCACTCATAGCCCTGGATAACCACCGGCTGATAACTCGAGTTGCTAATCTCCAGGTGGAACCTGGAAGTCTTCTAGGATTGCAACCAATCTCCAGACAATAAAGATAAGAGAACAGGGCTGCTTTGGAGGGTGGACTGTATGGCACGACACCCTGGTGAAGTCCCTCCCCTCCCCTCCCCAAGACCCGCCCACCCCAGGCCCCGCCCCAAAATCTCCAGGTATTTCCCAACCCAGAACTGGCAGCCATATTTGATGACTCGTTTGTGGGATCTAATAGCAGGAACTGGCCTCCTGGTAGGTGGAACTATCTCTGCTGCCTTGGAAATGGGGGAATATCGGAATCTGAGGACACAATGACCTACAGCCAATGGGATGGAACAGAAACAGCATGTTGGCCATTTAAACTGGGGAAACAGGAAGAGCATCAAACTGAGGGGCAGCTCCTCAGTGGTAGAGCATCTGCTTGGCATGCAGAAGGCTGCATATCCAGTTCCTGGCATCTTTTCTTAAAAGGGGTGAAAGACCCAAGACCTTGGAGAGCTGCTGGTGGTCAGACTACACCAGCCATTTTCTACCTTTCGACTGTGGAGGTACTGCTGAGAATGGCTGCTTTGGAGGGTGGACTCCATGAAATTACACCCCACTGAAGTCCCTCCCCATCCCAAACCATGCCCCCCCCTAGAATCATAGGATCACAGAGTTGGAAGGGACCTCCAGGGTCATCTAGTCCATCCCCCTGCACAATGCAGGAAATTCAGAACCACCTGCCCACCCACAGTGACCCCAATTTCATGCCCAAGTGATCCCTCCACCAAACATCTCCAGAATACAATCTGGCCTGGAGGGAATTCGCCTCCCATCCCACAGTGGCGATCAGCAACTCCCTGGGGATGCCACCGCGAAACTGGGACATGGCTGGGCTTGGCAACCTGTAGCCCATCACTTGCAGCCTGTGGCTTTGAGAAAACCTATCACTGGCCCTGGATATAAACGGAACTCTTCTGCTTTCTGTCATTGGTTTGCTTCCTGCTTTGGAAGTGGTTTTGTGGAGAGAAATCCACTACAAGTACGAATAAAGTCATGAAGGGTGACTCTATCTTTTATCGTCAAGAGATCTCTCCCCCTCCTCCCCCCCTCCATTTTCCTAGGAGTGTTAAGTGAACTTTTTAAACCACTGCTTGATTACAATTTGGCAGAGTCCTCCAGCCAGACACAATCGCTTCGGGGGCTGGCTCTGGACCACAGCCTGCTATCTGGCCACCCCTGCATCCGTTGTCATGGCCGTTCCCTCGGACCTCAGCAGTTCTGCCAGCTGTCGCCATGGCAGCAGGGCCTTGTTCCTCAGAAAATCTGCTGACTGCAGTAAAGAGATCTCAGCGGGTCTCTGGATTTGGTCTATTGACATTGGAGTTAAGAATGGTTTGTCCCGTCTGGACGGAGACAGCTGCGTTTTCAAATGGTCTCTGTCTCTATCTCTCTCTCTGTCTCTCTGTCTCTCTGTCTCTCTCTTACACACACACACATGGCAGTGGGTAGATTCACACCTCCTGTATGAAGTGGAGCGGCCTACAGAGCAAGTGGCGTATCCTGCTTCACTGTGATTGTCCGTGGCATGTGCTGGTGGCCAGACTGAGTAGACGCAGGGGTAGTCAAACTGGGGCCCTCCAAATGTCCATGGACTACAATTCCCAGGGAACTCCTGGGAATTGTAGTCCATGGACATCTGGAGGGTCCCAGTTTGACTACCCCTGGAGTAGAGGCCCTCTTGGACACATGGAGGGAACGTGGCATGTGTCTCCCAGACAAGCAGGTATCCTGTCAAGTGTGCAGGGGGCATCTGGAGATTATGGCTAGAACTCAAACAGGGCTGTCTTTTGAGAACACCAGTTCTGTTGGTTCTTCCAGGTTCAACTCTGTGGGTTGCTGTGTTTTTTCTTTGGAACAGACTTTGGTTTTTTTTTAATTAGATGATCCCATAGGAGAAAAAAAAACACAACTTGTTTGGACAAAAGCTGCCAAACTATCCCTAAAAGGGAAGGGTCTGCCTGTACAACACAGACAATCTGAAACAGTTTGTGGCAGTTCTGGCCTCTGTCAGAATTTGTCTTGCTGTGCACTGAGCATATCTAGCAGTGGCCCCAGGCCTGAGCATTAATAACCACAAGGTGGTTTGTTCAGTTCTTCAGGGTGGGCCAAATGTTCAGACTTCTGGGGGGGGGGAAGATCTGGAGTAAGAAAAAACATAGCCAAGTCATCTAAGCATGTGCAGAGCCTTATCCTTGAGTGGGTGCATAGATCCAGACCGACTGTTGATTTAGTGAATGAGAAATCATGTTTTCTCTCTGGTGGGTGGAGGTATGAAACTGCAGTCTTTAAGCAGTGGCTGGACAGACGCTTATCCTGCATGCTTGAGGCTGATCCTGCCTTGAGCAGAGGGTTGGGCTGGGAGCCTGGATGACCCCTTCCCACTCTAGGATTCTTTGAGTCTAATCCAAGCATAGGGTGGCCTTGGGCTGCCAACTTTCAAGTAGCTCCTGGACAGCTTTCAGAATCACAACTCACCTCTGGGTCGAATCTGCAGTTTGCTTTTTACCCACTGCCGGTTTGAATAAATCCCCCCTTTCTACACTGAGTTTTGGGTGCTTTAAATTTTCCCTCTGCAATATTCGTGATTGATCCACAGTGAGCCTACCTTTCCTCCACCATATCCAGGAGCGGATATAAGTCATTATATTTGAAGACCCAGCATTTAAAACCCCCAGTATAGTGTAGAAGTTCTGTGTTTTACGGATTAACTTCCTGCCAGCTGCCTGCAACACTGACATAGCAGAGCAGTCTTCCCTGATTAGCCAGGGTGTCAGTTCAAAGACTTCCTGGTTCCCAGTTGCAAGATTTCCCTCCCAAGACTTATTTTTGCCCTGTTTTAAAGTGACTGCGCTCCAGAAGCCCACACTTCTCTCAGCAGAGATTTGCCTGTTGGATTTATTTTCTCCTCCTTGTTCTCTATGAGCTGCTGTCTCCAATCCCCACCCCCACCCCTGTTTAGGGAAAGAAAGAGCTCCTGCTGCACTTGACTCCCCTCCCTGCTCTGAGCTTCCCCAATCAAGACTTTCTGTTTCAATTTTTTTTTGGGGGGAGGGGAATAGGATTCAGCAGGATCGACAACGGAAAATACAAAGTAAGTGCAGAATCACTGCTATTCCCCTAGGCATAATATGGCTGCTGTGGAGGGTGGACTCTATGGCATGACAGCCTGCTGAACCCCTTCCCTTCCTCAGATTCCACCCCTCATTACCAGGTCCAGTTTAAGGATTCATGAAGCCCGTAGCACTAGAGCCAGTCTAAGGATTCATGGGGCCCTAGCAGAGCACAGCTGGCCCTGTTACTTGGGCCCCTCTCCCAGGGAGAGTTGGAACTTTGGGAGCAAGTGACAGCTTCACTTTGCTGAAGACATTTCTCGAACATCAGTGAGATGCACAAATGCGATGCTCCAATTAGGTTTGGGTGCTTCGGCATCCGAAGCAACCATTTGCACCTGAAGAAGCCAGTGCCACAACACGCGGGGGAGGGAGTGTGCCTCCCCTCCCCCCTGTGCCACGGTGCTGGCTACTTCAGGCGCATACGGCCACTTTGGACGCCGAAGCACCCAACCCTAGCTCCAGTATCTAAGGGGACCTTGCAGTCTGCATGCACCCTCAATGAGTGATGTGCATGCTCAGTTACTAACAGAACGCGCATATTACCCTTTTTTCATTTTTGCACAAGCCGCCTAGGAATGAAGAGCCCCCTGTGAATCACAGTGCAAAGGCCTTCTAAGCACACAGCACTGCTGGGGCCCTGGAACCACGAGGCCCATCGGATGTCCTGCATGTATCACTAAAATAAACCACTTCTGCCCATTCCCCAGGAATTTCCCAAACCAGAAGGGTCTATCCTGTGGAAACTCTCCTTAAGAGTATCTCATGGTGAAATAGGGGTATGCATTTGCTAACAGAAAGGACCTGTGTCAACTATTGTTCCTCATATTCATTCCCCAAAAGCCGAAAGCCATGCAGGGGCCGTGGCAGGGGCTGTATGGACTATTCTGAGCAACCAACATCTATTTTTTTAAATATCAACTCTCTGCCCATTTTATTTAGGGAACTATGCCTCTGTATGGCATTCTACCCAGTGGTCAGATTTCAGTCACGTGGGGTAAGGATGACATCTGGATTCGATCAGGCCTGCTTGGGGGCATTTTGCTGCTCCAAGACCGTTTATGCACTGGAGGTTTCATGCCAGGCTGTAGCCTGGAGTTTTAGTCGTGGCAGGTTGCCCCACCTCTTCCTGCACCCACACGGGGGAGCATTTGGCTCGGTGCTCCTAATCTGCCCCCAATTTTTGCACCTGCATAGGAGCTGGGGCAGTGAAGTTCCCAGTGTGTAAATGGTCAAAGTGAGTGCGTCCACCCTCTCCTGGGCCTTGCACCCACTTCACTCTGGCTGTACCTGGAAGTGACCCTGCCCTGCTCTAGGATTGCCAGGCCCCTTCAGGGGCGTCGGCCTTCTCTTGCCTGTGCCACTAATTCAGTTACTTGGGTGGATTGGCTGGAAGACTGGCCTTGGATCTGCTCCTAATGCTGCAATGGATTTTTTGACTTGACATTGTAGAATCTGGAAGAGCTAGAAATGCTCAATAATTTGAAATCTGTGAATGAGTAAAAATATGTTCAGTGAACCAAGGGCGTAATTCCCGAATGCTTCCACGAACGGCTTCCCATAAAAATACTGCTTGCAAGCCCTTTGGAATTGCAGAAGTGTCCGTTCTAATCAGACGTCAGATGATGTCTTCCTGTTTGGTCAGGCAGCCAGCAGTTGCCTGAGTATTTTCTTTAATCAGAAGCAGGAATAGCTGGATGGGCTTATCTAGACCTGCTGAGAGCTTGTGTCAGAATGAGAGCTCTGGTAGAGCATAATGGCTCAGCATCCCGTCCAAATCTTGTCTCTGCCAGGAACTCCGGAGATTGTCAAAGACCAGGGGTGGCCAAACTGTGGCCCTCCAGATGTTCACGGACTACAATTCCCATGAGCCCCTGCTAGCACTGGATGTAGGGGTGATTCTATTGTTATTTCACAGAGTTTTATTTTATTTTAATATGATGTACAATGCCTTGAGACAGCTGGGCCAAGAGGGGTGGTAAATAAATAAATATATGAAGCTGCCTCCGTGGTCTCAGGCAGAAGTCTTTCTTGTCACCTACTGCCTGGTCTTTTTAAAGCAGAAATGCCAGGGATTGAACCTGGGAACTTCTGCATATCAAGCAGAGGCTCTTCCACTGAGCCGCAGCCCTTTCCCAGAGTAGGAACTTCTGGAGAGAACTGTTGAGTTTCCATCACGAGCAAGAAAGGTGTGGTAGGACTGCTGGTGCAATTCTTCCTGGCATGGGAGGAACGAGGAAGTTCATGCAACCCCCAAGCCTTTGACCTGTTCTTTGCAATGACTAAATGCCACTTGGATTGTCACTAGTTCAAAAGCTGCTGCTAAGCATACCAGATGATTCCACCAAATCTGACCACTGGGTAGACTTGCCAACCTCCAGACAGGGTCTGGAGACTTCCTGGCATTACAACTAGGGTTACCAACTCTGGGAAATACCTGGAAATGTGTCGGGGGGTGCATCCTGGAATAGCAGGGTTTGTGGAGGTGCGGGACTGTCAAATCCATGCTTATTTTTTTCATTTGCCATCAACTGCCATTTGTTTGATCTGTTTTGTCGAATATCTCACTTTATCTTTTATGGCTGGTTCTGTTCTCTTTCTATGCAGTTGATTGCCTTAGAAGTCTTAAGTGTGAATTATTGCAGTAGAAAGTTAGTTCTGGGAATTTTCTGCTCAGCCTGATCACTGTGACGACACTGTCTCTGGTCCTTGGAATGTGGCTAGTGGGAAAACACCATCAAAACTTCCCATCCAAAAGGACTAGCAGCAGGGGAGACAAGGGGGGGGGGTTTGCTACGGGTTCAAATGGAGCAAAAGTCTCCTGACTTTAGTCTTAGCAAGGATTGTTTTGGATGAAGCATCGTTGTACTTTACAATAAAGAAGCTTTCTGTCGGGAACCCGCTTGCTAACTGAAAAAACAGGGTGCCCCTTTGAAGAAAACGTCACGCCAGGCCTGGTGAACGATACAACAGGAACAAGCTTTATTTCAGCAACGTGGAGTCCGCTGGTATGGAGTAAGAGCTTCCACCGAACTCCAGGTGGAAGCTCCCTTTTATACAAAACCCACCTCCTTAGGCTGTATTGCCCCACCCAGTACTTGCGGAGGGAACATGCTGATACAATCATGACTCATGCACATATGCGAGGTTTTCCGGGGTTCCTGATGGCCCATTTTCCTGGAACAAAGGGCCATCTCCGGGCCCTTGTCAAAAGGTGGAGGGGGACATTGAGGTTCTTTAGCGGCCATTGCCACCTCAACGATCGGGTGGGGTGTCCAGCTGCCGGCTTGCCTATGATCACCATGCCCTACCTCCGTGATCGCGGGCGCCTCTGATGGCGGGGTTCGGTCCCGTTCCCAAGCCACCAAGGACCGAACCACGACACTTTCCTACAAATGGAGTTTTCTTATTGAAACCAATCAGCTCAAACCTCAAAGGGACCTCAGCAGGATACAATGTCCTAGAATCCGAAAGAGCCACTTTATCCAGGGGAACTGATTTCTGTCATCCAGAGATCAGGTGTGATTCCAGCAGATGCCCATGCCTTACTAAGACATTGGTAATGAGAAGATACAATCCAAATTGCAACTGCCTTCCGGGTGCCAGAGAAAACGGCTGCTTTGGGAAGTGGACTCTTTGGCATTTATTCCATGACTAGTAATCAAGCCCGCTGCAGGGGAATGCAGCGGGCGCTAGGTCCTCCCTCCCTCCCTGGGGGGCCCTTTCTCCACAGAGGAGCACCCATGGGCGGGGGGGGCTCCCTGGTCTTCCTCGCCCCCCTCCCACCACCCCGCCGCCTCAGGCCGGCGGCGGCCGCTCCCCTCCCTACCTGGGCCACGGCCGCGGCGGCGCGGGGGCCACCGGCGTCTCCATCCTCGGCGGGCTGAAGCGGGCGCCGCTGCCAATCGGCGCCAGGGGAGAACCTGCTGGGAGGCGGCGACGGAGGCGGCGACAGCTGCTGGGGCGAGAGCGATGCCGCCTCCGCCCCCAGTGAGCAGGCGCGGCGGCGGAGGGACGCGAAGGCGGCGGCCAGAGGCTAGCTGGGCCGGGAGCCCCGCCGGCGCCGGCTGTGGCAGGGAGGTCGTCCGGGCGCCCGCCGTCAGCGACCAGGAGCAGCCCCGCCGCCCGTTACGGGAAACTCCGGAAAACCCCGCTTGTTTGGTTTGCGGCGGGCTGAGGCGGCGAGAGGCGCTTCGCGCCTCCCGCCGCGTCACCCCGCCAGGCAGGGGTTATTATTATTATTATTATTATTATTATTATTATTATTATATTTTTATATTCCACTCTTCCTGGTTGGGTCAGAGCAGATCAAAACAGGAATTCATAGGGCATTTCTGCACATTAGTAAAAATAGTGCCATGCTAACAGAATGGCAAAGCATGACATTATATTGTGCCCCCCCCTGGCCCTTCTCACCTTTTTGTCGTCTCACCTTTGTCTGCCTTCTTTTTGCACATCTTACCCTCCTCACCTGCTGCTGGAAGAGGTAGAAGAGAGCTGCGCGCCTCATACACGTCGTCCTTCCCCTTGTCAATCAATTCAGGCAACCAATTCTCTTCCTCCATATTCTGACACAATTTAAAAGTCCCGTGATGCCTGCTAATTTTTTTCTAATCATGCTTCTCTGATGCAATGCCTATGCATAGAATCATAGATGCGCAGTCTTTGGAATGCCACCCCTTATGGGATTATGATCATGCACAAAGGGCATGATTCAGCTGCCTTGGCTTCAGCACCCATGTAAGTCAATGGTGCCATAGATTATACTGGGAATATTGGTGTTCCTTCCTTTCCCCGGCCTTGTGGGTGAGGCTTGAGGTACAGCCTCCAAACTTTCAGGATAGCTCCAGGAGGCTCTTCCCTGACTCCCCTCCAAATTTCAAAATGATTGGACCAAGGGGTCCACTTCTAGGTGCTCCCAAAGAGAGTGCCCCCATCCCTCTATTATATCCAACTGAGCGTCCATCCCATAGGATATAATGGAGCGGATCCTTTGATAAATGAGTAAATAAATGAGTAAGTTAATATCATTCCTGATTTTTGGGGGGGGAGAGGCACACTTTGTTGAATGAAATATTATTTTATTTCTGGCATCGCCTACATGCGTGTCCACCTATTCGTTGCTCTAGAAAGTTTGCCATTTTTTAAAAAGTAATTTTCCTCCTTGGGAACCAGGGAGAGGGAGATGGGTGCGAGGATGGGATGCTGCAGATGACTTTAGCGCATTTGAGCCTCTGTGCCTTCCCACTGCTGGTTGCCTGCTGGTTCCTTGCCGTACGCTAGCGCTTTTTAGGGTGGTGAATCCACTTTTGGGATTCCCAGAGAAGTGCTTTAAAATGGAGGATGTAGTGAGCAGTTTGCTGCCCGGATGCTGAAAGTTGGAGACATCATATGGAAGGGCCACAAAATAGCGTCTTCATTAAGCAAGCATTAAGCTACATTTATGGCGTGTGGGAATGCCCATTGTATTAATAATACATTGATAAACAGTTGATTGACAGTTTTAACATTGAATTAAATTATGTTAATTAAATGATATTGAATTGTATTCATAGACGCCTTGTAGGCGGGGTCTGGTTTTATTGATTGGGCTGTTGATGTTTTTTTTCTTTTTCTTTTCTCTTTTGTAAAAAGGGAGGCCAGGGTTTCCTTGGTGTTAATGTTCTGGCCTCAACCATAGGCGTGGCAGGAGAGCTCTGTTTTGTAGGCCTTCCAGAGGTGTTCAAGGTCTTGGAGTCTTTGTAACAGATGTAATGTTTTAAGAATGGGGAGATGCTTTGACAGTGCAATTCAGATTACTCCCCAACCCACCCCCTGGTACATGGTGGCATCCCAACAAATTTATGGTACTGCAATATTTTAATATAAGGGTGACCCCAAAAAGAAATTCTTAATCACAACAGAGAGATGAAGGCTGAGACTATAATTATGTGTTTGTTGTAGCTGTCCATTAACTATTACTTGAAGAGTTCCCAGATCCCCACCGATTGCTGGAAAGGGGGTGGTGGTGGTAGGGCTGCCAGCTCTAGGTTGGGGATCTTCTTGAGAATTGAATATGGAGCCTGGGGAGGACATGGACCTCAGTAGAGTATAATGCTATGAAGTCCCACCTCCAAAGCAGCCATTTCTCTAGGGAAACTGGAGATGAATTCTGATTCTACGTGGTCCTTAGGTCCAACCTGGAAGCTGACATCCCTAACTTCTTGTGATTTCACAGACCCCAGGAAATCTTTGAAAGTTTTTAGTATGAAGCTCTATGAGTGTGTCTGTATGGAGTCCATTGCTTTTGAGATGTTTTTCAGGTCTTGCTTGCCTATCCAATCCACAATTTAAGGTTTTTTAGATGTAACTTCTTAGAATCTCATTGATGTCAGTGGGATTTTCCAGTCCTGATATATGTCATACCTGTCTTTCTTCCTGGCCTTTTGCCACAGAAGTCCCCTGTTGGGCTATGCCGATGGCAAAACACAAACAGTTGAACTCCAAATAGTTTTATATGCCCCAGTGTACTCAAGAAGAAGAAGAGTTGGTTCTTATATGCCACTTTTCTCTGCCAGAAGGGTTCTCAAAGTGGCTTCCATTTGCCTTCCCTTTCCTCTCCCCACAACAGACACCCTGTGAGGGAGGTGAGGCTGAGAGAACCCTGAGATTACTGAAGAAGAAGAATCATAGAATCATAGAATCATAGAGTTGGAAGGGGCCATACAGGCCATCTAGTCCAACCCCCTGCTCAACGCAGGACTAGACCTAAGCATCCTAAAGCATCCAAGAAAAGTGTGTATCCAACCTTTGCTTGAAGACTGCCAGTGAGGGGGAGCTCACCACCTCCTTAGGCAGCCTATTCCACTGCTGAACTACTCTGACTGTGAAAAACTTTTTCCTGATATCTAGCCTATATCGTTGTACTTGAAGTTTAAACCCATTACTGCGTGTCCTCTCCTTTGCAGCCAGCAGAAACAGCATCCTGCCCTCCTCCAAGTGACAACCTTTCAAATACTTAAAGAGGGCTATCATGTCCCCTCTCAACCTCCTTTTCTCCAGGCTGAACATTCCCAAGTCCCTCAACCTATCTTCATAGGGCTTGGTCCCTTGGCCCCAGATCATCTTCGTCGCTCTCCTCTGTACCTTTTCAATTTTATCGACGTCCTTCTTGAAGTGAGGCCTCCAGAACTGCACACAGTACTCCAGGTGTGGTCTGACCAGTGCCGTATACAATGGGACTATGACATCTTGTGATTTTGATGTGATGCAGAAGAGTGGGTTCTTATATGCCGCTTTTCTCTACCTGAAGGAGTCTCAAAAGGGCTTACAGTCGCCTTCCCTTTCCTCTCCCCACAAAAGACACCTGTGAGGGAGGTGAGGCTGGGACAGCCCTCATATTAGTGCTCGGTCAGAACAGCTTTATCAGTGCTAGTGGCCCTGTAGCACTTCCACACATAATGAAAATGCACCTTTGATCCATGTTCAATGCACTTTGCAACTGGATTTTGCATGGCGGAGGAGCCATGTTTGTTGCTTGAACAAGAGCAAAATCTATTTTATTGGCCAGTAAGATTTGGAAAGTCAGTCCGAATTGCCAGTGGCTTCCTCTGGAATCCTTTGGACACCATCAGCATAAATGCCTTGTATTTTTCAAATGCATCACTATTCTCATTAAGGTTTCAAAGAATTCTTTGCATGCACAAATATGCCTTGGACACACACTATCCAAATACCAGTTATTGCTTTTGGTATCCCCTTGAATTAGCTTGAAGAATTTTTTTTACAAAAGTAGTTTCTTGTAATTTCCCCTTTTTATTTCTTTTTGAGAGCCAGCTTTCTGCTTAAGAGCATTACAGTCTTTCCTAATATGTCCTGGCTTTATACAGAGTGACATTATTTTACTCTTGTTGTTTACATGCATGGCCACCTGATCAAATTTGATTTAGTTCTTTTCTAGGACTCTTCAAATGGTTTATTCTGTGTCTCCTCAAGACAATTTATTACCCCTGTGAGACAAATATTGCCTTTAGCTTCAATTTGAGTTTTTGTGTTTGCATAAGATTCTGGCAGGCTAATCCTTATCCATTGTTGTTCCTTTATATATTTCTGAAACAGTCAGACCCGCCGTGCATGCACGTTTGTGCCGGCGGCCGCGCTTCCCTCTCCCCCTCCTCCCGCAGAAAGAAGCTTGCCGGGCCGCAAGCTAATTGGCTGCTTTGGCGGCTGATTTGCTTGCGGCCTGGGAAGTTTCTCACTGTGGGGGGGGGATGGGGGACGGGTAGAGGGAGCCACGGCCCAGGGGTTGGGGACCACTGGTTTAGAGTAGCGTAGTTTGCACCTGGGATTCCAGTTGTAAAGTCACTTGATGTTTTGAAAACCAGGACCATTTCTGCACAAGGTAAATGTTCCTTGACAGCCTTTGAATGTTGGCAGCTTTTAGAGCCCCCTCCACATGATATCACCTGCATCCTGAGGCTGCCAGTAGCCAGGTCACAATTTGGCCATTTTTAACTTATTATTTCTGGAATTGCCAAAACTGGATATAACACCCTAAATTGCATGTTCCATATGCAATAAGACCATATGGAGAGGGAAATGTGCGATAGTCTGGCCAGCTTAGTCCTGCCCTCATACCCACCTCCCTCTCCTGTGTTCTTGGCCACGGAATTTTTTTTTTAATGGTGACATATGTCTACACGCATCTGTGTGTAGGTGAAATGTCCAAAGAAAAAAATCATTTAAAGTGGCATGTGAAGCAAGCATTTTCACAGTACATTGTTGACAAAATTAATTCAATTTTTTTTTTCATTTAAGGCAACATGCTTATGTTGGTAGTGGGCAGAAGCAACCACATTTACACATTTATTTGTTAATTTTTCATTGAGAGTACATGTCCGAGTCAGAAGGGGGACTTTATTTGGGAGACCTATTGTCCATCGGGTATGATAAGGGACCAAAATGGTAGGGACCTCACAGAAGCAGAAGAGATTAAACAAAGGTGGCAAAATTATACAGAACAACTATACAAGAGCGAGCTTAACATCCCTGATGACCACAGTGGGGTAGTTACTGACCTGGAGCCAGACATCCTGGAATGTGAAGTCAAATGGGCCTTAGGAAGTCTGAGCAACAATAAAGCTAGTGGTGGTGACAGCATTCCAGTTGAACTATTCAAAATCTTAAAAGACGATGCAGTAAAAGTGCTACACTCAATATGCCAGCAAATTTGGAAAACTCAACAATGGCCACAGGATTGGAAAAGGTCAGTTTACATTCCAATCCCAAAGAAGGGCAATGCCAAAGAATGTTCAAACTACCGCACCATTGCACTAATTTCTCATGCTAGCAAAGTTATGCTCAAAATCCTACAAGCTAGGCTCCAGCAATATGTGGACCGAGAACTTCCAGAAGTACAGGCAGGATTTCGAAGAGGCAGAGGAACTAGAGATCAAATTGCCAACATACGCTGGATCATGGAGAAAGCTAGGGAGTACCAGAAGAACGTCTATTTCTGCTTCATTGACTATGCTAAAGCCTTTGATTGTGTGGAGCACAACAAATTGTGGCAAGTTCTTAAAGAGATGGGAATACCAGAGCATCTTATTTGTCTCTTGAGAAATTTATATGCAGGTCAAGAAGCAACAGTGAGAACTGAACATGGAATCACTGACTGGTTCAAAATTGAGAAAGGAGTTCGGCAAGGCTGTATACTGTCGCCTTGCCTATTTAACTTGTATGCAGAGCACATCATGAGAAATGCGGGATTAGAGGAGTCACAAATTGGGATCAAGATTGCAGGGAGAAATATCAACAACCTCAGATATGCAGATGATACCACTCTAATGGCAGAAAGTGAAGAGGAACTAAAGAGCCTGTTGATGCGGGTGAAGGAGGAGAGTGCAAAAGTTGGCTTGAAACTCAACATCAAGAAAACAAAGATCATGGCATCCGGCCCTCTCAATTCATGGCAAATAGATGGGGAAGAAATGGAGATAGTGACAGATTTTATTTTCCTTTGGCTCCAAGATCACTGCAGATGGGGACTGCAGCAAAGAAATTAAAAGACGCTTGCTCCTGGGGAGGAAAGCTATGGCAAATCTAGACAGCATCCTAAAAAGCAGAGACATCACCCTGCCAACAAAAGTGCGTTTAGTCAAGGCTATGGTATTCCCAGTTGCAATGTATGGCTGCGAAATTTGGACCATAAGGAAGGCCGAGCGTCAAAGAATTGAGGCTTTTGAACTCTGGTGCTGGAGAAGACTCTTGCGAGTCCCTTGGACTGCAAGGCGAACAAACCGGTCAGTCCTAGAGGAGATCAACCCTGATTGCTCTTTAGAAGGCCAGATCCTGAAGATGAAACTCAAATACTTTGGCCACCTCATGAGAAGGAAGGACTCCCTGGAGAAGAGCCTAATGCTGGGAGCGATCGAGGGCAAAAGAAGAAGGGGACGACAGAGAATGAGGTGGCTGGATGGAGTCACTGAAGCAGTAGGTGCAAACCTAAATGGACTCCGGGGAATGGTAGAGGACAGGAAGGCCTGGAGGATCATTGTCCATGGGGTCGCGATGGGTCGGACACGACTTCGCACATAACAACAATAACAATTGTCCATCGCCATGCATCTGTGTAAGGGGGATATTTTTCCCGTGCTTGGAACACGCAAAAAAAAAATTATTTTACCTTAATGGCCATTGAAACACCTACACATTGCTCCAACAGTTCATGAAATGGTGGCAGCCATGTGCTCCACAGAGGAGAGAAACATTACTGGAGACAACTCATGATCCTTATAGTCCAATTGACTTGGCCTGCGAGGCTCTCAATCCAATCAGGAGACGAGAATCACCTTGGGCAGAGCGAGGTGGGAAGAAAGAAGAGGTAACCAGCTCTGCTTGCCGGCCATTTTCTGTGAGCAGCTGCCCAGACAAGATGGAGTCAAGCTCACAGGTGCCATCAAATGCATCGACCTCTCAGGCATCCTCCATGCCCTCTACCTCTGGTGGCAGAGGACCAACACGGAGGGACATCGAGGTTAGAGACCTCCTGGCCATCTTCTCCAATGAGAAGGTCTAAAAGGCTCTCAACACATCTCATCACAACTGGGATGTCTTTGATGAGGTGGCAAGACAGACAAGGGATCTTGGGCACAACAAAACCAAGCTTGAGTGCCACTCCAAGACCCTATTTCAGGAATACTTTCAGTGTGCGGCCCACAACAAGGCTGCACCAGTTACTTGCCCCTATTTTACCATCCTTAGGGGCATCTATTGAGAGGGGGATGGCATCAGCCCCAGCACACCCAGAGATGCCTGGTGGTAAGCATCCCTCACTGTGTATAAAGCTGTGTATAAACTGGTGGGCATTCCATAGGACCCTGCCCTGGGTCACACAAGGGTTGACCACTGTAGCGAGGAGGGGAAAAGAACGATGCAGAAGCTGAAATAAGCGAGATGGCTTTAGTATGGAGGGGCAATTTACTATCCCACAATTGCGAGCAGGAGATGATATGTGGTTTTTCCCTCTGTGCGGATATGGTCCAGTTATCTCCCTCCAACCTTGGGGCTAGAGGCACCATCTTTCATTTTCAGGCCTAGCTATGAGGGATGGCATCTGGATTGTTTTGTACCCAAATCGGTGTATGGGGGGGGGGGAGACTAAAGGGGCTGGAGTTTCAGTGAAGCAATGGTTCCTGTGTGCATTAGTCATAGCAAAATTTCAGAGATGCTTATTTCATTGTTGTTTCAATAAAGAGAGTTTCTTCAACGAAGTCTACTTACTGGGAGCAATTGACTGGACTCTCACATTTATACTCTTAGTAGTTGTGATCCATCATGTGGAAGAAAGCACAGTATATAAATCTATATATCAGCTTCTGAAATGGATATAGACTTGAAAGCTAACATAACGGCTGAAAGTGTGAACTGGACCAGGAAGTTCCTGGTTCAAATCTCACGTTGGACAGAAATTTGCTAAGGGTCCCCCTGAGCACATTTTTTTCTCAGCTGAGAAGGGTGGGGCCTTGCCATGTGGGGATAATTATGGATCTACTCAAGAAGGCAGTTGCAAAGGTTATGGAAGGGATATGTGCAGAGTGCCTTGAACACATAGAAGGTGATGCTTTTACAGAAAGGAAAAACAACTTTTTTTTTTTTGCTGTGCAGGGTTAAGATAATTGCAATAGATTCATAGATCCTTGACAGATGTATATATTTGTACTTTGAGGGTTTGCGGAATCTTTCATCCTCTTTGTCTTTCATCCTGCAGATGTCCTATGGTTCACAGATGGTTAACTTCATGAATTTTCTTTTTAATCTGCCAGTGTTCTTCTGTATACATTTTCTGGCTTCAGGAATGTGGTGGGTCCTGTCATACAGGCTCCATATATTTTATGAAGAGCTCTTCTTCCTGAGTGCTTGATGTCATTTCCTGGCTCAAAATCTAATAAGCCCCACATGTTGTTTTGTGTCTTTCTGATGGGTTAGTTTCTTCCTGTTACTTAATGCTGGATTTCCAAATGGCAATCATGCACTGAACGCTTCCTGCAGCACATTATTTAGGCAAGCTATCAAAAGAAAGATGAGTTTCATAACAGCACGTCTCTGGATCTGAATTCCCAACCTATATATTGAGAGAAGAGCCTGAATTTGTATTATTAGAACCGAAAGTCCTGCAACTTGTGCTGTGCTAAACTGAGGGCCATTCCACATGACTTTAATGTAGCAGAAGGGTTGCAAATTGCAAATGCTACTAAGCCATGGGTGAGACCCGATGCAGCAATGAAAAGAGGATCTCCCCATCCAGCTGGATGGCCTCCAACTTCTCACTGTAGTAGCCTGGAAGGTACTTCTCACAGATCTGGACAAGGCACCAGAAAGCTTGCTCTGCAGGCAAGATGTCGCACACAATCTGCCACACTCCTGAAACAGTCCCGCAGGGAGCAGGACTCCGGCTCCAGCAAACTCTGAGTTCCGTTCTCTTCGTGCACTGAGTCTGGCGGGAGGATGATGGAGGGAGAGGGCTCCAAAGCCTTGCGAGAGTAAGGCTCAGAGTCACTGATGGCTTTGGCACCATGGAAGCGCGGAGGGGATTTGCACTGCAGCTCCCCATGGGTCTCCTTCCACTTCTTCAGCTGGATCAAGTGTTCCCGCTCTATGTGGCACTCTGTCACGGGCAACTCTATGATCTCTCGTACGAGGAAGGTCTCCTGCATGAAATTGGGGTTCAGTGCCCACAGCCGCTCCACCATCTCGTATTGCCCCTGACACGATTTGAGCTCCTCAGAAGACCCCAGAGTATGTTTCAGCAGCACGAGGCCTACCCGGAAGACGATCTTAACCTCTTCGCAGAAAAACATATCCCAGACATGCAACACAGAGCTCCATGGCAAGGTCCTGGAGAACGCACACATGAACCATTCCGTCATGTATAGGATGGGGTCTATCTTCTGCTTGCTTAGTGTTTGTAAGCCACGGGTGAGACCCGATGCAGTAATGAAAAGAGGATCTCCCCATCCGGCTGGATGGCCTCCAACTTCTCACTGTAGTAGCCCGGAAGGTACTTCTCACAGATCTGGACAAAATCTGTCACTATCTCCATTTCTTCCCCATCTATTTGCCAGGAATTGAGAGGGCCGGATGCCATGATCTTTGTTTTCTTGATGTTGAGTTTCAAGCCAACTTTTGCACTCTCCTCCTTCACCCGCATCAACAGGCTCTTTAGTTCCTCTTCACTTTCTGCCATTAGAGTGGTATCATCTGCATATCTGAGGTTGTTGATATTTCTCCTTGCAATCTTGATCCCAATTTGTGACTCCTCTAATCCCGCCTTTCTCATGATGTGCTCCACATACAAGTTAAATAGGCAAGGCCACAGTATACAGCCTTGCCGAACTCCTTTCTCAATTTTGAACCAATCAATGATTCCATGTTCAGTTCTCACTATTGCTTCTTGACCGGCAGTTTCTCAAGAGACAAATAAGATGCTCTGGTATTCCCATCTCTTTAAGAACTTGCCACAATTTGTTGTGCTCCACTCAATCAAAGGCTTTAGCATAGTCAATGAAGGAGATGTAGATGTTCTTCTGGAACTCCCTAGCTTTCTCCATAATCCAGCGTATGTTGGCAATTTGATCTTTAGTTCCTCTGCCTCTTCGAAATCCTGCCTGTACTTCTGGAAGTTCTCGGTCCATATATTGCTGGAGCCTAGCTTGTAGGATTTTGAGCATAACTTTGCTAGCATGAGAAATTAGTGCAAAGGTGCGGTAGTTTGAACATTCTTTGGCATTGCCCTTCTTTGGGACTGGAATGTAAACTGACCTTTTCCAATCCTGTGGCCATTGCTGAGTTTTCCAAAGTTGCTGGCATATTGAGTGTAGCACTTTTACTGCATCATCTTTTAAGATTCTGAATAGTTCTACTGGAATGCTGTCACCACCACTAGCTCTATTGTTGCTTAGACTTCCTAAGGCCCATTTGACTTCACATTCCAGGATGTCTGGCTCCAGGTCAGTAACTACCCCATTGTGGTTATCAGGGATGTTAAGCTCACTCTTGTATAATTCCTCTGTATGATTTTGCCACCTTTTAAAAATCTCTTCTGCTTCTGTGAGGTCCCTACCATTTTGGTCCTTTATTATACCCATCTTTGCATGAAATGTTCTCTTCATATCTCCAATTTTCTTGAAAAGATCTCTGGTCCTCCCCATTCTATTGTTTTCTTCTATTTGTTTGCACTGTTCATTTTAAAAGGTATTCTTATCTCTTCTAGCTAGTCTCTGGAATTCAGTGTTCAGTTGGGTGTATCTTTCTCTTTCTCCCTTGCCTTTCACTTCCCTTCTCTCCTTAGCTTTTTGTAAAGCTTCCTCAGACAGCCATTTTGATTTCTTGCATTTCTTTTTCTTTGGGATGGTTTTAGTTGCTACCTCTTGTACAATGTTGCGAACCTCTGCCCATAGTTCTTCAGGCACTCTATCAGATTTAATTCTTTAAATCTATTTGTCACCCTCTACTGTATATTTGTCGGAGATATGATTTAGTTCATACCTGAGTGGCCAAGTGCTTTTCCCTACTTTCTTCAATTTAAGCCTAAATTTTGCTACAAGAAGCTGATGATCTGAACCACAATCAGCTCCTGGTCTTGTTTTTACTCACTGTATAGAACTTCTCCATCTTTGGCTGCAGAGCACATAGTCAATCTGATTTCTGTGTTTACATGGTGATGTCCATGTGTAGAGTCGTCTCCTGGATTGTTGAAAACGAGTGTTTGCTATGACCATTGTATTCTCTTGACAAAATTCTACCAGCCTGTGCCCTGCTTCATTTTGTACTCCAAGGCCAAACTTGCTTGTTATCCTGGTTATCTTTTGGCTTCCTACTTTAGCATTCCAATCCCCCATGATGATAAGCACATCATTTTTTTGGCGTTGTTTCTAGAAGGTATTGTAGGGCTTCTTAGAACTGGTCGACTTCATCCTCTTCAGCAGCAGTGGTTGGGGCATAGACCTGGATTACTGTGATGTTGGATGGTTTGCCTTGGATTCGAACTGAGATCATTCTGTCATTTTGGGGAATGTATCCTAGTACTGCTCTTTTATTGATTATGAAGGCTACTCCATATCTTCTGCGAGATTCTTGCCCACAGTAGTATACCTGATGGTCATCTGAATTAAATTCACCCATTCCTGTTCATTTGAGTTCACTGATTGCTAAAATGTCGATGTTCAGTCTTGTCATCTCTTGTTTGACCATGTCCAGCTCAGGGCCATTCCCAGTTCTCTCAGAGCTCTCACAGCCCCACATCCCTCACAAGTTGTCTATTGTGGGGAGGTGAAGGGAAAATGTATTTGTATGCTTTGTGATTCCTTTTGGTAGTAAGCAGCAGTGTACAAAAATCCATCTTCTAAGGGGCAACAGTGAAGGATGCACATAACATTATATCAACAGTAAAAAAAATGGAGACAGAAGGAGTAGGGCCACAGAACCAGGAGGAACTGGTTGCCATGTAATCTCCCCCTAAGAATAGTCTCCAGTCTGATTTTCCCCTCACATATCTGAAGACTTGGCTCTTGAAAGCTCATCTTTAACCACTATGCCACAATTCCCAAAGGTCAGTCCTCTCCCACACTCAACTAACATTCCAAACAACAGGTTCTTGATACCCATCTCTCCACACCCACGCACCACGGCACCACAGCCCGCCACACAACGCACATATTCAACCTCATGCCCTTACAGACTGAACAACCCCTCCCCTTCCTCTTCCCAATGCCAAGCTCTATCTTAATCACTCTCTTCCTTTCTACCTCCCTCTCTCTTTGCTATTCCCCCCCTGCTAGCGCCCGTTGTATCAGCTACAACGGGCTTTAATTCTAGTTTTACTATAATACATTGTAAGACTGCCTGTTCACAAAATAGAAATAGAAATTCCAACGTTTCTGAAATTCTAAATTTGTTAGTTTTGCCATCTTGCTGAGTTTGCCAATTTTATCCAGCCTGCCAGTTGTTCCCAGTGCATCATCCTGCTTCCAATTCTGGGCTATTACAAGTCTTGCCGCAGCCATAGCATTAAAAAAACAGATTCCTTCACCTCCCCTGGTAAGTTCTTAGGAAAGAAACTTAATAACATATATTTGGAATACATCGGAAACTTAATTTTTAACATCTCTTCTAACATATTATGAATTTTAATCCAAAGTTTTTTGACCTTATCACAAAGCCACCACATGCGATTGAAAGAACCAGTTGCTTCATAACATCTCCAGCATTTTCCATCATACTTATTTGACATTCTACTAATCCCTTTAGGCCTTACATACCACCGATAAAACACTTCACACCACCTTATAAAGTAATTGACATTTTGTAAGCTCAAGGTTTTTACCCAAAGGTTGTTCCCATTCTTCAATGGCTACTGTATGGTTGAAATATTGCACCCACTTACCTACATTTTTAAATCTGTTCACCCTCATTTTCAAACTTTAACAGCAGTTTATACATAACAGCAATTCTGTCATATCTCTGAACAGTTTTCCGTTGTCTTTCGACTTGGATTCCAACTTTGACATTATTTGCATATATTCAAACCGATCGATCCTCTTGCCTTCTCATTTTCATTAATACCAACAATGAATCTGTTCACTGCTAAAAACCAACTCTTTATATTTTCAAGAGTCTGTTTTCTTCTGTTGAGATTTGCTGAGGCAGGCTTCTACTGGGGATTTCAGGGCTGGCACGCCATGGCTTATTCTATCTTTATATTTTAGCCATATTTTCTTTAAAACACTTCTCTAAAAGTGTGTTTCTTTTTTTCTCTTTTTTTAGTTCTAGTGATTGGCATAAAGTATGCAAACCTTCTTCAAGCCTATGTTTTTCAAAAACGAAATCTCTCATATTAGGATTCGTAATCCAATCTGTAGAACAGGTGCACGAAAACAAAGTTTGATATCTGGTACTCCTAAACCTCCTCTGTTCTTATCATCTTTGAACACTTTAAAGGCATCCCTAGGTCTTTTATAATTCCAGATAAATTTATTCAAGCAGCTTTGCCATCCCTGGAGGACTGTGTCTT
Organism: Paroedura picta; assembly: GCF_049243985.1. Taxonomy (NCBI): domain Eukaryota; kingdom Metazoa; phylum Chordata; class Lepidosauria; order Squamata; family Gekkonidae; genus Paroedura; species Paroedura picta. The sequence goes on from NC_135378.1 coordinate 13,660,990, forward strand.
AAATGTCAATGGGTAAAGCTTGAAATAAAAAGTTCAACTTGAGTAAGACAGTCATTTTGATAATTGCCATCCTTGCTGACCATTAAAAATTCATCTTGTACCAACTTTTGAGCTCTTCTTGTATCTTATTCCATATTTTTCTATAATTGTTTTCAAACAAACATTTCAAGTCTTTGTCAATATACACCCCAAGATAATTGATTTGTCCAGGGTGATCTCACAACCTGGTAAACGTCTGATTTCCATTACTACAGTGGTAGTACTACACTGTTACTACAGTGGTCGGTTACTACAGTGGTCCCCAACCTCCAGTCCAGGCCGTGGATCAGTTGGTACCGGGCCATAGCTCCTTCTTGTCCTCCTCCCTGGCTGCTGCCTCGGGGGGTGCCCTGCCACTCTGCCACTGGCTCACCTTTGGTGCTCTCCAGAGGCCGCCATGGCTGGGGCATCCCCTCAGCGTGGCACTGCACAGCTGCTACTGGCAGCACCTCCCAGTGGGCGGTGGGACGTCAGGGGCACCAGCGGGAAAGCAAGTGGGGCAGGGGCTCAGGCAGTGGTGATGTCCCTCGGCAAAAGACTACCCCCCCCCCGGACCTCAGTAAAATTGTCAAGTGTTGACCGGTCCCTGGTGATAAAAAGGTTGGGGACCACTGTGTTACTATATTCCATCATATTTTTGTTTTATCTTTATTAATTTTATATCCAGATACAGTTCCAAAATCTTTCAAACAGTCCAATATCTTTGGAAATGAAGTTTCAGGTTTATTATTATTATTATTATATTTATATTTATACCCCGCCTCCCCCCGAAGGCTCGAGGCGGCTTACATTAACATTTACATTTAATTATAACCACATTGTCTGCAAAACTATTTAAAATTATTATACAATTATAATGTACTAGTAATCAAGCCCACTGTACTCACAATACAGCGGGCGCTAGATCCTGATCTCGCGGCCGGCGAGTCGGCAGGCCGCCGGCACACGGGACATGGCGGCCTGACACGTCGGAGGAGCTTCGCGCCTCTCGCCGCATCAGGCCACCGGCCAGGGAGCAACTGCAATTGCTCCCTTGGCGGCGGGGCATCAATCGGAGAGGCCAATCGGCAGGCACGAAGCGCCTGCCGATTGGCCCCGCCGATGGTCTGTCCGGAGGAAGGGGCCAATCGGCACCCTTCCTCATCCCGGACAGAGCTCGCCCTAACTCCTCCCCCCAAGCCCTTATGGCTTTATATAGTCCGGATTAAGATGTCAATTATGATAACTGAATAGTAAAAAGGCTCTGATAATAAATATGATAACAGCAAAGATGAGAGTTATAAAATTGTTTTGTTAAAAAGGCTTTGCATTTGTGCAAACCTTTGCAGCTACAAGTGTGTTTTGCTTGTGCCTCTCATCTAGAGGCTGACTCAATATTAGGCCCTCAGCAGGTTTTACATATTTTGCAAGAGGGTTAGACTGTGGCAGGAGGGGCATAATTCACTATTTCTTCTATTCCATGAATAGTGGGCAAAATAATGCAAAGCGCGCCTCTGTCCTCTGAACAGAGACAATGCCTCAAATGCATGGGACTGTGACTAGTCACCCAGCTGGCTGCATGTGCAGGAGTGGGGAATCAAACCCAGTTCTTCATATTAGAGTTCGCCACACTTTAACCGAGGGGTAGTCAAACTGCGGCCCTCCAGATGTCCATGGACTACAATTCCCATGAGGTCCTGCCAGCGGGGGCTCATGGGAATTGTAGTCCATGGACATCTGGAGGGCCGCAGTTTGACTACCCCTGCTTTAACCACTGCACCAAGCTGGCTCTCCTATATGAAAGCTGGAGCAGCCCCATCTCCAGGGACGCCAACTGGATAAATCGTGGCCTTCGATTTTCCAGTGAACCAGCGCTTGGGTGACAGCCATATGGTGTTCATATGAGGTCCTTCTTCCTTAGCCAACGTTGGCGCACTCTGTTGTTTCGTATTCAATTATTATTTCCATTCTCTGTTTTCATTTCCTTCTTGTGTACATTTAACTCTTCAGTCCGTTCGATGCAGAGAAGTGTCAGCACTTTCACGTCCAGAGGAACATCCGAGTATCTGGCCAAAATTCATTTTTTGATTGTTAGTTTGTCCCTCCAGCTTTCCTTGCTATTTCATGTTAAAAAGTAAACAGAATTTTTACCCTGAGGTCCAAATCAAAGAACTGATGCTTCTCTCCCAGAAATCAAAGACTAAAAGCGGGTTTCTTTTGGCAGACAAGGGCCAATCAGGGATTGCCAGCTAATCATACTTCCTAAGAAGATCAGAAGAGGCCTGCTGGGTCAGACCAATGATCCATCTAGTCCAGCATCCTGTCTCACACAGTGGCCATTCGGTTCCTCTAGAGCAGTGGTCCCCAACCTTTTTATCACCAGGGACCGGTCAACGCTTGACAATTTACTGAGGCCCGGTGGGGGGGGGGGGTTGTCACTGCCCCTGCCAACAGACATGCCAGCAAGTAAGGAGGAGGTGGGGGGAGGGAGAGGGCAAAGAGCAAGGATTCTCACCCCTTAAAGGTGAGAATCCTTGTTGGGGTTTTTTAAGCCCAAATGTGGATGAACACCAAAAAATAAAAGAAAGCTGAGCTCTTAGGTTGTGCAGGAAAGGAAGAACCTGTTCTCTAAAATATATTTTCCCCTATAAGGTGCTAATATCAGAGCACCTTTGAGTAGCAGAACTGAACTTTGAATAGCAGGACTGAGTAGAGACTAACCATCTCTCCTGTTTGGCTGTGTAGCAGAAGATGCCTTTTTTGTTGGACAGGCAGGAGTACGGTGAGCCTTCTGACTTCCTGGCCATGATGGTGATCCTTAATCAGGAAACAATGCGAGATGTCATGGCAAGAGGGCAGGTTACACTTGATATGGAAAGGCTGAAATTTCAGAGGAGAACATTTCCCACAGGAAAGTACACTTGGGGGTGAAGGGAGGAGGTGATCAGTAGGTCTGGGGGGGGCAGAATGGTGGAATTAAGCGGAGAAATGAAAAGAAAGGCGCAAGCAGGCACCATTTTGCAAAAACAAAAAATTGGAAAAGGGGAAGGGGGCAAAGCAGGATGGGAGGCTACCTCCTTCTGAATCAAGTGCAGAAAACATATATTGAATTTCAGCCTGGGAAACAAGGGGAGGAAAGCCCAAATGTGGAAAGGCTAGAGTTGACTCTCAGCATCCAAAGGAAATCCAGAATGAAGCTAAAACAAGGTATGTCCCAAATGCAGAAACGGTCTGAGTGGCTGTGTGAGAAGAATTTAAAACAGTTTTAAATAGTTGCTTTTAAATAGTTTCACATTACTTATGTTAATATCCTTCATTAAGTGTCCAGGCTATGCTAACCGGGCATGCTGTTCCCTGGCAGGATCCTGCAAAGCCGTTTGGTGGCTCTTGCCAATAAGCCAACAACCGGCCCTTTCCCTGGTCTCTCGTCCGCCAGGCACGGATTTGGCTCTTTGTGCTTTTGGACAGTGATGGCTGCCCTTAAATCTTTTATTGTTTATCCTATTTCCTGGTCCGAAAAACTGCCAATTGGACTGTTCTTTAGATGACTTATCTACGCTCTTTGGAATTCATGTTGGATTCAGCCAAACATGCCCCAGCATGGAGAAAATTCACAGCATGGGAAGAAAGTGTCCAGGTTTTGTGTCCAGATTCTTTCAACAACTTTTCCGTGGCTTTAATAAAAGAAATTTCACAGTCTCTGAATTAGATGGGAACACAGAGGGAAGCAAACATAATTTGCCTTCTGCTTTGTGACAGGCCCTGTTTTAAAGAGGCATTTGTGCAAGCCATTGAGCATTTGCATCACACCATTTACCCATCTGCATGACAGAAAAGGTATTTGTGCCCCTCTAAGTAAGTCATAGAGCCTCTTGTGGCGCAGGGTGGTAAGGCAGCCGACATGCTGTCTGAAGCTCTGACCATGGGGCTGGGAGTTTGATCCCAGCAGCCGGCTCAAGGTTGACTCAGCCTTCCATCCTTCTGAGGTCGGTAAAATGAGTACCCAGTTTGCTGGGGGGTAAACGGTAATGATTGGGGAAGGCACTGGCAAACCACCCCGTATTGAGTCTGCCATGAAAACGCTGGAGGGCGTCACCCCCAGGGTCAGACATAACTCCGTGCTTGCACAGGGGATAACTTTACCTTTAAGTTATTCATAATGATGAATATACATGCCTGGATGCAAACCATTCCTGATGCAAGCAAAAACATTTTGTCTTCTCCCTGTCATCTTCTGCCTTATTATTTATATCTTCCCAGATCACCAGCTGCAAATAACCCACATCCTGCATATTGTGGCACCTGCACACATTATGTACACTTAGCAAGAAGGTGGGTATTTCCTACCTTCTAACTAAGCACTGTTTGCTACTTCTGGCAGTGGGGAAAGAGGTATGCAATTGTATTCAGAAACCTTTAAAGACTTTGAGATTTCACTAGGCATAAGGGGTCCCAGCCCTTCACTGTAAATGCCAGAAGCTTTCAGATGCCACGCCTGGGGAGGAGGGAATTTCAGGAGGTTGAAAAGTCTCTTCCAGTGGACAACCCTATTAGATATTGAGACATCCAAGTTACCAGGATAGAATCCTAGAATCCTAGAGTGGGAAGGGGCCATCCTGGCCATCTAATCCAAACCCCTGCTCAATGCAGGAGCAGCTTCAAGCCTCCAGGATGAGAATCTGTACAGCCGCAGAAGACCACCAGTGAGGGGGAGCTCCCCACCTCCTTAGGCAGCCCATCCCACTGCTGAACTACTCTGACTGTGAACATTTTTTTCCTGATACCTAGCAGATATCGTTCTACACGTACTTTAAACCCATTAATGTGGGTCCTATCCTCTGCTGTCAACAGGAGACTTTCCCTGCCCTTCTCCAAATGACAACATTCCAAATACTTCAAGACATCAATCCTGTCCCCTCTCATCCTCCTCTTCTCCAGGCTGAACATTCCCAAGTCCCTCAGCCTTTCCTCATAGGGCTTGGTCCCCGGGCCCTGGATCATCCTCACCACTCTCCTCTGAACCCTAGAGCTCAATTTTCTTTTGCACTTGAGACCATAGAATCATAGAATAATAGAGTTCGAAGGGACCTCATGAGTCATCTAGTCCAACCCCCTATACTATGCAGGACACTCACATCCCAATCGCTCATCTACTGTAACCTGCCACCCCTTTGCCTTCACAGAATTAGCCTCTCCGCCAGATGGCTATCTAAAGGTAAAGGTAAAGGTATCCCCTGTGCAAGCACCGAGTCATGTCTGGCTATCTAGACATGGCTATCTAGCCTCTGTTTAAAACTTTCCAAAGATGGAGAACCCACCACCTCTCGAGGAAGCTTGTTCCACTAAGAAACCGCTCTGTCAGGAACTTCTTCTGGATGTTTAGATGCAATTTCTTTTGAATTAATCTCATCCCATTCCTTGTGGATGAGATCCCTCTGGGGCAAGAGAAAACAACTCTACTCCATCTTCTATATGGCAGCCTTTTAAATACTTGAAGATGGTTATCAGATCCCCTCTCAGTCGTCTCCTCTCTAGGCTAAATAGATCAAACTCCTCTAACTTTTCTTCATATGTCTTGGTCTCCAAACCCCTCACCATCTTTGTTGCCCTCCTCTGGACACGTTCCAGTTTGTCAACATCCCTCTTCAACTGGGGTGCCCCAAACTGAACATAGTACTCAATGTGAGGCCGAACCAGAGCAGAGTAAAGCGGTACCATCACCTCCTGTGATCTGGACACAATACTCCGTTTGATACAGCCCAAAATCCCATTTGCCTTTTTAGCCACTGAGTCACACTGCTGACTCATGTTCAATGTATGGCTTACTAAGACTCATAGATCCTTTTCGCACATGCTACTGCCAAGACAAGTCTCCCCCATCTTATATTGGTGTATTTGGTTTTTCCTACCTAAATGCAGAACTTTACATTTGTCCCTATTGAAATTCATTTTATTCAGTTTAGAATCATAGAATCATAGAGTTGGAAGGGACCATACAGGCCATCTAGTCCAACCCCCTGCTCAACGCAGGATCAGCCCTAAGCATCCTAAAGCCCACTTCTCGAGCCTATCAAGATCATCCTGTATTCTGTTGCTGTCTTCAGTTGTGTTTGATACCCCTCCCAGTCTAGTATCATCTGCAAATTTAATAAGTATCCCCTCTAATCCCTCATCCAAATCATTTATGAATATGTTGAACAACACAGGGCCCAGGACAGATCCTTGGGCTACTCCACTTGTCACTCTTCTCCAAGAAGATGCTGAACCATTAACAAGTACCCTCTGGTCATCTACCATGCGCTTAATGGACCATTTTTCTTGATAGGGGGGAAGGACTGACCCTTGTCTTCCTACCATGACCTCCCTGGGGGGAGTTCAAGACTCAGGAATGGCCCTTGTTCACTCCAGAGAGTATTCTGAGGAAGGTGGCAAGAGCCTAGGGATACTTATATGATTTTCTCCCATAATACCTCCGTGTCCTTCTCCCGGAGCAGCTCAGCAAGGTGTTTGCTAGGGTTGCCAGTGGTTTCCAATCATTGGGAGACCAAGCGTGGCAAAGATGTGGGTGCAGCAGCAGCCAGAAGGGCATGAATTTAATTCCAGGAAAACCTGGAAGTGACATCATGCCTCTCTAGGAACTAGCAGAAACCTTATGGTCATCTACAGGCACCTGAAAATCTCTCAGAATTACATCCAATCACAACAGGGATTAGTTCTCAGGTTGGGCGCTTCGGCGTCTGAAGTGGCCGCTCACACCCGAAGCAGCCTGTGCGTGTGTGCCGATCGGTGCATCAATACCCCTGCCTCCCCTCCCCTCCCCCCATCTGCAATGTGGCGTTGGCTGCTTTGGGCGCGAGCGGCCACTTCGGATGCTGAAGCAAGAAAATGGCTGCTTTGGAACTTCACTGCCCCTTTTCCTCTAAAAGTAAAGGTAAAGGTACCCCCTGTGCAAGCACCGGGTCATGTCTGACCCTTGGGGTGACGCCCTCCAGCGTTTTACTGGCAGACTCAATACGGGGTGGTTTGCCAGTGCCTTCCCCAGTCATTACCATTTACCCCCCAGCAATCTGGGTACTCATTTTACCAACTCGGAAGGATGGAAGGCTGAGTCGACCTTGAGCCGGCTGCTGGGATTGAACTCTGAGCCTTATGGTCAGAGCTTTCAAACTGCATGTCTGCTGCCTTACCACTCTGTGCCACAAGAGGCTCCAGTTCCTGTGCAGGAGCACAAATCAGAAGCGGATGGGGCGCACTGGGCCAAATGCTCCCCCGTGTGGGTGCAGGAAGAGGTGAGGCAACCTGCCACGACAAAAACGCCAGCCTGCAGCCCAGCATGAAACTTCCAGTGCATAAATGGTCAATGTGACATTTCTGGCATTATTGCCTCCTAAATTTCTTCACTACTCCAAACCTCACCAGCCCAGGCTCCATCTCCAAATCTCTAAAGTTAGCATCCCTAATGCTGTTCATAGGAATGTGTACATCACAGGTTTGTCCTGATCCAGTGTCTGGGCCAAGAAGAACAACGGAATTAGGGATTAGGTCAATGTAGATATATGAAATATTTCATTGTCAAAGATTTATTTGAAAACCATGCTGAGTCTGCTGGCAGAATACAAGACAGGAACCAGAAGATGTTCTCCATCAAGCATGGGCTAATTTTCCCTGATGGTTCAAAAAGGAAAGAGCAGAAACATGGGAAGGAGGGGCCTGTAGTTTACTATCCCTCTTTATTTATCTCTGAGGAGTCTTTAGAATCCTTGGCGGTCACACAATAAGTGTAAACCTGGCTCTGGCCCCCATGTATTCCCTGTGCTTACATGAATTAAAGCAGGAGCAAAAATCTTCCCATAACCAAATTGTTGTGGGAATTCCCAAACTATAAACTATCTTTGTACCTTCAACAATGGTAAATCTTGTGCTAAATTATGATCTTTATGCATCTGTAAACCAGACTAATCTGGAGCTAGATCTTGGGTGTCACAGATATTTGGATGACACCCAGCTCTATCTCCTGATGGATGGCCAACAAGACACCCCTCTGAACTTGTTGGCTAGTTACATAAACATCCTGAATAAAGGCAGAATCCACAAGATTCTGACAGCCATGAAGATAGTAAACTGAGAGAGTAGTATCTTTGGAAACTGAAAACAGTCATACCACTTCCGCACATGGAGCAAAATCATATGATGTCTCCTACCCGCAATTGTGTGATAATAAATTCAGCCATTTCCCCCCCCCCTCCACACTCTGCCACAGCATCTCACCTTTCCACCTTCTCACTGGTGGTGAAAAAGGCACCAACAAGAGCAACATGCTCTTTTAGTCACCACGCCTCAGCCTGTCAATCAATGGAGGCAACCAATCAGAAGTTTTCCGCTCCCAAGGTTCCCCAAAGCACCATTTTTTAAAAATGGAACCTACGCATAGCAATGCAGTGGCAGCGGCAACAGCGAGGCCTCGCAGGAAAGCGTGTGTATGTGTGTGGAGGGGAGGCTGTGGTGCCCACGCTGAACTATTGCAGGACAAGCAGAGAGGGCAGAACAATGCTCAAGATACTATAGTGTGTTTCCATATGTTCTTATCCCTGGGTGTTGGCTGCTCATTCACCCCTGGTCATGCAATAGAGGGCGGCAAATCCATTTTCCTGGATTTACCGCATGGATCTTTAATGTTTGTCCCCTACTGGATGGAGCAGTTCACCTCCTGAGCAGAATTTAACTGCTGTAATCTTAAAACGAGCGACAGCAAAAGGCAGCAAAAGATCCCGCATGGCTCCAGATTGCTGCTGAATGGAGCTTCCGATGGTCACGAGCAGTCACTCATGTGTGCAGCTTAGAGAGAACACTGGCTGCCTACTACCACTTTGCAAATCCTGAGCACAGGAGATCCTTTACCCTCCTTCATCACAATGCCCTGCCCTCTGCTTACTTGAGTGGGAAATTTGATGGACTCCCTCTCAAGGATCGACTCTGTATCTGCAATGAGGGTCAAGTAGAGAACACAGAACACATCTTATTTGAGTGCAAGCTCTATAATCATATTCGGACAGGTGCATTAGTACCAGTGCTTATAGAATCCCCTCACGACCTGAGAAAGCATCGCCTGCGAATATTGCTATCAGATACAGATAATTTGTTAACTAGCAAAGTAGCAAAATTTGCATGGCTAGCTTTAAGAATTAGGAAAGAATGGGTCACTCATGTATAGCCATAACAGGTCCACAGAACTTCTTATGTTTTTTGGTTAGTAGATGTATCGCACGCCTCTTAATCTTGTCTTTTGTTTCATATTTTAACAGCTTTATTAGTTTTATTGCTTTTATGGCTCATTTTATCCGTGTAAAATAGTCAACGGCAGTTAATGCTTCTAAATGTTGGCTTTTATGGTGGAGAAGTTTTAAGTTTTATTGTTGATGCATTTTTAACCTTTTAATGTATTACCTTCCCTTTACAAACTGCTATTGTATAGCAGTGCTTCTAAAATTTTGGTCTAAATGACCGTAAATAAATAAATGAACAAAGTACCACTTTGCAAAAATCCCACAAGTGCTTGCAGGGACATGATGGCACAGAGATCACCTTCCAACGCTGCCATTTTCTCTCTGTGCTCTCAAGCTGCAGCTGACTTATGGTGATGAGCCCTGCTGGGGTTTTCAATGCAAGAACCCTTCAGAGGTGGTTTTCATTGCCGGCCTCTGCCTCGCAATCCTTGATGGTCGCCCATCCAAATACGAACCAGAGCCGACCTTGATTAGTTTCAACCTGACAAAGTCAGGCTAGCCCAGAGGTTTTTATCCTTCGATTGGGCTGGTTAAACTAATTGGGCTGGCTGTCTGAATTTGATTCGCTTTGTGTGGTTCATATTGCAAGCGACTGCAAGTTTAAAAAGCATCATCACCCATTTTTCCGCACATCAGAGAGGCTCTACTTGACTAGTTCCAACTTGAGTGATGGTTCGAATAGCATCACAAATACTGCCCACACCATCGGCCTCGAGTGCCCTCTCGTTTGAAGCCAAGCGAACGGCACCCTTGGCTTTTTACACTTTGAAGAAGAAGAAGAAGAGTTGGTTCTTATATGCTGCTTTTCCCTACCCGAAGGAGGCTCAAAGTGGCTTACAGTCGCCTTCCCATTCCTCTCCCCACAACAGACCCTGTGGGGTGGGTGAGGCTGAGAGAGCGCTGATATCACTGCCCGGTCAGAACAATTCTATCAGTGCCATGGTGAGCCCAAGGTCACCCAGCTGGTTGCATGTGGGGGAGCGCAGAATCTAACCCGGCATGCCAGATTAGAAGTCCGCACTCCTAACCACTACACCAAACTGGCTCTCGACTTTGGGAAGTTGAGGACATATAACAATGGGAGTGTTTTCGTAGAGCCAGTTTTTTGTGTTATTCTTTTTCACAAGTGCTGCTTTGGTTTTGAAAGCCCACCTCCCCATGGGATGAAGTGAGTCATTCCCTGGATATGCTTCTCTTCGTTCTTCTTTACAGCAGGGATGTCTGGAACTCAGGTTATTTAGTCTACGAGGAAATCTGTAGCAAGTGGTTCCTCGGGAGACTCACTCATGAGTTCTTGTTTCGTCTATGCAGATCATCCGATCCTAATGGGTGCGTTAATCTTCTGGGGAAGGCGGAAGAAAAGCCAACAACCCCGTCACTAGGTTCAGTGCTCTTGATCTTCTACCAAAGTTGTGCCAGTTGAAGTAAGCACTGTATTTTATTTTATTTATTTATTCCATTTCTAGGTTGCTGCTCCTGGCCTGCCAGTTCACAGTATCTTACAGCATAAAAAATACAGTGCAGCAATAAAAAATTAACTAAAAACCCCACCCACATCTCCGTACCAATCATTCTCCCCCCCCAACCCCGCCTCTCCAACCAACATAAATCCAGGGGGATATAACTGTTGGGCACATCAGAATGTGGGCTAAGATCTTCCCTTCTTCCACCCGGACTCAACCAAATGCCTGGAGGAAAAGCTCCGCACCATAGGCCCTGTGGAACTGTGTTAGTGAGATACTTTGGGTACTCCAAGACAAGCAAACCTTCTTTTAAAAAGTTTCTTTATTAGAGCAGAGCAAGATACTACACAAAAGGCATAGTCAGAACTAACATACAGATCACTAGTGATCCCTTTCCTGGAAACATAAAGCAGATACCATGTCAAGAAAGTCACAACATCTTGATAACAACTATGGGTGAGAAAGTGACAGGAAGAAGGAAGACCGAACAGCTGTGGGAGGGGGGGGGAAGGAAGGTGAGGAATGTTAGGGCACCTGGCACATTTGGGGAACTTCAAAGGGAATTTGTCCTTGAGTGTCAGCTATATTCAGGCATGGCAAAGAATTAAATCAGAACAAGACTACAAACTACTAAATCATGGCAGAAATACATGGGGTTTCTGACACCCACAGCTTTTTCAGGAGCTCTTTTTACCAGGCAGGGGAATGCACTATCCATGGTCAAGGGTTCCTCTACACCAGGGGTAGTCAAACTGCGGCCCTCCAGATGTCCATGGACTACAATTCCCAGGAGCCCCCTGCCAGCGAATGCTGGCAGGGGGCTCCTGAGAATTGTAGTCCATGGACATCTGGAGGGCCGCAGTTTGACTACCCCTGCTCTACACGATGCCCATGGGCATCCAGGCACTCGTCAGCACCCACCCACTGTTTTTAGAAAGTATGGTTGGGGGTTGTCCACTAAGGCTTCTGACTGGCCACTGGAGAATAGTTTGGCTTTGAATATTTTAATTTTATTTATTGATTCCATTTACATACTCCCTTCTAATAAGCTGGCTCTGGGTGGTGTACAACAAATAAAACAATAGTATAATTAAAATAGTTAATAACATATTAAAATCATTTCGAACCACCTATAACTGACAGCAACATCAATTTTAGCTGCTATCTCTAGTGCTTTGAATAAGTCTATTGCCAGATTAAGATGTTGACATGGGGGTGTCTTTTGAAGGGGTGGGCATTAGTTGTTTTTTTGATAGTTTTTATGATAGCTTCTGTGAAACAACGTTTGCTGAAGGTGTTTGCTGAATGCAAGTAGGGTAGCCAGCTCCGGGTTGGAAAATAACTAGAGATTTTGTTATTGGGGTGAGGGGGTGGAGTCTGAGTTGGGCGAGGTTTAGGAGGGGGGGGGGGTCTTCAATGGGGCAGAATGCCATAGAGGCTACTTTACCCAGTGGCCAATTTCTGCAGGTGAACTACAGAACTCTGTCACCTGGGGATCAGTTGTAATCCTCGAGGAGGTAAACAAGAGGGGGAAGGGAAGGGAGTATGTGTGTGTGAGTGAGCATGCGTGCTTGCTTGCTTGGAAGGAGGGAGGGAGGTTGGGTAACTAATAGGTAAAGGAGGAAATGGGAGGGGGGAAAGGAAGAGTGTCTGTGTGTGTGTGTGTTTGTGAGTGAGTGAGGGAAGAGGAAGCAGAGAGGAAGTTAGGAAACCTAAAGGGAAGGAGGTCCCTCTCCCTGGTTCCCTCCTTACCTGTTGGTATAATGATTGTACCCCACTCAACTCTTTTTCCCTATGAAAGTAAAAAAAAAAAAACTGCACCAGGGGAAATTGCTCATGTCACTTCCTGCTTACCTGTGGTTGATTTTAGGCATTGGGGATATGGAACAGATTAAGCTGGTTTATGTCAGGTCAGTCCACTGGACTAGCTTGCTAACAATTCTCTACTCTGCCTGGTAGGGCCCCTCAAGTGGAGAAAAGCCTTCCCTATATCTGCCTCTGGAGATCCTTCAGCTGGAGATGCTGGAGATTGAACCGAGGGCTATCATCTTGCAAAACATAGACTCCCAACACGACCCTCAAGTTACTTTACAACCGATATCATTAGGTATGTCTTCTGCAACTGTGTATAAATTGGTCTTTAAACTATGAACATGTGCTGGCTATATTGTTAGGGTTTCCAACCCTGGGATGGGGAAACCTGGAAACTTTGGAGGTATAGTCTGTGGAATGCAGGTTTGGGGATGAGGATGGGGACTTCAGCAGGGTATAATGGCAAGGAGTACCCCCTCTCCCAGAGCAGCCATTTGCTCCAGTTAAACTGATCTTGGTCCATCAGTTTGACCAAGCTTATATATTTTGGCAAGCTTATATATTTTGATCAATCTATACTGGAGCTTTTTCTTTCTGAATAAAAGTCCTAATTTATTTCCCAGGAAGTGAGACCATTAACCACAATTTAATTCTGTTTAAAACTTTCAGTTACCTGGGTACTGTCTGCACTCACAGTTATTTTCCAGTCTTGATCCTGCCGAATTCTGATTGATCTGAACCCAGATCTTGAAACAGATCTGCAACATTTTTTTTCCCAGACTGGAAACAGCTTTCAGTCAGATGGTATCTTCTGCACTTGAATTGTTCCAGTTGTCAGTTTCCTCTCTCCTTTGTGCTGGGGTGAAGGACACCTCTGAGTGCCTTTTAGCTTTAGTGTGAGAGAGAGAGAGAGAGTGAAAGAAAGTGAGAGAGAGGGAGAGAGAAGCAGGGGTTGTTTGAAGCTCCAGCTGTCATTATTTGATGATTGGTCTGTTGATTGGTTTCGGGCAGGAGCAGGACTTTCAATTCCAGGCCTTTTGCACTTACGTGCTTATATAAAGTTAATGGGATGCTGAACGCTTAACACTTTCTTTAAAAAAAAACATAGTAAGTGAGGGGAACATTTTTCAAAAGTCTTTAATAGTGTTTTCTCTCACTTTCCCCCTAATATCTCCTCCTCACTTTAAAAAACAAATTGCCAAGCAGCCCATTTCTCCCCCCCCCCCCCGAAACTTATGTGGGTTGATCTTTAACTCATTCTTGTATGAGTGCTTCTTGCATTACTTAAAGAGGAGTTGTACCTTTTAGGCAGCACTGGAAAGGAAAGGGTCTGCTGTTGCTGGGAGCTAACCAATCAGCTGAGACCTCAGCAAATTGCCTGTGCTGGAGTCATGGGTGTGGAAAGTAAGTCTGAAATAGGCAAAGGCATCTGCACTTCATAGAGAATGTTGTGGGCCTGCATTTCCTACATAAAGCAGAGGAAATCCACTCCTGGATATGCTGTGAAGATGGGATGAAAAGCCGGACCAGGATCAGAGTGGAAATTGGAGTCAGGTGCAGATGACTTTTGTTTAACAGAACCCAACCAGCTTTAAAGTCCCAGGGCAGATAAGCCCCAGGAAAGAAATTAACCTTTGTTTGTTAAGGTGCCAGCAATCTAAAATTGTGACTGCTTGGAATTAGGGGAATTCAGTCTTCAGCCTCTGTTCCTCATGGGAATGAAGGGAAGATTGGGCCTACCAGGTTCATTAGGGTTGGCACCTCTGGGCTGGAAATGAGGCTTGGGAAGGATAGAGTTTGGGGAGGAGAAGGGTCTCAGCAGGCGATGATGCTGCAGGGCCCACCTTCCAAAGCAGCCGTTTCCTGCAGGTGAACCGGTCTTTGATGTCTGGAGATCAGTTGTAATAGCAGGAGATCTCCAGGTGCCACCTGGCAGTTGATGTCCCTAAAGTTCGTGCTCATCCCAAATAGGCTCCAGATCATTCCTGACATCTGAACTGAGAAAAAGCTGTTTCCAAGCAAGTGCCAAGGGACTTGATCCAAATGGAGCTTTGATGCGGATCACATAATGGTTGTTTGGTCATGCAGTTCACAGCAATCAGAGAGCTTCAGGAAGATTAATCTTCAGGAAGATTAACCTTCTAAACTTCAGGAAGATTAAAGAACATGAAAAAAATTCTCAGCAGCAGCTACAAAGCAAGCTGGCTTCAAGCTTCTGATTCATGTAGAATTTTGCTTTATTTTCTGAGCCAGAGAATGACTTGAGGAGCAGGGGAAGGAAGTTGAATGGGTAGTTCAGCCCAACAAGTCATCAGAGAGGTGTGATCCTGATCCCTGAAGGGAGGTACACCGGAAATTCTCTGACTTGAATTAGCAGTAGGGGATAATTTCGAGGAACTACCAAAGATTTCAACGCTGGAATAAAAGGTTGCTTGCTGTACCATCCTGTTCAAACTTATTTGGATATAAGTCCCATTGTCCTCAATGGGTATTCTTTCTAGCATATTGTGTTGCGTAAGTATTGGAACTCTGATAGCCTAAAGCTAACCATACGAGGTACCAGGTGCCCTCATAAACACATAAAACTAATTTGCAAACTTTTGGTTAAACAACATGTGCATATTTGGCACAATGTCTGTAATGTAGATGTGGATTATAATCTGATCATAATTCATTCTTTGTGCATCTCTGTTGTTGTTTCTTTCCAGTTCCCAGGATGTTTATACTGTTGTATGTTACCAGCTTTGCCTTCTATACAAGTGGACAAACTCTTCACAGCCAGGTTAAAGGGGAAAATTATTCTTCAAGATACATTTGTAGCATACCGGGATTGCCGGGCCCTGCAGGTCCCACTGGAGTCAGTGGAGCACTTGGGCCCCATGGCCGTATTGGGATCCCAGGACGGGATGGGAGAGATGGCCGGAAAGGAGAAAAGGGTGAGAAGGGAAATCCAGGTACTGAATGTTCTTTCCTTTTTAAAAAAAGCAATCCACAAAACCTGTTTCCAAATTATACCTTCCACGGCTCTGATCTGTGGCCTGTAGAGAGCAGTACCTGAGTTCGGCAGGGGCCATGATGAAGCAGTGAGGAGCTGCAGGTGAGGAGAGGACTGGGGCAATGCGCACTGGACTGCCTTAGGCATGCCATGTTGTCTCAGGTCTTCACTGGCAACATTGGTGTGATACCTGCCTTCCTTCAAGGGCTGTTGTAATAACAAAGCACTCTGAACACTTTAAAATATGCTTGGGATATAATAATATATATTGCAAACTACTAATAAAACCCATTGTGAGGGAAAATACAACAGGTTCTAGAAAAAGTGGGGAGAGCGGGTGTGACAAGCTGAAGTAAAGGGGGGAACTTTGGCTCCAGTGAGTGTCACATGTGTCCGAGGGAGGGAGTGGATGTGTGTCAGCTGGATATCAGGAAAAAAATTTCACATATTTCAGCAGGGGAATAGGCTGCCTAAGGAGGTGGTGAGCTCCCCTTCACTGGCAGTCTTCAAGCAGCAGCTGGACAGATCCTTCTCCTGGATGCTTGAGTCTGACCCTGCACTGAGCAGGGGGTGGGACTTGATGGCCTGCATGGCCCCTTCCCACTCTAGGTTTCTATGAGTCTAGTTCAGCCATGGAATGGGCTGCCTCAGGAGGTGGGGAGCTCCCCCTCACTGGTGGTCTTCAAACAAAGGCTGGACAGACCCTTATCCTGGATCCTTGAGGCTGACCCTGCACTGAGCAGGGGGTGGGACTACATGGCCTGCATGGCCCCTTCTAGGATTCTAATTTCTAAGTGTGAAGAAGGTGGGGGAGCAAGCACTAGACTCAGCATCTCTAGGAAAGGTGGAGGGAGCATACAAGGGGAACAAGGAGGGGGCACGGCATACCCCACTATGCTAACAACCCACAGAACAGATGTCAACATGTGGGAGGATGCTGCACCTCATGCCCCCTCCCAGCAGCCACCGCTTTAAAAGGTGAGTCGTCAATATGGCTTGCCTGTTATATAGTGGAGGATTATTATTATGACACCCCCTAAAGAAATTAGAGAGCCTCTTGTGGCACAGAGTGGTAAGGCATCAGAAATGCTGTCTGAAGCTGTCTGCCCATGAGGTTGGGAGTTCGATCCCAGCAGCTGGCTCAAGGTTGACTCAGCCTTCCATCCTTCCGAGGCCGGTAAAATGAGCACCCAGCTTGCTGGGGGGTAAAACAGTAATGACTGGGGAAGGCACTGGCAAACCACCCTGTATTGAGTCAGGTGCAGAAAACGCTGGAGGGCGTCACCCCAAGGGTCAGACATGACTTGGTGCTTGCACAGGGGATACCTTTACCTTTAAAGAAATTAGAGCAGAGAGCTGGGCCGGACAGAAGGGACATAGAATAAGAAAGAAAAGGTACAAGGAAGGGAAGGTGTTTATACTAAACTGGAATCTCTTATACAGAGAAATTTAGAGTGATTTGTTTAGCTAACGGAGGAAGTGTGGTTGATGTTGCGTTGAATTTAACAAGGTGTATCCTCAGCACTTTCAAATTTGTGTGTGCAAAATAATTTGGAGGGGAAAAAAGCCAATGTACTTCACCAGGGAAAGAAAACAAACACACTTCTATTAGTTTCCTGAGAGTGGGATTTGGGTTTTTTTGCTCTGTACATCTGAAAGAAATAATCCAACTAAGTAATCAAATTTGAGTATTAAGCTTACTTGACAAAGACCTAAATTGGAATGCTCACCCGTTGCAAACATGGCACAAATGTTTTTAACTATATTTCACCCAATTTATTTTATTGTGTTTCATTTTGTTAGAAAATTCCGGGATGTTTCCTTTCATGGACTTGGTTCAATTTTGTCACATGGAACTTGGTCACTTGGCAAATAATTTTCAAAAAGCCTGCATGATAAAATTCATATCCTGACATACATATCCTGTCCTGCAGTCCTGGGGATAGGGTCCAGGATGTTTCTCTGTCCCTCCCCCACTTTCACCATCCTATACTGTCCTCATTTGAAATTTCCCAAGGGATGCTCCCATATTTATTTATTGGTTTTATATATTACTACCTCCCTGCAAAACAGGCTCAGGGCAGTTTACAAAGTAACACATAAAATCATAACAAATTAAAATACCATTATTATAATTCAGTGTTCTGTTTTGCTGGTCTTGCCTGGACGGTACGATGATATTTTAATTCTACTTTAGTGTGGGGGGGGGATACGGAGACGAATGGAGGGAGGCCCATAGGTTCTATTGGCCTGAGTTCATTCTGGCCTCAACCAAATGCCTGCTGGAAGAGCACCCCCTTGCAGGCCCTGAGGAAATCAGGTAGTTCTGTCAGGGCCCAAGTTTCAACTGGCAGCTCATTCCACCAAGCAGAGGCCACAGCCAAGTAGGCCCTGGCAGGGTTGAGGTCAGACACACCTCCCTTGGGCAGGGGACCACCTACATGTTAGTGTTGGATAATCTTAAGGTCCTTCTGGGGGAATAAAGAGAGAGGTAGTCTCTTAGATATGCAGGGCCCAGGCTGTGTCGGGCCTTAAAGTTAAAACTAGCACCTTGAATTTGGAATGCAACTGGCAACCAATGCAGCTGCTGGAGAGTATGTAATATGTGGGCCCTCTCAACTCTCCTCCCATTTCATTATCCTCACGTTTCTTCACATGTTCACCCCCGCACACACCCTTCTCCAGGGAGCTTAGGACTCCATAAATGGATCTTCACTCCTCCATGTTCGTTATTACTTTTAAAGACCGAAATGGTAGGGCTGTAGGAGGTGAATGTAGGGCTCCATACAAGAGATATCACAAGCAACACAGGATTCATTGTGTTTCTGGATCCATCACCATATGGACTTAATAGCATCTTCCAGTTGGTTCTTAGGGCCTTTTCAAATCATTAAAGGACTTTCTGAAACCTTTTGGGGAGCAGTGTTGCCATCCTCTTTATGGGATCCGAAAAAGACCTAGAATGACAAGTTATATCCAGATGGCTATATCGTACAGTGAAGATGTTATTTTCATGCAACACATGAACAAGAGCAAGTAGTCTATTATCAACTGAGGATGCCTCTAATTTAACCCATAATCTATCCCAGCCAATACTATCAAAAGCCATTTTATAATCTACAAAAGCTACACGGGACCTGGAATAGTGCTCCGTTGCTAGACTTTAAGAAATACAATAATAGTTGCACTGTCTGTATGTGGTCTACAAGGGTCAAGTCTCAGAAGGCTGCTCATAGTATAGGGCCACATTTCAAAAGACCCTCATCCAAGTTTTAACCAATCTTGCCCTTTGATTGGAAGGAAATAATTTGTCGTAGACTTCAGTAATAACCTACTTTTGTTTTTTTAAGGTTTGAGAGGAAAGACGGGTCCAGTAGGAGCACCTGGAGAGAAAGGAGATCAAGGAGAGCCTGGTAAAAAGGGACCCCCAGGATTGGGGGGTGTAAAAGGTGATGTGGGTTCTGTGGGTCCAGCAGGCCCCAAAGGAGATCAAGGAGAACGAGGAGAGCCTGGTGCCCCAGGAGTGTGTAAGTGTGGGAAAATAGTCCTGAAATCTGCCTTTTCTGTTGGGATCACCACAAGTTACCCAGAGGAGCGATTACCGATTATCTTCAATAAAGTCCTCTTCAATGAAGGGAGCCATTACAACCCTTCCACTGGGAAGTTCATATGTGCCATCCCAGGGATCTATTACTTCTCTTATGACATCACTTTGGCCAATAAACATCTTGCGATTGGCTTGGTTCATAACGGGAAGTTCCGGATAAAGACGTTTGATGCGAACACAGGAAACCACGATGTAGCTTCTGGGTCAACAGTGATGTACCTTCAGCCAGAGGATGAGGTGTGGCTTGAGATTTTCTACACTGACCAAAATGGCTTGTTTGCTGATCCCACATGGGCAGATAGTTTGTTTTCTGGATTCCTCTTGTACGTCGATACGGACTACCATGATGCCCTTTCAGATGACGATGAGCTGTAATAACTCAGCTGTCCAGGGGGCATCTCTAAGTGAACACAGGACAGTGAATGGGATCTGGTCTTCAGTGTCACCAAGATGAATCCATAAGTGACTTTGGAATTTTGTTTGGGCCACTGAAGCACCCACAGTGGAAGACTAATTTTCAAGCATATGTTGCATCCACCGGTCTTTTTACCAAACAGGAGGTTCAGCCGACTGAAATGTATATAATTGTCCTATAAGAATATTTAAACAAAATTATGATAATGTATGTGTAGTTTTCTATAAATATGTTGAATGATAATATTGTTCCATGAATGGTATGGACTTAGCAATATTGTTAGAAAGTTTATCATGAATTATTTTCTAATGCAAGAGAGGTAAGAAAAGACAGGCAAGAAGAACTGCAGATATATGCAAATACATTTATACAACAGATACCTCTAAATAACTGACCTCAGCTGCAATGGGGAAATGTGTGCAAATAGGCGATACTTCCTGGACCCCCTGTAAACCTGAAACTCAGTCCACACATGACGAAAATCCTTCATAAATCCTGTTGATCAAATATGCGCTGGTAGTTCTGTACTTGGCACTTGATTTTGATTGCTGCCATGGCGTCATGGCCCATACAGTGCTCCGCATGTGAATTGGGCCTTTGTGGGCCTGGGGAATTGAGTTCTAGTACCGAACTCCCCATGTGGAGTGGAGGGGGACACACAGAGACTTCGTGAAGTGTGACTTCTGCAGTGTGCCAGAGGGGTGTCAAAAGCAGCTGTTCAGGGAAAGGAAGCTGGCTGTGACCATATACATTCTTGAGTTTGCACAAAGGGCATTGTTCTTGCAACCTTCCCAAAATATCAATGAGTATAGTTGTCAATTGTTTATACGGTTCCTTTGGGTTTTGGCTTTTTTTTTGTCTGCCAATGGACAGATGTCAGTTGCAACAAAAAAATATACCACTTTGACTTTTGCTGCAGGAGACTTAATTGCCAATATCATAGTCCCAATTACACAAAGCTAACCCTACAAAATCCTAGAAGTTGTGATTGTGATAAACTACTCAGAATACTTTGTCTGGAAGCCCTCCTACCAGGCTACAGTTCTTTGACGGAAAGGAATAACAGTTAAATCAGTTTACATCTTTAGTGTTTCTCAACTGGAGGAGGGGCAGCAGATTATAGCCAAGGGCTTGCACCCAAAAGTCATGTTCTATGAGCAGAAGACATGACTCTCAAGACACAAATACCCGGTTCCTGAGGACTGACCTCTATGTGACAGCATTCACGTGGCTGCCAAAATGACACAAGGGGATCAGGATGGCCGTACAGTGTTCCTGTCCTGTTTCCCCCCTTTTCAACTCCCAAAACAGATGCCAGGATGTGGCCTTATGGATGTCATGATCTTCAGTCAGGTGACTCACTCACTCACTTTATTATAGAGATAAATAGATAGGGTGTTTCCGCACAAGTACCAGTGTTGCCAATTGGTTCCACAAAGCTGGTTCGTTGCTTTTCCCGCTCGCTCTGAGGAAAAAAAAAATGGCGATCGCTTCGCTGGAAGTTCGGAGGAGAGAGCCAGGGGGAGGGACTTTGTTGGAACCGCAACAATGGGAACACCCAGGTTTTTTCCCCTAGTGTTGCAGATTGTTCGCAAGAGGGTAGTGCTTTTCGGAGGGTGAATCCACTTTTCCTGATTTCCCTAGAAGCGCTACAACGAATCGCTTTTCGCGGAACTGTTGCAGGAGTGTTGCAGATTGTATGCGACATCTTGCGGAACTGCAAATTAGTAGTGTTTACAATTTGAAAGCCTTCTGCTACATTAAAGTCATGCGGAATGGACCAGAGATTTGTATCTGTATAGAAATAAATAGAGATATTTAGATATAGATGCTGGCGCAGTTGAATTTTCACTTTGCATGGGCACCTATGGGCTATGCCGCCTTTTCTAACAGTGTAAATTTTCACTCCAGTGTGTCTGTGGGGGGGGGGGGGGTTGCCAGGCAGGAGTGCCTTAGGGAGCAAAACAGCTTCCTTGCCTCCACCTGGCCTGCCCACTTCCATGCCAGGGCAGGGACCTCTGTTACCTGGCTGTCAACAAGAAAGGCTGCACTGTTGGGTGGGCCAGTGTGGCAGCATCAGGGTTCTGCACAGGTGCTGTTGGAATATACAAGGTCTATAGCGTGCACAATTCAACAGCATTAGGATATCCTACAGGAGGGCATCAGAGGAGATCTGTATTTGGCATATTTGGATTAGGACTTTCCCCCAGTGCCCTGATTGTTTCAACTGGAGACTTCCTGCCCCTTGAGCACATTGCCTCCTGCTTGCCTCAGGACGGAAAGACAGACAGACTGACTGACTGAAAGCAGAACAGGTTAGACAGTTAATTAGGACTCTCCCCTCTCTTCCTATACAAAGTTGTTTGTCTTCTAAATAAAACTATGTTTTATAAAACCTACTTACACATTTACGCTCTGACAACAGACACAACTCCTACTTATGCTGCCATAACTCAAAGACATGGCAATCTGTCAGCTTGCTGGCTCCCTGAGCATTTTCACGCAAACACACTTAGGATTGCACTCTTTAGGCAGCCTATTCCACTGCTGAACTACTCTGTGAAATTTGTTTTCCTGATATCTAGCCTATATTGTTGTACTTTAAGTTTAAACCCATTACTGCGTGTCCTCTCCTCTGCAGCCAATGGGAACAGCATCCTGCCCTCCTCCAAATGAACCTGTCAAATACTTAAAGAGGGCTATCATGTCCCCTCTCAACCTCCTTTTCTCCAGGCTGAACATTCCCAAGTCCCTCAACCTATCTTCATAGGGCTTGGTCCCTTGGCCCCAGATGATCTTCGTCGCTCTCCTCTGTACCCTTTCAATTTTATCCACGTCCTTCTTGAAGTGAGGCCTCCAGAACTGCACACAGTACTCCAGGTGTGGTCTGACCAGTGCCGTATACAAGGGGACTATGACATCTTGTGATTTTGATGTGATGCCCCTGTTGATACAGCCCAAAATGGCATTTGCCTTTTTTGCTGCCGCATCACACTGCCTGCTCATGTTTAGTTTACAATCCACAAGTACCCCAAGGTCTTGTTCACACACAGTATTACCTAGAAGCGTATCCCCCATCCAGCAGGTGTTTTCCCCATCCAGATACATAACAGAGTTTTCCTAGCATTTATTTCTGAACTAGCTATCCAGGTAATTATATCGTAATAGATTAAAATATTTTAAGTAACTCTGATTGCAAGACTGACTTTAAGAGCAGGTGTTCACTCCCTATAGAACAGTCACATAAAACTAAATGACGTGTAGAACAGCAAAGGACGTAGATCAAAAGATTGGTCTCTCTCTCTCTCGCTTTAATTTTTTATGTCATTACAGTAATGGGAAAGTGAGTTCAACTTCCTTGGGTTTCTTCTTCTGGATTATGAATTTCAACTGCTGAATAGTGCTGGCATTTGTGTCTGAAAACAAGGAATATTGTTATTGTTTTTCTTGTAGGTTTTGGCAAGAGCTACAACTGGGCCATCTGTCATGCCAACCCAGGGTCAGATTCAGTGGGAAGAAAGAGGGAAGAAAGGTGGGCAGCAGGTCTAGGGGGAGAGGTGGAATAGGATCAAGCCATTTCCCATAATCAGAGGCAGGAGGATGTGTGACGGAGTGGGATCAGCCATCAGGCACAAGAAAAACACCATCCGGAACCATATATGACAGAAAAGAACCAACGATCTGGACGGGACCAATTTCTGTTTACACATTAAAACATAAGTAATAAAAAGTTGCTTATTTCCGGTTTAAATTGTTCAGAGAAAAATATTTCCAACAAGCAATGCTGCACAAATATATCACCCAAGCAGTAGGTTTTGGTATCCCCTTGTTTCACAGGAGGCTTTTTCACGGGGGAGATAGCCTCTAAAGGTAAAGTTATCCCCTGTGCAATCACCGAGTCATGTCTGACCATTGGGGTGATGCCCTCTAGCGTTTTCTTGGCAGACTCAATACGGGGTGGTTTGCCAGTGCCTTCCCCAGTCATTACCGCTTACCCCCCAGCAAGCTGGGTACTCATTTTACCGACCTCGGAAGGATGGAAGGCTGAGTCAACCTTGAGCCGGCTGCTGGGATTGAACACCCAGCCTCATGGGCAAAGCTTTCAGACAGCTGCCTTACCACTCTGCGCCACAAGAGGCTCTGATAGCCTCTAAGCAACATAAAAAATAGTAAACAATTTCCAGTTCTGAAATGGAACCAAGCTCAATGGGATGTATTTTGATTCTTCCTTACTCCAATCAAGAAATAAAGCAGAAAATAATAGTAAAGTTGTATTCCTAATATCGATTTTTCTTTTTTTTTCTTATTGAGATAATAATACTTACAAGGCAACCAAATTGAGGTAGGTCTACCAATAGTGCATCTACCCCCTGGATCGTTAACGCAATCCCAGAGAGAAAAAATCTAAATTATAATTGAGCTTGGCACCTAATCTCCATAAGACTAGATTTCAGACATGGGTTATTCACTTAGTTTGGTCTTTATATTCTTCATATTGCTTAGGGCAGTGGTTCTCAACCTGGGAGTCGGGACCCCTTTGGGGGTTGAACGGCCTTTTCACAGGGGTTGGGGCAGGGGGAACAGCTTGGGGGGGGGAGGGTGCCACCACTGTTGCCGTTCCTCCTGCAGGCGGCTGCGTTCGGCTGCCAACCACTCCAGCAGCGCCTCCAGTGCTGCGCAGTCTC
This sequence comes from Paroedura picta, assembly GCF_049243985.1. Taxonomy (NCBI): domain Eukaryota; kingdom Metazoa; phylum Chordata; class Lepidosauria; order Squamata; family Gekkonidae; genus Paroedura; species Paroedura picta. The sequence goes on from NC_135378.1 coordinate 13,685,269, forward strand.
CCGCTGGGCACTCCAGGTGGCAGCACAACATGGCGGCTTCAGGCTCCAGGTGGCGGCAGCACAGCTCCTGCAGTTGTGCACCCAGCCTCGGTTAGTACCTCGCCCTTCTCTCCAAGGAGGTCCCAAAGTGGCTGACAACGCTCCTCTTCCATTTCATCCACACAACAGCCTTGTGGGGTAGATCGAGATAGAGCGTTTGTCTGCCTGGAGAAGCGGAAAAGAGCGAGATCGGCATGGTGGGACAAGAGGCAGAACTGAACTGAGAAACCCTGGGGGGGGAAACAATTTCTATACAATCCTGAGCCATGGATCTTCATGCCATTGGTCAGTTTTGGTTTAATTTCTGCGAAATAACACTTGCATAGTTTTATGGTTGGGGGGTCACCACAACAGGAGGAACTGGATTAAAGGGTCCATCATGGCCTTAGGAAGGTTGAGAACCACTGACTTAGTAGATAAGCACCTACTTCAATGGCAGGCTGACGGAGAGCTCATCGCAGTCTCACCCATGGCAGGGTGGGGTTTGGAGAGGGACCTCAACTTAGAGATCAACAGTAATAGAAGAAGAAGAAGAAGAGTTGGTTTTTATATGCCGCTTTTCCCTACCCAAAGGAGGCTCAAAGCGGCTTACAGTCGCCTTCCCATTCCTCTCCCCACAACAGACACCCTGTGGGGTGGGTGAGGCTGAGAGAGCCCTGATATTCCTGCTCGGTCAGAACAGTTTTATCAGCACCGTGGCGGGCCCAAGGTCACCCAGCTGGCTGCATGTGGGGGAGTGCAGAATCGAACCCAGCATGCCAGATTAGAAGTCCGCACTCCTAGCCACTACACCAAACTAGCAGGGGAGCTCCAGCCAACCCCTGCCTGTAAAGCAACCAGCTTAACTTGTATAGGATGGAACAGACTAGAAAGTTGTTTCCCTTTGCTTGTGTTCTTTGGATTCTGCATGCCATTTTGTGTCTTGGCTATACAGGTAAGTAACACAAACCTCCGTTCTTCATCCCCTTGGTACCGTACAGCAGTGGTCCCCAACCCCCGGTCTGGGGACTGTTACCGGTCCTTGGACTAGTTGGTACCAGGCTGCGGCTCCTCCTTGTCTGCCCTGTAACTCTGCCTCCATCTCACCTTTGGTGCTCTCCAGCGGCCACCATGGCTGGGGCTCCCCCTCGGCGTGGCACTGCGCAGCTGCTGCTGGCAGTGCCCCCCAGTGGGTGGCAGGAAGTCAGGGGCACCGGTGGGAAAGCAAGTGGAGCAGGGGCTCAGGCGGTGGAGGCAACGTCCCTCGGCAAATGACTACCCCCCCCAGGCCTCCGTACAATTGTCAAGCGTTGACTGGTCCCCGGTGATAAAAATGTTGGGGACCACTGCCGTACAGTGCTAAAAAGTTTCTAGACAGCAGCCCCACCATGGCAGGCTGCGCTGAACTCTGCAGCCATACCTTCTCCTTAGGGGAGGCAAAGCATTTTGTGGTGGGAGAGAGGGAGGGACAGTCTTTTGGAGGTGTTGGCCTTCAGACTGTACTTGCTGTTCTCCCCAAAATAAAGCAGACTCGTTGATTTTGGTTCTAATAAGATTTATTGCTTAGTGCATGTTTGATACGCAACAAGAATTTGTCAAAGTTTTACAGAGAAACGTGCATGAATCCGTAGGTGACAACGGCAACTTAATGTAGAAGCATCCATTTCATTTTTGTAAATCTCTCCCAGATGGTGATAAATCTGGCTCAATAAGCCATTTGTCTGAACTCCCGGGTGATGAATACGGCTCACAAAGCCATCTGTCTCAGTCACTGGGGCATAGATCACCCACTGAACCACATCTGCCCTGTCTCCCCTAATAGCTCTATCTTTCCATATGAGTAATTTATATTTTTCAAGTAACTATTTATCGCTTGTGGTCTGAAACTTAGCATCTCTAGGGTTCTGCGCTTCGGTGGCCAATGCGGCCGAAGCGCACAACGCTATGTCAGACACTGAATCCAGGACATACACACTTCTCAGTGACGTGCCCCACCCCTGATTTTGAGTGCTATCTTTCTTGGACATTGTGCTCAAGGGAGTTCCGGACATTTGTGGGATGCTCAGCTCTGTGTCATTGCTTCTCCTTGAGACACTCTTAACGTCTGACATTCAATTACAGGTGGAAAGGGGATGTTGGGACTTCTGTTTTGTTTTTGTACTAAGCAGAATTCAGCCGTGGAATGGGCGGCCAAGGGAAGTGGGGAGTTCTCCCTCGCTGGCTGGAGGGAATATTGTCAGGGAGGCTTTAGGCTGATCCTGCATCGAGCAGGAGGAGGGTCAGGATGGCCCCTTCCAGCTCTACGATTCTGTGGCGCCATGATCAGACACACAAGGCAAGTGGAGCCTAGAGATTCAATTGAAATCAGGGTCTAACCAGAAATGTATTTCATTCTAAGTATTACTTTCGTTATTATACTACTTGATGATAGCAAGGAAATGTTCTGCTGCAGAGTACAACCCAGCCCACTATATTAAAGAAGAAGAGTTGGTTCTTATATGCCGCTTTTCTCTACTCAGAGGAGTCTCAAAGCGGCTTACAATCGCCCTCCCTTTCCTCTCCCCACAACAGACGCCCTGTGAGGTGGGTGAGGCTGCTGGGTCAGGACAGTTTTATCAGTGCCGTAGTGAGCCCAAGGTCACCCAGCTGGCTGCATGTGGGGGAGTGCAGAATCGAACCCGGCATGCCATATTAGAAGTCCGCATTCATAACCACTACACCAAACTGACTCTCAGGTGCCTATAATAAAGATGCCTATAAATAATAAAGAAAAAGAACCCTCCAATTTTCATGTGTATCTTAAAAGTTTTTCTGGCTGTCTGCTGCTGATCATTGTCAAGAGCAGGGGTAGTCAAACTGCGGCCCTCCAGATGTCCATGGACTACAATTCCCAGGAGCCCCCTGCCAGCATTCGCTGGCAGGGGGCTCCTGGGAATTGTAGTCCATGGACATCTGGAGGGCCGCAGTTTGACTACCACTGGTCAAGAGGGAGCTCACCAGTCTCCTCGGCCTTGACAGGGTGGAGTCACTTGGAATCACGATAAGCAGGTTCCATTAGCTCCAGGCCACACCCCTTGAGGTTGTCTGCACAAGTTCCCTGCAGTTTTTGACAGCTCACTCGGCTGCTACCCAGGTCTGCCCATTTCCCTGGCTCTTGACCCTCAGGTGGTGCCCATCTGCCTCAAGGCCAGCAGGGTTCCCTTCATGCATAATTAAGCCCTGCATGAACGAGGAACTGGACAAGCTATGGCACAGGGCATCCTCGAGATGGTGCCTAATGTGCATTGGGAGACCTCAATTGTTACCTCCATTAAGCCTAGTGGGGACATCTGCATCTGCGTGGACTACAAGTGCACATTAAACAAGGCACTGCAACAACACTCCTAACGCCTGTTATCAGCCACCTTTTGGCATCACTGGTAGGGAGCAAGGTCTTTCCCAAACTCCACCTAGCCCAAGCATACCAGCAACTGCCTCTAGACAATGGCTGAGGTCCAAATGATCGTCACTCATTGGGGGGTGTTCATGGTCAAGTGCATCCAATTTGGCTTCAGCATTGCACCAGGGATCTTCCAGAATCCTATGGAAGATCTCCTCAAGGGAATTCTGCGGGTGATTCCGTATTTTGATGATGTTTTGCTTGTGCGGAGCAGAGTCCCTGAACCTGCTAACTGCCTCCATGAGGTCCTGTGCTATGCATGTAAGTAACATAGACCGTTTATGCACTGGAGGTTTCATGCTGGGTTGCAGGCTGGAGTTTTAGTCGTGGCAGGTGGCCCCACCTCTTCCTGCACCCACACGGGGGAGCATTTGGCCCAGTGCACCTCATCTGCCCCCTATTTGTGTTCCTGCACGAGAGTTGGGGCAGTAAAGTGGCCAGTGCATAAATGGTCATAGTGGGACTACAGGTCAAGTAAGAAAAATGTTATCTTGGAGTTCCCTCACTGAGTTCTTGGGTTCCTCATCGATGCTTTTGGAGTCCACAGACAAGGTGATGGCCATTCAGAACACACCATCACCAACGTCCAAGCATGATCTGCAAACCTTTGTGGGCCTTTTACACTTTTATCATTCTTTCCTACCCAACAAGGCCACCGTTGGGGGGTCAGTCCAACCAGCAGCTTTGGGCTCACCCAGTTAGCCAGCAGTTCAGGCCTTGTTTGGGTCACTGTGATTATCATCTGCCTTTCTTCTGGTACTCTTTTCTATAGACACCTTCACCTTTTCCTTTAATAGGATTATATCCTCCAGGTGGGGCCTGGAGATCCCCTAAAATTGCAACTGATTACCAGGAGACCGAAATCAGTTCAATTTAGTCAAGAGGGTCAAACTATACCAAATAAATTAACAAATTAAATAATTATCATATAGTGTGCATAGATGTAAAATTTAAAAATTACATGTCTGACTATCAGACTGTGAAATTTACAAGCAGTCCCAGCAGATGAGTATGGCTCATTAACCACATGAAACCAGATGTGTTTTGGCCTTTACAGCCTTCCTCAGTGATCAAAAACACATTCAACATACAGAACTCAGAGACTTATATATTTTTCACAACCAGGTGTCGTTCTCTCCTAGGCTGTGTTTGTGTGAGTACAGACATCATGAGGAGGAGATGGCCTGGTTTTATATATATTGTTAAAAATTATATATAAAAAATTCTTTGCCTAACCACACAGCATGAAAGAAGAGTTGGTACTTATATGCTGCTTTTCTCTACCCGAAGGAGTCTCAACGTGGCTTCCAATTGCCTTCCCTTTCCTCTCCCTACAACAGACACCCTGTGAGGGAGGTGAGGCTGAGAGAGCCCTGAAATTACTGAAGAATAAGAAGAGTTGGTTCTTATATGCCGCTTTTCTCTACCCAAAGGAGTCTCAAAGTGGCTTACAATCGCCTTCCCTTTCCTCTCCGCACACCCAGTGAGGCAGGTAGAACTGAGAGAGCCCTGATTTTACTGCTTGGACAGAACACCAACAACAGGGCAGAGAGGTCAAGGCCTTCCTTTGATGTTGCCTCCTGGCACAGACATTCAGAGGGTGACTGCCTCTGAACATGAAGTTTCCCTTTATTCATCATGGCTAATATCTGCTGATGAACTTACCCAATGTCAAGCAGTCTAATCTCCTTTTAAAACTGTCTATGCCTGAGGCCATCACTACATCGTCACTGAGTAAAGAAGGATTTTCTTCCATCGGACCTGAACCTATTGATCATCAGCTTCACTGGATGCCCTCGGATTCTAGAATATTGAGAGGAGGGAAAGTTCTCTTTGACAACTCCCTCCATTCTGTGCATGGCTGTATAAAGCTCTATCTGGCTCTAGCCTGGTATGGTGGTTAACTTCTAATCTGGCGAGCTGGGTTTGATTCCCTGCTCCTCTGCATGCAGCCAGCTGGGTGACCTTGGGCTCGCCACAGCATTGTCCAAGCAGTAAAATCAGGGCTCTCTCAGTTCCACCTGCCTCGCAGGGTGTGGGGAGAGGAAAGGGGAGGTGAGTGTAAGCCACTGGTAGAGAAAAGTGGCATATAAGAACCAACTCTTCTTCTTCTTCTACCTGCCCTTAAGAAGCAGGAAATTTGATCTGTTCTTCAGAAGATGGACACATTATCCATGTATCTGACAAAATGATGGCTGACTCACAATAGCTTATATTGAAAAAACAACTTGATTAATCTTAACATTTCCAGCCTGCCACATGATTTCTCTTTGCTGCAATGGATTAACATGACTACTTTTTGAAGACCGTCTAGCTCAGGAGTAGGCAAACTGCGGCCCTCCAGATGCTGACCGGGGCTCATGGGAATTGTAGTCCATGGACATCTGGAGGGCCACAGTTTGCCTACCCCTGGTCTAACTGTACAGCACCATGGGATGTCTGGAACTGTGGGGCCCGTAGCACCTGCTACCTGTGCTACTAGGATAAACCACCACTGCTTATACCCCGAATTAAATTGTGTTGGTTTTAAAGGTGCCACTGGACTCAGACTTTGTTCTACTCCTTTGAATGTCTTTGGCTCAAATGATGCCGTACAAGTACTTGCACCTCGTATAAATACACATGAGATCTTGGTGGTTTCGTTGCCGCAGTTCTGGAGCATTTGCCTAAGGTCTTCTGTCTCTTTAAACTAAGCCTCTGCAGCCTTCCTTAGCAACTGGCGTTGCTAAGACGTGTGTTTGTGAAGCCAGCCTGCAGCTTCAGCCGCATAGAAAACCCAGAGGGCACCACAAGCGCGCTGCTTTGCAAAATATCCTCATTCTTTTTTTAACTCAAGAATCCCAATTTCCCTAAAAAGCTTTCAAGGGATTTTTGTCAAGGTTTCTTAAGCCAACAAGTTAAGGTATGAATAGTATTGTTTATTTTCTTATTCTTTGTGACGTGCTTACAGCCCATTGTAGTGCTATAAAACAGGGGTAGTCAACCTGTGGTCCTCCAGATGTCCATGGACTACAATTCCCATGAGCCCCTGCCAGCATTTGCTGGCAGGGGCCTCATGGGAATTGTAGTCCATGGACTTCTGGAGGACCACAGGTTGACTACCCCTGCTATAAAAGACTGTGTCTCTGGAAAGGCAACTTTTCCTTTGCTCTCAATTTCTAATACAGATCAGAAATCAAGGCATAGATTAAAAAAAAAAAACACCCTCCTTGTTTTTCCTTGAAATTTCTACTGCAAATATGTGGGGGATGTTCAAAATGCCAAATATACTTGGTACCTTTTCCTGCCTCATGCAGTATTTCTGGGATGGGATCACCAAGGAAGTCCAGGGCAAGAGTGCAGAGCCCTGTTCCCATCCCTGCCCCCTAGAAACAACCTTGTCAGTTTACAACTCACTCCACTGTACAGTCAACCATAAAGGGTTGTTTTTCTATTGAACAAAATCCCGCAGGGTTATTTGAGTCAGGAGAATGGGAACAGAGGAACCCTTCCAAACCCTCCAGCTGTTTCCACAGTCCTGATTTAAATGGTGCTGCACATTGGCTCTCTTTAAAACTCCTCTCTCTCTCTTCACTCCCCCAAAGCGCCATACACAGGGGCTTTCCGCACCGGGATCCTTGTAGCAAATTGTTTGCTGAACGAAAAATCGCCATTTAAAATAGTGCAATTCGTCATTATGCATACCTGACTTTGTAGTGGAATCCAGTTGCGTTTCTATCGTTTCCCACAAGCTTCCGGTCTCAGCAAAAATCGCTAGAAAGGAAGCGCTATTGCCGAGCTCGTCCCGCCCCTGGCCGTCAAGCAGCCAATGGGCAGCCGTTAGCATGCTCCCAAACAGCCCCTTTCCCTTTAAGAAAGGTTTTTAAAAAAAAACACACACACCCATTGCAACGAATATGTGTTGATTCGTTGCAACGAGAGACCCATCAGCTGGCAGGTGTGTTTGAGCTGTCGTTTCATCGTTGCCACGCTCCCCCCAAGTGAAAAAAAAAAATCCCCCCCGCCTCACGGGCCCAATTTTCGGCCAAAAACAGTGTAAAAAATAAAGGGAAAATACATCAGCAAACGGGCTTCTCTGTTGTTTGTGCTTAGTGACTAAACAGCTCTGGGGAGGGACTGAAGCTGGGGAAGCCTCTAAACAGGCTTGCTGGTGGGTTGAACTTTGCTCGCTCGGAGAAAAAAAAATGGCGATCACTTCGCCGGAAGATCAGAGGAGAGAGCCAGGGGTAGGGACTTTGTAGAAACCTCAACAATGGTAACGCACAGAACTTTCCCGCTAGTGTTGCAGATTGGTTGCAGGAGTGTAGCGCTTTCCGGAGGGTGAATCCACTTTTGGGGATTTCCCTGAAAGCGCTACAAGGAAGCACTTTTTGCGGATCGGTTTCAGGTGTGTGGCAGATTGTCAACGACGTTGTGCATAATGGCAAATCAGTAGCGTTTTCAATTGGCAACCATTGTGCTATTTTGAAGGCGTGCGAAAAGCCCCCCAGAATTCCCAGCTTCTACTCGGGGTTACCAACTTGCAGGTGAAGGCTGGAGATCTCCTGGAATTACAGCTGATCTCCAGGCTGCAAAGATCAAGTCCCCGGAGACTACAGCTGCTTTGGGAGGAGGACTCTATGCCTTTATAGCCTGCTGAGGTCTCCATCCCCCGGGTCCACCCCCAAATCTCCAGGAATTTCTTAACCTGGAGCTGGCAACCCGACTTTTCCTTGAGTGGTTTGCTGCAGCTGATGAGGTGGTGTTGTGGTTTTTTTAACTGTTTCTCCAATATATCTTTAATCAGAAGCAAACACGCTTCCTGGTTTTCAAATTGGTGGAGAACAGGCTCCTGCAGAGTGAAGGCCAAGGATAGGGGTCCAGACCAGAGAGTGTGGTGCCAGGACCTGGTTTTGTCTGTATCTCTTTGTGTGTCTGTGAAATGCTGGAAAGTATGTCCTTGGGAAACGAATGTGATGTTGAGCTAGCATGAGCCAGTGAGATTCAGAAAGGAAGCCAACCCGCCAGAATGTTGCCACTTCAATGTTTCTTTGAGCCATGGACCTACTAAGCAGCCTGAAGTAAACTTGTACAACCTGAAAAGGATCATTTGGAAATAAGACCAGCTCAGGTTGACAGTATCGTCAAGTGGGTGGACACAGGAGTGCAGAAATCCTACCCCTGCTCCAACTGTGGCGGACTTCAAGCAGCGGCTGGGCAGACCCTTCTCCTGGATGCTTGAGGCTGATCCTGCATTGAGCAGGGGGTGGGACTAGATGGCCTGGATGGCCCCTTCCCAGTCTAGGATTCTAGGAGTCTAGTTCAGCAGTGGCATGGGCTACCTAAGGAGGTGGGGAGCTCCCCTCACTGGCCGGCTTCAAGCAACGTCTGGAGAGATCCTTCTCCTGGATGCTTGAGGCTGATCCTGCACTGAGCAGGGGGTGGGACTAGATGGCCCCTTCCAATATGACTCTAGGATACCAAAGTAGCATTTTCTTGATTCTTATGGACTTTTCACATTGCTAAGGGACATTTTGAAACCTCCCCTGATGTTGCCTCTTGGCTCTTGGCTTCAGATGTTCACTGCCTCTGAACATGGAGGTTCCCCACAGTCACCAGATCTAGCAGTCACTGATGGATCCCGTGGTGTTAAATCCAGAAACAAGATTATAACTAACCCCGTGTTCCTTTTGCCATCTCTTGTAGTGAACACATGGATGCCAGTGAAAAATCCCGACTGGTTATGATGGAGGTAAATGAATCTTTAAATCTTTAAACCACTAAACCTGCTTTAGCTGCGCTGAAAGTATTATTTATTTGCAAAACGTTTAGGTCTCCTCTCCAAAAACATGCTTGAGGCAGCTAAAGTAATATAACAACAACAACAACAGCACAATGCAAAAACCATAAAATATCTGAACTCTTTTTGAAAAGCCTCATTGCCAGAAGACGTAAAAAAGAAGACATAAAACAGAAGACCATAAAAGCAGAATGTGACCGTGAGCAAAGAACAAAGCTGCAGCTGCCCTTGGGCAAGAAGCAAGCCATAGATATTTAAAAACTTTAAAAGGAGAAGCGAACCATTGTACTACAAAGGCTGGAGAGGTTTTGTTCTGGCACCTAAGCGTGCCAGTTAACCTCAAACGTGAGGCTATTCCAGAGGCCATCACCAGAAGGCCCTGTCAGGACTCACCACTCACCTCCTCCTTCTCCTCCAATGGGGACACGGAGAGCAGGACTGGAGAGGTGGTTCCCAACAGGAGGCTTCAATGGAGCAGAGGAGGAGGTGCTCAGCCAATGAGAGCTGACAGAAGGTGCGTGTGAAGGAGAGAAATCGCTGGGAATGAGCAGTTAAAAGTTCAGTGCAGAAGAGAGACAATCTTTCTAAGTTGAGGTGAAGAGTAGCATAAAGCTAAATGGGAGAAAAGTCATTCTGTAACAAAAGACGGCAGAAAAAAGGAAACCCTTCAAAAGGTCAAGGAAAAGAAACAGTGTTGCCTCTACATTACTTTGTTTGTTCAACCCTGTGGACTATGTATCCCAGGGTTAAAAACGCACAGGGGCACCAATAAAGTTCCCAATCTATATATGGTTTAGGACAGGGGTAGTCAAACTGCGGCCCTCCAGATGTCCATGGACTACAATTCCCATGAGCCCCTGCCAGCGAATGCTGGCAGGGGCTCATGGGAATTGTAGTCCATGGACAACTGGAGGGCCGCAGTTTGACTACCCCTGGTTTAGGATATGAATAGATGGTGGCCCCAACACCCCAATAACTCTGTGGAGGCACTTTGAAGGCCTACACAGTTTTACTCAAGGTATAAGTTTTCCTGTGTTGGTCTGAATCCCCCTGGACTTCCCTCCTGACTGGTGTGTGTGGGGGGGGAGGGGGACTTGCAGCGTGCCAAATTGGCCAGGTATGCTACTGACCTCTGAAATAGCAGATCTCCAGGTGCCGCCTAGAGGTTGGCAACTGTATCATAGAGGCCTACAATAGTTTAAGCCATTTTACGGCTTGGCTCAGCGCTTGTCTGGTGGGGGGGGGGTGCTGATTCCTGCTTCCTGATGAAATTGGGGCTAGGACGGTCTCAGCGCTGTCCCGGCTCAGGCCCTCCGTTGCCCTGTAGCAAGGGAATGCAGGAAAATCAGCATTCCCTATTTTGCTGCGGGATAGAACGGGCCATATGTTAGGTCCCGGTAGTGGGGTTGGGAAAATTCAGGCCGTCCTGGTGGGCTTTCCCTGCCCTTGCACCCCCCCCCCACCCCTCACTGCATCACTTCTACTGGTTCCTGCTGCTGAGCAGAACCACTGACATTTTAAGGAGTCATTTGAATAGAGAAAATGGGGGAAATGCTGTACACTGTTCTGCCATGCTGTGGGGCATTTAAAAAAAATTTAAGGTGTTATTCCATAATGACATGAAAACACCCTCTTTGAAAAAGCAAAAATGCCAGATGCCAGCCTGCAGCACTGCTCAGGCTGTTCCGCAGCACGGCAGAGCCTCCCTGGCCCAGGGCAGTGCTATGGGCTGGTGTTGGGCAGTTTTGCTTTTTCAAAGAGGGTGTTTTCACGTCCGGCTTCCCTGCTGCGTGGCAGAGGTCTTTAAAAATGCAAAAATGCAGTGGTGGGGGTGGGGAAATGGCAGAGCAGAGGAGGCCTCTGGACAGGAGCACTCCGCTTGGCTTTCCTCGCTGGGGCGGCCCGTGGAGCATCCCGGAAGTTCTAGGGCAGGGGTAGTCAAACTGCGGCCCTCCAGATGTCCATGGACTACAATTCCCAGGAGCCCCTGCCAGCATTCGCTGGCAGGGGCTCCTGGGAATTGTAGTCCACGGACATCTGGAGGGCCGCAGTTTGACTACCCCTGTTCTAGGGCATGGCTTCCCGGGACTGCTCATTAGCCATCCATAATATTTGTTGATTTATATCCGCAGAGGATTGCTGTCCCTTGCTCAAGTCCCCAGGAAAGGGGGGATTTCATTATCGTGTCAATGTCTTGTAATGTAATTCCGGTCTACTTGCATGGTTTTATGCTTGGGGCTCACCACAACACGAGGAACTGCATTAAAGGCTTGGACCAGCCAGGCCTAAGAACTCCTCCAGGCGCCCTTGCCCAGGGGTCCAGCGGCCGAAAGAGCCAGAATCCCGCCCTCTGGAAATTGCCACTTTGCCCAGTACATCCAGCGGGCCTCCCATGCCGAACACTGGAGAAGGCTAGCTCTGGGTTCAAATGTGTGGGGGGGACTTTGAAGGCGCTTTCGCGGCTGGGCTTCCCCTGCGCCCGCAGGCAGAGCCAGCGAAGGCGCGTGGAACCATCATCCGGAGGAGGGCGGGCGCCGCGCGAGGCCAAGGGCGCGCAGGCGGGCGGCGTGAGCGCGCGCTCCTCGGCCCCTCCCCCGGCGGCTAGGCGGCCCCGGTGTCGGGCTCGAGCGGGCGTCCGCGTGGCCGGAGGCGGCGGCACGGGCGGGGCAAGGTAGGGGCGGGCGGGGCGCGCTCCTCCTCCTCCCTCCTCCTCCCGGCTGCAGTGGTCGCCGCGCCTCAGGAGAGGAGGCGGGCGCGGCTCTGGCTCCAGGTCTCCCGCCCCTTGCGCTTGGGGGTGGGGGGTGGGGGGCCGGTCGTCGTGGGAAAAAGAGGCCCCAGCGCAGCCCCCCCCCCCCCCGGCCGGCGCTGTCGTGGGACAGACGGGCTTCTCCGCCCCGCGGTGCCCCGGGACGCGGAGCTCAGCTCTGCAGAAGTGACGCGGGTCGTTGAGATCTCCCGGGATCACTTGGCCTTGGCAGCCTCCCGGCCGGGGGAAAACCAGAGATTTCCCGCCAGGGCAGCTGATCTCCAGACCAGAGAACGCGGCTGCTTTGGAGGGTGGGCTCGGTGGCGTCACGGCCCTGCCCCCTTCCAGATCTCCCGGGCCGGGCATTACAACCGAGCCCCAGAAGTCCCCGCCCCTGGTCCCCCTCTCCCCAACCCTGACTGTACCCCCAAGTCTCCAGGAATTTCCCAGCCCTAAGTTGGCAGCCAAACTTTGAACTTGTGGGGTTTTTAGGAGGATCCCTCAGCCTCATTGGTGCCTCGGGGTGGGGGTTGTCTCAGCATGGGGGAGGGGAGAAACAGAAAAAAGGACAGGTGTGTATCCCCCCCTCAAAATAACAACACCTCCTGAGGAGAAGGGAGGGGTCACAGTGAGGGACAGCGGGGTGTGGGTGGCCAAACTGGCTCCAGTGTTCATGGACTACGATTCCCATGAGTCCCTGCCATCATGCTGCAGGGGCTCATGGTAATTGCCACAATTTGAGCACCTCTAAACGAGGAAGACAGATGGGATCCCATCCAGGCTGATAGGAAAGGCCGTGAGACGATCCAAACTGAAGTTGCACCCAAGCGTGGCCTGGATGCTCTGAGGATGCCTGCTGCCATGCTCTGTCCCCTTGAGGAGTGCTGGATCTTGTCCATCTGTTGGCCACTTATTGACCCCCCTCCCCCCGTTCCTTCCCAATCTCACTTTAGGTGGCTGAGGCAGGAGGGGCATCTTCAGAGGAAGAGAAGGCTGCACAAAACTGGCGTGCCATGGAGGCAGCGGCTAATGCCCGTTCACCTCGAAGTAAGTGCTGATCAGCGGGAGAAAGGAGGGAGCAGAGGCCAATCGAGCGGGTGCTAGCCAGGGCACATGCCTTAGGTGCCGCAGGGGGTGTGGGAGGGTGCCCACCTCTGCAGGTGAAGGATCATGATGTGCAGTGCCTCTCCAGACGCAGTGGCCCTGAGGCAGGGTGTAGTGCTCCACTGCGCTGGCATGCTGCCAGAGGGGGCCTTCTGCCCCAGGCACCTTCGATGCCAGCTCCTGTGGGTGGAGTTTGGCAGCACCCACCCCTGTGGGCAGAAGATGGCAGCACTTGGCATCTGGCTCCAATGCAGCTGTGGGGGGGGGGTCACAGTCCGACACTGCTGGTGGAGGACTTGCCCATGGGGAAAGCAGTGGGACATTGAGCAACATGGTGGTTCAGGGCATGGGCAGGCTGTCTGGGGCAGCTACAGGGTTTGGGCCTCCGCTACCCCCACCACCACCATGTCACCAAGCCCCAGCCTCTTGCCCCAGGTGCCAAAATGCCCACAGATGTGCCTGGGAGGGAGACCTGGCTACCTTTAGCTTTGAGGGTAGGCTGCATCTATCTATTATAGTTAAAGTCTGAGAAAGGAGTTTATTTATTATATTTATTATATACCGCCCTCCCTGAAAGTTCAGGGCGGTTTGCATAAAACAGAGCGATACAGATAATTCAATATTTAGAACAGGGGTAATACAATAGCAACAGTAGGTAACGTAGTGGAACAGTAAACAATGGGGAGGACATTAAGTCAACTAACGCATATTGATGACCCTGTGAGTTGGACGGATTGGCAGTGGTTACCATAGTGGCTCAGGGCCAGTTGGTTCAGGTTGATCTCAAACAAATGCCTGGCAGAGGAGCTCCCGTTTGCAGGCCCTGTGGAAGTCTAGATTCAACTATATTACCAAAAATCAGGAGTTGAAAAAAATGAAAAAATTTCCCCCCACTTTGTCAGCAAAGATCTCTCTCTCTCTCTCTCCCTCCATCCATTTTTATGATCTGTCTTTCTCTTGCTGAGATTCAAGGCAGATATATTAATATAATATATAGTTTAGTTGAGTTGAGTTTTACAATAAAAATTACAGAATAAAACACATAAAACCCCTCATTACAATTACAAATGATGGCAGTGTATCCAAATTCTAGTTTTCTCCTGAATCCACCACCCTGGTGTTCCCAGTCTTGTTTCTCACAGAGATGACCCTGGGTGATGTTAATCCGGTGGGCCCCGATCAGAAGGAGGTAGGGCTGGATCCTCAGATTGGTAACTCCAGTCTCCACCCTGGCCTCAGCTAAGCACCTGGCAGAAGAGTTCTGTCTTACAGGCCCCGCAGAACCCAGAAAACTCCGTCAGGGCCCTCAGCTCTTCCGGGAGCTCATTCCACCAGGTCGAGGCCAGGCAAATTTCCCCGGGGGCCCGGGACAATCAGCAGATTCATACCTGCAGTGCAGAGAGCCCCACAGGGGGCATAAGCAGATGTAGCCCCTCAGATAGGCAGGACCCAGGCCCTCCAAGATGACCTAGTGAGGACCTTCACAGCTGCATTTTGTACCATTTGCAGGTCAGGGACAAGGGCAGGACCACTTAGAGTGAGTTACAAAAGTCTAATCTGGAAGTGACCGTTGCATGGATCACTGTGGCCAAGTGGTCTGAGGACAGGTAGGGTGCTAGTAGCCACGCTTGGCGTAAGTAGAAAAATGCCATCTGGGCTACTTTTGTGATCTGAGCCTCCATTGAAAGAGAGTCATCAAAGATCACCCCCAAATTCTTGGCTATAGGTGCAGGTGTTAATTGCACCCCATCCAGGCAGGGGAGACACGCTTCCTGATCCCGCCCCCTTCTACCAAGCCGCAGGACCTCTGTTTTGGAAGGGTTGTTTTAGATGACTCTGCCTGAGCCATCCAGCCACTGCTTCCAAACAACTGGCAAATATTTCCGGGGGGGGGGGAGTCCGGCCGGCCGTCCATCAGGAGGTAGAGCTGGGTGTCATATTGGTGACAACCCAACCCAAAGCCCCGAACCACCTAGGCTAGAGGGCACATATAGATGTTAAAATGTATAATATAAAATAGTATATTTAGACAGTATAAGACAACCAATTAATTATTGGACTGTTGGGGGGGGGCTTTAGAGGAACTATATACGTCACTCTCAGCCTAATCTGTGTCACTGGGGGGGCATGTGAATGGGCTGCTGGGGCAGCAACACCAACCCCCCCCACACACACACACACACATGCCTCTTCCTGTCCTTCTCTGTTTCTTCCGTGGCTTGCTGAAGAGCTCCCACCTGCTCAACCACCTTCTTTCAGCTACTTCCTCCAAATTCCCAGTTGCCAGATGGCTTCCCCCCTCCTGCCCTGTATTGTTATCCGAAAGAGGGAGGAGGAGATGAGAATGTGAGGAGTTGGCAAAGAGGCAGGCGAATGACGGATGCAAAAGGCAGGAGTCCCCATTAAACAAGGGCCAGCATGCGACCCACTTCCAAAGGCTTCAGGGCCCACTTTTCGGTCCTGACCCAGAGTTTGGAACCACACATGGAAACAAGCAGCACAGGGAGTAGATGAGAACAAAGCCACCACAGAAGTTAGGAAGTTTGGTTGCTGGTAGCAAATCAAGTAAGAATTGTTTTTCTCCTGAGGCGTAATTATTATTTTATTTATACCCTGGGGCAATTTTGTGACATAAAATGAAAGTATATCTTTTGCATAGGATACTGTACACCTACATGACTCTTTAAGATCACCATGGCAACCGAGATTAATGGATTTATGTATTTTTGCTACATTGTCACCATCTTTGGCAGATTTCCCTGGGGAGACAGCATAGAGATATTTCATCTTAAGTGTTCATTGGCTGAAATTATACAAATTTTTTAAAAATTGATTGCTGGGCAGTTGTTTATACTGCAAGATTGCAGATGGTGTGTTCATGATGTCAGGTGGACACATAATGCAATTGGAAGCCCAGGATTTAGTTAAGTATCGCTTAGGTTCATTGTAGGTTAAGAACGGTCCTGCTAGATCAGAGGCACGCAGCAGCTGTCCTGGAGCTTTTGTGAGTGGCCCACAGTGGTCAGCCAGGTGCCCACGAAAACCCCACAAGTGAGATCCAAAGGCAATGTCTGTCCCCACTTTTTGTTTTTCTGACACTGCTGTTCCAAGTTCAGCCTGTGATAGGCCTGAACAAGGGTGGCCAGCTCTGGGTTGGGAATACCTGGAGATTTTGAGGATCTGGGGAGGGAGAGAGGGCTTCGGGGAGAGGAAAGCTCTCAGTGGGGTCCACTGTCATAGACCCCCCCCTCCTCCCCCAAAGCAGCCGTATTGTCTAGGTGTGCATCAACTGATCCCTTGCTAAATGTACTTCTAGGAATCTCTTCCTCTGCCTTTTAACAAACCCTCTCTCTTGGCTTCTGCGTCCTGTTAAATAGCTCGTAATTTCATCACCACAATGGAGTGGGTGGCTGATGTCTCTCCAGATAAGTTTCAGAGGGGGTGTTCCCCCTGCATGCTCAGAGATTACGTCATGTTCCTAGAAACGGCTCGGCCTAATAGTTTAGTTTGGTATTCTCCTCCCAGTCTGACAGTGTGCATTTTTATAGAACGGCTAACAATTGTAATAAGATATTGCCCTCCTCTTCTGGTTTGATCAACTGTTTCCTTATGTGCTTATGTTAGGGTTTTGTCCCCCAAGGACTTCCTCTGTTTTCTTGCCTTAGAAGTCCCATGGCAAAAAATCTGTCATTTCCCTTCATTTAATCTTTGCAATGTCTTGGATTCAAAACACCCCCTTTAACCCCAAAGCTTTGGCAGTGTTTAATCCCACTAATCAGACCAGACCGAAAGTAAATAGAAAACAGCTGGAGATAATGAAGAAATGGTGGTGTTGTTTTTTAAAAAAAAAGATATTTTAGGTTTGACATTTATTCCCGTGGTAAATGTCAAAAGCTGAAACACATTTTGAATTGTATTCTGCATTGGTCTTGTGCAAGTATTCCCAGAGATCTCCTTTTGGGATTTTTTGGGTGAGCTTCAGATACTTTAGCAGTCTACATAACTTTGCTCACAGATTAGCAGAGATATAGCCCGTCAGATAAAAATTTTGGTTGTAATGAAGAATGTAAGAAGAGCACAGCTCAATCTGACCAGTGGTCCATCCAGTCCAGCATCCTGCCACACACAGTCACCAACCAGTTCCTCTGGACAGCCAACAACAGGACAAAGAGACCTTCCTCATATGTCTCCTGGTTGTGAGGATTGGTGCTCTGGTTGGGCACTTTGGCATCCGAAAGCCTGGTGGAAGAGCTCCATTTTGCAGGCACTGCAGAAGTGCTATAGCTCCGTCAGCACCCTGATGTCTTCTGGGAGCTCATTCCATCAGGGGAGGGCCAGGACAGAGAAAGTCCTGGCTCTGGTCAAGACCAGCGAAGGCTCCCTGGGGCCAGGGAACACCAGCTTGTGGGTGCTTGCAGAGTGTAGTACTCTCTGTGGGGTGTAGGTGGTGAGGTGGTTTCTCATGTGCAGATAGATATGTGTTGTTTTTACTATGTTTTAAATATATTGAATCAGTGCACTTTGTTTAATAAATATATGTAAAGATTTTTAAAATATTGTTGCTGCAGCTCAACCTTTGGGCTCCTGACTGTTCAGGTTGGGTTTCGCCCTCCAACGTGTCCCTGTAAGGCTGCTGCATTCTGGACCACTTATGGTGTCTGGATCAAAGTTAAGGGTAGGCCCACATGGAGTGAGTTGCAGAAATCCAGCCTAGAGGTGATTCCTGGATCCCTGTGGCTAGGTGTTCCTGGGGCCAGGTAGGGCACTAGAAGCTTAGCTTGGCGCAGGTGAAAGAATGCAAGCCTTGCTACTCTTGTTTCCTGTTCTCCATGGAGAGGGAGGTGCTAAAGATGGCTCCCAGGTTCCTAGTAGAGAGTGCAACCAGTGCAACCAGTAGCTGCACCTTGTCCAGGTAGGGCAGTTGCACTCCTTCCCTCATCTCCTTTTCACCCTCATCAGTAGGAAAGCTGGTCTGATCCAACTCAAGGAGCAGATTTCACCCAATTTTCTATTTTCTTGATCTTGTATCATGCGTTGGAGTTGTTGCAGCTGGACTCGGTGGTGCATGCAGGATGCTTGGCCTGAAGTAAAGGTCTTTCATCCCATAGGTTGGGACTAGGCTTGTGTGCTTCAGCCGCCGAAGCTGCTATTTGAGCCCAAAGTGCCCCACTCAAATGGCCACTTTGGCAGCCAAAGCGTGCAAGCCTAGTTGAGACCCTCAGATGGATTGTGGCACCATACCTGGTTGGTCATGAACCTCTATGGACCTAGGATTAGCAACCTCCAGGTGGGACTTAAGGTTCGCACAGAATTACAACCAATCTCCAGAGTGCACAGATTAGCTCCACTGGAGACAACTGCAACTCTGTGATATGACTTTTAAGTGCTTTACCAATTCTCTCCTCCACTGGCACCATGAACCTCCAGGAATTTCCTAGACTGGAGTTGGCAATTCTATATGGAGCTGCCGTTTTGTTCCTTTTGGGAAGATATGCGATGGTAGCACTTTTATAGAGAACCAAGGTGCCATACCTCCTGTTTCCCTCTGAGGAGCAACACTGCAGGGAGGTCACTCTGCCCTAGAGTCCTCTTTGGCACCTTCCTAACTGTGCTACACTTCCTGGTGTGTTTTCTGGCCCCAATCCCCTTTGTCCAGTGCTCATGCTCCGTGACTTCCTGTAGTGCTTGCACTCGAAAGCTCCCACCTTGAATAAACCTTTGTTGGTGTTAAAGGTGCTATTGGACTCTATTTGTGTTGTGCTACTTCAGACCCACACGGCGACCCACTTGAATCTAGCCATTGGGGGAGCGAGACAAAACCTAGTTTGATGACGATAACTGTAGATGGGAACCCTGCAGATTTAGTGGGAAGGGCACACATTCAGGAAACCATTTACTTACAGCTAAATTCAAAAGCTACAACCCAGGAACACACGAATGAAGGATTCCGATGTCTCTACACTAATGCACAGGGTCTGCGGAACAAGCAGGAAGAACTAGTCGTCCTATTAGAGGAAGGGGACTATGATCTAAGAGGCATTACAGAAACTGGGTGGGATAACACTTGTGGTTGGAATATTAGGATTGAAGCATCCAACTTATTTGAAAGGGACAGACAAACAAAGAAGGGGAGGAGCAGCAGTACATGCTAAGAACGTATATACTTGTGAGGAAGTACATGTATCTGAGCATGGAAGTTCAGTTGAGAATTTGTGGGAAAATAAGAGGAGTTGGAAATAATAGTGGTATTCTGGTGGGGGGTCTGCTATAGACCAGGGGTAGTCAACTGCTGGCAGGGGCTCATGGGAATTGTAGTCCATGAACATCTGGAGGACCACAGGTTGACTACCCCTGCTATAGACCACCAGGCCACGCTGAGGACTTGGATGTGATGCTTCTAGACCAGATTACAAAGTTCTGAAGGAGGCAGGACACAGTGGTCACGGGCGATTTGGTCATGGGAAGACCAACTCAGCTAAAAAGGAAAAGTCCAATAAATCCCATAGACTACAATTACCATGAGCCTCTGCCAGCACCACGGTGCCAGGGACTCATGGTAATTGTAGTCCATGGGCATCTGGAGAGCCATTCTTTGGCCACCCATGTTCTAAGTCAGGGGTAGTCAATGCTGGCAAGGGCACCTGGGAATTGTAGTCCATGGACATCTGGAGGGCCGCAGTTTGACTACCCCTGTTCTAAGTGGTGAGGTTCAAATGATAAGAGTAAAAAATAGAAGCTGTGCTTTAAAAAAAAAACAGCAACCCTAGGGTTCATGGTTTGCTAACTTGTCTTTCCAAGTGCTTTAAAGAATTTTGAATGGCTCATATAAAGTTTTGGATTCTGCTCCCTCAGGAGAGCAATAATTTGACACCGTTCATTGCAGGCTTGCCTCCAGCTCCTCCTATTTCCCAAGCGACCGTTACGGAGTTTTCCATGAGAGAACGTATGAGAGAAAAGCTGAAAGCCGCACGGGTGAGACCTCCTTTAGGAAATCCATACTTGTTCTAGATTGCTGGAGCCACCTCCTTAAACATCCCACCCACATGTGTGTTTTTCTCCCTTTGGGTCTCATTGATTCATCTCCTACTAAGCCACTGGCCAGAGAGACTGTAGTGAGGTGGGCAGGAGACTGGCTGAAAGAAATAGATCCCGTCCAAACCCCCACCCAGCCACATAGCTGCTTTTGCCACTCACCTTACAATACTGTTGCAGGCGTCAGAGGGAGAGGGGTGGAGCTGTGTCCGCTACCTGGCAGGCTAGAAATGCAATAGGCTCTTTGACATCAGGTTTAAATTGACTGTCATATTATGGCTTAGAGAAGTAACAAGTTAGTGGTTATGGTTGGGTGCTTCGGCGTCTGAAGTGGCTGTTTGTGCCTGATGCAGCCAGTGCCCTGGCATACAACCCTATTAGTGGCCTTTGAAGTTTGTGGAGATTACTGAGGCATAAAATACATCCAAGTCCTTTGCAACAATGCAATTTATGATCCCTTGTTTTAAAGACCGGTAATGTATGAGAGTGGTAAGGCAGCAGACATGCAGTCTGAAGCTCTACCCATGAGGTTGGGAGTTCAATCCCAGCAGCCGGCTCAAGGTTGACTCAGCCTTCCATCCTTCCGAGGTCGGTAAAATGAGTACCCAGCTTGCTGGGGGGTAAACGGTAATGACTGGGGAAGGCACTGGCAAACCACCCCGTATTGAGTCTGCCATGAAAACGCTAGAGGGCGTCACCCCAAGGGTCAGACATAACTTGGTGCTTGCACAGGGGATACCTTTACCTTTAATGTATGAGTGATGAAAAATTAGATTCTTTCTCCCCCGCCCCCCATTTATCTTTCTTTTATGATGTTCAGTCTAGAGCAGAAAGCGCTTTGCTAGAAGAAGTCTCAAGTTCACGGCCTCTGAAAAGTTTCAGAGCGAGGAAATCACATACTAGACTGGTGAACGAGGTGAGTCGCTTCCAGAGAACCCCTGCATGTCTTCCTCTCATGACTTCATGCTGTTCTGCTCGCCACGGATGGGTAGAAAATTTGTTTTGTTGTGAGAACTAAGAGGGTCTGTGCTAGGCTTTCTCATCCAGGGTTTCTTGACGGCCGTGGAAGGGTTTTCCGAATGGGTGGAAGTTAATTAAGTTTTTATGAGTTAGATATTTATCAGGCGATTTGAACATATATGGTCATGTCAGCCCGCCCACCCCCTACCAAAATGGCCAATGATGGGCCTAGAGGGAGTGGGAAGGGGAGGGGCCCAGGTGGAAGTGTCCACAGCTGTGCTTCCCAAGCATATTCTGCATGATCGCATCACTTTTGGGGTATCCGGAAACCTGAAGAATATTTCAGGGGTTTCTCAGTGGTAAAAAAAATTGAGACAGGCTGGCCTGTGCTTTAGAATAATAGAAAAGAGCAAGAACCCAGTAACACCTGAAAGACTAACAAAATTTGCAGCAGGGAATGAGAGAAGCTCACAAAAGCTGCTTTCCTGCCACAAATTTTTGTTAGTCTTTAAGGTACTTCTGGACTCTTGATCTTTTTTACTGCTACAGGCGCACCCTCCCCCCCCCCGCCGTGAGGCGCTCCCTGCAGTGGCTGATTCGGCCGCCACTGTGCACAACCCTAGTGTGCAGGGCCATGTAGATTCCTCTCTCCAAAGCAGCCATTTTTTCAAGAGGGGAAACAAACGGATGACAACACGGAGGTAGGATAATAAAACCAAGGAGGAAAACACCAAGTCGAGACTCCCAAATCAGCTAAGCGTAGCTGTTCATTCAAAGCAGTGGCTGAAAACCACACCACTTGAATTGTTGTTTTCAATAACCAAGCTGGGAGGGAGTTTACCGAAAAAACCATTTCAGCCAGCGTGGTTTTTAGCCATTGTTTTGCATAAAGAGTTAAATGTATTGCAGCTTATTTGGAAGCCTCAACTGTGTTTTGTTTCTTGGCTTGATTTTCTCCAGAGCAGTGGTCCCCAACCTGCGGTCAGCGGCCCGGTGCCGGGCCACGAACGCCAGGGCACCGGGCCGCGGTTCCCTCTCCCCGCCCCCCTGCAGTAAAAAACTTCTTACTGCGGGAGGGGGGAGAGGGAATAAGGGCCGCGTCGCGCAATGCGCATGCGCGGCTCGGCTGCGCATCACGCATGTGCGGCTCGGCCAAAATTGAGCATGTGCGGCACTTTCGCGCATGCGTGCATGTGCGAAAGTGTGGCGCATGCGCGATTTTGGCTACGCAGCACGCGTGTGCGCGTGCGCGGCCAGGCCGCACATGTGTGATGCGCAGCGTGACCACGCATGCGCGATGCACGGGCGTGGCCGTCGCCCTGCCGGTCCCCAGCCAAAAAAAGGTTGGGGACCACTGCTCCAGGGGACCTGATCTCTGTTGTGTGAAGATCAACTGTAATAGCAGGAGATCTCCAAGTACCACTTGGAGGGTTCCCACGGTGTTGCCCATGGGTACTATTGTGTCCACTAGTACAGTGGTCCCCAACCTTTTTTTGGCTTGGGACTGGCAGGGCGACGGCCACGCCCGCGCATCGCGCATGCGCGGCCTGGCTGCGCATGCTCACATGCGTGCTGGGCGGCCCGAAATCGCGCATGCGTGGCACATGCGTGGGCCTTATTCCCTTTCCCCCCCTCCCGCAGTAAGAAGTTTTTTACTGCGGGGGGCGGGGAGAGGAAACCGTGGCCCGGCGCCCTGGCCTTCGCGGCCTGGCACCGGCCCGCGGACCGCAGGTTGGGGACCACTGCATTAGTACTTCCCCTGGCGCCCACCAAGGTTTTTGAAAGAAAGAGGTGGTGTCTGTGTACAGCAGGGCTTGTGATTGGCTCTTGGAATCCAAGCAACTGTAGTACAGCTATAGTGCTATATTGGTTTAGTTCTATAGCGCTCAATTTAAAATATTCAAAAAATCTCACAGGAAGATTGCATGGCGAAAAAGGGCGGCGATGACAGAGTTTGTGTGGAAGAAGCGCTGTTTGAAATGGCTGTAGTACTTCAGAGCTCATTAATGGATCACTTTAATTGAAATTAAGCCAACAATGAATAACATCTGGTTTAAAACCTTCAGAGTTAGCCGTGTATTGGCAGTATAAAATAAATTCATGCTTTAATGTGACTTTTCTGTGTGCAGGCAGGTGAAGAGGAAGCAGTTGTCACCCCAGAGAAAGAATCCTGGGTATCTGCAAGAGTAAAGCTCCATGATTCTGCCAGGAAAGTGAAACTGAAATCTCAGGTGGGGACTAATCTGGAAATGCAGCTGCTGTCTCTTGGCTTTGGGACCTGGGTTGCCAGCCTCCAGGCGGAACCTCGAGCTCTTCTGGGATTACAATTGATCTCCAGATCTCTGAGATTGGTTGATTTTAGTTCTGTGTTCTTCAGAACTTAAATCCTGGGGTGGGGGTGGGGACACATTGTTCCCGCTGTTTTATTTGTCTGCTAATAGTGAAGCGTGGCACACAACCACTCCTCTTTAACCGACTGTATCTTTTCATGCTAGATCCAACCTGGTTATCCTTCTTCCGAAGAAGCCTATCACTTCTTCACTTTCCATTTCGATCCTGAGCCAGATGGCGGAGGGGAAGAAGCTCAAAAGCAGGAAAGAAACACCTCTGACCTGGGGGACGAGGAAGCGGAAGAGCAGGAGTCCCGTACTGGGCACCCAGAAGAACAAACGGCGGGCGAAACGGTACCAGGGATGACTGAAAGGGCCTCCTTTTAGAGATATTGGATCAAGTTTTGCCTGGCTGTGGAGAAAGGGGGGCAAGACCGTCACCGCCCCCCGAGGGCTGGCTTGTGCCCCCCCTGCTTGCTCTTCTGCCTGGGGGCTGGGATGAGAGCCTGGAGCAGTGGCGAAGGATGGGAGGGGGCTATGGGAGGCATGAGGGAGTCTCCCAGCTGGTGCTTCCTCTAGTTCCGACTGCATTCACTGTTTCAAGATGTGTTCCCCCTGCCAAGCCTTGAGCCCTTTCCCTAGAGCAGGGGTAGTCAACCTGTGGTCCTCCAGATGTCCGTGGACTACAATTCCCATGAGCCCCTGCCAGCGAATGCTGGCAGGGGCTCATGGGAATTGTAGTCCACGGACATCTGGAGGACCACAGGTTGACTACCCCTGCCCTAGAGAATGCAGGTAGCCAGGTTTAAGGATTGTGGGGCCCGTAGCACCAGAGCTGGTTTAAGGATTCCCGGGGCCCTAGCAGAGTACAATTCCAGCGGGAGCAGCCAGACTGCGGACCCCCACAGTGGAAGGGGATGTTACTCTGAGTATCCTTAAAGAGGGAAGAGGTGTGTGTGTGGGGGGGGAGTCCACAACTCTGACCCCAAGTGGACAAGGCACCACAGGGAACTCCTGGAAGTGCGGCCTGTAGCACATGCTACATGGATAAGAAGAAGAAGAAGAGTTGGTTCTTATATGCCGCTTTTCCCTACTCAAAGGAGGCTCAAAGCGGCTTACAGTCGCCTTCCCTTTCCTCTCCCCACAACAGACACCCTGTGGGGTGGGTGAGGCTGAGAGAGCCCTGATATCACTGCCCGGTCAGAACAGTTTTATCAGTGTCGTGGCAAGCCCAAGGTCACCCAGCTGGCTGCATGTGGGGGAGCGCAGAATCGAACCTGGCATGCCAGATTAGAAGTCCACACTCCTAACCACTTCACCAAACTGGCCCTACGGGTACCACATGGGGGAAATAGTGTTCAGAATAGCCACAGGTGGCATGTTAAAGAGACATATGCCTTTCCTTTCAAGGGCGACATAATAGAAGGTTGTTACCACTGGGTTGGGAAACACCTGGCAATTCTGAGGGTGGAGCCTAGGAAGGGTCGGAGTTCAGGAGAGCATCATGCCACAGAGCCCCCCCTCCCCCCCAGCAGTCATTTCTCCAGGAAAACTGACCTTGGTCCTCTACAGATCAATTGTAATAGCAAGAGATCTCCAGGTGCCATCTAGGGGTTGGTATAATACCTGACTGACACTTATCAGTCTAAAACATGCACACATAGTTAAGCTTTTCATTTTGGTGTTTCAGGTTTTTTTCTTTTTGTGCTTTAACCTCATCTTTGAAATAGGATAATGAAGTCTGAGTCCCATGGCACCTTTTAGACCAAGAAATTTTTGAAAGGGAAGGCGATTGTAAGCCGCTTTGAGACTCCTTTGGGTAGAGAAAAGTAGCATATAAGAACCAACTCTTCTTCTTCAGTAATCTCAGGGCTCTCTCGGCCTCCCCTCCCTCACAGGGTGTCTGTTGTGGGGAGAGGAAAGGGAAGATGAATGGAAGCTGCTTTGAGCCTCCTTCGGGTAGAGGAAAGCGGCATCTAAGAACCAATTCTTCTTCTGGGTATAAGCTGGGCTCAGACTTTTTTCTATTGCTTCAGACCAACACGGCTACCCACCTGAATCTGTCGTTCTGAAATAGAATGTCTGCTCAATCGGAAAAACCTATCTCAGAAGTCCTGTTATGTTTGCTTTTAAAATGCAGAGTGAAGAGGATCGTCTAGTTCATGATAAAGAGGATGATGACGTATTCCTCCTTGAGCAGGCAGCTGCCGACTTCCTGGTGGTGCGGCCTGCCGAATACGAGAGCTACTCTGGACGAGTACAGAGGGAGAGGGACCTCCTCTTCATCCCCAGCAAGCTGAAAGGTTGTGGTGCATTGTTGTGGGCAGCTCTGTTTTGTGTGGTTCAGATTAGTTGTGTCCCACCTGCAATAATTCATTATTATTGTAAAGGAACTAAAGGTAGAGTAGAACCCCTGCCCCCAGTGGCCACGAAACAGATATGAAATATTTGAGGAGATCTATATATCGTGTGCAATGAAACATTTCTGAAACGCAAGCCGGAAGAGAGTTTATCTGAGGCATTTTCACTCAGTGGCACACCATGGGAACGTGGCCCCTGTAAAGAATCCTTATCTCTTGGTGAGAAAGGCCGTACCTTGTCTAATATAAGGTGAATGGGTCGGATCCTGTCTAACCCCCATGCACAGAAGCACAGCTGTTCTCTCTCCCCATCCTGGAGCAGCCAGAAATGCTCCTTAAATGCTACTCTTGAGTGTCAGGGGACTCCCGTGATCAATATGAAGGGGGGGGGGAGTGGAAGCCTGCTGTAAGAGATCCCCCCCCCAATGCATGCAGATATTTGTGATTTTACCCCTCTGTCATTAAGCCCCATTTAGCTGCCATCTTTCAAGGGTCAGTACGACTAATAGTGAAGTCCAGTTCAGTTGTGTGGCAACAAGGTGCTTCTTAGATTTGCTTTAAGACGTTTAGAATTAGTTGTGTAGTCTGCGAGGAGACCTGTAAATGTAGTCATGGGGATGACAGTGTCACTTAGACAACAGAGGAGGTTGATACAGCAGCCATCATCAGGTCGGACAAGAAGGCCCTCAGGTGAAACCCTTGAAGCACCTGAGATCTCTCTGTGCTTGATGCAGTCTGATCTGATTACGTGTGCAGAAGACGCCTCTGTCCCGTCTGAAGCAGGAGTCCCCAACCTTTCGATACTGTGGAATTTGGCCACAAAATGGCTGCTGCAGGAGGCAGGGCTTGCCATAAGGCATTTTCCCATCTACGCCTGGTGAGGCTATTAGGGCCCTACCTGTCCCCAGAAGACCTGGCCACGGTGATCCATGCGACAGTCACCTAAAGAATTGACTTCTGTAACTCACTCTACATGGGCCTGCCCTGATCTAAAGACTGTAAAAGATAAGCAGATTGGAGCTTCCCTTATGCTCTACACCAGGGGTAGTCAAACCGCGGCCCTCCAGATGTCCATGGACTACAATTCCCACGAGCCCCTGCCAGCGAATGCTGGCAGGGGCTCCTGGGAATTGTAGTCCATGGACATCTGGAGGGCCGCGGTTTGACTACCCCTGCTCTACACCTTCCCCGCCCCCTTTTGTGTTTGGCAAACATCCAGCCTTCAAGAGTCTGGGCAAATCAGAAGGCTGCCTGCCGCTTTGTTGATTTTGTTGAGCTGATAACAGGCGTTGGTAACAGTCATGTTCCCCAATTTATGCCAAAGAAAGTATCAACTACTCAAACAAATTGAAGCAGAAACAATTGAAACATATTACAGACTCAAAGTACATCTGTAACAGCTGTTATAATAAACGAATTAACAGAGATGTCTCAGGTGTCATAGCTTAATCAGAAAGGCACAGAGAAGGAATAAGGCCTAAACTCAAACCAGCTTGCCTTAAAAGCTTGGATGAAATCACATTTTCATCCTGAGAGCCAGTTCGGTGTTGTGGTTAAGAATGGCAGATTCTAGTCTGGAGATCCGCAGACTGCTGCAGGACCCACCCCCTCATCATCATGGTTTGATTCCCTGCTCCCCCACATGCAACCAGCTGAGTGACCTTGGGCGTGTCACAACACTGATAAAGCTGTTCTGACTGAGCAGTAATATTAGGCTCACCCACTTCACAGGATGTCTGTTGTGGGAGGGAAGGCAATTGTAAGCCTCTTTGAGACTCCTTCAGGTAGAGAAAAGTGGCATATAAGAACCAACTCTTCATCTTCTTCAGTAATATCAGGGCTCTCAGCCTCACATAGCATTTTTGATTACACCTATGGGTGCGTGTCCATTCATTCATAGCTTTTCTTGACTGTGTCTCTGTGTAAAGTGCCATCAGGTGACCCCTTACAGAGTCTTCAAGGCAGAGTCTTCTTTTGTGGTCTCCCAATCAAGCAGAAACCAGTGTTAACCCTGCTTAGCTTTTGAGATCTGATGAGACCGGGCTAGCCTAGGCCAACCTAACTAGGCATTCTTCATAGCAGGTTACTGAGATTTAAAATGGCCCTTTAGAAGCCACTGACACCTAGTTTTTATTGATCTAACATGGCTAGCCTTTGTTGGGTAGCTGTTTGGGTGGAGATTCATTGGCTTCCTTGGTCATTTACTCACTGAGTGGTCTTGTCTGGAACAATGGGAATAAGCACAGTTTACCTTTAAAAGGTTTATACGAGAATGCCAGGGGTAGTCAAACTGCGGCCCTCCAGATGTCCATGGACTACAATTCCCAGGATCCCCTGCCAGCGAATGCTGGCAGGGGCTCCTGGGAATTGTAGTCCATGGACATCTGGAGGGCCGCAGTTTGACTACCCCTGGAATAGACTAATGGTTGCAGAATGCTGTTTTTTCTGCATGGCTGGTACCCATGAATCATAGAGTTGGAAGGAGCCATACAGGCCATGTGGCCCAATGCAGGATCGGCCTAAAGCATCCATGAACTACTAATGAATAGCAATGAGTGAGTGATTAATAAATCCATGAACTACTAATGAATAGCAATGAGTGATTAATAAATATGGATGTCAATATGATGTTTGATTTTAGTGCCTGCCTCTCTAAAGGTACCTGAAAATATGCAGCCAAGGTACCTCGAAGATGAAGGTCTGTATTCAGGAGAGCGGCCGGACATGTCTCTGTCAAACCAAAACATTATGGAGAATCGGATACTCCAGCAGGAACAGGTAAGTGGCTTTTAAACCTATTTATTTAATAGTAGCAGGATGGCCCAGCTCACCAGCTGGGGAGCCCTGCTCTGAAAGAGCCCTTCTGCCTTTAGCACCCCCACCTGAGCCTTGAGATGGATAGCGCAGGATGCTTTGCTGCTGTGCTGTGGAGGAAGGTGGTGATCTCTTCCCCACGTCTCCCATGGCTGCGTATGCAGAGAAGGGCGGGGTAGCCAGCCAGCTATAGCGGTCATACGAGGGCACAGGTGGGGGTGTGGAGGGCGAGGGAGGGGAGGGTTCCCAGCTGGGTTGCTTTGCTCTGCAGGAGCCCTCCCACGGCCAACCCCGCCACCTGTGCCTTGGTACAGGTGGCCCAGCTTGCTGGCCAGGCTGCCCCTATGTGCAGGAGCCTTTTGATGTTCACTGTGTGGCCCCCCTGCCACCTTTGCCCCTGTGGAGCAGGGTGGGCAGAGCGCAAGCAGGCATTGTTCCCTATCGTTCTGGGGGGTAGGAGGGTGGGGGTGTGGTGGAGTGCATTGGCCGGTTGCCCTGACCTCCCCAGCTTACCTCCTGACGGCAAAGGAGGAGGAGGAGGAGGAGGATGGGGGTGGGGAAGAGTCTCCCCACCAGCTCTCACAGCAGGAGGCTGGAGAGAGCTGCGGGAGTGCATCGGAGGAAAACGTTATTGGCTTTGCCAGCGGGAAGGAGGTGGATGAGAGGTGAGGAGCTTCCGTGGAGGTGGCTGGCCTTCCCAGTCTCCGGCAGTGGCAAGGAAGCGGCAGACCGCTTTGCGGCTCCTGGGCCCTGTTGGTGATGAGGAGGCCGTGGAGGGCAGCAGGGCCTCTGGGGAGGAGGTGACTGGACTTCCTCCGGCCAGCAGGAGCAGTAGAGCCTCTGTGGTGGAGGCAGCCTGGCTGGTCCAGGCTCTACTGGCTGCAAGGAGGTAGGCACAAAGCGCAGATCTTCTCTGGAGGACGGGGCTGCCCTTCCCAGTGTGGCCTGTCTTTGGCCCTCGATGGGGGTGGAGGAGTGGGAGGGGCCTCATACCGAGGGCAAATCAGAGATACAGAGAAAAGTGCTCCAGGCCTCTGATTGGGCCTCAGTGGGCCAATCAGAGGGCTGGCATGTCGTTGGGAGTATAGTCATGATTTTACATGGTATGATTTTTGCTGAAGCTACAACAAGGAAAACTGGGCAACATCTGGTGAGCAGTCCCTGGATGATTCTCCATATCATACATTAAAGTGATAAAGAGCAGATTCGCATCACACAGGAAAAGACAGGTCCATGTGCCTTTCCATGGTAGAAGAAAGGAGCAAGAATTCACGAGCCCCTTCACATTTGTGGTACTTCCGAAGAAAGCTCCTCCCCTGCCACAAACTCTGTGAGTCTTGAAGGTGCTCCTGGACCCCTGCTGTCTTCTACTGCCGCGGCGGCTGTCCCTCTGGTTCCTTTCCATAGCACAGTGACTGCAGATTTCCTTTGCGATCTATCTAGCAGCCTTATTGTCATTCACTTTATAACCTGCCTTTCTCCTCACTGTGGACCGAAATTGGCTTACACTTTTCTCCTGTGCTTCTATTTTTCCTGACAACAATCCTGTAGTGCATGTTTGGCTGAAAATGTGTGCCCAGCCAAGGTCACCCAGCAAGGTGCAGGTTGGGATTCAGACCTGGATTTCCCAAGTCCTCACCTGGCACCTCAGCTGGCCCTTTGAAGGCTGGTGTGGTTGACCCACTTTTCAATTCTGTGGTTTGAGCCCGATTTCCTCGTGGTCACTGTGGCGTGTAAGTCAGAATGTGCAGTTGTTTTGTCCTTTTCGCTTGGTGCCAGTCCAGGTTTTTATTTATAAGGTTAGAAAGGGACATGGAATTGTTCTGGTCAGAAAGGCTAATTTTGTTATTCTGTAGAAATACCATTTGCCTTTTCCCTGGTAAATCCACTTAAAGATGTCTGTCCAAAAGCGCTGCATTTCAAAGCTTTAAAAACATCAGAGCAAAGCTGCATCTTATAAAAGAGCGACGTTCCAATTTAATTAGATTATTTGTATTTTTGTTTAAACAAACACGTCTTCTTTGTAACTTGCACTATGAATACACTTTTTAAATATCCATGTACTAATGAGAGAGACTCCATATGCACCGAACATGCAAACATTGTGGCTGTTGTTAGATCTTGAATTAAAGACAGATGAATCTTGTCAGAGACCCTTTCTTAGATTGGCTTAGATCTCATAGACCGACTGCGACATGATGGCAGCTGACTTGTGTCTTAAGTGAAGCATCATTTTCAGCAAAAAAACCTTTTATATCCCCTTACAAGTATTTTGGCCGAATTACACTTGAAGTGCTTGTGGATTTGGGATAGACATCTCTTCTCTTGCAGGATAATTTCTGTTAAAGGGGAAATAAGTCCCCTTGAGTTCATTGGGCTGTCCTTTTCCTTTGAAGAATGATGGAGTTCTGCATGAAAGTTCTCATACATGCATGAATATATCGTGGTTCTGTCTTTGCAGGGGAAAAAATGGTTTGGAGACGATGGCAAAATTTTGGCTTTGCCCAATCCGGTGAAGCAATCTTGCACCAGGCCTCCCCTATTCTCAGTGGAAGAAGGTAAAGAGCCAGAACTGGAGACGTTGTATAGAAAGGTGAGTTCCTTGTTGGGTGACACGTGCTATTTAGTGTAGTAGCATCTGTGTAGGACCATCAGCCTGCAGTTTGCTCTTCTGGGCCTAAGCTTGAACAGGGGGATCGGATTTTTAAGTAAATAATTTTATTTGTATCTCGCCCTTCTCCGAAGGCTCAGGATGAGTAACAACAATCATGTAAGCAGCCTTTTTCAACCTTTTGACCAAGGAGGAGCCCCTAAACTAATTTTTCAGAAGTGATGTCAGCTGGCCACGCCTCCCTGCCACCCCCCCAAATTCACATCATCACGTCAAGGATGACTGATGGGGGAGATGCAGTTTAAGGCAGGAGTAGGCATGCAGGCTTTATCCCTCCCAGGTGCAGAAACCACGAGAGAACTCACTCACGTTCAAGAGGGGGGATGGGGACAGTGGAAGTGGCCAAGTCCCTGGCTTGTGACTGAGTCTATTAAGGCAAGAGGGGAAAGGCCACAGACCCCCTCCAGAGCTCTGGGGTCTGCATACCCCTGATTGGGAATCCCGCTCAGGAGAATACATTGCAAACAATAAAAATAATACAATCCAGTTGCCATAAAGCAATCATTTGTATTGAAATTCTAAAATATATAATGCATATATTTCAGTTTAAAATCAAATTGTTCCAGAAGCTGCCTCCTTCTCTCTAGTGCGGGAAGGTAATAGAAGTAGGGTGATCAGTAGGTGGCTCGACTGACATTTTGGGCAGGGAGGAGAGAATTTCAGTATTGTTCCCAGCCTCAGCCATAGGCCTGGCAGAATGACTCCCGTTTTGTAGGCCCTATAGAACCGTCCCAGGTCCCACAGAGCCCTGGTTTCACCAGAAAGAGCATTCCCCTGGCCCTGGCTGAGGTCAGTAACCTCTTTGGTGCCAGGTATCTTGAGCAAGTTTTGCATGCTAGATATTAATTTCATAGTGGAGGAGGCGGCCCCATTATTTCTCAGTGTGAGAAATTAAGAAGCTGTCCCCGGCCTTTGGGGAGGGGCTGCAAGGAAGAAAGGGTGGGGAGGTTGCACTTTTCATCCGTGTTCTTATTACTTTTTAAGATCAGCAAATATATCCCACCCCCCTTTCTGGGTGACTGGGAACGTCCTGGGTTCAAGCACACATCACTCCCAGTATTGCATCTAGACCTCAGCATCCCCATGTTACATACCACTCCATTTTAAGGTGTGTTCTCACAGGGCTGCTTCACCGTGTCCCCCGTATGGCCAGCAAAGCGGAGCTTCTTCCCCTCGCATCTTTACTTGGATGGAGGTGCTGCTGGACGCAAACTTTTTTCTGCTGTTTCAGACCAACGTGGCTGTCTGCTGGAATCTATCTTGACAACTCTGTGCTTTCCAGCTCTAGTTCTCCTCCTAGAATTCAGATTCCATCTTCTTCCTTCTAATGAGTCTTTGATTTTCCTTTCAGGCCATGAAAATGCTGCCTGCCAATCAGTACATTGTGGGCTCAGGGGACCCTGCGGGGCAGTTTCAGTTGGATGTCGATATTTCTGGGTTAATATTCACTCATCATCCCTGCTTTAGCCGCGAGCATGTCTTGGGAGCAAAACTGGCTCAGTTGTACGACCAGTCTCTCTTGAGGAGACAAAGAAACCTTTCCGTACTGCTTACAGATAAGGTAATTGCATTGTTTCTCTCTCTGTGATGGTCAAACATATCTCTACACTAGAGGCAAGGCCTGTGGCACCCAGGAATACAAGGGGCACCTACACAAGCACCTGCACTGTGACCTTCGTGGGTTCTGGCCCCCCTCCACCCCTGCTCCATGCTTGACCTTGAGATCCAGTGTGGCGAAGTGGTTAAAGAGTAGCAGACTCTCATCTCAAGAGCTGAGTTGTCTTCCATATGGAGCCAGCTGGGTTGCCAACCTCCTGGTGGAGACCTGGAGACATTCAGGAATAACAGGAAGAAGGAGGACTGATCTGGAAGGGAAGGAGGGAGGAAAGAGTGAGATAAAGAAAACAAGAGAGAGAAACAAAGGAAGGAAGGAAGGAAGGAAATAAGGAAGGAAATAAGGAAGGAAATAAGGAAGGAAAGGGAGAGAGGGATAAAGAGGAAAGAGAGGAAGGAGAGGGAGGGAGAAAGAGGAAGGAAGGATGGAAGAAAGAAGGAAAGTAATGAAAGGGGTTGAAAGAGTGTGTGAGGGAGACAGAAATAAAGACAAAGTGAAGAGCCCTGCAAGGGGCATGGAGAGTTAGACTGTCCCTGTGGTACACTGGGACCAGACCGAATGGCCTTAAAAGTAAAAACCAATACCTTGAACTTGATCTGGTACACAAGTGGCAACCAATGCAGCTGCTGCAGGACTGGCTGCATATGGGTTCTCCAAGATGTAGCCACATTTTGTATGAGCTGCAATTTCCAGGTCAAGGACAAGGGTAGGCCCACATACAGCGAGTTACAGAAGTCTAACCTGGAGGTGACTGTTGCATGGATCACAATGGCTAGATGATCTGGGGCCAGATAGGGCACTAGTAGCCTTGCTTGCTGAATGTGGGAAAAAGTCAGTTGTGCTGCCTTCGTGACCCATGTCTCCAGTGTTAAGGAGGTGTCGAAAGTCACCCCTAAGTTCTTGGCAAGATCTCCAACTGCTCCCCATCCTGGCAGGGAAGCCATGCTTCCTGTTCTGGCCTTTAATTGCCCAGTCTCAGGACCTCCATCTTGAAAGGGTTGAATGTCAGGCAACTCTACTTAAGCCAGACCGTCTCTGCTTCCAAACATCTGGCAAACGCTTCCGTGGGGGAGTTGGGGCGGCCATCCTTAAGGAGATAAAACTGGATGCTGTCAGCAGACTGATGATGCCCCAACCCGAAACTCCATTCCATCCGGGCCACAGGGTGCATATAGATGTTGAACACCAGGGGTGAGAGTACCGAACTTTGCAGTACACTGCATGGAAGTTGGTAGTAGTGCAATTTATTCTCCCTACTGCAGTTCTGGAGAAAAGAGCTCTTCCGCCAGATGTTTGGCTGCGGCCAAGCACGATGAGTACCCCCAACTCCCCCACCCCGGTTCTTGGGAATTAGACCTATATAGAGCTTCCCTGCTCTATTCTACATCCCCTCCAGCCCACTGAACCAACTGCATTGGAGGCTGGGAGACATTTTTAGCTGTACCACTGTCTTGTTCTACTGTTTTTATTGTTCACCTGTATTTCATTTTATTGGGGTATATTTTGACATTGTATTGCTCTAAGATTTTGTGTAAATACGTTTCTATATATGTTGCAAACCGCCACGAGCCAGTTCGCTGGGAGCGGCGGTCTAGAAATCAAATTATAAATAAATAAAAAATAAAATGGATCAGCCCCTGTAAGGCAGTCTTCTGAACTCCAGCCCTGGTGAGGCGGGGGGCAAGCAACTCGTGGTCAACAACATCAAATGCTGCTGACAGATCTAACAACACGAGGAGTACTGAACCGCTCCTATCCAGCTGGCACCGGAGGTCATCCCGTAGGGCACGGGTTGGCAAACTGTGGACCTCCAGATGTCCACGGACAACAATGGCAGGGGCTCATGGGAATTGTAGTCCATAGACATCTGGAGGGTCACAGTTTGCCTTAGGGGGACCAATCACATCTCCACTAGGGTTGGGTGCTTTGGTGCCCGAAGCGGCCATTTGCTCCGGATGCAGCCAGGCACGAACGGCTGCTTCAGGCGCCAAAACGCCCATCCCTGACTCCACCCTGTGGCAGGATGAAAGCCCGACCGGGATGGGTCGACTGCTGAAGTTTCATCCAAGGATGTCAGGAGCTGAGCTGGTGGCCTCCTTCTTTTGTTGAGGAAGCCTTCTAAATGCCATGACTGCAATAATCATTAGGTGGCAGCTGGCTGGATTGCTGAGATTTATGTGGAGCGTGTTTGAGTGATTCTACTGTGCAGATTAAAATACTTTTTCTTGGTTGTTTTTTTTCCAGCTGCATGCACTGAGAAATGCCCTAGCCAGTATCTTGGGTGCCGGTGAAAAGGGGGCCTTCCACCCAGTGGCACAACAGACCATTACTGAATATATGCTTGAAATAAGGTGCGTGGAGATCTGCTGAATCTCTCCTTCATATTATTTGTTTTCTCTGTGCAGACTTTGTATTCAAGCTGACATCGGAAAGGCTGGTTTTCATGAACCCATTGGCTTGAGCTATAAGAAGCCCCTTTTCGATTGGATTGTAATTTTCTTTTACAAAATCTGTCCCACCAGACATTTTAAATATTTGTACCATAAGATGTACTTTTCCATTTTATTAGCGAGTGTACTAGATTGCATGCTTGTCTTCAATGCTCACCCTGTGGCCTTCGGTGCACCTTGCTGTTCTGGACCAGAGCGTCCTTCAGACATCTGTAACATTGCAACTGGGTTTAGGTTTCTGGCCTGCAGGTGGGGAACCCAAAGTGTTCACGCAGCATCAATTGAGGACTTCGGTGATATTGCTACTAGTCTGATGTGAATAGCCCAGGCAAGTTCAATCTCTTCAGAGTCAGCCAAAAAGTTTAGTATATGTTTGGGGAAGGTTCCTTCCATGCACATTGGTTCCTAAGCTCTGAACTGAACTGAGTTTGGCCTGAATTTTGGCTCATGAGCCAGTTCATGCTCAGTCCTGTTCACTTTCCCACACAATCTTGTGTCATCCGCAAATTTATGAGTAGTCCCTCCCCTGCCTCATCTAGATCATTGATAAAACTACTTAAAAGCACGGGGCCCAAAACTTATTTATTTATTCCATTTGTATACCGCCCTCCTCTTAGGTAGTACCCTGCAATCAGATGAGCCATTAACTACCCCCTAACCATCCTAAAATTTCATCCACATCTTTCCAACTTGCCTATTAGGGGACCTGATCAGATGCCTTACTCAAATTCCAACATACAGTATGCCCAGCATCCTGGCAATCTACCTAACCTTTCCGTCAGTTGAAAAAGAAATGGGGTCAGTCTGATGGAACCTGTTAGGGACAAATCCATACTGACTACTTCTTATAATCAAAGAGAGAAAAAACCTGTCCCTACGCTACTTAACAATATTTCCAACATTAATACAGAATAATGAGCTACTACATTAATACAGACCATGAGCTACTAGCATGCCGCCTCGCCGGGACGGGGAGAAAGGGCACAGCATTACGCTGGATATGCTCCTTCTTCCTAAACCGGACCCAGAGGGTGGCGTTGGGGGATGAGCTATCGAGTTCGTTTGGGCTCCCTTGTGGAGTTCCCCAGGGCTCGGTGCTCTCCCCCACGCTCTTTAACATCTTTATGCATCCTCTGGCCCAGCTGGTCAGGAGTTAAGGCTTGGTTTGCCATCAGTATGCTGATGACACCCAGCTGTATCTCCTGATGGATGACCACCCTGATTCCCCCCCCCCCCGGATCCATTTGCCAGATGTTTGGAAGCCGTGGCTGGAGGGCTCGAGCAGAGCCGCCTGAAACTCAACCCTGCCAAGACGGAGGTCCTGTGGTTTGGGCGGAAGGGAGCAGATCAGGAAGCGCGACTACCCACCTTGGCTGGGACACAACTGACCATCGCATCCCAAGCCAGGAATTTGGGTGTGACCTTGGATGCCTCGTTAACACTGGGGGCCCAGGTCAAGAAGGTAGCGGGCCCGGCTTTTTTCCATCTTCGCCAGGCTCAGCTACTAGCACCCTACCTGTCTCCTGACCACCTGGCCACAGTGATCCATGCGACAGTCACCTCCAGAATAGATTTCTGTAACTTGCTCTACGCGGGCCTACCTGTGCGCCTGATCCGGAAATTACAGCTGGTACAAAGTGCGGCTGCTAGGGTCCTCACAGGAACAGCTTGGAGGCCCCACATCCAGCCTGTGCTGAGGCAGCTGCATTGGCTACCGATTGCTAGCCGGATCAGGTTCAAGGTTTTGGTTTTAACCTTTAAGGCCCTCCGCGGCCTGGGACCCACATACTTGAGGGACCACCTGGCACCTTATGCCCACCGCAGGGCGTTACACTCGGCGGGGACAAATTTGTTGGTGATTCCCGGCCCCCGGGAGGCACGCCTGGCCTCGACCAGGGCCAGGGCCTTTTCATCCCTGGCCCCTATCTGGTGGAATGAGCTCCCGAATGCTGGCAGGGGCTCATGGGAATTGTAGTTCATGGACATCTGGAGGACCACAGGTTGACTACCCCTGCTTTAAACAGATTAATAGATTGAATAGAGGTACTGCAGTATCTATTTGGGATTACCAATTTACTCATAAGTGAGAGGACAACCACTGAGGAAAATTACCCTTTTAAAACGGGAGGTATCTAGAAACCGTTCTGGTTAGATCCTACAATAAAGCACTACCAATTAAAAATGCATAAGCCACTTTTGGTATGTACAAAATATTGTCCTTTGGGGGAACTGTCCCGTGCCCCTCCCTGCCAGATGTCACCCGAGACCGGTGCAGTTGCAGTGGAGAAGAAAAACCAAGATGATGCAAGGCTTCGGTTAAGCGTGGCCCTTATATGAAGATGAGAGGAGGCGGTTTCTCAGATCTACCCTCCCTAATTCTTCACAGATGCGTGCCAATTATCCTTTCTTTCTCTCCAGCTTTCCCAAGGCTCTTCAGAGACACGTTAACGTCAGAGCCTCTCAATCCAGCCCTCGGATGCCTGCAGGTCTCACTGATCCCCATGGGAAGGTCATGCCCATAATTCTGTGCTGGCTTAGAGTCAGCTAGCTTAAACCATGATATATAGGAGAAGTCTACTTTGGCGGTGAGGTCATGCGGCTGAAGTCATAGCTAGGACCAGATTGAAAGGGTAGCAGAATTAACAGCCTTTGTGACTTTTCAGAACGGTTCCAATTCATATTTGTGGCTATTGAGAGAACTAAAATCTCAAGGTGCCGTTTCCATAGATACCACCCCAGTAATCCACAGCACTAGAACGGAGGCCAGTGGCACCTTTAAGGCCAAGAAATTTAATTGTGGGTGCAAGTTTTTATGTATGGTAGTCATTACTAATCTTTATTAAGTTTCTGTGTGTATCTTATTAATCTTCTGAAACTTTGGTCATTTGGGCTTTAATGTCAGCACACCCTTCCTTCCTTCCTTCCTTCCTTCCTTCCTTCCTTCCTTCCTTCCTTCCTTCCTTCCTTCCTTCCTTCCTTCCTTCCTTCCTTCCTTCCTTCCTTCCTTCCTTCCTTCCTTCCCTCCCTCCCTCCCTCCCTCCCTCCCTCCCTCCCTCCCTCCCCTCCCCTCCCCTCCCCTCCCCTCCCCTCCCCTCCCCTCCCTTCCCTTCCCTTCCCTTCCCTTCCCTTCCCTTCCCTTCCCTTCCCTTCCCTTCCCTTCCCTTCCCTCCCTCCCTCCCTCCCTTCCCTTCCCTTCCCTTCCCTTCCCTTCCCCTCCCCTCCCCTCCCTTCCCTTCCCTTCCCTCCCTCCCTCATCTGATTGTGTCTGTTTGTGCCCAGGGAAACACGCAAACTTCGCGATGCTGAGCAAGAAAAAGACCGAGTCTTGCTGAAGGCCATTATCAAAGTTTGGAAGGAGATCAAATCCCTGCGTGACTTCCAGAAGTTTACGAACACACCCCTGAAGCTCAGCTTGAGAAAGTAAGCACTGGCGGGTATTTCTTTACAGAACGTGGCCCCAGCAGAGCTCTGCATGCTCATAGTTGTTCCTGGGGAGCAGCTGTGGCTCAGTGGCAGGGCATCCGCTTGGCACACAGAAGGTCCCGTGTTCAATCCCCGGCATCTCTAGAAGAAGAAGAAGAGGAAAAAGGAAGATGATGAAGAAGAAAAAGAAGAAGATGATGATGATGATCTGCTGCTTTTCTGTACCTGAAGGAGTCTCAAAGCGGCTTACAGTCGCCCTCCCTTTCCTCTCCCCACAACAGACACCCTGTGAGGGAGGTGAGGCTGAGAGAGCCCTGATATCACTGCTCGGTCAGAACATTTTTATCAGTGCCGTGGTGAGCCCAAGGTCTCCCAGCTGGCTGCATGTGGGGGAGTGCAGAATCAAACCCGGCTCACGTAAAAGGGCCAGGCAGCAGATGGCCGGATGCCAAGTGAGACTAATAGCGCCCTATGTGGCCCTGGAACACCTGGCCACAATGACCCAGGTGACTGTCACCTCCAGGCGGGACTTCTGTAACTCGCTCTACATGGGCCTGCCCTTGGCCTTGACCTAGAAGTTACAACTGGTGCAGTATGCACCTGCTGGGTCCTTACAGGAACATCTTAGAGGGTCCATATTCAGCCAATGCTGAGATAGGTATATTGGGGGTGTTCTGGATCAAGTTCAAGGTTTTGGTACTGACCTATAAGGCCCTTCACAGTCTGGGCCATGCATACCTGAGGGACTGCTTATCTCTCTGTGTCCCCTGCAGACTATTTTGCTCTGTGGATACTAATAAACTGGTGATTCCTGGCCCTCTTAAAGTATGCTTAACCTCAACCAGAGCCAGGGCCTTTTTGGTCCTGGCCCTATGAGCTCCCGGACGAGCTAAGGGCCTTGTTGGAGCTATCACAGTTCCGCAGGGCCTGCAAGACAAAGCTCTTCCACCAGCTCTTATTTGGTAGGGGCTAGGGTTGGTATTTTTCAGGGTCCTCCCCCCCCCACCCGATGACTTTCCCTCTTCAATATGTTACATCCTCCTTCCACCCCTTGCAGCTCAGGCTCCGATGGAGAGGAGGCCAGAGTTGGCCGCCATGGAAGGAATTTGATTAAGGGAAATTCTTTGCTGCTGTTTCTGCATTGTTGGTGCATTGTTGGGTTTTATTATTTTTATAATAATACTGTCTGTATCTTTTCTTGTTAAAGTGTGAGCCGCCACGAGCCGGCCTTGGCTGAGAGCGATGGCTAACAAGTCTGAATATAAATAAAAATAAAATAAATAAATGGCGAGAAAGACCCCGGGGAGCTCCTGCCAGTCTGAGTAGACAGTTCTGATCTCAGTATAAGGCAGCTTCATGGGTTTCTCAGCTGGCCATCAGGGGCACTATGAGGTGGTACACTGATATTTGGGCTGTACAGCTCCAGATAGGAGCTCCTCTGCCTGAATGCGTCTCCACGTGAAAAGAAAAGCCCCGTATGTAGAAAGCTAGCCTGCCAAGAAGGAGGATGAGCTCTGGCCCCTTCTCCCAGGCACTGATTGTGGATGAGGGCCATGTGCAACCTATGAAGCTCCCCCTGCAGGCAGTGGCATCACACCAGCTTTTCCATCTTGTAGCTCTTCCTTGTTTAAGCAGACGTGCTGCTTGCTGGGGCAGAGGTCGGCAGGAGGGGCTGTGCCTTGGGATGGTCCAGATGTTTCTTCACGGACCGGACTGAAAGAATTGCTGTTGAAGATTTGCTGCCATCACTGTGTGGCTGTCAGGCTCTTCAATGCAGAGCCCTTCATCCAAATCATTCATGGTTTTGGGGGTTGGCCAACATCAGTATGCTGGTGATGCTCAGCTGTAGATGCCGATGTCCTTTTCCAGATCTCCTGGTGATGTGCTAGAGGCATTGTGCTTCAGCTGGCTCTTCCCGGCTCAGAGAAGAGCCTCGAGCTTATCCTGCACCCAGCATGAATGCTGGGGAAGTGAGTGAACACCATCGCAAGAAACGTCTTTCTTCCAGCTTGGCCTAAGTCAAAAAATGACCTCGAGAAGAATTACCTGGCCACCTAGATGCATCAACATTGGTCTATTGCTAGTGTGCATTGGGTTCCCCCCACAGTCAGCTGGAGAACTCCAGTTGGTGCCACAGCTAGACTAGATGGAAGATGTGGATTGCTTCCGCTCTACAATCGCCCCATTGGCTGCCCATCAGTGACTGGGCTCGTTGTAAAAGATTTCCTGCAAAGCCCCTCCTGTCCTCGGACCCTTCTGTCCATGAGACTGTCTCTCCCCCTGTACGCCACCATGATAGCTTTGCTCATCTGAGCATGGCCTTCTTCTCCAGCCTGAAAATGGGGGAAATCAACAGTACGTGTGGCCTTCTCCATGGTGGCCCCACCAAAGAGATCAGGAAAGCCCCCCCCCCCCTCCTGGCTTTCCACAAACTCTGCAAAACAGAATTATTCAAGAGGGCTTTTCTACACAGGCAAGAGGGCAGCCCTGTGCAGAAGGCATCCTGAAGTCACTTGGATCAATTACTGGGGACTGCAGTTGCACATAGTTGCTGTGAACCGGATCCTGTTGTGTAATCCTGCATCATATAATGTGTCATGTTAGCACTTATGGCTTGCTTCAGTGCTGCTTTCAGAATTCTGCTTGGTTCTATTATCCAAATCCTATTTCATGGTCTGTGCCAACCTTTCTCAACTTCTTTAATGTTGAGAAACTCCTGAAACATTCTTCAGGCTTTGAGAAACCCCAGAAGTGGCACGATCATGCGGAATATGCTTGGGAAGAACAGCTGTGGACACGCCCACCCAGGACCACTCCCCTTCCCCCCTCCCAGGCCCATCATTGGCCATTTTGGGAGGGGTGGGTTGGCCAACATGACCACATATGTTCCTTTGAATATGCTCCCCAGAGAGCTTGTCAATCAAGCAATGCCAGTCTCCTGAGGATCCCTGGCCCCAGGAAATTCGTCTGGCCTCAACCATTTCAGCCCTGCCCTCTTCCTGGAGGAATCAGCTCCCAGGAGAGACCAGGGCCCTGCCAGAGCTCTCTGAGTTCCACAGGGCCTGCAAGATGGTGCTCTTCTGCCAGGCTTATGGTTGAGGCCAGCAAAAAAATAACAATTCCAATGAAGTCTCAGGCCTCCGTCCTGCCCCCACAGCCCTCTGTTTCCCCCTCTTGATCCCTCCTACTTTAACATCAAATGAGCCAACATGGTCGAATCACCATTAGTAAAGCTTGGTGTGACAGTAATCAACTGCAGTTGTTTTAATTTTGTAATTTTAACTCTTGTGTTTTAACTAAATTATTTGGTTTTATTGTGTTTTAAATAGTGTAAACCGCCCTGAGACAGTTTTCGAGAGGGGCGGTATAGAAATACCTATATAAATATATGGACATCTCACCTGATAAACGTTTAACCAATTTTTAAAAATGTAAAGTTAACTCCCACCTATTCAGGAAACCCTTCCAGGGCCATCACAAGAGAGCCTGGCCTGTTGAATGGCCAGTCTTTGTATTGATCCACTTTGTGTAATATACCCTGAGTCCAAATGAGAATGGTGGACTATACATAACAGAAATAAGCCAATACTGTGGGCAGTTCCATAAAGAAACCCGACCTGTCTGCAGCTGTGCTGTTCAAGGGCACTGGGTAGGATAGATCAGGGGTAGTCAACCTGTGGTCCTCCAGATGTCCATGGACTACAATTCCCATGACCCCTTGCCAGCATTTGCTGGCAGGGGCTCATGGGAATTGTAATCCATGGACATCTGAAGGACCACAGGTTGACTACCCCTGGGATAGATGATTTCCCCATTTGAATGCCTGTTCAGGTATGCGGTTCACCTGGTTCCTTAGACTCCTGGTACTTTCTATGCCCCAGATCAATGTGTTTATATATTCAGAAGCAGTACAAAGTGTCAGTAAATGGGGGAGATGAAGTTTTTGGAAGGAGGCGTTCTGTATTAGGTAGACAAATTGAATCCATAGGTTGTAGTATCCTGATAAGCGTTTTGTTGTTAAAGGGAAGAAGTTGATAAGCAGATGGACGAGGCGGCTTACGAGCAAGAGATCCAGGCTGAAATAGCCGAATTAGTGGAAGAATCCATGGAGGAATATGACAAGAAAATGCAAGTTTACAAAACTGAACTTCAGGAATGGAAATCTTGGAAGAGAGCTCAGGTTTGGACGAGCATGCGCTCATGTGGAGCTGCGTGATGTGGGGATTGTGGCAAGCCACAGAGCAGGGGTGGGCAAACTGTGGCCCTCCAGATGTCCATGGACTACAATTCACATGAGCTGCTGCCAGCATTTGCTGGCAGGGGCTCATGGGAATTGTAGCCCATGGACATCTGGAGGGCCACAGTTTGCCCACCCCTGCCACAGAGGGTGGGGAATGTCTAGAGTCCTTTGTGTCAGGCTGGGGGAGTCCTTTGTGTCAGGCTGAAGCATGTTGAGATGTTCCCCCAGTCTGTCATTCAGGCTGCCAAGAGCAAGTACACTGTTGGTTCAAAACTCTGGGCCTCAGTCACCTTGTGGGCCCCAGGAGCTGGTTAAAATGCCACAGGAGGACAGTAGCCCTCTCTCTGTGCATGTTCTCCTGAAGGTTATGAAGGTCAGGAGCCCTGGGCATCAGAAGATAGGATAGAAGCTGGTTCTCCTATCTAAGTCTTCCTCTTCCCATATGTCCCTTCCATGGGGTTCTCAGCTCTGGCTTGAACAAATCCTGAAGGCTTGGGGACAACCGAGTTGGGGGGGGGTTTACATGGAAGCGATTCCACTGAGGATTCTACCCTCCAACGGTGCCGTTTCTTCCAGGGGAACTGCTCTTTATAGATCAGCTGTAATTCCAAGAGATTTCGGTGTCCTTCTTGGAGGCTGGTAACTTAGAATACGTAGTGACTCTCAAAACTGGCCCACCAGCAGTTTAGTAAACTCCTTCTCCACAAGCAGAATAGGAACTGGCTGGCCC
This sequence comes from Paroedura picta, assembly GCF_049243985.1. Classification (NCBI taxonomy): domain Eukaryota; kingdom Metazoa; phylum Chordata; class Lepidosauria; order Squamata; family Gekkonidae; genus Paroedura; species Paroedura picta. The sequence goes on from NC_135378.1 coordinate 13,728,980, forward strand.
CTGGATAAAACTGAAAGCTGCTCTCCTGTATTTACCTAGAGAAGGAGCTATGAGGTCGTCTGGTAGAGCTGTATTCTCATCCTCATAAGCGTGGGTTGGGGTTAGTAGGTGAACGACGTAACCTGGTGAAATTTGGAGAATAGGCAGCTTTTTCGAAAGCCACCTAAGTGAGCCCTTGGAGAAGCTATTTGACTGGAAAGCCGCTGGGTTCTGGGCTCAGCTCTTTATCTCCTGGGCTGAACTAGGAGAAGACCCCCTGGAGGCCACTATCCAGATGGGGAGGAGTGTTATGGAGTTAGCCTCTTGTCCCTTCTCTTTCTTTTTAAGGAACCACTGAAAGCAAAAGGCAAAAGCAGTTATGGAATTTCAAGGGAACGTAATGACTTGTCTTGGCCCCTGCCTCCATGTAAAAAATGGATACCGAATCTGGCCTTTCTGGAGGGCCGTCACCTGTTGTGTGTTATTGCTTTTGACGGCATGTGTATACAGAGGAGGGAGGCCCGATGGGAAACACTAAAGGCTGTAATTCTCAGCTTTTTGTTTTTCGTTCTGTGGTTTACATTAAACTCTGAAGCAATGGCATGCTAGAGCTTTTCTTGGATACTGAGCACTTTTGAATGTCCTGAGATACTTCCAAGTTTTCAGAAATTGCTAACACTTTTTCTCAAACCCCCCCCCCCCCCGGACCCTTTCTTTGGGTGCGAAGAAACAGTGTCTTTGTGTCCATGCAGAAGTCCAGGAAGAGCAAGAAGAAGAGGAAGAACTCCAGTCCGGGCCTGGAGGCTGAAGAAACGGAAGAAACGGAGGGTCTTGAGGGGCCTGTGAAGCCTGTTCCTCCCCTGTTGGTTGACAGGCTGCAGGTGGAGCAGCAGGTGCGGGAAAAAGCTGCCAACATTCGACGGAGACCAGGGGAGCCCGCTTTAATTCCTGAGCTGAGCCTAACAGGGAATATCACTCCGACGGAGCTTTGTCCTAGGTAAGCTAGACTAGGACTATAGGATGCCTCGTGCTGAATCAGACCCTTGGTCCACCCCAGTCAGCACTGTCTATGCCAGGGTGGGCAAACTGTGGCCCTCCAGATGTCCATGGACAAAGTGTATTCAGATCTCGTTGAACTCCATCTCTATCTTCTGGTGTGGTCGCGACTCCTCCCAATTTGGTGTCACCTGCAAATTTAATGAGGAGTGCCTCCCCCTCATCCAAACTATTGATAAAAATGTTGAAAACCCAGTGGTACCCCACCCACTGCTCCCCTCCCTCTAATCTGATGAAATTCCATTGCGTGCAGTTTCCTAAGCATCAGAAAATCCGGTCCTCCAGTTTACCCATCAGAACCTTGTCTCTTGGCAGTGGTGTGAATACAGGACCTTCCATTTGCATCCTTTTAACTGTTGTTCTGTGGATCACTTTTTAAAAGTTTGAGTTCCAGGGGCACCTTTAAGACCAATGATGTTTTATCTCCAAGGTGTGAGATTTTGTGTGCAGGCCCACTTCGTTGGAGGTGAATGCACTCAGAATCCCTATCTGTTTTGCAGAGCTGAGATTTCAAGGCGTGAGGATGTCAAGAAGCGATCTTGGTTTTTAAAAGTCCTTTTTAACTCCAAAGAGGTGTCAAGGACCGTCTCCCAGCAAACATGCGTAGATTTCAGAATGCACTTTGGACAGATTTTCAACTTGCAGATATTTAACTGGCCAGAGAGTTTGAAACTGCAGGTAGGTGAAGTTTCTTTCTCAGATATGACCAAACTTCATCAAGCTGTGCCATTTGATACTTGTGTGGGACACGCAAGCACACTGTGACCCCCTGAGCCACTAGATGCCATCCCATCCCTTGTCTGGAACATGCTTGTGTTGCCAGAATTTGGCAAGCCACTAGATGCCATCCCATCCCTTGTCTGGAACATGCTTGTGTTGACAGAATTTGGCAACCCAAATTCTGGCAACACAAGCATGTTCCAGACAAGGGAGGGGATGGCGTCTAGTGGCTCAGGGGGTCACAGTGAGCTTGCGTGTCCCACAGCAGACTGGCTCTCTCCTGCCCTCTCCTTTTCCTAGGGTTATACAATGGCAGAGTGAACTTTCGGGCCTGCACTGTGTAGTTGGCAGTCTTGTGAGGTAACCTCCTTGTGGTCAAGGAAAACAGGGAACCCTGAAAGTGGGAATCAAGGACGGCTTTAATTCTCATGCTTGTTCCTTCACATCTGGCTCCCAGGTGCTGCCATTTGCTGATCTTCCTTGGAGTAAAGGGGAGTGATAGGATACAGAGCCCCATCTGTAGACCAGGCTTTCTCAACAAGGGATTTTTTGTGAAATCCTGGGGTTTCTTGAAGGCCCTGGAAGGGTTTCCCGAATGGGTGGGGGTTAATTTTTTATATATTTTAAAAATTTGTTAAATATTTATTGGGCGTTATGGCCATATTTGGTCATGCTGATCCACCACCCCCTCTCGCAAAGTGGTTAATGATGGGCCTGGAGGGGTTAGTGGGGGGGGCCAGGCATGTTTCCAGCTATATTCTGCACAATTGTGCCACTTCTGGGGTTTCTCAAAGCCTGAAGGAAGTGTCAGGGGTTTCTCAATGGTAAAAAAGTTGAGAGAGGCTGGTCAAGGCTTCCAGGCATCTTTCTTCATAGGAGGAGGCAGGCTCCGGTGCAGGCCTTCCTCTAACTCCCCACTCTTATATATTTATTTTATTTATATTTGTACTGGTGCGCATGTACACAGCTCTGCTTCCCAACCATATTCCGCACAATTGCACCACTTGCTGTCTGAAGTGATCCTCTTCAGACATGAGTGATAACATTTGGGCCTAGGCCGTTGAGTAGCACCCTGAAGTGTTTGCCGGGAGACATATACACCTCCTGAGAGTATTTGTGTTACCTCTTTGTGCACGAAGGATTCTGGACATGGGTTAAGGGTTAGATGCTCTGTGGCAGCTGAATTCCACCTTCCCAATAAAGTTTTTCATTCCCTCATATGTTTGCTTTTTGTGCACTGTTGAAAGAAAAGCTCAAATTGCTTGTTAGTAATTTTCCTTTAAGAGAACAATAAGGTGATCCTGTTCTCTGCTTCTGTGTTGGAGCCCACAAACCAAATGTCCCAGTTCTCTAGTAGTTCAGTTTTGGCCCCTGTTCATCTTCTGTGTTTCATCTTAACGGACCTATCTTCTCTGGGCTTGAAACTGTAGCAAGTTAACCCCATCCTCCCCTTTTTAGTTCATCTATTCACAGTGTTAAACATTCCTACATGAATATATGATGTAAAACGTGCTTTCATTTTTCTCAGTAAAATTTCTTTCTCTTATTACCATTGTAGTCAGATCATCTTTGCAATTTGTTTGACCAGCATTTTTTCACTTAACCAGGAAACATGAAACATTGAGGGTACTGTGAAAAACACTGTGCTTCCAAGGCACGTTTTTCTTTTTTAAATTTCTTTTTTTATATTTAACTCAATAAACTCTTGGCATAGCTGTCTAAGGGTTTCCTGCTAAGTGGCTGTTTTAGTCAGCCGTTGCATGCCTTCTCTTCTCAGTGACATTTAAGCAGTTCTGGCTTTTGCTAATGCAGTCTGATCCAAAAACTCATAGCTTTCCTTGCGGTACATAAGAAATGCTAGATAAATTCACACAGAGGCTTTCAACTCCCTGCAGTGTCTGACATGATTCTCTTGCTTCTCACCATAGATATATGAAACAGTCGGCCACGGCAGCGTGAATCTGTTGGCTGAAGTGTTTGTGCCGATCCCTGAGACAACCGTTCTGACCGGGGGAGCGCCCATAGAAGAAATAGAATTCAGCAGTGACCAGCGTGTGACGTTGGACCACGAGGGCGTGGGGAGTGGTGCGTGCTTTGTTCTGCTTCTTAACTTGCAAGCTTGCTCAGTTTCTTGGTTTGGAGCCCTTGGGGTTGTTTGTTTCAAGTCAACTTTTCCTGTTCAGCTTTAAACTGCTCCCCAACTGGCTTAGCCAGGCTCTCTCTCCATCTGAGCGTCCTGCACTGCTGTTTTCAGCTGTCACCAGCATTCCCTCAGGTTCCATGGGCTGCTGTTAGGGAGGGGCAGAACCTAACGCAGGGGTAGTGAAACTGCGGCCCTCCAGATGTCCATGGCCTACAATTCCCATGAGCCCCTGCCAGCGAATGCTGGCAGGGGCTCATGGGAATTGTAGGCCATGGACATCTGGAGGGCCGCAGTTTCACTACCCCTGACCTAACACCCATCACGAGGAAGAACTAGAGAAGGGAATGGGACGGGTCTAAGGATGTAGAAGAGCCTTCCTCAACTTCTTCACCATTGAGAAAACCCTGAAACATTCTTCAGGCTGCAAGAAACCCCAGAAGCGGTGCAATCGTGTAAGATATGGTTAGGAAGCTTAGCTGTGTACATGCCGGCCTCCCTCCAGGCCCATCACTGGCCATTTTGGAAGGAAGGAGAGCAGGTCAACATGAACATATAGGGTCATTTCACCTGATAAATGTTTCGCAAATTTTAAAAATATATATTAAACATTAATTAACTCCCAGCCATTCAGTAAACCCTTCCAGGGCCATCAGGAGATCCCAGGGTTTCATGAAACCCTCGTTGAAAAAGCCTGATCTAGAACCTCTGAACATGGGTGTCTGAGGGGGTGGGGCGGATCGAATGAAGACAGGAGATGTGAGCTAACTCTGCGGCTCAGTTTGGGTATCAGCTGAACAAAACTGGAGTCTGGGGCCACTTTTAAGACCAATCGAATCTTATTCTGGGCATCAGCTTTCTTGTCCAAGCTAGTTTGACTTGCCAGAGTGTGCAGGTTGGGAGTCTGAGTCTGTAAAGAGATGAAGAAATAGATGAAAGTTCCCCTCCCCTCCCATCAGCCAAGCAACCCGTGGGACCCGTTCCCCAGGACCCCAGCCTTTGCATGCATCTGCCCGTCCTGCTCTCTTACGGTGTTACTTTATGCAGCCTGTTTGGCCTCCTCCTGCAGGTGAGCCCTTTTCATTTGAAGCTGACGGCAGCAATAAAGTGACCCTAATGACGTCCGGCAAAGTATCTTGCAGCGTTTCCTGGGCAGTTGGAGAAAATGGAGTGCCCTTAATTCCTCCAGTGCCACAGAGACATGTTGGGTTCCCCAGGTAATGGATGTCAACGACTTTTAAAGAAACATTTTAGCCTGTTGTGGTGCTTAAGATGTAAAGTACCCTAGTAATGAGGCCAGCGGTCTCCTTTGTTTGCCACGGGTGTCTAGCATGTTTGCAGAGAACTTTTACAAAATAGTCCATCAGTAGTACCGATAGATAAATGTAGAAAAGGGTAAATGCAAGGCAAATTTGATTGAATAAACAGCTCCTGGGCAGGGCCGTGTCAGGCTGAGTTTTGGCCTTCCAGTTCGGAGAACTACGGCTCCCTTTCCTTGAAAATGTAAAATCCAGTCATTGACCAAACATCTCTCCAAGGACAGATGGAACATGCATGCCTATTCAAAGGCTGAGAGCAGAGGAAAATGGGATAGTTGTTACATGAACAGAACTGAAGGTTATTATTTCAAGAAGCGGTAGGTTAAAGAACCAGGAGATGCCAAACATCGCCTACATACTAGGCCAGGGGTAGTCAAACTGCGGTCCTCCAGATGTCCATGGACTACAATTCCCATGAGCCCCTGCCAGCGAATGCTGGCAGGGGCTCATGGGAATTGTAGTCCATGGACATCTGGAGGGCCACAGTTTGACTACCCCTCTAATAGGCAATAATGGTGTGCTGTGAAAATGAGAAAGACCAAAACGGGACACTGGGATGCCTGCGTGGAAGCAGAAATTAGCTAAATGCAGCATGGCAAATGGACACAAAAGGAGTCTTCAATCTTCCACACAGTATCTGTTTAATAGTTCCCAATGTGTTTCGCTACACAGCACTTTGTCAAGGGATTCTGCAAACTTGGAAATGGAAATACACAAAACAATAATCAGTACTGAAGTATAAGTCAAAATTGAGAAAATGTCATGTATACCTACAAAATTACTTTCAGAACAGAAAAGCTTAGGCAGAAAAGATCACCTGATATGTATTGGTCTGGTATGTATCAGTATATAATCTAATTATTTCAGCAGACAATATCTGTAAAAACAAGCAGATATATTAGACCAGGCCACAGTTTGACCACCCCTGTATTAGACAGATTTATAATTGCTATGATGACACCAAGGGACAAGGTCAACGATCAAGGTCATCCAGCACTGTGATAGGAGAGGTGTCTCAATAAGGATCAGCAGGAATTCACCTCCTTGTTTCTGCTCATGGCCCTTGCAGTGCTGTGAAAAATAGTGATGCCCTTGCATCCATTGGCGCATCAGGGCTAACAGACATGAAGAAACTGGCCAAGTGGGCAGCAGAGACCAAGCTGGACCCAAACAATCCGAGCAACGCCGCCCTGATGCACCTGATAATGGTAAGGAAGTTTTGGCAAAGTTGACACTGAAGGTGGGCTGCCAACTATCCAACTTGAGAAATTCAAGGAGATTTGGAGGCAGACTTTGGGGAGGGTTGGGAACCCATCAGGGATGGATTGCTAAAGAGTCTGCCCTCTGAAACTGGCAGCTATAGTACTCGGAGAACTCCAGGCCCTGCCTGGAAGGTGGTAACCTTATACCAAAGCATTACGTTTGTGAAGTATTTTTATGTTCTAGATCAGGGGTGACCAAACTGTGGCTCTCCAGTTGTCCATGGGCTACAGTTCCCATGAGCCCCTGTCAGCATGGACATCTGGAGAGTTTGGCCACCCCTGTTCTAAGGCAGTTTGCTCTGTTTGGGGGAGAGACTGTGGTTCAGTGATATAGCATCTGCTTGCATGCACAAGGTCCCAGGTTCAACCCCCAGCATCTCCAGTTAGGTGAGGAGGAAGCCCTTCTTTGTCTGACCTCCAGGAGAGCCATGGGCAGGGAGAGGAGGCTGCAAATAACCTGTTTGAATATACAAAACCTGTTGTGTACACAATACAAAAACATATGAGGAACATCCTACAGGAGGTGTCAGAGAAGCTGGGTACTCAGCTCAGTTAGATTAGGAACTTCCTGATGTTTTCAGATCATCTCCTACTGTGTCCTGATTGGCTCATTTGAACACATCCTGCTCCTTTGAGCGTGCTTCCTCCTGAACAGACAGAAAGAATGAATGAACAGGACAGTTAGACTGTTAGGACTCTCTCTCCTCTCCGAGTCACAGAGTTGGCTCTCTTCTCAATAAAACTATTTAGTCTTTAAGCAGCTGATGCTCAGTTCCTCCTTTGCATATTTAAACGTGGCCTACATCATCTTACAGCCTCTTGTGGCGCAGAGTGGTAAGGCAGCGATATGCTGTCTGAAGCTGTCTGCCCATGAGGCTGGGAGTTTGATCCCAGCAGCCGGTTCAAGGTTGACGCAGCCTTCCATCCTTCCGAGGTCGGTAAAATGACTACCCAGTTTACTGGGGGGTAAACGGTAATGACTGGGGAAGGCACCGGCAAACCACCCCGTATTGAGTCTGCCATGAAAATGCTAGAGGGCATCACCCCAAGGGTCAGACATGACCCGGTGCTTGCACAGGGGATATCTTTACCTTTTTTTACCTTTACATCATCTGGCTCAATAGGGTAGCCTCATACATTCATCTTGCACTAGACATGTCCGTGAGCGCTTCCGTTTCACGGAGCGCACCAGACGATGTGTTCCACATCAGCAAAGGCAAAACAGCAGATACAGGCTGGGGAGCAGAGACTCTTGACAAAAGCTTGAAAACAAGTGCCAGGGGAGTGATGGTACTGGATCACCCACCCAAAAGAGCCTGTTAAGGCCCTGGCTTTTTTCTATGCCCTGTTGTTGTCTGTCCAGAGGAACTGGTTGGCTGCAAGAGGCAGAATCCTGGACTAGATCATCCTCACCAGTCAATCCAGTAGAGCTCTTCTTATGTCCGCTACGGGCAGGAATGGCTGCTTCGGTGGCTGAATCGCACAACCCTACACCATTAAATCGGATTGCTAAACCAGTTTCCTGTCAACTTGCATTTACCCTTCAGGTTACCACCAGTGGAGATGCTTCTGTTCCTGATTTCTTCAGGCTGGAGCAGTTGCAACAGGAATTTAATTTTGTTTCTGACAATGAATTCAACCAGTCCAAAAGATTTCGTCTTCTTCAGCTCAGAAATGGAGAGGTGGCTGAGTTTCGAAATTATAAACATGTTCCATTAGTTGAAAGAGAAATTAGTGAAAGAATTTTCCAGGTAAGAACTAACCTAATTTTTTGCCATCGTATCATTCATCAGTGCTTCTTTTCTTTTTGTTTGGATATTTGTTTATGGGACAACCTCACTGCATCGGAACTAAAAAAAAAATCTGCTGAAACTAGGGTCATGCAGTTGGAAAAAAATCAGTGTTTATTTGATCCCGATATCAGGGAAATGAAAAATATCAGTGGTCTCAGTTTTCCAGGTTCCAAATACTGCTTTGGTATTCTGATCTGTATTTTTCCCAGGATTCTGATATTATTTGGCTCCATTTTGGGGTGACTTTTCTCGGGGCTAGATGGGCCAGCATGATGGTGTGGTTAAGAGCAGGGGACTCTAATCTGGGGGGGCCAGATTTGATTCCCCGTTCCTCCACATGCAGCCAGCGGCACAACTTTTGGTTAGTCACAATCCTGTCAGAGCTCTCTCAACCCCACCTCCCTCACAGGACGTCTGTTAGGCGTTGCACACCAACTTGTGCAAACAGAAATGCACTGATTCCTCTTTCGGCTTCCCCTTCACTGGCTTCAAGCCGTGGCCTGCAGAAGAGAGAAGAAACCGAAAAGCATTTATACTTCTTTTAAGTTGTTGCTCTGCTTGAAGCAACACGCATCATTTGAATGGCATGTAAATTGGGGCTCTTTCCTCTTAGGACTATGAGAAAAGGCTGCAGGAGATGGATGCTGTTGACACCAAGGACCACCTGGATGCACACAGAGCTGTAGTTGCCAAGTACCTCCAAAAGGTGAGAATGACCTCCAAGTTCTTTCTGGTGCCTGCAAACTGCATGTTTTGATAATGCTGTGCCAAACCCGGCAGTGGGCAAAAGACGCCCAAAGCATTTGCCGTGAGTCTGTTTGTTTGTTTGATATTTAAACTGAAAAGCAGCTCTGGATGTTTTGTTGGGAGTTGATTTGATGGTCTCCTTAACTCTTTCACACCCTCAAGTGCTCTCCCCAGGTAGATATCCCTGGGTTTTTCCTGTTTTCCCTTCCATTGTTAATAATAGACAGTGGGTTGTCATAGAATTGGAATCTTTTTGAAACATGGTGAGTGTTTTGAGTAGAGGCACCAGAAACTGGGCTGAAAATTTGGTGCTTCTGCATCAAAAAACAGCCCCCTGAAGACCCCAGATAGAGTCTGAGAATAGTTTATTGTGACCATTTCTGCATTGGAGGCTTCATGCCAGGCTGCAGGCTGGAGTTTAAGCCGGGGCAGGTTGCACCACCCTGCTTATGCACAGGGGAGCATTTGGCTGGTGCACCTCATCTGCCCCAGTTTTGTGCTCCCACACAGGAGCCGAGGCAGAAAAGTTCCAAGTGCAGAAATGGTCTGTCTGATCCTAGAAGCGGTTCATCTCTCATTCAGTCTAAAAAAATTGATCTTGATGTCGTTCCTGGAGGTTGGTGCTCCTGGCAAATGCGGGCAGGGGCTCCTGGAAATTGTAGTCCATGGACATCTGGAGGGCCACAGTTTGACTACTCCTGACCTACTATATCCATCCCTGGAACTACTAGCATAAATATGGGGAATATTAACCCCCTAGGCGATCTGGGGCTTTGGCATAACCTGTTGCTGAGGACGGCATGGGCACTGATAATGATGCAAAGTAGGACTCTAAAACGAATACATCTCTGTAGTCCAGTTCTTGAGGACCTTGAAAAAGCCATTCTAAAGAGAGTTTTGGGGGGCCTGGCAAACTGAGGATCCAGGGCAGCTGCCTGGGCAAGTGGCTGCAATGGGGTTCAGTTCAGAGGAATCCTTTCTTTTTCAGGTGAGGGAGTCTGTAATAAACCGGTTTCTGATCGCAAAGCACCATTTTCTTCTTTCGGACATGGTCATTGAAGAAGATATCCTGAGTCTGGGGTAAGGAAGAAGTAGAAGTCACAGTTACGTGCTTGGAATCAGTCAAGGTTTTGTTGCAAATAGATGATATCTGGCTGTTATGGAACTACATGATGTGTTTTAAAGTAACTTAAATTCAGTAGCATCAAACAAAGCCTATGATGAGCGATTCATGGTTTAAACCAGGGGTAGTCAAACTGCGGCCCTCCAGATGTCCATGGACTACAATTCCCAGAAGCCCCTGCCAGCATTTGCTGGCAGGGGCTTCTGGGAATTGTAGTCCATGGACATCTGGAGGGCCGCAGTTTGACTACCCCTGGTTTAAACAGTATTGCTCTTTTCTGGGGTAAGGGCTCCAGTGTCAGACTGGGATTTAGAGATCTCCACTCTACCCACAGAAGCTCACTGGGTGATGCCGGCTCAGTTCTATACTCTCACCCTAAGCTACCTCACAGGGTTGTTGTACAGATAAAAGGGAGGAGAGGAGAATGATTACTTTGGGTCTCCTATGTGGGAAAATTGGGGTATAAGTGAGCTTCATACGTTGCAGTAGTGTTCAAGGTTCACTTCAAAGTACTGGTTCTAACCTTTAAGGCCATACACGGTCCGGGCCCAGCATATCTAAGGACCACCTACCTGAATACACTCCCTGGGAGGGCCCTGCGGTCAGTGTGTGCAAATTGTCTGGTAATGCTCGTCCCTGAAGAACTCCGACTGGCCTCAACCAGGGCCAGGGCCTTCTTTGCCCTGGCTCCCACCTAGTGGAATGAGCTCCCCGGGAACATCAGGGCCCAACAGAACGATCATGGTTCCATAGGGACTGTTTGGACAACACGTTTGCCAACATAAAGTGCCTCCCCTGTTGCAAATCAGAGCGCTCGCACCATTTACCCCGACTGAAGAGCAGTCAAGATATCACCAAAAGCTTGGTTATTTGTAACTTTCAATGATTTTTAAATGTTTTATATTGTATTAAAAACTGCAGTGTGGTGATGAGAACTGCCCTGAGGCAGCAGGCCCAATAGGGGCGTTCTGCAAATATGACAGATCGATTGATTAAATGGAATTTTATGAAGGTTAAAATGTGTATGGAGTGTATGGAGCAACTCAGATAGCCCTGCATGCCCCTGCTATATCTTAATCCAGGGGTCCTCAACCCCCAGGCCGCGGCCAGGCCGCAAAGGCCATTGGTACCGGGCCGCCAGCGGCCGCGCCTTCCTCCCCCCAGCTGCCACACATGTGTGTTTGCGCCCCCTGCTGGCGAAAACGTGCACACGCGGCAGCTGTGCGCATGTGCGTTAGCACCACCTAGTGGCGAAAACGTGCATGCGCAACAACTGCGTGTGCGCGCTTGCCAGGGCGGCGGCAGGCAGGCCGTCGGCTCTCTCCAACCCTCAGAGGCGGTCCCCGACTACTAGAAGGTCGGGGACCGCTGTCTTAATCCTCGGGTGTCGAGTGGGATTTTGTCCACATAGAATTTCCTCCCAGCGCTTAACAGTCCATCTGCCGTGTTCCGTTTCATGCTGGCCCTTCTTCCCAACCTCAGCAAAGAAGACGTACATTGTGCAGGTGTGGCCAAACTGTGGCTCTCCAGATGTCCGTGGACTACAATTCCCATGTGCCTCTGCCAGCAAATGGACATCTGGAGAGCCCCAGTGTGGCCACCCCTGGCACTGGGCCTACATTTCCTTTGCCATGACGTTAACCATGTCCGTACAAAGTTTTGCTCAGTTTGTTGGTGCTTTTCCAACTCACAAGTGGGTTTCTATGGTGGCTTTATTTATCAAGTCATGTTCCACACCTGGGGGTACTTGACCTTGACTACATTTTGATCTTTGTGTTTCAGGCCGGGGATGTTCAGCTAGTTTGCTTGGTGCCTGCATTGTTTCTTTTTGCTTGCGTTGTGCGAAGGTTGACGTTATTGTATGCACCCCTGCATCTGTGGTTTACTCTTGTTTTTCTTTTTGTTCCGCGTTGCCTTCTGTTAAGTTCTGGTGGCCAAGGGTATGTCCTTACTCTAGTGATTGCCCCTTCTCTAGAATGGTTCTTGCTTGGCTATGATGCATGCCTCCCGATAAGCATGTCCCCTAGAGCATCATTGTCCCTTAGAGGCTGAGTGCTTCTCCTGGCTTCATATACTTGCGCATTCCCTTTGGTATGTTTTAACCTTAAAAACATATGTCTTGTGTTTTGTGTCTTGTGTTTTGTGGTCACAGTAAGTCATGACCTAACCTGTGCAAACCTCTTGAATTCTGCTTTTACAATTAGCATTTTGGGACTTGGTCTTTTTAAACTGGCGGAGCCCAAACGTCCCCTGAAGCCCAGGCGAAAAGAGAGGAAAAAGGCCACGGCTCAGAACCTCTCGGACGGGGTTGTCAGCCTCTTGGTGAACATCATCAGAGCTTATGACGTTCCTGTAAGAAAGCCTGAAGGCAGGTATGAAGCTTCCTCCACTCCCCCCCCTTTCATTTTTATTTGGGGTAAAGGTAAAGGTATCCCCTGTGCAAGCACCAAATCATGTCTGACCCTTATTTGGGGTATCATCTTTTTAAAATCCCCAAAATCCCCAACATCTCTGTAGCAGCCCCCACTTTCCAAGCCACTGTGTTGTCAAGCAGTTTGTTGAATAAGTAAGATGGAAAAATGGGCAAACGAGAACAAGATGCAATTTAATAAAGATAAGTGTAAAGTTCTGCATCTGGGTCAAAAAAATGAAAAGCATGCCTACTGGATGGGGGATACACTTCTAGGTAACACTGTGTGTGAACGAGACCTTGGGGTACTTGTGCTGTATACAATGGGACTATGACATCTTGTGATTTTGATGTGATGCCCCTGTTGATACAGCCCAAAATGGCATTCGCCTTTTTTACCGCTGCATCACACTGCCTGCTCATGTTTAGTTTGACTACCCCTGCATTATACTATTCGTAGCTGCATTACAATCTACATGTTCAAATCAATTATTCCAATTCAGAGATAAGTAAAAAAACAGAGAACATTTGGCCTTTCTGAGGGATTGTTGAGAATGCAGGTTAGCATGTATAGTGAGGCTAAGAAACGAACCGAACATGGCTACCCACTTGAATCTTCCTTTGTAGTGTGCATGTTGTTCCTCTACGTGAAGTCTGTAAAGTGACTATTTGGTCTTCTGCGGACATTTTTACACCACCTCTGCTGTGGACTGTACACTAGGCAAGAATCAGTGAGTGGGAAAGATGTTCTTCATTCCCTCTGGGGTTGAGAGATTCATCCCCGCCCCCGGTTGAGCCCTTGTTACTTTCCCAGTGTGGGACTGCACAGAAGACTGAAGACAAAAGCAGAATTGCACTTTCCTCTAACTGTGTTTGTCGAATTGTCGTCTGTTCAGGCACACATTCCTTCCCTCCTTCCTCAGTGTAAGTTCTTTGGTTATTTTCTGGGGACTGGCTCTGGAGAACGGAGCCTTCATGGCACATGATGATTTTGGTGGGAAGAAGGGTCCATGTACGCCAGGGCATTTTTGCACTCTACACAAGCTAGAAAGTTCTCTCTGACAGCCAGCTTGTCCATGTGCAGTCCCAATATGTGCCTGCACAGAAGTCAACTTGACAAACAACCATCACAGGGATGAGCCGTCCTGTTTTCTCCCTGCACGGCGGTCTCATAGTTTTTGCCATATTTGTTATCTGAACTAGTCCTGTGTATCATGCTTTCAGTGGAGACATATTTTTCATGGTTGTATGGAGGTACATTGTCATTTATGGTGGGATACTTTTCCTTCTTAGCAAACTTCAGCAGCCATCTAGATCATCCCGAACCTTCAGTGAGATGTTCACCACCTCTACGAATGTGCAGAGCCCAAGCCACCCAGCACACTGGGACCAGGTAACACCATGCATTTAGTGTCCTTTGGAAAGCAGCAATCCTTTCTCCCCTACAAGGTGTTGTTTTATTTACTTGTGAACTTGGCTATGGACTTGAACAAAGCAAATCTATAAGGAGTTACTTCTATTGTGCAACTTTTTAAATTGTATGGATTTTTTGTTGTTGTACCTAGTGAGATTTCAGCTGTCAGATTGGAAAACAAAGTAGTGTCTTGTTCTGTGCTTTGGTAACATGCAGCAGTTGTTTCAGTGAGCTCATAAGCCCTGCAGCAGTAGCAGCTCAAAGACTGGCGTTCTATAGAAGAGTACCCATCCCTGTAGGATATGACCTTTGCATGTGTGTGCATGCATCTGAGTGTACGTAGACAAGAAAAAATTGAGTCCCTCTGATTTGCACAGTCTATGCGTTCTTCCATATTCTCTTTTGTGTGTCCCTGTTGCCTGGAGGAGTGTTCCACAGATGTTTTGCTCCCTCTTGTGGTTGGTTCAATATTACATTGCAGTATGTCTGGCCTGTGTCCCAGCAGATTTAAACCCCAGGTTTTTATCCTGGATATACAACAATGTAACATATCCACCACTTGATGTGGAAAAGAAACACCCCCCCCAAAGCAATAAGGACATCCAAGTGACGAAAGTGAGAATGTGGGGAAATCCTTGGGACTTGGGAGTATCCTGACATAGGATGTAGACAAATGTGTAAACTCTTTTCTTTTTTCGTGTAGGTTTTAGTACGACCTTTTGTAGAAGTCTCTTTTCAGCGAACAATTTGCCGGACGACAGCTGCTGAAGGGCCAAACCCCAGCTGGAATGAAGAGCTTCAACTTCCCTTTCGGTGCAATTTCATCTTTAAACCCTTTTTTCCATTTTGTGCCTGACTGAATGAGGAACAGGCTTCTGTTGGTTCTCTATGGCGGGGTGTTTATGTGTGTGGAAGCATTTGAGGAGGGATAGGATAGAATTTTAGGTACATCAACATAATATGGAGAAAGTTTATAGAGACAGCCTGTTCTTTGTATTTTAAAGGTAAAGGTATCCCCGATGCAAGCACTGGGTCATGTCTGACCCTTGGGGTGACGCCCTCTAGCGTTTTCATGGCAGACTCAATTCGGGGTGGTTTGCCAGTGCCTTCCCCAGTCATCATCCCCAGTGGTTTGCCAGTGCCTTCCCCAGTTTACCCCCCAGCAGCACCTCGGAAGGATGGAAGGCTGAGTCAACCTTGAGCCGGCTGCTGGGATTGAACTCCCAGCCTCGTGGGCAGAGCTCCAGACTGCATATCTGCTGCCTTACCACTCTGCGCCATAAGAGGTTCTTTTTATTTTAGAGCTGCCCAATTGATTGCCAGTTGTGAACACCTCTTCACACAACACATAGTTAAATCCAGACATCCTTTTAAAACCTTTTTGGCAGTGGAGGAGCTCCTTGATTTTTTTTCAGGCTTTGAGGAGCCCTGAAACTGGGTTGGAAGTGTGGCCAAGTCCATTAAGGCAGGATTTAGGTCAGGGAGCCTCTGGGGAGCTCTCACGGGGTTTGGGAATCCCTTAATTAAGGGATTCCCTGCTGGAAGGGCTCTTGGCTTACATGGCTTTCAAAGAAGGTCAGGCAAATTTAGAAGCTTTGTGTGATTAAAGTGTCAGATGAGTCTCTGGGAGACCCCTGTTCACATCCCACTCTGTGGTGGAACCTCCCTGGGCAACCTTGGGCCAGTCTCAACCTCACTTGCCTCAAAGGATATCAGTTCCATTTAATATATTTTTGGTAAGGCCTAGGAGGAGGAGCTGGTCTCATGGCTTAAGTGCCACTCAGCTCTTAACAACCACTCAGGGCGGCTGTCCCGTCCCTGAGTTCCTCCTCCTCCAACCGGCTTGCCTGTCTGTCCAGCGGCCAGCCAATCACCTTCCGTCCACCACCTCTGACTGCCCCCCTCCTCCTTCCACTTCCCTCCGAGGCTCAGAGGCTGCAGTTCCCTGCTATGTGAAAGCTGCCCCTGCTGGTGAATTCCCTGTCCGAGGGCTTCCAGCCTGGAGTCTTTCGAGGTCCTAGGGGGAGGGAGAGGCCATTTGCAGAATTCTTCCACCCCACCACCCAGTCTTGCATCCGTTGTATTCCTAAATGCAACAGGCTTTGTCCCTAGTAATTAAAATAAAACAGAGGAGAGGAGAACGTTGTAATGACTGTCGGCACGCACAGGGGTAGAAAACTGGGGGATAAATACATAAAAAACAGAGTTAAGAAATCTACTGGTATCAGTTGGTGTGGGAGAAGGCTGTTCTCTTCACCTCCCACGGATGGGCTGAAGGATGTGGCCTTCCCCAGTCTCAGCTCTGTGCCTGATGGCAGCTCTGTAAACTCCCCTTGTAACACTCCCTGGGAAGCACTGACTTCCAGGACAGGGAGGGAGGGAAAGTGCTTGAAGGGCGCTGGATCTGTATTGATACATAAAATGGAACATTCTGAAATTTAGTCCAGTCATTTCATTTTTACCCTCATAGAGCCCCCAACGGTGACTACAGCACTTTGGGCCTGCAGTCAGTGAAGGATGACGTGTTTATTAATGTCTTTGATGAAGTGCTCTGTGACGTCTTAGAGGTGAGCAGAACATCTGAAGTTGCTGGCTGGCCTTGTCCATTCTGGAAGGGGTCCTACTACATATATTCGGAGGGGCCAGGCACATAGAGCGGGTGATCTTTGGCCCAAGGGAGCCCACAATTGCTGGGCAAACACGGAGCCTCCAGCCTAGCAAGCTTGAGCACCCTGCAACTTTCCATGGGGTTATTGGCTTACATGCAGTCTGGATTAGAGCCCGTGTGTTGCAGCTGGCAGGGAATTAGCTGAAAAGGATCTGGGAAGGGGAGGGGTGGAGGGACTCCCTTTGGCCCTCTTGAAAAGTGTCCCCTCTTAGATCCCTTCTAAGCTGCAAACTGGGTGAAAATGTTCATCCACTTGAGAGCGAGGGGCACAGCTCTTTTGTGTTGTTTTTGCACTAGCCCTGTGTCACTAAATCCGATTGTGCATGCAGTAGTCTTGTGGCTTCAGGTGAGCTCCATTATCCCTGATTTTCTGGGAGCAACTATTCCCTCCAGGGAGAAAATACTGTGGAAATGCCTGACTCCCATTGAGTGGCCATTGATTTTTCACAGCTGCTCGATTGATTGATTTGATTTTTATAATGCCCCTCTCTGCAAGCAGGCTCAAGGAGGCTTACCTTAATAAAATACCAGAATAAAACACAGTGGAAACCAATTAAAATATGGTATTGAAAAGAACCCAGAACAGCCAAGAAGTTTCTCTCCCCCCTCCCAGCCTAAAACTCCTCCACTGGCCCCTGGACTGGAGATGATATAGAATGCAGGGGGCAGAGAGGGCATCTAATTTCGATCTGTCCTGGTCTCAGCCTTAGGCCTGGCGGAAGAGTGTCGTTTTGTGGGGCCTGCAAAACTTTGACAGCTCTGCAAGGGCCCGGATCTCAACTGGCACGGTATCTTGGCAGACAGTTGCCAGAACTTTTTGTGCTGTTTTCCCAGGATGATCGTGAACGAGAAAGCGGAGGAGTCCACACTCGTGTTGAGAAGCACTGGCTTGGATCGGTGCGGATCCCATTTACAACGATCTATTTTCAAGGAAGGGTAAGTAGATGGGATCCCCTGAACACAGGAAGCTGGGTGCCTTCCTCTGAATCAGACCACTGGTCTGTCAACTGGCAGTGGTTCCCCAGGGTCTCAGGCAGGGGTCTTTCCCATCCTTTGCATGGACATGCCACGGATTTCACCTGCCACCTCCTGGCATTCGAAGCAGATGCCTGAGAGGGTTGAGAGGATAAGGAACTTGGCTGACGAAGCACAACTGCAAACTGGAAAATGCATTCTGTTTTCCTTCCTGTAGATTGATGGTACGTTTAAGATCGATATCCCACCGGTTCTTCTTGGGTATGTCAAGGGGAAAAATCCAGGCACTGAAAGAGGCTATGATTCCATTCGGAACCTGACTGAAGGCTCCTATATATCCCTATTCATTACTATCGAGCCGCAGCTAATCCCAGGAGAACCAGTTCGGGAAAAGGTAAATCTCCTCCAGCTCTCTCTCTCTTTTAAACATTTTATTATGCTTATAAACATCTATCATCATTGAACAAAAAAGAAACAGCATAAAACACATGCAAAAATAACACAAACATCACAATCACAACCTAAAATTTGACTCCCCACCCAGCTCACCCTCCAGCTCTCTTGATGGATGCGGTGTTAAAATCTGTGGGGCGCATGACTTGCCACTTAGGAGCTGTTGTTTTATCAAAGACTAGAAAATAAGCCCACTGTACTCTAGACGAGTGGTCCCCAACCTTTTTATCACCGGGGACCACTCAACTCTTGACAAGTTTACTGAGGCCCGGTGTGTGGGGGGGGTAGTTTACTCCTCTACTCTCAACCACTGCCCTAATGCTCTCTGATCGCTATGGTAATGTTTAAACATCCCTTCAAAATAAGATGCAGACACACCACAACAATGAAGTGTGTTGTAAAGGGCCGGGGGGGGGGGAGAAGGTGTCCCTTGGGGCCCACCTCCAATTAGTCGAAGGACCACATGTGGTCCGCGGCCCACAGGTTGGGGATCGCTACTCTAGATACAGTGGGCGCTAGCTGTTTGTCCTCCCCCCCCCGTGGCGCGGCCTACCTGTCTGAGCGGAATCCGAGCGGGTCCGTGTGCGGGTGGGGGCGGCAGGCGCTGGTGGCTCTGCCGTCACTGCCGTTTCCGCCACCGCTGGCTGCTCTGCCCCCGCCGGTTGTTCCGGGGCCGCCGCCACCGCCGCCAGCTCCTCCATGTCCGCCGCCGGCTCCGCTGCTGTCATGGTCGGCAAAGCGAGACAGGTAATGGCAGTGGGTAGGCGAATGCGCGGAGAGTGGAAGGCTGGCATGGGCTCATGGGAATTGTAGTCCATGGACATCTGGAGGACCACACGTTGACTACACCTGGTCTAGATCACTGCCATTGGGGGTTTTTTGTAATTAATATTTACAATGTAAGGAGTGTTTCCGGGGTTAATAGTTCAACTTATCTGCTTAGCTATTTCCATGCATTTGGCACTTTTAGAAGTTCATGTTTAATTCATAGTTAATGGTTCATGATTAATTTAATAGGTAAACAACTGGAATAGTATTAAAAGTTTATTAAAGTATAGTTAGTTAAATTTCTTCTAATTAATTATGTGATAGTTGTTTTGCTGGTTAAATATCTGGTTACTAAATATCTAGTTACTAAAGCGAGTCTAAATTGTATAATCTGTTATTCAGCGATGCTTGAGACAAAAAGGCAACTAGGCCATCTGAAGGTGAACTAGAGTTTGCAGAAAGTATTAGAAATTTGTTCTCTTTGGAATTTCAGAAATTACATCAGCATAATTTAAAACTGCAATAGCAAACAGAATTGGTCTTCTAGAAAGACTTTGATTACACACACAAAATGCTAGTTTTTGAACAATATCAAAGAGACAACAAAGATCAAATCTGTAGTAAATGAATTGATTTTAAAAAGATAGAGACTACAGAACAAAATGTTAAGACTAATAAAATCTCTATTTGGGAGAATGAAGTTAAAATGTAAGACCTGGAATAAAAGATTGAAGACCTTGATCATGGAAATCCTAATAATAGCTTAAAATTAGAGGCCTGATATAAACCGGAGGAGATAAACTTGACACAGTAGTAAATATTTCTGTTTTTCTTTATACCCACTTGTGAAGCTGTCTGGAATGTTCTGCAGAATCTTACTTTAAATGTACCAACATCACAAGAAGCCTCCATATTTTTAAAAAATTCCCTGCCTGGTTTGAGTTTTCCTGCCTTGGAAAAAGAGCATGAGGAAATCAAAGGGCTTTATGAATCCTTTAGCCTGTGCTGACACCCTCTGTTCTTTATGTTTGTAGAAGTCATGTGAGATAGTTTTCCCGAAAGCAAAATTGACATGTATAAGAATTAGAAAGGGAAGCACATAATATTTGCCGAGGAGTAGCAGCAAACAGCTATATTTACCACCTTTAACAATATCAGAAGAGGAATTAGAAGTATTGAAGGTTGATTTCTACCAAACTGCTAGCTAGGCAGTACAGAGTAAATTCCTCTGAGAGAAGGGAAGAAAATGCTTCTCAGGTAAGAACATTTCACAAAATAGCTGCTGACTGTTTCTTAGAATGTGACGGTTGGGCTAGGACTCGTGTGTGTTTGGGGAGGGAGAAAGATTTATAGACTAGGATTTTTATTCAATTTGACTTGAAAGTTCTGAACTACCACAAATAATTGCTGCTTTTAAACCACTGAACAACAGCCTGCTATGAATCCAAAATGTTCCTGAAGTAATGCTCTGTCAGTTCACCACTTGCCAGGTAGATGTAAACCAAAGACACTTCAGCAGTCAAACAAGAGCAGTTCATAAGTAGCAGCAGACAGGTGGGGAAAAGATGTAAAAGCCAGCGATTGAACCCTGCAGTACGAATCAAAACTGAATGGCCCGAGCTTGGGAGAGCAAGACGGCCTTTGCTCGGTGACAAGTGAATCACCGTGGTGGGAGTACGGCCTAAGCAGGGTGCCCAAGAGCGGCCTTCTCTGGGCTTGCACTGCCTGCCTGCTCAGTACGATAGAGTTCTAGCACAGAATCCTCCTTCCTGCCATGGCGACTGTGGGGAGATGGAAGAGGCATCACACAGCCATGGCTAGCATCTCTTCAGTTTCCGGCAACTCTTCATGTCATCCTCACAAGCATGGTCCTCAAACATGTGACTGCATGGGGTCCGTTTAGATCTGGGGTGGCCAAACTGCGGCTCTCCAGATGACCATGGACTACAATTCCCATGATCCACGGATGTCTCGAGAGTCGCAGTTCGGCCACCCCCGATTTAGAAGGCGATAATGCTACAACAGGGGTAGTCAAACTGTGGCCCTCCAGTTGTCCATGGACTACAATTCCCATGAGGCTCATGGGAATTGTAGTCCATGG
Source organism: Paroedura picta (assembly GCF_049243985.1). Classification (NCBI taxonomy): domain Eukaryota; kingdom Metazoa; phylum Chordata; class Lepidosauria; order Squamata; family Gekkonidae; genus Paroedura; species Paroedura picta. The sequence goes on from NC_135378.1 coordinate 13,749,908, forward strand.
ACATCTGGAGGGACACAGTTTGACTATCCCTGTGCTACACAGTTTAGTAAACACTTATGACCTTGGAATGGAGAAGGGGGTGAACGTAGATACATTCATGCTCTCCTTGGTGGGCTCCCTGTTTACATAACTTGATTATTTCCGTTTCAAAGATGGTGGGCAAGTTTTGCACATCTCAAGTAGACCCCATGACTGGTCTTTTCCTGTTGTATTTTGAGCTTTTCATTTGGGCTCAATCATTTGATCCCTGCTTAATATTTTTCTGTTACTTTATTTCATGCTGCTTTGTTTTTGTTTTTTTTAAACCTTTTTGTTTCTTTTCCTGCTCACCTTATGTAGATGACTGAGATGCTTAAGAAGGTACATAATGTTTAAGTATATTCTCATCCCCCCTCCCCCCCAAAGCCATATTTTGAAGTAGCAAAGTATCACTCTGCCTGTGGCGAGGTCCTTCCGGTGTCCTGCTGAAAGTCACCTGGGATTGTTGTTTTCAAGAGACGCCCTTGTACGAGAGAGCTCAGAAGGCTGGGCTTCCAAACTTAGGCAGCAGCAAGAGGAGGGCAGTGAGAAAGAGAACCAGATGGACCACTCGTCTGATCCAGCAGGGCTCTCCTGATGTTCTCATGAGGGCCTCAGCCTCTCTGTCCTGTTGTTGGCCCTCCAGAGGAACCGGTTGGCCACTGAGTAAGACAGGAGTAGATGGACCTTCGCTGGTCTGATCCAGCAGGGCTCTTCTTACGTCCTTAATAAGTCAGTATAATCAACCAGATGGGACATCCAGTAGGCAACACAATATCAATCACGCTGTTGGTTTTATCCCGACCATCTAAAGCCAAAATTCAAACAAGGTCCTGCAGCTTTCCTGTACCACAGCGGAGTATAAATCTGGTCTCTTCTGTGTGAACTGGAGAGCATTAGTAGTCCAAGTCTGAGATGATGCTTCTTCTCCAAGTTTGACAGCCAGGAAGACGAGAAGCTCCTCCAAGCAGCGGAGAAGTATCAAGCCGAATGTCTGCTGAAGTTTCCAAGCCGCCAGTGCTTGACTACCGTCATTGACATTAACGGGAAGACGGTCTTTGTTACTAGATACATCCAGCCTCTGAACCCACCGGAGGAGCTCCTTCGGGCCCATGCTGACAATCCCCAAGCCACTTCGGTAAGTGTTATGGGGGCGGGAGGGGCGGAGTTAGAGAAACGTATTCCAGATATGCCGGAAAATGTCCACCATCCCAGGGCATCCTCAAATTAAGCTCTACGGTGGGAACAAGGAAGCCAGGGCTATGACTGCAGAAGAGTTTGTGCTCTGAAATAACATCTCCAGGATAAATCTTCTTGATCTAATGGGCCAAAGAATCCTTAACAGAGAAGTAGAAATCTGAGCCACGATCCACCATGAAGTTCTCCAGCCCAATATAAGCCTTGCTTGGTGTAGTGGTTAGGAGTGCGGCCTTCTAATCTGGCAAGCCGGGTTTGATTCTCTGCTCCTCCCCCACATGCAGCCAGCTGGGCGACCTTGGGCTCGCCATGGCACTGATAAAGCTGTTCTGACTGAGCAGGAATCTCAGGGCTCTCTCAGCCTCACCCACCCCACAGGGTTTCTGTTGCGGGGAGAGGAAAGGAAAGGACTTCCCTTGGAGACTCCTTTGGGTAGAGAAAAGCGGCCTATAAGAACCAACTCTTCTTCTCCTTCAGCAATATCAGGGCTCTCTCAGCCTCACCTGTTGAGGGGAGAGGAAAGGGAAGGCGAATGTAAGCCACTTTGAGACTCCTTCGGGTAGCAAAAGGTGGCATATAAGAACCAACTCTTCTTCATATCTCATTCCTTTCCAGACAGTCCTATAAATGCACTTCTTATGCATCTTGTTTATTTTATTGCAAACGGAATCTGCTTTTTTAAAGGCCCTGAGCTAAGCTGAACCCTGGGCGCAGCCTAAGTTGCAAAGACCAGCTGCCTGTAACAGGTCTTGGGGAAACTGAGGTAGACCAGTGGAGAGCCCAGAATAGGGAGCAGTCTTTATATGATCCCTGAAGCAGCAGGAATGGTCCAGTGGGAGATGGGCTGATTCTGTTGCTTTCTGCTTATCCTGCGTAGGAGGCGGTGGCCCACTATGTGGCCCTGATTCCTTTTCTGCCCGACAGCGTGTCGTTTGCAGGGATTTGTGACTTATGGAGTACGTCAGACGTAAGTTGTGGAATGGTTTTTCTTACGGTTACAAACAAACTCTTTTCAGTCGGTTTTTAGAAGAGGCGGCCGGCAGAAGAGTGTGTGTGTGGAGCAGGGGGGGGGGGGGCACAGGGATCCCCTGAGGGGCGAATGGCTGGGTAGGCCGCACGTTGGCTTACCTTGTGTGTAGCGGGGATCCACTGAATCGTTGCATTGCTGGCTCAGGCAGGCGGCTCCCAGCCAGCTGGCGGGCTCCGTGGTAGGCAAAGGGACAGAGCCGCCTCGTCAGTGACACGGCGGGGCTGTCCCTTTGCCAGGGCCGAAGGCTCCTGGCCCCGTCCTGCCTCCAGGCAAGCAGGGCAGCTTGGAAGGGGGCGCGAGTTCCCCCCCCTCCACCAGCTTCACCCTCTTGCCGCATCCACCAGGCTGCCCATGGCGGGCGGCTGGCTGTGGGAGTGGCAGGCAGCGTTGAAATGGCGGTGTGGGGGTAAGGCGTTGTGCGCCTCCTTAGCCGTCAGCTCGGTGGGCAGGGGTGGCTTTCGGCCACCCCCAGGCCAGGTCCCGGCTTTCCTGGCGGCGAAGCGTCTTCTCCCTGCCCCCTGCACCCTCCAGTCCACGACAGGGCAAGCGGCCAATCAGGAGCCACGCACAATTGGCCGTTTGGCCCCAGAGTGACACTTGGAGCCCTATTGGCTCCTCTGAGTTTTTATCAGACTCGCCACGCCCCTTTCTCCACCCACAATGCCCTTACTTCTTTATTTATACCGCTCCGCAGGAGCAATTTAAAGATATGTATGCCCTACCTTTTCTAAGCAGTTCTAAGCTAATATCATAAATAAATCACACACACTCCCCCCAAAATGCCTGCAGTTTTAAATCTTATGTAAAAGCCCTAATAAAGGAAACTGCTAAGCTGTGCTTTAGGCTTCCAAGTGCAGTGGTCCTCAACCTTTTTATCACCGGGGACAGGTCGACGCTTGACAATTTTACTGAGGCCCGGGAGGGGGGGGAGTAGTCTTTTGCCGAGGGACATCGCTGCCACTGCCTGAGCCCCTGCTCCACTTGCTTTCCTGCTGGTGCCCCTGACTTCCCACTGCCCACTGGGGGGTGCTGCCAGCAGCAGCTGCGCAGTGCCTTGCCAAGTGGATAGCCCCAGCTATGGCGGCCGCTGGAGAGCACCAAAGGTGAGCTGGCGGCAGAGTGGCAGGGCAGCCCCCGAGGCAGCATCCGTGGAGGAGGACAAGGAGGAGCCGCGGCCTGGTACCGACTGATCCACGGACCGGTCCCAGTCCCCGGAACGGGGGTTGGGGACCACTGTCCAAGTGTACAAACAAAAACATAGAGATTGAGAGCCTCTGACCGCCCCCCCAAAGTTGTCAGTTCTGGCATTGTAGAACTATGTATTTGTATAGCTTTCACTGCTTATCATGTATGTGATCTTGTTGTAACCCATACAAATGTTAATAATCATAATACTTTATGTCCATGCTTGGCTCTTGTGGCCCTTTCTTGCATGCGCAGGGAAATGCTGATCACCACTTTGATGTCGAGAGGCGAATTTCTTCCAGGCCAGACTGGCCAGGGATTCTGTTTTCTTGGGGGGGGGGAGGGCATAATCTGGGCATGGAATTAGTGTCCCTGTGGATTGCCAAATAGTTCTGAGTTTCCTGCATTCTTCAGGGGGTTGGACTAGATGACCCTGGAGATCCCTTCCAACTCTATGAAGAAGAAAAAAAATCCTGCCCTTCTTGGTTAGCTCAGGGCGAGTAACAACAACATAAAACAATACAAATATGATACATGTATAATAATTAAAACAATATAAATTAAAATGTATTAATATACATATTAAACCACATGTTCTGCATTTCCAGTCTTCTGAGGGCTGGGTGGTGTTTAATGGGTGGAAACTGGATGGTTCTAAGGCAGGGAGACCGGCGTTTTCAAGATGTCATTTGTGGCCTCAGCCGTAGGCCTGGTGGGACAGCTCCACCTTGAGGGCCCTCTGGGAATGTTTAAGGTCTCAGAGGGCCCTGATCTCCCCCAGGCCAGCTCTCCTTCTCTGGGGCCAGGGACCTAAGGGGGGGTTGACTGCTTGAGCATTCCGCAGAGTGGTGGTAGTCGAAAGGGAAAGTGGCCACCAACCTACAGTGGCCTCATAGGAGGGTTTTCAAGGCCTGGGACGAGACCTTCAGGGGTGTTTGGCCGTTACCTGCCTCTGTGTAGCAGCCCTGCACTAGCTTGGAGGTTTCCCATCCGAGTACTGACCTAGGCTGTTCCAGCAATCCAGGTCAGGGCTCCAAAGAGTAGACTAGCATTATGCTCCCTGCGTTACCTATTGCTGAGCAAGAAACAGCTTGTCAAGGCTGTCTTGGGAATAGGCTTGTGTGCCATGGGCCCATAATGCACGGCCGCCGAAATGGCGATTTCGGGTCACAGGGAAAACGCGGAGGGAGAAGAAGCGAAGCAAACCGCTTATGCACGGGGTGGGACGCAACGGCGGCAAAACCCAGAGTAACTGATTATGCACGCGGCAACGCCGGCGCCGCTTCTGGTTGCGCCCCGGTCACCTGGAAGCTGCGCTTTCTTCCGCGTTTCGCTAACGCGGCTTTTTCGGCAGCATGCACCAAATCTGCGGCCGGTTGCAGCCGGCACTGTGCATTATCAGTGATTTTAGTCGCCACCATTCCACCCTGAATGTGCGTTATTCCCCCCCGTGCATAATGGGGTCATGGCGCTGGCCGCTTTGGGCTTGAAGGGCCACCGAAGCAGCTGATACACACAAGCCTACTTGGGAATGCTTGGAAGACCTTCAGTTGGACTTCACTTCAAGCCAGGGTTCCTGTCTGGGTTTCCAGCTGCTTGCCAGCCATGGCTTTCCCCGTTCAGGCTAGCATTTGAGCTCTTCACACCATGGTTCTGTGTGGTGTCTGATTGGAGCTGAAGGGCCCTTCCAAGCAAGCAGAACTGTCCTTGTGGGCGAAGGCTGCGGATGAAGGAAGACCATGAACTCTATTGGTAACCAGCCTGTCTGATTCCATTCAATAGCAGTTCCTGGATCTTTTGGCTGGAGACGAAGAGGAACATGCTGTGCTCTTGTGCAATTATTTCCTTGCTCTCGGCAAAAAGTCCTGGCTTCTCGTTGGGAATGCCGTTCCTGAGGTGAGCTGCTTCTTGCTTTCCTTTAACCAAACATCCGCATTCTGGAGAGAACTCTCTGGCCAAATTGCATTTGCAAACAAGCAGCCCAGATTTGGATTTGCAGGCACGCTTGGAAAGAGTAATGCCACAGGAACCCTGATTTCAGGACTCCTGCTAGGATCCCAGCTTTAAATTGGAGCAGAACCCGAATTACAGCTCACCGGAAGAGGCACATTTCATGGCCTGCTGCACATTCAGATGCTTATCACCGGCTCTGCCATGACACGCTTCCGCTGAACTGGACTGCTTGTCTGGAGTTACCAAATACCCTCTTTTCCGCAGACTCGCCCTCCTATGGACTCCATTGTTTGCTTTTCAAAATAGCCCCGGTAACCCTGTGCAAGTCCTTAGTTTTACCTGGGGGGAAGGGGAAGGTAGTCGTTCTTGACTCTTAAGTAAACAGTTGTGTACTGCAGGACTAAAGAAGCTGATTTATTAATATACCAAAGTGCCAGCCTTCCAGAGATTTGGGGGAAAGCAGGATATCAGTGAATTTAATAGTCACCATGATAAATAACAAGGATTCAGGGTGTGCCTTCCAGGTTTTGGGGAGCTGCTGAGTCAGACTATTTGGATACTCTGAGTGGGGGGGGGGCAACTCCCCAAGCCTCAGCCAGAAGTTCTCCACATAACTCAATCCCTGGTCTTTTCAACTAGACATGCAGGAATTGAAACTGGGGTCTTCTGCATGCAAACAAAATGCTCTCCTCCACTGGCCCCCTCCCATTCTATCATCTTGGAATTGCTCTCAGCAGAACTGGTTAGCTGCTGTGTGGGGACAGGTTGCAGGACTGGAGGCTCCTCTAGCAAGGCTCTCTTCCAGCAGGGCTCATCTAATGTTCTTTGCAGGCCTCTAAGTCCTGTTGTTGGACCTCCAGAAGAACTAGTTGCCTGCCGTTTGAGACAAGATGCTGGACTCAGTGGACCACTGGTCTGATCCACCTGGGCTCTTCTGATGTTTTTATGCTGCAGCTTTATAGCAGCATAACTCCCCCCCACACACACACATTTGGTAGATGTTGCAGAGGTGTGAGTGGACTCAGTGCCAGTAATACTTGTAGGTAAAATTATTGCATTAGCTTTATGATGTCAATTTTAAAGAATTTTTTCCTCTTCCTTCTCAGGGAGTAACAGCATATGTGCTAACTTGGGAACAAAACCATTATGTGATCTGGAATCCCAGGAACGGCCATTATTATGGACAGTATGATTCTTTCTGTCCGCTGCAGAATGTCGGCTGTTTAATTTCTGGGGATAATGTAAGTATTTCACATCACTGTTGCTTTCCTCAGACTGTGGGTCTACTTAGAAGGGAGGAAACTTGGAGGGACCAAATCCCTGTGACCTCAAGAATGGCATGGGAGGGGTCCCAGGTGGAGTCTCTTGGGGGGGGGGGGGTCGGTAGCCTTGCCACCTGGCCCAGAATTTTCAAACCTGACTGGTAGGCGCTGTGGGGGCTCTCAGGCCCTCCCCAGGATATTTTTACAACCAGAATAAGGTGCAGAGGTCAAAGAAAAATGACAATTCATGGAGCAAGGAAGCTTTACAAGGAAACAGTGCAACGTTTATACTTCAGAGAAAAGATAAGGAGGAAGATGGTAACAAGAATGATAAAAATCATGCACAAAGTGAAGAGAGCCTTTTGTCCTTCCTCCAGAAAACTAGAACTTGGAGGCACCCATGAAGGTTGATGGGACAATGCATTCAAGATAGACAAAAGGTAGCCCTTTTGTCCATCATTAAGTAATGCATTTTTGTAAATGTAGTGATGGCCAGTTGAAGCGGTTTAGAAAGGAGATTAGACAGAGGCGTGGAAGAGACATGGTATCTAAATGGAACTGCCAATTGTAGACAGTAAATGCCTCCCAGAGCCTCTTGTGGCGCAGAGTGGTAAGGCAGCCGTCTGAAAGCTTTGCCCATGAGGCTGGGAGTTCAATCCCAGCAGCCGGCTCAAGGTTGACTCAGCCTTCCATCATTCCGAGGTCGGTAAAATGAGTACCCAGCTTGCTGGGAGGTAAACGGTAATGACTGGGGAAGGCACTGGCAAACCACCCCGTATTGAGTCTGCCATGAAAACAATAGAGGGCGTCACCCCAAGGGTCAGACATGACCCGGAGCTTGCACAGGGGATACCTTTACCTTTAAATGCCTCCCAGGTAAGTGTGGGCAGCATCAGGGGTCTGGTTCGTAGGCTTTTCTAGAGAGGCTTCGGCCATCCCCCTGGCCCATCACTACATACACCCCGCAGCCCTCTGGAGCCAGGAGGAATGTTCTTGGTTTGCAATTCTGATGAAGGCACTAACAAAGTTGTTCTTTCTTAGGTTTGGTTCAATATTCAACAATACGATTCCCCACTGAGGATAAATTTTGATGTCACCAAGCCCAAATTTTGGAAACCTTTCTTTTCAAGAAGTTTTCCATTCCCTGGCCTCTCCAGTGTGCAGGTATAGACACATTGATTCCAGGAGTCTTGAGGACAAAAAGAGCATTTCCTGTGCGTTTTAAATTGCTTGACGTGTTCCTAAGTGAGAGCGTGTAGAGCAGAGATATACCAATGAAACCAGGGATGTGCAGCTCAGCTCAGTCACCGAAGCCCGGATTTCGGTGATCGCCCAGGCGGCCGAGCCGAGCCGCAAATCCCTAAATGAAATGTACTGAAGGAAAATGTCTTTAACCATCTTGGATAAGTTGTTGATTCATTCATTCATTCATTCATTCATTCATTTGCTTAGATTTAATTCTTATTAAATTATATTAATTATACGAATGTGCTTGGTTTAATACAGGGGTAATCAAACTGCGGCCCTCCAGATGTCCATGGACTACAATTCCCATGAGCCCCTGCCAGCATTCGCGAATGCTGGCAGGGGCTCATGGGAATTGTAGTCCATGGACATCTGGAGGGCCGCAGTTTGATTACCCCTGGTTTAATACATTTATGTTGTTTGCACTTGCTATGGATCTCATTCTTCAGATCTCAAAAAAAAAAAAACAGCCTGGTGGAGCTTTATCCTGTGTAAACACCAACCTGGCAACTGAAATTGGTTCAGAATGCAGCTGGTCAGGGAAAGTTAAGAGAATGCATCCCATTCCACTAGACAGGATCCTAGAGTGGGAAGGGGGCTTTCAGCCATCTAGTCCAAGCCCCTGCACCAAGCAGGATCAGTCTCCAGCATCCAGGATAAGTCTCTGTCCAGCTGCTGTTTAAAGACTGCCAATGAGGGGGAGCTCCCCACCTCCTTAGTCAGCCCATTCCACTGCTGAGCTTCTCTGTGAATCCCCCCCCCCCCGATATCTAGCCAATACTATTCTCTACGTAGTTTAAAGTCATAATTGTGGGTCCAGGCCTCTGCTGCCAACAGGAACTGGCCCCCTGCCCTCCTCTAAGTGACAACCTTTCACATACTTCCAAGAGAGCCATCCTGTCCCCTCTCCACTTCCTCTTCTCCAGGCTGAGCATTCCCCAGTCCCTCAGCCTTCCCTCATAGGACTTGGTCCCCAGGCCCCGGATCAACCTTGTCACTCTCTTCTGCACCCTCTCAATTTTGTCTATGATCTTTTTGAAGAATTACCCTGGTTGCCCAGTTGGGCTGGGTACCCTTCAGAGAGCAGTTCTACAGTGGCCTGGGCACACACAGGGATTTGGAGGTACCTACATTTTTTGGGTTTCCCACCTACTCTCTGATAGGCCTGTCAGTTGAGGCAGAACTCCTGTTGTGCACTTTCATGTCAATGGGAACTTGACTCTGGTTGACTGTGGAATTGCATCCATCAGCCACTTGCTGCCCCCCCCCCCCAGCCTTTTAGGCCAGAAGTAATACCCTGGCTCTTTCTTGAAGCATTTTGTTTATTTGATGGGCTTTCCTTCCTTCCTTCTCTCATCTCGAATTATGTGGTGTGACTTCTTTAGCTGCTGTCGTTATTTCTAAATTGTTTATGATGCTGAGTACTTTGTCTTAAGTTTTACAGAAAGTGAGTTAAAATATTTTGGATAACAGCATGCAAACGTAATGGTCTATTACACCTTCCCAAAGGCCACATTGTAACTTATTAGTCCTTGTTTCAATAGCCTGAAGCGCTGTTTTACCAGCGTGCCGACAAGGTGGCTGCACTAGAGCTGCAGAACAGGTAAGCTTACCTAACGTGTTTGCAACTGTGTTATATCTGTGTTAGGATTCAATTGTTTGGCTGTACATTGGATCTGCTAGCCGATATTTGGAGGCTCAAAGCTCTCCTCAGATGAAAAAGTAATGGGGTGATAACGTGTAGTTAAGACTGGTTTAAAATGGTTGGTAAACCCGGTGAATAGCAGCAAATTAGCATCTGAAACCGCTGGGAGTGGTATTCTTAATTGGTTTAGGCCTAAGTGGGCAGGGCCAGTCCAGGTGAGGGGCCAGTCAGAAGGCACAAAGCGCCTTCCGATTGGCCCCTCACCCGGACTGACAAGAATTCCAGGCATTCAGGTGAGGGGCCAATCGGAAGCCGTGAAGCACCTTCTGATTGGCCCATTACCTGACTGGCTGGAGTTCGGCGGGGAGCAGCCCAGGTGGCAGAGGCTTTTCTGGGGGCCTCCAAGCAGGCCCACTGCGGGACACGGCAGGCCTGGTCCAAGGCCCACAGGGAAGCTGGGGGCGGGGGGGGCGGTCCCCGCACGAGGGGGGTCCCCGGGGGGGGCTGCCGCTGCCCCCTTTCAAAGCCCGCTCTTATGAGCAGGCTTTGAAGCCTAGTACAGATAATAAAAGAGTTAACAAATAGATGCAAGAACTCAGTGATTTAGTCTGTCTAGTGAGATTTGAAGCCGTTCATCATGGCTAGTAAGTTCATCACCCTGGTAATCTCCCCCAACTATTCATTTATTTCCCAGTGCATTAAATTGCAATCCGCTACGTATTTGGAGATTGTGTTTTTGTTTTTAAACACAGCAAGGCTTGATGTTTAAATAGCAGTTGAGATACTAATCCAGTCACTGGGCAGTCCAGCTGCAAGTGTTGGATTTATATGCTTGTTTTCATTCAGTAGCCTCTTGTGGCGCAGAGTGCTAAGGCAGCCATCTGAAAGCTTTGCCCATGAGGCTGGGAGTTCAATCCCAGCAGCCGGCTCAAGGTTGACTCAGCCTTCCATCCTTCTGAGGTCGGTAAAATGAGGACCCAGCTTGCTGGGGGGTAAACGGTAATGACTGGGGAAGGCACTGGCAAACCACCCCGTATTGAGTCTGCCATGAAAACGCTGGAGGGCGTCACCCCAAGGGTCAGACATGACTCGGTGCTTGCACAGGGGATACCTTTACCTTTACCTTTTCATTCAGTGGGGCCAAAGTCATCCCAGGTGGTCACACCTCTGCTCGCTCAGGAAGGGCACTTCAAATGTTGGTTCGCCAAGCCTGTTCTTGAGTGACCATTGAGTGACCTTCTATCTGTTTTCGATTGCCCTGCTGCTCAGGTGGGACGACCCCGCTCTTAGCAGATACATTTCAAAATGCTTAAGTAGGTGAGAGAGTTATAATCCACTTGGACTGTTCAAGCGGCCAGTGTAGGATTTATATGGTTGTTTTCCTTTGTACACAACCATTCCTGGCATTTAGTTTACAAAACTAGACAGAATTGCACATTTAAAACCCTTTTCTATCTAGTTTTTGTGTGCAAGGGATGTGTTTAAAGGTAAAGGTATCCCCTGTGCAAGCACCGATTCATGTCTGACCCTTGGGGTGACACCCTCCAGCGTTTTCATGGCAGACTCAATACGGGGTGGTTTGCCAGTGCCTTCCCCAGTCATGACCATTTACCCCCCCAGCAAGCTGGGTACTCATTTCACCGACCTCGGAAGGATGGAAGGCTGAGTCAACTTTGAGCCGGCTGCTGGGATTGAACTCCCAGCCTCATGGGCAGAACTTTCAGACTGCATGTCTGCTGCCTTAACACTCTGCGCCACAAGAGGCTCATAAGGGATGTGTTTAGTGGAGCTCAAACACACACGTCATCTGCAGATTTGTAAACCAGGAAGAAGTTTATCCCATCTGCAGCTGCAGTTTGTAAGAATTGCTACTGATCAAGAGATTAAGAAGGCACCCTTAATTATTGCTGGAAAATAGGATCATTGGTGTTAGGGATGTGTGCACGTAGGAAGCCAGTGCCATGGCGCTGGCCTCCTCTGCGCCGCCTCAGGATTTGGTGATGGCCGAGGCAGCTGAGCCGAAGCGCACATCCCTAGTTGGTGTGGAATTATTAGAGCTTGAAGTCCTGTTGTACAGAGATGTAAAGATCTTCTCAGAGATGTGCCAGCGTTGCTTTGAACCAACATTTTGAATGCAACTTTATGCTTGTTCTTTATTTTAAAAATGCAGACTTGAGAAGATTTTGAAAGAGAAGATCATGGAATGGCGACCCAGGAACTTGACACGGTGGAATCGATACTGCACCTCTGCCCTTAGGCACTTCTTGCCTCTGCTGGAAGAGACTCAGGGCAAAGATGTAGAAGATGACCATCAGGCAGAACTGCAAAAGCAGCTGGGCGGTTACAGGGTACTGCACCGAGTTTTTGTATCCAGACAGTCTAGGGCAGGAGTGGGCAAACTGTGGCCCTCCAGATGTCCATGGACTACGATTCCCTGGGGCTCATGGGAGTTGTAGTCCATGGACATCTGGAGGGCCACAGTTTGCCCACTCCAGGTCTAGGGAGTCCCAACGGTTGATTGGTTTGCCACAATAAAAATGGGAAGTGTTGCTCTTGGGCAGGGAAAGGCATAGGTTCCCTTGGTGATGCATCCCCTCTCTTTAGAAAAAACCAAGATAAAGAACGAGTATCATCTTGCTGACTCGCTTTTAGCCTTGTTTGATGTGTTTGTGACCCTTATGGAGATCTCCTGGGGACAGTAGCTCTCTTTGCCCCTCCCCTACCCCCCGTGGCGCTGACTGCTTCGACCTGGAACAGCTGCCATGCACCACCTTAGCCAGGAGGGGGAATGAGTTGGCAGGTGGACCCCCCATTTTTGTCTTTCTTCCCCAAGAGGGTAATCCTCCAGGCTCGTCGTAGTTTTCCTCCCTAAGGTGGTTTCCAAGATCCACATCCCAGGCTTTTCCTGCAACACGCTCTGAAAATGAGCAATCGTTGTACTCCCTAGAATATTTTCATAAAGACTTAAATATTTCACAACTTAAGAGAACCCTGGAGTTCCACAGAGAGTATTGATTGAATGTTTTGCTGGTGCGAATAGAGGAAAGAGAGCTTCAGCTCAAATCTTGTGTTCAGAGGATTGTCTCTTGCCGTATGGGAATGCTATAGTCTGGCCAGGTTGCTTTGCCCACTCTACGAGAGCGAGGTACCATTGACCAAGGTCTGCCAAGCTGCTGCTTGGTCATCAGCAGACATGTTTGTACACCACTGTCTTTTGGGTCCTCGGGTGCCACGAGCAGCCTGATTAGGGAAGGCCGTTCTAGTGAGGACATGCTCTATTGCCTGGTGAGTAGCTTTCTAGAATCCTCAGGTGGGACTGATGAGCACAAAGTTGCACTTACCTGTAACTATTATTCATCAAGCATCTTCTATTATTCATCAAGCACCCACCCCCTCCTTCCTGCCCCCACTGCTTGCTCTGACTTTAGCACAACAGCATATGCCTTCTGATGTGCAGCGCCCTCTAGAGGCCTTTAGCTGCAAGAATCCCTCCACTGACAGGCCTGCTCATGCTTAGTCCACAGGTCTTCCAGTAACAAGAGTTACAGGTAAGAACAACTTTGTTCTGTCTGTTAAAATCCGAGGTTCCATTGTCCGGAATGTTAATAGCTTTTACATTGGCAATCACTCGTTCCAGCCTGCTTCAGAATTCCCTCTGCAATAAAACAACTACTTGGGGGTTCCCCCACAAGGGAAGCTGAAATGTTTTATAGCAGCAGTTCTCAACCCTCCTGCCACGCTTGCGGCGGTGGCGACCCAAAGGTGGTCGTAGGGTTGCGCACACACTGGCGACCATGGAAGGCCAAGGTGGCCAGCAGCACCCCTGTGCGCCACTAGCCGCCCTCGGCCTTCCACGATTGGAAGCGCGCATGCAACTCTATGACCCCCTTTGGGCCACTGCCGCAAGCAGTTCTCAGCCCCTTCCCCTTTCAGTTGCCGAGGCCGCCACCAGCTTGGCAACCCCTTGAAAGGGTGGATCGATCCCCCTGGGAGTTGAGACCCCCAGGTTGAGAACTGCTGTTCTAGAAGTTTCTCAATTGTGGTTACAGGTCCATCTTCAAAGTACCTTTTCTTGCATGGTTAAACATCTCCAGTTAACTGGTGATTAGGTGGCTAGAATGGTTTGTTGATGGCCCAATGGAACCATACCTTGCCATATAGATGGGAAGGTACTACTTGACCTCCAACCCATTGTCTGGCTACTGACACTCATAAGACCAAGTGCAGCCAATTCTTTCATTTGTTACTAGGTAACGGGAAGGATGGCGAGATGGAAGAACATTCCCATTCCTTCCTGGGCTACCTTTTACACCAAAGCAGAATAGAGTGATCTTCATATCATTGACCTAGATTGGGTGTTTTAAGAAGACATGAGAATTTCCTCATTAAGCTGTTCTTAACTTCAAAATATGGATGCAGAAACATGCCTAAGTTATACCAATGTGGCCAGCAAAACAGAAGAGGCTATGGGGTCAGGGAAGCACCAGGAAATTCAAGGGGAGCATTGCAGCTAGCTAAAAGGGCTCCCTAGCCGTAAAAGTTTGAGCTTCTGTATCTATAACTCCTGGATGGACACCCCTTTAGAGGAAAGAAAATCAGTCCCTTTACAGCTCCATAGGTATTTCTATGTTCTGGAGTTAGGATCTTCTTTACTGAATATAACACAGCTTTAAGGACTTAAAATCCTTACCTTTTTTTCTCCTCTTCCTCCTCCCAGGTTTCAGGATTCCCTATTCACATGCCTTTTTCAGAAGTCAGCCCTTTAATTGAAGCCGTCTATACTACCGGAGTCCATAACATCGATGGTCCAAATACAGAATTTGCACTAGCAGTATATGTTCATGCTTACCCGAAAAACATTCTGTCAGTGTGGGTGTATGTGGCCTCATTAGTTCGTAACCGATGAAAGCTGCATTAGTCATTAAACCCTCGTGCTTTGGGCTCTTCCCAACAAAGAACTGTCCTTAAAATTGCATTCTTAAGAGTTGTAAAGTAACATTCTTGGTACCCTTTATATACCATAGGTCCTAATTTTGTATTTTTTATACATTAAAGACAAAAAACTACCCATTTTAATTACAGTGTCTGATGCTTGCCCACAAGGATTGCTGGCCTACCCAGCCCTACTTTGCTCCAGTCCTGAAGGAATGCACTAGCAATTCGGGTTGGGCGCTTGGGCAGCCGTTCCCACCTGAAGCAGCCAGCCCCGTGGGTGGGTGGGGGTTGCTGGTCGGCGCTGCACCTGCATGTGTGTGCTGATTGGCGTGCCAGCACCCGCAAACGGCTGCTGAAGTGCCCAACCCTACTAGCAATCCCAGCTTAAAACTAAGCCTTTTGCGAACCATGTGTTTTTCAGCACTGTTCAGTTTTGTCTTAAGCCCAGCAATCCGATGGAGGGCAGGAAACTGCTACATACCCTGCCAGCTTCCTGCCCTAAGCAGGACACACGGAAGTATTTATTCATGTTCTTCATTTCCAGGAGGTGTTACGTGTCTACTCGCCAGGGTAGTTAACACTGCCCCATAGAAAAGAGGGAATATATTTACAGACTCAGCAAAAAAACAATAAACAAGCCCCTTCCCCCACCCAGACAACTTTTCTTCAATGGAGGATGTCATCTCATGGCGGTTTCTTTGAAGAAGGTTCAGCAGGGGCTGTTTTACGCAGCTGGACTCACTTCCACAGTTCGCCGAGCTCAAATTGTCACGCTGAAAGGGCTATGAGGAGGAATCAAATGCATCACTGCAAATAGGTGAGCTGAAGGGAGCAAACCAAAGCAATGCGGCTATTTGGAAACACAACAGATTTTTCCTCACATGGAAACAGATGAAGAAGCACCAGCAAGTTCCTTAAAGCTGCATTTATTGATTTATTACAGTTGCTCATATGGCTGAGAAATTACTTCTGAAAATTCCTTTTAGGATTCAGCATCTTCAATGAGTGTCGATAGGAGAAGATACAGGGGTTGTGGTTGCTACGCCACTACAGTCAGACAAGCAGCTATCCCATGAAGCCCAC
Organism: Paroedura picta; assembly: GCF_049243985.1. Classification (NCBI taxonomy): domain Eukaryota; kingdom Metazoa; phylum Chordata; class Lepidosauria; order Squamata; family Gekkonidae; genus Paroedura; species Paroedura picta. Next base: position 13,765,461 of record NC_135378.1, read on the forward strand.
AAAGTGAGGTGGCAAACAGTCGCTGGCCAAAACGGCACAGTCCTCGCTGGGTTTTAACATATCGGATGCTCATGAACTCTGCTGCGGGTGGGAATGTTTCATTTATCGTTTTTTCCAAGCTCAGAAAGACAGAGTCAGTGCCAAACAAACCACAGACGGGATCCCTCCCTCGTCTCACAGCAGGACGACTCTGGGAGAGGTCACCACTGAAAGGTGAACCTGGCCCAGCATTCAGATTCACGGTGGGGTTTACAGGGTAAGCATAAAGAACCTTACAGTTAGCACAAAATAAATCCAAGTATAAGTGCCAAACATTAGGAAAGAGTGTCGGAACAATTTGGATACGTTTTTTGCAGCCTACAGATCAAACCCACCGCCCTCCTGGTGGAAGTGAGGCAATGGTGGCATGCCACAACACAGTCTGCATACACAGTTCTGGATGACGGGGCAAAAAGGACCTACACATCGCACTCCAAAAGGAAACTGTTAACACAAGGTGTCGACTGTAAGTAAAGTGCATGAAAGAAAGCCTGCCGAGCTAAATGAAGGAGACTGAAAGGGAAGGAGTCGGGTCATTCACCAGAGCGGCAGCAGGCTCGGAAACCACACTGCAAGTTCTGGCATCCGCTGGCGGTTTCGGCATGCGGACCTGCATAAAGACAGAATAAATGTGAAAGGGAGAAACAGGGACCCCGTGCATCTGGAACAGCAGGAGGTGACACGTTTAACGCATAGTTCCAACCCAAAGGGTTTTTCCCTAGCAAAACTCCAGAATGTCACAGGGCCTAGCAATAAAACCGCACCCAAGATGGCAGTGGGGACCATCTGATGCCACAGAAACATTGGCTGGTATTGCTATCAACAGGGGTGGTCTGAGGCCTAGAGACTCTGTGGGTTGTAGGTTCTCCAGTCCTCCCACAAATGGACACACCGCCTGTTCAAAGCACAGGGCTCCACACTGAACACCTCCTTAGTGCTACTTACCTGCCACTCCCCAGTTGGTTTGTTTTGAAAGATTCATTCATCCATCCAGTACACAAATACAACCAGGATTAAGTTTCCAGGCCAGCGCCACCTTTACGACCAATTGGGTTTAATTCTCGGTAGTTTGTGTGCAGGCACTCTCCGGCGAAAGCCGAAGCCCAGAAGTTAACTCCGTTGGTCTTAACGATGCCCCTGGACTCAAACTTTGTTCTGTCGTTTCAGACCCACATGGCAACATGCCTGAATGAATGAAACCCCTGCCAGGGTTGAACGCTTTGGCGAACACCAATGCCTGAGCGCCACCCCGCTGTGCTGGCCACCTGAGCATCGGTGCTCCCCAAAGTGTGCCAGAGCGCTCAGTCCTACCCTACACTTATGACTTGATGCAATACAAGGGCCATTTAGCTTAAGCTTCCTAGCAAGAATATTTCAGCTGCACAAAATTGGTTTTGATGAAAACGGTGGATGGAATTGGTCAAATCAGCCCTGCTCTCCTCTGACACCAGGTTCTTTTCTATTTTCTATAAGCACCACTTGCTCATCCGATAACTGAACAGTGGCGACTAAACCATGTAGGTGACAAGCTGAGGCCACCACTGTCTTCCATACCAGAATTAACACCTTTGGAGTGCCCTGGTTCTTCGACACCAGTAAGGTTTCCTTCTGAGTGTAAGCTTTTGGGTGCAAGAAAATACCCAGAATTAAACTTCATTAGCCTTAAAAGTGCCACTGGACTCACACTTTGTTCTATTGCCTCGGACCAACTCGGCTACACACCAGAAATACCACCTGTCAGTCTAGTATAGGTGAACAGATTCAATATGAATAAGAGCACGTCAAAGGAGGAATTCAGAGATTGTAAATGCTTCATTTGCAGATTATTACACCAGTATATGTAGATGGGATCCCCCGCCCCTCAATTTTTGATGTGAAAACATCTTAGCGGTGCCCTTGCTCTGCAACAGAAGTCCCTCACAGAAGCCATGTGGTGTAGCAGGGAGAGGAAGGCAGGAGTGAGAAAGGCACTCTGCACATAAAGACAAAGAAGAGTTGGTTCTTATATGCTGCTTTTCTCTACCGGAGGGAGTCTCACAAAGCGGCTTTCAGTCGCCTTCCCTTTCCTCTCCCCACAACAAACACCCTGTGAGGTGGGTGAGGCTGAGAGAGCCCTGATATTACTGAATAAGAAGAGTTGGTTCTTATATGCAGTTTTTCTCTAACCAAAGGAGTCTCAAAACGGCTTACATTCGCCTTCCCTTTCCTCTCCCCACAACAGACACCCTGTGAGGTGGGTGAGGCTGAGAGAGCCCTGATATTCCTGCTCAGTCGGAGCAGTTTTATCAGCCCCGTGGCGAGCCGAAAGTCACCCAGCTGGCTGCATGTGGGGGAGCACAGATTCAAACCTGGCTCGCCAGATTAGAAGTCCGCACTCTACCAAGCTGGCTTGCTTTTCTCTATTAATGACATGGCCCATGGTTTCAAATGAAACTCTGGCATGAATCCAGACTAGGCCTACTAGTTGAGCACTTTAATTGCATGTGACCAGTGACAGAAGCATCCAAATGCAGAGAAAGATATAGGAAATCTAGCAAACGATATACATGATTCTGCCCGATATTAACTTGCCTAGCAGAGGACGCTGCGTTCTCCCATGATAATGTTGCGGAGGGAGGCAGAACAGAGTGAATTGGGACTGCTGTTGCCAAGTGCTTGGAGAAAAAGTTGCAAGAATCAGATTCTTGCATGAGCTCTATGTGAAAACATCATGGACGGGGAGGGGATGGACGCACGTGCCCAGGTGCTCCCTTCCCCGCTGCTACGGCTGCCATGGTGCTTTCACGTAGAGCTCTCTCAACTTTGTTTTCATAGGAACACAACCATGCCCATAGGCTGTTTGCCTGAAGCAGGGTAAGATAGAGGGAGCATGCCCGGAACACCTGGAAAGAGAGCGGTGCTGTTTTTTGGAGAGTTCAGTAGACAGATGTCTACAAACCCATCCCCCTCCGCTCATCAAAACTTCACTCAACTACTCTCACTGGGGAAACGTATGAAACAGCCGGAAGGTCATACGGGCAACAGTAAAGTCTCCACCCATTTCTCCAAGCAATCACAAGGCGTACACAAGAAGATATTGCCTCTCTCTAAAGTTTTCTACTCATACTGGAGGTCTCAGTGGTGGTGACCACGGAATAATGGCAGGCCTATAAACCAAGCCAAGGTTTGTCGCCACTAACTATCCTAGTAGACCTTAAGTGAAAGGCCCAGGCAATCAACAAAAATTAAAAAATGAACTGCACGCCTATGAACTGGGGCATCCAAGCATGAATAAGCAAGCAGCAAGGTTGTATTGTGACAGCTTCTTCCACCTTTGGAAAAGCAAATTTATTTACTACTTCCTCAAACTGGTAACCAGAACACTGGGAATTGCACATGTGCAAAGGAAAGGTTTGACCCACATGAAGCTAAAAGAGGGATGAGGCTGGGGAGGAAGACCCCCCAACCCCACTGAGGTCAAACCGAGCCCATCCCAAAGGCTCCTTGGCCAGCAGCACCTTCGGAGACATGGGAAGACTTCCACCTGCGTGTGAAGATTGGACTGACCACGGAAGGCACTCCCTTCACACCAGCTACACACATCAGGAGCCTCTCAAAACAAGGACACAGGCTTGGATCCGACCTAGATTTGACTACCAGTCCCCAGCCCCCCAGAACCAGCATCTTGGGAAAGGGGAATTGGCCCAGAGCCTTCGACTCATAACAGTTTTATTCTTTGCCTGTGTGCCAGCAGGTTTGTAAGAAGAAGCCTTGATGGTAAGCTCAGCTGTGCTTCCTCGAGCTCCAGCTTAACTCCATACACCTGTCACCTACAAGTGGCTTGCTGGGTGTTAAAAGAACCGCTACGTGTAAAGCGTTATGGTGGGAAACTTGTGCTGAACCCACAGAAGTCTGCAGTTATACACAGAGAGGTTTTCTGTCCCTAATCACAAATGCAGGGAGAATTGGAAAAGATGGAAATTCACTTTGCAAAACTGAACACTGCCATTTAAAAAGGTGTGGGAAAGAAGGGCAGAAGAGATACGTGTATGAGCATATAGAAACGGGAGGGATGCCCAAATCTCACCCACCTAAAAGCAGCCTGGCCTCTCCTTCCTGCTCCCACCGCCCCGCTTGATCAGCTGCTCTTTTCCCAAGATGGACATGTCCAAAAGCAAGATATCTAGTAAAGATTCATCATGGCTGAACGCTAAGAGCCAGGTGCTTCAAACTCCCAAAGAACTCTATTCAGCCAGACTTGCTGGGCATATACACGTGGCCCAGCGTCTTCCGTTGGATGGCCCTATTTAAAATTAGGACACAATGCCTCTCCCAAAAAATTAGCTGGCCACTCAAGGAGTAGTAAGCTGAGCAATTAGACTGAGCAATTCTGAATTAGCTGAAGTCCAAATTGCTGCCAGCAGAAGGGACTGTGTGGCTTGCCACCAAGGAGTCCAGGAGCAAACATTCATCTCCCCCAGAGTATTACATTAACTCCTCAAACCTTTGTATACCCTACCATAAGACCACTCACTAACTGACATTATCCTCTTAAAGGAGGACACCAAGTAATGAAAGCCCCCTCCTGGCCTGTAACAGATTCCAATTTTCCAGTGCCAACAGCCTGAGAGAACCCCGTTCTTGCAGTCACCTGTCTACAGTCCTGAGGACAAGTATGCCTTGATGTTCAAAGCAATACCAGAAAAAAAAGAAAATTCTGCAGCCAATCATTTCATTGCCTTCCTTTTTCCTGCCCCCTCCCTTTCCCAATTTTGTTGTCTATTGTATGTTCTGTGTTTTCTCTGGCAAGGAAGAGGTGTCGTTTGGAGCTCATATTTCCAAGACAGAGGAGCAAGACAACTGCCGGAAGGAGGCTCTCTTGGGCCAAGAGGGCCTTCGGTTGGTGCAGGCCCTCAGGAAGAAGAAGAAGAAGAGTTGGTTCTTATATGCCGCTTTTCCCTACCCGAAGGAGGCTCAAAGTGGCTGCTAGTCGCCTTCCCATTCCTCTCCCCACAACAGACACCCTGTGGGGTGGGTGAGGCTGAGAGAGCGCTGATATCACTGCCCGGTCAGAACAGCTTTATCAGTGCCATGGCGAGCCCAAGGTCACCCAGCTGGTTGCATGTGGGGGAACGCAGAATCGAACCTGGAGTGCCAGATTAGAAGTCCGCACTCCTAACCACTACACCAAACTGGTGTAGTAAGACTGAATGGGCCCACAGATGCCCCCAAAGAGCTAGTACCATCACCATCAAGACCTGCATCAAGATTCCATGGCATGACCCATTCCGTACTTACATTTTGAGAAGCGAGATTATGTAAGCAGCTATCCTTTATAGCAAGTCTTCACAATCCGCTCTTAAAGAGGATACCAGCAAAGCAGTTACAATTTATCCAAGCATTAGCCAAGGCAAAGTTATTTTTCAACAAGTGACATTCTGTCTCCTGCACACACAGGAAGCAGGACTTCCAGACTTATCCCTAAGGCATGAAGCTGATCCACCTCCACTGCCCCTCCCTCTTCCCCAGTATTAGAAGAGCCAGGTGGGAAAGAGCCACATTCTAATGAAGATCATCAGGCCAGGCAGGCAAAGCCACCGGGCTGGGCAGTGGGGTCTTCAAAGAAGATACTCTGGGTTTGTCCTTATCAGCACCAAAGTCCACATGGCAGAGATGGAGTCAGGACACGTCAGCCCAAGAACAGACTGCAGCACCTGTCCCTCTAGCCAGCATTTAGCCTAATGGTGACCTTGAAAATGCAAGCCAGTCAGGTATCTCAATATCCCACTGCAGACCTCATCTATGCAGCAAGCCAATGAGGAAAGCAAAGTGTCTATCCACATCTGTACCAGGAGCTCAGTGTTGGAAGCCTCATAACAGCATATGAGTGAGTCCCACTGCTATCGCCGCGGAGGGCAAACCTCAGGGACCACTGCTCAGGCATGCAGAACGAGAGAGAGGCCATGAAACCATGCAAGGTCATAGTTTCCCTGCTGAGAAAAGGAAGCCTGCCCATTTCACCACACTGATCCTTAGGCCCCCCAAAGAAAGCATCTCAGAGGACAGGGCTCCTGCTCAGGGGTCCAGTTTCGGGGCTTGAAGGCTCATTTCTTAAGGTCGCTTTTGACCAGGCCGTCATGCTGACCGCTAAGCACCTCATCTCAGCACTTTCACATCACGTTCTGGTGTCAACTAATGTACAGACGTTACAAGTGTCAAGTAACTGGAAGAAGCACAGCAGGCAAGATGTGGAGCTCCCAAAATCATCTACCCAGGCTTTTTAAAACTGAAATTAGATTCTAGTTCTGAAGAATGGAAATGCGGAGAGTCAAACATCGGCCCTCACCAGATTTCTTAAAAGTACTTTTTTCAAAAGACATTACCGTTAATGTTGTCACAGTAGTAAAAGTGTTCATCTTTCAGAGAAGGACACACCGAGACCAACTCCTGAAGGCCTGGACCAGTTACAGTAAGACAACCAGAGAGATTGAGGTGTTCTAGGTGGGGAAGCCCTCCTCCCCGAGCCAACATCCTGGGAGTAGAAAACAAACACACATGAAGGCACCCGCAGGAAACCACTGCCCCATTCGCAAGGCCCTCTACCGCCTGCCTGCCTGCTGCAGGGGAGGGGAATGCTGGGCGGCTGCCCTGAGCCACAAGGGGAGAGCGGCATAGAAATACTAGAAGTAACTCAAATAAATAGATAGACATCCCATTTCTCAGGGCCTTGCTAGACTACATGTGTTTCTTTGACTCCAAACGGAAAACTTTCTAGCAGCAAGCTTCCTGAGGGCTCTCTGATATTACTGCTGATGGCAAGCAGAACAGATGAGAGAGTGGAGAGGGAGCATGGAACTGCCCCAAGGGCAGGCAAGCTCTGTTCAACTCTGCAGTGCAGGAATATCTTTACAATCACGAGAATCCAGAACTGGCCCAACGGCTGACTGGCCAGGTAGATATGCTCACCAGGGCGGGGCCAATGGTGTAAGGGACGGCAAGAGAGTGGTACAAAAACAGCACTCTGAATTTGAGGCTTGACGTTTTTAAAAGCCCTGTGTTGGTAGACTCCCACCAGGGCTCCAGAGGGGCTACATACCTGAGACCACGGTCTGTAATCTGATAACACCCTGACAGACTGAGGAACTGCAGAATCCGTGCCAGCTCTTGGTCTGATTTTGCACTCCCCAAGTATTCCAAGTCTTTCTCCTCTGACTGTCTACTAGTCCTGGGTGCCTGTTTAGACAGCGCAGAGGATCCTGGGAGTGCCTGAAGAGTCCTTAGCGCTGTCCCAGGACAACAGAAAGTGTGACCGCAGTAGGTCAAGGCAGCAGAAGTGCAGCGCTGCTGCCAGCAGATGCTAGTCCTTAGTCCAAAAATGTCTTTGCTGCAACACGAGGCAGAACAGGTGAAGCTGGAGGCCGGTTCCACAAGACAAACGTTCTCAATGTTTCTGTGCCTCCACTCTGCCGCATCTTCAATGTCAGCCAAATCTTCGGCATCCAACATCCAGATATAGGCAGAGCTGAAGCCGTCTGCTCTGACAGTCGCGCTCCAATGGCTTTTGTTCCCTTCTTCCTTAATCACATTTGCATTTGTTATATCGTGCAAGCCGCGGTCCTTTTTGTTGGCCTGCAAGGTGATGTCTTCACTTTTCCAGATTGATTTTCCGCTCCTGTTTCGACAGCTTTTCTGAGACACTGTTTTGTGAGGAGACAGAATCCCCAGGGCTCTGGAAATCTTCTCTATGGCCACATCGGTAATCCTTTCACACCCAGACAAATCAAGGTGCCGGAGAGTCTGACAACAACCAACCCAAGACCAACTGGAAAGAAAATATGAAGGGTCTGTTGAATGACAGGCTATCATCAGAAACAGCAGAGAAACAAAAGATTCAAATGGGTCGCCGTGTTGGTCTGAAGTAGCACAATAAAATCACAGTAGCACCTTTAAGACCAACAAAGATTTATTCAAGGCGTGAGCTTTAGAGTGCAAGCATAGTCTGAGGAAGAGTGCTTGCACTCAAAAGCTCACGCCTTGAATAAATCTTTGTTGGTCTTAAAGGTGCTACTGGACTCTGGTTTTATTGAGCAGAGAAACAAGCATTAATATTCAAATCCACCCCAGACCTCACTGTTATGGCCACTGAAACACCACTGCTAAGGAAGCAGGAACCACACCCCTTGGCCCTGAACTTGAGTGTGTACCAGTTTTATCAGTGACAACTGTTCAGCTGGCAAGGTGTGTTATCAGGTGAAAAGGAGGGAGTGTGCAGGAGTTGCATTTCCCTTGGATCACCCCGCCCTTCTTGACACTGACCTCCCTGGTGCCCTTCATGTGTCAGTATGTAGACACAGCTGCAATATGGCAAGAGTCACACACTCCTGGCACTGTCTCTTGTCATCATGTTTGAAACACAACAAGAGAAACTCAATGTGCCCCGCTTGTTTGCCAGAACAAGGAGAATACTGTCCAGAGGGGCTGGCATTCCATCCTTGTGGTCCATAATTCAGAGGGGGGGGAATTCCCTGCAATTTCTTCATTCTGACAATTCAACTGTGGAGCACAGCACACACTCACGGAAAGAAGACTGCTCAGCTGGCTCATTTGTGGCAAGGAAACACAAATCCCACAGAGAACGGGACAAATAACAGAACGAGTGTTTTTATTTGAACAGCGTGGGAAAGAGAAGTTTTGAATTTGCATGGAGCCCTTTGGTCTCACAAGTCCTCATTATTAATCACAGCTGCTTTCAAAGGATGGTATACAGAGAACTGCACAGTCCACAGTCAAACTAAAACGTTTTGCTGTGCCATTGGTTTTCTGTTTGTTTTGCTGTTCAAGCTGCGGCAGAGAAAACAAATGCTATCTGGTGGAAGGGAGGCCTTATTTCTGAGAGAGGGTGCTGGTGAATGTTGCATGCTTCGGTTCGGTTCAGCCGCCTTGGTGATCACCGAAGCCCGAGGCAGCATGTAAGAGGCCAGCACCATGGCGCATAAAGGAGGGGCGGCGCGGCAGAGCTCTGCGCCTGCGTGCAGCCCTCACACGGCCCCTCTTCTCCGTGCTAGCCGCCTTAAGCTTCGGTGAATGCCAAGGCAGCTGAATCGAGCCAAAGCGCGCAACCCTAGCTGGTAGTTCATTTGCCTTGTGTCATCTGCTCTTACCAGGATCCCAAATGCATCCTTTTATGTATGTCACATGGACTGAGTAATTAGCGTATCCATCAAAGGTGCTGCCTTGCAAGGATCTCATGACAAATACTTGTTCTCAACCTTCCTAATGCCACGACCCTTTAATACAGTTCCTCATCTGGTGGTGACCCCCAGCCATAAAATCCTGCAAGGGTTCTTTCACAGAAATTAAACCGAAACTGACCAATGGCGTGAAGATCCATGGTTCGTGATTGTATATAGATTGTTTTTTTTCCGGGGTTTCTCAGTTCAGTTCTGCCTCTTGTCTCACCAAGCCCATCTCGCTCTTTTCTGCTGCTCCAGACAGACTATCCTGCAAGGTTGTTGTGTGGATGGTGCCCCTCCTGGCCAAGCTGCTTGCCCTACCGCGACCCCTGTGAAAGGGTCTTTCGACCCCCAAAGGGGTCCCGACCCCCACATTGAGAACCACTGCCTTACACCCTTTTATTGCTGGCCTATTTCATAGCCATTTAAATTTGTGATGGGGAAGACGTTTAAAAATTCCAGAGTGGTATAAGACAGGGGTCTTCAACCCCCGGTCTGCAGCCCAGTAGTGGGCCGCCAGCAGCCGCGCCTGCCTTCTCCCCCCCCCCCCCGCAGCGAGAGGGGGCGGAAGAGGCAGGCGCGGCCGCTGGCACGCCAGCAACGCAAATGCACACGTGTGGAGCTGCCACGCATGCGTGTTTGCGGCCCCTGCTGGCGAAAACGCGCACGTGCTGTTGTTCTGCGCATGCGCGTTAGCGCCACCTAGTGGTGAAAACGTGCATGCGCGGCAACTGCGCGTGCGCGTTTACGTGCAGCTGCTGTGGCTGGGCCGCCGGCTCTCTCCCACCCTCGGAGGCAGTCCCCGACTACAAGAAGGTTGGGGACTGCTAGTATAAGAGACATCATGCCTCATACTGTACCCGTTACATAGCCATTTATCCTGATCCACAGACAAAGAAGTGACTTTTCGGTCGGCATTAACCAAGTTGCATGCTAAAACACTAATGAACGTGCAACTGATTTTGCTTCTAGCTGAGCAAGGAATACCAACAGAAGGTTACCGACCTTTCAAACGCAGAGTCAGAAATATCCGTTTGAGTGAGATCAAGATGCTCCAAGTTGGGACAAAGTTCTAAGATCTGTCTGACCTGGGTGTTTGCAAAGACAAAAAGGAAAAAGAAGCATCACTCAAGAAGGCTGCCTCCAAGAAGTGACAACCGTGTCACTCAAGCCGAAGCAGCACCGGATGTGATCCCGCGCTCTGCAGCGTCACTCGATCCATATACCATACCATTTTGTTAGACACAGCTGAGCTGTACGCCAACACCATTGTTTTCACCGAGGGGCCGACACGGGGGAGAACATTATGAATCACCCCCTGCAGCACAGCCTTCTCCTTCTGGATTATGTTGATAGCCAAGGATTCCTCTGTGTTTTCTTCTGCAAGGCAAACAAAGAAGGCCGATTTATTTACTTTTAAGTTAAGACATTGCAAAGGTAACACTTGAGGAGTCAGTCTTGCAATACCTGTGACGATGGTCAGACAGCTGCAATTAGTATACTACACATTCCACTATATTTAGTTACAACATTTTCATTTCCCCTCAAGGGCCAAGCTCGAGAGGCCGTATTTCTACTTCTATGTGTTGCTAACAGACAAACACATACTGTAGGGGTGGCTCAGATACTAGATTCCACGTGATGAAAGTCACCTGCCTTTTAAGTGAGAATACCTGTACTGTGGCACCTCTGCCACAAAATCAGCCCAAATTTGGGGGGGGGGGGAGAATACTGGGAACCATACAACATTTGGAAACAATCCATCTGGTGGACAGCACAAGAGACCAGATCCATATATTTTCATATCCCAAGTGTGAAGAAGAATACTTAAAGACTCAAGGTGGTTGGACAGAGGTTTCTTTTCTTTTCTTTTTTTTTTTGGGGGGGGGGGGATGGACAGGCCACCCTCCACCTCTTTTACAATTGGGGAGGGTGAAAAGTAGCCTGCTGCTTGTGTGTGTCCATGTGGAATCAGCCGGAAGCCCTCCCTCAGTGAGCATGTACCCTGTGCTCTGCCCCGGGGGGGGGGGGAAGAGAAAGATCCCAGCGTCATGGAAGCTCTGTTCTAAGTCTGCAACAGGCAGCTATTTTTGCTTTTATTTTCATGGAAACTGTATACCAACTTGGCAGCTGTAGCCTTATAATCCTCAAGGTATGCTGGGTAATTTTTAAAGAGGAGAATAAGGAATGCATTTACATTGTTCTATGTAAATGTTCCAAAATGTTTTATGCAAACCGCCGTAGGGAAGGGTGGCATAAAATATCATCCTTAACACGCCCGCGGCACCGCAGACTAAATAATTTGCTAAGCCCTCAGGCGGAGGGCTTTGTCCGTGATGAGGAAGGGGCCTGATTGGCCCCTTCCTCCTGACAGACCATTGGCCGGGACAATTGGCAGGCGCAAAGCGCCTGCCGATTGGCCTGACCGATTCCTAGGCTGCTGAAGGAAGCAACTGCGAGTTGCTTCCTTGAGGGCGGCCTGAGCTCCGTGGTCTAGCGCCCGCTGCATTTGGCTGCAGCGGGCTTGATTTCTAGTAAATATATAAATAAATAAAGACCGCATTAGCTTTCCTACCCATGGCTGGACTGCTCTGTGTTACCAATTTCTCCTGGTTTGCTGGTGCCCTCTGCTCTAAAGAGGTGTCTAAGGTGAGTCAACAGTGACAACAGTATCAAACAGCTCGGCAAGTACTCTGGAGAGGGCTGGGGGGGGGGGAGGCAAGTTTCTTAACCCAACCGCAAGAAAGGCTAACAGAAAGCTTCACTCCAGCACCCATCAGCAGATCAGGGTTAGACCAACAAATAGAAGAGGGAGGATTGCTTTAGGATGCTTTGGGCTGATCCTATGTTGAGCAGGGGGGGTTGGACTGGATGGTCTGTATGGCCCCTTCCAACTCTATGATTCTATGATTTATCCTCTTATTGGCCCCCATAACATCATGTGATAACTGCAGTCTAGGTGCCGTAAGAGAACACAAACTTTAAACCAGGTCTGTCCAGGAACACTAATGAGCAGGGAAAGAGCCTGTCCGCACCTCAGAGGTGAAGATCCAATGGAAGTGGTTGGTCGGAGCATGAGAGGGAGAACTAAAGAAGAGTTTCTCCTCTCCTTGAAGGTTCTAAAGAAATGAGCTCCTCAGGATCAGCTAAAGGCAGTTTGGCCCTTGAAACACAGCGTGGCAGGGTTGTGCACTTCGGCCACCAAAGCGGCTGTTCGAGCCCCAAGTGGCCAGTGGCGCAGAGGGGCAGCGCCAGCATACCAGTTGGCACACGTAGACACAGAGTTCTGCACCTGTGTGTGTGTGCCAACTGGCATGCCAGCGCCGCCCCTCTCCCCTGAGCCACGATGCTGCCTGTTTTGGGTTTGAATGTCCGTTTCGGAGGCCAAAGTACACAACCTTATAGCCTGGGGCCTGCAATGGCCAGCCTAGTGACGGAGGACCCACCCAGAATGTTTTCAGGCTTAAATTAGCATTCTGGAAATGTCTGTATTCACCCTGCCCTTCTTCCCACTGGAGAACCAAAGCAGCTTATACTGTTCTCCTCTCCTCTACTTTATCCTCACACACCCCCTGTAAGGAGGGCTAAGATGAAAAGCGTGTGACTGCCCCAAGGACCCTCAGCAACCTCCCTTGGCAGACTGAAGATCTGAACCTGGGCCTCCCAGAAAGAAGGCTGATACTACCACATCAGCTCTCATCTGCAGGCAGCTTTGGGTTCCTCTGGGCAGAAAAGTGGCAAAGAAATACCCAAATACCTCCTGGAAATAAATAGCATGCCCAAGTCTCCTTCTACAAAGTAAGCTTGTGTTACAGGAGTACCGGATGCAGACTCGACCATATTGATGCACGTGTTGATTTCTCAACGAGACAGAATCATAGAATCATAGAGTTAGAAGGGACCTCATGTCATGGGTCGTCTAGTCCAACCCCCTACACCAGGGGTAGTCAAACTGCGGCCCTCCAGATGTCCATGGACTACGATTCCCAGGAGCCCCCTGCCAGCGAACGCTGGCAGGGGGCTCCTGGGAATTGTAGTCCATGGACATCTGGAGGGCCGCAGTTTGACTACCCCTGCCCTACACTATGCAGGAAAGGGAGAATAAAAGGGAGAATCACCCAGGCGCAGGTGACATTGCTGAGCATGCTGTCAGGCAGCTGTAATGCCCGGCCCTCTGTCCTTGCGCAAACCTCAAAGCATCCTCCCTAAGCACCATTGTTTTATTCTACCTGAGGTCGCATATAGCCTGGAGGAGACAAAGCCACACAGAGCAGAATTTATATTGGCAGGCCGGCTTACCCGATTCATCTATATCAGCATCTTCATCCCATTCCTGAAAAGCATGGCTTTCATCTTTCCTGGGTTTTACCCAGTCTTCATCGGGTTCTGTATCTAGGTCACCTGGCTGGCCGCTGCACCAGTCCCCTAATCAACCAATTAAAAAAGAGAGAGAGAGAGCACATGGTATTAACAACACCCAAGTACTGAGAGCAAAGGGGCAGGCAGCAGAGCAACAGAGATACAGGAAGCAGTGAGTCCTAGACAGGAAGCATTCATGCCAAATGTGCATGTTCCTCTCATGGTCTACCAACCTCAGGACGTAGCATTGCATGGTCTGCTTCAGAAGCAATACCACAACTAACATTCCTCACTAGAGGTTTTTCCAGGAGTAATGTCTTCTGCTATTTCAACTGACTGTGCCTAAACAGGTTACACTCCCAGAAGTTTAACTGGCTCAGCTTCCTTCAGGAATTTAAACTGATGAACTTGTCAAGCAGAAGGCTGAGAACAAGAACATGGCTACACTTCAGGATGCAAGCAAGAGACTTCCAATTCCTAACAAAATAAATAAATAAATAAATAACTCCCAGTTCTATGGAAATGTTCCTCAAGCTCCATTCATCTTCATGTGTGTTGGCTACAGTGTGGAATTTATTTAAAATAAAACCAATCTAAAATGAATCGTCATTTAAATAAGACAAGAAATAAATCAATGATCGACATACAATTCTTCCATTCCGTAAATCGTACATTTCTTAAACAATAGCAAAATGAAGTGTTTGCTAATATCAATTAACCATTCTGGGAAAACACCTAGAAGCAAAATGCAAAATGGTTGGTCATGCCTACACACATGCCTTTTACACAACAGTATCTGCTTGGCAACAGAATATTTCTTCCGTCAGTTAGTTCATTACTTAATTGCTCTATCTTTGTATACAGGACGCCAGTGCAAGAGCAAAGACATAAAATCACTTGAAAGCATGAGCCACAATCCAGTAGAGAAGGCTTTCTCAACCAGGGTTTCATGAAACCCTGGGGATTTTTGACGGCCCTGGAAGGATTTCCTGAATGGGTGGAAGTTAATTCATTAAACAATTTTTTTTTAATGTTAAACATTTAGCAGATATGACCATATACGGTCATGTTGACCTCCCCCCCACACACACACGCGCACACAAAATGGCCAGTGATGGGCCAGGAGGGATGGGAAGGGGAGGAGCCTGGTGTGGGCATGTCCATATCTCTGCTTCCCAACCATAATCTGCACAACTGCGCCATTTCTGGAGTTTCTCAAAGCCTGAAGAATGTTTCAGGGGCTTCTCAATGGTCAAAAAAGTTGAGAGATGCTGCAGTAGAGTCAGACATGTGGGCATTGTGAGGTCCATGCCCAGCGTATTACAGAAGCCAGGCTAGCTAGTAATCCTCTCTTATGGAGTGCCCGTTTATCTGGTCATTGTTTATAATTCATAGCATTAAGTGACAAAACCCTTTGCTAGTGAAGCAATATACTGTCCCTGTGACTTCTATTGCGAAAAAGGCATTGTAAAACCTGCTTTTAAAAACAGTGGCAATTCCATCCACCACTTACCTCTGGACCAATGGACAGGGTAGAAGTGTTTCCAGAGAGACCCAGTTTTAGCCAACTGAGACCATTTGGTGTTGACTTGACTACAGCGGCACAGCTCTCGTGGGTTAAGGTAACTGAAAATAGTCAGCATAACCTCTGAAGGAAGGTGAATAATACTGGTGATTGGCCCTGTTTCTTCCGTTTCTGGGGAGGGAAATAATATCAGTATCTTAGGAATACAGTCAAGCATTCCAGCAGAGGCTGGGCATGTCCTCTTCTCAGAATGCCGCAATGAACAACGCAGCTGGGGGAGGGTAGCCAGGCTGCTGGGACATTTCAAAACCACTACTCTGCCACATTTCATTCAGGGTCAAGGCACCAGCTCCTACTTTGAGAAGACAAGACTAAAAGTGATCATCATCTTCCAAAGCTGGTTTGGATAAACATCCTAACAAATCAGCATAATGGTATTTGTGACACTAATTAAGTACTGATTGTAGACCATCTGGTTAACATTAGTCCCGTGGTGCTTACCCTTCCCTCATCTGGCATCCACCCACCTAAGTGGCATCTGAGCCAAACAGAGTCAAAGCAAGAAACCCGATGATGTCATAATGCCATTGAACACTGAGGCTGCCCCCCCCCCCAACCAGTGACTCTACATTTTTAACACACAGGACTTTACTTTCATGAGTAGTCATGATTTGACTACTAGCTTTCACTCTCTCTCTCTCTCTCTCTCTCTCTCTCTCTCTCTTTGCATTTAGGGATTCCTTTCTGCCAGGATGAGTGTGCTTGATGCAGGAAGAGGTGCCACCATCATTTGAGGAGAGCCTTGATACGCAGAAAGCATCTCTGACAGTGCTCTTTGGTCCTGAAATAATTTCCCTCTCTGTCATTGCTTTTTACCCTGCTTTTGCAATTGGTCTCCTTTCACGGCCTTTAAAGTACCTTCTGATGTTTTCACTGCCTCCTTGCTTCTCCTTCTCACACCCTAACACTCTGCCCCAATTCATGTTAATAGTTGATTTTATTATGCGATTGTCTTAAACCATGTTGTCACCTGCCCTGAGCTATCGAGGAAGGGCGGGATACATAAATAAAGTTTTATTATTATTATCTTTGCCTTTTTAATGTCAATGTCACCCAGCCTGGAACCGATGCATGAGTCATTTCCTCTGGATGTGACTCCAGGGCTGATATTCAATGATCTTTCATACATTTATCCATGTCAACATAACTTACTTGTCAGTTTTTTTTATTTCCAGCTTATGTTGATTTAGAAATCTACTATACCCCATTTGGGGAAAATGACAGAGGAGACACAATCACATATAAGTAGTCCTGGTGGATGAACTGGTCAGGTTAGGGTGGGCAGTCAAGAGACAAAGCAGGACTGTTGTGAAAAGACAACACAACACAAGTATGAGTGCAGAGAACTAGAAAACTTAATGGGGGAGGCATCAGGCCAGGCTGCACCAGCCACAGATAAGGTAGTGTGGACAAAAACAGTGTTTTTCTGTTTGTTTGTTTTGGGTTGACATGACCTGTGAACCTGCCTAAACTAAAGAATTATCACCACTGCTGAGATCTCACCACCTTTCTAAGGCGTAGAAACCATGACTCCCTTGCTATGTACACATGGGAGCTGACATTAGACTTTCCATAGAATCACCCATCATGGGTGCTTATACATCAGCAGGCAGGGCACTGGAACTTTCTGAAGGTTGTAACCCTTTGGATGAAGACCACTCTAGCAGTCTATGGCTTCCAAGTTCGCTATACTGGTGTCTTCTGCTATTCCCACTCAACCCTTAATGCTTTTAGAAGCACGTCTCATTCCTCCACCAAAAAGACAAGGGAAAAAAGATACTTTCGAAAACCACAATGGCTTCCTAATTGTTCCTAGCCTCAAAGCCTTCCCTATTAACACATATGACACCACCCTAAATGTGTTTACTCCAAAAGACTGCTGTTTTCAAGACAATTTATCCCAGGCATGCCATTCTTAAAGGGCAACCAAAGAGTGGAGTCCACGCTTCCTGCACAAACTTCCCAGAAATCGTCCTGGCAGGCTACTTAACTTTTGCCATGCTGCAAAAGGAGGCATTATCACCACTCCATCAAGAATCAACCCAGTGTCCACAAGGATAAGGAAAGCAGCCAAACCAGGCCAACCACAGGCAAGGCAGGAGCTGCTACATTCTTGTGGGACTGTACAGGAATACTGAAAAGTATTAGCTTGTAAATTTAAAAAGCTCCAAAAAAAAACAGCCTGATGGGGACTCCACATGCTCTAAGTGGCAAGGAAGGTTCAAAGGCCTCCAGGGGTAGTCAAACTGTGGCCCTCCAGATGTTCATGGACTACAATTCCCATGGGCTCATGGATTACGATTCCCATGGGCTTATGGGAATTGTAGTCCATGGACATCTGGAGGGCCACAGTTTGACTAACCCTGCCCTTGACAAACAGTTTCAGAGAGAAGAAGAAAACAGAAGAGCATGAGGAAAACGTACACGCTTGCTTCCACAGTGCATAAATGGTGTTTGCCAAATTGGGGGAATCACAGAAGGAAACAAGAAGCAAAGTGTCCTCCTGTTTTTCCCTCCTCCTTCCTAAGGTACTAAACACTTCTAGGGGCTTAAGAGAGTCACTTTCTCCAATCTTGGGAAAGGCTGCGTTCAGACCAACCTCAGTCTGTCCGTGATGAGAAAGCAACAGTACAGTCCTCAGGTACATTCACTTATCCCCTTCTCTTCACATGCAAGACCTTTTGGTTTGACAGATACTGCAGTTAAGGAAGTCGGCTCAATCATGTAGAACTACAGCTAGTTTCTTACCTACAAGCTAAGATTCAACTCTACTTTACAGCAGCAGTTCCCAACCTTTTGGACACAAGTCCAAATTAGGGATGTGCACTTCGGCATGGCACAGCCACCTTGGACATCACCCAAGGTGGCGCGTAGGATGGCAGCATCATGGTGCAGAGAGGAGGACTGGCGACAGTGGCCACCAGCCAGCGGCCCTCCTCTCTTTGCCATGGTGCTGGCCTCCTACCTGCTGCCTCAAGCTTTGGTGATCACTGAGGTAGCCGCGCTGCACCGAAGCACACATCCCTAGTCCAAATCTCCTTTGTCTGGTAACCCATCAAGGGATGGACCAAGGTTATGGGGCACCCTAGGCAAACTATGACCTTGACACCCATCTAGTTCAGCGTTTTCTACAGAGGCTGATCAGATGTTTGAGAAACCAACAAACATCACTCCCACTGTGAATCCCGAGCAAGTGACATAGCCTTTGCCTATGAAAGTTGTAATCCAGCCTTCAACCACCTTCCCCATTACGCTCTCCATCCCCCCTAAGACAGCAACTCATTCCAGGGACCCAATGGGCACAATTTACTTGATCGACTTGCACAAGCAGTGAGGAAAAATGGAAAACGCTGCTCAGTTTCCAAGTTACAAAAGGGAGCAGTGGAATGGGCACAGGGGACCATCAGGGAGAGATGGCTTCACAACTCACTTCTGGGTCCTGATCCAATGGCTGGGAAACGCTGCTTTAGAGACCTCATTTGTAAGCAAAAACAAACCCCCCCAAAACCCAACCTGTTTTTTTTTAACCAGTCACCATAACAACCAACAGCTGTTTGCTATAACCCAGACCAGGGGTAGTCAAACTGCGGCCCTCCAGATGTCCATGGACTACAATTCCCAGGAGCCCCTGCCAGCATTCGCTGGCAGGGGCGCCTGGGAATTGTAGTCCATGGACATCTGGAGGGCCGCAGTTTGACTACCCCTGACCCAGACAGTCTTTCAAATCTGTGCGGTGCATAAAGAGAAGGGGAAAGGAAACAAGCAGGCCCAATCAATGGTTTCTTAGCTTATGCTGGTCACAGGTAATTTATATCATTTTAGAGCAACTGAAATTAAATTTGTATTGGATGATTTCTGCACAAACTGATACAGAAAGTACAAAAGAGACCAACCGGCATATCAAAATCTCCTGAAACTAAAAGCAGCATCACTTTCTGCCTCACTGGAATGTCGGCCCCATTATTTCTAAGAAATCAAAATACAGGCATCCAGGAAGACGAATTCTGCATGCCATAAATCCAGACCTGCTTTTAAGTAAACTAGCTCACCTTGATCTGACTTCTCCTCCACAGAATATTTAGAAGCTTTTTGGAGTTCTTCAGCTTGATTCCAGAGACTAAGGCCTCTAAGTATTTCTGCTGCCGTCTCCTTTTGTGAGCAGTGCTGAGCAATCACTTTCTTTTTGATATCCTTTAATTCTTCATAAGTAAAATATTCCATCAACATAGGCTGGAAAACCTAAAATACACAGAAAATGATAATGTTCGAAGAATACCCCAGACATACACCCCTCGTAAAACAGATACCTGCACTTGGTTTTGACAAGGTATGACGTTCTTCCAGTATGATCTTTCCAACACACACACATGCACACACGGTTGCCTGCAGATAACTGTCCGAATTGACAAGTCTTGAAATCAGAAACATGATCATATATCTGATTTATTTCCCACATATAATGATCATTATACTTACTGATATTCTCAGAATTCACTGAAATATTACAGAAGAATTATGTTTACTAATCTAGTGATTCTCAACCAGTAGTACGTGAAACACTGAAGTAGCCTAGGTGGGAAGCAGATTTCCATAATGACTAAGAATTCACTTTCCCTCAATCCCCGTGTCGACCTGCAATCATGACATGCCCTCTCCAACCAACCTACTGCTACAGCTAATCCATCTGTGACCTTTCAGCATGTGAGCAGTAACCTTGGACGGTGTTTCTCCTAATCCTCCTATCTCCTCTATCCATGGGCAAGTATCTTTGAAGTGCTGTGTCCTGCTGACCCTGCCAGGGGTTATCCATTATGCTTCTGCAATATTTGAGCCCCTCAAACTTAACATGCAGGATAAAATCGAATGCCTGTAAACACCGAACAGCCCTTCCTGGGAAAAGCTGGCTCTGTTTACATGACAGGACCAAGTTCTTTGACAGAGTGATTGGTGAGCCATATGAAAGGCTGCAAAATGCTGTGTTAATCTCTGTTCTTCTAAACTAGTCAATGAAAATATTTTCTCCCAATATTAATCCCTTTGGGCAGTTTTTTAGAAAGACTACAAATAAGATTTCACCATTACCCAACTTACTCTTCTAAATTTCCTTTACATGCAGACGGAGGGCAGGACACACTGCTTGTTTTCTGTTTTCAATACATAAAAACAAGTTCAAACTTTGCAACATGCGCCAGTGATCAGTAGAATTCTCTGATATAGAGAAAAATCTCAGAATGGAACAGATTGGGGGGGGGGGAGACTAACAGTGTGCACAAGGAAAGGTAAACTAGTTGTCCAGGCAGATGTGATTACTTAGGATAGTACTAAGGTAACCATTTCACTAAATTTCAAACACATACACTCAGAGAGAAAACATGAATTCGAAAGACCTATTCATGTTGCTTGAAGACCACCAGTAAATGGGAGTTCACCACCTCCTGAGGCAGCCCATTCCACTGCTGAACTACTCTGACCATGAAATTTCCCCCCTTATATCTAGCTGATCTCGTTCTCCATGTACTTAAAACCCACTACTGTGGGACCTATCCTCTGCTGCCAACAGGAACCTTTCCCTACCCTCCTTGAAGTGACAACCTTATAAATCCTTAAAGAGAGCCGTCCTGTCCCCTTTCAACATCCTCTTCTCCAGGCTGAACATTCCCAAGTCCCTCAGCCTTTCCTCATAGGGTTTGGTCCCCAGGACCTGGATCATCCTAATTGCTCTCCTTTGAGCCCTCGCAATTTTGTCCACGTCCTTTTTGAAGTGAGGCCTCCACAACTGCACACAGGACTCCAGGTGGGGCCTGATCAAAATATGGTATACAGTGGGACTAGGACATCTTATGATTTTGATGTGGTGCCTCTGCTGATACAGCCCAAGACTGCATCTGCCTTCTTTACTGCCACCTCACCTGTCTGCTCATATTTTATCTTACAGTCCACAAGTACCCCAAGATCTCGTTCATACACACTGTTACCCAGAAATGTATTTTGTATAAAATATTTACTATTTTATACTGAAACCAGGTATCTTCCGGATTACACTATTTATCATGAACCTGGTTTATTTCTACACAAAAAGGTACTTTCTGTCACTGCAGAGTTAAGATGGCCAAGAAGCAATGACACCTGCCTCATGGACTCCCAACCATGGAAGGTGTCAAAACAATTATCACATTTTACTGTTTCCACATAAAGCTCATAAAAACTCTTTAATACTGCCATTATTTCTTGGCTTTGCTCACCTCCTCCTCCTCTTTCATGTGAGGAAGGAAATCCCTGGTGAAAGCTTCCAGCCTCTCCTTCAGCTGCTTCGCATAGTTTAATTGTTCATATTCATTCTGGGAACAATAAAAGCCACATTATAGAACTTTTGCACCATTAACAAAGTCATGAGTAATTACAAACCAATGTAATATTATAAAATCCTTGAAGTATAAAAACTTTCAATTTACAATAATGTCCAAGGTAAACTTATGTCAACAGAGCATCGAAATAGCTTTCGAGAAACCAACATCCATACATAACTTAGGTGATACACAGAATTTTGTGCAGATTTACAAAACTGCTGTAGGTCAATCTGATTAAGACGTAAGGTTTTGATTTAATATTTTCATAGTTTAAATTTAAAGATGAACGCCATTTTAAAATTTTCCAGATATACTTGATGGATTTCGTATTTCCCTCCTCTTAAGATAGTTGTGTTAGAACAGGGGTAGTCAAACTGCGGCCCTCCAGATGTCCATGGACTACAATTCCCAGAAGCCCCTGCCAGCATTTGCTGGCAGGGGCTTCTGGGAATTGTAGTCCATGGACATCTGGAGGGCCGCAGTTTGACCACCCCTGTGTCAGAACAATCTTTAACGAGGCCAAATTCTGCACCTGGGTAAGATCAACAAGGATCCAGCAGGCTAAGAGCCAGTTTGGTGTAGTGGTTTGGAGTGTGGACTTCTAATCTGGCATGCCGGGTTCGATTCTGCGCTCCCCCACATGCAACCAGCTGGTTGACCTTGGGCTCGCCACGGCACTGATAAAACTGTTCTGACCGAGCAGTGATATCAGGGCTCTCTCAGCCTCACCCACCCCACAGGGTGTCTGTTGTGGGGAGAGGAAAGGGAAGGCGACTGTAAGCCACTTTGAGCCTCCTTCGGGTAGGGAAAAGCGGCATATAAGAACCAACTGTTCTTCTTCTTCTTCTTCCAATTCTTTTATTGATTACTAGCAGCAAAGCACATTTTGAAAACGGGCAAGAGAGCAGAGCAGGCCAGCTTGTCAGCTGGGCCCCCCCTGCTCTGCAGGAGCCCCCCCCCACTTGGCACACACAGAGCAGCGAGCAGCTACCGTGCAGGGGAGGTAGCTACCGGCTGCTAGACGGCGAGCTACAGCACCCACACCAACGCACAGGTGGGGGCACAGAGGGCAAAGGGCTCCCCCCCCCAACTTCTTATGTTGTAAGGCACCCTGAGCCCTAGGGTAGGGTGATATAAAATTTTAATAAATTAAAAAAAACAAAACACACAACCAAAGTGTCTGGTGTTCCCTATAATTTCCCACCACCACCAAGCAGAGCAAGTTTACAGAATATAACCGCTGTAATCTTAAAATGGGGACCGGGCAGTGTAAGGCCCTACCACAGCAATTAAAAGTCACCAACTTAACTAGAAGAAATAATACCTCTTCCAGACGAGTCAAGGTTGTCCCATAAACCATCAAATAATTTATTTGTGTGTGTGCATTTGTGTAACAAAAGAGCTACTGTTCTGATCACCCAGTACGTTAGTATTTTAATTTTATACCATACCACTGAAGAATCAAAGTAGCCTCACCTTCACATTTTTCAATCCTTTCTCAAAGAGGCTAAGCATCTCTGACAGTTTGTTGTCCGAGTGTACGTTATACACAGTCTGGCTGCGCTGCTGAAGTAAGCCGATGATGTATTCATTTTCAATCTGCTCATGCATTTTGAATTCCTTAAAAGTGGCATACAAGGATTGGAGCAGAGCCCGGAAGTCATTGTTATTGGAGAAATTGGTTTTTGAAAGCTGAGAGAGGGAAAAAAGATAAATAAATGTCAAGTAAGTCAAATTATGTTCTGGAAAGATTAAAATTGTCAACATTTTAAAATAATTTAGCAAACATCTGAGGCTTCTACAACAAAGAATGCTGCCTTCCAAAACAAGTCAGAGGTTAAAATTTCTCTGGCTTAAAGGAGGCAAAGAAGAACCCAGTGTAGGTAGGTAGGTAGGTAGGTAGGGAGAGAGAGAGAGAGAGAGAGAGAGATTCAAATTTCTATGCCACCCTTCCTCGAGGGCTCAGTGCAACTCACAGTATATCCTTATCCATTGTTGTTCCTCTATATATTTCTGAAACAGCCTAGGGAGTGGGACGAGTCCGGCTGTCCAAGTTAGAATAGGGCCAATCAGGGTGCAGCCAACTTTGTCCTGATTGGCCCTGCCCCTGCGGCTCTCGCCCTGGACTCTGCTCTCACCTGCCTCAGTGCCTGGAGCCAGCAGCAGGTGAGAGGGCCCTGGGCAATGGGGCTGGTGGAGGCCTTGCTAACGAGGGCCTTGTGGCCTGCTAGGCTGGCCCTGCTGACGAGGGCCTTCCGGCCTGCTGACTACCTACTAAGGAGCTCTGTCTTCGGTCTGCTAACAAGCTGCCCAGCCCCCGCCCACCCCACTTGATTTGGCTGCGAGCTGCGGCTCAAAGCCACCTTAAGCTGCCTGGGATGTGACTGGGATGTGCTCATAAACCTGGTTGATTTTTCTAGCGCACAATGGAAAAGCTGCTTCTCCCCTGTGAAATGCATCACTCTTCTGGTTTACAGCCAAACAATACAGCGCGGCTACAGTAAAGCTAATTAATATTTTATCACTGTTTCCCTATGCTATGTTCATCTCCCACATGCAGACGAGCAGCACCAACCTGGAAAACAGGCCTCTTTCCAACTAAGAGCCTTTTCTCTAGGAGCAAGAAGTACACAATGTTTGAACCAAAAGATAAGGCCGCTAGAAGCCATAATTAGATATGAAGGAACATTTGCTCCTCGCCTGATACTCTAACCCAGGGGGAGTCAAAATGCGGCCCTCCAGATGTCCATGGACTACAATTCCCAGGAGCCCCTGCCAGCGAAAGCTGGCAGGGGCTCCTGGGAATTGTAGTCCATGGACATCTGGAGGGCTGCAGTTTGACTCCCCCTGCTCTAACCACTGCACCACACTGGCTCTGTTCTGCTGAACAGAGCGCCCTCCTGCAGCAAGGTGAGGCACCTCTCATCAGCAGCACCACATCCCACCATCAGCAGACTTGTGAGAAGCAAAGTTTTAGCTTTTGGAAGTTGGCAACTTTATAGCAGGCCTAAGCACATGCCCTGACTTGCACTGCAAAAGATGCTCCCCTCTCTCGTGACTCAACAGGGTGTACCATCCATATGTAGCTGGGTCTCTCTGCACTCCGTATTTGCTTCCAGGGAGGTATTTATTCAATCTTTGCCTCATGTTAAAGGACAAAAGGATTATAATTTGCTTAACCTAGATTCCAAACACAAGTCAAAATGCTATGAAAAACCGGCTGGCCCACTAGATTTTGTTTCTCTGCACTGCGAGCTGTAGTATACCACTATTACTAACTCACTTAGTTCATTGGCTATCCATGCATGTACCACTGCATGATTACACAGGGGAGAAGCATTTTCCCCCCATTGGATGGATTTTATATCAGTCAGTGATCAGTGATGATAAACATGAAATAAAATCATCCAGTTTTTAATTTTTGCTATCACTGCCAGTAAGTCGCTGCACATGTCAGGAACACCAGAAGCATCAAGAGAAGCCAGCCCCCTTGTCTTTTTAGGCTGCCCTTTGACATTGGCAGAGATGGATTCACCAACAGAACAAGGGCCCTGCTCATCTACTGGATTCATTCCAGGGCTCACAACCAACAAAGCATTTCAAGAGATCGCAGCACAAAATAATACGCTAAACCAAATATTAATTACAACAGATATCGGAAATCGCAAGGTGAAAAACTCACAGAGGCCCATTCTGCATGGCAGCAGCCGCAACGGGCCGCTGCTGATGCGTTGCTGCAGAGCTGCATGCTCTGCAGCATTCTGTATCCCCACAGGGGGGGCACATTTCAGCACCAGAGCCGCTCCGGCACCGAAATGTGTCCCCCTGGGAAACACAGTAGTGGTAGAATTTTTCTGCCACGTGGGGGGCATTTAATGTTTCAGGAAAATAACAAGAAATGTCCGTCCGCCTTGCAGAGTGGCAAAATGCTGCAAAGCTGACTGGGAGATTTTTTGCCCCCTCTGGGCCACGGTAGGGCAGGGAGAACCTCAGAAGTGTGCATGCACATGAAAGTTCATGCCTTGACTAAATCTTTGTTCGTCTTAAAGGTGCCATTGGACACAAATTTTGTTGTACTGCTTCAGACCAACATGGTGACCCACTTGGATCTGTCTAAGGACAAGATACTTTCCCAACACTACAATCCAGGATCTTTTTTACTTTGCTGATTCACAAGCTCCACAACAACCTGACAAGACTCTAATAAATCTGGGTTTAAAAAAACAACAACACAGAAAAGTTAGAAGATTATACCTTAGCAAATTGCCAGTTTAACCTTGACGATAGACAGTCAGTTATTTCCTAGACTAGATTATGAAGTATTTCATTGTATAATCCTCCCATAAGCACTACAATGGCACTAATTATAGAGCAGGCCTGCAAGAACAAGAATCCTCCCCTTTTCTCTTCACGCCCATGTGCCAATGCACAGGAGGAAAGGAAACAAGGGGAAAATCCGTGTTAGTTGGCTCAGGAAGACACAGTCCGATGTTTCTGGCAGCACCAATGAAAGCCGTAAAGGGTTGGGGTTGCAGCAGCACTACCAAGCAGGACTTTTCTGCTGTGTAGGATTTGATCACAACTGTTGCCATAACGGCTCAATTTAAATGACTTCTGAGTTGAGAAACCCAGAGACCGATCCTCTGCATCCACACACTTTCATATACCCCTTCAGTGGGAAAGACCTTGCTGGTTCACAACCCTCAAAGAACCTATATTCTCACCCACAACTGCATGTTTCTATCAAATCGTATAGCAGCGTGGCAGCAGTAGCAAAATGTAATCAGCACCCTCTGTTTTCCATCACCCTCTAGAATGGGTTATCTGGGGTAATTTATATAGACATTATTGGAGCTTTTGCCGCATCTGTTTTATTGTTTTATGTTATGTATTATTGTGTATTTGGGGTTTTATGGATTTTACTGTAGGGTTTTATTGGGGGTTTTATGCTGTAACTTGCCTCGAGCCTCCCGGGAGAGGCAAGTAACAAGTCTAATTTATTTATTTATTATTGTCATTGTTATGGTTAATAATGATGATGATGATGATGATCCAGGCCTAAATTCTTGTGGCAGATTGGACATCGATGTAGAACGGGGTCCTCAACATGGGCTCATGGCACCCCTCCCCCAGCACCCACCAAGTGTTTTCAGCAAGCGGCTGAAGCCACGTAGGGCTCTTGGCCAGATGGGCTGCTGACTGGCTGTACAGATTAAAACAATATTTCAGGAGTGCCTGCTACCCGAGTATTGATTTTATTCCCCCCCCTTCCCAGTATAGATTTTAAATTACTGTACTTGGGCTTCCTCTGTGTGGTTGACTCCACTGTTGCTGGGGCCATTTTGTGCTTGGCCTACAGTGTCCTACAGTAGCCATTTTGTAGATGTGGCCCCACCTTTGTCAGAAAGCCACAGGTGTCCACAGGCCCAAAAAGCTGAAGATCCCTGATTTATAACAGCAACAAAATGCGTGAAAAGACAGTGGCCCTAATCCGCTTTCAATCCACATGGAACGACATCAAGAAAGTACTAGGACAAATCTATTTCTACAAACACAAAGCAATTCCAATAGCCCAGCAGGACTATTTTCATCATTCTACTCACTTTTTGAACATACGCTAACCTTAAATGAGAAGCACAACACAAATTGAGTCCAATAGCACCTTTAAGCCCAACAAAGATTTATTCAAGGTGTGAGCATTCAAGTGCATGCAACCCTTCCTCAGACAAAATGGAACAAGGATCATGAGAGTACAGATATAAAGAAAAGGTAAATTAGTGGCAAATTAGTAAACTGTGTCATAATATCCAAATTATGCCATATGATAATTCTTTGCTAAAACAGCTATTCGGTCATTTTGAGTTCAGTTGTTGTTCACAAAAACATTGGAGAAATAAAACTGGCCAATTTATCACTTAATGGCAGACACTTTCCCAGTAGTGAAAAGAAATAATTAAAAGAGATTAGTTGTTTGCCCCATCTGTCTCCTCCCAAGCATTTTGTTGCGCTACTTCAGGCCAGCATGGCTACCCACTTGAATCTTAAATGTGAAGGTTTGTCCAGCTCCACGGTATCATACAAATGTGCCTGTACTAATGCCTACACTTGTCATCAGTATTTATAATACAAAGCGCAATCTTGAAAACACTTGTGCTTTAGTAGACTTCTGAACAGACTTGCTTAGGGTTGCTCTCACAGACGAGCTTTCAGGCCCAATACTTGGTTAAATTGCAACTGACTCATAAGCTTAGGCAACCCAAAATGTAGCTTACAAAACAGAGTTCTGGCAAGAGAACAAGGAAATAAATTCATGGCAGTTAGCATGCTGTAGCCCAGAAATACAAAAAGATGCATAATAGTCGGGGGTAAAGGAGGATAAAAGCAAACAGATCACGCAGGAAAGAGGGTCAGAAAGAAAAAGAGACTGTTACTAAATAAATTTGGTTCTCTTTCTATTTCCACAAGTATCACAGCAACAACTATAAAAGCAAAAATTGGCAGACGAGGCCCAGCTTACAGCGCTGCGGGGCTAGAAATAGAGAAAGCCCAATAGAAAGCTCAAGTATTATTCCAGAAAAATATTGTTCTAGGCATTCTGTAATAAATCTGCCTAGATGATAATTTTAAAGCAGCCTGGCTTTCAAGAGAAAGCAAAATCAAGGCCCTTACTTCCCACAACAGAAGTACGGCTCAAATACCGTGCTCGCACTCCGCATAAGCAGCAGGTACCAAACTCCTTGTGTCAGAATTCGAGCTATCCGTCTATGGACAAAAACCTTGCAGCAGAAGACCCCTTCTCCCAAGCGATCAGCTGTGGCACAGCAGTGGAGCTTTTGAATTGGGAGAACGCATCACACGGCTTCCTAAACAAGACTTACACAAGCTTTCTGCACACAGTATCGAAAACCGCTATCTTCCTGTGAAAATAATAATGGTACTTGAACAAGCGGGGGAGTGGCCCCACCTGCCTCCTCTACCCCTCTCTTCACCAGATTCCTTCTGCCTGAAAGAGAAGGTCTCTCGATATCTTTGTGATTGGAGTAGGCAGGTTCTCAGTGTGACAATGTTCCTTCCTTTCTTTGACTGCGTGTAGCCATTCCGGGCTCACCCAAAAACAGCACTGAGTATAAAAACAGCCCTTGGCCTGCAAAGGCGATCAGAAAGCAAAAGCTAGAAGGCAACCTCTCGTGAGTACGGCCAGGCGACTTCTTCAGTTGCTGCTGTAATAACCGACACTTTTCCAACAGAGAAGGTATATTTAGTCGTTTCAGCGGCTATTCTGCACAGCTGAAATAAGGTAGGATGAAGGCACTGTAAAACCAAAATAATCCTGAAAAGCGCAATGAAAATGCCAGTCAAATGCTGTGGTGCTGGGAGAATATCACGTGCTTCTGCTTGAATGGATGCAGCCTGCGTCCAAAGGGGCACGCCAGCCTATTCTGAACCTTGTCCCACCCAAGCATCCCTTGATGCATTCAAGCTACACTAACTTGGTACGCTGGTCTCTCCCTTTCTTTTTCCTTTTTTCTCCTCCTCACTACTGAAATTTAGACTCCACTGACTTCTCAAGGTAGGGACCCTGCTGTAATTAGATCCCTTTTTAAATAAAACAGCCACATACTGAGGACAGGATATTAGACACATGACTCAGACTCACTCCACCTGCTCACTCCTAAGGGCTAAAACCATTTCCGGCACACCAGAAACTTGAGATCAGATGTGATCCAAGGAACTCTGAGAACTAGGAATATCCACGAAAAGTGAGTAAAATAAGTGGGAAGAAGAGGCAATGTACATTTTATTTTACCAAGAGCCCCCAAGGGCCTGGAAAGGAAGAATGTCCAGGGAAGGCAAACATCCAAGTATTTTTAACCGCCTTTATACTTAGGGATGTGACAGACCATAAAGGGAAAGGAGAATGTATTTGCATCTTGGCTCCTCTAAATGGAAGTGATGAACCATTTAAAAAAATTGTTGAGGTATTTTCATGTTAACTCGACAACTGAAGCCTCGTAAAGGTTTGAGTTAATTCAGGCTTGTAAACACTCACCTGACTGCCTTTGGCAAGTAAGATCTGCCCCCGGGCATCAAGTAGGACATTTTTGGAAGCTTTCTTTTTTGCGCTTTTCAGATTAGTTTGCCACAAATGGCTATGTGGGCAAGCAAGCTAGGGTGTGCTATAAGCTAACCTCAGGGGAGTTAGGGGGGTGTGCTTCAGCTCAGCCACCACAGTGATCACCGAAGCCCAAAGCGGGCAGCGCCGTGGCACATAGTGTGACCATGGATTAAACCAGGGGTAGTCAAACTGCGGCCCTCCAGATGTCCATGGACTACAATTCCCATGAGCCCCTGCCAGCAAACGCTGGCAGGGGCTCATGGGAATTGTAGTCCATGGACATCTGGAGGGCCGCAGTTTGACTACCCCTGGATTAAACTCTAAACTGATTTTAGGAGGAATCCTTTAAACTGAATTCAAGTAGAGTTTGTAACCAAACTGTTTTCACGCTTGGTTGTAAGCTGTCCTGAGACCTTCCAGAGAAGGGTGGCCCAAAAGCCACTCAACAAATAAAGAAAAACGAGGCTTAGATATATAAGATACATCCAATAGGAGCCAGGAAAATCTGTTCTTAAAGGTAATGTTGTCAGGATTGGGTTGTTGTTGATTTTAAATGTTAGAAAATTCAAAACATTTCACATAACATTCTCAAGCACCTCTCAGTATAAGACAGTTTTACATATGCTATAAATCTGTGCTAAGGTGACCAGATTGTCCCACTTTTGGAGGGACATCTGGGGGTACCTGGCAAATTGTACTTATGTGGAAATTAAAAAATATATATTACAATACTATTTTTGCGTCCTATGAAACTTTTTGTTGTTCCATATAGACCAAATTTTTAATCAAGAATCCCCCCAGTCAATGGTGTCCTGCTTCACCAATGTTAAAATCTGGTCACCTTAGTCTATGCATACATACCTGGGAGTTTGCTCCACTCAACCCAATGAGATTTACTTCTGATTAAAACTGATGATTGGGCTGTTGATCTCTTATTCACTACATCAAAACTACAAATGCAGATCAAAGAAGTCCTACTGTTTTAACTGTAGATGAAACGCCGCCACGACCCTTGACATTTCATTCATTATTGTTAATCTAAGTTATCTGTATTGTTCCTGTTCTGAACCTTCGGGGAGGGTGGTATATAAAAAAAAAAAATAAATAAATTAAATAAAATCTACAGCAGGAAGGCGGTTTAACAGTGGTACATTTGTTGCTTTTTAAGAAAACAGAACAGCTTTATCTCACCCGCTCCAATCTACTCTTTACTCCAAGAGACAGAGAGAAAACCATAGGGCAGAAATGAAACACTGACAATAATCCGGAGAGAAAAGCAATGGGGCTATGGCGAGGCACAGAGGGAGGGACTGTGGACAGTGAGTGCTTGCCTTGGTACTTATACCTCACCATTTCCAGGTAGGACACTTCATAGAGCAACACTCAACCATCATTTGCCTTCGGTCCCTCCTCCACAAAAGAGCCTCTTGTGGCGCAGAGTGGTAAGGCAGCCGTCTGAAAGCTTTGCCCATGAGGTTGGGAGTTCAATCCCAGCAGCCGGCTCAAGGTTGACTCAGCCTTCCATCCTTCCGAGGTCGGTAAAATGAGTACCCAGCTTGCTGGGGGGTAAACGGTCATGACTGGGGAAGGCACTGGCAAACCACCCCGTATTGAGTCTGCCATGAAAACGCTGGAGGGCGTCACCCCAAGGGTCAGACATGACTCGGTGCTTGCACAGGGGATACCTTTACCTTTACCTTTTTTACCCTCCTCCACAAAACTCAGAGTGGCATACAATGCTCTTCCCCCCTGTTTTGTCCTCACAACAACCATGTGAGGTAGAGGTCAAGCAGAGAGCTTGTGACAGGCACCCACCAAACTCCATGGCTCAGTGGGGACAAGAACTTGGCTCTTCTTAGTTTAATAAGCAAGGAAAAGGTTACCATCTGAAATTCAACACAGGGACGGAGGAGAAGGCAACAATCAGGGTGAAGCACACTGTCAGTTCCATTGCAAATACTCAGGCTTCCTTTCAGCAGGAGAGCGTGGGGTAATTTTTAGACTAGGGCTGTGGGGACCCAGGTGCAAATCATTCTTCTGGCAGGAAATTCACTGGGTGGCTCACTTGTTCTCACTTTCGGCCTGATTGGGCTGTTGTAAGAGGTATCGGAAAATCAATACAGTGTCTCAAAGCTGTGTATTTTATAGACCTTAGTTGTGATGCAAACAATTATGTTACCACAGGAGACCGACTCTGCTATGAAGCAGCAGAACTGCTGCCGCACATCAATCCCCCAGGGCTGCCAGCCTCCCAGACCGCACTCCCAAATCTTTAGGAATTTCCCACCTAAAGCAAGCAGCCTAAGCGGCCCATGTTGCTGAATTAGCATGGTATAGAAGAGCCTCCAGCTAAAATACTGGTGGAGGGCAGATGCAGGTTCAAAGCTTCAGGCCACCATGGAACGCACAAGCTGCCCCTGGTCCTTTGCCTCTCAGGGCTGTTGCCAAGGCAAAAAGGAACAGAAGCAACCCAATCCACCCAGAAGGATGGGATACCATGGGCCAGTCACACACTGTCACACTAACCAACTTCACAGGGTTACAGAATCATCTGTTCCACATATTTATGGTAAGGCCTAGGAGGAGGCGCTGGTCTCACAGCTTAAGCACTTAACACCCACTGAGGGTGGCTGTTCCACCCCTGAGTGCCTCCTCCTCCAACCGGCTTGTCCATCTGTCTAGCCTTCCATCCCCCACCATTGACCACCCCCTCCTCCTTCCACCTTTCTCTGAAGATCCCTGCAACATGAGAGCCACCCCTGCCGGTGACAGTTTCCTGCAGCCTTTCCAAGTCCTGGGGGGGGGGGGGGAGGCCATCCACAGAGTTCTCCCCCCCACCAATCTAGCCCTCATTGTATTCCTCAATGCAATGGGATTGGCCTCTAGTACAATCATGAAGTTGGAAGGGGCCACAGAAGCCATCTAGTCCAACCCCCTGCTCAATGCATGATCAGCCTAGGGCATCCAGGATAAGTATTTGTCCAGCAGCTGCTTTAAGACCACCAGTAAAAAGGAGCTCACCACCTCCTTAGACAGTCAATATCACAGCTGAAGTGCTCTGACTGTGAAAAAAAAATTCCCTATATCTAGCCAATAACAGATATAATTTTCCACATAGTTTAAACCCATTACTGCGGATCCTATCCATTGTTGCCGACAGGATCCCTTCCCTGCCCTCCTTGAAGGGACAACCTTTCAAATCCTTAAAGACAGTCATCCTGTCTCCTCTCAACCTCCTCTTCTCCAGGCTGAACATTCCCAAGTTCCTCAACCTATCTTCATAGGGCTTGGTCCCCAGGCCCCAGATCATCCTCATCGCTCTCCTCTGAACGCTCTCCATTCTGCCCGCATCCTTTTTGAGATCAGGCCTCCAGAACTTCACACAGGACTCCAGGTGGGGTCAGACCAAAATATGGTACACAGCAGGACTAGGCCATCTTGTGATTTCGATAGGATGCCTCTGTTGAGGACGCAGCCCAAGACTAAATTGCTCTTCTTTGCCGCAGCATCACCCTGCCTACTTAACACCCCACCAGTACCCCAAGAGCACGTTCCCACACGCTGCTTGTTGTGCGGACAGCCACGACGGAGAGCAGGATGCTGCCACCTACTCAGGCCCTCCCCTGGGGAGAAAGGTGGAGTACAAGTTAATTAAATGAATTGTGTGCCATGGGAAGACATACAGGAATGTGAAGGAATGCAATGCGCGCCTGGGGTGATGGGGGGGGGGGGCTGCTGCTGCTTCTGCTTCTTCTGCATCGCTTTAAGACAGGGGTGGGCAATCTGTGGCCCTCCCGATGTCCATGGACTACAATTCCCATGAGCCCCTGCCAGCGAATGCTGGCAGGGGCTCATGGGAATTGTAGTCCATGGACATCGGGAGGGACACAGATTGCTCACCCCTGCCTTAAGACTTCAACTTTACTGCGGGTCTATTTCAGGTCTCCTCGCGGGTCCTCCGGCCCTAATCCCACCGACTCTCCTGCGTGATCCGGCCCTCCTCGCAGGGAGTTTTGCGTTGCGCACAGACTCCTTTCCACTCTTCGGGGAGCTGCTGTGGCTAAAGACAAGCTGTCGCCCCCGCCCCGCCAGGCAGGCCCGGCCGAGGGGATTCGAACCCGCAGCGCCCGAGGACCCGGATGGCGGGGAAGCCCGGAGGGGAGGGGCGGGGTCCCCTCAGGAGCGTCCGAGCCCCCCCCCCCGCGCGACTGCGCAGTTCTGCCGCGCGCGCGAGCTCACGTAGGGGTGGGGGACGCCGCCTCAGCCGCCTGCCCTCCTTCCTTTCCCCCCTCCCGCGGCTCACCTTGTCGCAGTAGAGCCCGACGAGCTGCTTCATCCGCCAGTGCGGGGCCGTGAAAACATCCACCTCCTCAGGGAAGGGGGCCATCTTCTCCTCCCCATAGAGAGGGCGGCGGACGCTCCGTCGACGGCCGCGGCGGTCAAGCGCCCGGCGACGGGGACAGACCACCGTCCCTTTGCGCACGCGCGCCTGGTCGCCACTCCAGGCCGAACGGAGCCGGGCGCAGGCGCAGTCTCTTTCCGAGTCGTCTTCCCCGCCTGCTGTCGGTCACGTGAGTCTCGAGAGCTGCGCACTAAGGAAATGGATCTCTCCTCTCCGCCCTTCCTAGCCAGGCAGAACGCGCAGGCGCGGGAGGCCGCTGCGTGGGAGGCCGAGGGGGCGGGCCATGGTCTCCCTCCTGCGACTCCGGCGAAGGCCCAGGCTTGGCTAAGCACAAGGGGCTCATGGGAATTGTAGTCCAGGGACGTCTAGAGAGCTACAGTGTGAAGGAGTCGTTTATACCTCGCTTTTCACTGCCCGAAGGAGTCTCAGAGCGACTTACGATCTCCTTCCCTTCCTCTCTGTACCACAGACACCCTGGGAGATAGGTGTGGCTGAGAGAGCCCTGAGAGAACTGGTCTGCAAGAACAGCTCTAACAGAGCAGTGACTAGCCCAAGATCACTGAGCTAGCTGCCTGTGGAGGTGCAGGGAATCAAATCCGGCTCTCCAGACTAGAAGCCGCTGCTCTTAACCACTACACCACACTGTAAGATGGTAAGGAGAGGTGCTGCATAAGTGGCGCACTTCCGAACAAGGAAACAGGGCTGCCCAATGGCTCGATGGGCGTTTGGAAAGCAAAAGAAGAGAACGTTGTTCCTGACAAGTGGTCTCTATGACTACTCTCCTTGGAAATCTCCCTGTGACTGAAGCTGTGGTCATTGCTGCTCACCAGGAATATTCCTAACCTTCCCACTCCCCAAGAAGGACATTTGCATTAATGTTTTAAAAACAGCCCCCCCTCCTCCCAAAAGCGAGAACACATCCTCTAAAAAGATGACATGTGGTAGATCACCCGATTGATAGGAATTCTGTTACCAGCTGTTCATTCCCTGAGTTTCAGGGGCTGGGGTGTTTCTGATTTGGAGTTTTTAATCTTTAAATGTTTCACCTAAGGTGCAGAACAAACTTTGAATCTAGTAGCACCTTTAAGCTTATGCCTTGAATAAAACTTTGTGGGTCTTAAAGAGCAAGTGTGGTGTAGCGGTGAAGAGCAATGGACTCTAACCTGGAGAACTGGGTTTGATTTCCCACTGTTCCACATTCAATCAGCTGGGTGACCTAGGCCAGGCTCAGTTCTCTCACAGCTCTCTCAGCCCCACCTACCTCACAGTGTGTCATTTTCCCGTCCTTTTACTCAGATACCAAGGATTCCCAGGCATGAGAGTGGCACAGCCTGGATTTGCACCGTGCCTTGAGCTTTTATTTGGACAGGATTAAGGCCAGGAACTCAGAGGCTCTGTTTGTGGCCTTTAGGAAATCGTCTTTGGGGATAAAGGTATCCATGTAACGTATTAGCCGATGGATCAGGGGCTGCATTATTGCAGCCTACAAGGCAAGGGCTGAGGAATTGTCCCAAGGGGTGACACCTCATTAATTGAGGGGGGCAGTGACTTCTCCTGCTTCCAGAGCTTTTCCCTCTCTGGAGGTTATTTGCAAGGCTGCCCCATGGAGGTCCATCTGCTCCTTCACAAGGCTATGGTGAGGTTTCTGCAGGCTGCCCAAATAGCAAATCCTTGGCTTGAGACAAAAGATCAATTTATCGAAAAGCATGCAAATAAGCCAAATCAATACGTTGCTGGCCTGCAATAATCAAACCTCAGCTTTTAACCCTAAACTCCTTAATCCCTCCTGTTGAACATCAAAGCAAAAGGAACAGTGTGAAATCAACCGGTTCTTATCAAGGACACCAGCCTGTCTTCCCCAGAACACGTATGTGAAAGCAGAACTAGCAATAAAAGTAATCTACCTTGACAAGCATTCCTTCATCTACAGTCCCCACTAACTACCTAATACATGGCAGAAAATGCACTTCAGACAGCATTATAGGAGGGAGAAGCTGGCTTCTGCTGAGACAGCCTTTGGAAGAAGGGTTCTGCAGGGGGCTGTCCAGGACTATGTGCCCACCTGGATGCACTGCTTTTGTATGTCCCAGTTGTAAGACTGCCCCGCCAGAGGACCACTGGAGAATGGAAGATTTGTTTCACTTACCATGAATCTTCTTTCTTGGTGGTCTGAAGGTGGGACAGTCTAAATGTTTCCCACCTTTGGGGATTCTGGGATTCCAGCCAGCCCTGGTTCTGTTTAGCTGTAAACAGAGGATGTGAGACATGCTTGCAGCATGGAGAGATTAACTGGAGATACAGTGAGACTAGTCTCAAGCCTCAAGGGAGAGTGAGGGTTTTTTCCCTAAGGGACAGGCCTAAGGGAGAATTTGGCTTTTCCTGGGATGGACCGCTCCAACAGGGATTGCAAGAAAGCTCTCAACCCTGCCACCTAGAGGAGGAGACCTTTGGGACACCAAGAAGGAAAATTTACAGTAAGTGAAACAAATCTCTCTTTCTACTTTGCCTCTGGCCTGCTTTCTCCTGTATTATTGCTGTATTTTAATGCTACCTCTCCATATCAGCCCAAGGGAGCTTTCAAACGTGATCCATTCACCACCATCACCCCGACTTGAAAATCACAGGATACAAAAACAGCTATGTAAAAAATAACATTTTGTGACTCTGCAGGTTTGCTGCTTTTAGACCGAAAATAGGGGGGATATAAACAAAAATGTAAATAAACAAAATGAAAATGCAGCATACAATGCTGCTGACAGCAAAATTTTCTCAGCAGCTTCCTTCAAACAACTCTGGCTGCTGACCACCAGATGTGGGACATGGAGATCTCAAAAAATTAGCACTAATCTTTGAGACTATAGAGATCAGCTGTTTTGGAGAGAGAGATCTATGGCAGTATAGCCCCATGAAGCCCCCCCCCCACTCCCCAGGCTTCACCCTAAATCTCCAGGAATTTCCCAAGCTGGAACTGGCAACCCCCTGTGTCCTGAACAGTTATTTGCAGAAGTCCGCTGGTAGCACACAACTATGCCAGCAAAAAACCAAAGCTCTGGAACTCTTTCCCCAGCAAGATTTATCAGTTTCCTCTATTGCCATTTTCTGCCATCAGATGAAGTGCTTTTTGTTTCAGTTGACGTTTAATGATGTGTATTTTGATTTTAATGATCTGAAAATGTAATTTAAAGAACCTAAGGGGCCTTCTGGATCAGACCAGTGGCCCATCTAGTTCAGCGTTCTAATTCACACAGTGATCAACTATTTCCTCTGGATGGTCAACAATGTGTCAGTGCTAGATTTCCCAATAAGCCAAATTTCTGTATAAGAAAGGTTCTTTAATCAGGAAAGAAGACATCCATTCAAATACATAGATTGAACCGAGGGTTATAGGCTTGAGTCAGATATATTAAACCAGGGGTAGTCAAACTGCGGCCCTCCAGATGTCCATGGACTACAATTCCCAGGAGCCCCCTGCCAGCATTCGCTGGCAGGGGGCTCCTGGGAATTGTAGTCCATGGACATCTGGAGGGCCGCAGTTTGACTACCCCTGTATTAAACAGTACAGCACAGTTTCCCCCTCCTCTTGGGAATGCATTTCAAAGGAAGATGAAAGACAGCAGCTATCTAACTACAAAGTGAAACCAAAAGGCTAGATGGAGGGGGCAGGAGACAGAGGGGAGAAAAAAGGGGGAGGTGCGAAACTAGTGGCTGTAATAGAATAACCGTGAGGTGCCAGAAACATGTAGCTTGTAAGCATCACAGGGAAGGCAACAATTGATCCTGGCAGAAGAACCTGGGGGATTCTGACACAATGGGGCACATGTAGAGGGTTATAGGCTTGGACCATCTAGGACTGAGGTCTTCAACCTTTTTGCACTTGTAGACCCCTTTGACAATTTATCAAATGGTAGATGAACCCACAAGATGTTCAGCCATACTGGACTTGATACTGACCAACAGGCAAGAGTTGGTGGATGAGGTGAAGGAGGTGGGGACCCTAGGGGGAAGTGACCATGTCCTCATAGAATTCCTTTTGAGATGGGGAACCAAGGAAGCTTGTAGCCAGACGCGGATGTTGGATTTTCGTAGGGCAAACTTTAATAAACTCAGAGACATGATGAGTGTCATACCATGGACGAGAATGCTGGAAGGGAAGGGAGCATGTGAAGGGTGGGCACTACTCAAACAAGAGCTATTGCATGCTCAATCAATGACTATCCCAGAAAGACGAAAACACTGCAGGAGCTCTAAGAAGCCTATTTGGATGAACAGAGAACTTCAAGAGGAACTAAGAAAGAAAAGGAAAATGTTCAGGAAATGGAGGGAAGGACAGAGCTCTAAAGAAGAGTACCTACAGGTTACTAGGCACTGTAGATCAATCATCAGAAAGGCCAAAGCTGAGAGTGAGCTAAGATTGGCCAGGGAAGCCCATTGTAACAAGAAAAGATTTTTCAGTTATGTGAGGAAAAACGTAAAGTAAAGGAGGCAATAGGCCCACTGTTGGGTGCGGATGGACAAACTCTAACGGAAGATACAGAGGAAGCAGAAAGGCTCAGTGCCTATTTTACATCTGTTTTTTCCCCACAGGTCAAAGGGTTTAGGCACATCTAGAGATGGCAGTAGCCAAGGGATAGTGTCTGCGTGGCAGGTTGACATGGATAGAGAGGTTGTCGAGAGGCATTTAGCTGCACTGGATGAGTTCAAATCCCCTGGGCTGGATGAAATGCACCCGAGAGTGCTCAAAGAACTTTCCGGATAACTTGCAGAACCCTTGTCCATCATCTTCGGGACCTCTTTAAGGACTGGAGATGTCCCGGAGGACTGGAAGAGAGCAAATGTTATTCTGATCTTCAAAAAAGGGAGGAAGGATGACCCAGGAAACTACAGACCAGTGAGTCTGACCTCTGTTGTGGGGAAGATAATGGAGCAGATATTAAAGGGAGCGATCTGCAAACATCTGGAGGACAATTTGGTGATCCAAGGAAGTCAGCATGGATTTGTCTCCAACAGGTCCTGTCAGACCAACCTGGTTTCCTTTTTTGACCAAGTAACAGGTTTGCTGGATTGTGGAAATTCGGTTGATGTCGTTTACTTGGATTTTAGTAAAGCTTTTGATAAGGTTCCCCATGATGTTCTGATGGATAAATTGAAGGACTGCAGTCTGGATTTTCAGAAAGTTAGGTTAGAGAACCTCACTCAAAGAGTGAGCCCCCGGCAGCCCCGACTCCCATCGCTGCCAACATTAAGAGTCCGCAGCCACCACCGTCCTCCGGAGGAGCTGCCGCCCAGCGGCAGCGCCGCCACCCGGCAGAGACGCCGCCTGGCCGCACTGCCAGGCCACCGGCCGACCCCACTCTCTGCTGAGCCTGCCTCTACTCCTCACAGCGGCTGGAACACACGCTTCACCCCCGCCACCAGCCCACCGACGACATCTGCTCCCTTGCCCCCGAGGACGCAGGTAGCCCGCGCTGCAGCCATGGGACTCCACATGGCCAGCCTCACCTGCTGGGGGGGCCTCCGCCAAGCCTGCCACGTGCCCCGGGAAGGGTCTGGGGCACCCACTCCCCCATTCACCCGACGAGGCCCTTGCCCCCGTGCCACTGCTGGCCCTCTCCGCCCCTGCTCTCCCGACACCACCGCTGAGAACGCTGCGCTCGCCCACGCAGCCTCCTCCGCTCCCCTCCACATGCCCATTTTTATAAGTGGGCTTTATTACTAGTATATTGATAAGTGCTTGTTGTTCTTGTGTTGGACAGATTTGACTTCTAACGTTATAGTGACTAGATCTAACTTCCATTAAAGCTTTCTTTCCATAGAAGTTTTGCTGTGAGCAAATGCTGGCAGGGGCTCCTGGGAATTGTAGTCCATGGACATCTGGAGGGCCACAGTTTGACTACCCCTGTTCTAGAAAGGCCTGATGAATTACCATCTCTGGATAGTTGAGTGGATCGGGGACATGAAGTCTGGTTCACATCAGCCACCAGCATAGATAAGAGAGAATGAGAGCTGCAGGTATCAGGTTCCCAGGGAGCTGGTTTGAAAATGAAAGAAAACACTTCACTTTGGTTTGCAGGCAGGTGTTGCTCATTTGGGAAATTTTCCCTCCCTATTGAATATAGCCCTATTGGGGCTAAGTCTAAAAACTAACATTTCCGCCTTGCTAATTTAAATGGATTTTTTAAAATGAGCAGACGCCTTTAAACCTGTAATGCTTCTACACCTTCAAACTGGTTTTCAGTTCACAGATTAGGGAGGGATTTGCAGCCAATGTGGATTTTGAGAAAGGCAACTGCCTGCGTAGCTCCGCTTGGGACGCATCTTTAGGGAGCTGCCTGCAGAATTATGCTCTGGACAGCCGTATCAAAGAGGTCAGTTTCTCTTGCAAAACCAGCTTCAGTGGCCTGCATAGTTATCATTACAGTGATTCAGAAGTCTCTCTCTCTCTCTCTCTCTTTCTCTCTCTCTCTCTGGGGCAATGTACAACATGCTATGCATTTGAGTGACTGTGGTAATCATCAAGAGCATTAAAGGGATAGAAGATCATAG
Source organism: Paroedura picta (assembly GCF_049243985.1). Classification (NCBI taxonomy): domain Eukaryota; kingdom Metazoa; phylum Chordata; class Lepidosauria; order Squamata; family Gekkonidae; genus Paroedura; species Paroedura picta. The sequence goes on from NC_135378.1 coordinate 13,806,064, forward strand.
ACTTATCATATCCAACTCTTATTAATTCACTGTTCATTTCTTGCATTAGGTGACTAGGATAAAGTAGGCATGCAGAGCGTCAATTAAATTTGAGGGGTTGGCAAACATTAACATCGCATTCTCTACCAAGTGGGACATTGGAGTCTCCTGAAAGAACTCCTGCCTCTGAAGTCCAATAAATTTTCCTGGAAGAAAAGAGCTGCATTGCAAGGTGGACCCCTAGGGCAGGGGTAGTCAACCTGTGGTCTTCCAGATGTCCATGGACTACAATTCCCATGAGCCCCTGCCAGTATATGCTGGCAGGGGCTCATAGGGCATCACACCCCTTCTGAGTTCCCTCCAAACCTCCCAAAATCTCTAGGGATTTCTCAGTCTAGAGCTGGAAATTGTATCTATCTGAGATCCTTTTTTAAAACTTGAGGTGGTGAGGGTTGAACCTGCTGTTGGGTCAACAGGACTTGCTCACAAGTATACAACAGTGCGCAGTCTTAGGTTCATGTCTGTAGCTGAGAAGCGTCCTCCAGTCTGGGACTGACTGCAGCGTGGGATGGAATAATGAATTTCTGTTTCTTGCTGTTCTATCACATGCCTCATTTTGGTTGTTCTCAGCCCAAAAGCTGGCCAACACTGTAAAATACTTCATATCTTAGATTTTCAATGGAAGAATTTACTATCTCCTCTGGCTGCTCTCTCCTGGCCATCAACCCCATGGGATGGAGGAAGCCATATTCCTCCTGGATTTAACACCACCACCAGATAGATGGCAGTGCAGGTTGTCCCTAGCTTGGGGCAAGAAAATCCCTTGAACTTCTTCTGCTGCACTTTTCCATCTCCTTTGACCCCACTTTTCGTGCCTCCAAAGAGAGAGCTTGGGGTTCTTTCCCTTCAGAGCAGTGGTCCCCAACCCCTGGTCCGGGGACCGGGACCGGTCTGTGGATCAGTTGGTACCAGGTCGCGGCTCCTCCTCGTTCTCCTCCTTGGCTGCTGCCTCGGAGGCTGCCCTGCCACTCTGCTGCCGGCTCACTTTTGGTGCTTTCCAGCGGCCGCCATGGCTGGGGCTCCCCCTTGGCATGGCACTGTGCAGCTGCTGCTGGTAGCGCCCCCCAGTGGGCGGCGGAAAGTCAGGGGCGCTGGCAGGAGAGCAAGTGGAGCAGGGGCTCAGGCGGCGGTGACGTCCCTTGGCAAAAGACTACCCCGCCCTGGGCCTCAGTAAAATTGTCAAGCATTGACCAGTCCTCGGAGATAAAAAGGTTGGGGACCACTGCTTCAGAGAACAGTTTCTTACTCTCCTTTCTCTTTCCCAGGGAGAGATTCTTACCTTTAAGGCAGGGGTAGTCAACCTGTGGTCCTCCAGATGTTCATGGACTACAATTCCCATGAGCATTGCTGGCAGGGGATCATGGGAATTGTAGTCCATGAACATCTGGTGGACCACAGGTTGACTACCCCTGCTTTGAGGCAAAAGTCTGTTAAAAAGGTCAGTAGCAGAAGACAGACTGGCAGGGCTGCCATGAAATGACTCAGGCCTCACACCAGGGTTACCAATTCATTCACAGAAGAGTAAGACTATAAAAAGGCACTCGGAGAGGCCACACATGGACAGCTGCCAGCCGGTGGTGCAGTTTGAATGGAAAGGTCACCGCAAATAAGTTCTCGGAACAGAAGGAGACGGAAAACATGGGGAACTTTGCAACAGGTTGGGAGGAAACTAATTTGAATTGCTAGTAATAACAGACTGACCTCATCAGCGATGCAATTGTGTTGTGGGTAGGGGGTGGGTCTCACAGAAATCATTCCCGTGAAAGTTTGTCAGTGTTTGGTATGAATAAATGGCAATTGACATCCACTAGATGGGGCCATATGAGAAACGTGGCCTAATTTGGTGAGGAGAAAGATTCAGGGGAATAGACATGTTAGTCTGAAGCAGCCAGACAAAGTTTGAGTCTGGGGGCACCTTTAAGACAAACAAGGGATGTGCTTATTCAAGGGATGTGCTTTCGTGTGCGTGCATAAAAAGCAATAGTTTATTCATCCATTGCAGTGCTTCTCAGCCTTTTCTTCGCCACGACCCCAACTTTGGCGCCAAAGCCCAGCGGAGACCAAGTCGGAGGAGCTGCCAGCTAGCGCTGCGGAGGTGCTTCTGCCGGGCCCCCCAGCTGTGGCCATGGGCGACCTCCCGCAGGAGGTGACTGGAGGGGGGCGAGGGCCCTGCCCGGGGGAGGGGGCTGCTGCTGCTGCCGCCGCCACCACCGCATCCAGATTGCTCGCTGTCCCGCTTTGGGCTGGGCTTGGGCGCGCATCTTGCTCTCTTGGCTCTCCGCTTCTCTCCTTTCAGTGTGTGTGTGTGTGTGTGTGGTGGGGGGGGGGTTTCCGTGGCAGCCCTGTTGCAGATCACGTGGGGCTTGCCGGATGGAGTCGGGCGAGATGGGGCGACGTTGGACCCGCGGGGGAAGGGGGTTGCTTTCTTTCCAGTTCTGAGAGAGCTGAGCAAAGCGTTCCTCAGCAGGCGCGACCCTCCAGGCAGGCTGGATAGCTGCAGAAGGAGCAAGTGGAGCACTGGAAATGCATGTGTGCACACATGCGCACAACAATCGAGGCGGCATGGAGGCAGCCATGGCCATGCAGCTGAGAGAAGAAAGAGCAGTTTCTCAGAGTCTGAAGAAGAGTTTCAGCCCATTAAAAACACTGTGACAAATTTGGTTTGCCTAGAGCAGCCAGGATAAAATACAGAGCAGTCAGTCCTCTGGAATCAAAGCTCTGCAAATGCAAAGATGTGAAGCCCCTGGTGTTTGGGAATAACGTCCACCTAGCAAGGCTGTTGGCCTGGTCTGAAACCGAAAGCAAGCCTGCTATAGGAGCCTGTCCAGGCAGCATCAATCTGCAACATCTTAACACAAGCCCGCGGCGCTCTAAACAGTAAGCCCTCGGATGGCGGGTGGTGTCCGGGATGAGGAAGGGTGCCGATTGGCCTCTTCCTCCGGACAGACTATCGGAGGGACCAATCGGCAGGCGCGACGCGCCTACCGATTGGTCCCTCCAATTCCCCGCCCAAGCAACTGCGAGCCGCACGCAGCGCGGCTCGCAGTTGCTCCTTGGCCGGCGACCTGACACGTCAGGAGGCGCAAAGCGCCTCCGACGCGTCAGGCTGCCGCCAAGGGAGCCCCCCCGCCAGCCTCAATGAAGACACCGGGAGAGGGAATCAGGGTCGGGCTGCGCAATCGCGCGGCCGCGGCCCGATGCGCGGCTGTGGTCCGCGCGGCCGTGCCCCGATGCCCTGCCAGAAGAAGTAGAGGCAGCGCAGAGCACCGCTGCCAGGTCGCCGGCCTTGCGGGCCCCCGCCAGCCTCCACGAAGACACGGACGAAAACAAAAATGGCCGCTGGAGAGAACACGCCACCAAGGAGCCGCCCGCCCTCGCAAAAGGCCTCTAACTGGTAAGCCACCTTTACTCACCCTACCCTCGCCAGTCCCTCGCTCTGCCCCCGCCTGCTAGCGCCCATTGTATTTGTTATATAATGGGCTTTATTACTAGTCATCTTATAATGCCGCTTGCAAAGTCAATTGGTCATTGGCCATTGTTCTGCTTTCTCCAAAATCTTAAGATTGCCTATTTAAGGGCAATCTGAGGGCCATTCTGTACGACTTTCATGTAGCAGAAGGCTTGCAAATCGTAACGCTACTAATTTGCAGTTCCGCAAAACGTCGCACACTATCTGCCATACTCTTGAAACAGTCCCGCAAAAAGCGATTTGTTGTAGCTCTTAAAGGGAAATCGGGAAAAGTGGATTCACCCTCCGAAAAGTGTTACACTCTTGCAAACAATCTGCAACACTTGCGAAAAAGACCTGTGCATTCCCATTGTTGTGGTTCCAACAAAATCCCTCCCCCTGGCTCTCTCTTCCGAACTTCCGGCAAAGCGATCGCCATTTTTTTTTTCTCGGACCGAGCAGAAAGCAATGAACTGCCGAGCCTTCATTCACCCAGCGAGGCTTCTCCTGCTACAGTCCCTCCACAGAAGTGCTTTAAAGCTCCCCTAAGTCCCCAAGCACAACACAGCCCCGTTTGCAAGTTCCCTTTATTTTCGGCTGAAAATCGTGCCCATGCAGGGGGAGGGATTTTCTTTTCACTCACACTCACTTTAACTCACACGCCAGCTAGATGTGTCTCTACATTAGGAGGAATCAAGGCATATTCATTGCAACATGTATTTTTCTTTTTTTTTAAACCTGTTCTTAAAGGGAAAGGGGCTTTTCGGGAGCATGATAACAACCGCCCATTGGCTGTTCGTTTGATTGACGGCCAGGGTCGGGAACAAGCACAGAAAAAATCGCTTCCTTTCTAGTGATTTTTGCGAGACCTGAAACCTGTGGGAAACGATTGAAACGCTACTGGATTGCACTACAAATGCAGGTATGCGTAATGCCGAGATTTTAAAAATAAAGCTTGTGGCCGACCACATCAAACGCAGCCAACAGATCTAAAAGTGCGGGGATAGCCAAACTGGCCTGATCAAGCTGGTGCCAGAGGTCATCCATCAAGGAAGTCAATGCGGTCTCCCCCCCCGTGGCCAGGATGGAAGCCCAACTGGTATGGATCAAGGGTTGAAGTTTCCTCCAAGAATGCCAGGAGCTGGTCCCCTTTCCAGACCAGGCGTCTCCCGGTGTGAGCCTTGTACCCACTGGCACTCAGTTAAACCACATGGCTCATTAGTGGGAGGGGCGCTGGACTTGCTCCACTGCCGTCATTCTCTTGAGCCCGTTGCATTTGCCCCCCCCCACACACACACACACAATGGGCATTGCTCCTAGTCTTATTCTGTTCCAGCTTTTGTGTCTGACTGACTGACACTCTGTCTGTTGTCTGGCTGATTCCATGCACGGCCGTTTCACGTGTGCCCACCTGCTATCACAGTGGCACTAGAGTTGCTCTCACCCTCTGCTGCGGGTACAAAGGGCTCCGCCAGCCTGGTTCTCAGAGTCTAAGGATCGAAGTCTTCCTTTGGCAGAGCAGAATCTTCTTCCTGCTGGTGACGGGGGAGCCAGCGCTCTGTGGTTGCTCCTTCTTGGGCTGGCGACTTGGCTTAACAGCAGAGCTATTGTGGCCCTTGTAATTTCTCAGTTCAGTTTTGCCTCTTGTCCCACCATGCCGATCTCGCTGTTTTCCGCTGCTCCAGACAGACGAATGCTCTATCTCAATCTACCCCACATGGCTGTTGTGTGGATGGCACCCCCCACCCCCGGCCAAGCTGCTTGCCTTGCTGCGACCCCTGTGAGAGGGTTGTTTGACCCCCAAAGAGGTCCTGGCCCTCAGCTTAAGAACCACTGCTCTAAGGAGTGGCAATCTAAATATGAGGGGGGGGGGAAAGGTAAACACACTCTGCTTAAGATCAGCATAGATTTACTGAGGAGAAGAAAATACTTTACGGGAAAGAAGCTGTCCATGCTAGCTGGAGAGAAGGAGAGGACAAACAGTTCTTCTCTTAAGAACCAGGAAAAAGCCTGCCAGAGAAAATTTAAACAGAGACAATTCAAAAAGAGAGGAAGTCCCTAATTTTGCTAATCCAGCTAGCTGTCCTTTTTACTACCCCTACAGGATTTTCCTGTTATCTGTCAGATTCCCACCCCCCACAGCCCCATGATAAGATATAATGGCTTTTAAGCCTTAAAGCCAAAGGAAAGGAGAAGTGATCTTGCACATTCCAACGTTAAGCCCATGGCTAGTTGATTGACAATTGTGCAGTTATCTCTTCCAACCTACTTCATACATTCCAACTGTCTCTTCCATTTTGGTGTAGTGGTTAAGGGTGTGGACTTCTAATCTGGCATGCCCGGTTTGATTCTGCACTCTCCCACATGCAGCCAGCTGGGTGACCTTCGGCTCGCCACGGCACTGATAAAACTGATCTGACCGGGAAGTGATATCAGGGCTCTCTCAGCCTCACCCACCCCACAGGGTGTCTGTTGTGGGGAAAGGGAAAGGAAGGCGACTGTAAGCCACTTTGAGACTCCTTCGGGTAGAGAAAAGCGGCATCTAAGAACCAACTCTTCTTCTTCTTCAGTAACATCAGGGCTCAGTCAGCCTCACCCACCTCACAGGGTGTCTGTTGTGGGGAGAGGAAAGGGAAGGCGACTATAAGCCGCTTTGAGACTCCTTCGGGTAGAGAAAAGCAACATACAAGAACCAAAGCTGCTTCTTCAGTAATATCAGGGCTCTTTCAGGGTGTCTGTTGTGGGGAGAGGAAAGGGAAGGTGATTGTAAGCCACTTTGAGAATACTTCAGGCAATGAAAAGCAGCATATAAGAACCAACTCTTCTTCTCATCCTCTTTATCAGGAGTGAATTCTCCTGGCAGACAGCAAGGCAAGTTCTCTTATTATCTAGCTGGGAGACAAAGATTCTAGAATGGGTGACTGTCAGCACTGTGATTCTCCATGCTCCTTTAACCAGCCCATTTGTCCTGAAGGGCAAAAAAGAAAAAGTGTCAAAGCTTTGTGGACTGGCTTTCCAAAAGACAAAATCCGGGAAAGCAAAGAGGGCAACGGCACACAGGTCAGGCGGCATTCCCACTCGGTGGTTCAAATCGTCTTCCTTTCCAGTTTGAATTGCAACATGGTCTCTCTCTGCATTGCTCAAGAAGCTGAGGTGTGAATAGCCCCCCCCCCTGAGGAGCAAGCGGGGCTGGTGGGGAGGGGGTCTGCGTAGAGAAGAGCCCCCTCAGGGCACTCCTCCAGCCCCCTGTCAAGTCTTGCGCAAATCACCGGATAATCTAACCCTCCGAAGGCCTGGAGGAGTTTTGTGGGGTCTGGATTCAGAGGCCGCCTGTCTGCAAAGAGTCACTTGGCCTGCTGGAAGTCACCTCTTGGCCTCTGTGCAGCTAGCGAGCTTGGAAGAGAAATCGAAAGGGAGAGGGAGGAGGTGGCACAGGGTGGACTCACAAAGCCACTCGTCTGCCAGCGACGGCCTCTGCTCCTCAGAAACACCCTTCAGGATGCCCTGCCAGAACAGCTCTCCCCGGACCCGGCGTCTCAGGCTGATCGTGGCAGGAGTGACGGTGCTGGTGATCCTGGCGGTGGTGGTGGTGGTGGTCCTGGCCGTGTGGAATTCCGGGAGGAAAGGGACCCCTGGCACAGAACCGGCACTGTGGAAAGGCAAGGGAACCACCGCACACCTGCAAGAAATCGTCCTGGGCAGATGCTACAACTACATCACGGCAGTGAACCCCGAGCTCAGGTGAGTTGCCGGAACATTCTTGGGGCGAATAAAGACGGCAGGCAGGGCCGGAACCCTTTTCAGAGCGCTGGGCTAGCGGCTGGCTAGGACCACCCACGAGAGAACGGCGTTGAAACAATTGCAGAATGAAATACGTTGTGTAGGATTTGGAGCTGACTGTTTCTGTACACTTATTTAAAAACTTCCCCCCACACTTCTGCTAGTCTTGCTGGAATATGCCTTCCTACAGTAAGTGGATTAACACTCTCCCCACCACCACTACCACCGATTTTAGGACATTTTACTTTGCCTAGCATGCTGGGACAGGCAAAGCTTCATCTGTTGAATTTTGCCTTGCTGTGTATCAGTTAGAGCGGCGGCTTGCAGCCTGTGGTTTCGGAGCCCAATGTGCCCCAGTACAGAACTGACCGTGGCTTTTGGAAAGAAAATGAAACCTTTAAGTTGTGGTGTATTGGAAGGGTAGGTGGGATGCTAGATCAGCCAGCATGTGAAACGAGAGAAGGCAAAGATGTTTAGGGGACCAAAGGGCTTCTTAATGATGCAGGTTTATGCCAGTGCACTGGACCAGTGTTCCTATGGTTATGAGATCCCGGGGGGCGGGGGCTTGCAATTCACCAGGTGGCACCTGCAAATTTCTCGCAATTACAGTTGATTCCTGGATGACCTATTTATTTGTTTGTTTGTTTGTTTATTTATTTATTTATGTTTCATTTTATATCCTGCCGTTCCCAGCAAGCTAGCTCGTGGCAGGTCACACTAAAAACCCCAATGAAACATACCGTCTAGTAGCACCCCCTGGCAAAATTGGCTGCTTTGGAGGGTGGGCTGCATGACACGGTCCCAGGCCAAAAGTCACACGCTACCATCTCCCTGTCCGTGGTCACAATCCCTCTTGAGACACACGTCATACTTTGCAACGGGTGAATCTGCATGTTATTCCCCAAACAACCCTAAAAGGACCCTTTTGGGGAGCTGCGCATACTAAAGGGGGTAGCTCTCACCAAAGCTTGTTTTTGCGAAGGACTGCTTTCTGACTGTGCAGCTGGACCAGTTGGACCAGGTTCAAGCATGGGCCAGGGTCAAAACTTCTAAGTCTCCCAAAAGCGAGTAGCCAGGCTGTCACCCCTGAGCCTTTCACATATGATTTTCTTTCTTCTACAGTAAGAATTGTGATTCAAATTTTATTCAAAATTAGTCTGAGAGCTGAGAAGTTAACTGTTCTTTAATATTCAAATGGGGTAGCCGTGTTGGTCTGAAGTAGCACAGTAAAATCAGAGTCCAGTAGCACCTTTAAGACCAACAAGGATTTATTCAAGGTGTGAGCAAAGGTCTGACGAAGGGTGCTTGCACTCACAAGCTCACGCCTTGAATAAATCTTTGTTGGTCTTAAAGGTTCTACTGGACTCTGATTTTATTGTTCTTAATATATAACTCCACCCAAGGCCTTGTCCACTCAATCATGCGACTGGGAGGTTCCCATCTCTGCTTTTATTCCATGTTGTTCTAGAATAGGGATTCCCAACCAGGATCCTGGAGAACCCTGAGGTTAAACAAGAGCTCCCCAGGGGTCACACAGCCTTTCCCAAAGGTTTGGGTGGCCACTGGCATCACTTCCCCCGTTGCTCAACAGGCCTCGTCTCCTTCTTCTGAGCATGTATAGAATCAGGTCCAAAAATTAAAAAGTTTGGTTTTTTAAATGTTTTATGAGTCTCTCACTAGCCAGGTACCCCTGAGACTCTGGTCTTCCTTTTTTGTCCCGTTGAGGTGTGCCATGGATACGGCCAGTCCCCAGCAAGCCTTCAGAGGAATGCCATCCAGCCTGACGTGCCTTTCTTTGTACTTCTGTCACTGTTTTGTGTTATTTGACTTCCAGGAAAACCTACTGCCTCCTACCCACGAATGTTCCCGAGATCATGTCTGGGAGGAGGGGGAAAAGACTCCTTTGTTCCAGGCCTCTAACTCTGCTTCAAAAATTAACTATTTCATGGGCTAATTTCCTTCATTTTCTGTTCCACCTTGTAGGTATCTATGTAAAACCATTTAATGTACATTATAATTTGTGTCATTCCCTTCCTTAATTAATCGCATTAGAGCAGCAGCCGGACAGATCCTTATCCTGGATGGTTTAGGCCAGGGGTAGTCAAACTGCGGCCTTCCAGATGCGGCCCTCCAAATGCTAGCAGGGGCTCATGGGAATTGTAGTCCATGGACATCTGGAGGGGTGCAGTTTGACTACCCCTGGTTTAGGCTGATCCTGCATTGAGCAGGGGTGGGACTGGATGCCTTTTTTTCCTTCCAAGTCTGTAATTCTATGCAGTCAGATATCTGGCATCACCATCAGAAGGATTTGTACTTTAATTCAGTTCAAAATACATGTTAAGTGTACTTGAAAGAATTATGGTTCTCATCACATACACAATAGCTTAGGAGCAACTTCTGAGTTTAGGCAGGCCCTGGTCCAGCTGCTTTGGATGCCGGAGGTCCCTGGTTCAATTGCTGGCACATCCAGTTAAAAGGATCCAGTAGGAGATGATGCCAAAGACCTCATCCTGAGACCCTGGAGCATCACTGCCAATCAGAGCTGTGACAGGGATTGAACCAGGGATGTTCATGTGTGTGAGGTTTGATGTCACAGCTGGGACATATGGGACATATGATCAGCATAAGTGAAGTGGCAAAGTGATAACTGCAGGTGGGGGTGTGAATGCACAATGGCACTTGCTTCCCCAAGAGATAAAACAGTTCTCGTAGGAAAAGATAGCTGGTCAGAAGTTAAAATACTTCTCCCTTCACAGAGTGCTAAGAACATAAGAGAAGCTATGTTGGATCAGGCCAATGGCCTGTTGAGTCCAATACTGTGTGTCATACAGTGGCCAAAATCCAGGTGCTGCGGGGAGATCCACCAGCAGGGCCAGAGCCACAGAAGTCCTCTCACTGTTCCCCCCCCCCAACCAAGAATACAGAGCATCAGTGCCCCAGACATGAGACCAAAAGAGAAGCCATGTTGGATCAGGCTCCTAACCCAACCAGTCCAACACACTGGCCAAAACTCAGGTGTCATCAGGCAGGTCCACCAGCAGGGCAAGCACTTCAGAAGCCCTCCCACTGTTGCCCCCCCCCCCCGAACCAAGAATGTACTGCATAACTACCCCAGACAGAGCGTTGCATCTATATGGTGTGGCTAATAGCCACTCCAGATGTATATTAATCCACCACTTCCTCTCAGTATTTGCAGTCTGAAGTGGAAAAGCCCTCCTAGGTTTGATCCTCACCTGGGGGTTTTGATCTATTTCATGGCAAACCGCGACACCCTCCAACAAGTGGGGCTATGAATAAGTCTTATGAATGCTTTGGTACTAGCAGTATTTTAAAGCATTTTAAATAATTAGAAAGCCTGGAATTAATCCACATTACTGTGGAGAAAACTATATGTTTCCGTTGCCTGAAGACTGAGCTGTAAGACAGAATTTTAGGCTTTTGATAAAAGGGATTTGTTTTTAACACCATGAGAAATTAAGAACTAGAATGCCTGCTGAATGCTCTTCCAGGCTCGGTATTTCATTTGCCAGTTTCTCCATTTTAGAAAAAGGGACTTTTCAATGTCTTTTTGTTGCTCTTGTTTTCCTTTGGCACAAAAAAGAAAGTCGGACTTTTCTCTTCCATCACGGGCTGCTTCTCATGCAGATGAAATCCCGGGCAGCCTACATGCACACCATTTATTTCTCAGCGTTTCAGTTGTGCCACAGAATATAATTCAGGGCAAACTCTTACCTGTCTTGTATGATGAACTGTTGCCAAGTGTTTTTAGAGTCCCAGGTGTTCTTTTTATTATTATTATTATTATTATTATTATTATTATTATTATTATTAGTAGTAGTAGTAGTAGTATTAGTATTAGTATTAGTATTAGTATTAGTATTAGTATTAGTATTAGTATTAGTATTATTGTGTTTACAGGGTTGGTAGCCAGGTTTTATTGATTTTCAGACTCTCTCAAGATCTTGACTAATGGTCTTGCGAATGAACTCCATGCAGACAGAGGAAGGGAAAAAAAGTCCCTCATGGTCTTGTTAATGGACACTACCCGGATACAGGAAAAGGGCTTTCTAGTTCTAACCCACCCTCTGTGGGAAACTCCCTGATAAGACAGGAATGTGATGAGTTACCCTAGGGCAGGAGTACTCAAACTGCGGCCCTCCAAGAGGTCCATGGACTACAATTGTAGTCCATGGACCTCTGGAGGGCCGCAGTTTGACTACCCCTGCCCTAGGCTTTCTCAACAAGAGTTTTGTGAAATCCTGGGGTTTCTTGACAGCTCTGGAAGAGTTTTCCAAATGGGTGTGAATTAGTGCTCATCGCCACACTATAAAGATCAGCTCCCCAGGCAGAAAGGGCTGCTTTGGCAGTTGGACAGGGTTGTTGTGCAGAAGAAACATTTAAGGCCTCCCATGCAGGTTGTTGTGAAGTTGAAACACTTGAGGCCTACTGCAAATGGTTGTTATGCAGATGAAACAGGAGGCAAAGGAATCTCTGGAAGAGCATCCATTTTCATCTACACAACAACCTTGTGTGGTAGGCCTCAAATCTGCAGAGAGTTGCAAAAAAGAAATAAACCTGGCTTGGGAGTTTCTTCCCTCCAGCAGCGATGCTGGCCAGAGCAGTATTTTAAGTTAGAATGGGCTTTTTTGTAGCCTCCCTGTCTGCCAATGGTTTGGCAGACGGGGAAAGCTTTCCCTCCTCAAAAGGGAAGCACGAATACCTCCAACAGACTCCTCTGTGTTGCTCTCAGAAGGAAACGGCTCCCTCGCCTCAGTCAGGGGCTGTTAGAGGCTTCCTTCACAGCAGGCCTGAAGGGAGGGGGGAGTTAGCTGCCAGGGGTGGCTAATTCACCGAGCGACAGACTCTGACTAACTGAAACAACTGTGAGGTGAAAGAACTGTAGGGCAGTGGTCCGCACCCTTTTTCCAGTTGCAAACCACTGCCAAGGTTTGGGGGCAGAGGGCAACCTGGGGCGCACGCAAACGCACATGCGAGGACCTGCCGCACATGCATGTTTGTGCCCAGTGGGGCCGCAAATGCGCACATGTGGCAGTTTTGCGCATGTATGCGTGGACCTCCTGTGCATGTGTGTTTGCGCTCCCGGCAGGGGTGCAAACGCACATGTGTGGCAGCTCTGCGCATGTGCGCATGCCCAAAACTGCCACGTGTGCGTGTTTGCGCCGTCGGCATGTCGCCGGCCACACTTCCCTCTCCCCCCCCCCAAGCAAGAAGCTTGCCAGGCCGCAAGCTAATTGGCCACTTCGGCAGCTGATTTGCTCGTGGCCTGGCGAGTTTCTCGTTGCGGGGGGGGGGGGGAGAGGGAGCCGTGGCCCGCTGCCGAGGCTCTCGCGGCCCAGCACTGGGCCATGGATTGGGGGTTGGGGACCACTGCTGTAGGGAGGCAGTCAGGGGCGGGACTCATACACTGATTGGGGCAGCCGCTGGGCAGACAGCCAGTCAGGCTGGAGGAGGACACCCAGGAGCCGTACAGGCAACCTGATTGGCCAGTAAATGGTGAGGCCCAACTCCTCCTAGGACCCTGTACCGTCTTTATTATAATGCTAATGGTTACAGATGATTATTCTGATGTGAGCTCAATTGAGTGAGCAAGACTTATGAGCAATCTGGCATACTGAACAAGATTCAAAATTCTTCTTTTAAAGCAGGATCTTTTATGAAATTCTGGGGTTTCTTGACAGCCCTGAAAGGGTTTTCTGAATGGGTGGGAGTTAAATTTGTTAGACATTTATCGGGTGATAGGACCATATATGATCATATATGATCATCTCAACCCATCCCCCCCCCCAATGGCCAATGAAGGGCCTGAAGGGGATGGGAAAGGAAGGGGCCCTGGGGAGGCATGTACACGGCTACGCTTCCCAACCACATTCTGCACGATCGTGCCACTTCTGGGCTTTCTCAATGCCTGAGGAATGTTTCAGGGGTTTCTCAATGGTAAATAATTTGAGAAAGGCTGCTTTAAAGGATAAAATAGGTCAAAGGTCAGAGTCTTGCATTTGCAAAAGTATCCAACCAATTCATACTCAAATTTCTCTGTTTAGAGTATTCTCTAAGAGGAACATAAAAGAAATAAACCCTTACCCTGAAAGATAAGGGTGACGCAGACCCTTGACTGAGATATGGTTGCTTAAAGACCATTTTAAAAGGGCAGGCACTACCTAAAATTTACCAACTGACCAACAGGCAAGAGTTGGTGGATGAGGTGAAGGAGGTGGGGACCCTAGGAGGAAGTGACCATGTCCTCATAGAATTCCTTTTGAGATAGGGGGGCAAGGAAGCTTGTAGCCAGATGCGGATGTTGGATTTTCATAGGGCAAACTTTAATAAACTCATAGACATGATGAGTGTCATACCATGGACGAGAATGCTGGAAGGGAAGGGAGCATGTGAAGGGTGGGCGCTACTCAAACAAGAGCTATTGCATGCTCAATCAATGACTATCCCAGAAAGACGAAAACACTGCAGGATGTTTTTGGATGAACAGAGAACTTCAAGAGGAACTAAGAAAGAAAAGGAAAATGTTCAGGAAATGGAGGGAAGGACAGAGCTCTAAAGAAGAGTACCTACAGGTTACTAGGCACTGTAGATCAATCATCAGAAAGGCCAAAGCTGAAAGTGAGCTAAGATTGGCCAGGGAAGCCCATTGTAACAAGAAAAGATTTTTCAGATGTGAGGAACAAACGTAAAGTAAAGGAGGCAATAGGCCCACTATTGTGTGCGGATGGACAAACTCTAACGGAAGATGCAGAGAAAGCAGAAAGGCTTAGTGCCTATTTTTCATCTGTTTTTTCCCACAGGTCAAAGGGTTTAGGCACATCTAGAGCTGGCAGTAGCCAAGGGATAGTGTCTGGGTGGCAGGTTAACATGGATAGAGAGGTTGTCGAGAGGTATTTAGCTGCACTGGATGAGTTCAAATCCCCTGGGCTGGATGAAATGCACCTGAGAGTGCTCAAAGAACTTTCCGGATAACTTGCAGAACCCTTGTCCATCATATTCGGGACCTCTTTAAGGACTGGAGATGTCCCGGAGGACTGAAAGAGAGAAAACGTTATTCCGATCTTCAAAAAAGGGAGGAAGGATGACCCGGGAAACTACAGACCAGTGAGTCTGACCTCTGTTGTGGGGAAATAATGGAGCAGATATTAAAGGGAGCGATCTGCAAACATCTGGAGGACAATTTAGTGATCCAAGGAAGTTAGCATGGATTTGTCTCCAATAGGTCCTGTCAGACCAACCTGGTTTCCTCTTTTGACCAAGTAACAGGTTTGCTGGATTGTGGAAATTCGGTTGATGTCGTTTACTTGGATTTTAGTAAACCTTTTGATAAGGTTCCCCATGATGTTCTGATGGATAAATTGAAGGACTGCAATCTGGATTTTCAGATAGTTAGGTGGATAGGGAATTGGTTAGAGAACCGCATTCAAAGAGTTGTTGTCAATGGTGTTTCATCAGACTGGAGGGAGGTGAGTAGCGGGGTTCCTCAGGGCTCGGTACTCAGTCCGGTACTTTTTAAACATTTTTATTAATGATCTAGATGAGGGGGTGGAGGGACTACTCATCAAGTTTGCAGATGACACCAAATTGGGAGGACTGGCAAATACTCTAGAAGATAGAGACAGAGTTCAACGAGATCTGATCACAATGGAAAAATGGACAAATGAGAACAAGATGCAATTTAATAAAGATAAGTGTAAAGTTCTGCATCTTGGTCAGAAAAATGAAAAGCATGCCTATTGGATGGGGGATACGCTTCTAGATAACACTGTGTGTGAACGAGACCTTGTGGTACTTGTGGACTGTAAACTAAACATGAGCAGGCAGTGTGATGCAGCGGTAAAAAAGGCAAATGCCATTTTGGGCTGTATCAACAGAGGCATCACATCAAAGTCTTCACTGGCAGTCTTCAAGCAAAGGTTGGATACACACTTTTCTTGGATGCTTTAGGATGCTTTGGGCTGATCCTGCTTTGAGCAGGGGGTTGGACTAGATAGCCTGTATGGCCCCTTCCAACTCTATGATTCTAAATCGCAAGATGTCATAGTCCCATTGTATTCACCACTGGTCAGACCACACCTGGAGTACTGTGTGCAATTCTGGAGGCCTCACTTCAAGAAGGACGTGGTTAAATTGAAAGGATACAGAGGAGATCGATGAGGATGATCTGTGGCCAAGGGACCAAGCCCTATGAATATAGGTTGAGGGACTTGGGAATGTTCAGCCTGGAGAAAAGGAGGTTGAGAGGGGACATGATAGCCCTCTTTTAGTATTTGAATGGTTGTCACTTGGAGGAGGGCAGGATGCTGTTTCCATTGGCTGCAGAGGAGAGGACACGCAGTAATGGGTTTAAACTACAAGTATAATGATATAGGCTAGATATCAGGAAAAAAATTTTCACAGTCAGAGTAGTTCAGCAGTGGAATAGGCTGCCTAAGGAGGTGGTGAGCGCCCCCTCACTGGCAGTCTTCAAGCAAAGGTTGGATACACACTTTTCTTAGATGCTTAGGGCTGATCCTGCGTTGAGCAGGGGGTTGGACTAGATGGCCTGAATGGCCCCTTCCAACTGTATGATTCTGATTCTATGATTCTAACTCAATCCCCAAGAGACCAATCAAAAGTTATTGCTCACCAATCAAAGTTATTGCGAAGATCTTAAATCTTTGCTAAATTACTAAAGGTGTAAGATAATTCTCTAACACTAGCCAACCATGGGGACCTCTCTGGATGGTAGTTGTCATCCTGAATTTCAATCAATGGCAATAGCAGCTCTGCTGTATTGTATGAAACAATTGACCACCTAAGTCCATGTCTTGCAAGAAATTTTAATGAGTCATAAACCAAAGCAAGATTTCTCCGTGTTCTTGAAATAGCTTAAGTGCAGATAATACACAGGGCAAAGTGGCCTTCTTACCCTTGCTTCTGGAAGAAAACGCATCCCCTGAACCAGCCAAGAAGGACCTTTCAATCTTGCATCTTCAAATGTCAAGTGCTGGTTTTGCTCACTGCGAAAGATCTGACTCCTTGCCATGGGATGAAAAACAGGATAAACATATGCTGGGATATTTAGCTTATATAGGAGAGTTTGCCCACTCATAGAACCATGATGGTGAATGCAGTAAATACATCTCCCAAGAAGTATATTGCAGAAAAAGGAGTTAACTTATGTTGAGATCTGGTTCACATTCAGGTTGCAGGTGAAAGGAGAGAGAAAAAGAGTAGTTTTCCAATCAGAAATGGCCAGCTTGTCCGGCATCCTGTCTGTGGGAGTATGAGGGCATTGTGTGTACAGGAGAGACCTGAAGAGAGGCATACGTCTCCATGGAAGGCCATGTTCAACATGTGAGAGGACAAAAGGAGAGGAAGGGTCAGAGGGCAGCTCCTAGTTTAAGATAAGGAGAGGCATCCCATTAAAGGAGATAACACCTGTACACACTAATATTGCTGTAACGCCCCCCCCCCAGTGTTCAGGCATGCAAAGTTGTTCAACAAAATATATGCTAAATAAAAGCAGTATTATTGGCAATATGCCATCTCTCACACAATGTGACACACGGAAAACAGGTTCACAAGTATACAGCATGCCTAAAAATAGCTAATGTTTTCATGGTACCCAATTTATATTTAACACTGTTTTGATTTAAGAGTGATTTCTGGGCATTCTCCCAATGTTTGTATCTTCGTGTAGTGGGAAGGACTGCCATAAAATTTGGGAACTTTTGCAAGCAGCCTTTATTTACAAGCACCCCTGCAGCATCAGAGAGGAAGATTATCAACCTTTAATGGACTTGGCGAGTCATTCCATCCCATGCAACAAGGTAATGCTGTTTTATGCGTCTGTTGGCTCTCTAAGCAAGAATGGCAACTGGTCTTCCATGATTTGTTTTGGTTTCTCCAGAAGGGAGTTTTGAGTCCCCATAGAAGAGGGCTCCCCAACACATAGCCTACAACAGCTGTCCCCAGCCCCCAGTCCGGAGACCGGGAACAGTCCGTGGATCAGTCAGTACCTCGCTGCGGCTCCTCCTTGTCCTCCTCACCGGCTGCTGCCTCGTGGGCTGACCTGCCACTCTGCCGCTGGCTCACCCTTGGTGTTCTGCAGCGGCCACCCTGGCTGGGGCTCACCCTTGGCACTGTGCAGCTGCTGCTGGCAGCGCCCCCAGGAGGCGGCAGGAAGTCATGGGTGCCGGCGGAAAAGCAAGTGGAGCAGGGGCTCAGATGGCGGCAATGTCCCTCGGCAAAACACTAACCCCCCCGGGCCTCAGTAAAATTGTCAAGCGTTGACCGGTCCCCAGTGATAAAAAGATTGGGGACCACTGGCCTACGACCCAGGTGTAAACTGCACGGAGCTTTTATTCCAATCCCAGGTCTATTCAGTCCCTGCTGTCTACACAGAATGCGATTTCCCTTTTGATTTGGGGTAATTTAAATTTTCCTTCTTCAGCAAGGAAGATTGATCTGGACCCTACATTCGGATTGGGAAAGCAAGCTGTTTGAACCTCCATGGTAGAGACACCCTGATTGGCCAAAGGTGGACATGCGACAAGCTTGCCTTAAAAGAGAAGCCCCTACATTCTCTCAACTTCTGTTGGTCCTGGAGTTTTTCTCCCTTCTCTGCCTTCTTCGATCCTCTCCCCCACCCCTCCAAGAAAAGAAAGAGCCTCCCTGCTTGACTACTCCTCCCCTTCAAGAAAAGAAAGAAAGAGCCTTGGATCCCTCCCCCTTCTGAGCCTCCCTAAGCATGTGCAGAACACTTTTCTGTTTCATTGGGGGGGGGGGAGACCCGAGTTCAAATCCATCTGAATTCAACAGGATTGACAATGGAATAAACAAAGTAAATGCAGACTCTGCCCCAGAGCTCCTCCTGACACCTGTTCTGGCACCTGCTGAGCCCTTTTCTGGAAGTAGGCTTTGTGGCTTATGGGGTGTGGAGCATCTCACACTGTTGACATCAGATGAAAATGGGGGCATCTAAAAAGAAAAAGAGATCCACTTGAAACCCTCTTTAGTTTACATGCCGATTAGGTTTATTCTTATTTTACCCAACTTTGCTTATTGAGTTTTGGGTGGTTAAAGATGCCACGGGTCTTCCTTCTGGTTAGATTTGCTAGCTCTGGGTAGGGCAGGGTTTCCGGAGGAGAGAGAACTCAATACAATTCTGTAGAATTCACCTCCTGAATCTTCCATTTTCTCCAAGGGACCTGAGCTCTGTAGCTCAGAGATCAGTTGAATCCAGAAGAACATCCTGATATCTTCTGGAAATTATTTCATTTCCAGGACTGTGGGGGGGGGGGGATGTTCTGGTTTGTGGATAAAGCTCTATAGTTTGAAGCAAATGCTACTACAGGGTTTTGTCAAAAAGACAGACCATCACCCTCTGATTTCTCTGACGTGACAACGTTATTTCCAGGTGATGTCAACATATCAGGGAGCTCCTGGAATGCCCCCTCCCCAAATCTCCCATTGGCATCCCAATTTGACCTGGCCACCCTAAATGGTGGGTGGGGCTAGGGTTGCCAGATCCAGGTTGGGAAGCTCCTGGAGATTTGGGGACAGGGCCTGGGGAGGACTTGGGAAGGCAGGGGGTCCAATGCCACAGAATTTACCCTCCAAAGCAGCCCTTTACTCCAGGGGAACTGATCTCTGTAGTCTGGAGATGAGCTGTAATTCCTGGGGATCCCCAGGGCTCACCTGGAGGCTGGCATCCCTATCAGAGTGTGAGGACCAGTTTTTAGCAGCTGAAGGTAGTGCCTTGAAGTGAAAGCCTTGGGAAGGAAGCAGCCCATGATAAAGTAGGTGGCTTAGTATCAGAGTTATAATATCGCATTACCTTGCTTGGGTAACAAAATACTTTGGTCGAGCCCAGGGCAAATGGCTTCATTGACGCACTTAATCCAGGAAGTTGTGTATCTCCCAACCAAGTAGAAACCAGACCTGACCCTGCTGAGCTTCCCAGATTGAAAGGTATCAGGCTAGCCTGGGCTAGCCAGGTCAGGCCATAACATCTTAACACTGCCCGTGGCGTCACGGGCTCCACGGACTAAATAAAACTGTAAGGCGTTCTGAGGCGGGTTGTGTCCGGGATGAGGAAGGGTCCGGATTGGACCCTTCCTCCGAACAGACAAACGAAGGGACCAATCGGCAGGCGCTTTGCGCCTGCCGATTGGTCCCTCTGATTCCCAGCCTCGCGCAACTGCGAGCCGCGCACAGCGCGGCTCACAGTTGCTCCTTTGCGCCGCTGCCGAGGCCTACCTGCTGCCGCCGGAGAAGAAGAGAGCCAACGCGAAACGGAGCCGCCGCCCCATGGAGCCCCTGGCAGTCGTGTGAAGCGCCGCTGACGGGGCCTACCTGCCGCTGCCGCCGCCTCAGAAGAACAGAGCCGCCGCCCCACGGAGCCCCCAGAGCCGCGGATCGCCTTCCCCGGGGCCTGGGGAGCTTTTTTCCGGATCGGGGGGGGGGGGGAAGCTCCCCAGGCCCCTAGCGCCCGCTGTATTTTAGTTTCAGCGGGCTCTACTACTAGTTATAACATATTCCAAGGTTATCATGACCCCTGAGTACAGATAACGTCTATGTATTTGTCGTCAAGCTACAAATGATGCCTCCATTCAGCATGGCCTTTTTACTTGCAGTCACTGTTTTGGAGCAAGACCCAAAACCTTGCCCATCGTTACACAAAAGTCAATCATGATTTCTTTACGCTGGAGGACAGTCTGCTGGGCTACGTAGCGGATGGAATCTCGTGGTGTGGAAGCTCCAATCATCCAGGTAAGGATAACCTCTGATCCTTTACAAGGAAAAGGGCCTGTTTGTAGTTGGAATAGCCTGCCTCGGAGTGTGGTGGAATCTCTTCCACTGGAAGCTTTTAGGAGGAGATTGGATGAGTGTCAGGAGTGTATGAATTTTAAGTCCCCAGCTCTGTGTGATTCTGAAGCCATGAGTTTGTTTCTTATCGCCTCCCCCTTCTCCCAAAGTGTCTCAAATGTAATTTTTTATTTAAAAATAAATAATTTTTTCCTTTAAAAATTGAGTTATAACATTATAATATCATAACACTGCTGTGTAAGACTGCAAGACTGCTTTTTTGATGTGGAACACATCTTTTGCCGTGGACCCTGGGATAGAAATGGGTACAGACATGACGTCCGTAACCCCGCCCCAGGGAGCATGCCAGAAGAGGAGGGGGCAGCTGTGGAGCGCTGTGGCAAGCGGCTGACTGGAGCAGTGTGGGACATTGTAGGAGGAGGCAGGGCCACCACCGTGCTGCCTGAGGAGGCCTGGGCAAATCACAAGGCAGCGCGGAGGCTGGGCGGGCTGGTGTACCATGAAGGTGAGAAGAGGGGGAAGGTGGGCGGGAGCATGGAGTCTGGGTGGTGGGAAGGTGAGAGGGTGGAGGGAGTCTGAGTGGGGGAGATGTTAGGGAATCTGGGTGGGGGAGGGAGGAGGGAGTCTGTGTGTGTGTATATGTCTCTGTGTATGTCTGAGAGAGAGGGAGGACCAGGGAGGAGGTCAGGCAAGTGAGGGGTCAGTGGGGTGAGTGCAGGGGGCAGTGGAAGTGAAGGAATTTGTGTATGTCTATCTGTCTATGTGTCTGAGAGAGGGGGAGGGATGACCAAGGAACTCCTGAACAGGTATGTGTTCCACATACTTTGTGGGAGTTGTGCTGTCACTATTTTAAAAAACAACAACTTAGAAATACCCTTGTAATGCAATCACAAAGGGGGGATGGCTTTACAACGCTGTTTCTAAATTTTAAAAAGTCTTGCAGCCTTACACAGCAATGTTATGATGTTATAACTCAGGGTTTTCAAAATTAGATTCAAGACAATTTGAGGGGAAGGGGGGAGGCGGCCAATGGTGCAGATTGGTGGGATTAAGGGGTACAACAAAAACCAAGGTGCAAGCAGGCACCACTTTGCAAAAAATACATTTTGGGAAAAGGGGAAGGGAGAAAAGTATAATGAGAAGCTGCTTCCATTGGAGTCAGTGTGGAGAAAACATAATTTGAGAGTGGGAAATACAGGGAGAAAATCCCGAATGCGGAAAGGCTAAAGTCGACTTGCAGCCTCCAAAGGAAATAGTTGTTCTATCCTGTTAGAATCCTAGAGTGGGAAGGGGTCCTCAGGCCATCTAGTCCAGCCCCTGGCTCAATGCAGGATCAGCCCCAAGCATCCAGGATAAGGACCTGCCCAGCCGCTGCTTGGAGGCTGCCAGGGAGGGGGACCCATCTTTTGTGATAGCATGTTTGGGACATTCTTGCAATGGTGCTTTCATTGCAAAGCTGTGACCGCGGCTCGATGCTAAAAGGCTATAATGGCAGCTGAACTTTGGTTCGTTTTGTTTTTTTCTTTCTCCATGACTTTAGCTCAATGACAAAGCTCAAGGTGGGAGGTGCCCAAAGATGAAAACATGCCCTGTCTCTTCCGCCACCCACCTCAGGTCTTTGCACTCAAGCACAGCTCTTGCCACCTCCTTTCTCTTAGGGTAGCGATCCCCAACCTGTGGGCCGCGGACCACATGTGGTCCCTCGACTAATTGGAGGTGGGCCCCGAAGGAAGCCTTCCCCCCCCGCCGGCCCTTTACTTCATCCCCCCCCCCGGCCCTTTACAACACACTTCCTTGTTGTGGCGTGTCTGTATCTTATTTTGAAGGGATGTTTAAACATTACCATAGCGATCAGAGAGCGTTAGGGCAGTGGTTGAGAGTAGAGGAGTAAACTACCCCCCCATCGGGCCTCAGTAAAAGGCGTTGAGTGGTCCCCAGTGATAAAAAGGTTGGGGACCACTGTCTTAGGGCACAAGAAATCCATTTCATATCCTTATTCCAAATATCTTTATTTTAGGGATTGACTACAACTCTTGCCCGCGATGGACCGAGTGTGAGAGCAGCCCTGTTTCAATGTATTGGAAGATGGCATCTAAAGTGGTATGTCCTATGACATTCGGCTCAATAATATTAAAAATACACGATGCTTTCGTAATATACTAATGAATAAATCAAAAAAATTTCCATTGGCATGCTGACTCTGAGCGAGGCCCGCCAGTTTTGCTTTTGCAAGGCCAGATCCGGGCCCTCAGTGGTTGAGAGGAATCATAGAATCATAGAATCATAGAGTTGGAAGGGGCCATACAGGCCATCTAGTCCAACCCCTGCTCAACGCAGGATCAGCCCTAAGCATCCTAAAGCAATGCTTTAGGAAAGAGAACTATACTTTGCTTCAAAGAAGTAACTCAAGAGTAGCCTTAAAAACACAAAAGAAATCAATAGCAACTGGAAGGAGTTTTAACTGTTCTTTTGTGAAAACAGATTTTGCAACTACCAATCAGGTGAGGGATGGTTGAGCACAACATGGAGGCAACATCAGGGGAAAGCCTCAACCTCTCTGCCCTCTTGTTGGCCCTCCAGAAGAAGTGGTTGGCTGCTGTGTGAGGAAGGATGCTGGACTATATGGACTATTGGTCTGATCAAGCAGGCCTCTTCTGATGTTCTAATGAAGGCCTCAGCCTCTCTGCCCTGTTGTTGGTCCTCCGGAGGAAATGGTTGGTCCCTGTGTGAGGCAGGATGCTGGACTAGATGGACCCCTGGTCTGACCCAGCAGGGCTCTCCTGATGTCCTTAGGAAGGCCTCGGCCCCTCTGCCCTATTCCTCGTCAGGAGGAAATGGTTGGCCCCTGTTTGATTTAGGATGCTGGACTAGATGGACTATTGGTCTGATCCAGCATGGCTCTACTTACATTCTTATTTCTGGATCGACAGCTCTAGAAAACCATTGCACAGAAATGAATGCCAGTTTTTAACTCTCCATTGTTTTATTCAAAGCTAAGAATGGTACTTTAGTTTGCAGGTGCAGCATGTGGTACAGTCCAAGTAATGCTCAATGGGTCAATAGAAAATGGTGCATTCAGAAACAACAGGTATGTTTCTCCTCCAGGGAGAGCGCTAGACATGAGTTCAAATCCTCAGTCTGCTGTGTAGCTGTGAGTTTCCTTCAATTGCTCAGGCATGTAAGCTCTTGACTGGGTGCAGAGTTTTTTTATTGAGAGCAAGCAAGTTAGCTCAACAATACCTTGTCAAAACTGAGGCAAACCCGTACACTGCAGGAAGACTTCAGTCATACAAATCACATAGGCAGAAGCCAAGGCCGCATTCTGGAGATGGATGGAGATGGATGGGGGAGAGGTGAGGGAGGGGAGTGAAAGTAACAGGAACTGACCAAGATTCAAGTGGGCAGCCGTGTTGGTCTGCAGTAGCACAACAATAATAGAGTCCAGTAGCACCTTTAAGGCCAACAAAGATTTATTCAAGGTGTGAGCTTTTGGGTGCATGCCCTCTTCCTCAGACTAAATGAACAACCATCATAACATGACCAAGACAAACCATCATAACTGTAGAGATATAAGGCAAAATAAATTGTGGCAAATTAGTAAACGGTGTCATGATATCAAAATTAAGCCATATGACACCATATGATGATTCTTTGCTAAAACAGCTAATCAGTCCTTTTGAGTTCAGTTGTCATTCACAAAAACATTGGAGAAATAAAACTGCCCATGTTAGTAATTCATGGCAGACACTTTCCCAGTTCTTGCTGGCCCCCGCCATCTCCACCCAAGCGTGGAAACATCCCTGCAAGTGACAAGCCGTACTGGCAAGTATCTTGTCATTTTGAATTTAACTCTCTGGTCTCCAGACATTCCATATTGCTAACATCACGTTACAGTCACGTTGTCCAAAATAAAATAAATTAAAAAGAAGAGGGGATTGTAAAGAATGTGGATATAAGAATTGAATGAAGTTAGCATGCATAGCGAGATAAAAAACCTATGTCCTTGTTGAGTCCGGGATATGCCATTGTTTTGAGTGTTGTAAAAACCTGCATTTCCCCATTTATAGTCTGTTCCTGAAGTTCCTTTGCAATAAAACAGCTACTTTGAGGTCCTGTATTGGATGTCCTTGAAAAGTTGAAGTGTTCCCCTGCAAATTTTTCAGTCCTGTGGTTTTTAGTCAGAGTTATGTCCATTAATTCTTTGGTGGAGGGTTTGACCTGTTTGCCCTATGTAGAGAACAGAGAGGCATTGTTGGCATTTAATGGCATATACAATGTTAGAAGATGACCAAGACAAAATAAGTAAACAAACAAACAAACAAGCCCAAATGGCAAATTGACTAGCAGATCACAGAGCTACTATTAATCAGGGCAGACGCATAGCAGTCTGACAGCAGCTCACTGTACGATCTTGGGCCAGTCATTCTCTCCCAGTCTAACTTTCCTTACAAGATATTTTTGAGGAAAAAATTATGGATGGAGAGGCACGTGAGCTCCTCAGAGGAAGGGCAGGCTACAAGTGTAGAAGACAGAGGACTCTTCTGCATTTTCATTTCCATCACTTTTGTGTCCCTATACAGGAGTGGTCAAATTGTGGCTCTCCAGATGTCCATGGACTACAATTCCCATGAGCCCTTGAGAGCCACAGTTTAGCCACCCCTGCACTGTTGCTTTTGGGGTCCCCTTTTTCTGCATGCGGTTTGCTCCCTCCAGCAGTCAAGTCCATATTTCATCCATTACTTCCCTGTGCTTTAAATGAAATTGACCACTAGAGGGGGCTAAACACATGCAGAAAAGACAGAAACCTAAATAGGGACACACAAGCAAGGAAAAGGAGAAAGGGGAAGAGCTACGAATGTTAACAATAAGAGCTGATCTATGCAGCTCTTCACTGGTTTCCCTTGGCTGAGGTGACCAAAGTGTGCGAAATAGAGCTGGCATCAGCTTCTGACCCCTAGGCACACCCCCCCCAGCCCCCTGCCTGCACAACGTTTCCCATTTGTTTGCTTGACATTCTCTGTCTCTCAAGTCCACAACTGCCCAGCATCCTGAGGTAGAGGCATGTGGGGTGCGGAGCAACAGCACAGCCAGCTGCAGACCCTGGCCAGGGCCCTTGGGGAAAGGGTGTGCTGGCAACTGAGCATGGGAAGGGGGGGGGAGAGCTAACACATGGGAGACCAGGGGCACAGGGGTGGGGGTAGAAAGCTAGGGGGCAGGTGGGAGCCTCTGGCACGGCCTGCCCAGGGCCCGCCACAACCTGGATCCAGCTTCGGTTTGCAACATTACTCGCCACTCCACGGCTAACAAGCCAGGGGCAGGACTAACCCTCCATACACACATCCCTGCGTATGATAGTGGGACACAAAGTTTGGTTGGGTGCTCTGCTTTTCCCTCTTTCTCTCTAAGGGTCCGTCATTGTTTCTTTTTTGAGAAGGCAAGGGTGACTGCCACAAGCTCAGTGGCCAAGGTAGACATTATAAGTTTTGGCAAGCTCTGTTGTCACAAACCTCCAGGTAGGGCTGGAAGACCTCCAGCTCGTGGAGATCAGTTCCCCTGGAGAAATCGGCTGCTTCGGAAGGTGGACTCCAAAAGCATTATACTTTGCTGAGGTCTTGCCCGCTTCTGTCCTCAGGCTGTACCCCTAAATCTCCAAGGACTTCCAACCTGGAGCTACAGCCCTAGTGAGCTGGGCTTGGAGTTTCCCTACCCCAACTTGTGTTCCCAGAAGCTGCAGGAAAGGTCATTTTCAGGAACAGAGGGGCTATTTTGGGCTCAGAGCAACAATACAGGGGAGGGAGGAGCTCCTAACTGCCCAAGGCCCTTTAGACCAGTGGTCTCCAACCCCCAGTCCGGGGATCGGGACCGGTCCGTGGATCAGTTGGTACCTGGCCACGGCTCCTCCTTGTCCTCCTCCCCGGCTGCTGCCTTGGGGGCTGCCCTGTCACTCTGCCACCAGCTCACCTTTGGTGCTCTCCAGTGGCCATCATGGCTGGGCTCCCCTTCAGCGTGGCACTGCGCAGTTGCTGCTGGCAGCGCCCCCCAGTGGGCAGTGGGAAGTCAGGGGCGCCGGCGGGAAAGCAAGTGGAGCATGGGCTCAGGTGGCGGCGACATATCTCAGCAAAAGACTACCCCCCCCCCCAGGCCTCAGTAAAATTGTCAAACGTTGACCAGTCCCCGGTGATAAAACGTTGGGGACCACTGTTTTAGAGAACCTGAAACGACCTTCACTAGGAAATTATGCTGCTCCAAAGCTATGTAAACAGCTTCAGCTTATAAAGAGGGCCAAGGGGAGGCAGGGAACATTAGTTGGGTTGGGGAAACCAAGGCACAACTTGCCCAAAGATCTAATGCAGCCTCTCTTGACCTTTTTACCATTGAGAAACCCTTGAA
The DNA here is from genome assembly GCF_049243985.1 of Paroedura picta. NCBI lineage: Eukaryota > Metazoa > Chordata > Lepidosauria > Squamata > Gekkonidae > Paroedura > Paroedura picta. The sequence continues at coordinate 13,832,555 of NC_135378.1, forward strand.
ACCCTTCAGGCTTGGACAAATCCTGGAAGTGATGTCAGCAGGCCCCACCTTCCAGCCACGCCCCCAGAAGACCCCAGAGCTGACTTCACCATAGCACAGGAAGTGGCAGCACAGAGATATTTTCAGGTGATTTGTGAACATAACCATACCTGCACTCTGTGCTGGCTACCAGTTTGCTCTGCTTCACCACAGGGAGCCCTCCCCTGCCGTTAAGTTAAAATAAGAGTACTTACCTCTCCAGACTCCAGTCACTATCACATGCCATGAGCCTTGGCCAGCAAGGATTTGTATGACTGGGGCCCTCCCCATCCCTTCCTGAGCCATCATTGGCCATTGTTGGGAGGGAGTGGGTCATCATGACCATATGTGATGATAGCACTCTATTATTTTTTAATTTAAAATATATATATAAAAGATTACCCAATCGGCAAAACCCTTTGGGGGCCACAGTGAAACCCTGGTTGAGAAAGTCTGATGTAATGTCTAGTTTGACCGTTAGACTGGTGCTTGTGGCCTACTAAATCCATATGGTATAACTGAGTAGCATGAGAGTCCCCTCTCGCACAAAATAATCACATTTATTTGTGAAAATCTGCCAGAATGCCAAAGCAGAGAAGTAAAGCTCTTTTAAAACGGCTCACTTCATATCCGTGTGTGACGTCCATCATCTTGGTATTGAATCCCTTCTCACAGAGGCTGAAAAGTTCTGTGCAGACTGGATTCCATGTGGCGTCTTGATGCGCATTCCTGCCCATAGAATAGATTCTTCTTTCCAAGAGTGAGACTCCTAACTTTAGGTCCTTTCCTTCTTCCCTTTCTGACAGCTAATTGGCAGGGTCACATACGAGATCATTCATTCATTGGACGTTCACAATTGATCCTTGCAGAGCCTAGTTCTTTGCAAGCAAATTCAAGGATTGGGGCAAAGATATCATCTTTTCTGAAAGTATTGATGCCCTGTCATGACTGAAGATTTTAGCCAGCAGCTCTGGTTTGACCAGTAAAAGTGTTTCCTGTTCCTTCTTTTATGCTCCTGTCCCATCAGCATTTTTGGAAGCGTTGAAGTACTTAACTTGGATCCAGACAAAGTCTCCACAGTACAAGTTTGGCTCATGCATGACATTGAAGGAACTCAAAGGTATGCTTGCCGTTACAGAATATTGCTTGATATCTGTGGTTCAATTTAATATCGACAGGCTTAAAATGGCATCTTGTTGCTAAGATTTGTTTCTTTCTTACCAGTTGTTCTCTCTTTTTTGTAGAACAAGCCTTGTTTGGAATGTGAAACTATTTTTTGTTGAACCAACACTGGGATTTTTCACCTTCTTATTTTCCTTGCTTGTAAGTTCTTGTTTCTTTAGGTTGCTTGGTTCCCAGTTCCATAGATGTTTTGCTCCCTCCAGTGGACAGTTCAATATTACACCACATTATGTCAGGCTTAAAAACCTGCAGTTTAACTATGTACAAAGATATACTGGGTGTAAACTGGTGCAATATAGAATTGGCCACTAGAGGGAGAAAAACACATGCAGAAGAGAATCCAACCCCCCAAGAAACAGGAATTTACAAGCCAGGAAAACAAGAATGTATAAAAACCAAGTAACTAATAAGAGGGGGAAGAATAAATACAATCAATAAATAAAGATTTCCCATCTTTAACCGCTCCTGCGGTTAAATAAAAGAGTAAGGCCACCTGGGGAGGAGTTAGGGCGGGCCCTGTCCAGGATAAAAACTCAGAGGGCCCAATCAGGAGCTGCGAAGCGACTCCTGATTGGGCCCTCCGAGTGTCCGTCCAGGGCCAAGCAGACAATGGGGAGGTACGCGAAGCACCTTCCTATTGGCCCCTCACCAGGACAGACCAAAATTCCATTCACCCAGCCCAGTCTGGCTGCCAGTCTGCTCCTGACCAACGAAGGGAGAGGAGGTCAGTAGGGCTGCCAAGGGGGATGAGAACAGAGGCCTGGACAGGCTGTGCCAGCCCTTTTCGCCCCAAGGCCGTCCTAACAGCCATGTCCAACTGCAAATTCCCTCAGAACTCTGACAGAGCTGGCAGGAGGCTGCAGAGTGCTCCCCCTCCCCCCCCTTTCAGCCCTGCCGCAAAGAAGCCTCTGACAGGCTCTGACTGAGGGAAAGAGGCCTTTCCAAGAGCAATGCAGGGGACCCTGAGGGCCTTCCTTTTGAGGGGGGGGGAACTTTCCCCTTCTGCCAAACAGTTGGCTGACAGGGAGGCCAAAGAAAAGCCCCTTTTCACTTAAAATACTGCTCTGGCCAGGGGTTAGACACAGCCAAGCCATGTGTCTTTCTTCTTTGCAACTCTCTGCAGGTTTGAGGCCACTGCACAGCGTTATTCCGCAGAGGAAACTGGCTCTTTTGTCTCCTGTTTCATCTGCACAACAACCCTGTGCAGTAGGCCTCAACATTCAACCCCATGCCCTTACAGACTGGACAACTCCTCCCCTTCCTCTTCCCACTGCCAAGCTCTAGCGCCCGTTGTATTCTTGGAGACAACGGGCTTTGCCCCTAGTATTTATATATTGCGGATGCTGTACAGTCTGTCTTACTGATTAAAATTGCTTTTAAAACTATGCATGATAATCTCTGTTCCTTTTCACAGTATAGGACCCAATGAGATGCCCATTATGGGTCCTCATGTCTGTTCTGTACACAGAACTCAAGGCATGATTCAGATCAGGACTACAGTGCATGCGGGAAGACGGATTAAGCCCTCTCTTTGTGCTGTTTCCGCAACCTGAAATGCCCCGATGGTGCTATTTATCCCATTGGATTGATGGGAGCTGGACATAAGCTGAATTTTAGGTGTATATATTTGTTGTGAAGAGCCTCTTGTGGCGCAGAGTGGTAAGGCAGCCGACATGCTGTCTGAAGCTCTGACGATGAGGCTAGGAGTTCGATCCCAGCAGCCAGCTGAAGGTTGACTCAGCCTTCCATCCTTCCAAGGTCGGTAAAATGAGTACCCAGCTTGCTGGGGGGTAAACGGTAATGACTGGGGAAGGCACTGGCAAATCACCCCGTATTGAGTCTGCCATGAAAACACTAGAGGGCGTCACCCCAAGGGTCAGACATGACCTGGTGCTTGCCCAGGGGATACCTTTACCTTTATTTGTTGTGAGCTGACATGAGGCAGATAGGAAGGGTTACATACAAGAAAAGATTGTCTTGGCAGTAGTAATGTGAAAAGGATCTGGGGGGTCTTAGTAGACCAGACAGTGAACATGAGTCAGCAGTGTGCCTTGGTGGCTAAAAAGGCAAACGGGATTTTGGGCTATATTAGAATCATAGAATCATAGAGTTGGAAGGGGCCATACAGGCCATCTAGTCCAACCCCCTGCTCAATGCAAGATCAGCCCTAAGCATCCTAAAGCATCCAAGAAAAGTGTGTATCCAACCTTTGCTTGAAGACTGCCAGTAAGGGGGAGCTCACCACCTCCTTAGGCAGCCTATTCCACTGCTGAACTACTCTGACTGTGAAATTTTTTTTCCTGATATCTAGCCTATATCACTGTACTTGTAGTTTAAACCCATTACTGCGTGTCCTTTCCTCTGCAGCCAATGGAAACAGCATCCTGCCCTCCTCCAAGTGACAACCTTTCAAATACTTAAAGACAGCTATCATGTCCCCTCTCAACCTCCTTTTCTCCAGGCTGAACATTCCCAAGTCCCTCAACCTATCTTCATAGGCCTTGGTCCCTTGGCCCCAGATCGTTCCTCGTCGCTCTCCTCTGTACCCTTTCAATTTTATCTACGTCCTTCTTGAAGTGAGGCCTCCAGAACTGCACACAGTACTCCAGGTGTGGTCTGACCAGTGCCGTATACAATGGGACTATGACATCTTGTGATTTTGATGTGATGCCCCTGTTGATACATCCCCAAATGGCATTCGCCTTTTTTACCGCTGCATCACACTGCCTGCTCATGTTTAGTTTACAATCCACAAGTACCCCAAGGTCTCGTTCACACACAGTGTTACCTAGATGCGTATCCCCCATCCAGTAGGCATGCTTTTCATTTTTCTGACCCAGATGCAGAACTTTACACATCTTTATTAAATTGTATCTTTGAGCACTCTCGGGTGCATTTCATCCAGCCCAGGGGATTTGAACTCATCCAGTGGAGCTAAATGCCTCTCAGCAACCTCTCTGTCCATGTCAACCTGCCACTGAGACACTATCTCTTGGCTACTGCCATCTCTAGATGTGCCTAAACCCTTTGACCTGTGAGAAAAACAGATGTAAAATAGGCGCTGAGCCTTTCTGCTTTCTCTGCATCCTCCGTTAGAGTTTGTCAATCCGCACCCAGCAGTGGGCCTATTGCCTCCTTTACTTTATGCTTGCTCCTCATATAACTGAAAAATCTTTTCTTGTTACAGTGGGCTTCCCTGGCCAATCTTAGCTCACTCTCAACTTTGGCCTTTCTGATGATTGATCTACAGTGCCTAGTAACCTGTAGGTACTCTTCTTTAGAGCTCTGTCCTTCCTTCCATTTCCTGAACATCTCCATTTTCTTTCTTAGTTCCTCCTGAAGTTCTCTGTTCATCCAAATAGGCTTCTTAGACCTCCTGCAGTGTCTTAGAGCTCCTGCAGTGTTTTCTTCTTTCTGGGATAGTCATTGATTGAGCATGCAATAGCTCTTGTTTGAGTAGTGCCCACCCTTCCATGGTATGACACTCATGATGTCTCTGAGTCTATTAAAGTGCTGTATTAAAAGAAGTATAGTGTCCATATCATGGGTAAAACTTCACTTGGAATACTGGTAAAACCTCACTTGGAATACTGTGTTCAGTTTTGGGCACCACAGTTGAAGAAAATTGGAATGTGTCCAGAGGAGGGCAACAAAGATGGTGAAGGGTTTGGAGACCAAGTTGTATGAAGAAAGGTCGAGGAAGCTTGGTCTGTTTAGCCTGGAGAGAAGACAATGAAGAGATGATATGATAACCATCTTCACATACTTGAAGGGCTGTCATATAGAAGATGGAGAAGATTTGTTTTCTGTTGCTTCAGAGGGTCAGACCAGAACCAACGGGATGAAATTAATTCAAAAGTATTTTCAGCTAAATATCCGGAAGAAGTTCCTCACAGATAGAGCGGTTCCTCAGTAGAACATGCTTCCTTGGGAGGTGGTGAGGTCTCCTTCTTTGGAAGTTTTTAAGCAGAGGCTAGATAGTCATCAGACAGAAATGCTGATTTTATTAACTTAGGCGGATGCTGTAGGTGGGCAGGAAGAGATATGCCAGTCTTTGTCTCTTGTGGCCCTTTCTTGCATACTCAGCGAATTGCTGATTGCCACTGTGGGATGGTATAATAATTACGAAGAAGAAGCTGCTGAAAATAATCTGCAACAGTTTGTCACTGGTCCCCAGTTATGGGCCTTCAAGTGTGGAAGCATCTGTACACTGCAGAATTCTTGTCGCTGCAGAAGTTCAATCTCATTCCATGGTACTGTTCCAATTTTTCCTTTTATAAAGGCCCTTTGGTGAGAGTGCTGGATCCTCACCCCCATCCTCTCTTCCAAATCTGCAAGGGTCCACAAAAAAAAAAAGAATGGTTATTAAACCAGTGTAACTCCATTAAGCCCTCATTCATATAGCCAAGGCTAACCTGATCCTTTCAGTTCATGGAAGCTAAGCAGGGTCAACCCAGTTAGTATTTAGAAGGGACACCATGAAGGAAGACCAGGATCATGAGAAAGAGCCAGACTATGGCCAACCACCTCCAACAGTCTCTTGTCCTGAAAAACCTATGGCAGGGGCAGCCCAACTGCGGCTCTCCAGATGTCCATGGACTACAGTTCCCATGAGCCCCTGCCAACTGGCTGTACAGCTTTTCTGCCAGGCCTATAGTTGAGGCTGGGAAATAAGATCAACAGATGCTCCCCTCCCTCCCTGAAACTCTATCTGGAAATCCATCTGTCCAAATAGAAGAAGGGCTTCAGCATGGAACACCCTTAGGATATAAATTTTAATAGTAAATAAGTAGTGTTTCATGTTTTTAAAACCAAAATGATTTCCTATCTATGATTGTTGTTCAAACTACCGCACCATTGCACTCATTTCTCATGCTAGCGAAGTTATACTCAAAATTTTACAAGCTAGGCTCCAGCAATATGTGGACCGAGAACTTCCAGAAGTACAGGCAGGATTTCGAAGAGGCAGAGGAACTAGAGATCAAATTGCCAACATACGCTGGATCAGGGAGAAAGCTAGGGAGTTCCAGAAGAACATCTACTTCTGCTTCATTGACTATGCTAAAGCCTTTGATTGTGTGGAGCACAACAAATTATGGCAAGTTCTTAAAGAGATGGGAATACCAGAGCATCTTATTTGTCTCTTGAGAAACTTATATGCAGGTCAAGAAGCAACAGTGAGAACTGAACATGGAATCACAGATTGGTTCAAAATTGAGAAAGGAGTTCGGCAGGGCTGTATACTGTGGCCTTGCCTATTTAACTTGTATGCGGAGCACATCATGAGAAATGCAGGATTAGAGGAGTCACAAATTGGGATCAAGATTGCAGGGAGAAATATCAACAACCTCAGATATGCAGATGATACCACTCTAATGGCAGAAAGTGAAGAGGAACTAAAGAGCCTCTTGATGCGGGTGAAGGAGGAGAGTGCAAAAGTTGGCTTGAAACTCAACCTCAAGAAAACAAAGATCATGGCATCCGGCCCTCTCAATTCCTGGCAAATAGATGGGGAAGAAATGGAGATAGTGACAGATTTTATTTTCCTGGGCTCCAAGATCACTGCAGATGGGGACTGCAGCAAAGAAATTAAAAGACACTTGCTCCTGGGGAGGAAAGCTATGGCAAATCTAGACAGCATCCTAAAAAGCAGAGACATCACCCTACCAACAATAGTGCGTTTAGTCAAGGCTATGGTATTCCCAGTTGCAATGTATGGTTGCGCAACTTGGACCATAAGGAAGGCCGAGCGTCAGAGAATTGAGGCTTTTGAACTCTGGTGCTGGAGAAGACTCTTGCGAGTCCCTTGGACTGCAAGGCGAACAAACCGGTCAGTCCTAGAGGAGATCAGCCCTGACTACTCCTTAGAAGGCCAGATCCTGAAGATGAAACTCAAATACTTTGGCCACCTCATGAGAAGGAAGGACTCCCTGGAGAAGAGCCTAATGCTGGGAGCGATCGAGGGCAAAAGAAGAAGGGGACGACAGAGAATGAGGTGTCTGGTTGGAGTCACTGAAGCAGTCGGTGCAAACTTAAATGGACTCTGGGGAATGGTAGAGGACAGGAAGGCCTGGAGGATCATTGTCCATGAGGTCTCGATGGGTCGGACACGACTTTGCACCTAACAACAACAACAATGATTGTTTTAACCTGTACATGTTACAGTGGATTGTTTGGGACTCCTTGTTACCTGCAGAGGGAAGGGCGGGGTTATAAGAATAAAGGTTAATTTTATGTGATGTAATATAGTATAGGTATGTCCAGAAGGCTGAAAGTGGTATGATGTGCCATCCCAATATCACCTGTTCACGTGATTGTAATGTTTCAAAAACCTGTTTGACTATGGACAACAATCTGGCATTAAAAACAAGTACAACAAAATCAAATAGTGCATGGGGTTGGACTAGATGACCCATGATGTTCCTTCCAACTCTATGATTCTATGATTCTAAAACATGTGGGGGTTTAATTGAATTTGAGAAATTATTTGGTTGGTTGCAGCTTCTGCTTCTTGCCAGTAGAGGGCTCTCTATGTGAGGCATCCAGTTACTTAGAAACTGAACTATTGGCGAATAGTCAAGGATTTCTTTATTAAGTAAGAAAGTCCTCTCGTCAAGGCACGGACGAAACTGGGACTGTGGACAAAGGTCTTGGCAGATATCTCAAACCCTGTTCCCCCTGCCGTGGGACTCCAGCGAGGGTGGCGAAACATCAGACAGTCTTAACATGCAGATGGGAATTGGCTTCAAGGGAGGAGGGAAAGGAACGGAGCAACTGGGTTGCTGAGAGTGAGGAAGAGCGGTGGGCGGAACGGAAACGCAGGGAAGAACATCAGGGTCATAAACTACAACAAAGGAGACAGGCTGCCTCCACCTCCTGGGCAGGGATGAACCCCCACGTATCCTAGTTACATAAACATCAACCTCCTAAATAATGGCAGAAACCACAGGATTCTGTCTGGGGTTGGGCGCTTTGGCTGCCGAAGCAGCCGTTCGCCCCCGAAGCAGCCAGTGCCGCGGCGTGGGGAAGGAGGGGCTGTGCTTTAGGGGCCGCCAAAGGGCCTAACCCTAATTCTGACACTCTAACATAGCATTTCACTTTCCACAGCAGTGCCCAAATTTCAGCCACTTGAGGAATTGAGTCTTATTTGATTTCTTTTGAGGTGTGATTTTCATGACTTGGTTTTGAAAGAGTTAAACTTGCTTGTGCACAGATTGCAAACATCATCCGAAAGAGCTGAACAGCAATGTTATCTATTTCCCCCAGTGAATCCTGTGCGGGGCCGTCCATAAAAACGCTGAAAAGCGTCCTGGAAAACCGAAAGATCAGCCTGACGTGCAAAGAGAATTATAGGTAATTTGCTACGATGCTTCTGATACTCCTTGTCGACTCGTTTCAGGTGAGGTCTAGACCTCAGCCGTTCAAGCTGGTTTTGTGATTTGTGGGCACTGCAGAGAAAAGGGGCACAGAATATTGTTGTTGTTGTTATTGTTGTTGTATTGATTACTCGCCTGTCCTCGTAGGCTTGAGACGAGTTACAAATTAACCCCAATAAAAACCCCTATAAAACCCCATGCACAATCCAACAAGACAAGACAAAGATGTGGCAGAAAGAACCCAATAATAATCAACTATCCCAACCCCACCTACTGGAGGGGAGGGAGAAAGAGGGCGCTGTTGGCATTCTCTACTGCTGCTCCAATTCTATGGTGGGGACAGAAGGAGGTGAGAGAGGGGAAAGGAGTCGAGATAGCGGGGCAGGGGGTGCCACCCCCATCTCTCCCTCTTGCACCACCTCTTCCATTTGCTCCTGTCCCCCCCCCCCAACTGAAGCCTGCTGGATCCTGGAGGAGAAAGGGGAGTAGACTGGCAGGCCAGTCCCTCACCCATCTCCTCTGCACCCCCGAGGTGATGCCTGGGGTCATGAAGGACAAGCCACTCATGTCCCCAAGGCTCACCCCGAGGGAGAGATCAGGCAACTCCTCCTGACACCCCCATGCCTCACTAGCAAAAGGAGCAACACGGGCTGCCTGATCAGCAGCAGAAGTACCAGCAAAGACCCTTGCCTTACGCACCTTAGAAGGGGGCGCCCCGGCAGCCGCCTCAATAAAGAGATCCTTGCAGACACTCTTTATTGCACCACGCCCGCCAGAGATTGGAGTGGTGGAAGGTCGACCCAAGACAGGCTTCTTCTCAGGTGGGGGGGAAGGACGCTTCCTTCCCCCTCTCACTCCCCTCCACCCCTCTAGTTTTCTGTTGTGCCTTTCCCACAGGGCCCCTAGCCTGACCTTCCTTCTTCCCACTCATGTTGTTCCCTTGAACAAACTGTTTCTAATCTAAGAGACAGGGAAATTTGAGGCCCTACCACCTGTTTCTAAGGAAACCTTGCAACTTATAAAACTTCCCACCAGCTACCTGTTTAGTTTTTTTAGATAGACCCTAAGCTGACCTAACTTCTATGGAGTTTTCTCTCTCTTGAATTTTTTTTTTAAACTTAAGGAACCTGTCTGGGCCTAGCTAAGTTTAACTGGCCCTACCTACAGCAGGGAAAAATTAGAAAAAAACCTTTTTACACTTTTAAAGTGTTTTAAGCTACCTGAGTGTTACTAGCTAGAAGGAAGGCTGGAGCAGATTTGTGCACCAAGCCCCCACCTGATCTGCTAAGAAGAACCCCTAAACCTGTTGGCCTCTAAATCAATTCCTGTCTCTACCAGGAAAACTGGCCTTCAATAAGGCACAGCCTCTGCTGGTTTCAAGTTTTTTAAACTATTAAGAAAGTACTATCTTAACCTAGAATCTAATTCACTGTTCTCTTATAAAAATCCTATCTGGCTACTTAGGAAAGAAACTATTCTAAAAAATTATTTGCACTTTATAATTTCTCCTAACACTATAGATTTTACTGCCTATTTAAAGGGTCACTCCTAATTGGGCACCCCAAGAAGAACGCAGCAATTCCCCCCTGGAAACAATCCAAAAAACACCAGCTGCCAGCCACCCAGGGCACTCCCCCAAAGGTGGCAACCGAGAAAAACTGGCCCTGCAAGGCCCAAGCTGCCAAACCAAACAAGCTAACTCTACCTAGGCTAACCAAAGAAACATCTTCAACAAACAAACAACCAGCAGCCACCCAGGGCACTCCCCCAAAGGTGTCAATCAAGAAAAACTGGCCCTGCAAAGCCCTAACAGCTAAACCAACCTAAGAACAAACACAATCCCCCCCAAACTCAAACTACCCCCCACCAAAAAACACCTACAACTACCAAACAATCAGCAGCCACCCAGGGAACTCCCCCAAAGGTGGCAACTTAGAAAACCTGGGGATAAAAAACCAAAATAAAAAAATTAACCCCCCAAAAAACAGTACAAATACAAAATACAAAGCCCCAACCCCCCCAAAATATTTTTAAACAAAACCAAACAGCAAACACACTAACACTCTAAAGTTTTTAAACACAGCAAACACAGCAAAAATTCCCCAACCCCCCCCCCCCCCCAGGCCCTCACCCACAGAAACCCAAAGGCACAAAATATTGGAAAACAGGAGGGAGGGAGAGGGAGAAGAGGGAGGGAAAAAAGAGAAAAATAGGAAAGGAAAAAAAACCCTTAAAACAAACTATTTGATGTCTTCTCCAGCGATGTCCACCAGGCCAGGTCCAGGAGGTACAGGGTACAGGAGGCAGGCAGGCAGGCAAGCAGGCAGGCCGCTCAACCAGGCAGGGAGCTTGGGAGCAGTACAGCCAGCCAGCCAGAGAGCTCAAGTGAGCTCCAGCAAGCATCCCCTTGCTTTAAGTAGCCTCCTCCTGGGCAGGCTACAAAGCAAGGGGATTTAAAAATTGAAAGTCTTCAGTGAGTGGCTAGAATACCTGAGCTGAAAAGCTACAAGCATTCTAGTTGGCCACTCCCTCCTCCCCCGCCACCATTTTCAGCGGTAAAAAAAGAAAAAAAAGGCAGCCAGAGGCTTCAGGTAATGGCTGCCTGGCCTCCGACTTGGCCGAATCGATTCAGATCCGAATAGATTCGGCCATCCAAATTGCCAAATCTAGGCAATTTGGAACGCTAAGGGGAGCGGGAGGCCCGATACGGACCGCTTCTGATTCGGAAACGTCCGAATCGGGCCTGATTTGGGTGATTCGGATGTTTCTGAACCCGAATCACCCATCCCTAATTACGATGATTTATAAACTGAGACAAACTCAGGAAACTGCCAGCACTGTGTGACTGAAAGGAAGCTGCTATAGCCATTTTGGTGACTGGTTCCTCCTTGTTCAGCAGCCATTTTGTGGCAGCCACTTTGTTGCTGTGTCCATTGTGCTGCGTCAAAATTCCAAAAATGCCCACAGACTCAGAGAGGTTGGAGACCCCTGGTCGTGATTTTTGGAGGGTGCATCTGGGGGTCTCGATGCTGCATTTCACTGAACTGGCCCCTGCATGTGAAGGATCTGAAATATTCCTTATTGTTTTACCACAGGCCTGTCCAGTTGGTTCAATGTGCCAGCAAACCTGACCATGCTACTTGCAAGCTCTGCCCTTATACCTCACAGTGAAAATGCAGCCTCCTCACAAGCCCCAGGAAGAATTCCGTTTCACAATGAGTTGTTGGATGCTGATATATATGTAGATTGTGATAAAGAATTTTCTTGAAAACATTTTGTGTCAAACGTCTGATGGAATTCTTATAAAAACTTTCAATTTGGGATTTTTGTAGAAATCTTTAGAATGAATGACTGCCTCAATTCTCCTGCATAATGAGTCTCTGCTAGTTCTCATGATTATTATTTTTGACTCTGCTTTTTCCCTCTTACGGTTTATCATATTTTTTTACCTGCACTGTGTGGCCCCTTCATTCTGATTCTCCAGGTGGGGCTTAGAGTTCTCCCAGAGTTGCAACTGCAGGCTACAAAGATCTGTCCCTGAAGGAAAGGGCAGCTCCGGAGTTGAGACAGGATGGAATCATAACCCCGCTCAGTTCTTCCCCCCTCCCCAAATGACACATCCTTCGAGTTCCTCCCAAAATCTCCAGGAATTTCCCAGAGCAGACCTGGCAACTGTAGTCCCTGCAATCATGCAATTTACAGAACCCTCCCATATCCCCCCCCCCACTTTTTCACGAGTGGATGTCAAGCACTGGGGAAAGGGAACCACTAGACAGCAGGGTGCAGGGAGAGGGTTTTCTGTTCTTCACCCTGGTTATGTCACGACCCATGGAATACGATTCCAAAAGTTTACCTTCTGACCCAAGCACCTGGCACTTGATCAAAGTTATATAGGAACAGGCATCAATGGAAGTTCATCACAGCAAGGAAATCGACAGACAATTTAAAGAAAGAACCTACAGACCTGGATATATGTGTTTTGGCCTCGCCCCTAGAGGTTCTCAAGGAAAAGCATTTGAACTCAGAAGTGTGAATACTGATGTCAGCCAGCCTGGCCTATCTCCCCAGATAGCTTTCTACTCCTATGTACCACAAAGGTTGTTTAACATTTCAAAGGGGAACACAGCAATACCGCTCACCTTTCACAGGCAATGCAAAGCATAAACGGGGAAGAACCTGGAAGGGAGGGTTAGAGAAGAGGAACCCACCCCCAGCCCTGGACAACTACCAGAGATTGACATGGAACATGACAGGTTACTCCCTAAATCACCCCCGAACCTTGCTTTCACATAGTCCACTGATTCCCAACTCAGACCTCGCCATTGTGTTTCCTGGTGCCCATTTCCCTTGGCCCCAATCTCGGCTTCCTCATTGAGGTGGGAAATGCTTCAGAATTCATCTGACTTCATGGGTGCTGGAAACACACCAACCACACAACATTTCCTGATTTCCCCCAGCTGCCATAGCAGCCCCTTTGTCTTCTAGAGCGGTGGTCCCCAACCATCAGGCCGCGGCTCCCTCTCCCCGCCCCCCCGTGCAGTAAGAAACTTCCCAGGCCACAACCTTGCGGCCCGGCAAGCTTCTTACTGTGGGGGGGGGGGGAGAGGGAAGCAGGGCCACGCACGCGCAATGCGCATGCGCGGCCAGACCGCACACGCACATGCATGGCCAAAAACGCGCATTTGCGGCGGGTGGGTGCTTGGCTGGGCCGAATCCGGCAGTGGCGGCAGCCCACTTGCTCCAGCTGCACAGAATTGCCTCCTTGTTTCCACGGCCCGGGAGCAGACGAGGGCTTGAAAGGCTGCCTTGACTTGCTCGCTCCTTCCTGGCGCTCTGCATTAGGCCTCCACGCTTTGGGGGTCTGCGTCGCTGTGTGCCCTCCCCATGTGCCGACAGCTTGCAAATGGGGCGGGGAGTCTGTAACTTTGCAGGGGGGGAGGAATTCTGGGTGTTCCTCGCGCTCCTTTGCTTTGCCCTGGAGTCGTGTGTGCGCATCCTCGGGGGGCTCCGAGGGGTGAGCACAAACGAGGGAAAGGGGGCAGAGAACACTCCGGCAGCAAAGCCCGCCCACCTGCGCCTCCCCCCCCCCCATGTCCCGCTTTACAATTTTTTATATCTGGTCACCTTAGGTAAATGGGAAGAGAAAAAATAGGGAAAGGGGAAAGGATATGGGAGGAGTAAGGAAAAAAGAAAAAATGTGGTGAGGGGAATACAGGGGGAGATGAAGCGGCCACCCAAGTCCTTGAGTGTTCCCCACTTGCCCTTGTCATATTACTGCGCTTATGAGATGCTTCATCCAAGTGCTCATATTGGTTTATGCTGGCTGATCCATTGATCCACAGTGAGAAAGGTGTCCTCTGCATACATGAATAGATACACTGAGAAAACCATATTCACATTTCCTCTAAATGCTTTGTGCCAAAGCATTTCTTCGCACCATTGCTTCGCTGAAATTAATGAAGGAACATTTTTCTTTCCAAATGTCAAATGCTATGATTTCTTCCACTCATGAGCAAAGCTTTGATCGTTCTGTACGTATTGTTTTGATACCACTGGTAAGTGAGGTACAAAATGTATGCTTTCCTTTTCACACAAAGAAATAAATCCACTGTTAGCACCAGCACTGGGAATCCAGATATTACAGTGTATTGATACTATAGAGTACCTTCCAAAATAGGTTTCTTGATTCAGTGAACAGAGCTGAGAGCAGAAGTTCACACCCTTCCCCTGTGGCAGGAACTGTTTTGCAGAAGAAGGCTCACACGGCAAAACTTTACATGATATTCAACATGCCAAGATGGCATTGTGGGCCAGAAGCTGCTGAGCTGCAGACCCCTTGAAATAGAGTCGCTTCTATGCAAACTACAGCCATTGCAGACAGAAGGAAGCCGACCTTGCTGCCAAGCCTACAAACAGAAAGACACAGTCAAACACAGAGCCTAGCAAAATGCCCAGGATTCCTGTTGGGAAACCCCTGAAACATTCCTCAGGCTTCAAGAAAGCCCAGAAGTGGTGTGATCGTGCCGATCTGGCTGGGAAGCAGAGCTGTATCCAGGCCCACCTGGGCTACCTCTGCTTCACACGCCCTCCTGGCCCGCCATTGGCCATTATGGGAATGTATGTATGTATGTATGTATGTATGTATGTATATAGGTATATGTATGTATGTATGTATGTATGTATGTATGTATGTATGTATACATACATACACACACACACACACACACACACACACACAATTTATTTACTCCCACCCATTCAGGAAACCCTTCCAGGGCCATGAAGAAACCCCAGGGTTCTGGAAACCCTCATTGAGAAAGCTTGGCTAGGAGGCAAGACCCTGCGGACTGCAGGGATCCCTGGCTTCATGCCTGATGCATGTTTGATCCCCCCCCCCCCCCGTTTCAATTGTCTGCCTCCAAGGTTGTGGTCAGGTGATTTGTGTCCCATAGAGTTCTGTATGTCTGAGGCGGGAAAAACAGGGAGAGGGGTGGAGTTTAAGGAGGTCGGAACTTGGGGAGGGGGGAGCCTCAATGAGAAAGAAGAAGCTGGGGTTTTGTGCCCCACTTTTTACTACCCAAAGGACTCTCAAAGAGGATTACAGTCACCCACTCTTCCTCCTGCCCACAACAGTCACCCTGTGAGGTAGGCAGGATTGACAAGCTTTTAGGAAAATGGTGACTGACCCCAGATCCCCTCGATCAGCGGTCCCCAACCTTTTTATCAACGCTTGACAATTTTACTGAGGCCTGGGGGGGGGGTAGTATTTTGCCAAGGGACATTGCTGCCGCCACCTGAGCCCCTGGTCCATTTACTTTCCCGCCGGTGCCCCTGACTTGCCACCACCTACTGGGCGGTTTTGCCAGCAGCAGTTGCTCAGTGCCACGCCGAGGGGAAACCGGCAGTTTTCAAACCCCATCCATGGCCACCGCTGGAAAGCACCAAAGGACTGCTAGCGGCAGAGTGGCAGGGCAGCCCCCGAGGCAGAAACCGGGGAGGAGGACTAGGAGGAGCTGCAGCCCGGTACCGACTGATCCACGGTCTACATACTGGAGGTTGAGGACCACGGCCCTAGATGGCTGCACATGGAGGAGGAGTGGGGAATCAAACCAGGCTCTCCAGATTAGAGGCTGCCACTCTTCACCACTACACCAGGCTGGCTCTCAGTGCCTGCCGTAGAGTCCCTCTACCCAACAAACTCTTATGGAAGATGCAGAGAAAGCAGAAAGGCTCAGTGCCTATTTTACATCTGTTTTTCCCACAGGTCAAAGGGTTTAGGCACATCTAGAGATGGCTGTAGCCAAGAGACAGTGTCTGGGTGGCAGGTTAACATGGATAGAGAGGTTGTCGAGAGGCATTTCGCTGCACTGGATGAGTTCAAATCCCCTGGGCCGGATGAAATGCACCCGAGAGTGCTCAAAGAACTTTCCGGAGAACTTGCAGAACCCTTGTCCATCATCTTCGGGACCTCTTTAAGGACTGGAGATGTCCCAGAGGACTGGAAGAGAGCAAATGTTATTAAGATCTTCAAAAAAGGGAGGAAGGAAGACCCGGGAAACTACAGACCAGTGAGTCTGACCTCTGTTGTGGGGAAGATAATGGAGCAGATATTAAGGAGAGCGATCTGCAAACATCTGGAGAACAATTTGGTGATCCAAGGAAGTCAGCATAGATTTGTCTTCAACAGGTCCTGTCAGACCAACCTGGTTTCCTTTTTTGACCAAGTAACAGGTTTGCTGGATCATGGAAATTCGGTTGATGTCGTTTACTTGGATTTTAGTAAAGCTTTTGATAAGGTTCCCTACTATGTTCTGATGGATAACTTGAAGGAGTGCAATCTGGATTTTCAAATAGTTAGGCGGATAGGGAATTGGTTAGAGAACCGCACAACCGCTGTTGTCAGTGGTGTTTCATCAGACTGGAGAGAGGTGAATAGCAGGGTACCTCAGGGCTCAGTGCTCGGCCCGGTACTTTTTAACATATTTATTAATGATCTAGATGAGGGGGTGGAGGGACTACTCATCAAGTTTGCAGATGACACCAAATTGGGAGGACTGGCAAATACTCCGGAAGATAGAGACAGAGTTCAACAAGATCTGAACAGAATGGGAAAATAGGCAAATGAGAACAAGATGCAATTTAATAAAGATAAGTGTAAAGTACTGCATCTGGGTCAGAAAAATGAAAAGCATGCCTACTGGATGGGGGATACGCTTCTGGGTAACACTGTGTGTGAACGAGTCCTTGGGGTACTTGTGGATTGTAAACTAAACATGAGCAGGCAGTGTGATGCAGCGGTAAAAAAGGCGAATGCCATTTTGGGCTGTATCAACAGGGGCATCACATCAAAATCACAAGATGTCATAGTCCCATTGTATACGGCACTGGTCAGACCACACCTGGAGTACTGTGTGCAGTTCTGGAGGCCTCACTTCAAGAAGGATGTAGATAAAATTGAAAGGGTACAGAGGAGAGTGACGAAGATGATCTGGGGCCAAGGGACCAAGCCCTATGAAGATAGGTTGAGGGACTTGGGAATGTTCAGCCTGGAGAAAAGGAGGTTGAGAGGGGACATGATAGCCCTCTTTAAGTATTTGAAAGGTTGTCACTTGGAGGAGGGCAGGATGCTGTTTCCGTTGGCTGCAGAGGAGAGGACACGCAGTAATGGGTTTAAACTTCAAGTACAACGATATAGGCTAGATATCAGGGGAAAAATGTTCACAGTCAGAGTAGTTCAGCAGTGGAATAGGCTGCCTAAGGAGGTGGTGAGTTCCCCCTCACTGGCAGTCTTCAAGCAAAGGTTGGATGCACACTTTTCTTGGATGCTTTAGGATGCTTAGGGCTGATCCTGCATTGAGCAGGGGGTTGGACTAGATGGCCTGTATGGCCCCTTCCAACTCTATGATTCTGTGATTCTGGTTGGGGGGGGGCTGCGTGCGGTTGAAGCCTCAGGGCAGTGGAGGGATGGCGGCTTTTGGCAGGGAAGACAGCTGGGCTTGGGAGGGAGCGCAGTCCTGAGGGGCAGCATGGGCTGCACTGTTGGCACAGCGGCAGCTAACCCCAGGCTGCTGTGGTCCTCCGGCCCTCACCACTTCCTGGCCACGGCAGGCCTCCAGGTGGAGCAGCGGAGCGGTGGAGATGCACTTTGTTTCCTTTTGAACTTGGACATTCTAGCCAGTGGCTTCTCAGAGCCATCCAAGGATGGAGAAACTAAGGCATTTTCTACCTGGAGAGGTGATTCTGTACTTAATAAGGTTTGCAATTTCAGAAGAGAGGAATGCCTTTGTCTTCTGTGGTCTTTTGGTGTGTGTGTGTGTGTGTGTGTGTGTGTGTGTGTGTGTGTGTGTGTGTGTGTGTGTAGAGGGGAATGATACCCAGCCCTCCATCCCCATCCCAAGCAGCTCCTTCCTCCAGGGGAAGAGCTCTTTGCTGTAATTCCAGGGCATCCCTAAGTCCCACCTGGAATGAGCCTGGTTGGCAGATCTGTGTTCTGAAATGGGTGCTCTGGGTCTGCAGTTTAAAATGGCCCCCAGGGGTTGGGAAGGCTGTGATTGCCTACGTTTCCCAGGAGACCGAGGGAAGGGAGAGGGTCACATGGCCCAATGAGAATGGAGGAGTCAGGCTCCATCGGGGAGGGGCTTGTGGGTATTTAGGCTCCAGACCTCCAGGGAGGGGGCAGTCTCTCCAGGAGCTCCAAGTGAGAAGGTGGCATCTCTCTTCAGGGAGAAGGCCCTGCTAGCTGTTTATTAATCCTTTCACAAACCCGGGTTTTGAATAGGAACAAATGCCTGGTGCTCTGGACCACCTATTCTCCCCCCCTCGGGTAGTACTAGTGCATGGGGAAGGCCCAGAAGAGGAAGACCAGGCGAAACCGGGTGGATGCCAGCTCTCCTGGTGGGACCCAAAGATTTCTGCTTTTGACGACAAAACACCAAGAACCTGGCCGAGGGGCCTCCCTGGGGCACCATGCCACAGAGACCCAGCTCCCAAGCAGCCCCTCGGTCCAGGGGAACCGATCTCTGCAGTCTGGAGAGGAGCTGTTTCTCTGGGGGCTCTCCAGGTCCCTCCTGGAGGCTGGCATCCCTGAACAGTGGCAGTTAAGCCCGTCTCCAACCGGAACCCCGAGATCCCACTTCTGGGGTGTCTTGAAGCCTGATGAATAGTTCAGGGCTTTCTCAATGGTAAAAAGCTGTCATAAAGCCAGTAATTGAGAAACCCGAAAATGTCTAAACTAACTGATAGCAAATGTTGGATATCTCAAGACAATATCGGATCCTTTTTCATATGTGGTGGAATTGTATATCCATCAAAAAATTAGTTAAAAGGAGGATTTTCAAAAACATTGTGAGAGTATTTGACATATCTCAAGAATTCTTTATGTAAATATTCTGAATTTTTATTAATTAAGAACAAGAACATACATTGAGGAAAAAACAGTAAAACAGCCATCAATATGGGGGGTGGGGGTGGTGGTTAGCCCTTGGTTGACCTCCATTTTCAGGAGATTTTCAGGCTGTACCTGGAGGTTGGTGACCCCTGGGCCAGGAACAACCTTAAGGTTTGTAGGCGGGGCCTCAAAAGTCCAGGGGTGGGCAGGAGCTTTTGGCATGTAGCCAGCCCCCAGGAAGGCCCCTGTGCAGGTGTGCACTGATAAATGGCAAACTATTTAATCGTGAGTTTGTATTAGACCCCAAATGCATGTCGTTAAGCATTTTACCCACCTGAATAGCTAATCAGGGTTCTGATTTCTCCTTTCATGCAACTACAGGAGCACGACTCCTCATCGCAACCGGCTGAAGGCAGCAGCACCCCCCCACACACACACACACACGGACTCATGAAGCACAAGACGGAGAGAAGAAGCAGGCATGGCTAAACTGACAATTACGCCAACCACAGACCGCCAGCGGATTTTCAAAAACACTGGTTGGGGAAGCTTGGTTTGTTTAGCCTGGAGAGGAGACAACAGAGAGGGGATTTAAAAGTATTTAAAAGGCTGCCATATAGAGGATGGAGCAGAGTTGTTCTCTTGCCCCGGGGGGATGGACCAGAACAAATGGGATGAAATTGATTCATAAGAAATTCCGTCTAAACATCCGGAAGAAGTTCCTGACAGAGCGGTTCCTCAGTGGAACAGGCTTCCTCGGGAGGTGGTGGGTTCTCCATCTTTGGAGATTTTTAAACAGAGGCTAGATAGCCATCTGACAGAGAGGCTGATTCTGCGAAGGCTCAAGGGGGTGGCAGGTGACAGTGGATGAGTGATAGGTTTGTGAGTGTCCTGCATAGTGCAGGGGGTTGGACTAGATGACCCATGAGGTCCCTTCAAACTCTATTATTCTATTTCTATGACTGGGAGATTAGAAATATCTCAAAAATTATTTATTTAAACATTTTGAACAACAAGAAAGAAACAAACAAACAAATCTAAAACAGCCCTCTACGGGGGTGGGGGTAGGGGGGGTAACATCCTGTTTTTTATTTTGCGGGTCCTTGTTAGGGGACTCCTGCATTTCGAACATATCTCAGCATGGATCTAGAATATAAAGAAATGCAGAAATAGTGTAAATAAGCAGCATAAATGAATGAGGGTTGAGCCTGACACCCGAATATATGGCTTTGGCAAGATGTCCTGTTCTAACTCCTGTCTCCATATGGTTGTCACTCTCATGCTCCCAAGAACCATAAGCCAAAATCTAGTGGATAAAGAAAAAAAAATGAAAAGCTGGCAGCAGATACAACAGGAAGAAAAAAGAGCAGAGTGGCTCAGTTATATGCAATGGACATCTAAGATAAAAGAAAAATGAAAAGAATCTCAAGGAAATGGGCCAACTACAGACCTCTGGAGGATTTTCAGAAACACTGGGAGATTTAAAATATCTCAATATTTTTTATTAAAAACAAAAATCAAGGTAACATTTTTATTTATATGGCGGACATTTCCACGTTTTGTCTCTGCCTGGCCCTTCTGTGTATGATGAATCCCATGATGCATCTAGAATATAAGGAAATGCAGAAACGATGTAAATAAACAGCATAAATAAATGAGGGTTCAGCGTGACACCCGAGGACATGGCTTTGGCAAAATATCCAGTTCTGACGAGAGAAAATAACTCCTGTCTCCATATGGTTGTCACTCTCATTCTCCCAAGGACCATAAGCCAGAATGAGGTGGATAAAGAAAAAAACAATGAAAAGCTGGCAGCAGATACAACAGGAAGAAAAAAGAGCAGAGTGGCGTACTTATATGCAATGGACATCTAAGATAAAAGAAAAATGAAAAGAATCCCAGGGAGGGCAAACTACAGACTGCGGGTGGATTTTCTTAGCAGAGTAATTGTTGATACATATGAGAGTATAATCTATTATAAGAATATATTCTATTATTGTCTTAGATAATATAAAGTCAGTTCCCTTCATATATTGGTCCTGACCTGTTTGATTAATGAGTGTAATTAGCTGGGAGCCTCCCACTTGACGAAAGAATTCACTTGTAAATTGGTTGAGGGGGGGGGAGAGCTTGTGGGGGGGGGGGAAAGGAAAAAACAGAAAACTCACAGTCTTTACTGTTGTAGACTTCGGCTCCTGTCAGTCTGGTAAAAGATGATCTAGGAAGAATGTAGGGTCAGCTGGTCGTTTCAGGCTTAGAAAGTTATTTACGACAAGGGCGCCATCATGACCTTGAGCACATGCTGCGGCGATCCGGAGAACTCAGTCTCCACGGATCTGTAGGACCCTCAGGATGCCGTTCCCGGTTCCTGGGGCGACCGGCGAGCAAGATATGCGTATCTGCTCAGGTCTGCCAGGTGCGGTTGCTCCTGACCCTCGGCATGGCTTAAGAGCCGGGCAGAAGCCCAGCTAGTACTGCGCCATCTTCAGTCGTTCTCCCTGATTATGTTTTGTTGTGCTGCTTCAGACCAACACGGCTACCCACTTGAATCTCTTTTACACCTGTCAAACTACTCAGCATGGTAACCTGATGCAAAAGCCCAGGTACTTTAAACTCCAGGGCAGAGAAGCTACGAAGGTTCATGCCCTTCGCATCAGGACCCCTTTGGAAAGAGCATGGGCATTTCTAGACATGCAGGCCAAAACAACAACAGAACAGAACAACAGGGCTATTTTATCACTGGAGATTCCCAATGCAAACAAAAACGGCTTTTTCACGGTCTTGTAGTGGCAGCTAGGCTGGCGTTTTGTTCCAGGTTGGGAAAATACTCTGGGCCATTCTGCACATATTAATTGTAGCAGGAGTGTAGCAAATTGTAATCGCTACTAAAATGCAGTTATGCACAACGTCGTACACAATCTGCCGCACTCCTGAAACCAATCCGCATAAAGTGCTTCGTTGTAGCGCTTCCAGGGAAATCGCAAAAAGTGGATTCACCCTCTGGTGCTCTGCAGCAGCTGGGGTCCCCCTCGGCATGGCACTGCACAGCTACCCAGTGGGTAGTTGGAAGTCAGGGGCACCGCCAGGAAAGCAAATGGAGCAGGGGCTCAGACGGCGGTGGCGATGTCCCTCGGCAAAAGACTACCCCCCCCCCCCGGGCCTCAGTAAACTTGTCAAGCATTGACCAGTCCCCGGTGACAAAAAGATTGGGGACCACTGCTCTAGAAGAAGACTATTCCATCAGGGGGTCCCGGCCACAGAAAATGGTAGTAGTACAGCTGTGACCATGAGCACAGTCATCAGACTGCGAATGGGCACCCTTAGATGTTATGAAGCAATATAGATGGATGGGAGGGGGGATATACCTGGTCTTCAAGTCCTCTCACCACCTGTCTCTGTTTCAAACCGGTTCCTCCATCCAGGCTGGACGTTTCCAGCTCGCAGATTCCATTGGCATCGATGGAATAGATCATGACCATGTCAGCAGGGACTTCCTCATTACAGGACAATGGGTGAAATCTCTGACGGCAATGTCTTTCCAGAATTTGTATACACATTTTTTTAATGTCTGAAAAATAGTGGAAGGTGGGGTAAATGCCCCTCCTTTCAATATGTAAACAAAGGGAAATGCTGCTATTCTAAAAA
Organism: Paroedura picta; assembly: GCF_049243985.1. Lineage (NCBI taxonomy): Eukaryota > Metazoa > Chordata > Lepidosauria > Squamata > Gekkonidae > Paroedura > Paroedura picta. The sequence goes on from NC_135378.1 coordinate 13,855,163, forward strand.
AAAAAAACTAACTCTGATGTGCCAAAACACCTATCAAACTCTCTGCATCTGAAAGCTTGGAATGCCTTTGTGACTCGATCGCACCAATTGCAGAGAATCTGACCAGGAATCTGACCAGGAATCTGCTCATCTGCTCATCCTTCATGTTTGCATGGCATTTTTCACCTTTCAGAAAGGATCAAACACGTTTTTTGCCAAGGAAAAAACTAAATGCAAGCTAGTTTCTCAATGAAGCCTTCCAGATTGTGTGATACCACATGCCTCCCATACAACATAGCCTTTTGGACAAGATTAAAGGCTCCTCACTGAGAATCCGCATGGTCTAGTGAGGGCCACAGACTGGGATTGGTGGCAGCGGGTGGTTAGGGAGGAGTCGGGAGGGGGCTTAAGGGAAGCCGAGTGTCATGAACCCCGATTCATGCCATCTAAGTTTCATTTTCTCACATAACTTTGGGCTTCTCACCAGCCGCCCCCAGCCAAGGCCGTAAAGCAATAAACCTGTCAGCTAACTCCTAGCCTCCCTTCCTTTTCCCAGCGGGAGAGGCTCCATGCTGATGTATCAATCTTACGGTAAGTGTCCTTGCAGAAACAGCTCAAAGTCTCAACAAAGTGCCAACTGCTTAGATAAGATTCCGGGCCATCTGGTCGCCTGGGAAACAACCCACCTTTGCTGTCCTCTCACTCTCCCGCCAAAATGCCTATGTACCCCCTCCCTTATGTGGTGGGCTCTATATCTGCCCTGTGTATCCCTTTGTACTTTGTTATTATCAAGATCTTTGCTTAGTAAGATCTTGGTTTGCCTTAGTGTTCTGTAGACTCTGTTTAATAAAGCTCTCTTAGAATCTTCAACTGGCTGTTGGATTTCGGATGTGCCTTTATCTCAGACTCTGCAGGCTGGGCTCAGCCTAATTCCTGACAGGTGGCCATGGGCCAGTCACAGTTCTCTGAGAGCTCTCTCAGCCCTGCCTACCTCCCAAAGGTAGGACTGTCTGTTGTGTGGAGAGGAATGGGGAGGCAACTGTAAGCCGCTTTGAGTTTCCTTTGGGTAGAGAAAAGCGGCATATAAGAATCAACTTCTTCTTCTTCGCAGATACAACAACAACAAGCCTTTAATAGCATATAAAAGTACAATATAAGAAGGGAAAGTGCAAAAGGATCCACTGCTAGTTAAAACAAAGGCAAAGATCATGCTTTAAGGTAAGACAATACATTCACAATTTCTCATGGCAAGATATAAAAACTTTGCAACTGGTTCAATTATATCAGGGTTCTGGGATGTCAAAAGAAACTGAGTCTTTCGTTCATCCGAATGCAGTTTTCTTTTACACAGCAGTGAGTTAAGAAATTTAGCTCGGATCGAAGAATAAAATGGACAATGGAAGAAAACGTGTGTAATTGATTCTATACAGCATTGTCCACATGGGCAAAACCTAGCTGAATACGGGATCTGTTGAAATCTCCCATATAGAAAAGAGGAAGGTAGAGCATTAGTTCTAGCTAACATGAATGCTCTACGCTGTTGTGGGATGATTAGATGGTAGAAGTACGCAGCTAGGGGCTGAGAGCTTGGTGAGATTCCCAAGCTCAATAACGAGCAAACATTTCTAGCTTTACTACTAAGTTCCTGCAGTTCTATGTCTAACAGTCTGCGTTTAATTGAATTAAATGCAGTCTTTTCAGATATCAGATACAAGGAGTCTAAAGATATCCCTATAGATTTAATTTTCCCCTCAATATGTCTTAACCAAGTAGATGATTCATGTTCAGATAGCATGAGGGAAATTAGACTATTGGGGTGAGATCTAAAATGAATGCGAAGCCAGAACTTGATTGTTAACAACCATGCTCTGGTTTCCAATAGTCTTTGGCTGGTTTCTAGACATAGGACAGCATAAGAGACACAGTTCAGGGTCCCAAGGATTTTACGAAGGAAGACAGATTGGAGACTTTCGACTGCTTGGTTAAAAGTGTTGATCCAAATAGGGATGCCATAGAACAGTTGGGTACTTAGTTTCCCACTGAATACTTTGAGGGCTGCTGGCACGTACTGGTTACCACTGGTGTAGAAGAAACGTGTAATTGCCAGGGCATTAGTTTTTGCAGATGTGATTGCATATTTCCTCTGTGTAGCCCAATTTACATTATGGTGAAAAAATATTCCCAAGTATTTGAGGGTTTTAACTTCTTCAATGTTGTTACCTCTTACATTCCATTTAAGAGGCTTCCAAGGCTTTCCAAAAACCACAATTTTTGACCTCTCAAAGTTCAGAGCAAGTTTGTTTACTTCACAGAAGTCCAGGAATGGAACCAGTAAGCGTTTTAAGCCAATTTGTGAATGGGACAGCACATCATCTGTGTATAAAAGCATTGGGATGTGAAGAGAACCAATTTTTGGGCTATGGCCAGAATTGGCGGATAGGGATGGAGCAAGGTCATTTATAAAAAGGTTAAATAGGAGGGGAGCCAAAATGCATCCTTGTTTACCCCTTTTTAGGAGTAAGACTCCCAAGGGGGGTGAGTTTGACTTGGCAACAGGTAGAAGAATAGAGTTTCCTTATAAGATATAGGATCCTTTTATCCATCTTTAACAGCTTATCCCAGAGAAGATCTCTAGGGATAGAATCAAAGGCCTCCTTAAGGTCCAGAAAAGCTGCAAAGAGCTTTGTTTTTTTAATATATATTTTTTATTTTCATAAAGATAGAAATATAGAAAAGAGACAGTATAAGTTGTTAATACAAAGAATGGTAAAATATAGTCTTCATTTGTTACATTTACACCCCCTCCATTAAGTGCCTCCTTTTATTTATGCTTTAAGTTTAGACTGGCACTGCGAAGATATATTTAATAATACAGATTCAGTTTACATAGGAAATCTAAGACCCCACATTAACTACATAATGGTATGAACTTACAAAGAACAGTAAAATATGGTCTTCATTTGTTATACTTAAACCCACTCCATTAGATGTCTCCTTTTAGTTAAGCTTTAAGTTTAGGCTGGGAGGCACCGCAGAGATATATTTAATAATACAGATTCGCTTACTTAGAAGATCTAAGACCCCACGTTAACTACTTGACACAGTCTAAGAGCCATCCTGACAGATATTTCCAGATTTAAATTAAATGCTTAACATTGAACATTTCTTGTAAAACAGTATGAACTTTGGCCCTATAATAATACACTAATAAAAAAGAAAAAAATGGGGAAAAGCCCCACTTTCTCATGACATTTCCAGCACTTACAATTATATTGCCTTGAAAGTGTACAAAAAAAAAATAACGAGAAGATTTTAATCATTACTTCTCCTTTCCCTTAATACAGATTCAGCTTACATAAGAAATCTAAAACCCCACGTTAACCACACAATGGTATAAACTTTTGCCCAAAACTTATAAGCTTTTTCACATTTCTGCCACATTTAGGAAAAGAAGCCTACTTTGTTACCACATTTCCAACGTTTGTTAACATCGTTTTTAGTAATTTTAACAGTCACTTTTAGTGTCACATACATCTATAAAACATTTTATACTTGACACATTCTAAGAGCCATCCTGGCAGATATTCAACACCATATTTTCTGATTTGAATTACATGCTTAACATTGAACATTATTTGCAGAGCAGTATGAACTTTGGCCCTATAACAATACACTAATAAAGAAGAAATAAAGGGGGGAAAAACCATTTTATCATGACATTTCCAGAACTTACGATTATATTGCCTTAAAAATATACAGAGGAAAAGTAAAAAAAAAAATTTCAAACATTTCTTCTCCTTTCCCTTCCCCAGTCTTCTTAAGGGGGTCTCATATCGAGGCTTCCTGCATCTTGTTGTTCCCATAGACTTATATTCTGTCCAGTTAGCCTTTGGCGTAAAAGTGCAGTTGTACTCTTTCCCGCAGAGTATTCATAGATGAATCTTGAGGCAGTTGCACCTCCTGGACTCCGATATCAATACAATTTTTCCCCTGAAAAGCTCCTTTGAATAGATTACTTTCAAAACAGATCCATGTATCTTTTGGTTGATTCTTGTGTACTGTTGCTTTGAAATGGCTGTATGTCTTTTTAAGAAGGGTGTCCTTATCTAGATTGCAAGGCTCCAACATCCCCTTTTCCATCTCCAAAATTTCAGATTTCTCTTCTGCTGATGGTTTTCCACCTTGTTTAGAGCTATCATCAACTACTGTTATTGATCCATCATTCCTGTTAAAAACTTCTTCCTTGTCGTCTTGGATCTCCTTAAAAATATTCTTAAGCAATCCTTCTGTAAATGCTTTCAAATCTTGGGTTTGTTTTTCTATTAGATGACCCATTCTTTTTAACATAGACATGTTTTAGGCTTGTAAGTCAGCAACCAATCTCAGACAATTTTGCAAATAGCCAGTAGAGGTCCTATATAGTCCTAGGCGAGAGCAAAAGTCTGTTTTGTCCTCCGATGTTCCTGGCACTAGTGGATGATGTTTTGAAATCAGTGAAGCAAATAGTCTCGTTCTGGAGCAGAGTTCTCGTGGGATCTTCCTATTCACTTATCTCTTATCTCCGAAAACCAAAATAATTGCAGTAAGAGCTATTGCTAATTAATTTGAGTTAATTTAAGTCCTCTTCTTCTGCTTAAGAAAGAAAATTAGCCTGCCTCAAAACAAGGTGGCTTCAGGCAGAACTAGAGGGGGGAAGGAGAGAGACGAAAAAACAGAGAAATACTTGCAGTTTCTGTGCGTAGATTAATGGCTTGCAGTTTCTGTGTGTTGATTAATGGCTTTCGTGAGGCTAACAGATGCTGTCCTCCCCTCAGTCCACAGCATTCATTTGCAGTAAATCGTAGTGGAGGGTTAAAGCAGATTCTTTTAAGAAAGAAAGAAAGAAAGAAAGAAAGAAAGAAAGAAAGAAAGAAAGAAAGAAAGAAAGAAAGAAAGAAAGAAAGAAAGAAAAGTCCAAGATAGAATATGGCGATCATCCTCTTGACCTGAAACGCTGACAGCCTGTAATTCGGGGAGATAAACTCCCTAAAGGATTGGAGACGGCCCCAAGAGTTCACTAGGACTTCCTGGGTAGAAAGTTGAGGTGGGGTTTGCGTACCCCTCCTCTTTTCTGCCAATTGCTTCTACAATTGGCCCCTGTCAGGCTCCAATGATTGTACTGCAATCCCCTCAGGACGATATCTTTAGCCACACCTCAGCTGCAAAGAGCTTTGGACCCTCTTTCTTGCTATATTTGTTGACAAGGTGGGCAAGGATGGTGCAATGATCATTTCCCTTGACAGAATCCAATCTGCTCAGGGCCTAGAAACTTTTCCTTAGTCAACCACAAGGTAAGTTTATTTGATAGGAGTTTGGCATATAGTTTCCCAACAATAGAGAGAAGGCTGATGGGTCTATAATTGGTCAGAATCATGACAGAGATCTTTTCAAATTATTTCCTTTGAGCATTCCCTTTGAGTTTGGCTCTGAGATGCTGCTGTGGGGTCTCCTCTAAAGGAGTCTGACTCTGGTTTCCTGGACATTTGACAAAGTGGTGTTACAGAAGTCTTCATGATGATGACTTCTCCATTATGATGACCAAACTGAGACCCAGCGTGGTGTCGTGCTTCAGAGTCCTCTGATTTGGAGAACACTTCTCCTCCACGTGCAGCCAGCTGGGTGGCCTTGTGCCAGTCCCCATTCTCTCTCAGAGCTGACGCTCAGCCTCACCTTCCTCACAGAGTGTCTGTGGTGGGGAGAGTCAGGGAAGGCGACTGTAAGCCACCTTGAGACTCCTTCGCATGGCAAAACACGGGTTACAAAAAAACAGCTCTTCTTCTCCTCCCCCTTCTGCATTTCGTCGACCATCCCCACCCCTGGTGAATCTATACAGGCCATCAAGTCCTGGTTAATGAATATTGTGTACACTTGGCAAGCTGTAAAATCAATCCAGGGTGATAACTTTCTTTTGGTGGGGAGTGGGGAATAAGAATTGTACTCTTCAAGTTAAATTGTTCCCCATGCTGCTTCAACCTTAGGCCTGCGTGAACAGTTGCCAAGGCATCTTTTACACTGTTCCAAAACCCAAGATCAAACGATCATCTCACTTTTCCATTCCAGGAAGCCTGTGAAGAACAACTTGACAGTATCTTGGAAGAAATGAAGACGATGCTCCTTCCGATCGAAAGTGGCCAATCCGCTGGCCCCAGAATATCGGCAACGCAGGAGAACCAGTTCAAGGCTGGCCTGATTATAGATGGCCCCACTTTAGCTTTGGCCTTGCATGAAAGAGCGCCTAGGTGATTCCTGCAGCTCACGGCACACGTGCGGTCTGTCATCTGCTGCAGAGCCACACCCTTGCAGAAGAGTGAGGTGGTAAAGGCCATGAGAAAGGAGCTCAGAGTTAGGACACTAGCTATAGGTGAGGCACCTGTCTCACCTGTAGGGGGGCAGAAAGGCGGTGTTTTGATAAGTGGGAAACGGACTTGGCCTCAGGCATTTGGATGAACGGTGAGTTACTGCATAAGGAGCTAGAAAGGAGTCATGCCCATCATAAAGCCTTTCCTACTTTGTGCAGGTTACAGGTGCTCTGGTGTGCATCATTGATGGGCATATAAGGGCTGCCTCCCAAATGTGAAGCAAATGGAGAAGTTTGCTTATAATGGACTTTCATGTAGAATGACCATAGGTCAGCTGGCCCTCCCACGGCGATAGCGTGTGCTAAGGGGAAGCAACACACGAGGAATTGTTTTTTTCCCTTCCAAATCACCATGGAACTATGTAAACAGGGAAGAATCCGGCCTGCCAGTCAGGTCCCCTCTGCAGTCAGCATTTGCACAGCCAGAACTGGGAGCCACATTCTAGCTGGCCAGAAGGGAAGAAAGCAGAAACCGCTGCAACTAGTACTGCCTGAAAGTAGCCTTCCCCAAGGAGCTCTTTTCCCAGGTCTCTTTGTATCTCAACACCCGGCAACCTTGGGAACACTTGCCGGCATGCGTAACCCCTCCCTCCCTGTTCCCGGCCCCTGCTGGCCTCCGTTAGGCATTACCAGCAGAGAGCTGGAGAAGGCTGTAGGAGCAGAGGTCTCCAGTGCCTGCCTCAACCACTCAGAGATGAGCTGCACACCCTGGGGAGCCCGTTTGTGATTCACAAGGCCTTCACCTTTGGCTGTACACATGAGAACACACACGGAGAATTTTACTCCTGCCCAGGACAGGATGGACGTTTTTGGCCACTATGATTTCTGACTGCGAGCTCCATATGAAAACTGAATTATATTACTTGTTTTGGCCTTCATTTTTTGTGACTCAAAGGCTGCCTACCAGGCCTTTATTATATTACTAGCTGCAAGCCCGTTCTTAAGAACGGGATTCGAAAGGGCTTCCCCCACCCCCGCCGCTGCCAAGTGCACCAGAAGGGATCCACGGCACACCCCGGCCACTACGCAGCTTCCCCGCGGGCCATCAAGCACACCCGCCACCTTAAAGATTCCCGGCCCCCTGCCCTCCTTACCGGAGGGCCCGTTGTCCTCCTGGTGGCCGAGTGTTGCCGCAGCTGCTAGGGAAGGGCCTGGGTGAGCAGGAGCGGTGGCTCCAGGGGCCGGCCCAATCCAGGCGCATCCAGATTGGCCCATAGTACCGGAGACCCCCCCGGACAGGGTGGCTGTTCAGGCCCGGGCAGGACTGCCCACATGGCACTTTTAGAAATATAAGAGCCACTAATGGTTAAGATATTCTGGATGCTGAAAGAGTTTCAGAATGTGTGTATTTTACTTGACGAAGAAAGTCCTCTGGGTGGAGACATATTTGGTCTTTAGTCATAAGACGTGTAACCATGAATGTTATTCTTGGGAACTGTGCGTGCAGCATTTCATAGGTTGTTCTAAATGTGGATTTATGTTCTTAACTGCATTTTTGTAGGTAGCTTTTAATCCTGTTTATGTACACGACGTAACAAAGGAATTTTTATTGCAATATTTAATTTGCGCAGCCATTGGGTTCCTAGCTAGGTCTTTGAGGTACTTTTCCTACATATTGACCTGCCAGCTGCAGGGGATGCTTTCAAGCGATGCGTCAGTGAGAACGGGAGCCCTAATTTGAGACGCCGAGACGCTGGCCCCCTATATCCACCCACGCCTCCTCCGCTGCTGGCCCACGCTCCAATGCACACTTCGCCCAGCCGCCCGCCGCCATTTCCTCCCTCGCCGGCAAGACGCGCCCCAACCCGCCGCAGTAAGAGCCACCTGCCCCAACCACCGCCGCAAACAACCCGCGCCAAAACCCCGCCGCTCCCAGCATCGGCGGCAGCAAGACGCGCCGTCCGCTGCCACCAACAAAAAGCCACCAACCCCCAACCTCTCTCCTCATCCCGAACTTGCCTCCGCCGCTGCGCCACGCTGCCACACGCCCTTCGGACCCGCCGCGACCTCCGCGCCGACATCTACCCACTCTCGGCTAATACAGGCCCCTCACAGCACGCCGCGGCTGCGGCGGACAAGCCTCCCGGCCCCTCACATGGCCGCCCGCCTCTGCAGCGGGGTGGGGGAGGCTGCAAACAGATGCCGGAGCCCGAGGGACGGTCCCATGCCTGAGAATGCCCACTGCCTTAAAAGTCCAGCGCCCTTGATTGCCCTGCTACGCCTCCGGTATGTCCACGCCGCCTCTGCTCCACAGCCCGCCCCATCCCCGGCCTACGGTGCGCGCTCTCGCCACCTGCACCTCGCACAGCCACCCCACCCAACTCCTTTCCCTCCCTAGCGCCCGCTGCATTTAAACGGCAGCAGGCTTAGTTTCTAGTATAAATATAATACATAAAATAAAGATGTAAGGAATTATTTCACCATGAATAAATAAGCAGGTCATAGGGCCTGGGGACTGAAAAATCAGTGAACAACCCATAGTTTAATTGACGATGGCTTTTAGTTGGCTTGGGCCCGCAGGTGCAGCCAGCCACAAAAAGATGGCCACAGCTGAGCTCCTGTCACAGAGTGTGGATGGAGGGGGAAGGAGAGTCAATGGGTTTTATCACATTTTGTATATCTTTAATTGTCTTGAAATTGTAAGCCACCCTGAGCCACAAAGGAAAAGCAGAGTATAAATGTTTTCAATAAATAAAAAGTCCTTTCACTGCTGTTCTAAGGTGGGGGGGGAGGTCCATTTTTTTAATACTGGCATACTCAGTATGTGTGTAATCTTATGGACTGCTATCTGAATCCCTTGTCCCTGTTTGCCTCCCCCCCACCCCCCATTTGTTCCTTCTCCCTTTTCGTTGTCTCCTTTCTTCTTAACAGGCTTGCCTCGGAATACTCTTCTGGCACTATTCATTTGCTGGGCTTTCTGGAAGAGCCACGCCACACCACTGGAGTCTACTTCTTTTCATCTTCATCTTCACATCTGTGCCACAAATTGTATATGTTCTTTCGGACAAAGATGTATCTGCAGGGACCCTTCTCCGAATGCCAGAACTGTATCAATTCAGCCAGAGATCTGAGGTACAATCTGGTTTGGCCAAAGTGCCTGACTGACCACTTGTGATTGTGTTGCCAGTCCCTCCTCAGTCAAACCTGCTCCCCACCCCACCCCCCACATATACTTCCTTGTTCAAGTCCTATAGTGGGATCCTGGAAAGAAAAGGCAGTACTTCACAAAGCCTCTAGCCAGGTAAGGTAGGTGGCCTTACAAGAGGAGCTGGAGGCCTTGGGTTGGCTGATGTTCTGTTATCATGAGCTGCCCCGTGAACTGCTGTGGCTTATTGAAGTTTCCTGCTGAAGACCGCTTTGGCAGGGACGCAGGCCACACGGAACGCTGAGTGTTAGTGCAGATTGGCCGTAAAGGAAGTGTTTGGCCACAGTGGCCCAGCAGGTCAGGATTAGAGATGGGGGAGGTCACGGAGGCCAGAGATCACCAAAACTGAGGGTCCTTGGCACAGACTCCGTGTGCAGGTTTCACATTGTCATGTGCAGCTCACGATCACATGAAGCCTTGCCGGAAAACAGAATGGACAAAGAAAATGTCTTTTGCTGAATCCATTTCTGTTGGTGGGCGGGCAAATGCAAGCCCATTCTGACGGGGAAAATAGAGCCTTTGTCTCTATTGAGTCCTGGGTATGTCATAGTATAGAGTTTTGTAATAACAGTCACATAATCCCAATTAAAATACATTGTGAGGAATGTGGAAACAAAAGTTGCATAAGGTTAGCATGCATAGTGAGATAAAAAACCTTTGTCCTTGTTGAGTCCAGGGTATGTCAAAGTATTGAGTGTTGTAATAACTTGCATTTCTGCAATCTCCCTTTCTAGCCTGTTCTTGAAGTTTCTTTGTCATACAACAGCTACTTTTAGGTCCCTTATAGAATGTCCTGGAAGGTTGAAGTGTTCTACAGGTTTTTCAGTCTTGTGGTTTTTGATGTCAGATTTGTGTCCATTAATTCTTTGGCGGAGGGTTTGACCTGTTTGCCCTGTGTAGAGAACAGAGGGACATTATTGGCACTTGATGGCATATACTCTCTACCATGAAGCTCTCCAAGTGACTTTGGGCGGTCATAACACCTCGCCTGGTTCTTGAGATTCAAATGCGTGTGTATGTGTGTGTGGGGGGGATCTGAAGTCCATGGAGGAAAGGGAAATGTAATGGCCAGATATATCCGGCCACTATACTGCACATGCCCCTCAATGAGCTTTTACCCACTTGATTCCCCCCCCCCCCAAGTAGCTAAAAGAGTAATAAATACAGACCTACCTGCAGTCAGAATCACCAAGTCATTCTCTTATGATCAGTCCTTTGTTGGTTTCCGCAGAGCTGGCCGTTGTTTGCATGAAGCCAAGAGCTTCTGGGCTTATGCTCCTTAGTTCTTGGGAGAATGAGTGCATTTGACTTGCAGGAGGGCATTTCAGGCTCAAGGAAGACACGCACACATTTCTGTTGGCTTAAATGTGGCCACCGCTTTATTAATACTCCCCAGGAATGTTGGCACAGCATGGGAGGGGGAGCCTGACTTGCAGTCAGAAAACCACAAGAACCCGCACCCCAGCAGCGCCCTGGGGCCTATCCAGGTCCCCACTGGGAACACAGGTCTCCTTGATGACGGCTGGATTTTTGTCTTCAGTTTTTAAACTTAAACTGCTTGATGACTATCTCTGTTCATTTTGCTAATCTGCTTTGTGCCAATAAAGGTATTGTGTATTGATTAATAATAAGGTGTATGCTTTATTATAGACCAACACTACACAATCACAGCAGAAAACAATAAGAAAGGCTAAGGGGGGGGAGCAGAATCATACAATTACCTATATGGAGAAGTTGGATGCCTTGGAGAAGGGGGGGGAGGTCAACAACACGAATGGACCGGCCTCCGAGTTGGGCAGGGGTCTACAAGGAAGGGTTTTTATCCCCTTTCCTTAGCCAGATACATGGTCAAAGTCACGTAGGCTTGGGACAACAAAAGTGCCGATGCTCCCTTTGATATGAAACAAAAGGGTTGATTTATCCAGGATGTCCTAGATCAAAGTGATCAAAGAGAATGGTCTGGGAAACTTGGGACCTGGTTTGATCTGGGTGACTATAGAGAGCAATAAAGCTCTTGGCAAGCTGGCATGAGGTTGAGTAGACGGGGAGGGGAATTCAAAGGAGAGGAGTTTCTTCTGAAATCTGCATGTTTAATTGGGGTGGGTGGGGAGAAGTCATGAAGGAGGATGCTCTTTGAAGCTGCCAGTGTTGTGCTTCACAGGTTGGCCTGGCTTTTTGGCCTTATGCCTAGGCCAGAGCGAATGTCCAAAGTTCATGTTCAGAGTGTTGCTTGGAGAGCACACAGGTGCTAGTCGTGTCCCATGATGAGGTCTGTTATTATAGGTGCTGATTCAGGGTTTCTAGCACCATAGAATACAGTCCGGAGGGTCTGGTCGTCACTGCTCATAATCCAAGGTCTGGTACCCTTCGGGGGGTAGGGCTCCATTTATAACAGCGTTACCTGGCACTGCGAGCCCCAAGCCTCCCCATCCAGGTCGGTCCAGCTCACAGACTGGCCACCTCGTAGGGAGGTCCCAAACCTGGGGGGTCCAAAGCACAGACCGAACTCCCCCCAAACAGGCTCCATCCCATACCAAAATCACCACCAGAACGAGGCTCCCCGGCCTCATTCCCGCCAACACTCCAAAACTGCAAGCCCCCCACCTATAACACAGATCCCATCTCAGCCCCACACTGAGACCTGATCTCCACCCCTGCTCCAGCTGAGATCACGGAACTCAGGTGACCGGTGAATGGGCCACTCACCACCATGGACCTTCCAGGGTCAGTGTCCACCCCGCCCAGTGGGGCCTCTTGTGAGACTTGGCCTCTAGGAACGTGGCATCCCAGCCACTCAGCCCAGGCCGTGAATGACCCTTGACGTTACCAGGGCATGTCCCTGCCATGCCTAGCCAAGTGCCAAGTGGCAACCACTGCTACAGCATTGCTTGGTGCCCTGCTCAACGTCCGCAGCTGTAGTGAAGCCAGTGTCCTGTGATGGTCAGTCTATGATTTGGGGAATACAAACACCTGCCAGCATGCTTGCGTGACTCGTCCTCAGTCGCAATGTCCAGGAAAGCAGCAGCCTCCCATCCCACTGCCCGAGCCAGGTGATGCCTCCGGGGCCCCATCGGGGCCTCCCTCTTGCTCTCGCGGCATGCCATCCTGTCCGCTGCTCGGCACCATGCTCCCTAACCCCCGTTGACTGTTGCCCTGAAGGTGACCACAGGGGGGTGGGTTGTTCCCAGAAAACACATCCGAACATGCCAGTCGGCACTGACCCAAGCCTTGTAGTGCCACCATAATGAATTGATGGACACCCGAAGGCAGTCCCTGTAGTGGCTGGACGCACCCAACCACCTGCAGTCTGGGTGCTGTGCTGTCCTGAGCCAGCCAGTGGTGCAAACCCACTGCTGCCAGGGTGCCAGGACCAGCCCCCAACCCTGGCTTGGTCAGACTGGTATTCCTTCTGAAGCCACACGGTCTCTGGCACACCAGGCGGGCACAGCCCCCTTGAACCACCCTGAGGGGCCCCAGGTCCAGAAGGTGACAGCCCTGCTCCCATCACTCGAATCCGTCAGAGAGGTCCAAGGCCAGAGTCCCCAGCATGTGACTCAGCATAGCACTTAACGGGAGCCCAGAACAGCACAGGTGGGGGGAGGGAGTTGCAACCACCCCAAGGGCTCCCAGTGCTTGTAGCTGTGGGATGACGTGCCAGGATCCCCTTTCCCTGAGAACCTTGTTGCTGGAAAGCAGGTGAGCCACCATCCCACACTCGACTTGGGCAGTGCCCCGCTCTGCATACTGCATGCCCTGCGGGAGCCCTAGACACGTCACCCCTGATCACCGAGGGCCAGCCCCCTATTGGTCTGTAGGCCGTGCAGGTTGCAAGCTGTAGGAAACATTGTGACCCATGCACGTCTCATGAAAACTACCGCAGTGGCGATCCTGACAAGCAGGAGACCCCCAGCTGCTAGCTGGCCAGGCTGATCCTAGTTGCTGCAGAGCCCACAGTGGGAATACACCTTTGGACCACCGGATGCCATACCGGGGCCGCCCTGTGCGCCAGCATACGGGGACCTGACTGGCCGCCAGTAGCCCAGCCATGAAACACCCCCCCCCCTTCCCCGCAGAATGGTTAGTCCTCAGTGACGAGGCAAGTGGGGCCTGTGCTGCTCCCAAGAGGGGCCCCCCAACTCATGCCGGCCACTGGGCACTCCCACAGAAGCACTCTCCGTCCTGGACCAAGACATGGTTAAGTGACCCTCCCCGTAGGCCGTCTAGCCAAAATCAGGCTCTCTAGTCAAATGGAATCCCATCACTCCTAGCCCTGGAATCTGAGCCACCCCAGGGCCCCATGGCGTGTGGGGAAGGAGTGAGGACAGGTGACATGTTTCCAGCCACCCAAAGTTGGACTGGCCAGACAGTATCTCAGATCTTTGCAAACCCAGGCTGCAACGTGCCAAGTCCTGACGACTGCCTTGGCCAAGCAGACAGATCAGGCGTGTTGATGAGAAGAGGTATGTGGAACTGAGCTGCAGAACTCAGGCACAGTCTGCCCCGCCCCCGCCAATGGGAACAGCCTTGGCCTCAGCCGATGGGGAGCTGAACTGTGCTGGCACCAATCTCAAGCCAGGGACTCCAGAATGGGATGGAGCGGTTCCCACCTAAGCAGCGCTCCAACAGGAGCTGACCCACCTGCACTCTGCCCTGACTGAGACTATATAACCAGAGGAATGTTCCCCTAGAGCACCTCACCTTACCTGGTGGGTCCTTTAACCTCTTTCCCAGCCCAAAGAGCTGCCCCAACCTCTAGGGTGCAGCACCTTGCACCCCTTGTGTGGTAATCCTACGCAGCAGCTTCCTGTGCCACAAGCCGACTGGGCTTGAGGATCTAGGGGAGTGTAATCCCCCACCCACTGCCAGTCCCACGGCTAGGAGTGCCCAGGAGAAAGCCTGAGGCCCTCCGACCCACTGGAGGCTGCGCGCCCTTGAAGACTAGTGATAAAACAAGGGGGGGGGGCAGTGCTACCCTGCAAAGGCCACCGGGCACAGGACACGGATGCACATGGGCAGGTGAGTCCTTCCTGCGCCCCCCCTCCAGGGCTGGGCAGCCGAGGCCAATGGAGAGTGCCCACAGATGCTGATGCTCACAGGGCCCATTGCCTCCCCCATTCCAGCAAGTCAGAGGCCACCCCCTCAGGTTTTCCAAAGACCCTCAGAGCTGATGCACAATGGCCTGCCTCCGCTAGAAGCAGGGGGTAGGGCTGAATTATCCTGGGATGACCCTAGGGATCCCTGCCAACTCTGCACTCCCATAGCCAAGACCGCTGCCCAAAGTAGGGGGTTGGACTAGAGGACCATGGAGATCCCTGCCAACTTTGAGCTCCTCCCACCAAGACTGCTGCCTATGCAGGAAGTTGGACTAGACTACCAGGGAGGTTCCTGCCAGCTCTCTGCTCCTGCAGTCCAAGACCCCTGCCTGAAGCAGGGGTTGGACTAGATGTCCCAAGGGTCCCTGCCAACTCTGTGCTCTTACAACCAAGACCGCTGCCCGAAGCGGGGGTTGGACTAGATGACCATGGAGGTCCCTGCCAGCTCAGTGCCCCTGTGAGAAACAAGACTCCTGCCAGAAGCAGTTGGATGGATTAGTTGAACCAAGGGGACTCTGCCAACTCTGTGGTCACACAACTGAGTCTGCAGCCTGAAGTGGGGGGTTGGACTAGATGACCCAAGGGTTCTCACCCAACTCTGTGGTCACGCAACTGAGTCTGCAGCCCGAAGTGGGGGGTTAGACTAGATGACCATGGATGTCCCTGCCAGCTCTGAGCTCCTTCCACTAAGACTGCAGGAGAATGGCTCAGATGACCATGGCGGCCCCTGCCAACTCAACTTATGCGGACAGTGCCCGCAGTGTTCAACATGGGGTTGGCCTAGATGACCCTGGAAGTACCAGCCTTCTCCGGAAGTCTGCGAAAACAGCTGGCAGTTTATTTTGTTTTGTGTGGAGGTCCGGCTGACTCAATGAAGGCCTCCTCGTGGGCCAGGGGCAACACAGGTCCCTCCCAGCTGGACGGATCAGGGCTTGAACAAAGTGCCCCTCAGGAGCACCTCCGGACCCGCTGTACTGGAGGTCTCACTTGCCCCCTCCAAGGAGTTTGCTGCAGCCTTCCCCATGGCCCTCCGTAAGGGCTGCTGCAGTTTAACAACCAGGCAACTGGCTCTGCTGAGTGCCCCAGGGGACCCAATGATGCAGCCAGCTGGTCCCCATGGTTCTGGGCAGGGGGGCCCCACCTCCCCCTCACTCACCCCCACCCCACCAATAGAGATGGATAGCTGGCGCCGCCTGGGTTGTCCTCCCTCCCTGGTCCCCCCTGGATGGGGAGCTTTTCCCCATGGTACTCTTAGCCCAGTGACTGCCTGTTGGGGTGGAAGGAACTGGGCACATCATCCCAGACACCGGCTGCTGACTCCCTGGGACCCTGAGGGAAGGAGGCTGGAGGGCTGGAGCCTGGCATCCCACTCCTGAAAAGATCAGGGCCCAGCCGGAGGCCATGGGTGGGGAGGAGGCGAGCTCAGGGTAGATCTCAAGCCACTGCTCCAGTCTGTCAAGCGGCAGCCGACCAAAACGTCCCTTGGCAGGGGCGCGGGACAAGAAAGGGATAAATGCGCCCGAAAGCACTGCTGCATCCAAAGGAAGGCTCCGCTGCGCGGGAGACCACCCGTCTGCTGCCAGGCCCCAAGAGTCCCGAGGGCAGGGAGCCGAGCAAACCGGCCAGGGAATTCTGCACTCGAGAGCAGGCACACTGCCCAGGCGAGCCTGGCGCAAGAGGCAGAGCGTCTCCACGTGGCCCCTTTTGAGGTGCCCCAAGCCCACACCCAGGCGCCAAGGGGCGAGCGAGATGGACTCACGCAGCACCCCCCTTCCTGCCCCCCTAGAAACCCTCCCCACACACACACACACACGTGTCTCCTCCGCTGCGTCATGGCGGCTGCTGCTAAATATTCGCCGCTTTTTTAAATATTCTAGATTCATGGTGAGCTGCATCCAAAGGACTAAAATGTTGTCAACAAGGGCCCGCAAAATAGAAGACAGGTTACCCCCCTCCCAAGTATATGGCTCGTTCAGATTTTTTTTCCCTGTTGTTCAAAATGTTTAAATAAATCAATACATTTTGAGCTATTGCTAATCTCCCAGGGTTTCTGGAAATCCTACGGTGCTTTTTGGTTGGCCCTTTCTGCCTGTTTCTCCCTCTTGTGCTTCGTGGGTCCACGTGGGGGGCCTGCTGCTGCCTCCAGCCAGTGGGGACGAGGAGCCCGGCTCCGGTCCTTGCATGGAGGCAGAATTCAGAACCCCGATTTGGTATTCAGGTGGGAAAAATGCTTAACGACATGCATTTGGGGTCTAATACAAATTGACAGTTAAACAGTTTGCCCCTTATCATGACCTTTTATCCTTTGATTGGTCTATAATTCTACCACATATGAAAAAGGGATCCGATATCATCTTGAGATTTCCAACAAATGCCATCGGTTTGTTTAGACTTTTTTTGGTTTCTCTATGTCAGCTTTTCTCGACTTATGTACCATTTAAGACACCCCAGAAGTGGGATCTCGGGGTTCCGGTTGGAGGCGGGCTTAACTGCCACTGTTCAGGGATGCCAGCCTCCAGGAGGGACCTGGAGAGCCCCCAGAGAAACAGCTCCTCTCCAGACTGCAGAGATCGGTTCCCCTGGACCGAAGGGCTGCTTGGGAGCTGGGTCTCTGTGGCATGGTGCCCCAGGGAGGATCAGGGATGGGAGCTGTGGCAGGGCAGGCCTCAGTTTGTGTATGTGTCTTTGTGTGTGCACGTGTGTGTGTGTGTGTGTGTGTGTGAGAGAGAGAGAGAGAGAGAGAGAGAAGGCAGCTGACTCCAGCCCCCCTCAGGCCTGCTGTGAACAGCCCCTAAGGGGGGGAGGCGCTTCCAGGAGTCTGTGGGGCAACTTGTGCTTTCTTTTTGGGGGGGGGGGTATATATATGAGGCTCTGGTAAATCCAGCTTTTATTTCATTAGACTTGTAAGATCCGCCTTGACTTCTATGTCTGTTCTCCAGGCCCCTGATTACGCTCGGAGGTTTTTTGTGGGTTCAGATGCCTCTGACCTGGGGCTCAGGGCGCTTTCGATAAGGGAATGGGAAGGGACGAAGCACCCCATTGCCTACCGCAGCAGAAAGCTCATTCCCAGGGAAAAGAACTGGTCATCGGTGCAGAAAGAGTGTCTTGCCATTGTGTGCGCTCTAGAGAAACGGAGGCCATAACTTTGGGGCCAGGAGTTCTCACTACTGACAGATCAGTCCTCTCTTCAGTGGTTACAAACCATGAAGAACACCAGATCCAAGTTGCAACGCTCTTCCTGGAAGACCCAGGGATTTGATACGACAACAGAGCACATTCCTGGACGGGCCAACGTAGTGGCTGATTTCCTATGCAGGAAAGACTTGGAGCGCTGAACAAGAGTGTGGGTAGACAAGGGCACATCTTACCGGTGGTGACTAGCATGTTACCCGTGTGTATTGTTACGTTGACTAGTTTGTTTATTTATTTATTTATTTTTAATATTTATATGCCGCCCTCCCCGGGGGCTCAGGGCGGTTTACATAAGAACAACAACAGTACAACAACAGTACATAAAACAATCTATAAACATGTGAATAACTTTACAATAATAACCGTATAACAATGTAACAGTATAAATAATATAGGCAGTACAACAATGCAACAATACAAACAGGTCCAGAGCATGTTGGTGGACCTCTGAGGGGGGCAGGGGGGGAGCAGGGGCCCTTCATTTGCTGTTGGTTGTGCCTGGTCTCGGCCAAATGCCTGGTGGAGGAGCTCCTTTTTGCAGGCCCCGCGAAACTGTTTAAGCTCCGTCAGGGCCCTGATCTCCTCTGGGAGCTCGTTCCACCAGGTAGGGGCCAGAACAGATAACGCTCTGGCCCTGGTCGAGACCAGACGGACTTCTTTAGGGCCAGGGATCCTTAGCTGGTTGGTGGTAGTAGAGCGCAGAGCTCTTTTGGGGGCATAGGCGGGGAGGCGGTCCCTCAGGTACACTGGACTCTGACCGCGTATGGCCTTGAAGGTAATTACCAGAACCTTTAGTTTGATCCGGAATTCAACTGGTAACCATTGCAGCTGGTGGAGAATAGGCCGGATATGAGACCTCCACGGTGTTGCTGTGAGGATCCTGGCTGCTGCATTTTGAACCAGTTGTAGTTTCCGGGTCAGGGCTAAGGGCAGGCCTGCGTAGAGCGAGTTATAAAAGTCCAGTTTAGAGGTGACCGTCGCATGGGTCACTGTGGCTAGGTGTTCCGGGGCCAGGTAGGGCGCTAGTGGTTTGGCTTGGCGGAGATGGTAGAATGCCAGCCGCGCTACCTTTGTGATCTGGGCCTCCATTGTGAGGGAGGCGTCCAGAATCATGCCTAGGTTCCTGGCGGAGTGAGCCGTAGAGAGCTGAACGCCATCCAGGGTAGGCAGGCGCGTTTCCTCACATGGGCACTTCCTACCTAGCCACAGGACCTCCGTCTTTGAAGGATTGAGCTTCAGACAACTCTGCTTGGGCCATCTCGTCACTGCTTCCAGGCAGCTGGCTAATGCTTCTGGGGGAGAGTCAGGGCGGCCATCCATCAGGAGGAAGAACTGGGTGTCATCTGCATATTGATGGCAACCCAGCCCAAACTTCCGTACCAGTTGTGCGAGAGGGCGCATGAAGATGTTGAATAGGATAGGAGAGAGGACCGCTCCTTGTGGGACTCCACAAGTAAGTTGCTGGCGGTCTGATGTTTTCTCTCCTATTGTGATATCATTTCAGTATGTCTCAAGATTCCAGCTGGAGGATGGCTTTGACTCTGACTTCTAGTGTGTTATGTTATCCCACGTGACATTAAGATACATTCCCTCATCTCCCGGGGAACTGAGGTGAGTGCTTTGCGATGTCATTTCACTAGGTCTGCAGATTCCAGCAAGAGGTGGGCTTCCCCTCTGACACCTCCTGCCACTAACTGATGAACCCCTTGTCTCCAGGGGAACTCAGGTAAGCTCTTTGTGATGACATTTCAGGAGGTGTCCAGTTTGTAGCTGATGGCGCTTTGTGGTGTCATTTAAGTAGGTTTCAAGTTTCTAGCCTGAGCTTGTCTTCCCCTCTGACTTCTAATGTGCTATGTTATCCCCCATTCCAGTAAGAGACGAATGTTTCTCCAAGGAAACTGAGGTGAATGCTTTTTGATGTCATTTTAGTAGGTCTCAATATTCCAGCTGGAGCTTGGCTTCCCCTCTGATCTAGTATGTTATGGTATCCCTCATGACTTAAGAGACATTCCCTCATCTCCAGGGGAACTGAGGTGAGTGGTTGGTGGTGTCATTTCACTCGGTCTGCAGATTCCAGCTAGAGGTGGGCTTCCCTCTGACTCTTAGTGTGCTCTGATATACTCCCTGCCACTAACTGATGAACCCCTTGTCTCTAGGGGAACTCAGGTAAGCTCTTTGTGATGTCATTTCAACAGGTGTCCAGTTTCTAGCTGGAGGTTGGCGCTTTGTGATGTCATTTTAGTAGGTCTCCAGATTCTAACTGGAGCTTGGCTTGCCCTCTGACTTCCAGTGTGTTATGTTATACACCATGACATTAAGAGACATGTCCTCATCCCCAGGGGAACTGAGGTTAGAGCTTTGTGATGTCATTTTAGCAGGTCTCGATTCCAGCTGGAGTTTGGCTTTCCCTCTGATCTAGTGTGTTATGTTATCCCACATGCCAGTAAGAGACATTCCTTTGTCTCCAGGGGAACTGAGATTTGGGCTTTGTGATGTCATTTCAGTAAGTTCCAAGATTCTAGCTGGAGGATGGCTTCCCCTCTGACATAGTATATTCTGATATCCCTCCTGCCACTACCTGAAACCCCTTGTCTCCGGGGGAACTCAAGTAAGCTCTTTGTGATGTCCTTTCCACAGGTGTCCAGTTTCTAGCTGGAGGTTGGCGCTTTGTGATGTCATTTTAGTAGGTCTCCAGATTCTAACTGGAGCTTGGCTTGCCCTCTGACTTCCAGTGTGTTATGTTATCCGCCATAACATTAAGAGACATGTCCTCATCCCCAGGGGAACTGAGGTTAGAGCTTTGTGATGTCATTTTAGCAGGTCTCGATTCCAGCTGGAGTTTGGCTTTCCCTCTGATCTAGTGTGTTATGTTATCCCACATGCCAGTAAGAGACATTCCTTTGTCTCCAGGGGAACTGAGATTTGGGCTTTGTGATGTCATTTCAGTAAGTTCCAAGATTCTAGCTGGAGGATGGCTTCCCCTCTGACATAGTATATTCTGATATCCCTCCTGCCACTACCTGAAACCCCTTGTCTCCGGGGGAACTCAAGTAAGCTCTTTGTGATGTCCTTTCCACAGGTGTCCAGTTTCTAGCTGGAGGTTGGCGCTTTGTGATGTCATTTTAGTACGTCACAAGATTCCAGCTAGAGCTTGGCTTCCCCTTTGACTTCTAGTGTGTTATGTTTTCTGCCATGCCAGTAAGAGACATTCCTTTGTCTCCATGGGAATTGAGTTGAGCGCTTTGTGATGTCATTTCAGTAGATCTCAAAATTCTAGCTGGAGGATGGCTTTGACTCTGACTTCCAGTGTGTTATGTTATCCCACGTGACATTAAGAGACATTTCCTCATCTCCAGGGGAACTGAAGTGAGTGCTTTGTGATGTAATTTCACTAGGAGTCAAAGGGGAAGCCCACCGCTAGCTGGGAGTTACTCTGGTGTTCCCCCTCCAGGTGGGCTTCTCCTCTGACGCCGAATGTGATTTGATATCCCCCCTGCAACTAACTGACAAGCCATTGTCTCCCGGGGAACTCAGGTAAGCTCTTTGTGATGTCATTTCAACAGATGTCCAGTTTCTAGCTGGAGGTTGGCGCTTTTGTGATGTAATTTCAGTAGATATCAAGATTCTAGCTGGAGGTTGGCTTCCCCTCTGACTTCTAATGTGTTTTGTTATCCCCCATGACAGTAAGAGACATTCGTCCGTCTCCAGGGGAACTGAGATTTGCGCTTTATTTATGTATTTATGTATGTATGTATGTATGTATGTATGTATGTATGTATGTATGTATGTATGTATTTATGTATTTATTTATTTATTTTGAAGGTAATTACCAGAACCTTTAGTCTGATCCGGAATTCAACTGGCAACCACTGCAGTTGGTGGAGAATGGGCCGGATGTGGGACCTCCACGGTGTTGCTGTGAGGATCCTAGCTGCTGCGTTTTGGACCAGCTGTAGTTTCCGGGTCAGGGCTAAGGGCAGGCCTGCATAGAGCGAGTTACAAAAGTCCAGTCTAGAGGTGACCGTCGCATGGGTCACTGTGGCTAGGTGTTCCGGGGCCAGGTAGGGCGCTAGTGGTTTGGCTTGGCGGAGATGGTAGAATGCCAGCCGCGCTACCTTTGTGATCTGGGCCTCCATTGTGAGGGAGACGTCCAGAATAACGCCAAGTTCCTGGCGGAGTGAGCCGTAGAGAGCTGAACGCCATCCAGGGCAGGCAGACGTGCTTCCTCGCATGCATTTATGAGTTTAGAATTTATGAGTTAGAGAATTGTATTAGAGTGTTAGGCATATGGGTTTTCCTAAATCAGTTGTTTTGGGGATTCTGCTCCGGACCCACCATTGACCCAACGGAGTCTCCTCCAGGTAGAATCTAGGAGGGGGGAGCTGTGGCAAAATGAGGCCTGGAGGTTGATTGGTACCCTAAAATGGCTGCCCTGGGCCTGCATCTTAAAATGGCTGATGGGGGAGGGGGGGTGGTAGAAAGGCTGCAATTGCCTACAATTCCCAGGAGTCCCAGGGACGGGAGAGGGTCACATGCCCCAATGAGGATAGAGGAGTCAGGCTCCACCAAGGGGAGGAACGTGTGAGTATATAGGCTTCAGACGTCCTGGGAGGGGGGAGTCTCTCCAGGGTCTCCAAGGGAGAAGGGGGCAGATCTCCTCTGCAGAGAGAAGGCCTCCTTGCCCCAGGCAGAAGGACAGGGCCTGGCGTGGCCACAGGAGAAGCAGACATCCAGAAAGTGGGCAGTGAGCCTGGCAGGCAAGTGGACACAGGAGCCTCCCCCCTCTTCAGCAGTGAGTGGGGGGAAAGAGACTGCGTTTGGTCATCCCTTTACGTTTGTGCCCAGAGAAGGTATCAGTGCTGCGCGTGATTCCATGTGGTGTGCTGCAGGGAGTGCAGATTTATCTCTCAGAGTGTAAATAGTTCAACAAAATTGAGTCTTGCATATAACCAAGGGACTGGTGCTCTGGATCACCTAGTCTCCCCCGCTTGGGTACTTATGAGTGTGTTGAGAAGGCCCAGGGGAGGAAAACCAGGCAAATCTGGGTGGTTGCCAACTCTCCAGGCCAGACCAAAGACTGATGGTTTTAATTCAAGAATAACAGGAACCCAGCTGAGGAGTCTCACTGTCCCTCGGGAAGGGTACTGCATTCATTGAGTGGTGGCAGCGACAGACCGGAAGAGATAGGCCCCACCCAGGGAAAGGGTGGAGGGCTGGAACAGGGCCCACTGGCTTGGCATCTGGCAAGCAGGCAGCTGGTTCCACCACAAATGGCCAGACATTTAAAATGCGAGAGAGGTGAGTAGGCTTGGCTTCTACTAAAAACACCATTGGACTGAAAACCAGATACAGTAAATATAGCTATTGAACCAACATAGGGTGGAGGATCCAGGCAGGATACTTTACTCTGGAGGGAGGTGCCAGCATTCCTGGAAGAGATTCAGCCCCTTATTAGTAGGTATGCCAGTGAGAAGTACCCCCTAAAATGTAAAACCCTAAACTAACAAGACATTTGAGAAACAGAACACATTCAGATAGGACAACAATAATAAGCTTGTAGCTCTAGGTCTTCAGATATCCCTCAAATATTAGTGAGAAGATAAGTAGAAAAGGGTATAAAGAGGTGTGGTCCTGAAAATGTTTGTTCCCTTGCAGATTTATACAGATCCACATGTGGACATTTTTTCCATCGGGGGACATGCCCCCACATCAATCGTCTTTATAAAATTAATACTCCTTTTCACTGAAAGAAAGTCTCGGGTGTGTATGTGCCACATTCCTTCCTTCCTTCCTTCCTTCCTTCCTTCCTTCCTTCCTTCCTTCCTTCCTTCCTTCCTTCCTTCCTTCCTTCCTTCCTTCCTTCCTTCTCAGGCTGAATTCACGCACTCTTCTTGAGTTGGCAAAGGTTAGCACAAAACGTTCTTTCATCAGCAACATGACGAAAGTGTTGCTCGAACTCTATCCACAGCCCCGCAGCTTTGGCAGTTCAGATCTGGCAGACATATTAGCCAGCCAAGTGAGCAACCGCTGAAAGAGCACTCATTGAGAGAATTTCAGAGAATCAAGCCTGACCTTACACACACACACAGAAGGTTGCTCCCCTAGTATTTATTTAAGAGGCATAGGCCCAGTTTCACAGCAGACCCTCTTCAATAGATTCGGAATAGATTCAATAGATTTGGAAGTAAATTCCACTCACGTCAAGAGGGACAGACTCTTGAGTGAACATAGCGGTGCCAGTTACAATCCTTTTACTACAGAAACTGGCAGGAGGGCTGTGGACAGGGAGACGGGCAGGGGAACACCAACTGCGGCATCATATTGACTCCAGCAGAAAACCAGAAGTGGCATGGGGAGCTCTAAGAATGGCTGGAAACTTTGTGGGAACATCATAGTTTCCAGCTTTTTACCAGAAAGGGCATGATGCTGGTGCCCAGATTTCTGATTCCCCCCATGTCTGCTCTGTGTGACTCCGGGCACTGGAAGCAGCGGGCAAGTGATCCCCCCCACCCCCCAACTAAGGGCTTTTCAGCCATGCTCCTGAGTCAGGATGGGAGTTGAATGTGACCAGAAGGGCCACTTGTGGCCGAGACAACTGCCCCCCAGGGGCTGAAATGACCCACAACAGAGGTCAAATGATCCTGCCTCCGAGAGCAGCCTTGCTGTGTCCAGTTTCTAGCTGGAGGTTGGTGCTTTGTGATGTCATTTTAGTAGGTCTCCAGATTCTAGCTGGAGTTTGGCTTTCCCTCTGACTTATAGAGTATTCTGATATCCCTCCTGCCACTACCTGAAACCCCTTGTCTCCGGGGGAACTCAAGTAAGCTCTTTGTGATGTCCTTTCCACTGGTGTCCAGTTTCTAGCTGGAGGTTGGTGCTTTGTGATGTCATTTTAGTAGGTCTCCAGATTCTAGCTGGAGTTTGTCTTTCCCTCTGACTTATAGAGTATTCTGATATCCCTCCTGCCACTACCTGAAACCCCTTGTCTCCGGGGGAACTCAAGTAAGCTCTTTGTGATGTCCTTTCCACTGGTGTCCAGTTTCTAGCTGGAGGTTGGTGCTTTGTGATGTCATTTTAGTAGGTCTCCAGATTCTAGCTGGAGTTTGGCTTTCCCTCTGACTTATAGTGTATTCTGATATCCCTCCTGCCACTACCTGAAACCCCTTGTCTCCGGGGGAACTCAAGTAAGCTCTTTGTGATGTCCTTTCCACTGGTGTCCAGTTTCTAGCTGGAGGTTGGTGCTTTGTGATGTCATTTTAGTAGGTCTCCAGATTCTAGCTGGAGTTTGTCTTTCCCTCTGACTTATAGAGTATTCTGATATCCCTCCTGCCACTACCTGAAACCCCTTGTCTCCGGGGGAACTCAAGTAAGCTCTTTGTGATGTCCTTTCCACTGGTGTCCAGTTTCTAGCTGGAGGTTGGTGCTTTGTGATGTCATTTTAGTAGGTCTCCAGATTCTAGCTGGAGTTTGGCTTTCCCTCTGACTTATAGTGTATTCTGATATCCCTCCTGCCACTACCTGAAACCCCTTGTCTCCGGGGGAACTCAAGTAAGCTCTTTGTGATGTCCTTTCCACTGGTGTCCAGTTTCTAGCTGGAGGTTGGTGCTTTGTGATGTCATTTTAGTAGGTCTCCAGATTCTAGCTGGAGTTTGTCTTTCCCTCTGACTTATAGAGTATTCTGATATCCCTCCTGCCACTACCTGAAACCCCTTGTCTCCGGGGGAACTCAAGTAAGCTCTTTGTGATGTCCTTTCCACTGGTGTCCAGTTTCTAGCTGGAGGTTGGTGCTTTGTGATGTCATTTTAGTAGGTCTCCAGATTCTAGCTGGAGTTTGGCTTTCCCTCTGACTTATAGAGTATTCTGATATCCCTCCTGCCACTACCTGAAACCCCTTGTCTCCGGGGGAACTCAAGTAAGCTCTTTGTGATGTCCTTTCCACTGGTGTCCAGTTTCTAGCTGGAGGTTGGTGCTTTGTGATGTCATTTTAGTAGGTCTCCAGATTCTAGCTGGAGTTTGGCTTTCCCTCTGACTTATAGTGTATTCTGATATCCCTCCTGCCACTACCTGAAACCCCTTGTCTCCGGGGGAACTCAAGTAAGCTCTTTGTGATGTCCTTTCCACTGGTGTCCAGTTTCTAGCTGGAGGTTGGTGCTTTGTGATGTCATTTTAGTAGGTCTCCAGATTCTAGCTGGAGTTTGTCTTTCCCTCTGACTTATAGAGTATTCTGATATCCCTCCTGCCACTACCTGAAACCCCTTGTCTCCGGGGGAACTCAAGTAAGCTCTTTGTGATGTCCTTTCCACTGGTGTCCAGTTTCTAGCTGGAGGTTGGTGCTTTGTGATGTCATTTTAGTAGGTCTCCAGATTCTAGCTGGAGTTTGGCTTTCCCTCTGACTTATAGTGTATTCTGATATCCCTCCTGCCACTACCTGAAACCCCTTGTCTCCGGGGGAACTCAAGTAAGCTCTTTGTGATGTCCTTTCCACTGGTGTCCAGTTTCTAGCTGGAGGTTGGTGCTTTGTGATGTCATTTTAGTAGGTCTCCAGATTCTAGCTGGAGTTTGGCTTTCCCTCTGACTTATAGTGTATTCTGATATCCCTCCTGCCACTACCTGAAACCCCTTGTCTCCGGGGGAACTCAAGTAAGCTCTTTGTGATGTCCTTTCCACTGGTGTCCAGTTTCTAGCTGGAGGTTGGTGCTTTGTGATGTCATTTTAGTAGGTCTCCAGATTCTAGCTGGAGTTTGTCTTTCCCTCTGACTTATAGAGTATTCTGATATCCCTCCTGCCACTACCTGAAACCCCTTGTCTCCGGGGGAACTCAAGTAAGCTCTTTGTGATGTCCTTTCCACTGGTGTCCAGTTTCTAGCTGGAGGTTGGTGCTTTGTGATGTCATTTTAGTAGGTCTCCAGATTCTAGCTGGAGTTTGGCTTTCCCTCTGACTTATAGTGTATTCTGATATCCCTCCTGCCACTACCTGAAACCCCTTGTCTCCGGGGGAACTCAAGTAAGCTCTTTGTGATGTCCTTTCCACTGGTGTCCAGTTTCTAGCTGGAGGTTGGTGCTTTGTGATGTCATTTTAGTAGGTCTCCAGATTCTAGCTGGAGTTTGGCTTTCCCTCTGACTTATAGTGTATTCTGATATCCCTCCTGCCACTACCTGAAACCCCTTGTCTCCGGGGGAACTCAAGTAAGCTCTTTGTGATGTCCTTTCCACAGGTGTCCAGTTTCTAGCTGGAGGTTGGCGCTTTGTGATGTCATTTTAGTACGTCACAAGATTCCAGCTAGAGCTTGGCTTCCCCTTTGACTTCTAGTGTGTTATGTGTTCCGCCATGCCAGTAAGAGACATTCCTTTGTCTCCATGGGAATAGAGTTGAGCGCTTTGTGATGTCATTTCAGTAGATCTCAAAATTCTAGCTGGAGGATGGCTTTGACTCTGACTTCTAGTGTGTTATGTTATCCCACGTGACATTAAGAGACATTTCCTCATCTCCAGGGGAACTGAAGTGAGTGCTTTGTGATGTAATTTCACTAGGAGTCAGAGGGGAAGCCCACCGCTAGCTGGTAGTTACTCTGGTGTTCCCCCTCCAGGTGGGCTTCTCCTCTGACGCCTAATGTGATCTGATATCCCCCCTGCTACTGACAAGCAATTGTCTCCCGGGGAACTCAGGTAAGCTCTTTGTGATGTCATTTCGACAGATGTCCAGTTTCTATCTGGAGGTTGGCGCTTTGTGATGTAATTTCAGTAGATCTCAAGATTCCAGCTGGAGGATGGCTTCCCCTCTGACTTCTAATGTGTTTTGTTATCCCCCATCACAGTAAGAGACATTCGTCCGTCTCCAGGGGAACTGAGATTTGCGCTTTATGTATGTATGTATGTATGTATGTATGTATGTATTTAATTATTTATTTATTTATTTATTTAGAAGGTAATTACCAGAACCTTTAGTCTGATCTGGAATTCAACTGGTAACCATTGCAGCTCTTGGAGAATAGGCCGGATGTGAGACCTCCACGGTGTTGCTGTGAGGATCCCGGCCGCTGCATTTTGAACCAGCTGTAGTTTCCGGGTCAGGGCTAAGGGCAGGCCTGCGTAGAGCAAGTTACAAGAGTCCAGTCTAGAGGTGACCGTCGCATGGGTCACTGTGGGCACATCTTACCGGTGGTGACTTGTATTGTTACGTTGACTTGTTTATTTATTTATTTATTTTATTTTTTATATTTATATACGCCCTCCCCGGGGGCTCAGAAAGGTTTACATAAGAACAACAGCAGTACATAAAACAATCTATAAACATAGGCTTGGCTACTACTAAACACACCATTGGACTGAAAACCAGATACCGGTAAATATAGCTACTGAACCAACATACGGTGGAGGATCCAGGCAGGATACTTTACTCTGGAGGGAGGTGCCAGCATTCCTGGAAGAGATTCAGCCCCTTATTAGTAGGTATGCCAGTGAGAAGTACCCCCTAAAATGTAAAACCCTAAACTAACAAGACATTTGAGAAACAGAACACATTCAGATAGGACAACAATAATAAGCTTGTAGCTCTAGGTCTTCAGATATCCCTCAAATATTAGTGAGAAGATAAGTAGAAAAAGGTATAAAGAGGGGCTGTGTGGTCCTGAAAATGTTTGTTCCCCTGCAGATTTATACAGATCCACATGTGGACATTTTTTCCATCGGGGGACATGTCCCCACATCAATCGTCTCCTTTTCACTGAAAGAAAGTCTCGGGTGTGCCGCATTCCTCCTTCCTTCCTTCCTTCCTTCCTTCCTTCCTTCCTTCCTTCCTTCCTTCCTTCCTTCCTTCCTTCCTTCCTTCCTTCCTTCCTTCCTTCCTTCCTTCTCAGGCTGAATTCACGCACTCTTCTTGAGTGGACAAAGGTTAGCACAAAACGTTCTTTCATCAGCATCATGGCGAATGTGTTTCTCGAAGTCTATCCATAGCCCCACAGCTTTGGCAGTTCAGATTTGGCAGATATATTAGCCAGCCAAGTGAGCAACCGCGGAAAGAGCACTCATTGAGAGAATTTCAGAGAATCAAGCCTGACCTTACACACACACTGGTTGTTCCCCTAGTATGTATTTAAGAGGCATAGGCTGACTCCCAGTTTCACAGCAGACCCTCATAAAATGATTCAGAATAGATTCAATAGATTTGGAAGTAAATTCCACTCACGTCAAGAGGGACAGACTCTTGAGTGAACATAGCGGTGCCAGTTACAATCCTTTTACTACACAAACTGGCAGGAGGGCTGTGGACAGGGAGACGGGCAGGGGAACACCAACTGCGGCATCATATTGACTCCAGCAGAAAACCAGAAGTGGCATGGGGAGCTCTAAGAATGGCTGGAAACTTTGTGGGAACATCATAGTTTCCAGCTTTTTACCAGAAAGGGCATGATGCTGGTGCCCAGATTTCTGATTCCCCCCATGTCTGCTCTGTGTGACTCCGGGCACTGGAAGCAGCGGGCAAGTGATCCCCCCGGAGACGGCCCAGGGGCGCTGCTGGGTGGGTGGGGGACACGTGACCTTCTCCCCGCTCCGGGAGAACGCCCCAGGTCACGCCCCGCTGCCCGCGGCCTCCCAGCCCCGGGAAGCTTTCTCCCTGTGAAAGCTTCCCCACCAACAATAGCATAGCACCCATTTTATTGTGTTATAAAATGGGCTTAATTTCTAGTTACATATATAATTATTACAGAAGAAAATCTTTTATTGCTTTTGTACCGTAAGAAAAATTTGTTACTTCATGGATCGCCACTACTTCTACTCCCGAATGATGCCCAGTCATTCAGCTGTCAAATTAAAGTACTTTATAATGACCATTGCGTTCCCTACCTGCCCTAACAAAGGATCTCCTGTTTTAACTGTTTTAACCAAACAAAGGATCTCCTGTTTTAAAACATCCCAAACATCACTCTTTATATTTTTACTAGGAATCAAGCCCGCTGTAAGCTAAATACAGCGGGCGCTAGACCAGGGAGCCCCCGGCAGTCGCGTGGAGCGCGGCTGCCGGGGGCTCCCTTTGTCGGGGGCCTGATGCGGCGAGAGGCGCTTTGCGCCTCTTGCCGCGTCAGGCCGTCGGGCAGGGAGCCCCCAGCAGCCACGCAGAGACTAAAAAGCAGAGACATCACCCTGCCAACAAAAGTGCATTTAGTCAAGGCTATGGTATTCCCAGTTGCAATTTATGGCTGTGAAAGTTGGACGAGCGTCAAAGAATTGAGGCTTTTGAACTCTGGTGCTGGAGAAGACTCTTGCAAGTCCCTTGGACTGCAAGGCGAACAAACCGGTCAGTCCTAGAGGAGATCAGCCCGGACTGCTCCTTAGAAGGCCAGATCCTGAAGATGAAACTCAGATACTTTGGCCACCTCATGAGAAGGAAAGACTCCCTGGAGAAGAGCCTAATGCTGGGAGTGATCGAGGGAAAAGAAGAAGGGGATGACAGAGAATGAGGTGGCTGGATGGAGTCACTGAAGCAGTTGGTGCAAACTTAAATGGACTCCGGGGAATGGTAGAGGACAGGAAGGCCTGGAGGATCATTGTCCATGGGGTCGCGATGGGTCGGACACGACTTCACACCTAACAACAACAATAACAACACTAGTAGAAAATGAGCAGTGAAGTTTCAAGTAGCCTTCTCCATGCTGTTACCAGTCCATGAAGTTCCTTTGCTTTCCTTTGATTGAAGTTGACCTGAACCAGCTTAGTCTATGAGGACATCCAAGTTCTGCCCCTGGTCCTTCAGAGGATGTGTAACTGGGCAGGAAACTGAGGTAGTGACTTATTATAACTTTATTGGCTGGCTTAGAAAGGGAGCCAGCCCTCCAAGGGCCATATGGCAGGGTAGGGCAACGGACAGCGGCGAAATGGTGGCTGCCCGCCAAAGGCGGGCCAGTTGGGGGGGCGGACAAGCGGAGGACCAATCTGCTGGCGCTTTGCGCCAGTGGATTAGGCCCTCCGCTTGTCAGTCCGAGGG
Source organism: Paroedura picta (assembly GCF_049243985.1). Classification (NCBI taxonomy): domain Eukaryota; kingdom Metazoa; phylum Chordata; class Lepidosauria; order Squamata; family Gekkonidae; genus Paroedura; species Paroedura picta. Next base: position 13,885,948 of record NC_135378.1, read on the forward strand.
CAAGGGGCCAATCGTTGCCCCCCCATCCCTGACCGAGACCTCCCCCACACCCCTGAGTGTTTTATTTATACCACTCCCAAAGATGTCCAGCCACTGCCTGGAGGCTGGCAACCCCACAGTTTTGCTGGCAGACCAATGTTGCTCTGTCTCTTGACATCCTCTTGTGATCTGCTGGCACTTCACAGAATTCTGTGTTCCCTGTGGTCTGAGGCATTAGGCCCATGATTCTGAAACTTGGAGGGCCTCTATTCTGAGTCATGTGATCCTAGCAGACTATCTAGATCAGCATCTCCCAACTTTTTTACCATTGAGAAACCCCTGAAACGTTCTTCAGGCTTTGAAAGTCCCCAGAAGTGGTGCAGCCATGCAGAATACGACTGGGAAGCACACCTCCCCTTCCCACCCCCTCCGGGCCCATCATTTCCCAAATTTCCCATATAAGGTCATATCACTCAATCAATATTTGACACGTGTTAAAAATATACAAAACGCCCGCCCATTCAGGAAACCCTTCCAGGGCCACCAAGAACCCCCAGGGTCTCATGAAGCCCTGGTTGAGAAAGCCTCATCTAGTTAGTTTACTTTACAACAATTATAACAGAGGAAGCTTCCAAACCAAAACAACACTCAGGAGTTTGATTTGTTGTCCTTGAGCATGAAGGAGTGAAGTTGGATGTGTGTCACTGGGGAGAAACGTATCTCACACTTCCACAGGCATACCGGGGCTTCCTAATTTCTCAAAGCCTGCATTGTTCTGTCAGGTACAATTGCGCAAGCTTAAATCATGGATTTAACATGAATGATTTTAAGGAAACATCAAAAGAGTTGAAGAAATGTTTGAGTCCCGTGAGTCATGGCATGAGCTCAAGCAATTCCTTGTTGTTTTATCTCTTCCTGGTCTTTGAACATGGAAAAAAGGACTGGTGAGCAAAAGAGCCAACAGACCTTGGAGTCCCTTGGGGCTCAACGCCTGCTTTCATTGACACATAAGTTGCACGAGCTATATTAGGGATGATTTCTTAATCAATGGCCCTGCAGCAACTTTGCTACCAAGGCTCATGGCCTCAGTCCTGCCACGAGCATTTTCTGTGGTGGGGCCCACCTGGTGGAGTAGTCTTCTTCTGGAGGAGGAGCAAAGGGCAACGTCTCCAGCAATGCTTTGGATGTTTTGCCAGGGGGATTCACAGCCAGAGTAGGGATGGGAACGGGTCTCCCTGATCCCAGTCTGTGGCCCTCACTAGACCATGCTGATTCTCAGTGAGGAGCCTTTAATCTTGTCCAAAAGGCTATGTTGTATGGGAGGCATGTGGTATCACACAATCTGGAAGGCTTCGTTGACAAACTAGCTTGCATTTGGTTTTTCCTTGGCAAAAAACGTGTTCGACCCTTTCTGAAAGCGAAAAATGCCATGCAAACATGAAGGATGAGCAGATGAGCAGATTCTTGGTCAGATTCTCTGCAATTGGTTCGATCGAGTCACAAAGCCATTCCCAGATGCAGAGAGTTTGATAGGTGTTTTGGCACATCAGAGTTTTTTTTTTTTTTTTTTTAGAATATCAGCATTTCCCTTTGTTTATGTATTGAAAGGAGGGGCATTTACCCCACCCTCCACTCTTTTTCAGACACAAAGAAGCATGCGTATACAAATTCTGGAAAGACATTGCCGTCAGAGATATCATCCAATTGCCCTGTAATGAGGAAGTCCCTGTCGACATGGTGATGATCTATTCCACGGATGCCAACGGAATCTGCGAGCTGGAAACGTCCAGCCTGGATGGAGGAACCGGTTTGAAACAGAGAAAGGTGGTGAGAGGACTTAAAGACTAGGTATATCCCCCCTCCCATCCATCTATATTGCTTCGTAACACCTAAGGGTGCCCATTCGCAGTCCGCTGACTGTGCTCATGGTCACAGCTGTGCTACCACCATTTTCTGTTGCGGGGACCCCCTGATGGAATAGTCTTCTAGAGCAGTGGTCCCCAACCTTTTTGTAACTGGGGACTGGTGAACGCTTGACAATTTTACTGAGGCCCGATTGGGGAGTAGTCTTTTGCCGAGGGACATCGACACCGCCGTCTGAGCCCCTGCTCCACTTGCTTTCCTGCCGGCACCCCTGATTTCCCGCCGCCCACTGGGGGGCGCTGCCAGCAGCAGTCACACAGTCCCATGCCATGGTGGGCACGAAAGGTGAGCCAGCGGCAGAGTGGCAGGGCAGCCCCCGAGGCAGCAGCCGGGGAGGAGCCACGGTCTGGTACCGACTGATCCACGGACCGGTCCCGGTCCTGGACCGGGGGTTGGGGACCGTTGTTCTAGAGCATATGCAAAAGACGACTTTTCCGGTAAAATGTCAGAGGTTTTGCAGCAGGCCTGCATGTGGCTGTTTTTTTCTCATTTGCCTAATGAAAATGGACACACACACCCACCCCGTACAGCTCAATCAGATCTGTAGGTCCAGGTGCTTGGATTATGGGAAGAGACATGAGCTTTCCAGGATGCTGGATCGATTTTAGGCCCACTGCTGTTTGGTTATTTTAAGATGTCCTTTATGGGGTTGTATTTTGAGAGGTGGGGTATAACATTTCAAGATGAACACATGCTCAATAAGGAAGCTTAAATATGTCACCATAAGTGTAGAGGTGCCACAGCTCAGTGGGAGAACATCTAGGTCCAGGGTCAGGCCAGTTAAGAAAGAGGGGGGCAGGGAATTAGATAATAGGTGATCGGAAGGACTTCTTCCTGGGACACTGGAGAGCTCCTCCCCATCAGAGTAGACGTCACTGACACTGCTGGATCAGCCATCAGGTTGAACAGGAGAAGGAGAAGAGCTGGTGTGTTGTATCCTGTTTTTTACTCCCCAAAAGTGTCTCCAAGGGGCTTTTCATCGTCTACCCGCCCTCTCCTTTGTGAGGTAGGCAGGGCGGAGAGAGCTCTCAGAGAACTGTGGTTGCATGTGGAGGAGTGGAGCCTCAAACCTGGATCTCTGGGTTAGACAGGCCTCCACTCTTAAGCACGACATCCGGCTGTCTCCTGGTATAGTTCTGCTGAACATTTTGCCCACAACTTGAGGGAAAGTGTCTTGTGCCTTGAATGGAACGTGACTTACCTGCAGGTATCACTGACCCTGAATTTTCTCCCAACATGGAACAAAAAGCCAGCCTAGCTGCCACTACAAGACTGTGAAAAAGCCGTTTTTGTTTGCATTGGGAATCTCCAGTGATAAAAGAGCCCTGCTCTTCTGTTCTGTTGTTGTTTTGGCCTGCATGTCTAGAAATGCCCCATGCTTTTTCCAAAGGGGTCCTGATGCGAAGGGCATGAACCTTCGTAGCTTCTCAGCCCTGGAGTTTAAAGTACCTGGGCTTTTGCGTCAGGTTACCATGCTGAGTAGTTTGACAGCTGTAAAAGAGATTCAAGTGGGTAGCCGTGTTGGTCTGAAGCAGCACAACAGAACACAGTCAGAGTCCAGGGCCTAGTCTGCACACAATAGATAATGCACTTTCAATGCACTTTTGAAATAGATTTTCATGTTCCGCACAGGAAAATCCAGCTGCCAAAGCACATTGAAAGTGCATTATCCTGTGTGTGCATACTAGGCCCAGGGGCACCTTCAGGACCAACCAAGATTGATTCAAGGCGTGAGATTTCGAGTGCAAGCACTCTTCCTCAGACTAAGGAATGGAAAAGAGAGTTTGCAAAGAGCAGCCTCTACTGGCAAGAGAATCCATTCTTCCTTTCCGTGGCTTCAGGTCATGCCTGAGGCCCTCCTTTATGTGCATGTCCAGGGTTCTCATGTGGATCCGGAAAAATTCACCAGCAAAATAGACTGTGAGGCCCCCAACAATGACCTCAGCAGCTTCCACGGCTTTCTGTAAGTAATTGGGGGGAAGCTACGTTGTCCGTTTCAAGGACTCTTTCCCATCCCATGGCAGAGGCTCATGGTAATTGTAGTACACAGTCATCTGGAGAGGAACAGTTTGGCCACCACTGCCTTAAAGCGTTCATTTCAAACCAGGGTCCAGCAGCGAACAATCCCCAGCCTCACCCGAACGCCCCCTCCCCCTCAGAAGGCCGTGGATTGGGTCTACAGCTGCCAGTAGGATGGCAATCCAACCAAATTGGGAGCAGGAGCCGGAGCTAAACAGGCTTGGGGGCATGTGAATAGGTATCAAGCCAATGCTGTTACATCACTTCTGGTACAACCCCAGAAGTGACATCATCCTATCAGGCTGAGATTCAGGATCGTAGAGAATGACATCACTTCCAAGATCATGCTAGATTTGACATAATGTTGTCAGCGCAATGGTGATTTTTCTCCTCAACCCCTTCCTACGGAATGGCAGCAGGGAGTTATGAGATGCCAGTTATGGGATGTCTCCCATTTGAGTGATGCTGGGAGACCAGAGAGCACTAGTTGCCACCGGGGGCCTAATTGGGCATCAGAGGGAAGAGGCTATGGGATGGTACTGGCTGGCTGATTGCATGAGCCCATTATGACTTTCCCAGGCAGGTAGCTATCACAGCTGGCTTGTGTGTTACGTCGTTTCAGGAGGCTTGCAAATGAGGAGGGCAAAAAGAAAACTTACTCCTCCGAGGATGCACAATCAGGAACACACAAGCTGTGGTTGGCGTGGTGGTATACACAGGTCAGCACTGTGGGGCACATGCTGCTGAGCTGCAGACCCCTTGAAACAGAGTCGCTGCTATGCAAACTACAGCCATTGCAGACAGAAGGAAGCCGACCTTGCTGCCAAGCCTACAAACAGAAAGACACAGTCAAACACAGAGCCTAGCAAAATGCCCAGGACACCGCTGGGCAAGGCTAGAGCAGCCTTGCTAAAAACAATTCCTGTTGAGAAACCCCTGAAACATTCCTCAGGCTTCAAGAAAGCCCAGAAGTGGTGTGATCCCAGCCGATCTGGCTGGGAAGCAGAGCTGTGTACAGGCCCACCTGGGCCACCTCCGCTTCACACGCCCTCCTGGCCCGCCATTGGCCATTTTGGGAATGGGGGCATAAGGAATGAGCTTATATGTATACACACACACACACACAATTTATTTACTCCCACCCTTTCAGGAAACCCTTCCAGGGCCGTGAAGAAACCCCAGGGTTCTGGAAACCCCCATTGAGAAAGCTTGGCTAGGAGGCAAGACCTTGCGGACTGCAGGCATCCCTGGCTTCATGCCTGATGCATGTTGGATCCCCCCCAGCCCCCCCCGTTTCAGTTGTCTGCCTCCAAGGTTGTGGTCAGGTGATTTGTGTCCCGTAGAGTACTGTATGTCTGAGGCAGGAAAAACAGGGAGAGGGGTGGAGTTTAAAGAGGTCGGAAGCCTCAATGAGAAAAAAGAAGCTGGGGTTTTGTGCCCCACTTTGTACTACCCAAAGGACTCTCAAAGAGGATTACAGTCACCCAAGTCAAGTCTTTATTATTACGGTACTAGACCAGTAGTCAAATTACAAGGTACATAAAAACATCTGGCATTAACAAGATAAAACAATCATTGATAAATATTATAAAAGATAAAAACATTCCAGCTATAAGAATCATTCTGATTTTAAAACTCACAAGCATTATCTCTAGCAATTGAGACTATCTCTACCTAAGTTGCTCCGAATCCAACCAGCTCTTCCTTGTTTTGATAGCTCTCCAAGCAAATCTGGCCACAACAGAAGTTATTTCTGTGCTTTTGTATGACAGCATGTCTGTGATCGCCTCTGAGTTGGGCTTATTCTGTAGGAAAGATATAAGTTCTCTCCTGAATTGATCGTATAGCCTACATTGGAGTAATACATGTTCAGATGTCTCAATGCTCCCATCCTGGCAGATGCATAAACGATTACAGATGGGTATTTTTTTGAATAAGCCTTCCCTAAAAGTGGATGGGAGCATGTTATATCGTAAGAGAGTAAATGATCTCCTATGTTCTGGGAAAACAAGATTAGATAAATAAGGTAATGGCCTCAAATTATGAAGTGGAGGCATTGGAAAAAGTGGATTTTTTACTTGATTGAAATCCTGTTGGCGATGGATATCTAGGATTCTTTGTTTTATCGTTTCCTTTGCTCGGTTGAAACCCAGAGACAGTATTAACTGTTTGGATAGACCATATGAGCAAAGTTTTTTCTCAAGAGTGGATATCCACGGCATAACCAATGATTCAGGTAAAGCAAACCCTTTGTGGAAAAAAGCAGTTTTAACCAGTACATGGACGTACATATCCATATTCTGGTCTGGACAGAATACATTCCTGTTTCCACCCGGATTGAAGCATTGGAAATGCTGGTTGGTACATGGAGCAGGGACCTTAAAAATGTAGCCTGGCTCTTTTCTAGGCTGGAAATACTGGCATTTATACACAATGGGGCCCCATACATCATCTGTGCTAGAGGTTTTGCCTTGAACAGCTTAAGGGCTGCGGGAAGAATTTCTGAATGGCACCTGAGCTTCTCTGGGCATTTGAGGAAATATATGATATATGGGAGTTTCTATGGCCATTTGATTGGAATAGTACTCCCAGATATTTGTAAAATCTGACCTGTTCTATGGGTGATGAATTGAGATGTCATGTATATGTTTTAGGTTTGTTACCAAAAACCATAATCTTTGTTTTTGAATGATTGACCTCTAGCTGGTTCTGTCGGCTGTAAGTACCCAGTAGAACCAAGGCCCTTCTCATTCCATTTGGCGTTCTTGATAACAGGACAGCGTCATCTGCATAGAGCAGTAGCGAGATATGTTTGTTAGCTAATCTGGGAGGATGTAATTCACTATTCTGAAAATGTTCAACCATATCTTTAATCCGCTCCTGCAGTCCTCCCGAGCCGCCATCCTCGCCGGATGGCCACCAGGGTGGAGGCTCGCCCCATGCTGCCAGAGTCGGGGGAAACTGCTTCCCCTCTGCCCGGCGACTGCCCTTCACCACTGATGCGGCTCCCACCTACTCCGCCTCCCACGAACGCGCCCATCCCCGCCCTTCCCACCCCCACCCCAAACGTCCATCGCCGCCTGCCAGTGCCCACCACCTTCCCACCCCCCCACCACACTTCCCACTCACCGCCTCTCCGAGCAGTTCGCCATCACCATTGCGTCCAGGCCCCGAGCTCCTGGGGCCGCTTCCCTGCTGCCACGCCTCCCGATGACCTTCGCCACCGCCGCTGCGCCCAGGCCTGCCGCTCCACGAGGCTGCCAGCGACAAGCAGGCCGCCGCCCACTCGCTCCGCCGCCAACGCCCTGCAGACGCGGCACCAGGCAGCCCCAAAATGGCCGCCGAGACAATGGGACTGCCGCGGACGCACCAAGATGCCCGCACAAAGTCCTGCCCTCGCCAGCCGCGCCTCGCCGCTTCCACGCCTGTTTCTCGCCTTCTCGCCGCCACTGTTGCCCTGCGCCACACGCCGCCCACGGTGAGTCGGCCCAAGGAAAGGGGGCCCCAACACCTACACCCACCAGCCCCGCGACCTCTGTCCATCTGCCCAGCCACCCACCACCACTCACTCGCTGTATTTATACCACAGCGGGCTTAATTTCTAGTCATTTATAAAGATGTTAAACAGTAGGGGTGATAAAACACAACCCTGCTTAATTCCCCTAAGTGCTTTAATAGAATTAGTCAGATGACCATGGGCATTACACTTAATTCTGATGGTAGTATTTCCATACATAGCACGTATCAGAAATAGAAGACGCTTATCTATGTTAGTCTTAACTAATTTCTCCCATAGTAATTCCCTTGACACAGAGTCAAAAGCCGATTTCAAATCAACAAAAGCTGCATACAGGGTTGTCATAGAGCTGGAAGAGTATTTAACTACGAGATGATCAAGTATTGTACAGTGATCTTGTGTTGAACAACCTTCTCTAAATCCTCCTTGTTCGTCTGCCAGAAAATTATTCTGGTCCAGCCAATCCCCAAGTTTCCATTGAAGATGTTTTGCGTAGAATTTGCTTATTACGCTTTGTAGATTTATTGGACTATAATTGGCTGGGTCATTCAGATTCCCTTTTTTATGTATGGATACAATGATTGCCACCTCCCAACCCTTTGAAATTTTCCCTGTCTTATCAATTATCATGAATAAATTGGCCAATACCGGTGCCCACCATTCTGCATTTCTTTTAAATAGGTCCGGGAGGACTAAATCAAATCCACCTGCCTTACCCGGCCGCAGTGTACCTATAAAATTGTTGATCTCAGAAAGTTGAACAGTAGGCCATAGGGGAAGATTATCCAGGCTTACAATCACCCATTCTTCCTCCCACCCACAACAGTCACCCTGTGAGGTAGGCAGGATTGAGAGACTGACTCCAGATCCCCTAGATGGCTGCACATGGAGGAGGAGTGGGGAATCAAACCCGGTTCTCCAGGTTAGAGGCTGCCGCTCTTCACCACTACACCAGGCTGGCTCTCAATGCCCCAATGCTGTAGAGTCCCTCTACCCAAGTGGCCATGTTCTCCATGAGAACTAATCAGGGACCCCCCATACCTGGCCAATGGCACGCCCAATCCCATGTGTTTTGTGTGTCCAAAGGTCATGAAATCAAAATGATGATGAACATCACGGGCCCACGTCACAAGCAGAGCAACCTTGAGAAGAGGATGAACTGGCATATTCTGTGGTCTGTGTTACTCCTGCTCCTGGTATGTTGTGTATCATCTGTGGGTAAGTTGTGTAAGTCAGATACCAGCTTCACGTGTTTTCCTTCTGCCCCTTGTTAGGATCTTCCTTGTCTTGACTGGAGACACCGGGGATTGAACTCTGTGCAAAGCAGGGGCCTTTCCCCTGAGTCACAGCCCCAGCCTCCTCCTGGTTCCAAGGTTTCGTGGTAGAGCAGTTGGCGGCGCCCACAGGAATAAAAGGGATAATAAAGCATTTTGTTTTGGAAAACTGATAATGAGGTGCAATTACTGAAAAATATATCAGAGGGATTGGTTTTCCTCTCAGTGTTCACAGGGTTGACTTTTTCGCTTTTTGAGCTGGGCTAATGCCAAGGCCTTGGGGTGCAGGGTCTCGGGCAGTCTGACGCTGCTGATACTTTTCCCTTGTTTCCTTTTTATAGTTCACTGGTATCGGCTGAGGAGAATTCGTAACCGTGATCTATTCAGCATAACACACCCTGGAGAGACATTTATCAGCCCGCTCTTGAGAGCATTCATGTTGTTCTGGAGGCTGATAGTTTTATTACAGGTAATTTCACCTCTCTGCCACTTCTGGTATAGCTTTGGGAATCTGAAGTTATCTAATTATCAGAGAGCTGATCCAGACGTTTTCTGAGGCAAATTTGAACTGGAACTGGCTTGGTGAATAAAGCTGTACTAAATTATTCTTTTCTTTCTTTCTTTTTTGCTTTGATAGGTCTTTATTCCCCTTTCTTTTAATGTTTATCTTGAAATTGTGAAATTGGTGCAAATAGGTTTCATCAAGAGGGACCCAGACTTTTACCACCAGAACACAAATACAACAATCAGTTGCCAAGCACTGAATATTGCCGACGACCTTGGCCAGATCGAATATATATTCACAGATAAGCCCGGGACGCTCACTGAGGACAAAATGGTTTTCCAGAGATGCTCCATATCAGGTCAGGAATACGGACATGAAGAAAATGGTAAATCTGAGATGGAATGAGATAGCTGACGAGATATGAAAAGCCCCAACAGGCTTTGGGGAGTGAATCCGTTAGGCCGCCATAGGCCAGCTACTTGGCTTTCACTTCCAGCCTCCTCTCCTTCAGTGTTGTGGTGGCGGAAATGGAGGTCAAGGTGTGGCTACCATTTGGCGCCCCCTGGTGGGGGTTTCAAGGCAAGAGACTTCCAGGGAGTTTGCCATTGCCTGCCTCTGTGTTGTGGTCTTGGGCTTCCATGGAAATCCCCCCGCCAAGTACTTGGCTTCCACCAGCTGACAAGTCCGTGCTAGGCTGAATCAGGTTATACAGCCTGTTTGAAATACAGCAATCTTTCCGGGGAGGGGAGGTTCTGTAAGGTTCCTCTAACATTGAACTATTAGCACCATTTCTAGTTCAGTGTCATTCCCTAATGGTCACTGCAAAGGTTTTACCTGTACAACAAGGCCGAATTTTGCCACAGCTGAAAATGGGAAGGCCTGGCAGTGAAGAAAGACTCATCCCAACCTTTGTCTGGGAAGCCCGTGGATCTCTCTCTCAGCCTCACCTTCCTCTCACTGGGTGTCTGTTGTGGGGAGAAGAAGGGGAAGATGATGGTAAACCGCCTTGAGACTCCTTCTGGTAGAGAAAAGCATCATATAAAAACCAACTCTTCTTCTTTTCAATGACTGGATTGTCATTGTCTTCAAGCCACTCTGTTCCGCCTCTCCCATCCAGAAGAGGAGTGGTCTCTGCATCTATCTGTCTGTCTGTCTGTCTATCTATCATCTCCAAAAATCAATAGAGTACCATAATGGTAGGCCAGTCAGGTTCTCCGCATTTCTAGCTGTTCTCTTAATGAGCAGAAAGTTTTTGGCTGAGCTAGAGAGGAAGCCATGTGCGCCAGTGTGGTTGCCGGTTGCAGGTAAGCAAAGCAACCAACAAAGAAACAAGCCAGCAGGGAGTATTTCTTCCTTCTACTATCAATGTTGATTAGGAAAAGAATTGAACAGATTTGGTCCAAATTATACTTCTCCTTAAACTGTATTGCCTGAATCAGCCTTGGCTGAACCACAGTTCTAATCCACCGCGATTCAAAGTATTATTTTGGAAGGATGAATGAATCTGAATTAATTTGAAGCTTTTTTGTTAAGATTTGGGTCAGAATAAACTCTCTCATATCCATTCCTGTTCGTGGTTTGCTTCTCAGGGGAGTCTCTTCAAGCCTCATTGCCATGTGGCCAATCAATTTCCCCTTGTACCCCCTCACGGATGGCATATCCCCCCCCCGATGCCTGTGCCCCCAGACTCCTGCCAATGGCCACGCCAGGCCTGCTGACTATGTCTCAGAAACGAGAAAGTTTTCCGCTACCACTTGGGGGGAAATGTACAAATTCAACATTTTCTTTAGTCAAAGACACATTTTAATCTATTTCTTTCCTGCTTTCCTTCTGCATTTCTATTTAGCAAACAAAGCAAAGAAGAGCAGGAGAAATGCAGAGATATTGATGTCTTTTATGCATTGTACCAAATTTCTGTGAATTTTTCAACTCCAAGCTACCCGGGCTTACCCAGGTGTCTGGTACATTCTGAGAACCCGAACTTCCCATCGCTCCCTATGACTTGCTTCTCAGTTAGCTGCTGGGTCATAAGGGCAGTCCTGTTTCATAGCTAAATCAGTGGCCACTTATAATATTGACAAAGCTCCGTGGCCCCAGGGTAGAGATTTTAATTGTACATAAACTGTATGCCTTTTCTCTCTCTGTCTCTCCCTCTCTAGCTAAATTATACCTCTATCCAGATGCTGAATTGTGCAATGAGGTTGTGCACCAGGCCCAGGAAACCACCCACCCTCAGGGATCATTCCCAAGGAGGCAACTGGCCTTCAGCAGCCCCATTGTAAGCAACCCACAGACCTAATTCAGCCTTCTCCACTTCTTTTACGGTTAGAGGGGCAATGCCCGTTGCCCCCAGGGAAACAACGGATGCTAGGTGCCCACCCGCACTGTGGCCTTCCTAGGGGCTGGCTACATGGCTAAAGCTTTTGCCCACCCTTCGACTCTTGAGGCCCTTCTCCATGAACTCGAGGTCAGCTGTAGACTATAGAGATTAGCTCCCCAGGGGGAAATGGCTGTTTCAGAGGGGGAACTTATCTGGAGCCTCCCTCATGGAGTTGAAAGGTCATACTTGGGAGGGGGAAAGTCTGTGGCAATGTGTCCAAGAGAGGCTACAGAATGCTGTGTCCTGGGGTCATTTCCAGGCAGTAGAGATCAAAGGGCTACTTGGGAGAGGGGACTTTCTGGCTTTGGACCCCATGGAGGTGCAGGCAAGTGAAATAAAGCAACTGGGCAGTAGGGTTGCCAGCTTCCCCGTGGGACCTCGGGATCCCCTGAGATCAGTTTCCCTGGAGAAAACGGATGCTTTAGAGCAGCCAGTCTCCACCTCCTTAGCAGCTTCTTAGGAGTTCTTGTCAGGTTCCAGGGCCCACTTTCAAACCAGGATACCACACAACATAGTGCCTGAGAGAACTGCTTGCTTGTATGTTTGCAATGGCCCGTGGCTGCACGCAACACATTTGACTGACGGACTGACAAACACAACATGAGCAGAGAAGATGGAACATCTTTTATTATCACACAACAAGAAAGCCTGAACCTTTTGACGTGCTGGGAAACATTTTTGAAAGCCTCATGAAATCTTAGTTTAGAACATTTGGCCAAGAGAAGCATGTGCGTTTGGCTTTGTTCTTGAACCCATGAAGTCAAGCACATGCAAAGGAACGGATTCCATGATGGCATTTTCTTCCCTTGCACAAAGGCTGAACTTTCTAGCAATGAATGACGTCATCTGTGACAAGAAGGGTATTTGTTGGGTTCATTTGCCAGGTCCCCCATATATCCTCTGGGCTCCTCTGCTCGTATGTCCCAGTCTGTGGCTTCCTTCAAATGTGCAAGGGCCACCCACGGGGGCAGAAGTCCCCCAGTAAGACTCCGTGCTGTAGGGGTGGACTCTATGGCAGGGCACTCCACTGAAGTCCCCGCCTTCCTTAGGCTCCACCCACAAATCTCTAGACCTTTCCCAACCTGGAGCTGGCAGCCCCACCCGCTGCTGCTGGCCAGGAGGGACCTTTGAAGCTTCATTCTGCTGCTGTGGTTCTCTGCACTTTTGAGGGAATGACAAGCTGGCAATCCAGGAGGGACAGCAGGCCAGGGAAACAATCTGCAGATCCTGCCCACCCACCAAATCTCTCCAGGGCCTATTCTGCATCTCTTGATTTTCCCGCTTTTATTCTTGCCGATCTCCGCCCGATTCGGGGTCGGGCATTATGAGTGATCTGCAAGAAACATCATTTCCGAAACGAAACAGCTTTAACATACTTGCGTCATCTCCATCACGTTAGTTTAAATCGATTCCTGACATTCTGACGTACTTCCCACCAGAGTGCGCCTGGATATGTTTTTTTTATTACTGTATTTGTACACTTTTCCATTTCTGTGCTGTCTCAAACATTCTAAGCTCTCAAAACAGAGCTGAACAGCATATTTACCCGTGAAATAATTATTCCCCCTTTCTTTCGACTCCGCGAGTCGACCAATCAGCAGGAGATAAACACGTTCAGTCAGCATGGGAAAGGGGGGGGGTTGTCGACCAATCAGCAAGAGAGAACCACGCAGTGTCAGCACTGGAAACGCGGGGGTTGGTTGACCAATCAGCAAAAGACAGTTCTGTAACGTCACCATTGGGGAGGAGCGGGGGGAGGAATGCCGGTTAATCCGAGTGCCGAGGACATCTACACGTGGATCCTTTGGTGCATCTGGCGCGGATTGGGGGATATTCCGGAAAATAAGCGCTCCCTGATATTCCGAGGCAAATGTACTGTGAATGCAGGTCGAGGCATGACAGTTGCAGATGGAAAATTTCCATCGATGGAAATCAAACTGGAAATCGATTTCAGTGTAGACGGGAGGGACTGAATCGACCTGGGAGTGGAATAAAAGCTCCGTGCAGTTTACACCCAGGATTCACCAGCTCCTAACAACTAGAGAATTACTCAAAAAACCTACCCTCACTTTCCTTCACAGCACTTATAGAGCAGTTCTGACCCAGCAGTAATATCAGGGCTCTCTCAGCCTCACCTACCTCACAGGGTGTCTGTTGTAGGGAGAGGAAAGGGGAGATAATTCCTGGAAGAGAAAAAAAGTTGCATAATAACCAGCTCTTCTCCTCCTCCTCCTCCTCCTCCTCCTCTTCTTGGTTCTTCTTCTTTTTTCTCCTGCTGGTACAGAAAAGCAGCATAATAACCAACTCTTCTCCTCCTGGTTCTTCTTCTTCTTTCTCCTCCTCCTGGTACAGAAAAGCGGCATAATAACCAACTCTTCTTCTCCTTCTCTTCCACCCCTTTCTTCTTCATCTTCTTCATGTTCTTTATCTTCATCTCCTTCTACTTCTCTTTTGACTCTCATCTCTTTTCAACATCCCTGGATTCCTCTGGCATTTTCCTGCCTTCTTCAGGTCATTTTAACCAGCTCTTCTTCTCCTCCTTCTTCTCCTACTTCTGCTTCTACTTCTGCTACTCCTCCTCCTTCTCCTCATCCACATCCTCCTTCTCCTCATCCTGGTAGAGAAAATTGGAGTAATAACCATTAAGGCATAATAACTATCCTCCTCCTCCTCCTCCTCCTGGTTCTTTCTCTTCTGGTACAGAAAAGCGACACAATAACTGAGTCTTATTCTTCTCCTCTTCCACCTCTTCTTCATCTTCATGTTCTTTGTCTTCATCTCCTTCTCTTTCTCTTTTGACTCTCATCCCTTTTTGACATCCCTGGATTCCTGTGGCATTTTCCTGCCTTCTTCAGGTCATTTTTATGTTATTTTTGTCCTTTTTGATTTAATCTCTACCATACATGGAGAATCCTGTCTCAGCTGTGGGTACCTGTAGTGCGCAGTGACAGTTTTGAAGCCAAGCTGGCCAAGGCTGCATTCACCTTGGCTTTCTTTGGTGCTTTTAGGAGCAGTGAAATCCTGGCACCCTGCAGGTCGGCACAAAAGAGTCCGGCTCTGCTCTATATATAGTCGAGGATCTGCAGGTGACCAGGGATGGGCTCAGCATATTTCTGCACCAGTCCAAGACGGACCAAATGGGCAAGGGTAGGATAATCACCTTGGCCCGGCCGCAAAAGCGCCACGTATGCCCGATACGTAGCATGTGGACGTACTTAGCAGTGTGGACCAGCGTGTCGGGACCCCTGTTCATTCACAGAGACGGCTCATGTCTGTCCCGATATCAATTTATCGATAGCAATTTTGCGAGCCTGTTTGAGGCAGCTAGTCTTGGCTCCTCAGGCATTCAGCTCACATTCATTTAGAACAGGGGCAGCCACACAGGCGTTTCAGCTGGGGGCATCCCCACGGCAGATCATGGGGGTGGGGGGATGGACATCCCAGGCCTATAAGGGTTATGTGCATCTGCAGCAGGAGAGTAACCTTTGACTTGTTTCAGGGCTGTGGGCACGTCTCCATCCCGTGATGATTATTGAACACAGCTATGTTTTCTGGGCATCCCGCTACGCCTCATGCTCAGCTTGGTCCGTGGACTTGGATCTGGAAGATCTCATCGCTGTTCGTTGGCTGGGTTTTCGAGGTCTCCACTGGTCTGGACTACGGGCAAAGGTGGAAGGAGCGGTTTATAAGTTTGGTACGTGTTTATGTTTGTGTGTGTGTGCGTGTGTGTGTGAGAGAGAGAGAGAATCATAGACTCATAGAATCATAAGAGTTGGAAGGGGCCATACAGGCCATCTAGTCCAACCCCCTGCTCAACGAAGGATCAGCCCTAAGCATCCTAAAGCATCCAAGAAAAGTGTGTATCCAACCTTTGCTTGAAGACTGCCAGTGAGGGGGAGCTCACCACCTCCTTAGGCAACCTATTCCACTGCTGAACTACTCTGACTGTGAAAAATTTTTTCCTGATATCTAGCCTATATCGTTGTACTTGAAGTTTAAACCCATTACTGCGTGTCCTCTCCTCTGCAGCCAACAGAAACAGCATCCTGCCCTCCTCCAAGTGACAACCTTTCAAATACTTAAAGAGGGCTATCATGTCCCCTCTCAACCTCCTTTTCTCCAGGCTGAACATTCCCAAGTCCCTATGGAGAGAGAGAGAAGGCAGCTAACTCCAGCCCACTTCAAGTCTGCTGTGAAGGAGCCTCTAACAGCCCCTGACTGAGGGGAGGGAGGCGTTTCCAGGAGTCTGTGGGGGAACTTGAGCTTTCTTTTTTTGGGGGGGGGGTATACACACACACACACACACACACACATATATATATATATTTGGTGGGTACAGACGCCTCTGACCTGGGGCTCTGACCTGGGGCTCACACCACCTTACTATTTACTGCCGGCCTTACTATTTACTGCCGTATTACTAACAGTCACAATCCCAATTAAAATAAATTGTGAGGAATGTGGATACACAAGTTACATAAGGTTAGCATGTATAGTGAGATAAAAAACCTTTGTCCTTGTTGAGTCCAGGGTATGTCAAAGTATTGAGTGTTGTAATAACTTGCATTTCTGCAATCTCCCTTTCTAGCCTGTTCTTGAAGTTGCTTTGTAATAAAAAAGATACTTTCAGGTCCCCTATAGCAGGGGTAGTCAACCTGTGGTCCTCCAGATGTTCATGGACTACAATTCCCATGAGCCCCTGCCAGCGTTTGCTTTTTTCAGTCTTGTGGCTTTTGATGTCAGACGTGTGTCCATTAATTCTTTGGCGGAGGGTTTGACCTGTTTGCCCTATGTAGAGAACAGAGGGACATTGTTGGCAGGTTTGAGGATGAGCAGATAAGCATTTGAAGGTATAGGTCAGTGGTCCCCAACCCCCAGTCCGGGACCGGGACCGGGACCGGTCCGTGGATCAGTCAGTATTGGGCCGCGGCTCCTCCTCATCCTCCTTGCCGGCTGCTGCCTCGGGGGCTGCCTCCGGCTGACCTTTGGTGCTCTCCAGTCGCTGCCATGACTGGGGCTCCCCCTTGGCGAGGCACTATGCACCTGCTGCTGGCAGCGCCCCCCAGTGGGTAGAAGGAAGTCAGGGGCACCGGTGGGAAAGCAAGTGGAGCAGGGGCTCAGGCAGTGATGGCGGCGACGTCTCTTGGCAAAAGACTACCCTCCCCCCCCAGGCTTCAGTATAATTTTCAAGCATTGACCGATCTCCGGTGATAAAAAGGTTGGGAACCACTGGTATAGGTGACATTGTTAGGTCCAGTAATTGTGTCATTGGAGTGTATGTGGCAGCAAAGTTGGCATCTGGGTTTGTTGCACGCTCTAG
The DNA here is from genome assembly GCF_049243985.1 of Paroedura picta. Taxonomy (NCBI): domain Eukaryota; kingdom Metazoa; phylum Chordata; class Lepidosauria; order Squamata; family Gekkonidae; genus Paroedura; species Paroedura picta. Next base: position 13,902,865 of record NC_135378.1, read on the forward strand.
TACCAGTGCTGATGTTCACATTCGATGCTGCATTGTTGTGGGTGAGGAGTTGTTTGAGATTGGGGGGCTGTCTGTGCGAAAGACAAGGTTTACCCCCCAGTGCTTGGGAAAGAGAACTGTCATTATCCAGTAGGGGTTGTAAGTCACTGATGATGCGTTGTATTGTCTTGAGCTGAGAGCTCTATGTAACCACTGGTGGTGCTCTGTTGCTTTCTCTTTTGGGTCTGTCTTCCAACAGGTTTTCTCTTGTAAATAGTAGGGTGTGAGCCGTGGACACTGGCTTTGACAGTTTTATTTCGAATATGTCTTTGTAAATTACAAATGGGTTCGAGGGGTTTGATTGGCTGGTTTGGCAGAGAGGCTGTGTTTGGATGCTGTGACACAGTTTACTAATGTAACAAGATTAACTTTTGCTTATATATTCATCTTCGTGGCTTCTGTGCAGTCCCACATGGGCTCTGTGGAATCGCAGGCCTGCCACGGAGAGGAACTCGCAAGCTTTTATACATATAAAATTCTAGAAGCTCCCAAGAGTGCTCACCCCTCCCCCACAGAGGGTGACTTTCCCGCCCAAAGTCACATGATGTGGGAGGGGTTAGCACTCTCCCCTCAGTTCTTTTTCTGCCGCCTCCGAGAGAGGACTGTTCAGCAAGCTGAAGAGAAATTTCACCTCAGATTCAGAAGGAAGGCGAATGACTCAGAATTCCGATATTATGGGCCACTGTTTTAAATATTAGCGGCCTTGTTTAAATAAGTAATTAAAATAAATAAATGATTTTTAAAAGAGAGAGAGAATAAAGTGGGGTGAAATAGCCCCAAATGAAAAGCTGAGTCCTTCACCTCTGTTCTGAGAGAAGACAGTGCCTCAGCCTTGCTGTCAAACCACCCCAGAAATCGAGGGGAGGAAGAGCAGTTTGTCTGGAAGCTCTCTGAGAAACGGCCTCAGCGCCTCAGACCTGCGAGGAGAGAGAGCGCCGGCGGCTGATTTATGGCCAACAGCCACCTCAGGTGTGCCCAGTGCCAGTCCCAGTGGTGCCTAATCGAAGGAGGAATCTGCCCTGTCTAGGGCTGCAGCTACCCCACTGGAGAAGGAGAGAGAGCCCCAGTGGCTGATTTATGGCCAGCAGCCACCTCAGGTGTGCTCAGTGCCAGTACCAGTGGTGCCTAATCGAAGGAGGAATCTGCCCTGTCTAGGGCTGCAGCTACCCCACTGGTGAAGGAGAGAGAGCCCCAGTGGCTGATTTATGGCCAGCAGCCACCTCAGGTGTGCTCAGTGCCAGTACCAGTGGTGCCTAATCGAAGGAGGAATCTGCCCTGTCTAGGGCTGCAGCTACCCCACTGGTGAAGGAGAGAGAGCCCCAGTGGCTGATTTATGGCCAGCAGCCACCTCAGGTGTGCTCAGTGCCAGTCCCAGTGGTGCCTAATCGAAGGAGGAATCTGCCCTGTCTAGGGCTGCAGCTACCCCACTGGTGAAGGAGAGAGAGCCCCAGTGGCTGATTTATGGCCAGCAGCCACCTCAGGTGTGCCCAGTGCCAGTCCCAGTGGTGCCTAATCGAAGGAGGAATCTGCCCTGTCTAGGGCTGCAGCTACCCCACTGGTGAAGGAGAGAGAGACCCAGTGGCTGATTTATGGCCAGCAGCCACCTCAGGTGTGCCCAGTGCCAGTCCCAGTGGTGCCTAATCGAAGGAGGAGTCTGCCCTGTCTAGGGCTGCAGCTACCCCACTGGTGAAGGAGAGAGAGCCCCAGTGGCTGATTTATGGCCAGCAGCCACCTCAGGTGTGCTCAGTGCCAGTACCAGTGGTGCCTAATCGAAGGAGGAATCTGCCCTGTCTAGGGCTGCAGCTACCCCACTGGTGAAGGAGAGAGAGCCCCAGTGGCTGATTTATGGCCAGCAGCCACCTCAGGTGTGCTCAGTGCCAGTCCCAGTGGTGCCTAATCGAAGGAGGAGTCTGCCCTGTCTAGGGCTGCAGCTACCCCACTGGTGAAGGAGAGAGAGCCCCAGTGGCTGATTTATGGCCAGCAGCCACCTCAGGTGTGCCCAGTGCCAGTCCCAGTGGTGCCTAATCGAAGGAGGAATCTGCCCTGTCTAGGGCTGCAGCTACCCCACTGGTGAAGGAGAGAGAGACCCAGTGGCTGATTTATGGCCAGCAGCCACCTCAGGTGTGCCCAGTGCCAGTCCCAGTGGTGCCTAATCGAAGGAGGAGTCTGCCCTGTCTAGGGCTGCAGCTACCCCACTGGTGAAGGAGAGAGAGCCCCAGCGGCTGATTTATGGCCAGCAGCCACCTCAGGTGTGCCCAGTGCCAGTCCCAGTGGTGCCTAATCGAAGGAGGAATCTGCCCTGTCTAGGGCCACATCTAGCCCACTGGTGAAGGAGAGAGAGCCCAAGCGGCTGATTTATGGCCAACAGCCACCTCAGGTGTGCCCAGTGCCAGTCCCAGTGGTGCCTAATCGAAGGAGGAATCTGCCCTGTCTAGGGCCACATCTAGCCCACTGGTGAAGGAGAGAGAGACCCAGTGGCTGATTTATGGCCAGCAGCCACCTCAGGTGTGCCCAGTGCCAGTCCCAGTGGTGCCTAATCGAAGGAGGAATCTGCCCTGTCTAGGGCTGCAGCTACCCCACTGGTGAAGGAGAGAGAGCCCCAGTGGCTGATTTATGGCCAGCAGCCACCTCAGGTGTGCCCAGTGCCAGTCCCAGTGGTGCCTAATCGAAGGAGGAGTCTGCCCTGTCTAGGGCCACATCTAGCCCACTGGTGAAGGAGAGAGAGACCCAGTGGCTGATTTATGGCCAGCAGCCACCTCAGGTGTGCCCAGTGCCAGTCCCAGTGGTGCCTAATCGAAGGAGGAATCTGCCCTGTCTAGGGCCACATCTAGCCCACTGGTGAAGGAGAGAGAGACCCAGTGGCTGATTTATGGCCAGCAGCCACCTCAGGTGTGCCCAGTGCCAGTCCCAGTGGTGCCTAATCGAAGGAGGAATCTGCCCTGTCTAGGGCCACATCTAGCCCACTGGTGAAGGAGAGAGAGACCCAGTGGCTGATTTATGGCCAGCAGCCACCTCAGGTGTGCCCAGTGCCAGTCCCAGTGGTGCCTAATCGAAGGAGGAGTCTGCCCTGTCTAGGGCTGCAGCTACCCCACTGGTGAAGGAGAGAGAGCCCCAGTGGCTGATTTATGGCCAGCAGCCACCTCAGGTGTGCTCAGTGCCAGTCCCAGTGGTGCCTAATCGAAGGAGGAATCTGCCCTGTCTAGGGCTGCAGCTACCCCACTGGTGAAGGAGAGAGAGCCCCAGCGGCTGATTTATGGCCAGCAGCCACCTCAGGTGTGCCCAGTGCCAGTCCCAGTGGTGCCTAATCGAAGGAGGAATCTGCCCTGTCTAGGGCCACATCTTGCCCACTGGTGAAGGAGAGAGAGCCCCAGTGGCTGATTTATGGCCAGCAGCCACCTCAGGTGTGCCCAGTGCCAGTCCCAGTGGTGCCTAATCGAAGGAGGAGTCTGCCCTGTCTAGGGCCACATCTAGCCCACTGGTGAAGGAGAGAGAGCCCCAGCGGCTGATTTATGGCCAGCAGCCACCTCAGGTGTGCTCAGTGCCAGTCCCAGTGGTGCCTAATCGAAGGAGGAATCTGCCCTGTCTAGGGCCACATCTAGCCCACTGGTGAAGGAGAGAGAGCCCCAGCGGCTGATTTATGGCCAGCAGCCACCTCAGGTGTGCTCAGTGCCAGTCCCAGTGGTGCCTAATCGAAGGAGGAATCTGCCCTGTCTAGGGCCACATCTAGCCCACTGGTGAAGGAGAGAGAGCCCCAGTGGCTGATTTATGGCCAGCAGCCACCTCAGGTGTGCTCAGTGCCAGTCCCAGTGGTGCCTAATCGAAGGAGGAGTCTGCCCTGTCTAGGGCTGCAGCTACCCCACTGGTGAAGGAGAGAGAGCCCCAGCGGCTGATTTATGGCCAGCAGCCACCTCAGGTGTGCCCAGTGCCAGTCCCAGTGGTGCCTAATCGAAGGAGGAATCTGCCCTGTCTAGGGCCACATCTAGCCCACTGGTGAAGGAGAGAGAGCCCCAGTGGCTGATTTATGGCCAGCAGCCACCTCAGGTGTGCCCAGTGCCAGTCCCAGTGGTGCCTAATCGAAGGAGGAGTCTGCCCTGTCTAGGGCTGCAGCTACCCCACTGGTGAAGGAGAGAGAGCCCCAGCGGCTGATTTATGGCCAGCAGCCACCTCAGGTGTGCCCAGTGCCAGTCCCAGTGGTGCCTAATCGAAGGAGGAATCTGCCCTGTCTAGGGCTGCAGCTACCCCATTGGTGAAGGAGAGAGAGCCCCAGCGGCTGATTTATGGCCAGCAGCCACCTCAGGTGTGCTCAGTGCCAGTCCCAGTGGTGCCTAATCGAAGGAGGAGTCTGCCCTGTCTAGGGCTGCAGCTACCCCACTGGTGAAGGAGAGAGAGCCCCAGCGGCTGATTTATGGCCAGCAGCCACCTCAGGTGTGCCCAGTGCCAGTCCCAGTGGTGCCTAATCGAAGGAGGAATCTGCCCTGTCTAGGGCTGCAGCTACCCCACTGGTGAAGGAGAGAGAGCCCCAGTGGCTGATTTATGGCCAGCAGCCACCTCAGGTGTGCCCAGTGCCAGTCCCAGTGGTGCCTAATCGAAGGAGGAGTCTGCCCTGTCTAGGGCCACATCTAGCCCACTGGTGAAGGAGAGAGAGCCCCAGCGGCTGATTTATGGCCAGCAGCCACCTCAGGTGTGCTCAGTGCCAGTCCCAGTGGTGCCTAATTGAAGGAGGAATCTGCCCTGTCTAGGGCTGCAGCTACCCCACTGGTGAAGGAGAGAGAGCCCCAGTGGCTGATTTATGGCCAGCAGCCACCTCAGGTGTGCCCAGTGCCAGTCCCAGTGGTGCCTAATCGAAGGAGGAATCTGCCCTGTCTAGGGCTGCAGCTACCCCACTGGTGAAGGAGAGAGAGCCCCAGCGGCTGATTTATGGCCAGCAGCCACCTCAGGTGTGCCCAGTGCCAGTCCCAGTGGTGCCTAATCGAAGGAGGAATCTGCCCTGTCTAGGGCCACATCTAGCCCACTGGTGAAGGAGAGAGAGCCCCAGCGGCTGATTTATGGCCAGCAGCCACCTCAGGTGTGCCCAGTGCCAGTCCCAGTTGTGCCTAATCGAAGGCGGAATCTGCCCTGTCTAGGGCCACATCTAGCCCACTGGTGAAGGAGAGAGAGCGCCAGCGGATGATTTATGGCCAGCAGCCACCTCAGGTGAGCCCAGTGCCAGTCCCAGTGGTGCCTAATCGAAGGAGGAGTCTGCCCTGTCTAGGGCCACATCTAGCCCACTGGTGAAGGAGAGAGAGACCCAGTGGCTGATTTATGGCCAGCAGCCACCTCAGGTGTGCCCAGTGCCAGTCCCAGTGGTGCCTAATCGAAGGAGGAATCTGCCCTGTCTAGGGCCACATCTAGCCCACTGGTGAAGGAGAGAGAGACCCAGTGGCTGATTTATGGCCAGCAGCCACCTCAGGTGTGCCCAGTGCCAGTCCCAGTGGTGCCTAATCGAAGGAGGAATCTGCCCTGTCTAGGGCCACATCTAGCCCACTGGTGAAGGAGAGAGAGACCCAGTGGCTGATTTATGGCCAGCAGCCACCTCAGGTGTGCCCAGTGCCAGTCCCAGTGGTGCCTAATCGAAGGAGGAGTCTGCCCTGTCTAGGGCTGCAGCTACCCCACTGGTGAAGGAGAGAGAGCCCCAGTGGCTGATTTATGGCCAGCAGCCACCTCAGGTGTGCTCAGTGCCAGTCCCAGTGGTGCCTAATCGAAGGAGGAATCTGCCCTGTCTAGGGCTGCAGCTACCCCACTGGTGAAGGAGAGAGAGCCCCAGCGGCTGATTTATGGCCAGCAGCCACCTCAGGTGTGCCCAGTGCCAGTCCCAGTGGTGCCTAATCGAAGGAGGAATCTGCCCTGTCTAGGGCCACATCTTGCCCACTGGTGAAGGAGAGAGAGCCCCAGTGGCTGATTTATGGCCAGCAGCCACCTCAGGTGTGCCCAGTGCCAGTCCCAGTGGTGCCTAATCGAAGGAGGAGTCTGCCCTGTCTAGGGCCACATCTAGCCCACTGGTGAAGGAGAGAGAGCCCCAGCGGCTGATTTATGGCCAGCAGCCACCTCAGGTGTGCTCAGTGCCAGTCCCAGTGGTGCCTAATCGAAGGAGGAATCTGCCCTGTCTAGGGCCACATCTAGCCCACTGGTGAAGGAGAGAGAGCCCCAGCGGCTGATTTATGGCCAGCAGCCACCTCAGGTGTGCTCAGTGCCAGTCCCAGTGGTGCCTAATCGAAGGAGGAATCTGCCCTGTCTAGGGCCACATCTAGCCCACTGGTGAAGGAGAGAGAGCCCCAGTGGCTGATTTATGGCCAGCAGCCACCTCAGGTGTGCTCAGTGCCAGTCCCAGTGGTGCCTAATCGAAGGAGGAGTCTGCCCTGTCTAGGGCTGCAGCTACCCCACTGGTGAAGGAGAGAGAGCCCCAGCGGCTGATTTATGGCCAGCAGCCACCTCAGGTGTGCCCAGTGCCAGTCCCAGTGGTGCCTAATCGAAGGAGGAATCTGCCCTGTCTAGGGCCACATCTAGCCCACTGGTGAAGGAGAGAGAGCCCCAGTGGCTGATTTATGGCCAGCAGCCACCTCAGGTGTGCCCAGTGCCAGTCCCAGTGGTGCCTAATCGAAGGAGGAGTCTGCCCTGTCTAGGGCTGCAGCTACCCCACTGGTGAAGGAGAGAGAGCCCCAGCGGCTGATTTATGGCCAGCAGCCACCTCAGGTGTGCCCAGTGCCAGTCCCAGTGGTGCCTAATCGAAGGAGGAATCTGCCCTGTCTAGGGCTGCAGCTACCCCACTGGTGAAGGAGAGAGAGCCCCAGCGGCTGATTTATGGCCAGCAGCCACCTCAGGTGTGCTCAGTGCCAGTCCCAGTGGTGCCTAATCGAAGGAGGAGTCTGCCCTGTCTAGGGCTGCAGCTACCCCACTGGTGAAGGAGAGAGAGCCCCAGCGGCTGATTTATGGCCAGCAGCCACCTCAGGTGTGCCCAGTGCCAGTCCCAGTGGTGCCTAATCGAAGGAGGAATCTGCCCTGTCTAGGGCTGCAGCTACCCCACTGGTGAAGGAGAGAGAGCCCCAGTGGCTGATTTATGGCCAGCAGCCACCTCAGGTGTGCCCAGTGCCAGTCCCAGTGGTGCCTAATCGAAGGAGGAGTCTGCCCTGTCTAGGGCCACATCTAGCCCACTGGTGAAGGAGAGAGAGCCCCAGCGGCTGATTTATGGCCAGCAGCCACCTCAGGTGTGCTCAGTGCCAGTCCCAGTGGTGCCTAATTGAAGGAGGAATCTGCCCTGTCTAGGGCTGCAGCTACCCCACTGGTGAAGGAGAGAGAGCCCCAGTGGCTGATTTATGGCCAGCAGCCACCTCAGGTGTGCCCAGTGCCAGTCCCAGTGGTGCCTAATCGAAGGAGGAATCTGCCCTGTCTAGGGCTGCAGCTACCCCACTGGTGAAGGAGAGAGAGCCCCAGCGGCTGATTTATGGCCAGCAGCCACCTCAGGTGTGCCCAGTGCCAGTCCCAGTGGTGCCTAATCGAAGGAGGAATCTGCCCTGTCTAGGGCCACATCTAGCCCACTGGTGAAGGAGAGAGAGCCCCAGCGGCTGATTTATGGCCAGCAGCCACCTCAGGTGTGCCCAGTGCCAGTCCCAGTTGTGCCTAATCGAAGGCGGAATCTGCCCTGTCTAGGGCCACATCTAGCCCACTGGTGAAGGAGAGAGAGCGCCAGCGGATGATTTATGGCCAGCAGCCACCTCAGGTGAGCCCAGTGCCAGTCCCAGTGGTGCCTAATCGAAGGAGGAGTCTGCCCTGTCTAGGGCCACATCTAGCCCACTGGAGAAGGAGAGAGAGCGCCAGCGGATGATTTATGGCTAGCAGCCACTGTCGGTGTGCCCAGTGCCAGTCCCAGTGGTGCCTAATCGAAGGAGGAATCTGCCCTGTCTAGGGCTGCAGCTACCCCACTGGTGAAGGAGAGAGAGCCCCAGTGGCTGATTTATGGCCAGCAGCCACCTCAGGTGTGCCCAGTGCCAGTCCCAGTGGTGCCTAATCGAAGGAGGAGTCTGCCCTGTCTAGGGCCGCATCTAGCCCACTGGTGAAGGAGAGAGAGCCCCAGCGGATGATTTATGGCCAGCAGCCACCTCAGGTGTGCTCAGTGCCAGTCCCAGTGGTGCCTAATCGAAGGAGGAATCTGCCCTGTCTAGGGCCACATCTAGCCCACTGGTGAAGGAGAGAGAGCCCCAGCGGCTGATTTATGGCCAGCAGCCACCTCAGGTGTGCTCAGTGCCAGTCCCAGTGGTGCCTAATCGAAGGAGGAGTCTGCCCTGTCTAGGGCCACATCTAGCCCACTGGTGAAGGAGAGAGAGCCCCAGCGGCTGATTTATGGCCAGCAGCCACCTCAGGTGTGCTCAGTGCCAGTCCCAGTGGTGCCTAATCGAAGGAGGAATCTGCCCTGTCTAGGGCCACATCTAGCCCACTGGTGAAGGAGAGAGAGCCCCAGCGGCTGATTTATGGCCAGCAGCCACCTCAGGTGTGCTCAGTGCCAGTCCCAGTGGTGCCTAATCGAAGGAGGAGTCTGCCCTGTCTAGGGCCACATCTAGCCCACTGGTGAAGGAGAGAGAGCCCCAGCGGCTGATTTATGGCCAGCAGCCACCTCAGGTGTGCTCAGTGCCAGTCCCAGTGGTGCCTAATCGAAGGAGGAATCTGCCCTGTCTAGGGCCACATCTAGCCCACTGGTGAAGGAGAGAGAGCCCCAGCGGCTGATTTATGGCCAGCAGCCACCTCAGGTGTGCTCAGTGCCAGTCCCAGTGGTGCCTAATCGAAGGAGGAATCTGCCCTGTCTAGGGCCGCATCTAGCCCACTGGTGAAGGAGAGAGAGCCCCAGCGGCTGATTTATGGCCAGCAGCCACCTCAGGTGTGCCCAGTGCCAGTCCCAGTGGTGCCTAATCGAAGGAGGAATCTGCCCTCTCTAGGGCCACATCTAGCCCACTGGTGAAGGAGAGAGAGCCCCAGCGGCTGATTTATGGCCAGCAGCCACCTCAGGTGTGCTCAGTGCCAGTCCCAGTGGTGCCTAATCGAAGGAGGAGTCTGCCCTGTCTAGGGCCGCATCTAGCCCACTGGTGAAGGAGAGAGAGCCCCAGCGGCTGATTTATGGCCAGCAGCCACCTCAGGTGTGCTCAGTGCCAGTCCCAGTGGTGCCTAATCGAAGGAGGAGTCTGCCCTGTCTAGGGCCGCATCTAGCCCACTGGTGAAGGAGAGAGAGCCCCAGCGGCTGATTTATGGCCAGCAGCCACCTCAGGTGTGCCCAGTGCCAGTCCCAGTTGTGCCTAATCGAAGGCGGAATCTGCCCTGTCTAGGGCTGCAGCTACCCCACTGGTGAAGGAGAGAGAGCCCCAGTGGCTGATTTATGGCCAGCAGCCACCTCAGGTGTGCTCAGTGCCAGTCCCAGTGGTGCCTAATCGAAGGAGCAATCTGCCCTGTCTAGGGCCACATCTAGCCCACTGGTGAAGGAGAGAGAGCCCCAGCGGCTGATTTATGGCCAGCAGCCACCTCAGGTGTGCTCAGTGCCAGTCCCAGTGGTGCCTAATCGAAGGAGGAATCTGCCCTGTCTAGGGCCACATCTAGCCCACTGGTGAAGGAGAGAGAGCCCCAGCGACTGATTTATGGCCAGCAGCCACCTCAGGTGTGCTCAGTGCCAGTCCCAGTGGTGCCTAATCGAAGGAGGAGTCTGCCCTGTCTAGGGCTGCAGCTACCCCACTGGTGAAGGAGAGAGAGCCCCAGCGGCTGATTTATGGCCAGCAGCCACCTCAGGTGTGCTCAGTGCCAGTCCCAGTGGTGCCTAATCGAAGGAGGAGTCTGCCCTGTCTAGGGCTGCAGCTACCCCACTGGTGAAGGAGAGAGAGCCCCAGCGGCTGATTTATGGCCAGCAGCCACCTCAGGTGTGCCCAGTGCCAGTCCCAGTGGTGCCTAATCGAAGGAGGAATCTGCCCTGTCTAGGGCCACATCTTGCCCACTGGTGAAGGAGAGAGAGCGCCAGCGGATGATTTATGGCCAGCAGCCACCTCAGGTGTGCTCAGTGCCAGTCCCAGTGGTGCCTAATCGAAGGAGCAATCTGCCCTGTCTAGGGCCACATCTACCCCACTGGTGAAGGAGAGAGAGCCCCAGCGGCTGATTTATGGCCAGCAGCCACCTCAGGTGTGCTCAGTGCCAGTCCCAGTGGTGCCTAATCGAAGGAGGAATCTGCCCTGTCTAGGGCCACATCTAGCCCACTGGTGAAGGAGAGAGAGCCCCAGCGGCTGATTTATGGCCAGCAGCCACCTCAGGTGTGCTCAGTGCCAGTCCCAGTGGTGCCTAATCGAAGGAGGAGTCTGCCCTGTCTAGGGCTGCAGCTACCCCACTGGTGAAGGAGAGAGAGCCCCAGCGGCTGATTTATGGCCAGCAGCCACCTCAGGTGTGCTCAGTGCCAGTCCCAGTGGTGCCTAATCGAAGGAGGAGTCTGCCCTGTCTAGGGCTGCAGCTACCCCACTGGTGAAGGAGAGAGAGCCCCAGTGGCTGATTTATGGCCAGCAGCCACCTCAGGTGTGCCCAGTGCCAGTCCCAGTGGTGCCTAATCGAAGGAGGAATCTGCCCTGTCTAGGGCCACATCTAGCCCACTGGTGAAGGAGAGAGAGCCCCAGCGGCTGATTTATGGCCAGCAGCCACCTCAGGTGTGCTCAGTGCCAGTCCCAGTGGTGCCTAATCGAAGGAGGAGTCTGCCCTGTCTAGGGCTGCAGCTACCCCACTGGTGAAGGAGAGAGAGCCCCAGTGGCTGATTTATGGCCAGCAGCCACCTCAGGTGTGCCCAGTGCCAGTCCCAGTGGTGCCTAATCGAAGGAGGAATCTGCCCTGTCTAGGGCCACATCTAGCCCACTGGTGAAGGAGAGAGAGCCCCAGCGGCTGATTTATGGCCAGCAGCCACCTCAGGTGTGCTCAGTGCCAGTCCCAGTGGTGCCTAATCGAAGGAGCAATCTGCCCTGTCTAGGGCCACATCTAGCCCACTGGTGAAGGAGAGAGAGCCCCAGCGGCTGATTTATGGCCAGCAGCCACCTCAGGTGTGCTCAGTGCCAGTCCCAGTGGTGCCTAATCGAAGGAGGAATCTGCCCTGTCTAGGGCCACATCTAGCCCACTGGTGAAGGAGAGAGAGCCCCAGCGGCTGATTTATGGCCAGCAGCCACCTCAGGTGTGCTCAGTGCCAGTCCCAGTGGTGCCTAATCGAAGGAGGAGTCTGCCCTGTCTAGGGCTGCAGCTACCCCACTGGTGAAGGAGAGAGAGCCCCAGCGGCTGATTTATGGCCAGCAGCCACCTCAGGTGTGCTCAGTGCCAGTCCCAGTGGTGCCTAATCGAAGGAGGAGTCTGCCCTGTCTAGGGCTGCAGCTACCCCACTGGTGAAGGAGAGAGAGCCCCAGCGGCTGATTTATGGCCAGCAGCCACCTCAGGTGTGCCCAGTGCCAGTCCCAGTGGTGCCTAATCGAAGGAGGAATCTGCCCTGTCTAGGGCCACATCTTGCCCACTGGTGAAGGAGAGAGAGCGCCAGCGGATGATTTATGGCCAGCAGCCACCTCAGGTGTGCTCAGTGCCAGTCCCAGTGGTGCCTAATCGAAGGAGCAATCTGCCCTGTCTAGGGCCACATCTACCCCACTGGTGAAGGAGAGAGAGCCCCAGCGGCTGATTTATGGCCAGCAGCCACCTCAGGTGTGCTCAGTGCCAGTCCCAGTGGTGCCTAATCGAAGGAGGAATCTGCCCTGTCTAGGGCCACATCTAGCCCACTGGTGAAGGAGAGAGAGCCCCAGCGGCTGATTTATGGCCAGCAGCCACCTCAGGTGTGCTCAGTGCCAGTCCCAGTGGTGCCTAATCGAAGGAGGAGTCTGCCCTGTCTAGGGCTGCAGCTACCCCACTGGTGAAGGAGAGAGAGCCCCAGCGGCTGATTTATGGCCAGCAGCCACCTCAGGTGTGCTCAGTGCCAGTCCCAGTGGTGCCTAATCGAAGGAGGAGTCTGCCCTGTCTAGGGCTGCAGCTACCCCACTGGTGAAGGAGAGAGAGCCCCAGCGGCTGATTTATGGCCAGCAGCCACCTCAGGTGTGCCCAGTGCCAGTCCCAGTGGTGCCTAATCGAAGGAGGAATCTGCCCTGTCTAGGGCCACATCTAGCCCACTGGTGAAGGAGAGAGAGCCCCAGCGGCTGATTTATGGCCAGCAGCCACCTCAGGTGTGCTCAGTGCCAGTCCCAGTGGTGCCTAATCGAAGGAGGAGTCTGCCCTGTCTAGGGCTGCAGCTACCCCACTGGTGAAAGAGAGAGAGCCCCAGCGGCTGATTTATGGCCAGCAGCCACCTCAGGTGTGCCCAGTGCCAGTCCCAGTTGTGCCTAATCGAAGGCGGAATCTGCCCTGTCTAGGGCCACATCTAGCCCACTGGTGAAGGAGAGAGAGCCCCAGCGGCTGATTTATGGCCAGCAGCCACCTCAGGTGTGCTCAGTGCCAGTCCCAGTGGTGCCTAATCGAAGGAGGAATCTGCCCTGTCTAGGGACACATCTAGCCCACTGGTGAAGGAGAGAGAGCCCCAGCGGCTGATTTATGGCCAGCAGCCACCTCAGGTGTGCTCAGTGCCAGTCCCAGTGGTGCCTAATCGAAGGAGGAGTCTGTCCTGTCTAGGGCCGCATCTAGCCCACTGGTGAAGGAGAGAGAGACCCAGTGGCTGATTTATGGCCAGCAGCCACCTCAGGTGTGCCCAGTGCCAGTCCCAGTGGTGCCTAATCGAAGGAGGAGTCTGCCCTGTCTAGGGCCGCATCTAGCCCACTGGTGAAGGAGAGAGAGCCCCAGCGGCTGATTTATGGCCAGCAGCCACCTCAGGTGTGCTCAGTGCCAGTCCCAGTGGTGCCTAATCGAAGGAGGAATCTGCCCTGTCTAGGGCCACATCTAGCCCACTGGTGAAGGAGAGAGAGCCCCAGCGGCTGATTTATGGCCAGCAGCCACCTCAGGTGTGCTCAGTGCCAGTCCCAGTGGTGCCTAATCGAAGGAGGAGTCTGCCCTGTCTAGGGCCGCATCTAGCCCACTGGTGAAGGAGAGAGAGCCCCAGCGGCTGATTTATGGCCAGCAGCCACCTCAGGTGTGCCCAGTGCCAGTCCCAGTGGTGCCTAATCGAAGGAGGAGTCTGCCCTGTCTAGGGCCGCATCTAGCCCACTGGTGAAGGAGAGAGAGCCCCAGCGGCTGATTTATGGCCAGCAGCCACCTCAGGTGTGCTCAGTGCCAGTCCCAGTGGTGCCTAATCGAAGGAGGAATCTGCCCTGTCTAGGGCCACATCTAGCCCACTGGTGAAGGAGAGAGAGCCCCAGCGGCTGATTTATGGCCAGCAGCCACCTCAGGTGTGCTCAGTGCCAGTCCCAGTGGTGCCTAATCGAAGGAGGAGTCTGCCCTGTCTAGGGCCACATCTAGCCCACTGGTGAAGGAGAGAGAGCCCCAGCGGCTGATTTATGGCCAGCAGCCACCTCAGGTGTGCTCAGTGCCAGTCCCAGTGGTGCCTAATCGAAGGAGGAGTCTGCCCTGTCTAGGGCCACATCTAGCCCACTGGTGAAGGAGAGAGAGCCCCAGCGGCTGATTTATGGCCAGCAGCCACCTCAGGTGTGCTCAGTGCCAGTCCCAGTGGTGCCTAATCGAAGGAGGAATCTGCCCTGTCTAGGGCCACATCTAGCCCACTGGTGAAGGAGAGAGAGCCCCAGCGGCTGATTTATGGCCAGCAGCCACCTCAGGTGTGCTCAGTGCCAGTCCCAGTGGTGCCTAATCGAAGGAGGAATCTGCCCTGTCTAGGGCCACATCTAGCCCACTGGTGAAGGAGAGAGAGCCCCAGCGGCTGATTTATGGCCAGCAGCCACCTCAGGTGTGCCCAGTGCCAGTCCCAGTGGTGCCTAATCGAAGGAGGAGTCTGCCCTGTCTAGGGCTGCAGCTACCCCACTGGTGAAGGAGAGAGAGCCCCAGCGGCTGATTTATGGCCAGCAGCCACCTCAGGTGTGCTCAGTGCCAGTCCCAGTGGTGCCTAATCGAAGGAGCAATCTACCCTGTCTAGGGCCACATCTAGCCCACTGGTGAAGGAGAGAGAGCCCCAGCGGCTGATTTATGGCCAGCAGCCACCTCAGGTGTGCCCAGTGCCAGTCCCAGTGGTGCCTAATCGAAGGAGGAGTCTGCCCTGTCTAGGGCTGCAGCTACCCCACTGGTGAAGGAGAGAGAGCCCCAGCGGCTGATTTATGGCCAGCAGCCACCTCAGGTGTGCTCAGTGCCAGTCCCAGTGGTGCCTAATCGAAGGAGGAATCTGCCCTGTCTAGGGCTGCAGCTACCCCACTGGTGAAGGAGAGAGAGCCCCAGCGACTGATTTATGGCCAGCAGCCACCTCAGGTGTGCCCAGTGCCAGTCCCAGTGGTGCCTAATCGAAGGAGGAATCTGCCCTCTCTAGGGCCACATCTAGCCCACTGGTGAAGGAGAGAGAGCCCCAGCGGCTGATTTATGGCCAGCAGCCACCTCAGGTGTGCTCAGTGCCAGTCCCAGTGGTGCCTAATCGAAGGAGGAGTCTGCCCTGTCTAGGGCCGCATCTAGCCCACTGGTGAAGGAGAGAGAGCCCCAGCGGCTGATTTATGGCCAGCAGCCACCTCAGGTGTGCCCAGTGCCAGTCCCAGTGGTGCCTAATCGAAGGAGGAATCTGCCCTGTCTAGGGCCACATCTAGCCCACTGGTGAAGGAGAGAGAGCCCCAGCGGCTGATTTATGGCCAGCAGCCACCTCAGGTGTGCTCAGTGCCAGTCCCAGTGGTGCCTAATCGAAGGAGGAGTCTGCCCTGTCTAGGGCTGCAGCTACCCCACTGGTGAAGGAGAGAGAGCCCCAGCGGCTGATTTATGGCCAGCAGCCACCTCAGGTGTGCCCAGTGCCAGTCCCAGTTGTGCCTAATCGAAGGCGGAATCTGCCCTGTCTAGGGCCACATCTAGCCCACTGGTGAAGGAGAGAGAGCCCCAGCGGCTGATTTATGGCCAGCAGCCACCTCAGGTGTGCTCAGTGCCAGTCCCAGTGGTGCCTAATCGAAGGAGGAATCTGCCCTGTCTAGGGCCACATCTAGCCCACTGGTGAAGGAGAGAGAGCCCCAGCGGCTGATTTATGGCCAGCAGCCACCTCAGGTGTGCTCAGTGCCAGTCCCAGTGGTGCCTAATCGAAGGAGGAGTCTGCCCTGTCTAGGGCCGCATCTAGCCCACTGGTGAAGGAGAGAGAGACCCAGTGGCTGATTTATGGCCAGCAGCCACCTCAGGTGTGCCCAGTGCCAGTCCCAGTGGTGCCTAATCGAAGGAGGAGTCTGCCCTGTCTAGGGCCGCATCTAGCCCACTGGTGAAGGAGAGAGAGCCCCAGCGGCTGATTTATGGCCAGCAGCCACCTCAGGTGTGCTCAGTGCCAGTCCCAGTGGTGCCTAATCGAAGGAGGAATCTGCCCTGTCTAGGGCCACATCTAGCCCACTGGTGAAGGAGAGAGAGCCCCAGCAGGTGATTTATGGCCAGCAGCCACCTCAGGTGTGCTCAGTGCCAGTCCCAGTGGTGCCTAATCGAAGGAGGAGTCTGCCCTGTCTAGGGCCGCATCTAGCCCACTGGTGAAGGAGAGAGAGCCCCAGCGGCTGATTTATGGCCAGCAGCCACCTCAGGTGTGCCCAGTGCCAGTCCCAGTGGTGCCTAATCGAAGGAGGAGTCTGCCCTGTCTAGGGCTGCAGCTACCCCACTGGTGAAGGAGAGAGAGCCCCAGCGGCTGATTTATGGCCAGCAGCCACCTCAGGTGTGCCCAGAGCCAGTCCCAGTGGTGCCTAATCGAAGGAGGAATCTGCCCTGTCTAGGGCTGCAGCTACCCCACTGGTGAAGGAGAGAGAGCCCCAGCGGCTGATTTATGGCCAGCAGCCACCTCAGGTGTGCTCAGTGCCAGTCCCAGTGGTGCCTAATCGAAGGAGGAGTCTGCCCTGTCTAGGGCCGCATCTAGCCCACTGGTGAAGGAGAGAGAGCCCCAGCGGCTGATTTATGGCCAGCAGCCACCTCAGGTGTGCTCAGTGCCAGTCCCAGTGGTGCCTAATCGAAGGAGGAATCTGCCCTGTCTAGGGCCACATCTAGCCCACTGGTGAAGGAGAGAGAGCCCCAGCGGCTGATTTATGGCCAGCAGCCACCTCAGATGTGCTCAGTGCCAGTCCCAGTGGTGCCTAATCGAAGGAGGAGTCTGCCCTGTCTAGGGCCGCATCTAGCCCACTGGTGAAGGAGAGAGAGCCCCAGCGGCTGATTTATGGCCAGCAGCCACCTCAGGTGTGCCCAGTGCCAGTCCCAGTGGTGCCTAATCGAAGGAGGAGTCTGCCCTGTCTAGGGCTGCAGCTACCCCACTGGTGAAGGAGAGAGAGCCCCAGCGGCTGATTTATGGCCAGCAGCCACCTCAGGTGTGCTCAGTGCCAGTCCCAGTGGTGCCTAATCGAAGGAGCAATCTGCCCTGTCTAGGGCCACATCTAGCCCACTGGTGAAGGAGAGAGAGCCCCAGCGGCTGATTTATGGCCAGCAGCCACCTCAGGTGTGCCCAGTGCCAGTCCCAGTGGTGCCTAATCGAAGGAGGAGTCTGCCCTGTCTAGGGCTGCAGCTACCCCACTGGTGAAGGAGAGAGAGCCCCAGCGGCTGATTTATGGCCAGCAGCCACCTCAGATGTGCTCAGTGCCAGTCCCAGTGGTGCCTAATCGAAGGAGGAATCTGCCCTGTCTAGGGCTGCAGCTACCCCACTGGTGAAGGAGAGAGAGCCCCAGCGGCTGATTTATGGCCAGCAGCCACCTCAGGTGTGCCCAGTGCCAGTCCCAGTGGTGCCTAATCGAAGGAGGAATCTGCCCTCTCTAGGGCCACATCTAGCCCACTGGTGAAGGAGAGAGAGCCCCAGCGGCTGATTTATGGCCAGCAGCCACCTCAGGTGTGCTCAGTGCCAGTCCCAGTGGTGCCTAATCGAAGGAGGAGTCTGCCCTGTCTAGGGCCGCATCTAGCCCACTGGTGAAGGAGAGAGAGCCCCAGCGGCTGATTTATGGCCAGCAGCCACCTCAGGTGTGCTCAGTGCCAGTCCCAGTGGTGCCTAATCGAAGGAGGAGTCTGCCCTGTCTAGGGCCGCATCTAGCCCACTGGTGAAGGAGAGAGAGCCCCAGCGGCTGATTTATGGCCAGCAGCCACCTCAGGTGTGCCCAGTGCCAGTCCCAGTGGTGCCTAATCGAAGGAGGAGTCTGCCCTGTCTAGGGCCACATCTAGCCCACTGGTGAAGGAGAGAGAGCCCCAGCGGCTGATTTATGGCCAGCAGCCACCTCAGGTGTGCTCAGTGCCAGTCCCAGTGGTGCCTAATCGAAGGAGGAATCTGCCCTGTCTAGGGCCACATCTTGCCCACTGGTGAAGGAGAGAGAGCCCCAGCGGCTGATTTATGGCCAGCAGCCACCTCAGGTGTGCTCAGTGCCAGTCCCAGTGGTGCCTAATCGAAGGAGGAATCTGCCCTGTCTAGGGCCACATCTAGCCCACTGGTGAAGGAGAGAGAGCCCCAGCGGCTGATTTATGGCCAGCAGCCACCTCAGGTGTGCTCAGTGCCAGTCCCAGTGGTGCCTAATCGAAGGAGGAGTCTGCCCTGTCTAGGGCTGCAGCTACCCCACTGGTGAAGGAGAGAGAGCCCCAGCGGCTGATTTATGGCCAGCAGCCACCTCAGGTGTGCCCACTGCCAGTCCCAGTGGTGCCTAATCGAAGGAGGAATCTGCCCTGTCTAGGGCCACATCGTGCCCACTGGAGAAGGAGAGAGAGCGCCAGCGGATGATTTATGGCTAGCAGCCACTGTCGGTGTGCCCAGTGCCAGTCCCAGTGGTGCCTAATCGAAGGAGGAATCTGCCCTGTCTAGGGCTGCAGCTACCCCACTGGTGAAGGAGAGAGAGCCCCAGCGGCTGATTTATGGCCAGCAGCCACCTCAGGTGTGCTCAGTGCCAGTCCCAGTGGTGCCTAATCGAAGGAGGAATCTGCCCTGTCTAGGGCTGCAGCTACCCCACTGGTGAAGGAGAGAGAGCCCCAGTGGCTGATTTATGGCCAGCAGCCACCTCAGGTGTGCTCAGTGCCAGTCCCAGTGGTGCCTAATCGAAGGAGGAATCTGCCCTGTCTAGGGCTGCAGCTACCCCACTGGTGAAGGAGAGAGAGCCCCAGCGGCTGATTTATGGCCAGCAGCCACCTCAGGTGTGCTCAGTGCCTGTCCCAGTGGTGCCTAATCGAAGGAGGAGTCTGCCCTGTCTAGGGCCGCATCTAGCCCACTGGTGAAGGAGAGAGAGCCCCAGCGGCTGATTTATGGCCAGCAGCCACCTCAGGTGTGCTCAGTGCCAGTACCAGTGGTGCTCAATTGGAGGAGGAATCTGCCCTGTCTAGGGCCACATCTAGCCCACTGATGAAGGAGAGAGAGCCCCAGCGGCTGATTTATGGCCCGCAGCCACTGCAGGTGAGCTCAGTGCCAGTCGCGGTGGTGCCTAATCGGAGGAGGAATCTGCCCTCTCTAGGGCCTCTCGTAGCCCACCGATGAAGGAGACAGAAGAAGTTCGGCATCGGCCTGTTTATCATTCGCATTTAGAGGCGATTTGTCTCCTTGATGCCAGCAGGCACCATATCCTTGATGTCGAGATCTGCTGCTGCTGGCTAATTCTCAAGGGCTGCCTGGCACTGAGAGTCCTTGATCACGTAAGTCATGACTCCATGTGATGATAAATGTCATAATTTGGTGCCAAGAGGTGCTGTGTTGACACACAACTCACCAATTTGTCAGCTCTCTGACAATGAGACTCTGAGCATGCTTGCCTCCATAGTATTGCCACCAAGCGCTGCTGCCAAGCATCAGCACCAATCGTCGTTGCCCAGCAGTGCCACTGAGCATCACTGCTAAATGTCACCACAGACTGTGGGGAAAACCTAGGGACAGGTAATGGTGTTCTCTCCCTGTCCCCCGACTTTGAGCGTCAGCTCTGCAAATAAGCTCTGCCCACATTCCCAACACCCAGGAAAGATTGGGAAAGAGATTGGACATGGGGTCCTAGGCTATATAGATGCCATTACCTGCTGCCACCACAAGTGAATCTTTGACACAGTTGCTGGCAAAGGAACTGAGATCACCTCAGAACTGATTATTATAAAAGCAAGGGTATTATAGCCTTCTGTCTACAGAGGCCCTGAGTAAACCTGCATTAGCAGAAAAAAAGGATGTTTAGACTCAGGAGGGAAGGCTGTTCTTATTTTGGATTGTTTTAAATTAAGCATCTCAGAGCCACCTCCATCATTTGGATGTACAACCAGCAATGATTAGATCTGTTGTCACCTCCCTCCCTCCCCGCTTTTTGAAACTGAGGGAAGGAAAATATATTTTATGACGCATAGGAGATCCACTGGCATAGTGGCAGTACAACTCAAATGTGGAGAGTGGCAATTGAATGCTTCAGGAATGGGGGCAAAAAGCCACAATATGGTAATGCCAGCCTATATTGTAATACAACATCATTCTTGGCTATTCATTCCCCGTGGTTCCCTGAATCAGGTCTAAACCTGGGTTTTTTTCCTTTTGACGGTAAACTTTTATTTAGTGCTCAGACATAGGAGGTGCTTGGGCACATAAAAAAATTCATACTGACAGCCAAAATATTGGCAACGGTAAGCATGCAGGTTCCACATACTCAGGATCTTCTTTTATCCTGATCAGAACTACCAACCAATCCCGCCCACTCAAAGGCAGCTGTGCACCCCTCAAAATAGAGGGTAAGGGGATGCTAGGAATGGAAATTCTGCTTAATCCCCAGGGAATCCGCAGCCCCAGCATTGGGGGTCCTTTGTATATTTTCTGGAAACTTATCCTATTGTTCCCATGTTTGGGAAACAGTGATGATAATAATAATCTTGTATTTGTATATTTATGATGCAGAGCACTTGGTGTAGCCTCCGTTTGGCATCCACCATTCCTGATCGATGAAGTGGCAGCCATCCTTAGAGACAGTGTTGCTGTATACCTGTGTATTTGTGTATAAATGTAAATATATATATGTGCGTATCCATCCTTCCGAGGTTGGTACAATGAGTACCCAGCTTGCTGTGCGGTAAAACAGTGATGACTGGGGAAGGGAATGGCAAACCACCCTGTGTTGTCTGCCGGGAGAACGCTGGAGGGCATCGCCCCAAGGGTCGGACATGACTCGGTGCTTGCACAGGGGATACCTTTACTTTTATGTATATAATAGTCCTAAAGAGTGTAGGTGAAACACCTATCATGTATGTTGGGTGACATACTAAGTACAGAGAGATTGAGGAGTTCATATGTCATGAACAAGAGTCTCCCTCATTGGTCAAGAAGCTTATGGTTTGCCATAATCACTCTTAAGGGCACTGGCTTCTTAACATCCATTCCTGCATTTCTACATAATGCTTTTTATTATGTTTATAATGTGTTCCTTTTTTGTCTATTGTCTGCAACTTGGTTATTCACAACTTATATTGCAACTATAGTGGCTCACATCAGGCTGTATAGTTGCTACGTGTATCCCTATTTCAGTGACTGGATGGTCAGGCAGGTTCCCTTTTGTATTTTGAATCCAGTCTTCAGTGAACCTTGAGCATGCTGTCCAGGTTGTGGGTCTGCATCATCTGTGCTCATTCCCTATTGAAATGTGGCATTTATGGATCTATTCCACAATGATTTTCCATTGAAAGGACTACTGAGGCTAGCCCTCTGGAAAACAGATTTCTACCCCCTGGGGGGGGGGGGTGAGGGGAAAAACAAAACAAAAAAACAAAAAGGTAGAATCTTTAAGGAACACCTTTGGTGGAAACTCACTATTCCCTTGACACTCCTGAGGGCTCTGATATAGTGATCTTCCACTTTCTCCTCACAGTAACCCTGTGAGGTAGGATAAGTTGAGAAAGAGTCACTCTGCAAAATTCCATGACAGAGTGGGGATTTGAAGCAGGATCTCCAAGATCATACTTTTACAGTCATCACATTGAATCTCTAGTAGGGGACACCTTGATACTGTCTCCTTTGACTTTGAAATCCTCACAGATGCCTTGTTATATGACTGTGGGAAGCACTGTACTATTATTGTCTGAGTACCAGGTCAGAACATGAATTTAGACTATAAATAAGACTCAAAATTCAGAGCTATTTAATGTGTCTTTGATTCTTTGTTGTGCAGGATTCAAGAACAGCAGGTCCTGTTTGCCTACAGATGACTACATGGCATAAACCTATATGAATTACTATGGTGGTCACAGGCTACCTGAGGTTCTGTTAAGTGCTCAGGTTCTGTACAATATATCTCTGTCATCTACATGATGGGAAACCTCAATGTGCTTTGGTGCTAGCCTCAGCACATATACTGAATTGGATTGATACAGGGAAGATTAAGCAATGATCGCGGTCACATACGAGCGTCAATAATGGACACTCCAAACATAGTTCCTTTTTTGCTGCAAGAAGCAGTACAGGGTACTCATTTGCTGCTGGAATCAATGCAGGTTGGGCTCTGGGGTATCAGCGCGTTCACAACCCATTGGGGAACCCTTTCCATTCTTCATTAACCTTCTTCTTCCCTTGCAGGGTTCCTAGATATGGTATTTGAAAGTTCTAACTGGACACCGCATTTCTGAAGCAACCTGTAGACCAAGTGGAGTGTGTTTCCTACTGCAAGGATACAGGTTCATGGCCTGTCTGACAGAACCAGAATTCCTTCATAGAGACCTCCACCATCACCTAGTGGTCAGGCAATTCCAACTGATAGTTCATCTGCTATTCCTGGCTGGGGGTTAATATTTAGGGTCTTGAGGGCGTGGGTGGTAAGCCACAAACCCTCCTCTACTTGTTCTGTTGGTGTAGATGGAAATGGTTCTACATCAGGATAGTGATATGTTAGCAACTCACCCGTTAAAAGTGCATTTGTGAATCTGCCCTTTTTTTGATTCAATGATTGACAGATTTATGTATTACAGTACATCCTTTTTGGATGGTCGTGGATTCGGCCTGAAGGTTGGAGGAAACGTCTACCTTATCTGATGGCCCTCTCTTCTCTAAGATTTCATCGAGATGAGTAGTATTAAAACCAAACATGGATTTTCTTCCCCAAGTGATTTCTAAGTTACTCCTGACCTGACACCTGGTTCTGAAGCAGAGAGGGCTCTGTGTATGGGATATGTTCCCAGGGCCCTACCCTTTAAAGAAACAAACAAATAATGGAATGGGCTGATCCAGGCAATGTAGAAATCCTTACTTGCCTTACTGACCCATGAATGTGTAGAAGGGCCTCAGTACAGATATTATCATGTTTT
This sequence comes from Paroedura picta, assembly GCF_049243985.1. Classification (NCBI taxonomy): domain Eukaryota; kingdom Metazoa; phylum Chordata; class Lepidosauria; order Squamata; family Gekkonidae; genus Paroedura; species Paroedura picta. The sequence continues at coordinate 13,925,266 of NC_135378.1, forward strand.
CCATAAACTAACAAGCTTTGCCTGAAGTAGATGGCCCTATTGGTGTCTCTCTGAATTACACGTTCTCAGAGTTTTTTTCTGCAGTCTTCTTGGCTGGATTGCCTCTAATAGACATCTGCAGTGGAGTGACCTGATCAATGATCCACATTTGTCCACCACTACGTTATAGATGTCAACTCCTGGAGAGAGGTTCTGTGGGTAGAGTGGATTCAATCCATTTTCAGCTATGTAAGCCCACACCCACCTCCAGGGTGTGTGATCTTGCTAGTTTCCCATGTGGTACTGCACAGAAGCCACGAAGATGAAAACAGGATTGCACTTACCTGTAACTGTTGTTCATTGAGTGGTCTTCTGTGCAGTCACACAACCCTCCCTCCTTCCCCGCTGTGGGCCGCTGATAATGGATTGACTTGCCTGTTCCGGCGGCAGGAATGAGAACTGAGGGGAGAGTGCTAACCCCTCCCATATCATGTGACTTTGGACGGGAAAGTCACCCTCTGTAGGGGAGGGGTGAGCACTCTTGGGAGCTTCTAGAATTTTTATATGTATAAAGCTTGCGAGTTCCTCTCCGTGGCAGGCCTGCGATTCCGCAGAACCCATGTGTGACTGCACAGAAAACCACTCGATGAACAACAGTTACAGGTAATTGCAACCCTGTTTTCCTACTTTTATGATTGTCAGTTCTTAGTCTGACGAAGAGTGCTTGCACTCGAAAGCTCACGCCTTGAATAAAACTTTGTTGGTCTTCAAGGTGCCACTGGACTCTGATTTAATTGTGCTACTTCAGACCAACACGGCTACTCATTTGAAACTGCCACCATTCACTGACTGAAAGGGACAGTGAGATACCTTAGCTAGGTTCTTGGTGTTTATTGGGTTCTACACACATACACACTAGAAAGAAAGCCCATTGTAACCAGGAAAGCAATGGGAGCTAGGAGCCAGGGGACACTGACAGGTGCAGATCTCTCTCTCTCTCTCTCTCTCTCTCTCTCTCTCTCTCTCTCTCTCTCCCCCCCCCTGCCGTCGCAGCAGCAAGCATAGCAGGAAATTAGGGCTCGTTGGCACTTTGGGGAAGCTCTCTCTGTGTCTGTCCCTTACTCCCTTACAGCAGGAGCCATAGGAAGTAATCAGGGCTCGTTTGTAGCAGGGAACCAGGGCCCATGAGTGGTTTGGCAGGGTTCTCTGTCTCTCTGTCTCTCTCTCTTTCTTGCGTGCGCTGGGTCCTGGTGGAGGGAAGGTGGGAGCCAATCGGTGCAGGCAGCTTTACTGGCTGTACCCTGATTGGCCCTATTCTAACTTGGACACCCCAGACACATTCCACCCCCCAGGCATTTTCACAAATATTAAGAGGAACAATGGATAAGGATATATAAGCTTTTATTGAAGTTTACACAGAACAGAAAAAAGAGAGAAGAAAAAATACATAAAACTTAGAATATAATCCATAGAATATAATCCACTGTTTAGGGATGCCAGCCTCCAGGAGGGACCTGGAGAACCCCCAGAAAAAAAAGCTCCTTTCCAGACTGCAGAGATCAGTTCCCCTGGAACTAAGGGCTGCTTGGGAGCTGGGTCTCTGTGTCGCAGTGCTCCAGGGAATCATAGAATCATAGAGTTGGAAGGGGCCATACAGGCCATCTAGTCCAACCCCCTGCTCAACGCTGGATCAGCCCAAAGCATCCTAAAGCATCCAAGAAAAGTGTGTATCCAATTTTTGCTTGAAGACTCCCAGTGAGGGGGAATTCACAACCTCCTTCGGCAGCCTATACCACTGCTGAATTACTCTGACTGTGAAAACTGTTTTCCTGATATCTAGCCTATATCGTTGTAGTTTAAACCCATTACTGCGTGTCCTTTCCTCTGCAGCCAACGGAAACAGCATCCTGCCCTCCTCCAAGTGACAACCTTTCAAATACTTAAAGAGGGCTATCATGTCCCCTCTCAACCTCCTTTTCTCCAGGCTGAACATTCCCAAGTCCCTCAAACTATCTTCATAGGACTTGGTCCCTTGGCCCCAGATCATCTTTGTCGCTCTCCTCTGTACCCTTTCAATTTTATCTACATTCTTCTTGAAGTGAGGCCTCCAGAACTGCACACAGTACTCCAGGTGTGGTCTGACCAGTGCTGTATACAATGGGACTATGACATCTTGTGATTTTGATGTGATGCCCCTGTTGATACAGCCCAAAATGGCATTCGCCTTTTTTACCGCTGCATCACACTGCCTGCTCATGTTTAGTTTACAATCCACAAGTACCCCAAGGTCTCGTTCACACACAGTGTTACCTAGAAGTGTATCTCCCATCCAGTAGGCATGCTTTTCATTTTTCTGACCCAGATGCAGAACTTTACACTTCTGACCCAGATGCAGAACTTTACACTTTACACCTCTCTCCAGTCTGTTGAAACACCATTGACAACAACTCTTTGAGTGCGGTTCTCTAACCAATTCACTATCCACCTAACTATCTGAAAATCCAGATTGCAGTCCTTCAACTTATCCATCAGAACATCATGGGGAACCTTGTCAAAAGCTTTACTAAAATCCAAGTAAATGACATCAACCGAATTTCCCCGATCCAGCAAACCTGTTACTTGGTCAAAAAAGGAAACTAGGATGGGCTGGCAGGACCTGTTGGAGACAAATCCATGCTGACTTCCTTGGATCACCAAATTGTCCTCCAGATGTTTGCAGATCACTCCCTTTAATATCTGCTCCATTATCTTCCCCACAACAGAGGTCAGACTCACTGGTCTGTAGTTTCCCGGGTCATCCTTCCTCCCTTTTTTGAAGATCGGAATAACGTTTGCTCTCTTCCAGTCCTCCGGGACATCTCCAGTCCTTAAAGAGGTCCTGAAGATGATGGACAAGGGCTGTGCAAGTTCTCTGGAAAGTTCTTTGAGCACTCTCGGGTGCATTTCATCCGGACCAGGGGATTTGAACTCATCCAGTGCAGCTAAATGCCTCTTGACAACCTCTCTATCCATGTTAACCTGCCACCCAGACACTATCCTTTGGCTACGGCCATCTCTAGATGTGCTTAAACCCATTGACCTGTGGGAAAAACAGATGTAAAATAGGCACTAAGCCTTTTTGCTTTCTCTGCATCTTCCGTTAGAGTTTGTCCATCCGCACTCAACAGTGGGCCTATTGCCTCCTTTACTTTACGTTTGCTCCTCACATAACTGAAAAATCTTTTCTTGTTACAATGGGCTTCCCTGGCCAATCTTAGCTCACTCTCAGCTTTGGCCTTTCTGATGATTGATCTACAGTGCCTAGTAACCTGTAGGTACTCTTCTTTAGAGCTCTGTCCTTCCCTCCATTTCCTGAACATTTTCCTTTTCTTTCTTAGTTCCTCTTGAAGGATACTATTCTGGAGGGAGGTGCCACCATTTCTGGAAGAGATTCAGCCCCTTATTAGTGGGTACACCAGTGAGAAGTACTCCCTGAAATGTAAAACCCTAAACTAACAAGCATCAAGGACATTTGAGAAATATATTAGGACGTTGCAAGAACAACAAAATCCGAACTGCCAAATACACATAGTGGACGTTCCTACCGAATAACTTATTTCACCAGTTTCACCGGTAAAGTTCAATTATGTGAAAATACAGTCAGACGGAGATTTTGTTTTGCTTTTGTTAAGTATCCTGGTCTCAGATGTGAACTTACAAGCCAAACAGGACTTGCGAGATAGTTCCCACTGCATATTATTCTTGGTGAGGGCTCCCTTTCCCTCTCACATGTAGATACTGGTACTCATGGACAAAAAGTCAAGTGAGAGGCAGTCCACAGGTGCATTAATTATGAGCATGCAGCTTCCGTTATTGCTTCCCTGAGTCTCTGAAAGTAGATGGTCACATTCAGTATGGGGGTTCTTCCTCCTGACACACCTGATATCACACCATGTGCAAGGAAGGGATGGAGCAAACTTCAAGTTGTTTTGGCCTCTGGCAGCGGGAAGGAGTAATGGGCACCATTTTCCTTCTTCTCGCTCTCTTACTATAGGCATGAATTTATGTAAATTATCCCCACTTAAGAGTCAGAAGCTCTTCTGGTTTCTCCCCTTCCCCTTGTACTGAATTTTAAATTTGACTCTCTCTATGCTTTTTCCCGACTCACTGGCCTTAATCACAAGGAGGTTATTCTTGGGGATGGGTTGTAGCTCAGTGGAAGAGGCTCTGCTTTGCACAAGATCCCTGGCATCTCCAGTTCGAAACGACCAAGCAGTAGATGATGTGAAAGACCTGCACCCGAAACATTAGAGAGGGGTTGCCAGTCTGAATAGATCATCTTAACCTTGATGGACCAATGGTCTCATTCAGAGGAGACCTTGCTCATAGTCCATAGAATAATCACAGGTCATGGAAGTGGGAGTGTCTCCTCCTTTTCTAAGCCAGCCAATAGTTATAATAAGTCACTACCTCGGTTTCCTGCCCAGTTACACATCCTCTGAAGCAGCGGTCGGCAACCTTCTGGCTGCCGCAGCCCGCTGCTCCACCGTATGGGGAGAGGGCGGCCTGGGGCCCTGCGCATGTGCAGCAGCCCCAGCGCAAACACGCATGCGCGGACTTGCCTTGCATGCGCGTTTGCGTCTGGCGGGGGCGCAAACGCGCGCGGCAGCACGGCTCTCTCTCCCCACCCCTCCAGGCCGCCAGCAAATTGGCCGCCCAAGCAGCCGATTAGCTTGCAGCCCGGCAAGCTTCTCTTTCCCCCCCTCCTGAAGCAAGAAGCTTGCCGGGCCGCAAGCTAATCGGCCGCTTTGGCGACCGATTTACTTGCGGCCAGGCAAGCTTTTCGCTGCTGGAGGGGGGAAAAGGGCGCCGAGGCCTTCACGGCCAGGTGCCGAGCCGCCGTCCCGGGGTTGGGGACCACTGCTCAGAAGGACCAGGGGCAGAACTTGGATGTCCTCATAGACTAAGCTTTGTAGCTAGAGCTACGGGTTCTGCCAAGGCCAGGTACCTCCAGTTAGCAGAAATGTTAGAACTTCATAATATTGTACATAAAGGTGGGGTTGCTGCCATTTCTGTGGTCCCCTGTTCCTCCTTAGTCACCAACTAAGGAAATGTCTGACGATGTTCAAACTGGATACATCAATTCATAACAGCGTTATCCTGTACTTAGGAAACAGCTCAGTTCTCATGTACTTCATCAGCGACGGCACCCCCTTTTTTGTTATCGCATACACAGTGATGTTAAAACATCATAAACACACCAGATGCTATATAGGGGAGAGGGGTGAAGAAGGAAGAAACAACATGATCGCATGGCATCAACATTTCCAAGCAAAAAGGAAAGGAAAGGAATTTCATGGACTGGTAACAGTTTGGAGAAGGCTACTTGAAATCTCACTGCTCATTTTCTACTAGTGTTATAGCACTGCTATATTTTAATGGGAAAAATTTGTGTCAGAGTACAATCTACAGTAGGCTTTAAAAAATCAGTGGCTTGCTCAGGGGACAACCTGATGGGGATGGGTGTTATTGTCCACATTTGCAAAATGTAGGGTAACAGGGCACTAAATTTTAATCTACAACTGTAGGCAAAAAGTTATGTGGAAAGTTTACAAACATTGACTAAGTATGTGGATGCAGAGGTTTGTACTTGCGTGGAAATGGTGATATTCTACTGGCTATTTTTAACATATGATTGGTACTCTACATGTATGCCAGGTTATATTTTTGGGTTAGCATAACATCATGGGTTGGATCTAGTTGAAAACCAAGAAAGATCCAGAAATGATGTTAAAAATATACCAGTGTATGGAAAGGAGCTACAATACTCCTTCAAGTAGTCTGAAAAGGGGTTTGAATCCCTCAGTAGTCTGAAAAGCCTTGTGGAATGCACAGAATTGTCACAACAGCATACATCACTACCCAAATGTCGCTGAACTCTCCTTCACAAGCTGTTTTGTGCCAAAACCTAAAGTTAACTGCCGTTCTTTCACACGTCTCATATGCAGACACTCCTCATCCACGGCTCATCAGCTGATCCCAGCCTCCTTCGCTGTGTTCTTTCTCTGTGTTTCAGAGTCACCAATTTCATTTTACTTCTGATACTGATTGTAAGCTGGATTCCAGTGACAGAGATTCATTTTCGTGGTTTCTGTGCAGTCCCACATGGGTTGTGCGAAGATCGCAGGCCTGCCACGGAGAATTAACTAGCCAGCTCAAAGCAAAAAAACATCTCCCAAGAGTGCTCACCCCTCCCCTCACAGAGTGACTTTCCCGCCCAAAGTCACGTGATGTGGGAGGAGTTAGCACTCTCCCCTCAGTCCTTTCTTTGCCGTTGCCGAGGAAGGATCCTAGCCAATTTGCTCTTCGATTTTCCCTCAGGAATTTCTGTGAGAAAAATATTTCGATTTTCAATATTCTTAAATTATGGCACTATTTAAAAAGTGCAGGGAGTGTAGTGCCAAGATGGCACAATCAGATCTCCACTCCTCTTGCCTCTTATGCCTGGGTGAGGGGCACCTGACTTCTAACTGCCCCTCATGTTAAAGACTCACACCCAAAACCAGGGATGAGAGGGCAAGAAGATTAAAGGCTGCTTTATGGGAGAAATCTCTCAGGCCTTCTGAGGCACCTGGGCCTTCTACTTCTGGAGTTCCCCCCTCTAGCATTGAGGTGGCGGAGAAACAAAGGGCTTCTTCTGAACCGCTTAAAAAGAAGAAGAAAAGGGCTGTGTCCCTCTCGAGGACGTTCCCCTTCTATTTCTAAGAAAAATCCAGAAGGGTGATTTCTCCCTCACCATCGCCGGCGCGATCGGCATCGAGAGGCCGTTCACAAGGCCGAGAGCCTACACCGGCGACGATAGCTCGAGCTTCCAGTGTTTCGCCGCTGCGTGATTTGTCGACACCGAGAGTGGTGCCCCCTCTCGTAGACGAGCCGTTAATTGCTGATCAGGGCTCTGGTCCAGCGTCGCGTCTGAGGTTGGCCTCTCAGCATCGATCTGCCACGCCAACTAGCAGTCGACGTCATAGGTCGGGGTCCATCGTCGAGGAGGCGGGTCCATCTTCGAGCAACGTTCAACGCTCACCGCCGACCCTGAGCTGCCGGCACTTACCTTCGTCTGATGACGATGAGGAGGTGCGGTCAAGACAACTAAGATTATGGTCGTCAGAGTCATCCACCAAATCCTGGGTCCCTATGCTGGTTCCAGCCTCTTGTCGCCGCTGGGGCAAGAACGCTCCGACTTCGATGAGGGAACTCCCTCCTGCTTCGACTGGGGGGCGTCGTCGTCGTCATAGTTCTCCGTCTCCGGCCCCATCATCGACGAGAGAATCCTTTGACGGCGAGGAGCGTCATCGACGCCAAAGGTCTCTGTCGCCGGCAGTGACTTCGGCCCCAACCCTTCCCGTTGTCAATGACAGTCGACGTCGACAACGGAGGTCTTAAAGAACAATTGACATTGATTCTGTTTATGATTCCTTGTCTGAGGCTGATGATGTGATCTTACCTTCACCGTCTGATGTGGTTGGGGATTCTGTATCCAGGTCTCCAACTGATGATAACAAGCCATATGCCCAACAAGTCATAAGGATGGCTAATGCATTAGGTCTCCAGTACAGGGTGAACATGGAGAAATCTGAAGACCCCCTTATGGAGTTTCTATATTCTGCAGACGGTGGTCCTGTGGCCCTTCCCTTAATTAGAGGGGTCACAGAGGTTCTTGATCGGGCTTGGCAGAATCCTGCTTCAGCCTCCCCATCTGCCAAAAAGATTGAGCATCTATACAAGGTGCAGGATGAGGGCTGTTCGTTTTTATTTAATCACCCTAAAGCATCATCCATTTTTTCGGCAGTGCTCCCTGAAAAAGGCAAACCTGACCAACATTCCGCTCCTCTTGATAAAGACGGATGGATGCTTTTGGGAGAAAAATATACTCTTCTTCCACTATGGGAGTTAAGAGTTTCTAACTTGCAGACTCTAATGAGTCGGTATCAAGCGGTACTATGGGAGAAATTAGAACCCTTTTTGGCAGGGCTTCCCGAGGACCAAAAGTCGTTTGCATGGGCTTTGATCACGGAAGGTAAAGATCTGGCAAAGCAACAGATCAAAACGGCAAGGCACTCAGTAGATTGCTTGGGGAGAATCATGGGTACAGCCGTAGTAATGCGCAGACACTCATGGTTAAAAAATTCAACTCTCTCCACAGATATTAAATCTGCCCTGGAGGACCTTCCGTTTGAGGGAGAAGACCTGTTTAGCAGTAAAACTGATGAGGTTCTCGAAAAAATGAGAAAATATCACTTACAAGCAAGATCCTTAGGGTTAGGGGCTTCCTTGTCTGGTCAATCAAAACCTAAACGATGGGGTCGCCCATTTTATCGCCCTTGACCATTCAGGCCTTTCAGGCAAGTTGATTCTACACCCCAAGAATTTTCCCCTTCTCCCTGTTTTCAGCAGAACCGTAGGAGAGGTGGGGGAGGTAACCATCAGAATGGGTCTGACAGGGATAATAGGGTCCGACAGACCCATTCACAATGACTGCCACAGTAATCCGTCACAGTTGCTGGGCTTTTTGGCAATTTACATGGTTGGTATAGTATTACACCAAATGCTTGGGTTCTTTCTATAATAAAGAATGGTTATTATTTGGAGTTCCTGAGTGTTCCTGACTTTAATACTCCATGTACCCATTGGGATTCACGTTCACCTGACATTCTGTCAGAGGTGGCTGATCTTATAGACAAAGGAGCAGTGCAGTGTTTGGGTCCTGCGCCCACCACGCAAGGGTTTCACTCCAAATACTTCCTTGTAGACAAGAGGGATGGAGGGAAACGACCTATTTTAGACCCACGGGCACTGAATGTGTTTATTGAGGTCAAACGTTTTCGTATGCTGTCCCTCGCTGAATTGATTCCTCTTTTATCAAAAAACTTATGGTTCGCCAAGGTGGATCTCAAGGATGCATATTTTCATATCAGGAAATTTTCATTATCAGGAAAACATTTTTCACAGTCAGAGTAGTTCAGCAGTGGAATAGGCTGCCTAAGGAGGTGGTGAGCTTCCTCTCACTGGCAGTCTTCAAGCAAAGGTTGGATACACACTTTTCTTGGATGCTTTAAGGTGCTTAGGGCTGATCCTGCGTTGAGCAGGGGGTTGGACTAGATGGCCTGTATGGCCCCTTCCAACTCTATGATTCTATATCATGATTAATACATCCTGCACAAGATTTCTCAGATTTTATGTGGGGGGTAATCACTATGAATTTAAAGTGCTCCCATTTGGCTTGGCATCTGCCCCACGAGTATTCACTAAAGTCACTACTAACGTGGTAATAGCATACCTCAGGAAGCTGAGTATTCAGGTTTATCCGTATCTTGATGACTGGCTTTTAATTGGACACTCAGCAGAAGACCTTTCAACTTCTGTGTCTACCTCTCTCAAGCTATTACATACCTTGGGTTTTAATGTGAATTACAAGAAATCCATTCTTACTCCAAAGCGCGCCTTAGAATTCATTGATGCATGGCTGGGTGTTGAGAATGGGATGGTATACCTACCCCCAGCGAGGGTTGATAAGATTTCAGCCTTGGCATTAAAATCTACCAAAGTCAGATCCAGGTCTGTTCATGAAATACAGGCATTGTTAGGACATATGTCATCCACCACTGCTGTTACACCGTTTGCTAGACTAAAAATGAGACCCTTGCAGCTGTGGTTTTTGTCAATCTGTAAACCACATGCAGTCAGCAGCTGGAAACACTTCACACTACCTCGTTCAGTTTCCCGATCTCTCAAATGGTGGACCGTCCCTTCAAATTTAGCTACAGGGTTTTGGGTTGCAGCTACCTTTTGGGTTGCAGCAAGAGGATTTACTCCTTCATACAGACGCCTCTCTGGAAGGTTGGGGGGCTCATTGCCTCCAGCATGCCACTAGTGGTTGCTGGAGTGAGGCAGAAACATTTTTACATATCAATATTTTGGAACTGCGAGCCATAAGTCATGCTCTTTCTTTCTTTTCAGACCTGTTTACGGAAAAAGATGTCCTGGTAGCATCAGACAATATGGCAGCAGTTTTTTACATAAAAAAACAGGGAGGAACCAAGTCCAAAAGACTATGCCGAGAAGCCACAAAAATTTGGGACTGGGCTGTGTTCAGTCGAACAACCTTGTCTGCCATTCACATTGCCGGGTCACTGAACACATGGGCAGACGCATTGAGCAGAGATGTAAACATGGTTCAGGAGTGGTCTCTCAACCCATCCTGTATAAACCCCATTTTTCATCAGTGGGGTCAACCAACCGTGGATTTGTTTGTGACTCATCAAAACACAAAGTGCACTCAGTTTTATTCCAGGGGAGGAATAGATCCGGCCTCACTGGGAGATGCCTTCCTCCACTGTTTGGAAGGGATCCCTTTTTTATGCCTTCCCTCCATTCGGATTAATAAACAGGATGGTGACCAAATTAGTAGCAGACAACACTCAATGCATCTGTGTCACGCCTTTTTGGATGCAAAAGACATGGTTCCCCACTCTCTTCCGATTGGCCAAAAGGAGGTACCTGCCGACCCAAGCAGATCTCCTAACTTGGGGAGAGCACCTGCATCCAAACCCCCAACCCCTCCACCAGACAGCCTGGAGGGTAGGTTTGTAGAAGACTTGAGAGTATTTTGGAAGCCGCCCGCAGATTTTGGAAGCCGCCCGCAGGCCTTCCACTCCCTGCTCCTACGCTGCTAAGTGGCACAATTTTGTGAAATGGGCGGTAGAGTCTAATAAGGTTGCAAACTCCTGTCCTTTACCTATCATTTTTTCTTATTTGGTTAAATTAAAAGATAGGGTACCAATTCTTCTATCAAAGTGCACCTAGCGGCTATTTCCGCTTCTCATCAAATGGTCGATGGTAAAACTCTTTTTGCTCATCCTTTAACTACAAAGTTTTTGAAAGGTTTAAAGAATGTCTTCCCACCTAATGTTCCTGTAATCCCACAATGGAGTCTAACTCATAAACCTTTTGAACCTCTGGCCAAATCGGATTTGTCTTTTTTGTCATTCAAAGTTGTATTTTTGGTTGCAATAACCTCAGCGGGTAGAGTGGGGGAACTCGCGGCACTATCCTCTGAGCCTCCATTTTTACAATTTTTTCCTGACAAAATTATACTACGTCCTAGTGTCTCTTTTCTTCCAAAGGTGGTTTCCAAGTTCCACATGGGACAATCTTTGGTCCTGGTGTTTTTTCCACAACCCACCTCTCAATTTGAAACACAAGTGCATACACATGACGTTCGCAGAGCCATACTTTTTTATTTGGACAGAACCAAAGACTTTAGACAAGATAAATCTCTTTTTATCTGCTTCCGAGGTGTGAGAAAAGGTAAAGCTGCATCTGCGCAAACCATTTCAAGATGGATTGTACAAGCAATTTCTCTGGCATACAAGGCTTCTGACTTAGACTGTCCGTTCGGGATTAAAGCGCACTCCACACGGGCACAAGCATCATCTGCAGCATTTGCGGCTAACCTTCCAATGTGTGACATTTGCAGAGCAGCAACATGGTCAACGCCTGGCACCTTCATACGCCACTACTCCATTGACGTTGACTCTGGAAAAGTGGGAAAAGTGGTGTTAAGATCAATAATCCACTAATAGCCCACCCCAATTCCATTGCTGTATCATCTTGTTAATCTCCCATGTGGGACTGCACAGAAACCACGAAGATGAAAACAGGGTTGCACTTACCTGTAACTGTTGTTCATCGAGTGGTCTTCTGTGCAGTGACACAACCCTCCCTCCATCCCCGCTGGGCCGCTACTTATTGATACCCCGCTGAGCTGCAAGGGGAAAGGACTGAGGGGAGAGTGCTAACTCCTCCCACATCACGTGACTTTGGGCGGGAAAGTCACTCTGTGAGGGGAGGGGTGAGCACATGGGGATTTCGGAGGTGGAGCCTGAGGAGCTTCGATGAGAGGAGAGCCTTCAATGGGATAGTGTGACACAGAGTCCCTCTCCCAAAGTAGCCATTTTCTCCAGAGGAACTGATTTGTCACCTGGATATCAATTGTGATATCACAGAATGTCCAGCCAATGCCTGGAGGCTGGCAACCCCACAGTTTTGCTATCTCTCTTGCTTCTGTCTCTTGACATCCTCTTGAGATCAATTGTGATATCACAGAATGTCCAGCCACTGCCTGGTGGCTGGCAACCCCACAGTTTTGCTAGCAGACCAATGTTGCTCTGTCTCTTGACATCCTCTTGTGATCTGCTGGCACTTCACAGAATTCTGTGTTCCCTTTGGTCTGAGGCCTTAGGCCCATGATTCTGAAACTTGGAGGGCCTCTATTCTGAGTCATGTGATCCTAGCAGACCCAGATCACTTGGGTACTATTAGTGCGTTGAGAGGGCCCAGGGGAAGAAAACCAGGCAAAATTGGGTGATTGCCAACTCTCCAGGCGGGACCTGGAGATTGATGGTTTTAATTCAAGTATACACTGTCCCTCGGGAAGGGGTACTGCATTCATTGAGTGGTGGCAGAGACAGACCGGAAGAGATAGGCCCCACCCAGGGAAAGGGTGGAGGGCTGGAACAGGGCCCACTGGCTTGGCATCTGGCAAGCAGGCAGCTGGTTCCACCACAAATGTTCAGACATTTAAAATGCGAGAGAGGTGAGTAGGCTTGGCTACTAATAAACACACCATTGGACTGAAAACCAGATACCGGTAAATATAGCTACTGAACCAACATAGGGTGGAGGATCCAGGGAGGATACTGGAAGAGATTTAGCCCGTTATTAGTAGGTACGCCAGTGAGAAGTACCCCCTAAAATGTAAAAACCTAAACTAACAAGCATGAAGGACATTTGAGAAATAGCACATAGGATAGGACAACAGTAATCAGCTTGTAGCTCTAGGTCTTCAGATATCCCTCAAATATTAGTGGGAAGATAAGTAGAAAAAGGTATAAAGAGGGGCTGTGTGGTCCTGAAAATGTTTGTTCCCTTGCAGATTTACACAGATCCTCATATAAATATATTTTCAGTCGGGGGAAGAGTCCCCATAGCAATCTTCTTTGTGATATTGCTTCAGTTACTGATAGAAATTAAATCGGTGGTATTTTCTGCATTCATTCATTCCTTCCTTCTCAGGCTGAATTCACACATTCTTCTTGAGTTGGCAAAGGTTAGCACAAAACGTTCTTTCATCAGGTGTTGCTCGAGGTTTATCCACATCACCACAGCTTTGGCAGTCCAGATCTGGCAGACATATTAGGACAACATTAATCAGCTTGTAGCTCTAGGGGGCTTTTTGCACGCCTTCAAAATCGCACAATGGTTACTAATTGAAAACGCTACTGATTTGCCATAACGCACGACGTCGCCGACAATCTGCCACACACCTGAAACCAATCTGCAAAAAGCGCTTCCTTGTAGCGCTTTCAGGGAAATCCCCAAAAGTGGATTCACCCTCCAGAAAGCGATACACTCCTGCAACCAATCTGCAACAGTAGCGAAAAAGACCTGTGCGTTAACATTGTTGCGGTTTCTACAAAGTCCCTCCCCCTGGCTGTCTTCTCTGATCTTCCGGCGAAGCGATCGCCATTTTTTTTTCTCCGAGCGAGCGGGGATAAACGCACCAGCCAGCCTCTTCTGTTTAGAGGCTTCCCTGGCTTCAGTCCTTCCCCTTTAGTCACTAAGCACAAACCACAGAAAAGCCCGTTTGCTGAAATAAAGTCCCTTTATTTTTTACACATTAATTCAGCCGAAAATCAGGCCCGCAAGAGGGGGGGGGGTTTCACTCGGAGGAAGCGTGGCAACGATCAAACGACAGCTCAAACACACCAGGCAGCTGGATGGGTCTCCGTTGCAACGAATCTACCCAGATTTGTTGCTATGGGTGTGTTTTTTATTTAAAAAAAACCTTTCTTAAAGGGAAAGGGGCTGTTTGGGAGAATGCTAACGGCTGCCCATTGGCTGCTTGACGGCCAGGGGCGGGACGAGCTTGGCAATAGCGCTTCCTTTCTAGCGATTTCTGCCGAGACCGGAAGCTTGTGGGAAACGCTACAAAACGCAACTGGATTCCACTACAAAGGCAGGTATGCATAACGACGAATTCCACTACTTTAAATGGCGATTTTTCATTCAATGACCAATTTGCAACAAAGATCCCGGTGCATAAAGCCCCTAGGCCTTCAGATATCCCTCAAATATTAGTGAGAAGAAAAAGATATAAAGAGGGGATGTGTGGTCCTGAAAATGTTTGTTCCCTTGCAGATGTATAAGGATAAAAATTTGGACCTCTTTTATCCTGGGGGACCATTAAACACACCCATCTTTCTTATAGTATCTTTTCACCTGTTGATGGAAAGCAAATCTGTGGTGAGTATATCCAGCGTTCCTTCCTTCCTTCTCAGGCTGAATTCACGCATTCTTCTTGAGTGGGCAAAGGTTAGCACAAAACGTTCTTTCATCAGCAACATGACGAAAGTGTTGCTCGAAGTCTATCCACAGCCCCACAGCTTTGGCAGTTCAGATCTGGCAGACATATTAGCCAGCCAAGTGAGCAACCATTGAAACAGCATGAGAGAATTTCAAAGAATCAAGCCTGACCTTACACACACAAAATTTTGCTCCCTCAGGGTGTATTTAAGAGGTCTAGGCTGACTACCAGTTTCACATTAGACCCTCTTCAATAGATTTGGAAGGAAATTCCACTCACGTCAACAGGGACTTACTCTTGAGTAAACATAGCAGTGCCAATTACAATCCTTTTACTACATAAACTGATCAGTCCTTTGTTGGTTTCAGCATAGCTGGCCGTTGTTTGCATGAGACCAAGAGCTTCTGGGCTTATGGTCCTTGGGAGAATGAGAGTAACAAGCATATGGAGACGGAAGTTATTTTCTCTCAAGTCAGGACATTTTGCCAAAGTCATGTCCTCGGGTGTCACGCTGAACCCTCATTTATTTATGCTGTTTATTTACATTGTTTCTGCATTTCCTTATATTCTAGATGCATCATGGGATTCATCATACACAGAAGGGCCAGGCAGAGACAAGACGTGGAAATGTCCGCCATATAAATAAAAATGTTACCTTGATTTTTATTTTTAATAAAAAATATTGAGATATTTTAAATCTCCCAGTGTTTCTGAAAATCCTCCAGGTCTGTGGTTGGCCCATTTCCTTGAGATTCTTTTCATTTTTCTTTTTTCTTAGATATCTATTGCATATAACTGAGCCACTCTGCTCTTTTTTCTTCCTGTTGTATCTGCTGCCAGCTTTTCATTGTTTTTTTCTTTATCCACCTCATTTTGGCTTATGGTCCTTGGGAGCATGAGAGTGACAACCATACGGAGACAGGAGTTATTTTCTCTCAAGTCAGAACAGGACATCTTGCCAAAGCCATATATTCGGGTGTCAGGCTCAACCCTCATTTATTTATGCTGGTTATTTACACCATTTCTGCATTTCTTTATATTCTAGATCCATGCTGAGATATGTTCGAAGGAGAAATGCAGGAGTCCCCTAACAAGGACCCGCAAAATTAAAAAACAGGATGTTACCCCCACCCCCACAGAGGGCTGTTTTAGATTTTTTTTTTGTTTCTTTCTTGTTATTCAAAATGTTTAAATACATAAATAATTTTTGAGATATTTCTAATCTCCCAGTCATAGAAACAGAATAATAGAGTTTGAAGGGTCCTCATGGGTCATCTAGTTCAACCCCCTGCACTATGCAGGACACTCACAACCCTATTGCTCATCCACTGTAACCTGCCACCCCCTTGAGCCTTCGCAGAATCAGCCTCTCTGTCAGATGGCTATCTAGCCTCTTTTTTTAAAATTCCAAAAATGGAGAACCTACCATCTCCCGAGGAAGCCTGTTCCACTGAGAAACCGCTCTGTCAGGAACTTCTTCCGGATGTTTAGACGGCATTTCTTATGAATCAATTTCATCCCATCTGTTCTGGTCCGTCCCCCCGGGGCAAGAGAGAACAACTCTGCTCCATCCTCTATATGGCAGCCTTTTAAATACTTTTAAATCCCCTCTCTGTCGTCTCCTCTCCAGGCTAAAGAAACCAAGCTTCCCCAACCAGTGTTTTTGAAAATCCGCTGGCGGTCTGTGGTTGGCGTAATGGTCAGTTTAGCCATGCCTGCTTCTTCTCTCCGTCTTGTGCTTCATGAGTCCATGGGGGGGGGGGGGCTGCTGCTGCCTTCAGCCGGCTGAGATGAGGAGTCTTGCTCCTGTAGTTGCAGGAAAGGAGAAATCAGAACCCTGATTAGGTATTCAGGTGGGTAAAATGCTTAACGACATGCATTTGGGGTCTAATACAAACTCACAATGAAACAGTTTGCCATTTATCAGTAAACACCTGCACAGGGGCCTTCCTGGGGGCTGGCTACATGCCAAAAGCTCCTGCCCACCCCTGGACTTTTGAGGCCCCGCCTCCAAACCTCAAGGTTGTTCCTGGCTCAGGGGTCACCAACCTCCAGGTACAGCCTGAAAATCTCCTGAAAATGGAGGTCAACCAAGGGCTAACCCCCCCCCCCCATATTGATGGCTGTTTTAGTGTTTTTTCCTCAATATATGTTCTTGTTCTTATTAAAATTCAGAATATTTACATAAAGAATTCTTGAGAAATACTCTCACAATGTTTTTGAAAATCCTCCTTTTAACTAATTTTTTTTGATGGATATACAATTCCACCACATATGAAAAAGTATCCGATATAGTCTTGAGATATCCAACATTTGCCATCAGTTAGTTTAGACATTTTCGGGTTTCTCAATTACTGGCTCTATGACAGCTTTTTACCATTGAGAAAGCCCTGAACTATTCATCAGGCTTCAAGACACCCCAGAAGTGGGATCTCGGGGTTCCGGTTGGAGGCGGGCTTAACTGCCACTGTTCAGGGATGCCAGCCTCCAGGAGGGACCTGGAGAGCCCCCAGAGAAACAGCTCCTCTCCAGACTGCAGAGATCGGTTCCCCTGGACCGAAGGGCTGCTTGGGAGCTGGGTCTCTGTGGCATGGTGCCCCAGGGAGGATCAGGGATGGGAGCTGTGGCAGGGCAGCTCTCTTTCCCTGGTGGGGCCTCTCTCTCCTGCCCCACTGCCTCCACTCACTGACTGGCACGGACAGTGAGGCCCCTCGGCCAGGTTCTTGGTGTTTTGTCGTCAAAAGCAGAAATCTTTGGGTCCCACCAGGAGAGCTGGCATCCACCCGGTTTCGCCTGGTCTCCCTCTTCTGGGCCTTCCCCATGCACTAGTACTACCCAAGGGGGGAGAATAGGTGGTCCGGAGCACCAGGCATTTGTTCCTATTCAAAACCCGGGTTTGTGAAAGGATTAATCAATAGCCAGCAGGGCCTTCTCCCTGAAGAGAGATGCCACCTTCTCACTTGGAGCTCCTGGAGAGACTGCCCCCTCCCTGGAGGTCTGGAGCCTAAATACCCACAAGCTCCTCCCCGATGGAGCCTGACTCCTCCATTCTCATTGGGCCATGTGACCCTCTCCCTTCCCTCGGTCTCCTGGGAAACGTAGGCAGTCACAGCCTTCCCACCCACTGGGGGCCATTTTAAACTGCAGACCCAGAGCAGCCATTTCAGAACACAAATCTGCCAACCGGGCTCATTCCAGGTGGGACTTAGGGATGCCCTGGAAGTACAGCAAAGGGCTCTTCCCCTGGAAGAAAGAGCTGCTTGGGATGGAGATGGAGGGCTGCGTATCATTCCCCTCTACACACACACACACAAACACACACACACACACACACACTACACACACTAAAAGACCACAGAAGACAAAGGCATTCCTCTCTTCTGAAATTGCAAACCTTATTAAGTACAGAATCACCTCTCCAGGTAGAAAATGCCTTAGTTTCTCCATCCTTGGATGGCTCAGAGAAGCCACTGGCTAGAATGTCCAGATTCAAAAGGAAACAAAGCGCATCTCCACCGCCCCCCCCCCCGCTGCTCCACCTGGAGGCCTGCAGTGGCCAGGAAGTGGCGAGGGCCGGAGGATTTTTAATAGGGAGGTACGTTTAAAAAGTACTGATGACAAGCTACGGTTGCCAACAGGCCTGGAGAAAATACTGTTTTATTTTAGTAAAGACATGGGTGGAAACGGGCAACTGAAAGTTTTCATATAATGAAGAGAAGCCACATCACGTAGTAAACAACCTCCCAATAAGCCTCTGCCAAAAGGACATGCTGTTTTCTTCCAGAGAGTTGACGCCTCGGTGACATGCAATTCCTTTCTGTGTAATAGAAGAGAAATGCCTCTTCCAAGATGATACTTCCTGTGAAACTGGCATGCTTTATCCAAAAACAAAGGGTGTATTTGTTCTCATTTGCAAATCTCATGGAACAATTAATTGGTGAATAGGCTGCTTTAATCAGAGCCAAAAGAAAATGTTTGCACAGAAAGACGTCTGATCCGAAAAAGGTTGTCCAATAACTCCATCCAGATTCCTGGATTATTTGCATGAAAAACTGATTTGAAGAAGAAGAAGAGTTGGTTCTTATATGCCGCTTTTCCCTACCCGAAGGAGGCTCAAAGTGGCTTACGGTGGCCTTCCCTTTCCTCTCCCCACAACAGACACCCTGTGGGGTGGGTGAGGCCGAGAGAGCCCTGATATCACTGCTTGGTCAGAACAGTTTTATCAGTGCCGTGGCGAGCCCAAGGTCACCCAGCTGGCTGCATGTGGGGGAGCGCAGAATCGAACCCGGCATGCCAGATTAGAAGTCTGTACTCCTAACCACTACACCAAACTGGCTCTCTTGTAGTATAAAGCAATGTTTTGAAATTTGGTTTTGGTGCCACACCAATGTAGAGAACACTGTAATATTCTCATGATAGAGTGATGTAGAGAACACTGTAATATTCTGTAATATTCTGTAATATTCTCATGATAGAGTGACAGCTGCTTATTTCCCAATGTTCTCTCAGAGCACTCACAGCCTCGCAGGGTATCTGTTGTGGGGAGAGGAAGGGAAAGGTGCTTGTAAGCCTCTTGGGGAGTCCTTTGGGTAGTGAAAAGCAGGGTAGGAGAGGTGTGGCTCAAATGATCCACCTTCTGCCCCTTCTGCCCAATGATGCCTTGAAGGGGCTAGGAGAAGGACCCCTTCAGTGCTTTCCTTATCCTTGATCCTAGGGCCTCGCGGCTTGGGGGAAAGCACATGGCACAACTTCTTCATGCACCAGCACATTGTCTGCAAGGAGCCAGATTCATATACAATTGTACAGCTGGGGGCTTGGAGCCAGACTGGCCTCACCTAGAAAATCAGGGACCTGGGGGCAGAGAAGGCCAGACTCTTCTGCATCCCACCAAATGCCTTCACTGGATACAATATGGGTCCAGCCCACCAAATGCCTTTGCACCTGCCATAGGAATGTGAGCATCGTGCTTTCCAGGGAGATGTGAAGGAGTCCTTTGGATTTCCCCCAGCTGCAATTGAGGAAATCCAAAATTTAGACATCCGTATTTAAATTGATTGTTCAGTCCTGTTTTATACTCGATATATCAACTCAGTTATGTATCTTGTATGATTATACGTTTCCTGTGTGTAATTATGCCATATGGTGATACATGCTGCAGAATGGAACGTGCTCTGTGCCTTGGCTGCTGCAGACATGGACTGTAGGCAGAAATGATGCATACGGCCCTAGATTATCTCAGCCAAGGATGTCTGCTCCCCTTATTCCTCCTCTGCCTGCAAAACAGCCAGCCCTGATAAGCAAGACAGGCTACATATGACCCTGTAGTTTATCGTGCGCATTCCTAGCCTTTTTCTTGATCTTGGGGCAGTCCCCAATTGTCTTCCCCCTCCAAATAATACTTTCATCTGCAGCCAGTTAAGCACACCCTGTCACTTTTAAGTAAATTGTAAACAAAAATATGTTGAGATCCTTAGATAACCTACCTTAATATAAAGATTTAACACCACCAATGTTAATTTCCATTAGAAAGGTAAAGCATATCACATGTGCTCAACTGGCTACAGAAGAAAGTCTTATTTGGTTACTTGACATAATGTTGTTGCTGGGTACGGCCAGATAGGGCAGCCCACCGTCCTTGGATTAGCCAATAAGGGAAGGAGTCTTCCTCTCACAGACATCCCAGTTTTCCCTTTGCAGTTTCTTTAGTGCTGGAAGCCCCCCCCCCCCCCGCCCCTTGTGTCAGGATCAGCTTCTGCTCTCTGCCATGTTTGATTTCAGTGAACCTAAGAGACTCCATCTTGTGTGCTTTGCCCTTGTTACCTTTCCCAGGTAACCAAAATGCTTATGACTCTGTAGTATCTCTTTGATCCCCCCCTCCTTTGATCCCCTCGCTTTCACACTGCATGTTCTCCCTGCTGTGATACATTGTTGCCAGTGTTCCTGTAAGCATCTTATCTGCAGCCTGGGCTGCCGGCCTGACCGGCCTGGTTTTGGTGGGAGAATTGTATTGATAACTGCTTGCATCCCCGATATCGAACAGTCTTGACTTCGAATGTTAAAGTGTTCAGATCTACTTCCAGTTAAAGCTTTCCTTCTATAGAAGCCTGTTTCTGAGTTTTGTCTGCCCTTGACACCTTGCAGGCTTTGAAGCACATGGCCCAGGTCTTCTCACACTTTAGCCTGCTAGCTCATACCAGGCAGCCATGTATTCCCATCTGCAACAAGTACCCCCCCCCTGAAAAGAAAGCACAAGTCCCCCCACAGACTCCTGGAAACGCCTCCCTCCTATCAGTCAGGGGCTGTTAGTCAGCTGTCCTCTCTCTCTTTCTCTCTCTCTCTCTCTCTCTCACACACACACACACACACACACACAAACACACGTGCACACACAAAGAAGAAGAAGAAGAAGAAGAAGAAGAAGAAGAAGAAGAAGAAGAAGAAGAGTTGGTTCTTATATGCCGCTTTTCCCTACCCGAAGGAGTCTCAAAGCGGCTTACAGTCACCTTCCCATTCCTCTCCCCACAACAGACACCCTGTGGGGTGGGTGAGGCTGAGAGAGCCCTGATATCACTGCTCGGTCAGAATAGTTTTATCAGTGCCGTGACGAGCCCAAGGTCACCCAGCTGGCTGCATGTGGGGGAGTGCAGAATCAAACCCGGCATGCCAGATTAGAAGTCCGCACTCCTAACCACTACACCAAACTGGCAAAGACACATACACAAACTGAGGCCTGCCCTGCCACAGCTCGCATCCCTGATCCTCCCTGGGGCACCATGCCACAGAGACCCAGCTCCCAAGCAGCCCTTCGGTCCAGGGGAACCGATCTCTGCAGTCTGGAGAGGAGCTTTTTATGAGGGCTCTCCAGGTCCCTCCTGGAAGCTGGCATCCCCGAACAGTGGATTATATTCTATGGATTATATTCTAAATTTTATATATTTTTTCTTCTCTCTTTTTTTCTGTTCCATGTAAACTTCTGTTCCATGTAAACTTCAATAAAGTTTTACCAGCACCTTATATCCTTATCCATTGTTCCTCTTAATATTTGTGAAAAAGCCTGGGGGGTGGAATGTGTCTGGGGTGTCCGAGTTGGAATAGGGCCAATCAGGGTGCGGTCAGCAAAGCTGCCTGCACCGATTGGCTCCCGCCCTCCCTCCAGCAGGACCCAGCGCAAGAGAGGGAGATATATAGAGAGAAAGAGTACCCTGCCAAACCACTCATGGGCCCTGGTTCCCTGCTACAAACGAACCCTGATTACTTCCTATGGCTCCTGCTGCAAAGGAGTGAGAGACAGTCACAGAGAGAGCTTCCCCAAATTGCCAAAGAGCCCAGATTACCTGCTATGCCTCCTGCCGCCTCTCCTTGCATGGGGGGGGGGGGAGAGAGAGAGAGAAAGAGAGAGAGAGAGAGATCTGCACCTGCCGGTGTCCCCTGGCTCCTAGCGCCCATTGCTTTCCTGGTTGCAAAGCGGTTTCTTTCTAGTGTGTAGGGCCATGATTTGTGCCTCATATGGAATGAGAATCCTGCAAACTAGGAGTCTTTCACTGCTGAGCCATAAACAGAGGAGAGAGAATGTGCAGGCCCAAGGTGCATTCCCATTGCCTTTATGCGCAGACCATGCTACTCAAAGGATTTCACTTTTCCACTTGAAGAATTTAGATTTACGAATATCCTGTTCTCTTCTTGCCTCTCTCTAAAGGTGGATTTAGGTAGATGAGAAGCCTGTGAGGGTGGCTTGGAAATTCTGTGCGGCACTTCTGGGGAAGAGATCACTGGGGAGACCACTTGCCCCTTGCTTCCAGTGCCCGGAGTCACGCAGAGCAGGCGTGGGGGGAATCAGAAATCCGGGCACCAGCTGCGGCATCGTGCCCTTCCTGGTAAAAAGATGGAAACTCTATGATGTTCCCACAAAGTTTCCAGCCATTCTTAGAGCTACCCATGCCACTTCTGGTTTTCGGCTGGAATCAATGTGTTCCCCTGCCCGTCTCCCTGTTCCCAGCCCTCCTGCCAGTTTATGTAGTAAAAGGATTGTAACTGGCACTGCAACGTTTACTCAAGAGTCTGTCCCTCTTGACGTGAGTGGAATTTACTTCCAAATCTATTGAATCTATTCCGAATCTATTGAAGAGGGTCTCCTGTGTAACTGGGAGTCAGCCTATGCCTCTTAAATACATACTAGGGGAGCAACCTTCTGTGTGTGTATGTAAGGTCAGGCTTGATTCTCTGAAATTCTCTCAATGAGTGCTCTTTCAACGGTTGCTCACTTGGCTGGCTAATATATCTGCCAGATCTGAACTGCCAAAGCTGTGGGGCTGTGGATAGACTTTGAGCAACACCTTCGCCATGTTGCTGATGAAAGAACGTTTTGTGCTAACCTTTGCCAACTCAAGAAGAGTGCGTGTTTCTTTCAGTGAAAAGGAGTATTAATTTTATAAAGACGATTGATGTGGGGGCATGTCCCCCGATGGAAAAAATGTCCACATGTGGATCTGTATAAATCTGCAAGGGAACAAACATTTTCAGGACCACACAGCCCCTCTTTATACCTTTTTCTACTTATCTTCCCACTAATATTTGAGGGATATCTAAAGACCTAGAGCTACAAGCTGATTACTGTTGTCCTATCCTATGTGTTCTATTTCTCAAATGTCCTTCATGCTTGTTTAGTTTAGTTAGTTTAGGGTTTTAGATTTTAGGGGGTACCACTGAAGAGAGGACTGATCTGCCAGTAGTGAGAACTCCTGGCCCCAAAGTTATGGCCTCCGTTTGTCTAGAGCCCACACAATGGCAAGACACTCTTTCTGCACCGATGACCAGTTCTTTTCCCTGGGAATGAGCTTTCTGCTGCGGTAGGCGATGGGGTGCTTCGTCCCTTCCCATTCCTGCATCAAAAGCACCCCGAGACCCAGGTCAGAGCCATCTGTACCCACAAAAAACCTCCGAGCGTAATCAGGGGCCTGGAGAACAGGCATAGAAGTCAAGGCGGATCTTACAAGTCTAATGAAATAAAAGCTGGATTTACCAGCGCCTCATATATATACTCCCCCCCCCAAAAAAGAAAGCACAAGTTGCCCCACAGACTCCTGGAAATGCCTCCCTCCCCTCAGTCAGGGGCTGTTAGAGGCTCCTTCACAGCAGGCCTGAGGGGGGCTGGAGTCAGCTGCCTTCTCTTTCTCTCTCCCTCTCTCTCTCTCTCTCTCTCTCACACACACACACACACACACGTGCACACACAAAGACACATACAGAAACTGAGGCCTGCCCTGCCACAGCTCGCATCCCTGATCCTCCCTGGGGCACCATGCCACAGAGACGCAGCCCCCAAGCAGCCCTTCGGTCCAGGGGAACCGATCTCTGCAGTCTGGAGAGGAGCTGTTTCTCTGGGGGCTCTCCAGGTCCCTCCTGGAGGCTGGCATCCCTGAACAGTGGCAGTTAAGCCCGCCTCCAACCGGAACCCCGAGATCCCACTTCCGGGGTGTCTTAAATGGTACATAAGTCGAGAAAAGCTGACAGAGCCAGTAATTGAGAAACCCAAAAAAGTCTAAACAAACCGATGGCATATGTTGGAAATCTCAAGATGATATCGGATCCCTTTTTCATATGTGGTAGAATTATAGATCAATCAAAGGATAAAAGGTCATGATAAGGGGCAAACTGTTTAACTGTCAATTTGTATTAGACCCCAAATGCATGTTGTTAAGCATTTTTCCCGCCTGAATACCAAATCGGGGTTCTGAATTCTGCCTCCATGCAAGGACAGGAGCCGGGCTCCTCATCCCCACTGGCTGGAGGCAGCAGCAGGCCCCCCACGTGGACCCACGAAGCACAAGAGGGAGAAACAGGCAGGAAGGGCCAACCACAAACCACCGTAGGATTTCCAGAAACCCTGGGAGATTAGAAATCGCTCAGAATGTATTTGACGTGCAGGCAGGTCTGTTGGGGCAGGACAGAGGACACTTATACCATACATGGCTTCAACATGGCCACAGCTTTATTAAGCCTGAACAAATACTTGTTGGCATACAAACTAGGCACGGGCCAGAAAACAGCCTGACTAAGCAGATTTCTTCCGCTCCCACCTGGCTACTCCCTGGGGGCTGCTCCCCAAGGGAGCACAGTTCCTCCTCTACTGCTGCATAGCCCTCAAATCATGAGGTGTTATCGCCTGGCATATCAGAGAGAGGCGCAAATCTCCTCTGGACATGCAGGCCACCTGGCTCTTAGCTTCCAGTCTTCCCAGCCAGGTTGGCCTAGCTCCCATCGAGCTCCTCAGTAACAAGGCCTACCAATTTTGTTCGAACCCCTGTTCGAATCTGTCCCTTAGGCTCTCTGCCTGTGCCCTAGGCTCCACTAGAATGCAGGCACTACTAGTTTGTCATTCCCGCCAACAAATTAGTGCCATATATCCAGCCCTGAAGCTGGGCCTTTACCCCGTGAAGCTACAGATCTAAACCCCAAGTGGACAGATGTACTCCATCAACCCTGTAAAGTGCAGGAGTCGAACTAACAATGTCCCTGTGTTCAACTATCACATAACCCCAATTCTGGATCCATCTGGACACAGCTTTGTTAATTTTTCGCACAGTCCGATTGACCGCGCCCCGAACCAAGCTCTTCGCTCCGCTATGGTGGACCAGAAGATATGTGTCCCAGGGAGTCGCTACTGCAAGGCCTCAAGAACGCTTGATACACATATACACATATATCCTCTCTTCCAAATCTGCAAGGGTCCACAAAAAGAAAGAATGGTTATTAAACCAGTGTAACTCCATTAAGCCCTCATTTATATAGCCAAGGCTAACCTGATCCTTTCAGTTCATGGAAGCTATGCAGGGTCAACCCAGTTAGTATTTAGAAGGGACACCATGAAGGAAGACCAGGGTCATGAGAAAGAGCCAGACTATGGCCAACCACCTCCAACAGTCTCTTGTCTTGAAAAACCTATGGCAGGGGCAGCCCAACTGCGGCTCTCCAGATGTCCATGGACTACAGTTCCCATGAGCCACTGCCAGCTGGCTGTACAGCTGTTCTGCCAGGCCTCTGGTTGAGGCTGGGAAATAAGATCAACAGATGCTCCCCTCCCTCCCTGAAACTCTATCTGGAAATCCATCCGTCCTAATAGAAGAAGGGCTTCAGCATGGAACACCCTTAGGATATAAATTTTAATAGTAAATAAGCGGTGTTTGATGTTTTTAAAACCAAAATTATTTCCTATCTATGATTGTTTTAACCTGTACATGTTACAGTGGATTGTTTGGGACTCCTTGTTCCCTGCCCTGGGCTGCAGAGGGAAGGGCGGGGTTATAAGAATAAAGGTTAATTTTATGTGATGCAATTTAGTATAGGTATGTCCAGAAGGCTGAAAGTGGTATGATGTGCCATCCCAATATCACCTGTTTACGCGATTGTAATGTTTCAAAAACCTGTTTGACTATGGACAACAACCTGGCATTAAAAACAAGTACAACAAAATCAAATGATTCTAAATCTCCTAAAATAGCGATCCCCAACCTGTGGGCCGCGGACCACATGTGGTCCTTCAACTAATTGGAGGTGGGCCCCGAAGGACGCCTTCTCCCCCCCCCCCGGCCCTTTACTTCATCCCCCCCAGCCCTTTACAACACACTTCATTGTTGTGGCGTGTCTGTATCTTATTTTGAAGGGATGTTTAAACATTACCATAGCGATCAGAGAGCATTAGGGCAGTGGTTGAGAGTAGAGGAGTAAACTACCCCCCCGGCCTCAGTAAAAGGCGTTGAGTAGTCCCCGGTGAATGGTCCCTGGCGTTGAGTCCCCAGTGATAAAAAGGTTGGGGACCACTGTCCTAAAACATGTGGGGGTTTAATTGAATTTGAGAAATTATTTGGTTGGTTGCAGCTTCTGCTTCTTGCCAGTAGAGGGCTCTCTATGTGAGGCATCCAGTTATTTAGAAACTGAACTATTGGCGAATAGTCAAGGATTTCTTTATTAAGTAAGAAAGTCCTCTAGTCAAGGCACGGATGAAACTGGGACTGTGGACAAAGGTCTTGGCATATATCTCAAATCCTGTTCCCCCTGCCGTGGGACTCCAGCGAGGGTGGCGAAACATCAGACAGTCTTAACATGGGAATTGGCTTCAAGGGAGGAGGAAAAGGAACGGAGCAACTGGGTTGCTGAGAGTGAGGAAGAGCGGTGGGCGGAACGGAAATGCAGGGAAGAACATCAGGGTCATAAACTACAACAAAGGAGACAAGCTGCCTCCACCTCCTGGGCAGGGATGAACCCCTACGTATCCTAGTTACATAAACATCAACCTCCTAAATAATGGCAGAAACCACAGGATTTCTAATTTCTGACACTCTAACATAGCATTTCACTTTCCCCAGCAGTACTCCAATTCCAGCGACTTGAGGAATTGAGTCTTATTTGATTTCTTTTGAGGTGTGATTTTCGTGACTTGGTTTTGAAAGAGTTAAACTTGCTTGTGCACAGATTGCAAACATCATCCGAAAGAGCTGAACAGCAATGTTATCTATTTCCCCCAGTGAATCCTGTGCGGGGCCGTCCATAAAAACGCTGAAAAGCGTCCTGGAAAACCGAAAGATCAGCCTGACGTGCAAAGAGAATTATAGGTAATTTGCTACGATGCTTCTGATACTCCTTGTCGACTCGTTTCAGGTGAGGTCTAGACCTCAGCCGTTCAAGCTGGTTTTGTGATTTGTGGGCACTGCAGAGAAAAGGGGCACAGAATATTGTTGTTGTTGTTATTGTTGTTGTATTGATTACTCGCCTGTCCTCGTAGGCTCGAGACGAGTTACAAATTAACCCCAATAAAAACCCCTATAAATCCCCATGCACAATCCAACAAGACAAGACAAAGATGTGGCAGAAAAAACCCAATAATAAACAACTATCCCAACCCCGACATACTGGAGGGGAGGGAGAAAGAGGGCGCTGTTGGCATTCTCTACTGGTGCTCCAATTCTATGGGGGGCCCTGATTTTCCATGTTGCCCGGCCTCAACCAACGACCCGGCGGAAGAGCTCCGTTTTGCAGGCCCTGCGGAAAGATGGAAAATCCTGCAGGGCCTGCAGCTATGAAGGTCGTGGGACAGTAGCCAAGGTTTGAAGGACCATGAAAGAGTTCCATTGGGGCTTTAGAACAGCCCTCTCTTCTGCATCATGTCAAACCTGTTTTGAACCTGTGATGTTTCAAAAGTAGGCAGTGTGGAGTGGACAGGGGATGGCTGCTGAAAGAAAACGAACTAAACATTTGCATGAAGTAGCACAATCCCTGCCTAAGAAGCTCATTAGATTTTGCCCGTGTTCATTTCTGGATCCTTCCAGCTGCAGAATACAGAAAGCATAAGGATTATGGTAATTTCTAAATCAAGACAAACTCAGGAAACTGCCAGCACTGTGTGACTGAAAGGAAGCTGCCGTGGCCATTTTGGTGACTGGTTCCTCCTTGTTCAGCAGCCATTTTGTGGCAGCCACTTTGTTGCTGTGTCCATTGTGCTGCGTCAAAATTCCAAAAATGCCCACAGACTCAGAGAGGTTGGAGACCCCTGGTCGTGATTTTTGGAGGGTGCATCTGCGGGTCTCGATGCTGCATTTCACTGAACTGGCCCCTGCGTGTGAAGGATCTGAAATATTCCTTATTGTTTTACCACAGGCCTGTCCAGTTGGTTCAGTGTGCCAGCAAACCTGACCATGCTACTTGCAAGCTCTGCCCTTATACCTCACAGTGAAAATACGGCCTTCTCACAAGCCCCAGGAAGAATTCCGTTTCACAATGAGTTTTTGGATGCTGATATATATGTAGATTGTGATAAAGAATTTTCTTGAAAACTTTTTGTAATGTTCAAACGTCTGATGGAATTCTTATAAAAACTTTCAATTTGGGATTTTTGTAGAAATCTTTAGAATGAATGACTGCCTCAATTCTCCTGCATAATGAGTCTCTGCTAGTTCTCATGATTATTATTTTTGACTCTGCTTTTTCCCTCTCATGGTTTATCATATTTTTTTACCTGCACTGTGTGGCCCCTTCCTTCTGATTCTCCAGGTGGGGCTTAGAGTTCTCCCAGAGTTGCAACTGCAGGCTACAAAGATCTGTCCCTGAAGGAAAGGGCAGCTCCGGAGTTGAGACAGGATGGAATCATAACCCCGCTCAGTTCTTCCCCCCTCCCCAAATGACACATCCCTCGAGTTCCTCCCAAAATCTCCAGGAATTTCCCAGAGCAGACCTGGCAACTGTAGTCCCTGCAATCATGCAACTTACAGAACCCTCCCATATTTCCCCCCCACAAACACTTTTTCACGAGTGGATGTCAAGCTAGCCTACACGCATGCATGCGCTTCTGTCCAGCCCTGCTTGCGCCTGCTCTCGCGCCGCCGCCCACGTGTCCCCCGAGGCCTGCCCGCAGCACTGACGGCCACCGGAGGGAGTGCCCGCTACAGCGAGTGAGCTGGAGCCAGGTTAGTGCGGGCTGTGAGAAGGGGAGGAGGCCCCCAAAGGGACCAGCCAGGTCCACAGCCCTGCTCTGCCCATTTTTAAAAACGGGCTTTACTTCTAGTAAGTAAATATAGCGGAAGCTGGGAGGCAGATGAAAGGTAGGTTGGTGAATGGTAGAGAAGGAGACAATGAGGTGGGGAAATGGAGGTGCTAGGAGGGGGGAAGAGGGAATTGCGTGGGGAAGGAGATCCAGGGGAAAGTCCTTCAAGATTCCCTGCCATGCAAAGGAGCCTTGCACAGGGGCCAGCACCCCACAACCGGGCCACAGTTTCCCAGAGCAGAAGCTGCTGAGGGGAGAGGAAAGGAGGAGCAGATAATCTAGGTTGGCTGTTAGGTGGGAAGGATGAGGGGAGAAGCTATAGGACAGTGGTTCCCAACCCCCGGTCCGGGGATCATTTGGTACCGGGCCGTATCTCCTCCTCGTCCTCCTCCCTGGCTGCTGCCTTGGGGGCTGCCCTGCCACTCTGCCGCCGGCTCACCTTTGGTGCTTTCCAGCGGCCACCATGGCTGTGGCTCCCCCTCAGCGTAGCACTGCGCAGTTGCTGCTGGCAGCGCCCCCAGTGGGTGGTGGGAAGTCCGGGGCGCCTGCGGGAAAGCAAGTGGAGCAGGGGGTCAGACAGTGGTGACATCCCTCGGCAAAAGACTACCCCTCCACAGGCCTCAGTAAAATTGTCAAGCATTGACCGGTTCCCGGTGATAAAAAGGTTGGGGACCACTGCTCATGGGGACTTCAGGAAAGGGAAAGAGGGTGAGGAATTGAACCCAGCCCCCCCAGAAATCACCCTGCAGTTTTAACTGGTACACCACATTGGCTTTCATGCAGTGCATGCTTTTGAAGAGTAGCAGGTAGCTAGACCTAGTTGAGCCATTCAAATCAGGAGGTATCAAGCCTGTTTTTTTTCCAGGCATGGGGTTCCCAACCTCCAGGTGGTACCTGGAGATCTTCAAGAATTACAACTGATTTCCCGGCAACAGAGATCTGCTCTCCTTGAGAAAATGGCTGCTTTGGAAGCTGGACTCTATGGCATTATAAATTGCTGTGGCCCCTCCCCTGCACCAATCCCACCCTCCTTAGACTCCATCCCATAATATCCAGTAATATCCCAACCTGGACCTGGCAAACCTAGCCCTGGGCCTGGCCTGAATTAGGCCTTCTTCAAAGCCAAACAACTATCAACAGCACCCTTGCTTTAGAAAATCAGTCATAAATGCCATGGCTGCCTAGCAACAGCAACTGAGGGCATCCTTTCCTTAAAGTTACAGGTGCTCTTTTTATTTTTTAATTTGTTTTTTTAAAAAAATGTTTTTTTAATGATTTAAGATTTTTCTGCAAACCTTTACTTTCAATCGCCAGAATGAAATATCTTCAGATTTGATGGCTTTAGCTATTAGAATATATAATTCCCCCCACCCTCATCCATTCACATTCAGATGAGTGACGGCCTTGGGAAAGCAGAACAATAATGTGCACATGCAAGATATATGCAGTACAGTTTAGATCCATTGGGAATACTTAATTTTGAACAAAGCAATCCTTGTTTTAGGGTGCCGCTCGCAATACAAATGGCAGTTTGAAAGAAGGAATGAGCACAGGTTGCAAAAGCTAAGGGTTAACTTGCCTTGGAAAGTTTAGGTAGGCGATTGAAGGGTTGCCTTTCTTCCCGCCTTAGTCCCCCCACCCCCTTAGTGTTTCATATCCAGACTGGCAACTGTGTTTGCCTTGAGGCAAGGCCTTCCACCCCAAAAATCATCCAACTGCCAAAGACCAAAAGCATCACATGACCACCCCATTTCCTTAAACTGACCAAATGGAGAATACAAGGCGATTTGGCTGTACCAGTCAACATTTTGACCAATTATCTTTAAACTACCCAAGTTCTATGGAATCAAGAATTAATCAGATCCTGCGTTGAGCAGGGGGTTGGACTAAATGGCCTGTATGGCCCCTTCCAACTCTATGATTCTATGATTCTATGATTTGAGTGTGGCTTTAAAACACTAAACACTGTTTACATATGAGAAGCAGGAAAGGGGGATGGCTGCCTTTATTTCTAACCTGCTTTTACATTTCTGATTGTAATCTGCAGCAATGCAAATTTCCTTGCCCAAATTGGCTTCTTGTCCTGCAGATGAGAAGGTTTTGTTTAATCCAGAAGAAAATGCCAACTCTTCCACTGGCCCCCAGCTGACTCAATGCTTATTTGATTACTAGGATAGCCAACCTCCATGTGGTGGCTGGAGATCTTCTGGGATTACGTCTGATCTCCAGGGGACAAAGGTCAGATCACAAAGTTGTGTGCGGCGGCATCCGAATCGACTGTTCCAGACTAACGCACCCAGTGCCACACCGTGGGGAGAGGGGAGATGTGGATGCCAGTGGTGGTGCCTGTGTGTGTGCGCCAAGTTACACACCAGCGCCCACGCCTCCCCTCCCCACCTGCGTTGGCCTGGAACGGTCGATTCGGGCGCAGACGCATACAACCGTAGATCACCCACTTTGGCCACTTTGCAAGATGGGCTATAGCAGATGCACAGTTGGAGGTTCCTGAGCTTGCCCTGAGTGTGCCTCACAGACCAAGGCCTTTTTCTGGCTGCAGTCGCTTTTCATGTTCTTACACATGCTGTACTGCTTCTGATGACTGCACTGTTAGTGGGACCAGTTCAGATTTCCCTCATGGAGTCGTCTTTTCCAGGGTGTGGGTGGGTCTATTGTTTTTTCTATCTCGTACCATTGTTAATAGGCTTTCATTTATTAATGGAGTAGCTTTTTGCATCATTTCTTTTATTTAATCTTTTTTGGAAGGTTAACCCCCCCCCTCAAATAAAACCCCTTGTGCATGCCCTCGTGGCAATTATGTATGTACCACCTCCAACCAGTAGATGGCGCTAGACTATTTCCTTAGTGTTTCATACACCATATATCGCTGTTTTGTTGCTTGCTGTGAAATGGTTTTGTTGTGGCATGCTAGATTCTGAGAAAACTCCCAGTAAGTTATTAAATAGTATCTATTTAAGTGGGCATTTCTCCTGACTTGGAAAGCCCATGGTACCTTGCTCTCATCGGATCTTGGAAGCTAAACAGCGTCAGCCCTAGTAAGTATTAAAGCAGCAAAAGAGTTAGTTTCATTAAACTAACATAAAATACATTTAGATTCTCATCGTTGTGAGCTTTGGGAAAATACATCAGGGGACCCAAAGGCATTGCTGGTTACTGGAAATTAGAATTGTTTCAGTATGTTGCCACTACTTAGTCATTTGTGCTTTGGTCCTTAGCTGTGTGATTTAGCCATTCATGAATCTACTGACATATGTGACTCTTCCCCCCTCCTCACTATGGGGATTTTCACATTACCATTGTGTGTCATTTGTTGATGGCCCAATTCACAGTAAAATGATACAGGAACGGGTATTCCATACAGCAAATTTCCTTATGTTAATGAGCTGTCTTTGAAGTGCTATGGTCAGTTTAAACACTTTTAACTACCACTTTTCCTCCCACCCTTTTTTGCTGTACAATCTTTCTGAGGGGCTTTCCGCACCTTGTAGCAAATTGGTCACTGAACGAAAAATCGCCATTTAAAATAGTGCAATTCATCATTATGCATACCTGACTTTGTAGTGGAATCCAGTTGCGTTTCTATCGTTTCCCACAAGCTTCCAGTCTCAGCAAAAATTGCTAGACAGGAAGCGCTATTGCCAAGCTCGTCCCGCCCCTGGCCGTCAAGCAGCCAATGGGCAGCCGTTAGCATGCTCCCAAACAGCCCCTTTCCCTTTAAGAAAGGTTTTTTTTAAAAAAACACACCCATTGCAACGAATATGTGTTGATTCGTTGCAACGGAGAGACCCATCAGCTGGCAGGTGTGTTTGAGCTGTCGTTTCATCGTTGCCACGCTCCCCCCGAGTGAAAAAAAAAATCCCCCCCCTCTCACGGGCCCGATTTTCGGCCGAAAAGAGTGTAAAAAATAAAGGGAAAATACATCAGCAAACGGGCTTCTCTGTTGTTTGTGCTTAGTGACTAAACAGCTCTGGGGAGGGACTGAAGCCGGGGAAGCCTCTAAACAGGCTTGCTGGTGGGTTGAGCCCCGCTCGCTCGGAGAAAAAAAAATGGCGATCGCTTCGCCGGAAGATCAGAGGAGAGAGCCAGGGGGAGGGACTTTGTAGAAACCACAACAATGGTAACGCACAGAACTTTCCCGCTAGTGTTGCAGATTGGTTGCAGGAGTGTAGCGCTTTCCGGAGGGTGAATCCACTTTTGGGGATTTCCCTGAAAGCGCTACAAGGAAGCACTTTTTGCGGATCGGTTTCAGGTGTGTGGCAGATTGTCAACGACGTTGTGCATAACGGCAAATCAGTAGCGTTTTCAATTGGCAACCATTGTGCGATTTTGAAGGTGTGCGAAAAGCCCCTTAGAGTTGCTTTTTTTAACATGAGCGCTATAGCACTAGACCAATATAGCACTTTAGTACTAAAGTGGCACCACTGAGATGCACTGTCTCCATTGACTAAGGTGCTACACCTGTTTAACACTAGCATTCACATTAGAATGTTTTAAAAACTCAGAAGATCATGCAATGAGAATGGGGGGGGGGATCAAAACTCCTGGATTGGGCCCTTAGCCCCGGACTGACATGCAGAGGGGCCAATTGGAAGGTGCGAAGTGCCTTCTGATTGGGCCCTTACCAGGACAGACCAGAGTTCCAGGGCAATCAGGAGACATGGCTGCCAGTCTGCCCCTGACCACCGCAGGGAGAGGAGGTCAGCAGGGCTGCCAAGGGGGATGAGAACAGAGGCTGTGCCAGCCTTTTTCGCCCCAAGGCTGTCCTAAGTGCCATGCCCAACTGCAAATGGCCTCAGAACCCTGACAGAGCTTGGAGGAGGCTGCAGAGTGCTCCCCCTCCCCTCCCTCCCTTCAGGCCTGCTGAGAAGGAGCCTCTGACAGCCCCTGACTCAGGGGAGGGAGGCATTTTCCTTCAGAGAGCAATGCAGGGGAGCCTGAGGGCCTTTCTTTTGAGGGGGGGGGACTGTCCCCTTCTGCCAAACAGTTGCCTAACAGGGAGGCCACAGAAAAGCCCCTTCTCACTTAAAATACTGCTCTGGCCGGGGGTTAGACACAGCCAAGCCATGTGTCTTTCTTCCTTGCAACCCTCTGCAGATTTGAGGCCACTGGACAGCGTTATTCTGTAGACAAAACTGGATGAAGAAACTGGAGTTTCTTTTGTCTCCCGTTTCATCTGCACAACAACCCTGTGCAGGAGGCCTCAAGTCTTTCAATTCAACAACAGCAACCTGTGTGGGAGGCCTTAAATGTTTCTTTTCTACCACAACCCTGTCCAAAGTAGCCCTTTCTGCCTGGGGAGCTGATCTTTATACTCTGCAAGTGAGCTGTAATTCCAGAAGCTCTCCAGTCTCCACCTGGAGGTTGGCTACCCCTGGGTTGGAAATATTCCTGGAGGTTTGGAGGTGGGACTTCAAAATCGTACAATGCCTCAGAGTCCAGCCTTCAAAGGAGCCATTTTTGCCTGCAGTTGGGAGGGAGTGGTGCAGGTGTGTCCCTCCTAGGTTATGGGCCCTTACCAGCAACTTACCAGCCCTTACCAGCAACTGTTTGTATTCTGGGGCGCAGACAGGCAGACCAACATCAGTCCTGTGAATCTGGAAATTGCAGGAAGATCTAAATAAATATTTGCAGCCTGAAACTGTAAATAGTGAACAAGTAAAGGGCTGGAGAGTCATGGAAACTGTAATAACTTTTTCAACCTTGGCCTGGCAAATAAAAAAAAAACAGTATAAAAAACCTTAATAAGGTCAAGACTGCTGTTCACAGTCTTCCTCTTAGGGTTGCCAGCTTCCATGTGAGGCTCGCTACCCCACCTCCCTCATAGGGAGTCCTCTATGGGGAGAGGAAGGGAAGACGATTGGAAAATGCTTCGAGACACCTGAGGCCTGCAGGATCAATGCGGCCCATTCCCAGTTCTCTCAGACCTCTCACAGCCCCACATCCCTCACAGGTTGACTATTGCGGGGAGACGAAGGGAAAAGTAGTTTGTAAACCGCTTTGAGACTCCTTTGGGTAGTAAACAACAGGGTACAAAAATCCGTTCTTCTAAGGAGCAACCATGAAAGAAGCATGTGGGCACATAACATTTTATCAACAGTGAAAAAATGGAAAAGAAGGAACAGGGTGGACACTGTGTACTGTGACTACCCCATGTGTATTAGGGCAGAGGGGCATTTCGGTGTCTGTGGCTTAATTCACACAAGGGAAATGACACAGAACTGGGAGGAATTGGTTGCCATGTAATCTTCCTCTAAGACAGTGGTCCTCAACCCCCGGTCCGGGGACCAGTACCGGTCCGTAGATCAGTCAGTACCGGGCCGTAATATTTTCAATGTCAATGTTAAGGATATTTTACAAATGATGTAGAATCAGACAATGTGATTTCTTGTGTATCACTGAGAGATGGGGGGGGGTTTACCTGAACATTGTCCCCCATCATCACAATGTCACTTCCCGCTGCAGTTATGTCACTTGTTACACAGCCAGAGGCAATGTGGTGGAATTTCAAGGCACTGTTGCAGCTGTCTTCCCAACTATACCCCAATGCCCTATGGAATGGTGGCAGGAGACTGAGACCCAGGGCCAGTTTATCCATGTAGCATGTGCTACGGGCCCTGCACTTCCAGGGGCCCCATCCAGTGCCTTCCCCCCATGGATCAGGGCTGTAGGACGCTTGGAGTGACACTCCTTTCCACTGGGGGGGCCTCTGCCCCCAGTCTGGCTCCTCCCACCACTATTGTACTTTGCGAGGGCCCCGTAAATCCTTAAACTGGCTCTGGTGCTACAGGCCCTGCAAATCCTCAAACCACTCCTGCAGAGACCAGGTGGCTAGCCACCAAAGTGAGTCAAACTTTATTGCACAAGGCCATAGGCTATCACAAGAAGCCCACGAAAGTATATATTTATATACCCTGCTTTTCACTATTGAAAGAATTCTCAAAGCAGCTTCCAATTGCCTTCCCTTTCTCTCCCCACAACAGACAACCTGTGAGGTAGGTGGGGCTGGGAGAGCTCTTTGAGAACTGATCTAACAGGACTGTGACTAGCCCAGCCCAAGGTCTCCCAGCTGGCTGCATGTGGAGGAGCAGGGAATCAAACCTGGCTTGCCAAATTAGAAGCCACCACTCTTAATCCCTACACTAAGCAACACCACTATTGTGGTAGCATTGCAACTATGTGCTGGAAGAATGCAGTATATATTTCTTTAGATCAGCGGGTCCCCAACCTTTATGAGTCTGTGGAATTCCAGCGGTGGGCACAGCCACAAAATGGCTGCCACAGCATACCTCCAGCCACATGGTGAGAATCCTTGTGTTGTAGTGGCAAATGCTGTCACAGGAACATTTTTAAAAACCTGTACAGCTGTAGAGAGACTCACCCGACTCCACCCACTTTCTAAAGACACTTAGTGAGAACCCGGAAAGGTGCTGGGGGTGCCATGTTGGGGTCCCTGGGTTTATAAGTGCGTCTAGTCAAGGCTATGGTCTTCCCAGTTGCAATGTATGGCTATGAAAGTTGGACCATAAGGAAGGGCGAGCGTCAAAGAATTGAGGCTTTTGAACTCTGGTGCTGGAGAAGACTCTTGCAAGCCCCTTGGACTGCAAGGCGAACAAACCGGTCAGTCCTAGAGGAGATCAGCCCTGACTGCTCCTTAGAAGGCCAGATCCTGAAGATGAAACTCAAATACTTTGGCCACCTCATGAGAAGGAAGGACTCCCTGGAGAAGAGCCTAATGCTGGGAGCGATCGAGGGCAAAAGAAGAAGGGGGCGACAGAGAATGAGGTGGCTGGATGGAGTCACTGAAGCAGTTGGTGCAAACTTAAATGGACTCCGGGGAATGGTAGAGGACAGGAAGGCCTGGAGGATCGTTGTCCATGGGGTTGGGATGGGTCGGACACGACTTTGTACCTAACAACAATGATGATATACCGATAGTTTATACCCTACCAAGAATGCCAAAAATGGTATTGACATCCTATTTCAGTTGCTGGAGATGTTAAAAAGCACGTTGGTATTTTTATCCATATTCGATGGGTTTGGTCAAAATGTTTTGGTAAGAAATACATCAGATTCTAACAGAAATTATTCATTGTGAGATCGCATGTAATCCAGTTACAGTTCTGTTAGGCTATCTTAATAGGTTAGAAACAATAAGGAGCTGCTAAAGAATTTGCTAATAGCAGCTATAGTCTGAGTAGCAGAATATTGCAAGCAGAAGCTACTACTAATTATAGAGGAATGGCTCTATGTAAGATATGTACCTGGAGAAAACAGTTTATAGACAAAGCTGAGATGTTAAACAATTTATTCAGGATATTCTGTTATGATACGTTATCTTTTTATTGTCCTAGATCAACATTAAAATCCATATTTTTGTAAGGAAGAAATACATTTTGGACAATAGGGATATGCTGTACATTGTATCGCTATTATACTTAGAACTATGTTAGTATGGCGCTATTATGACAGTAAATTTAAAACATTCCCAAAGAGGTGTCATCTGGACATGGAATTGGGATCCCTGTGGGGGCCAAGGTAGTTATGTTTCCTGCACTGTGCAGAGGATTGGACTAGGTGACCCTGGAGACCCCTCTCAGTGCCATGATTCCATGATTCTGCACCCTGCAGCCAATACCCAGCTGCTTTCAGCGTCTCAAGCCCATCAGTCCTTGCCTTTCAAGCAAAGCCTTCATCGTTGCCATAGGGATGGTTAGGCTATAATGCGGAGTATCCTGCTAAATGATGTCACAACCGTCTAAAGACATGCATAAAGCTTGCCCACAGTGGTTGCTGTGCAGTCTGCAAAGACCTGCTCGGTGGCATACACCATGCTGATCTGGCTTATGCTAACCTCTTCCTTTGGATGTTACTGGTGCCTCTTATGGGGCTAGCGGGAGCTCAAGGGCCCTACCTCCTGCCACTGAAGTTTGGAAATCCTCAACTGCAGCAGGATCACCGACTCTCCTGGATTCCACCAAATTCCTCTTCCCAAGCCAGGAGTTGATCCTCATCCTTTCATGAAGTTGGACTTTACCAGAAATGTGATTTCCTCTATTGGAAAAAGAAGAGTGGAGGGCCTATCCTTGGACTGAATACTTGGTTCTCAAGGACAACAGTTTGACGAGGCTTCAAAACTCGTGTCTAGAAGGCTTGCTCTCGCTTACCTACCTGGACTGGTCATCTAATAAAATACAAATTATCGACAGGAATGCATTTGAGGCTGTCCCATTCCTGCAGATTATAAACCTCAGTGGCAACATCATTGAATAGATCACTGAGGGGACATTCCGGGCCTGGCATGGCATGCAGTTTTTGCTCAGCACAATCCCCTGGCGGTCATTCAGGATTCCTTTTTTGACAGGCTGCCCTCGGTGAAGGTCCTAAACCTTGATGCCACTGAAGTGACGACTGGGATCCTGGAGAACCTGCTGCAGACCTCTCTGCAGTTGAGGAAGCTCGTCTTGCCGAAGAAGCTGTCCTGCTGTATTTGCCGGATTAAGGAGGACATTGATGGTTTGGGTGACATTGTCAAGTTGGAGTGCACAGGGTCATGTGATAAAAATTTAACTCCGTGAAAAAGTAGAGCCTCTGATGCAAGAAATCGCGAAGGCCTTAGAAATGAGAAAATTGAATGGCAGCAGCCTGCTTAACATTTTGCTTGAGAAGGCCATGCCCAACAATGCCATGGCAGAGAGAACTGAATGCAACTCTCTGGTTTTGGCCCAGAACTACTCCAGCTTATTTGCCAATTTTAACCTGTTAAACTTGGTCAAGCAGTTAATGCAGAAGAAGGCAGATGAGCCTTTGGACGTAAACTGGGCAGACAAAAGTGAGTTTAAAAAAAACTTCTTTCTCACCAGTCTGCTGTGAGCAGCGCTGAAAGAACAAATTGTTGAACTCAACAAGATCTGTACAGAGGCAACTGTCCAAAATGAGCAGTCTGACCAAGTTTTAGGGAAGCCAACACACGAGGCCAGGAAAAGGTCTGCAGATCGTGGGAGGAGACTAGCAGAAGGCCCAGAGGCTCAGCGCACCCTTCTGTTTCTTCAATCCCGCCAAGCAGCTCTTCCGTCCACTTGGAAATGCTCCATTCCAGACTCTCAGACGAATGTTCTTGAGCCCAAAGGCCCCATGGAAGTGGACAGTGAAGACAGTGACTTGACTAACCTCCCTATTGGAGAAAACTCAATCCTATTACTAAAGAAGGTACTTGGGTCACAGATATTGACTAAAGAAGAGCTGCTGAAACCGCTCCTACAGGGAACTAAACATGTTGCAGGAGAAATCTCGGCAGGTGACTCAGAATCCTCCTTGAATGAGCCCTCACCTCAGGGGACTTCTGTTTCTCCCCCCTCGGGCTTCTTCTCACATCAAGATGACAACATTCAGGGTGAGGGTGAAGTCTTTGAAAATGAGCTGAACGAGAAGTTGACTGACCTCATCCCAAATACACTGATGAGGAAACTCATCTCTCACATGATCCACATCCTGAAAATAGATTGCACATCACCCACACTCCAGGTAGCTTGTGCGAAACTCATCACTGAAACAGACCTCCTCATGAAACTCTTTCGTGAACACGCCAATGAAACCTCCTCCCTATAGAATATTTGGCCCTCCTTGGATGCAGCTGATATGACCACAGCAAGCACACCAAAACTGGAGAAGCCTTCAGGCAGGCTAGCAAATGAGGGGATTCCAGCATATGGAGATGGAAACAAGCTGCTCTTGGCTATTACAGTGACCACCGTCATTCTGATTATCGTTGCTGTTATCTGCCTAATTGAGGTCTGGTCTCAGCGTTCTGCAGCCAAGGAGAAGACATTTCTGGGCAAAGAAAACTAGATGAAGAGCTTCCCAGATGAAGAGCTTCCCAGAACACCCTCTCCATTGAGGGATAAGCCTCTTTGGCTCAAAGATATGTATTATAATATGATGAACTAGAGAAGAACACACTGGACAAACTGCATGACGAAGAATCCTTCGAGGAAGTGGATCTGACCAGTTGGAGCACAGGAACCCCACTGTTACGAGAGCCCAGTGTTGAAAAATTATTATTTGAACCAATGCTGGAACAACGGATTCCCCCTGTTACTCCACCTCCATCACCAGCAGAACTTGCTCCTCCTCCTGCTCCTCCTCCTCCTCCTGCTCCTCCACCACCACCTGATCCTGAACCACCACCTGCTCCGGAACCACCATCACCACCACCACCTTCTATTCCTTCTGATAAGTCCATCGAGAAAAAGAGATCAGAAACAACAGAGGCCACCAGTCCAAAAGCAGCATCGTCAGCAGCAGATGAAGACATAGAGAGATCTACTGAGAAATTGGAGAACCCCCCTTCAACAGAAGTTATGGGTGAAGGACCAGAAAGTGGAGAGGGGGATGGTGAAGGTGAAGAAGAAGAAGAGTGACTGATCTCTCTCAAGTTTTAGTGTTGCTTCTATTAAACGTGCGATTAAAAACACACCTCTGACATAAAGTGTTTTGATTGGGTTTGACTGAAAATCCGCAGTCATGTTTCCATTGGTAGAAAGAGCAGTCATTCATTATTTATAGATTTGTTTATTAATATTAAAATGTTTATATTGCCCTTCCCTATGGGCTCTTATCTAATAAGAATGCTCCTGACTTCTGAGCCTTTCATTGAGGCTTATATCCACTCCAGGATACTGTGGGGGAAATGTAGGGTCGCCATGAATTAACCCTGCTTGTCGCAGAGAGGAAATTTAAAGCACCCAAAATCAAAATGCAAATCGAATTCAGTGTAGATGGAAGGAATTCATTCAAACTGGGACTCAGTAAAAAGCCCCGTGCAGACTACACCCTGGTGTTTTGGGTGGGCAAAGGGATTGCCACTCTTATCCAGCAGAAAAGCTGGTTGGATCTACTGGATAACTCTGCCATTTATAATTCCATTGTAATATTTTTAAGTGCCGTAACCTCCATAGCCCAGGTTACTTGATTTTGTCAGATTTTGTGAAGCTTACAATTTAAGGATGAGAATATGAAAAGATCATGGTCAGTGGGTAGGAGGAACAGGAACAAAGGATATGAAAAACACCCAAGTAATACCATCAGTTATCAAGACTTCTTACAATTCACGGAGTGGTTTGGTGAATCTGAGCAGGTGTAGAGATCACCATGGGCAATGAACAGACTTCCTTGAAGCTAAGGGTGAAGACGGTGGGCAGGCATTAAGAATGTTTTTTGTTTGTGACATCTGAGGGAAGAGACCTAAAAGAATGAGGTGACAATAAGGTAGAACCCTGAGGTGGTGGAATGGACTGTGCCACTTCAAACTGCAAATGGTGGGTTCCAGGTTGGAATGTTTCTTTGCTCTGAGAGTCTCACAGTGAGACCTCCATGCAAATGGAAAATTTGTCCCACAAGGAGAA
Source organism: Paroedura picta (assembly GCF_049243985.1). Lineage (NCBI taxonomy): Eukaryota > Metazoa > Chordata > Lepidosauria > Squamata > Gekkonidae > Paroedura > Paroedura picta. Next base: position 13,966,601 of record NC_135378.1, read on the forward strand.
CAGTTCTATGGTTGGGCTGGTTTTCTGAATGCAGGGAGTTTTTAAGATAAGGGAAAGAGCTGCAATACATGGTGCTCCTGAATCTTCCCCTGCAGTCTGAAATAATACAGTCCAATATACAGCACTATACCCCATTGAAGTCCTGCCCCTTCCCAAACCCAATGATCCTCGTGTGCTGGGTCCAAAATCTCCAGGTATTTCCCAACCTGGAGCTGGCAGCCCTGTTTATTGAAGCACCTTGATACAACCCATACTGAACATGGTAATTTTTTTCCAGTGTGCTGAGGACAGTATAATCATGTATTGCCTCTGGTATGTGTACTCAATTTCTGTCCTTCCAGGGTAGACTGTTTTTCTTTCAATGGCTATATTATCAGAGACGATCCTGCCCCCCTCAGAAAGGGGAAGACTGCAAACATGTGGCTTTCAATTATCTTAAAAATCTCCAGCCTCAGACTTCCAGTGTGCTCAAGGCACAGAAAAAATTAGTAATTAAGGTATCAAAGGATTAGTCAATGCATAATCCGGGATTTATCGTTGTACAAAGTTACAAATCCAAGCCTAATGCCTTGCCTTGAAACATTTCCAGAAAATCACTTCTTCCTGACGCTCCCTAAAGAGCTCTGAAGTCGGAACTGGTGCTTGTCATGTATGTGGTTCTGTTAACAATTCTACTGAGGGCTGAGCTTGAGGTCCAAGGTGGGATCGGAACAAGCAATGTCACTGACCAATGCCCTGCTAGTTCCCCGTCCAGTCAGTTTAAACCAAAACTGACCTTTAGCACCACTGGCTGGAAGATCCATTTTTCGTGTGTGCTTCTTCAGGGGTTTCTCAGTCCAGTTTTGCCTCTGGCACTGCCATGCTGAGATGCTAATAGAGAGCTGATTGAGCTCCCAGGGGTCTTAGCTTCCTTGAGTCTCTGGATATAACAGCCGCTGAGAAATTCAGCAGCTGCAATCCCCCAAGATCTTTAACCGTTCTTACCCAATTTGGGTACCAGCTGCCAAGCTGCATGCAAAGCCACCGGTAAGAAGCACATTGATTTCCAGTTGCCAACCTCCTGGTGGCACCTGGAGATTTCTTGCAATTACTCCCCTGGAGGATGGCTACTGTTGCCCTCAAAAGGGTGAGAGCCCCCCAGCAGTCTCAAGCAACATGGGCCAGAATCCCACTGCCTCAGCAGATACAAATCAATTTGAGCAAGAGCTGGCTGTGAACCCTGTGAGAAAACACCGCAAGTGTCTTCAGACTTCCCAGCCGCCTTCCCCTTGAAGTGCCTCAACTCACCTGATCTTAGTCAGTGCGTATCTTCTGCTATTATCTGGCTGGCTGCTCTTCAAAGACTCCGTGTTCCAGTGATACGAACCTTCATGTGCACTGGCAGCTGCCTGTCTGGCTGCCCAAGGGCACAGAGGGATTGTCAGCTTGATATCCGCCTCTTATCCCCATCCCTTTTGATATGAGACCTGCAAGTGGTGAAATTTGGCTGCTTGAGGAATGAGTTCATGCTTAGGCTTTTTACTTAGGGAAGAAACAGAAGTTATTTGCGGCGACAGAACTCCATCGTCTCGCTAGCTATCTAAGCTGGGATGTAGGGTCGCCAGGTGCCACAGAGCAAGTGGTGGGCAAGCTTCTACCATACAGCTTTGCCCCAAAACCAGAGCGTCATCCCCAATATGCCTACAACACTTCCCGGCCATACAGGAACATTGCATTAATTTCCAGTATTCCTTCCTTTGGAGGAGTAATTTCCCCCAACACTCAGCCGAGAGGTGGGGGCTAGCTGTGGGAGACACCTGCCCCCATTCGGGAGTCAGGCATCCCTGTTGGACAAAGATTGTAGAACACATGTCCAGCCCTTAGGCATGGGCAAAGGAAAGATCAGACAGAGTACCCTATCTAGTCCTGGACGAACCCTGCTGCCCAGCTCTGAGACTCCAAGTCTGTGGTCCATTAAGCAACATTGCACAGTCCATTTCCCCAACGCAGGCAAACCGTATATACTTGCATATAAGCCGACCCGCATACAAGCTGAGGCACCTAATTTTACCACAAAATCTGGGCAAACTTATTGCTTCGCATATAGGCTGCGGGTGGGAAACGCTCCATCCTCACAGGCTCCATCCTCACAGGCTCTCCCATCCAGCCTCCCCCCCAACAAATACAGAAAAGTCAAGAGGATGAACAGCTGCTGGTTTTTGTACCCCGCTTTTTACCCACAGGAACCACAAGAATAGTTTGGAAGAAGTGATTAAGAAGAGGAAGAAGTGAAGGCAAAAGGAAAAGAAAGTTCAGAGTCCCTCAGTCAAACCGTTGATGTCCTTCAAGCTGCCAAAGCAACAATTGGCTGCCTGGAGAAGGCTTTTAGTTCCATTACCGCATATACCCGTGTATAAACCGAGGAGGGCTTTTTCAGTATGAAAAGAGGTGCTGAAAAACTAGGCTTATACATGAGTATACATGGTACGTCTTTCCTCAGCGAAAGAACCATGCTTTGGAATTGTTGAATTGCTGAATTGCACAAGATGGTGGTTCCTCACCAGCCAACGGTAACATTTGTGTTGAGAGCCAGGCTCAGTGTCCAGGGTCAGTCACCATCTTGTACTAAGCCACCGCCCTCCCAATCAAAGTGATCATTTAGAGCAGGGGTAGTCAACCTGTGGTCCTCCAGATGTTCATGGACTACTACTGCGAGGCCCAAGTCCAGGAGTGGCCAAAAGTGTGACTCCCCAGATGCTGGCAGGGGCTCATGGGAATTGTAAGTGTACCATAGAACTACACAGGGGCATTACAATAATGTTTTTTTTTTTCATTCTTGTTCTTAATAATCTCCAGCAAGGAATGCTATCCCTTTCCCTTTCATTCTTAGCCTGTTCAGACAGGCCTTTTGGTATATTGGTACTGAAGATTTCCCTGTTATGCTAGAGGTTTCAAATGGCAGGAGACAATCACATGCAGATTCATTGGGAATCTCAACAGGATAAAGGTGGGCTTGCCAACCTCCAGGTTGGGTCCTGGGGCTATTCCAGAATTGCAACTGATCCTCCAACTTCAGGGAACAGTTGTCCTGGAGAAAATGGCCACTTTGGAGGGAAGACCGTGGGACATTATATTCTGCTGAGGTCCCTTCTCAACCCATGCCATCCCCAGACGCCACCCCAAAATCTCTAGGAATTTCCCAACCTGTGGTTGCAAACCCTAAAGCAGTGGTTCTCAACCTGGGGACCAGAACCCCTTTGGGGGTCGAACAACCCTTTCACAGAGGTCACAGCAAGATGAGCAGCCCTCCTCTCCAAGAGGGTACCACAGTGGCTGACATCGCTCCTCTTCCATTTCATCCACACAACAGCCTTGCAGTATAGGTCGAGATAGAGCGTTCGTCTGTCTGGAGTAGCGGAAAAGAGCAAGATCGGCATGGTGGGCCAAGAGGCAGAACAGAACTGAGAAACCCCGGAAAAGAACCAATTTATATACAATCACGAACAATGGATCTTCACGCCATTGGTCAGTTTTGGTTTAATTTCTGCAAAAGAACCCTTGCAGGATTTTATGGTTGGGGTTTAATATGGTTCCCACCGTATTAAACCATTCCCACCGTATTTAATAGGGTTCCCACAACATGAAGAACCTTATTAAAGGGTCGCGGCATTAGGAAGGTTGAGAACCACTGCCCTAAAGGATAGGAGAAAATAGGAGCTTATATGAGGGACAACGCTGAAGCTGTTGGATATTTTTTAGTTTGTATTTAGCAGAACTACGCAGCAGGAAAGCATGCACAGCAAATAAATAAATCTGTGGGAAATAGAATGGTGGGGGGAGAGGCACAAACTTACTTCATTGAGGTAGAAGCCACCCCGACCTAGCAGATATTTGTCACTACAGATCTCCCCTCTGGATGGGTGAGTGAATGCCAGTAGCTCTGCCTGTTGAAGCCCGGGACTGGCCAGCAAGACCTCTCACAGGAGAGATCCGAAGTACTACGCAGGGACAGGAGGAGGAGCTGGAGTGTAAAGGAAATCTCAGGTCTTTTTCAGGTAAGAAGCACCTTCTTGAAGCAGAAGATGCAATACAAATGGAAGCGTAACACCTTCCAGTGTCCAAGTGTACTGAGTTGACTCTACTCCAGGGTTTCCAGGAGGTATTTTCCATGGAGCCAAATAAAACAGTTTAAAAAACAACCAGTTTAGACTGCTTTATTATACTACAATCGTTGTTCTGCATTGAATATAGTCTGTTTAAAAACTACATTGCAATGCTTTCTGCATGGAACAATTCATAGCCCTGCCCCCTGTAGTTTTGCCAACTCCACTTTGTCCTCTAATGCAGTGGTCCCCAACTCTGGGTCCGGGGACTGGGACTAGTCCGTAGATCAGTCGATAACAGGCCGCGGCTCCTCCTCGTCCTCCTCCCTGGCTGCTGCCTCTAGGGCTGCCCTGCCACTCCGCCACCGGCTCACCTTTGGTGCTCTCTGGCAGCCACCATGGCTGGGGCTCCACTTCGGTGTGGCACTGTGCAGCTGCTGATGGCAGCGACCCCCAGTGGGCGGCGGGAAGTCAGTGGCGCCGGCAGGAAAGCAAGCAGAGCAGGGGCTCTGGTGGCGGCAACGTCCCTCGGCAAAAGACTACCCCCCCCCCGGGCCTCAGTAAAATTGTCAAGCTTTGATTGGTCCCCGGTGATAAATAGGTTGGGGACCACTGCTCTAATGCAGTCACTAATCTGCATAACCAAAGGAGCTTCTCTGCATGACTAATAGAGAGGCAGGCAGGAGAGAAATGAATCGGTGAAAAACCTCTTTCAGAAACAACGCTTAAAAGACGCTTAAAGCACTGAAGAGGCAGTTCACCATGCAGAGCAAAATCAGTTTTGCAGAGTAAATTCACTCTTCTGTGCAGAGATCAGAAAAACAACGATGTATTTAGTGAGTTTTGATCAGCTTATCCATCATGCAGACGAAGAAGAAGAAGAGTTGGTTCTTATATGCCGCTTTTCCCTACCCGAAGGAGGCTCAAAGCGGCTTACAGTCGCCTTCCCTTTCCTCTCCCCACAACAGACACCCTGTGAGGGAGGTGAGGCTGAGAGAGCCCTGATATCACTGCTCGGTCAGAACAGCTTTATCAGTGCCGTGGGGAGCCCAAGGTCACCCAGCTGGCTGCATGTGGGGGAGTGCAGAATCGAACCTGGCATGCCAGATTAGAAGTCCGCACTCCTAACCACTACACCAAACTGGCCCTGGTTTGCCATGACCGTTCATGAGGATTGGGGGTAGGGTTGCCAGCTCCAGGCTGGAAAAACCCTGGAGATTTGAGAAGGGAAGGGTCCCAGGAGTAGGGATGTGAGTCTCCAGCTGGGATTTGGGGATTCCCTGGAGTCTCATCTCCAGGCAACAGAGATCAGTTTCCCTGGAGAAAAGGGCTGCTGTGAAGGGTGGGCTTCAGAGCGTTATACTCCACTGAGGTCCCTTCCTGCCCCAAATCCTGCCCCCTCCCAGCTCCAGCCTCAAAGTCTCCAGGTGCAGCGAGGCCCAAAGCCAGACAGTCCACCCTCCCAAGCAGCCATTTTCTCCTGGGGATCTGAAGATGAGACTCTTCCTACTTTAGTCCCTCAAAACTGGAACAAGCCCAAAGCTGCACCTGGCAGAATGTGAGGACAGCAAAGGAGAGAGTCCTTGGCCAGCTGGAGCTGAGAGTTTGGTGGGCCTAAAGGAAGCTGGGTCCAAATGGGTGTGGCCAGTGCCTGGACGGGAGACCTTCTCTCCACCGCTCACACTTGGAGTACGGTGATGAATGGATGGATTTCCCACCATGGGTTTACTTTGGGGATTTCCGCATCTTGAAAATGTAGCCAGAGAGCCCCCAAAAGGGAGGCGGCATATTCCAGCCCCTTCACATGACGTCTCCTACCTCCTACCTCTGGCTTGCTAGATCCTCTCTTCTAAAGCGCAACTTCAGGAATCCCAAAAAGTGGACTCACCATCCTAAAATGCATGATCCCCTGGCGTACAACCAGCCTGCCGCCAGCAGAAAGGAGGCATGGAGGGTGAAACGCATTATAGGCTGCTGAGCTTTGTCCCACCCTCAGTCCTGCCCTCCTCCCTCCATTTCCTGCCCAGCGAAGGAGACAGGGTGAGAGGAGAGCTCCTTCTCCAAGAGGGGGTGGGTGGGGGTGATGGGGAGAGTGTGATTAATTTTCCTGGATCAATTGGGGGGGTCTCTGGAGGGTGTCTGGGAGCTCACCGGGAGCCTTTTGGCCATTTTAAATGATGGGGGTGATCTGCCTCCCTCGCGGTGCCCTCCGCTTGCCGGCCGTGGTGTTTGTTTTTGGAGGGGGGCTTTAAATAACATGGCAATGCATTTTCATATAACTCAGTGGTCCCCAACCTTTATTAGGCTGGGGACCGGCAGGGCATTGGGTCGCGCCCGCAGGGACCGCGCCCGCGCGGGCCACGCCCATGCTTCGGGCCGCGCCCGCGAGCCGCGCCCGCTGATCGGGCCGCGCCCGGCCGCGCCCGCGGGCCGCACCCACGAGCCGCGCCCACGAGCCGCGCCCGGCCGCGCCCGCGGGCCGCACCCACGGATCGGGCCGCGCCCGCGGGCCACGCCCGCGGATCGGGCCGAGCGGGCGCGGCCTGCACGGGCGCGGCCCGGCCCTGATTCCCTGCCCGCCCTCCCGCAGTAAGTAGCTTCCCGGGCCGCAAGCTTGCGGCCTGGGAAGTTTTTTACTGCGGAGGGGGGGGGGCGGGGAGAGGGAGCCGCGGCCCGGCGCCATGGCCTTTGCGGCCCGGCGCCGGGCTGCGGCCCGCAGGTTGGGGACCACTGATATTTTTTTTTTTTTAGCAAAGATATACTCTTCTATTATTATTGATTTTTTATTCACAATAGTTGTTCATGTTATAATTACATTTCTCATTTTCTCCCTCCCTCACTCCACCCCCACCCTCCACCCTACCTGCCGTTTCCTTATAACTCTTTCAACCATGTACACAGCTTCTTGATCCCGCTCAAGGCTTTATTCTTACTCTCCCTGTTCCCAGTCGACCTCAACCAATGGAAATACTTTGTCCAATTACTATTTATCCTTTCCTTTTTCTCTTCCCATAAGGCCTCCCCTCTTAAACAGATCACAATTTCAGAGCTAACATCCTCATAGAGATACTGAAACCAGCTTTCCCATGTCCACTTTGATTTATCTTTCCATCCCCTAGCAACAGCGGCTTGTATTGCAAGTACCATGGCTTTATATAATTTGAGATCCTTTTTTTCCTTTAAATCATATCCCAAAATACCTGCAAACAACATATTTGCTTCTTTCACTATTGTAATTCCTAGAATATTTTCCATTTCCTGAATTATATTTCTCCAATATCCAGAAACTTCGGTACACTCCCACCACATATGTATATAATATCCCTTGTCCTTTCCACAGTGCCAACATTTTGGGGTCAGCCCTTTTATCATATACGCCAACTGGGCCGGCGTTCTATACCATTTCCAAATTAACTTTCTAGTCATTTCCTTATATTTGTCTAATTTTATCTGTTTGTTTCCCTTTATAATTTTATGTACTACTTGATCAGGCAATTGGATGTCCCTCTGCCATTTTATTTGAATCACACGTCCTATATAATCCTCATCGCTTACCATTAGCTTATATAACACCCCCACTACTCCTTTTTTTGCAGTTTCCATTCTTTGCATAATCCCCTTCATCCGACTATCCTTAGATAATATCCCTAAGCGTGAGAGTTTACTCATAGCCTCGTATAGTCCGTGGACCCTCAACCAATTCCTTTCCCCCAACAATTCCATACATTTTTCTTTTGATATCATTACTCCCGATTGGTCTAATAAATCCTTTACTCTATTCAACCCTTTCTTTTTTAAATTTTCCCACCATATTGGGTCATCTAGTTCTTGTAGTAATTCTACTGGTATCCATTTCACGAAGTCTGCTGACCATACTCCTTCCCATCTTTTCCAGGCTCTGAGGGCAATCGCCCTCGGCCCTGTTGTTTCTTTAGTTTCTAATGTTAAATTCTTTGTAAACACCCCCCATTTTCCTTTCCCCTTATTTACTTCGTTTTCTATCCTTACCCATTTTCTTTCTCTGTTTATCTCCGCATCCAATAAATGTTTAATTTGAAATGCCTCAAAGTATCTCTCTAAATTTATTAGGCCCCATCCCAACTCCTCTTGTGGAATATAAATTAATTTTTGTTTAAACCTAGCTATTTTGCTTCCAAAAGTCCAATCCCTCAACTGTCTATTCCATTCCTTAGCTTGTATTCTTGGTATTTCTGAAGGGAGTACCTGGTATAAATAGCTAAGCTTTGGAATTAAAAACATTTTAATTGCTCTAATTTTAGTTAATATATTCATTGTTTTAGACTTCCAAGCCTTCATGTTTCTGCGTATCTTCTTCCATATTTCCTGGTAGTTATTTTTTCCTATTTTGTTTATTCTTTTAAAAAATTTTATGCCTAAGTATTTTAACATTTTACATCCCTTTGGTATATCTGTTTCTTTCTCCACTAATATCTGATCCCCCTTAGGTATGTTAAAATATATAATTTCGGATTTCCCCATATTGACTCCTAACCCTGAATATTGTTCAAAGTCCTTTAATATTATCTTAATTTCCTTGGCTGCTGTTAGTGGATCTTTAAGTACCAGAAGAATATCGTCTGCAAAAAGATTAAGTTTGACCTCTTCCTGACCCACCTTATATCCTTCTATTCTAGGGGAGTTCCTTATTCTATCTGCCAAGATTTCTATAGCCATTACAAATAATAGGGGTGACAATGGGCAACCCTGCTTTACCCCCCTTGAGATTGGAAATTCTTTTGATCTGCCTCCATTTATCCATAGTGTTGCGATTCCTTGTTTATAAAGCTCTTTTACAGCTTCCAAGAAGCTCCCTTCTATTCCACTATCCCTTAGTGTTTCCCAGAGAAAATTATGTTCGACGGTATCGAAGGCTTTGAATATATCTAGTTTCAATAGTGCCAATTTCTTTTCTTTATGTTGCTGTTTATGTGCTAGTACATTTAAAATATTCCTTATTGGGTGAAAAATTTGTCTGTTTTTAATAAATCCATACTGGTCCTCCCCTATTATTTTTGGTAATATTTTTTCTAATCTGTTAGCTAAAACCTTGGCGAATATTTTGTAATCTTGATTCATCAAACTAATAGGCCTATATGAGCCAACATCTTTGGGATCCTTAGACTGCTTTGGTATCACCACCATCTCTACCTGTTTCCATGTATTGGGGATGTTTCCGCCTGTCATTATATCGTTAAACAAATATGCCATTTCTGATATTAATATTCCACTCATTTCTTTATAATATTCGGCCGTATATCCATCTGTCCCCGGGGATTTTCCTATTTTTAATTGTCTAATTACCCCTTCTATTTCGGATGCACTTATATCCTTATTAAGGGATTCCTGATCTTCTTTAGTTATTTTTGTGTACCACTTCTCCTTGAGTTGCCCTTTTCCTGAGGACTCATATAAACTTTGGTAATATTTGACAAACGCTTCTCTTATTAGGTGCGAATCCACCAGCTCCTTCTGGCCCTGTCTTATGCTTTTTATTCTCTGTTTGTCTTTTTTCCTCTTTAAATATTTGGCTAATTTCTTTTGTGAGTTTATATTTGTTCTATGCCATTCGCTTTTAATTAGGGTTTCCCTTTTCCACACTAATACTAAATCTTGGGAGTCTAGATCATTTTTTAAGATCTGGATTTGTCTTTGCCGTTGTGTGTCAAATTTATTTTGCTGGTGTGCTTGCAGAATTTTTATCTGCCCCAATTTACTTTCAATTTCTTCATCTCTCTGACGTTTTAATAACTTTTCCGTCCAGATTAGGTGTCCCCTCATAACGGCCTTCGCTGCGTCCCACACAATATGGGGCTCCGCCGATCCTATATTTTCTTTAAAATAATATTTTAGCTGTTTCACTATATTTTCCCTGTTTTCTTTTTTACTTAGAACTATGTTTTTGTATCTCCACCTCCCTTCCGATTTTTCCTTTTGTATCGTCAAGTCCACAATAATTGGAGCATGATCCGAGATCAATATTGGCTGTACTCCTGCGTCATTAATCTTCAGTTCCTGTGAATCTGAGATCAAGACATAATCAATGCAAGTATATTTTTTATGTCTCGCGGAAAAAAAGGTTGGTCCCGATTTTTTGCCCATTGCTTCAAACACTTCGATTAGGCCCCATTTCCTGACCTTCAAAGCCGAGAGATCCATATTAAAGTCCCCTGCCATGACTATTTCTCCTTCGCTATAAGCCTGTATTCTTTGCAGGATTCCCCGCATGAAACTCTTTGATCCCACATTTGGTGCATACACATTAACCAAAGTAAATATTTTTTTATCTATCTTGCACTTCAAGAAAATATATCTGCCTTCCTTATCCACTTTACGCTCCAGTACCTCCAGATTCATATCCCTTTTTGCCAAGATGGCTACCCCCCTTGCCTTTGCCGTTCCCCTTGCCTCTGCCACTACTTCCCAAAGTGGAGAGGACAGAATTGGTTTAGTATCTTTTCTGGCCTTATGAGTCTCTTGAAGGTATATTAATCCTACCTTTAGTTTCCTAGCCAGAGCTATGAGTCTATATCTTTTCACGTTTGAGGTCAGACCGTTCACATTCAGAGACAAAAGTTTGACCATGACCCGAACTGTGCCTTTTATAGTTGAACAAAGTAACAGCAGTAATCCCCACCCTGTGCAAAGAGTTCGTACACACAGAAAGAACCTTCCTGTTCCCTTCCCACTCTTCTAGGTTCCACTGGTCCTTTCCCTCTCCCCCATCCCTACTTATCTATTTTTATTTATTTTTACTATTGAAACCCAACACTTTCTCCCCCAAAATTAGTATTACAGCTTTGGACTAGTTTGCACTCGACGTTTTTTACCCCTCCCTCCTGAAATGGGAGAGCTGCTGCTCTCTTCTTCTATCATTCCCTCCTCTTCTTCCTCTTCTTCTTCGTCAGGGGGCTGAACCCCCAAATCAGCTAACATTTTTGACGCTTCCTTCTCGTTTCTTGCAATGTATCTTTGTCCGTCTCTGAACACTATCAGAGTAGCCGGATATCCCCAGGAAAAGAGAATGCCTTTTTCCAAAAGTTTTTGAGTCCATGGCTGTAGCCTCTTCCTTTCCTGGAGTGTCTCTGGAGAGAAATCTTGACGTACAATCACTTTCCGGTCTTTATACTGAGGCTCCTTTTTCTTTTTAAGTTCCTTGAAAATTGATGCTGCTTGCTTCTCCCGTGCAAACCTCACTATAATTTCCCTTGGAGTCCCAGAAGCTCTCCTTTCTCTCACCCGATAGGCTCTTTCTATATCGTTCTCCTGCAGTTCCAAACCTTGGTTTTGCAGCCATTTTAACAGCTCTTTCTCCACCTCTTGCCGTGGGATATCTTCTGAGAAGCCCATAAATCTCAAGTTTGGTCTTCTTGTTCTATCACTCAGTCGCCCCATCTGGGCAGTAAGTTGATTTATCCTTCGGTCATTGTTATCTGCTTTCCTCTTTGCTTCCGCCGCCACCTTTTTTGCCTCTGCCATCTCTGCACCGACAGAATTCACTTCAGCCTGCAGGTTACTAAGGTCCCCTCTTATATTCTGTTCCATTTTAAACAGCATTTCTCCCACTTCCTTTAGGTTTTTCGGTGGATTGAATTGTGCAGGTGTGGCCATTTCCACGCTTGTTACCAGCAGCCTTGAGAGCAAGAGAAGCTAATTAACAGGCTTTTTAGTCTTCACTTACAGATTCTGAAGTTTTCCTTGGCAGCCGTCCAGATGAGGCTTCCGAAGATAACAAATTTATTTCCCAAAAAGCTGTTTTGTTAATTTGTTGGGTTATTATCTCTTCTGTTGTCGGAGCGGGGAAAAAGGCGACCTCTTCCTTCTACCGCATGCGCAGAACCACTGATATAACTGAATATGCATTGCTACCTGTAAGTCTCAAGTTAAAAGGGGGGGGGCAATACCAACGAACCACCGATTGCTTGGCCACGTTGATTGAAAGGCCGAGGAGTGGTGAGTAAAATAGCGCATCGCTCTCTCATTTGCTGTTTGCGCAGCATGTGGGGAGGGGAAGATGCAGCAGGAAGTCTCTGAAGAGTAGAGGAGGAATTGCATGATTTAATATCTATTGCAGATCGCAGGTGCCTCGCCATTTTGAGCACTGTGAGGGAATGCCCTTTGAATCCTGGAATGTCTGGGAAGGAACTTGAGCCCTGATTAGGTGCATAGCCCTCTTGGAACATAGCCCTTCGGCCTCTGGTCCCCTTCAAATGACTCAAGCGTACATAAATAACGTTGCCTGTCTGGATCTCAACGTCCTTCTGATGTGTATGCCTTCTGAACTCATCCCCGTGTGTCTCTTCAGAGAGATCGAGGAACCAGAGATAGTGCGTGTTCAAAGGCTGCATTTGGTCACAATGACCAAGGTGACGTGAGGCCTGCAGATACTGCATATGTGGCAATTCCCCCGTGCCCTTCACACTTCCTTATCACCTCGTGCCACTCACAGAAAGTCATAAGGCTTAAAAATAGCCTGGCAAAGTGATCAAAAGGCTTGCCACCAGGAGCTGAACTCGCCCAGCTGGGCCACCAAACCTCCCGGGCTGAGCAAAATGGCATCCGCAGGAGGATTTGCCCCTTTCAGACAGCCTTTGCAATCCATTTGGCAACAGGCTGGGAATGGATTTTTTGTTTCCGTTCAGACACAGACATTTTAGTGCTATTGGCAAAGCAGCGCAGAGCGATTTTTGAGGGAAACTGTTTTCTTCCCTTTTCACCGCTTCGTTGCTCTTCTGGATCTCTGTGGTGGGCTGTTTAAAATGTTCGTAGTGCATCCTACAATGCCATTCCCCCCTTTTTTGCCACACTATCTCCTTTGCCCTTCCCCCCAAATGTTCTAAATTGAGTGCTATAGCACTAAACCAAAATAGCCCTTTAGTGTTACAGCAGCACCATTGAGATGCCTTGACTCCACTGAGGGACAATATAGCTTTAGCACTATAGCGCTCAGCTTGGAAAAATCTGGGCAGGGGGGAAGCAAGGAAGATCACATGGTTTAAAAGGGAAGGAAAAAAGCAGTGCAGTTTGAAATGTCTGACCGGATCTCAGAAGAAGAGTTGGGGCCACTCCACACAGATTCTTTGTAGCAGGAGTGTGGCAAATTGTAATCGCTACAAAATTGCGGTTATGCACAACGTTGTACACAATCTGCCACACTCCTGAAACCGATCTGCAAAAAGCACTTCGTTGTAGCGCTTTCAGGGAAATCCCAAAAAGTGGATTCACCCTCCGGAAAGCGCTACACTCTTGCAACCAATCTGCAACACTAGCGGAAAAGTTCTGTGCGTTACCATTGTTGCAGTTTCTGCAAAGTCCCTCCCCCTGGCTCTCTCCTCTGATCTTCCGGCAAAGCGATCGCCATTTTTTTTCTCGGAGCGAGCGGAGATCAACGCACCGGCAAGCCTTCATTTACCCAGCGAGGCTTCCCCGGCTGCAGTCCCTCCCCAGAACTGTTTTAATTCACCAAGCACCACACAGCCCCATTTGCTGGTTTATTTTCCCTTTATTTTTCCCTTTATTTTCGGCCAAAAATTGCACCCGTGCGGGGGGGTGGGTGGATTTTTTTTTCACTCGGGGGGAGCATGGCAACGCTGAAACGGCAGCTCACACGCCACCTGCTACCTAGATGGGTCTCTCCGTTGGAACGAATCAACGCAGATTCGTCGCAATGTGTGTGTGTGTGTTTTTTTAAACCTGCCTTAAAGGGAAAGGGGCTTTTCGGGAGCATGATAACGGCTGCCCATTGGCTGCTCGTTTGATTGACGGCCAGGGGCGGGACAAAGCTCGGCAAATATCGCTTCCTGGATAGCGATTTTTGCCGAGACCGGAAACCTGTGGTAAACGATAGAAACGCAACTGGATTCCACTACAAAGGCAGGTATGCATAACAATGAATTCCACTATTTAAAATGGCGTTTTTTTCGCTCTGAAACCAATTTGCAACATAGATCCTGGTGCGGAATGGCCCTTGGTTCTTATATGCTGCTTTTCTCTACCAGAAGAAGCCTCATAGCAGCTTACATTTGCATTCCCTCTCTCCACAACAGATACCCTGTAGGGAGGGGAGGCTGAGAGAGCCCTGATATTACTGAAGAAGATTTGGCTCTTATATGCCACTTTTCTCTACGCGAAGGAGTCTCAAAGTGGCTTACAATCGCCTTCCCTTTCCTCTCCCCATAACAGACACCCTGTGAGTTAGGTGGGACTGAGAGGGCCCTGATATTACTGAAGAAGAAGAAGAATTGGTTCTTATATGCCACTTTTCCCTCTACCTGAGGGAGTCTCAAAGTGGCTTACATTCGCCTTCCCTTCCTCTCCCCACAACAGACACCCTGTGAGGTGGGTGAGGCTGAGAGAGCCCTGGTATTCCTTCTTAGCCAGAACAGCTTTATGAGGGCTGCGGCGAGCCCAAGGTCACCCTGCGGGCTGCATATGAAGGAGGAGCGGGGAATCAAACCCAGCTCGCCAGATGAAGCCTGTGATCCTAACCACTATACCAAGCTGGCTCTCATGCTTTAGAGACATCTCATTAGCAGGATGCAGTTTTCTATGTTAAACCTTCATTCTTATATCACTTTACTCACAACTAGGTCCACAGTGCATAACATACGGTTTAGAATAGCAATGTGAAAGGGGCCATAGAATTTTTCTACAAGGGCACAATTTCAAGGTTTCAAATTACTATTATATTAAATTACTAGTAATCAAGCCCACTGTAAAATAAATACAGCGGGCTCTAGGCAAGGGAGCCCCCGGCGGTCGCGCACAGCGTGACTAGCGGGGGCTCCCTTGGCTGGTGGCCTGACGTGGCAAGAGGCGCTTCACGCCTCTCGGCACGTCAGGTCGCCGGCAAGGAAGCAACTGCGAGCCGCGCTCTGCTTTGCGCCTGCCGATTGGCCCGGCCGATGGTCTGTCCGGAGGAAGGGGCCAATCAGCACCCTTCCTCATCCCGGACAGAGCCCGCCCTAACTCCTCCCCCTAAGCCCTTACGGCTTTATTCAGTCCGCGGTGCTCATGGCGCCGCGGGCTGTGTAAAGATAATCCATACCATGATTTAGTAGATATAGCCATCCAATTGCTGTAAACAAAAACCCAAAGACGTGGCCTCTACAGAATAAAAATGGTCCGTCCTCAACATACCTCTAAGAAGCTTGAAGGGGATTTAAAACCCTAGAGGCTGGTCTCAGTGAGGCTCCCTGCAACAGACAGTGACCAGAGCCAATGAGAATGTGGGGAAAGGACAGTCAGCCAATCGGAGGAAGAGCCCTCTAAGGCCCGGCCTCTGTGTGCTGTGGGAATTCTGAGGCGAAATCCCCCACCACCACCCATTTGGGGGGTGACTGGAAGGCTCCTTGCCAAAGACTTAAATGCTGGACCTATTTTGGCAGGAAAAAACAGCTGGGGGAGGGAGAAGAGCAACTCTAGCGTTGGTCTGTGAGAGATATTGAGGGCTAACAGTTAAAGAACGGTGGCCTCTAACCTGGAGAGCTGGGTTTGACTGGCTAGGTGACCTTGGGACAGTCCCAGTTCTCTGAGGGCTCTCTCAGCCCTACCTCCCTCATTAGGTGTCTGTTATGGGGAGAGGAAGGGAAGGCAATTGTAAACTGCTTTGAGACACCTAGGGCCTGCTGGGTGACTGCAGGCTATTTCCAGCTCTCTCAGCCCCATCTCTCTCACGGGATAGGTGTCTGCTATGGGGAGAGGAAGGGAAGCCAATTGTAAACCTCTTTGAGACACCTGAGGTATTCGGGGTGACTGCGAGTCATACCCAGTTCTCTTAGAGCTCTCTTGGCCCCACCTCTCTCATAGAATCATGGAATCATAAAAGAACAGAGTAGGAAGGGACCTCCTGAGTCATCTAGTCCAGCGGTCCCCAACCTTTTGAAGGTTGAGGACTGCCTCTGGGGGTGAGGAAGAGCCGGCAGCAGCCGCGTGTGCACGTTTTCACCACCAGGGGGCACTATGCGCACTATGTGCAGCTCCGCACATGCACGTTTGTGTCCACCAGCGTGCCGGCGGCCACGTCTGCCTCTCTCCCCCCCCCTCTAGCAGCAAGAAGCTAGCTGGGCCGCGAGTGAAGCTGCCGTTTTGACGGCTGCTTCTCTTGCGGCCTGGTGAGCTAGCCGCTGTAGGGGGGGAGAGGCAGGCGTGGCTGGCGGCGTCCCACTACCGAGCCCTTCGCGGCCTGGTACCAGGCCGCAGACCAGGGGTTGACACCCCTCGATCTAGCCCACCCCCCTGCACTTTGGAGGACACTCGCATCCCTATAGCTCATCCATTGTAACCTGCCTCCACTTGAACCTTTACAGAATCAGCCTCCCCATCAGATGGCTATGCAGACTCTATTTCTAACTTTTATTGATGATTTCTTAAAGTATGCAGTCACCTACTTAATCAGGATGAAAAGCCATGAACTGGAAAAGCTGAAGGCATATGCTACAATGGTAAGCAATGAGTTCCTAGAAACACAGCAGCATGGAAAATACCAGGTAGAAGTAATTAATGCAGCTACCTATCTTCAGAATAAACTACCCATCAAGGGTGCCAGAAGAATGATGTATAAACTATGGTATCGCCAGGAAAGAACCACCTGAAAAGCCCTACACCTATCTTCCCAAGGAGAAATGAAGCAAGATGGATAAAAGAACTGAGCAAGGATATAATGGATACAAGATCCGTCATCTGAGAACTCAAACTCTAAAGATCAGTATCAGTCAATCTAGCCCATTATGTGGAAAGATATTCCATGTAATCTGGGCGGGGCCAAGTGGTGAGTCCTGATGCTGAGCCTTGCTCGCCATGCTGCCTTGGCTGCTTCTTTCTGCCTCTGTCTGCCTCTGCCTGAAACCTCCCCAAAATCCACAAGGATGGAAGAAAATAGTACTAGTGCAACTGAGCACTATAATCTTTGTAGATGAAGCCGCAGCATAACTCCAAGAACCAGAAGGGGATGCATAAGCTGAAGATCAACTATAGCAAACAAGGGAGTACCTCTGAAACTGTGGCAGAACCTTCCACATGGCAAAACATAGAGAAGATGCCCAACAACCAAGCAAACAAGTGGAAGAAGAGTGCAAGTGAGAAAACTGCCCATATGCAGACCTGCCTCCAGGCAAGAAAACCACAGGATGGAGTTTTCTATGAAGAATCTCAGAAGACTTTACAGAAGATGAACCTGAAAGATTTGTTGAGAAGGGGTGCTGGAATGTGCAAGATGTGTTTGAATAATAGAATCATAGAATCATAGTGTTGGAAGGGACCTCATGGGTCATCTAGTCCAACCCCCTGCACTATGCTGGACATTCACAACCCTGTCACTCATCCACTGTAACCTGCCACGCCCTTGAACCTTCACATAATCAGCCTCACTGTCAGAGGGCTATCCAGCCTCAGTTTTAAAATTTCCAAAGATGAACAATCTACCACCTCCAGAGGAAGCCTGTTCCACTGAGAAACTGCTCCAACTTTGGGCTGATCCTGTATGGCCCCTTACAACTCTATGATTCTACTAGAGGCAAAGCCCATTGTATGTAGAAATACAATGGGCGCTAGCCTTTCCCTGCAGGGAGCCCCTGGCAGCCGCGCGGATTGTGGTTGGCGGGGGTTCCCTTGGCTCCGCACGGCTGGGGGGGCTCCGTCAGCCGGTGGCCTGACGCGGCGAGAGGCGCAAAGCGCCTCTCGCCGCGTTAGGCTGCCGGCAAGAGAGCAACTGCGAGCCGCGTTCTGTGCGGCTTGCAATTGCTCCCTTGTCAGCAGGGCGGGAATCGGCCGGGACAATCGGCAGGTGCAAAGCGCCTGCCAATTGGCCCCGCCGATGGTCTGTCCGGAGGAAGGGGCCAATCGGCACCCTTCCTCATCCTGGACAGAGCCTGCCCTAACTCCTCCCCCTAAGCCCTTACGGCTTTATTCAGTCCATGGCGCCTGTGGCGCCACGGGCTGTGTTAAGATGATTCTATAATTCTATGACCTGCAGAGTCCGTCAAAAGGCCCTGTGGGTCCTGGGGCTGCAGGGAGAAAGTGCTGAAAAGAAACTTAACGGGAAAAATTTAACTAGGATCCCATCCACGGATTTTAAATGGAGGGCAGATTTGTGACTTTGTGGGAAAAGCAGTTCACAAATATTGCTACTACATACATATAAGCTGGATTTAAGGGTAGACAAAAAACATCCCATCCCAATGACGCAACATTCTTTTGCAAATAAGTGGAAAGTGGTGGAAAGGGCTGCCGCGGACCAGCTCCTAGCGTTCCTGGAAGATACTTCGGTGCTCAATCCATACCAGTCTGGCTTCCGCCCTGGTCATGGGGTGCTGTGTTGGTCTCCTTGTTGGATGACCTCCGTCGGCAGCTTGACCGAGGTGGCTCTGCTGTGCTAGTTCTTTTTTATCTGTCGGCCGCGTTTGACGTGGTCGATCACGAGCTGCTAGCGAGCCGCCTCGCCGGTAAGGGGATAAGGGGTACAGCATTACGCTGGATACGCTCCTTCCTCCAAAACCGGACACAGAGGGTAGCCGTAGGAGAGGAAGTATCGGGCCATTATTTAACATCTTTATGTGCCCTCTGGCTCAACTGATACGGAGCTATGGGCTGGGTTGCCACCAGTACGCTGATGACACCCAGCTCTTTCTCCTCATGGATGGCCACCCGGACTCCCCCCCAGATCCATTTGCCAGATGTTTGGAAGCCGTAGCTGGATGGCTCGAGCAGAGTCGCCTGAAACTCAACCCCTCCAAGACGGAGGTAATGTAGTTGGGCAGATCAGGAAGTGCGCTTACCCTTTCTGGCCGGGACGCAACTTAATATCACGTCTCAGGCCAGGAATTTAGGGGTGACCATTGATGCCTCACTAACACTCGAGGCACAGGTTAAACAGGTAGCTAGCCGGGCATTTTTCCATCTTCACCAGGCTCGGCTACTAGCGCCCTATCTGTCCTCCGAACAGCTGGCCACGGTGATCCATGCGATGGTCACCTCTAGACTAGATTTCTGTAACTCGCTCTACACCGGCCTGCCTCTGGGCTTGATCCGGAAACTGCAACTCGTCCAAAATGCGGCTGCTAGAGTCCTCACAGCTACACCGTGGAGGGCTCACATCCAGCCAGTTCTGAGGCAGCTGCATTGGTTACCGGTCGCCTTCCGGATCAGGTTCAAGGTTTTGGTTTTGACCTTCAAGGCCATCCGTGGTCTAGGCCCAGCATATATGAGGGACCGCCTTTCGCCCTATATCCCCCACAGGGATTTACGCTCTGCGGGGGCTAACCTATTGGTTGTTCCCTGCCCCAAGTAAGCCCGCCTGGCCTCGACCAGGGCCAGGGCCTTTTCGGTCCTGGCCCCAACCTGGTGGAATGAGCTCCCGGAAGAGCTGAGGGCCCTGCAGGAATTACCAGCATTCCTCAGGGCCTGTAAGACAGAGCTCTTCCGCCAGGCTTATAACTGAGGCTGGGCGGAAAGAAGATCAGCCCCCCCCCCTCACGAACTGGCGGTAGAGAGTGTCACCCCCCTCCTGTAGTTGAGGATGCAGAGGCCAAATGAGCAGATTAAGCCATCGCTTAATAGGAGAGCGACGTACATGATCTGGGGCCAAGGGACCAAGCCCTATGAAGATAGTCAGAGTAGTTCAGCAGTGGAATAGGCTGCCTAAGGAGGTGGTGAGCTCCCCCTCACTGGCAGTCTTCAAGCAAAGGTTGGATAAACACTTTTCTTGGATGCTTTAGGATGCTTTGGTCTGATCCCGCGTTGAGCAGGGGGTTGGACTAGATGGCCTGCATGGCCCATTGCAACTCTATGGTTCTATGATTCTATGATTCTTTCCCAGAAAACACAGGTGAGCTGTTTGTGATATAATTTCAGTTTGTCTTCAGTTTCTCTCAGGAGGTTGTCACCCTGTCTAACTCCTAGTGTGTTTATATACCCCCCTTCCCAAGGCCAGTAAGAGTGATCCCTTACTCCAGACAGCTCAGGTGAGCTCTTTGTGATGTCACGTCAGTTGGTCTCCAGTTTCTCTCCGGAGTTTGGCCTGCAATCTGACTCCTAGTGTGTTTAGATTCCCCCACCCCCAACTGCCAAGGCCAGTAAAAGGCATCCCTTCCTATCCAAGCAACGCATATGAGCTCTTTGTGATGTCATGTCAGTTGGTCTCCAGTTTTTCTCAGGAGGTTGGCCCCCTGTATCATTACTAGTGTGTTTATAATTCCCCCTCCCCCAAAGCAAGTAAGAGGCATCCCTTCCTCTCCAGCTGACATGACATTATGATGTCATGTCAGTTGGTCTCCAGTTTCTCAGGTGAGCTCTTTGTGATGTACTGTCAGTTGGTCTCCAGTTTTTATCTGGATGTTGGCGACCTGTCTTTCTCCTAGTGTGAGATTCCCCCCTCCCTGTCAAGTCCTGTAAGTACCATCACTTCCTCTCCAGGCAACTCTGGTCTGCTCTTTGTGATGTCATGTCAGTTGGTCTCCAGATTCTGTCTGGAGGTTGGCCCCCTGTCTGACTCCTGGTGTTTTTATGTTCTCCGCACACCAAAGGCCAGTAAGAGACATCCCGTCCTCTCCAGGGCAGAGTCTGCACTTACTTTCTTTATTCCATTGTCAATCCTGTTGAATTCAGATTGCTTTGAACTCGGGTCTTCCTCTCCCCCCTCCTCCCCATTGAAACAGGAAAGTCTTCTGCACGTGGTTAGGGAGGCTCAGAAGGTGGGGGGGGCTCTTTCTTTCTTTTCTTGAAGGGGGGGGGAAGAGGAGCCAAGCAGGGAGCCTCTTTCTTTTCTTGGAGGGGTGGGGGAGAGGATCAAAAAAGGCAGAGGAGGGAGGAAAAATCCAGGACTGACAGAAGTTGAGAGAAATTAGGGGCTTCTCCTTTAAGGCTAGCGTGTCACATGACCAGGTGTAGCCTGGTCATGACTATCCCAGAAAGACGAAAACACTGCAGGAGCTCTAAGAAGCCTATTTGGATGAACAGAGAACTTCAAGAGGAACTAAGAAAGAAAAGGAAAATGTTCAGGAAATGGAGGGAAGGACAGAGCTCTAAAGAAGAGTACTTACAGGTTACTAGGCACTGTAGATCAATCATTAGAAAGGCCAAAGCTGAGAGTGAGCTAAGATTGGCCAGGGAAGCCCATTGTAACAAGAAAAGATTTTTCAGTTATGTGAGGAGCAAACGTAAAGTAAACGAGGCAATAGGCCCACTGTTGGGTGCGGATGGACAAACTCTAACAGAGGATGCAGAGAAAGCAGAAAGGCTTAGTGCTTATTTTACATCTGTTTTTTTCCCACAGGTCAAAGTGTTTAGGCACATCTAGAGATGGCCGTAGCCAAAGGATAGTGTCTGGGTAGCAGGTTAACATGGATAGAAAGGCTGTGGAGAGGCATTTAGCTGCACTGGATGAGTTCAAATCCTCTGGTCCGGATGAAATGCACCCAAGAGTACTCAAAGAACTTTCCAGAGAACTTGCACAGCCCTTGTCCATCATCTTCGGAACCTCTTTAAGGACTGGAGATGTCCCGGAGGACTGGAAGAGAGCAAACGTTATTCCGATCTTCAAAAAAGGGAGGAAGGATGAAACTACAGACCAGTGAGTCTGACCTCTGTTGTGGGGAAGATAATGGAGCAGATATTAAAGGGAGCGATCTGCAAACCTCTGGAGGGCAATTTGGTGATCCAAGGAAGTCAGCATGGATTTGTCTCCAACAGGTCCTGCCAGACCAACCTGGTTTCCTTTTTTGACCAAGTAACAGGTTTGCTGGATCGGGGAAATTCTGTTGATGTCATTTACTTGGATTTTAGTAAAGCTTTTGACAAGGTTCCCCATGATGTTCTGATGGATAAGTTGAAGGACTGCAATCTGGATTTTCAGATAGTTAGGTGGATAGGGAATTGGTTAGAGAACCGCACTCAAAAAGAGTTGTTATCAATGTTGTTTCATCAGACTGGAGAGAGGTGAGTAGCGGGGTACCTCGGGGCTCAATGCTCGGCCTGGTACTTTTTAACATATTTATTAATGATCTAGATGAGGGGGTGGAGGGACTACTCATCAAGTTTGCAGATGACACCAAATTGGGAGGACTGGCAAATACTCCGGAAGATAGAGACAGAGTTCAACGAGATCTGAACACAATGGAAAAATGGGCAAATGAGAACAAGATGCAATTTAAGAAAGATAAGTGTAAAGTTCTGCATCTGGGTCAGAAACATGAAAAGCATGCCTACTGGATGGGGGATAAGCTTCTAGGTAACACTGTGTGTGAACGAGACCTTGGGGTACTTGTGGATTGTAAACTAAACATGAGCAGGCAGTGTGATGCAGCGGTAAAAAAGGCAAATGCCATTTTGGGCTGTATCAACAGGGGCATCACATCAAAATCACAAGATGTCATAGTCCCATTGTATACGGCACTGGTCAGACCACACCTGGAGTACTGTGTGCAGTTCTGGAGGCCTCACTTCAAGAAGGACATAGATAAAATTGAAAGGGTACAGAGGAGAGCGACGAAGATGATCTGGGGCCAAGGGACCAAGCCCTATGAAGATAGGTTGAGGGACTTGGGAATGTTCAGCCTGGAGAAAAGGAGGTTGAGAGGAGACATGATAGCCCTCTTTATTTGAAAGGTTGTCACTTGGAGGAGGGCAGGATGCTGTTTCCGTTGGCTGCAGAGGAGAGGACACGCAGTAATGGGTTTAAACTTCAAGTACAACGATATAGGCTAGATATCAGGAAAAAGATTTTCACATTCAGAGTAGTTCAGCAGTGGAATAGGCTGCCTAAGGAGGTGGTGAGCTCCCCCTCACTGGCAGTCTTCAAGCAAAGGTTGGATACACACTTTTTTGGGATGCTTTAGGATGCTTAGGGCTGATCCTGCGTTGAGCAGGGGGTTGGACTAGATGGCCTATATGGCCCCTTCCAACTCTATGATTCTATGATTCTATCAGAGGTTCTCTACCACTGAGCTTTCTTTATTCAGGATTAAAAGCAGTCTGAGATATTGCACAATAAAGGTAGGGTCCGGGGGCGCAAAGACGCACGCACGGCAAGTCCGCGCATGCGCGTTTGTGCCGCGCTGCCGCGCAAGCGCGGGGGCCCGGGCCGCCCTCTCCCCGCACCCCGGCGCAGCGGTCCGCAGCCTAAGAAAAGTTGCAGATCACTGATCTGGAGAACTCAGTCTCTACGGATCTGTAGGACCCTCAGGATGCCGTTCCCGGTTCCTGGGGCGACCGGCGAGTGAGATTTGAATATCTGCTCAGGTCTCCCAGGTGCATTTGCTCCTGACCCTCTGTTTGGCTCAAGAGCTCGGCACAAACCGGGCTAGCACGGCGCCATCTTCAGTCGTTCTCCCAGATGAGCTCTTTTTGATGTAAATTCTGTTGATCTCCAGTTTCTCTTGGGAGGTTGACTTCCTGTCTGACTCCTATTGTGTTTAGAGTCCCCCCCCCCAAGGCCAATAAGAGTCATCCCTTCCTCTCCAGGCAACTCAGGTGAGCTCTTTGTGATGTCATGTCAGTTGGTCTCCACATTCTCTCTAGAGGTTGGCCCCCTATCTGACTCCTGGTGTTTTTATATTCTCCGCACACCAAAGGCCAGTAAGAGACATCCCATCCTCTCCAGGCTACTCAGGTGAGATCCCCCCCCCCGCCAAGGCCAGTAAGAGGCATCCCATATGGATGTTGGCCTCCTGTCTTTCTCCTAGTGTGAGATTCCCCCCTCCCCCTGCCAAATCATGTAACTGGCATCACCTCCTCTCCAGGCAACTCAGGTTTGCTCTTTGTGATGTCATGTCCGTTGGTCTCCAGATTCTCTCTGGAGTTTGGCCCCCTGTCTGTCTCCTAGTGTGTTTATATTCTCCGCCCACCAAAGGCATGTAAGAGGCATCCCTTCCTCTCCAGGCAACTCAGGTGAGCTCTTTGTGAAGTCATGTCAGTTGGTCTCCAGTTTCTCTCTGGATGTCGGCCTCCTGTCTGTCTCCTAGTGAGAGATCCCCCCGCCCCGCCAAGGTCAGTATATGTTATCACTTCCTCTACAGGCAACTCTATGATTCTATGATTCTAGTATATAAAATAAATTTAAATTAAGAATGACCACACCTCAGCCATCAGTACTGTTTGTAAAACAAATAACCACTCACACCATTAGAACAAAGGAGTTGGCAGCAAAGACAAGAATTTAAAGAGAGAAGATGCTGATCTACAGGCTCGCTATTGCAGGGAACTGGAAGAGGAAGGGAGATTCTGCAGGATGAGGGCTGACTGCAGAGACCCAGTTGCTAGAAGTAATTTCAGAATCAGGACTTGGGGATTGCCATGCCCTATATAAGTGGCTTGCAACAGCAGGTCAGTGTAAGTGTAACCTGTGGATACTAGTTCACCTTTGCACAGGGCCCATCTGCCCTGCTCTGGATCCCTGACCTTTGCCTGCTGGACTGCTTCCAGAACCTGCCTTGACCCTCTGGCTGCCTCAGTGTTTGACCCATCCTCTGACCAGACTCCTGATTGCTGCCTGCTCTGACCTTGGACTAGATTTTGACTCCGCTTCTGACCGCTGCCTGTTGAACTTGAGAGCCAAGACCTGATCAAGGACATACGGATAACCAAAATGGAATACTGAAAGAGACTGAATGCAGTGCATTCAAGGAAAAGGAACCAGACCTTTTTTCAGTAAAAGCCATGAGATAAGCCAGTCACAACACCCTCTAGAGGTAGTTCATAGTGATGTATGTGGCCCAATAAAGAGGGAGAACCCTAGAGCAGGGGTAGTCAACCTGTGGTCCTCCAGATGTCCATTGACTACAATTCCCATGAGCCCCTGGCAGCAAATGCTTGCAGGGGCTCATGGGAATTGTAGTCCATGGACATCTGGAGGACCACAGGTTGACTACCCCTGCCCTAGAGGGAACAAATATTTCTAACTTTTATTGATGATTTCTCAAAGTACACAGTCTCTTACTTAATCAGGGTGAAAAGCCATGAAAAGCTAAAGGCATATGTTACAATGGTAAGCAACGAGTTCCTAGAAACACAGGAACATGGAAAATACCAGGTAGAAGCAATTAATGCGGCTGCCTATCTTCAGAACAAACTACCCATCAAGGGTGCCAGAAGAATGATGTATGAACTATGGCATGGACACAGGCCAAGAAAGAACCACTGAAAAGTCCTACACCTATCTTCCCAAGAAGAAATGAAGCAAGATGGATAAAAGAACTGAGCAAGACATTTTTATAGGATATGCCTTAGGATGTAATGGATACAAGATCCGTCATCTAACAGCTCAAACTGTAAAGATCGGTATCAGTCTTGAGAAGGAAAAATAATCTAGCCCATTATGTGGAAACATATTCCACGTCATAGATGCGGGGGCAGGTGGTGGGTCCTGATGCTGAGCCCTGCTCACCACGCTGCCTTGGCTGCCTGAAACCTCCCCAAAACCCACATGGATTGAAGAAAACAGAACGCAGCAGCCAGAACTAGTGCTACTGAACACTATAATCTTTTTAGATGAAGCCGCTGCATAACTCCAAGAACCAGAAGGGGATGCATAAGCTGAAGATCAACTATAGCAACCAAGGGAGTAGACTGGCAGAACCTAAAATGACTACCCAGCTTGCTGGGGGGTAAACGGTAATGACTGGGGAAGGCACTGGCAAACCACCCCGTATTGAGTCTGCTATGAAAACGCTAGAGGGCGTCACCCCAAGGGTCAGACATGACCTGGTCTTGCACAGGGGATACCTTTACCTTTACCTTATGACCATATAGAGTCATGTTGACCTGCCCCACCTCCCAAAGTGGCCAGTGATGGGCCAGGAGGGATGGGAAGGTGAGGGGCCCTGCGTGGACGTGTCCACAGCTCTGCTTCCCAACCATATTCTGCATGATTGCACCATTTCTGGGGTTTCTCAAAGCCTGAAGAATGATTCAGGGGTTTCTCAACAGTAAACAAAGTTGAGAAAGGCAGGTAGAGAGTTGTTGGCACTTAATTTGTGAAACATACAGTATGAGCATTACACTTTCATCGGTATTATGTAGCCTTGTGTTATGCTTTGTAGATCGTTGTGTTGTAGGTTGGTTCAGTTTGGTTCAGAGAGCCAGTTTGGTGTAGTGGTTAGGAGTGCGGACTTCTAATCTGGCATGCCGGGTTCGATTCTGCGCTCCCCCACATGCATCCAGCTGGGTGACCTTGGGCTTGCCAGAGCACTGATAAAACTGTTCTGCCCGGGCAGTGATATCAGTGCTCTCTCAGCCTCACCCACCTCACAGGGTGTCTGTTGTGGGGAGAGGAATGGGAAGGCGACTGTAAGCCGCTTTGAGCCTCCTTTGGGTAGGGAAAAGCGGCATATAAGAACCAACTCTTCTTCTTCTTCTTCTTCATTGGCAGGTTGATGGTTGGGTGAAAGCTGTTGCATGCTTGGGGGACTATGTCCCAGGCTGCCTTGCCCTGTGTCCAGACAATAAAAATGTCATCAGTGTATTGCAGGTATTACAACAGGGGTAGTCAAACTGCGGCCCTCCAGATGTCCATGGACTACAATTCCCAGGAGCCCCCTGCCAGCGAATGCTGGCAGGGGGCTCCTGGGAATTGTAGTCCATGGACATCTGGAGGGCCGCAGTTTGACTACCCCTGTATTACAACATCTCTTACCGAAATTCTCTTACCGGTGGCAGTCTTCCAGTTCTTCCAAAATATGTTATAATTCCAGGGCAGATCTTTAAAAAGTGCGCTAATCTGGTGAGCTGGGTTTGATCCCCCGCTCCGCCACATACAGCCAGCTGGGTGAATTTGGGCTAGTCACAGTCCTGTCAGAGCTGTTCTCACAGAGCAGTCTTGTCAGAGTTCTCAGCCCCACATGTTTCACAGGGAGTGTGTTGTGGGGGAGAGGAAGGGAAGGCCATTCTAAACCCCTGAGACTCCTTCAGGTAGTAAGAAGTGGGGAATAAAAAACAAATTTTCTTATTGTTATTATTTTCTACTGAAAATAATTTTGCCAAAAGATGACTCAAAGGAAGTGCTGCAAGCGGAAACCATGGGAATTCCTTGCTTTTCTGTTCAATTCTGCAGGAAACCGCTTGACCTCAGCCCATGAAATTGTCAAATCAGGGGAGTGCCACCTGGTGAGGCAAACCATTTACCAAGCCCACAGAAGGCAGCGGGAGCAAGTAAGGAGTTGTACTGCCCCAGGCACCCTTGGCAGGAGAGCAAGAAAGCCAAGGGGTGGGGACCTTGTTATCTGAGCACACAAACGGTCTGAATGAACCAAAAGGAATGCGTAAAATGACTGCAGCAACTGATCATTGAGCCGGTCGTCGGGATTAGCTGGGCCAGATGACACTATATGACGTGGCGGCCAGTGATTGGCCCGCAGGAAGAAGGAGACTGAGGAGAGGACTGTTGACTTTTGCTATATTTCCAGTGAAGCAATGAGCTAACATGACAGGGTGTGGTTTGGGCCACAGCCAAGCAGGTGAATCACTGAAGGGAGATTATCGAGAGAACGGAAATGCGTGGAGATGCTTCCATGAGGACACGCCAGCGGGGGCGGGGGGACATCGGAGGGAATGCAAAGGCAGTATGCAAAGAGTCAAAGGGATTCAAAGCTGAATGGCTTTTGGGGGGGGGGGCGTGTGGCCACAATGACACAAACGGTCGATCCTGCTGGGAAGCAAACCAGCCTTTCCCAGACATTGAGCAGGCGGTTGGACTAGATGGGCTATGGCCCCTTCCAACTCTATGATTCTATATGAAAATAGGGCCAAGGCCCACTAGACCTAAGTTTTGGAGAGCTTGCAAGACGGCACTCTTCCACCAGGCATTGGGTTGCAGCCAAGGACCACCATCACCATCCAATCCTTCCCACTATCTTCTGGTTTGTGCCTGGATGACCGCCTGCGACCATCTCATACTCAAAAATAAACAGAAAGAAATTTCCAAGCTGGCGATGGCAAAAGTTTTATTCAGAATGAGTTCCTAGCTATGAAACCTCTATCTTGTTCATTACCTTCATGGACCTTTGATATTAATAGAACCAAGTTATATGGCTTAAAATATAAAGTATAAAGTATATAAAATATAAGGTAGTGGGTTGAAGACTTAGTTTGTATCCCTGGGAAAAAAAACCCTATTAAGGAATAAGTTTACTGAAGGAGTAAAATACGAAAACGAGGTTTTATACCTAGGAACTCGTTCTAAATAAAACTTTTGTCATCTCCAGCTTGGAAATTTCTTTCTGTTTATTCATCTTCGGTCATCTCTGCTTGTACCATCTCATACCCAGGCATACAGGGAGAGCAGGAGCGATGTGTATAGAGTAGGGGTAGTCAAACTGCGGCCCTCCAGATGTCCATGTACTACAAGATGTCCATGTACTACAATGCCAGCGAATGCTGGCAGGGGGCTCCTGGGAATTGTAGTCCATGGACATCTGGAGGGCCGCAGTTTGACTACCCCTGGTATAGAGTGTTTTAATGTACTTTAAAACCTAAACTTATTGTTCTAGTTTTAATCTTATTGTGTAGGCTGCCCCGAGACCACGAGGAGAGGCGTGGCTTATAAATTAAATATAAATGAATGAATGAATGAATGAATGAATGAATGAATGAATGAATAAATAAATAAATAAATATTGGGTTGATATAGCAGAGTTTTGACCAGTCACAGAAGAATGATAGAAAGGGCAGGAAATAAATCTTGCAAGACCTGTATAGCAAAAGGTACACACTTCCATTTTTTCAGAACCAGAACCAGCTCACACTCTGGTTGCAGTCAACAGGAGAGAAAGAAGCCTAATCTAATGAGTACTATCCCTATCCCAAGGGGCCAGCTAGGTCTGGCATCACATGTGTGGAAGCAGGAGGACAGTGTTTCTACAGTTGAGACCTGCAGAGACACGTGTCTCCATGGAAGGCCATGGAGAGGGAGTGAGAGGACAAAGCGAGAGGAGAAGGGGTCAGAGGGCACCTCCCTGGGAGAGAAAAAGAGAGACGTCCTATTGAAGGAGATAACATTTATACTCACATAGGCTCCTTTTACATTACTGTTCCAAACTGGATGTCATCTGTTACTGCCTGAGTTCCATGTAAAGGGATGGGGTTTCATACTGCACATTCAGTTCCATTAATCCAGGCGTAGGCAAACTGTGGTCCTCCAGATGTCCATGGACTACAATTCCCATGAGCCCCCTGCCAGCAAATGCTGGCAGGGGGCTCATGGGAATTGGAGTCCATGGACATCTGGAGGGCTACAGTTTGCCCACCCCTGCATTAATCAGTTCCATTAACTCTGCCTTTTCTTATGAAGTGAATAGACCCAGCAAACATAATTCACAAAAATTGTTGTGGGGCTAACACAGGAGAGGAGAGAAGTATGTAGGCAGTTTTCCCCTTGTTATTATACTATTTTATTTTATTGTTCACTGGTTGTCTGATTCAGTTTTATTGCACTGCTGATTGTTTTAGTGCATGTTCTCCTTTTGTGGATTGCATGCATTTCACTGTTCTTACTACGTTTTATGTTAAGCTGTAAATACACCTGGAGTCTCAGCAGGAAGTCTCACACGTTAAGTTAATGAATGCAACCGTGCTACGTTCTTGGCAGGACAAGTGGGATAAAGACCTGACCCTTCCCTTCCCAGGTCTGCAGCTTCCCTGTGGAGCAGAAAGAATGATGCAGCTGCATTCAAGCTTCCACTGATCAGCGTTGATGGAGAGTGCCATGAAGGCGCAACTGATTTAGGACAACCCTGTAGGGTTTTCCAGGCAAGAGGGGTTGCCCTGGCCTGCCTCCACATCACAACCCCTGGTATTCCCCGGAGGTCTCCCATCCAAATACTAGTCAGGGCCAACCCTGCTTAGCTTCCAAGTGCCAAGATGATTTATTACATTTATATATCACTCTCCCCTAAAGCTTGCTTATGCTCTTCAGCGCAGGGTGCCACTGAACTGCACTATATTTCTTCTCTGTTTGCCAGTTCCATGGGTTTATGAAACCACCATAACTAGCTTTTCTTAGCCATGTGTCACGATGCCTAAGGTAGACTCCATTTTACCACCAAAAACATGGCTTATTCTGACCAATTCTGCACAAGGGGAAAAGGCCAGGCAGGCAGGCGCTCATATCGCAGTGGGGCTAATCCTGGCTTCCACGTGATGTTGCTGCCAGCCCTGCCCTCTCCTGGACCTGGCTCGGTTTAGGGCTCCTGTGCCCCACGTTAAGGGAATATGGATATTTCCCACCTTTCCTTTGTTGTCGTTGGCACCATAGGCTAAGATGACCAGAATTGAGGAACCGTAAGGTGGGAAGCACTGACGGCGGTGGCGGCAGCGGGCCCCCTCCCCGTCCCCGGGGTCACCGACTCCACTGCTGCCATGTGAACTCCTCCCGGCCTGGAACTCACTGGGCCCGCAAAACTTGTGCCTGAGTGTGTGCCCCACCTCTCGCCGGCGCCGCCATTCTACGGGCTCCCCCTGCACTGCCGCCGCCATCTTTCCCGCTGTCCAACTGCTGCTTCTTACTGACCAGAGACCCACATTGGGGTTGAAATCGAGGGCGGCCAGCGCCAGCCCAACCACCTGCAGCAGCCGCTTTTGCTTCCGCCGAAGGGAAGGAAGGAGCCGGAGCCCAACTTTCCTCACGGCTCAAGCGGCAGCGTCCTTTCTATGGGCCCTGCCGGGTCACCTCCCCTCCCCGGCCGCCTCCCCCTGCCCCTTCCTGACGCCACTGTTGTGCCTCTCCCCTCGCCCCCCTCAATGCCTCCACCCAGTGCCCCAGATGCTCCCCAGAGGAGCACTGCTGGATCCGGAGCGCCCGGGCAAGTCAAGGAGGCAAAGGCAGCCCCCGTGGCAGGAAGGCTTGGCTTGGTGCCCACAACCCCCGCCCCATCAAAACAGCCAGCCAGGCCCACCCAGAGAGCCCACACAGCAGGGAAGCGCCCGCCCGGAGGTGGTCCGGAGGCGACGGCAGCGGGAGTCGGGGTGATGGGCCCGGGGCTCCGGGGGCATTGGGGGCCAACTCCCCCATGAGGTCAAGGCTGCTGTTGCTGCTGGGAAGCCGGCCTGCACTCCCCGCCTTGCTCGGCTAGCTGACCGCCACCTCCAGCAGGCGGGCGCGTGGGGGGGGAGAGGCCAGGGTAGGCGGGACATTTTGGAAATGCCGCAGGATGCGGCAAAAATCCTTTAAAGTTGGAATGGTCCCGCCAAAGGCGGGATCTCTGGTCTCTATGCCATTGGCAGCTGTGCCATGTTAGGCCTGTGTGGACACAGAAGAGCTAGGCCAGGGGTAGTCAAACTGCGGCCCTCCAGATGTCCATGGACTACAATTCCCATGAGCCCCTGCCAGCATTCGCTGGCAGGGTCTCATGGGAATTGTAGTCCATGGACATCTGGAGGGCCGCAGTTTGACTACCCCTGAGCTAGGCCTTCCAGGCCTGCCTTCTCCCCAGCTACGGCATGCCAGCAGGGACAAAACATGCCCCAGTCAGTTCTGTGGTGCTTTGCAGTGCTGTGAGGCTAAATGGGGCATTTTTTTATTTGCAGGAAGGTGAGATTGGATTGTAATGCAATTCCACCTTTTTGCAAATCACCCCTCCCCCCCCCCCTGCAGTGGAAACTTTCCATCCCGGCTACATTATCAGGATGCAGAAATCTGGAGCAGACAGGGTCCGCCCCTGAAATCTGTCCCCTGTGGACACAGGAAGCATTGGAGTATGCTGCTCTCCTGCATTGTGCTGCCAGCATCCCAGAGCAGTGCCCTTGGTGCGGAATGGGTCTCAGAGTCCTTTCCATAGCTGGCTTTGAATGATGCCATGCCATCCTGGAACATTTAAGATATATGTAGCCCACTTCTCCATCCATAGCCACCGTTGGGCTCCACACATCTATCACTAAGGAACTTGTATTTCAGGTTCGACCCCTCACTTCTCTGCTGTCTTTAAAAAAAAACACACACACACACACACACAACCAGTGGCCAGGGGATTCCCCTCTCTCAATCACTGGCTTAACTATGCAAACAACTATGATCTTCCCCGGATCTTAGAACACCACCCTGATTGTTTTTCCTGGAAGTTGCCCTTGAGTTAAGTACATAGAGATTTGTCACAAAGGTCCCGCTTGTCCTGACATTTCCACCCACATTACTATGGGGACCGTCAATGTTTCTTCCATTATGGGATCCTGTAGTAATGCAAGTGGCCTAACAGATACCTGAACCCAGTTTCTTCCAGTAAAATGTATTCAGAGACTGGTTGAAGTTAAACTTGTAGGAGAACCAACTGCCTTTTGGGATTTGCAGATTAACTTCTGCCAAAATCTTCCTAAGAGGTCTTTATAACAAAAGTTTATAACAGAACTTCACAAGCAGCCATTTCTCCAGGAGAACGGATCTCTACAGTCTGGAGATGAGCTGTAATCCCAGGACACCTCCAGCTGCCACCCGGAGGTTGACAAGCCAAAGATGACAGTGAGATAGAAGTTTCAGAACTGGGAATTAGGTGACATTCCAATAATGTACACATAGCAGAAGGAACACAATAACCTTTAAAAGGCAAATAACTTTATTTTTAACTGAAAGTATAAAAAAGTGCATAGCAATTAAATCATCAGTTTAGTAAGAAATGTCAGGAGAGGTGTAAGGAGAGTGAACGATAGATATTATATACATTTTTACAGAGTCTGTAACATCTAAAGGTAACAATTGCATACTGTACGTATATAAATGATTTTCTCTGTGTAAGAAGATAACATGTACAGCAGTTTTGGCAACCAGTGTCTGGCACAAGGTGGGGAGCTATGAAAAAAATCCATGTTTAAATGCTTGCATTGAGAATTTACTCATTATATACACACTTCGACATAGGAATCTTTAGCTTGCTCCTCCTAAGTTAAACCTGACCCACTGAGTCATGTCATCTGATTCCCCCTCCTCCCCAGGTGACAACATGAAAGCCAGAGAGATATGGGGTGTGTGTTGGGGGGGGGGAGGGGTACTTATTCTCATGGGATTTGCCAGCAATTCCACTCCTCAAAGAAAACCTCTTGTAAAACTATATGCTGTCCAGAGCTATCATCAAACAAAACTATTTACAACAGTTTCAACGTGAGCGATGCTGCTTATGCAGTATAATTTGGCTGCCAAAGTTCTTGCATTTCACTTGCACTTCTTATCTTGGACCATCACAATAAAAAACTCACAGAGGGAGAACCACAACTCTGAGCAGTATTCTTCAGCCACCTTTTTCTGATCCACATAGTCTACGTCTTCGACACAGTCATTGGAGCCGTGTTCCGGGAGAGCTTCCGGGGCATGAGGAGCTGCGACTGTCACTGAATCCTCCTTTCCCTGGAGAACGGGGTCCTCTTGTTTGGGACTGGGGTCGAGTGTGAGGTGAGCGCTTGCAGGTGCCTTCTTACAGACGGGAGATTTCAAAATCTCTTTGGGGTCCTCACAGATGTTCTTCTTCTTCTTGAGAGACCGGGTGATTTGCTTCCAGAAGACTTTCTTGTTTTCGGAATACTGCGGGCAGGTGGAAGGGTTGCCTGAGAATACACAGGAGACGTCGCGGTCCTTCTTCTTGCAATCTATTTTCAAGGTGGCCGTTTCGCTTTCCGTCAGTGTCCAGGTGCATGGAGACTTCTCTTTGCTGATGAACTTGCCTGTCTGGGCGCCTTTCTGCCCTCGACCTCTCTGGCCCTTTCCGTTCTGGGGATTGTTTTTGGTCTCCTGCTTCCGACCTTTACCTGTTTGACTTTGCTCTTTCTTTCTCTCTTTCGGTCTTTCACCGTCGGTGTGCAGGATCTGAGAGAACACAATCAGGGTGCACAGGAGGGCAAGGCATCCAATCTTCATGGCTCCTGGTCCTTTTCGACAACCTGCTTGGGAAACACAAACATCACATGTAAAATTTGGGCCCTTTTTTGTTTGCCTGTGTCTTTAAATAAATTGGAACTAAATGCAAGTTGAATGCAGCAGGGAAAAAGGAAGCACCCCCCCCCCACATGAGACAGATGGGCTCCAGCCAGGCAGGCAGCTGCAAGGGCCCTCGGCTGAACAAGGCTATAAATGGCAGGGCACTTGGAGGTCATTCACTCCTTGGGATGTCACCAGGAGCAGTTGACATCCACCCCATTTTCCCTACTTTACTGGCATAGGCCATAAAAGGGGGCCTCACACCACCTTCAAAACAAAAGTATTTAGAACTCCAGAAATTAATCGATTCAGGGGGGTAGCCGTGTTGGTCTGAAGTAGCACAATAAAATCAGAGTCCAGTGGCACCTTCAAGACCAACAAAGATTTATTTAAGGCGTGAGCTTTCAAGTGCAAGCACTCTTCGTCAGACTATGATCTTCTTACTTTTTCCCTGTCATGTAAGAAGATCATAGTCTGAGGAAGAGTGCTTGCACTCGAAAGCTCACGCCTTAAATAAATCTTTGTTGGTCTTGAAGGTGCCACTGGACTCTGATTTTATCCAGAAATTAATGTTTTAATTGTATTTTGCAACATCATCCTTTCATTCCCCCCCCCCCCCAATAGTGAACATATTCTTACGACTCCTAGACTGAGATAAAAGTTACTTTCGTGTTTTAATTGTCCACAGACTTTGTTGCTAGGTTGCCCCTTGGCTACTTCCCAGATCATACAGCCTGCAGCTCGCTGCCTGCCGTCTTGCTCATGAATGCCCAAATGAAGATTTGGAGGGAGCAACTGAGAGCATGGCCACAGCAGGGGAGGGGGGGACATTCAGGGAGGAAAACCTGGGGGGAAGGTGAGGTTTCCTCCAAGAACAGTGTTTTGTTTTGGGTTT
This sequence comes from Paroedura picta, assembly GCF_049243985.1. Lineage (NCBI taxonomy): Eukaryota > Metazoa > Chordata > Lepidosauria > Squamata > Gekkonidae > Paroedura > Paroedura picta. The sequence goes on from NC_135378.1 coordinate 14,001,477, forward strand.
TCCTACGTGAAAGTAGCAGGACACTTTGCGGGGGAATTCCTAGGAAATGCTTTTCCCTTTAAGAATGAGTGATATGCTTCAAGTTTTTAGTCACTCAGAGCGGATAGCTTGAAAAAGTCAGGGGTGGCCAAACGGTGTCTCTCCAGATGTCCATGGACTACAATTCCCATGAGTCCCTGCCAATTGCCCCCATGCTGGCAGGCATTCATGGGAATTGTAGTCCATGGAGTCACAGTGGCTACCCCTGGCCTAAATACCCCCATCCCCTAAATCAGGGGTAGTCAAACTGCGGCCCTCCAGATGTCCATGGACTACAATTCCCAGAAGCCCCTGCCAGCATTCGCTGGCAGGGGCTTCTGGGAATTGTAGTCCGTGGACATCTGGAGGGCTGCAGTTTGACTACCCCTGCCCTAAATATTCACATCTATTTTGGAAAGCATTGAAAGAATTCCTATGGACTCAATTTTTGTTTTCCTTCTGGAATGACTAAAAGGTGCCAAGAGAATCCTGGGCACCTGGTTTTTAACTCTCACTCTAGTACCCATGTCGTTGCACCTTGGCTTGCAGAAAATGAAAACATTCATAACTGTTACATTCTACCGATATGCCAATATAATTCTATACACTTAAGTGATGAATGGTGCCATTTATACCATTAAACCAGCAAAACCGATTTAGGTTTAATGGGAACCGGAATAGAACGAAGTCTGAATCTGGAGGCACCTTTACTTCACCTGCTTTTGTATCTGCACTGACTTCATGAGCTCACATCAGGATTTCTTGGCAGCCTGAAGGGAGGGGACTATTCTCTGATAAATGGACATTTTCCACTTGATCCATTCTGACCGAATTTTTATCATCCTAAAAAATGAGTTCTTATCATTTGTACTTGGCTGCTTTGTATATCTTGCATTTAATCAATAGATGTGTGTCAAAATTAGACCTCGGAAGAAGCCCCAGTGTGGGTCTAAACCAGGGGTAATCAAACTGCGGCCCTCCAGATGTCCATGGACTACAATTCCCAGAAGCCCCTGCCAGCATTCGCTGGCAGGGGCTTCTGGGAATTGTAGTCCATGGACATCTGGAGGGCTGCAGTTTGACTACCCCTGGTCTAAACACATCCAGTCTAAGGCTTACGACTGTACGGTGCATATGATGTTTTTGAACTATGGGCTTCATGCATGTTTTTAGCCTTAATTTTATTAAGCCCTGCACACAATAAATATTTATATAATAACCTATTGTCTAAATTGTACAGACATTCAGCCTTTCAGGTCCCAGTTAATTCCAGTTAGGTTTTTTGTCTTTTTTTTTGCACCAACAAAGTTTTGTTCTTGGTATGAGCATTTGGTGCACGGTAACTGAAGAAGTGTGCATGCACACAAATGCTTCTACCCAGAGTAAGGCTCTGTGGGTCTTAAAGGTGCCACTGGATTCAAACTTCAGACCAACACAGTGACCCACCTGGGTAATGTTAGGAGTAGGAATAACATTTCAACCTCAATTAACTTCCATTTATCAGAATGACTAGAAATATTACATCTATTTGCACAGGGTTTATGCATGTAAATCTCAGCAAGCTATGGATAATGTGTACAAATGACACCCTAACAAATGGGGTGTGGGGGGGTGAAACCTCATAAGTACGTTTCACAAACATTTTCACAGTGCTAAAGAATTGTCTGTGTGTTTTTTTTTAATTCCCCAAATTAGGGCATATCTACACTGCAGACCAAGTCAGATGAACAAGGAAAGAGGGCTACAGTAAAGAAAAATATGCATTCGATAGTTAGGAACAAAATCCCCTGCAAATCAAACCACTATGAGTAAGCAGATGAGAGTTTCATTTTAAATGTAAATAATAAAATGAATAGAGTTGAACATTAAAAGCATAATCTGACTTGGTTTGGCTGTAAAGGAGGCAGAATCAAATAGCTAATTCCCGATTAGGCCCTACCATGTAGATTTTTTGTAAAAATCTGCATAATGGAGGCAAGCTAGCCATGTTTCTGCAAACCTGGGAGAATCCAGGTTGTGTGATTTCCCAGCTTCTGATCTATGCACTTTCATTAAGGCTGCTCACATGACCAGTAAAACGTGCAGGCTTCAAAATACCAACTTAGCATTCTTGCCCCAGAAGAAAATTGTATTCATGCTTACGGTGTTCGAACACTTGCAATAAATAACTGCCACAGTCCACCAAACCCCAACGAAAACATGCCAAGCCTGCATACCTGGGAGTAATCAACTTATGTTTTATGTTAAAATTACAGTTTGCCGTTCCTCCGTCCCTGTTGGAATGGCATTGTAGGCAACAACATCTAGCTCCCTGCGTCAATCACGGACCTCTGAGTCATCGCAAAAGGCTGTGAACCTCCACAGCATTCACTTAGGAATAATCCCCCGACACTCACTGGGATTGGCGTCCAAACGATTGTGAGGGTAGAATTCTTCTCACCGTGTTTTGCAGACTCAATCAGACCACAGTTTCCTTTAAAAAAAAATAAAAAGATGAAAATGTACAGTGAAACTGGAAATGAATCACATGCAGATTTGAAACGAGTTTGCCTCTTGGAGAGGGGTTCCTTAAGCCAGGGGTAGTCAACCTGTGGACCTCCAGATGTTCATGGACTACAATTCCCATGAGACCCTGCCAGCATTTGCATCTGGAGGACCACAGGTTGACTACCCCTGGTTTAAACCCTTCTCTGCTCTGCTGCTATGAAATCTGTTGGCATGGATTATCCACTGAACGGGAAGAGTTGGTAATGATTGTCCGGAATGACATTTAGTGCCGCTGTGGAAAGGTGCCATTCTCTGAGCGCATTTCCCTTTTTGCACTTTCTCCAGTTTCCACCTGGGCAAGCAGTCACCTTAGCAGGAGGCAAAGTTTACTCAGGTGAGCCTTATTATGTAATTAGAACTGGGCTGGTTGTTTTTGTTTTGCTTTCTTAATTCCATCCTCAACCCACTGACTTCAGACTAAAAAAAAATGATTGATTGGTCAGTCCTGGTAGGAAATGCAATTCTTCAAATCAAAGCAGTGAAATTATTCTCCAGAAAAAACCCTATTGGATGCTGTGGGGCTTAATTTGGAGCAAATCTATATGGGCTGCCTATTCTGGTGATCGGAACAGGGTTCAGGCAGCTTAACTGAGCATCGTATTGACATCCAGAGGTCTTTCTTAGAGCCAAATCACAAATTACATCCTTACATTTCTTTTCCTGAAAGAAAAAAAAACACCAGAGGATGAAGGGATGGGGAGCTCAGAGGACATGTTAACGTGTCATCTGGCTCTCATTCAACAGCTAAGAAACAAACTCTGCCTGGGAACGTAGTAAAGTTAATCTCCTAAATCCACTAAGTCAGTACTCTTAAAACAGAGTACCTCTGCTTAGAATGGCATGTTGCAAGAGAGTTCAGTTTCTACGGCAGACAGAGGGCAAGCCAGCAGGATCACATACCTCTTGCGTTGACTTTTACCTTTTTCCCCCAAAATAGAAAACTCAAGGTGAGTCCTGTGTCTTCCAGTGCTCTGTGCTCATGGGCTCCATGCTTATTTATACTTCCAGAGACACACCCACAGGCCTTCAAACGATTACTACATAATTGTAGGCTTTCACACCTTATTTACTTTTCCTGATACACCTTCTGGCAGCAAGCCAAGTCTTGCTCAGAAGAGTTTTTTTTTAACGCACAAGCAAGCTCCTTGAGGCTTGTGCCAATTCCTTTCCTTTTCTGATTTGGCAAGGGACTGAGATACACCCCCCTGATAAATGCATCATCCAAATAGGGATGGGTTAATATGCAAGAATGAGCTCAAAGTGGAGCAAAACAGTGGCTGCAGTTCTAAGAACTAACTGGTCTGCCTCTTGGGCCATCTCCAGCATTCCTGGGTGGTCATGAGGGATATTGCCGTTGGGAGAAGGGAGTGCCCGTTAATTGTTGTAGCACCTGGGTTGATCAACTGTCAGGGGGAATTACATGTCCAGGGTCCAGAGGTTTTTGCTGTGATCTAGAACAGGGGTAGTCAACCTGTGGGCCTCCAGATGTCCATGGACTACAATTCCCATGAGCCCCTGCCACCAAACACATCTGGACATCTGGAGGACCACAGGTTGACTACCCCTGATCTAGAACATGGGCTGATTCGCTCAGGTGGTGTTAGCATGTCAGGAATAATTCTGACATCCTTGTGACAGGTAGGTCTAGTTTTCAAATTGGCCTTAAATTCATTGAGAAAGGCTTCTCAACTGTCTAAGGGGCATCAGCTCCCTTCTCAGAGTCCCCCGGAACGCATCCTGCACTTCTGGCAAATGAAGGTTCAATTAAAGAAGGGTGAACTGGAGAGGAAATATGGAGGTCATTTGCACAGCTGTTCCCTTCTTGAGTTCACAGATCTTAGCAGGCCTGGAAGCAGGCTGGGATCTCTGAACCCAAGGTGGAACGGAGAAAGCTGGAACCTGTGAGTTAGGAGGAGGAGACAAATGAAGGGAAGGGAGATTCGCTGCCTTGACCAACTTGAGGTCAAGGCAAGGTATGTTCTTGTCCCAGGTCAGCAGTTAGTGATGCCACTTAGGGAAACAATAGCCCAGTAGCCCAGTTATCATCTCAGCTTTGTCAGGCCCCATGAGACTAGATTTTGACATTTCCTTGACTCCTTTAACAGCATCTTCTGGAGAAAGGAAACGTGGCATATTTTCACAGAAAGCATTTTGCACATATATATTTTAAAAAGGACAGGAGACACCTCCTAGCTAGACGGATGTTGAGGTATGGCAAAGGAGTGGAAGGAGAGAAGCAACCCTGTAGATTGGTCATCTTTGCAGAGAAGTTCAGAAAAGTTCCGGGATTGAATTCTTTTCCTTAGTTGGCATAAAGAGGTGATCACTTGAGGTTTGTTTTGCTGTCTGTTGCTATTGCACTGAAAATCCTCACTTTTTAAGGCTAGTTTGTTTCCAAAATTGTGGTTATTCATTCCCAAGCTCCTGTTTACTCCCTTGCTTGTGAAATGGCCGAGGGATTGGCACTTCAGGTGCTTGCATATTTCTTGACTGGGCAGCTAGCTGATCTCAGTGCTGGAATTTAGTATCCCGCTTCTCTGGTATGACTCTTGGACAGGGTCATATCTGAATCTGCATATAAGATGGAGTCAGATTGCAAAGCACAATTTACAAGGAGTTGCGATACCATTGCAGGGAACTCCTTTAGCCTCACTGGGTTCCCTTCCAGCGTCTCCTGCAACTTCAAAGGCACCCCTTCTTCAGCACTTGGTCTTAAGGGAGAAAGAACAGGGCCTGAAAGGTCTCAGTGATGCAAGTGCAATAAATCATTTATTTAAGGTTGCTTGGAGGCAGGGAAGGCAGGGCTCAGGTCCAGCATGTTTTTCTTTCCCATTCCTGCCACCCACAGCAGTGAGCAGGACTTCCTTGAGTAAGAAGCTAAAGGTCTGAAATTCTCAGTCTGACTTCAAAAGACTGTCGCTGTTAGTAGCTCTAATGGGAAGCTGGGAGGTCCAGTTACTGCAGCACTCGGAGATAATTAAATTCCCCAAGCTCCTCTTTTGTATTTTCCATCTACAACCGTTGCTTTTGCTTGTAAAGAGAGAGCTTCAGTTTAAACTCCCACTCTCAGTTTTAAAGGAGCAACTGGGAGGACATCAGGGCCAGCTGAAGCAGATTTTTTAAACAGGGAAGATTCAAAACTTCAGGCTTGTTTGCAGAGTCAAAAGCCTCCCAGGAAGTTCTTCCATACAGGTGGCAACCCACACATCCCAGCAGCTATTAAGCTATATTCGACCAAACTTCTTCCCCTGCTGTGTTATGGCATCCCTGTTTGGGGTCCCAACGGTGCTTCCAGCATTGCTTCAATCGTCTTTTCTCCGCTGATTACGTGGTGCGCCCAAATGCGTGGCTGACTTGGTTTTAAGCCTTGAAACTGGTCTCTCTCAACTGACTGCTAAAAGTTCCTTAGAACAGCTCTCCAACTCCCAAAATGTGTGCCTAACTCATTGATACATTTAGAAACTGGTGTGAGCCAGGGATCAGCCTATCCTCTCTTTATAACATGGCTAAAGGGCCTGCTCCCTTCGATACTGATTGATACCTTTAAATCAAAGTGGATCAAAGCTACTGAAAGCAAACTTAATAGCTTAGGCTTTTCACCTTTAGCGGTTCTGTATTTACGCCATGATCAAGCTAGACAAATTATAAGTCAAAGGGTCGAAGATACTGAGTGTCAAAAGGTACTTTCTAACTCCCCTTAAATTAATGTGCCCCTCCCTAGAAGATATATAGTAACACCTGCTTCCTATCTCTATCTGCTGAGATAAATAGTCACAGAAGGGCATACACACTTGCCAGATGCTCAGCCCTACCCTCTGCTGTCCTAGAAGGAAAATTTAATAAGATCCCTAGGGAGAAGACAATCTGTCCATGCAACACCAAGGAACTTCAGACTATTAACCATGTTTTCATAAGATGTCCTTTTTATAGGGAACCTTGTGCCAAGATCATTGAGCCTCTGAGTAGAGATATGAATGCTGAGAATGAAGAAGTTTGGATTTTAAAAGCTCCTTATGGGAGATTACACTCCTACTCCATCTACACTCCATCTAGGCTGCAAAGTACTGTGCAGTTTTAATTAAATTCAGACAACTAAGTATAGCTGCTGTATAGTTTTTATCTCTTGGTTGATCTGTTTTATTAACCATTAATTTTACTCTGTTTACTGTTTACTGTTTACTGTTTTATAGTTTTCTGTTATGGCTGACAATTGCTGTAATAAAATTTGATTTGATTTGAACTAACTACTCGAGGCTGGCTTAACATTTTAAAGTTCTGGATCTGCTTCCACTCTAGGGCAGAGTCTGCACTTACTTTGTTTATTCAATTGTCAATCCTGTTGAATTCAGATCGCTTTGAACTCGGGTCTTCCTCTCCCCCCCCCCTCCCCATTGAAACAGGAAAGTCTTCTGCACGTGGTTAGGGAGGCTCAGGAGAGGGGGGGGGAGGCAAATGGAGAGGGGGGGGAGGCAAATGGAGACTCTTTCTTTGTTTTCTTGAAGGGGGAGAGGATCAAAGAAGTCAGAGGAGGGAGGAAAAATTCTTTCTTTTCTTGAAGGTGGGGGGGAGGGAACGAAGAAGGCACACAAAAAAATCCAAGACCGACAGAAGTTGAGAGAAATTAGGGTCTTCTCCTTTAAGGCACATGACCACCTGTAGCCAATCATGGGTCGTCTACCACGGAGGAGAGCCCAGATTCAAAACAATGCGATTTTAAAATATATTGAGCATTAAAAGCACTCTAAGATATTGCGCAATAAAGGTAGGATCACTCCGGATCAATCCTTCTTGCTGCAGAAGGAAACTTTAAATCGCCCCAAATCCAAACGGAAATCGCATTCTGTGTAGAGTGCAGGGACTGAATCGATCTGGGGTTGGAATAAAAGCTCCGTGCAGTTTACACCTAGGGCTTATCCCTGTAGTCCAGTATCTTGTATGCTTGCAGACTGCTACATCTCTGTCTGGAATGGGAAAATGGGTCACTAATTAAAATCTATTGGACTGAGCCTCAAAGAATTTCAAGATTTAGATGAGAACTGAAGGTTTTGCCAAGTTAATGTAAACTGCCCAGAGCGGTAGGGAAGGGCGGTATAAAAATATAAATAAATAAATAAATAAATAAAGGCAAACTGCAAATCCTAGATACTGATCATCAAGAACTAATAACTGATGCTCAGAGATCCTGCTCACTGCTGCTTTATGGCATTCAACCTACATATAGGTCTTTGCCTCTCTACTCCTCCTCACTAAAGCATTCCCCATGCTGAGTACTCCTGCTCCTGTCAGACCAACAAGCCCAAAACAACAGCACATCTCCTGCTTCACTGCCATGAACATTACCTTACGCCACGGCTGAACAGAAGATCGGCACAATCTGATGAAGTCCAGGCCACTTTCTTTTAGAAGACTGCTGAAATACTCTACTCTCTACTCATTGATCTCAGAAGCTGTAGCTGGTTTCCTATGTAAAGCCCCCTGCGATGACCCAATTGGATAATTTTCATTTATCCTTTTTAAAGATCTCTTATTCAATATGCTATTTTATTCTGATCTATTGTCACCCTGTTGTCATAATTCATGCTATTAATGGTTGATTGATTGATTGAACTAGCTGGTAATTGGGCAAATCACTTATTTTGTGGAATTCCCAAGTAGTCTGGTTGACTTTCTCAGCTGGGAAAAATAGTATAAAACACAACCCAATTACCCATCATTCGATTTCTGCATATTCCATTTACTTAGGGTAGGCTTGCCAACTTCTAGGTCAGTGGTTCTTGGTGGTGGCTGGAGTTCTCCTGCGATTACAACTGACTTCCGTTAAAGATCAGTTCACTGAGAAAAAAATGGCCAATTTGGAAGGCGGACTGAAGGCATTATGCTCCACTGAAGTCCCTCCCCCAAACCCTGTCCTCCTCAGGCTCCGCCCCCAAGCCATCCTGGCATTTCCCATCCCGGAACTGGTCACTCTATGACTTCGCTTGCTTTCCCATTGGCTCAGTTCAGAATTAACAGACAACCTGGTTCCTGGAATGAGGTTAGAGTGCTTCTGCTACCTTCATAGCTCCACTATAGTTAGCTAAGCTCCCTTAACCAAGCTTTGAAGTTCTTTAATTAACCAAAGTTAAATGTAAAGTTAAATGTTTACCAGGCAAGGCACACAAATGCAGGTTTCTGGGCTGGTTTGCTGACACTGGCCCTCATCCACTGCTCACTGAACAAAGGCCAGGAATCCAGGAATCAAATGAATTCTGAATTCTGGTTTCACAAATGAAACTGTTGTCAACCAGGCTTGCAGGCCATGTTTGGCTGACCTTTTGTTCTTCTCCAGCTTCTCCAACTGTCATCTCAGAATGCCACATGATGTCAGCCTGGAGCTTGATATTTGGAACTTATTTGGCCACCACAGCTCTTCTATATGTCAACAGACTTCTGGCACCCACTTTCCTATTTAATGCAGATATTTCTTCAGGAAGCAGCTGTCTGGAGACACAACTTTGGGATGCCTTCCAAGGCTCTTCTCGTGCCGACTAATTACTTGTATGATGGAAGATATCTTTTAAAAAATATGCAGAGTTAATTTATTGAGAAATATATTTGACACAAAACATGAGTTTTCAGCTCATGTGGTAAGGTTGTTAAAGAGCAGCAGATTCTAATCTGGAGAACAGGGTATGATTCCCCTCTTCTCCATGTGCAGCCAGCTGGATGACCTTGGGCTAGTCACAGTGCTCTTACAGCTGGAACTTCTTGATGGCCCTGGAATGGTTCCCAAATGAGTGGGAGTTAATTTTTAATATATTTTTCAAATGTTAAGCATTTATCCCCTCTCCTGGAGAGCCAGTATGGTGTAGTGGTTAGGAGTGCGGACTTCTAATCTGGCACGCCGGATTCGATTCTGCGCTCCCCCACATGCAACCAGCTGGGTGACCTTGGGCTTGCCATGGCACTGAGAAAGCTGTTCTGACCAAGCAGGAATCTCAGGGCTCTCTCAGCCTCACCCACCCCACAGGGTGTCTGTTGTGGGGAGAGGAATGGGAAGGCGACTGTAAGCCGCTTTGAGCCTCCTTCGGGTAGGGAAAAGCGGCATATAAGAACCAACTCTTCTTCTTCTTCTTCTTCTTCTTCTTCTTCTTCTTCTTCTTCTCCTCCTCCTCCTCCTCCTCCTCCTAAAATGGCCAGTGATAGGCCTGGAGGGGGTGGGAAGGGGAAGGGCCCCAGGTAGGTCTGTGCACAGCTCTGCTTCCCAACCCTATTCGGCATGATCTTCTGGCGTTTCTTGAAGCCTGAAGAATGTTTCAGGAGTTTCTCAACAGTAAAAAAAAAAGTTGAGTAAGGCTGCTATATACTGCTGTCATCTAGCTTTAAAATTGGCACAGATCACAAACTCTACAGCAATGGATATATGGGAACACAGCACAGTGCGTGCTTGGTTACAGAAATATTTAATTTCTTAATGGTGTCGCTAGTACTCTGAGGATTTCCGTTGGAGCTGGGCACGAACAAGGAAGATCATACCAAGATCCCTTTATTAAGTAAAAGAAGTACAAACTTAACAATAAAACACAATATTTTTTAACATGGTCTCCGTTCTCTTTTTTTGTTGCTGTGAGTGTCCATGTCCCCATCCTAAACTGTCATTCCCCCAGAGGTATTTTAATCCACTCTAAGAGGGGTAAAGCATTCAAATGGGTGTGCGCCCCTGTGGGAATTTCTTGTTGAGGTCTCCAGATGTCCACGAAATACAATTCCCATGAGCCCCTGCCAGCAGCATGTGTCAGAGTGGCAGTCAGGTGATAGAGGATTGCGCAATCCATCTTAGTAATTCCATCTTCCTCTTCATTCAACATGGAGTCCGGTAGCTGCCAACCCACAAAGACAGACCATAACGGCCGCCAGCAGACAGCTTGCCTTTGACGTGACGTGCCACCCATGAGACTGGTTTTCCAGCCTGCTATTGCTCAACAGTAGTCGGAACAGCATAGCTTAGGGGTCCAGTGAACCATAAGGTTACGTTTGTTGGCCAGAAACATATGGTGAGTGGATATAAATGCCTCCATAAATGCACAACAAAAGAATGCCTGCTGGACGCGCTAGGACTTTCCCCCATTTTGAAGCCAACACATGTCTCTGTTGCATGCCTCAGTGGACCCTCCCCACCTATTGCCTGCAAGTAAGAGCCTCCATCCCCCCTTCATTGTGCTCCCCAGAATGAGTAAGACAGAAGTCTTTAAACTTTAATTTTTCCAGTCTGGAGTTATTAAAGTACAAATTTACAGGGAAAATTGAGTGCAACGATAGAACAAGAAAAAATCTTGGAATCTAGTCATAGAGCTGCTGATTGCCAACTGATAGTGTCGCAACAAAGTTGAACATCTCATGTTGCAGTGAGCCTTAGTGGGAAAAGTCAGTGATTACTAGTGGCACGACTATCCTCACAATGAACCAACGAGCGACCAGTACAGCAGAGGAACTTTCCATCCTACTGGGAACTGGTTTTTCTGGGTTTTGTTGTCTTAAATATTTCAAATGCACAGTCATTTACTACATTTTACCACAGTAGGTAAGAAAAAACACTGCAGTACCAGCGCACATGCATAAACGGGACCGAGACGATTTAAAAGGTTCTGCGAACTTACTGTGGTGAAAAATGGTAAGTGCATAATCCACCCAGGATCAAGGACTAGCCTTCTCGGATGGAAGTGTCTGGGGACCATTTCCCTCCATACATTTCTGCCCAGGAAGCTAAAATTACAGAGAGCCCCCCCCCCCGATGGTTCTATGGACTGAAGCAGAGAGCTGGTGGGTAAAAGAGCGGGTGGGTTTTCATTGACAGCCCCTCAGGGGGTGTTCCTGGCCCCCTCACTACCTGTCTTCAGGAGGCAGACTTTTTGATTAATTATTCTGCCTACGCAGTTTTAAATCATTTTAATAATGGTTTTAATGTATTTTTTGTTATTGTTCACCTTGTAAGGCACGAGTTTCTAAAAGGTAGAAAGATGGTTCATGAAAATTTTAAATAAAATAAATGAATGTTGTTAGTAAAATATATTCTTCAGATATAATATCTATTACAAATATAATATGATATGGATTTTATTTCAAAAGTTTTAACCACTTTTCCACCCTAAAGGGGTCCCCAAGGTCATGAATGAAAATATGTCAGTGGTAAAACAGCCTTTATAATAATGCAAAAAATACTTCACTCAAAACATATCAACATATAAGAAACAACTCCCAAATCAGGGAGGCAGGTCAATAACAGTTGTTGCAACTATAACCTTGGGTTTGCCACATTACTGATAAACCTTTGCTGCCCAATGCTCCTCTCACTTCTGGCAGGCATGGCCAGATGACATCACTTCCTGGTTCCTTGAAGTCTGAAAAATATTCCATGGTCCAAAGGTTGACAAAGGCTGCGGTGGGGTCTAATGTCATAGAGTCCACCCAACAGGACCTCCATTTTCTCAAGGCAGACTGATCTCTGCCACTTGAAGATCCCTTGTAATCCCAGGAAATTTCCATTCACCACTTGATGGTCCATTTGAGGGCTGAGTTAGAATTCTACCCCCCCCTTGTGGATTGGCACTACCTCAGTAGGCAGTTTTGCCTCCTCTGTTCTGTAAATGATCCGTTCAGTCATGTCCGACCCTCGGTGATTCTATAGGAAAGTCTTCGCCACGCGCTCTGTCTCTGACTGCTTCTTTCAGTTGGGTCATGGTCATCCCTGTATTGGCTTTGATCCTGTCAAACCAGCGGATCCTTTGGTGACCACATTTCTTTTTGCCTTTGCTTTTGTGTGCATGCACACCTCTTCAGTTACCGTGCACCTTTGTTGAGCTGCTTGTTGCATAAGATGTCTCTGGAAGCGGTCCCAGGGAAGATTGCCATGAAATCTCACCACTGCTGGAGGCATGTACTTGTACATTTAAATTGTAGGCACTTAAAGACATGACAAACAGCTCCACTTATCCAAGCCCCCCCCCCCCATAGAATAATTTGTTGTTAGGTGCGAAGTCGTGTCCGACCCATCGCGACCCCATGGATAATCATCCTCCAGGCTTTCCTGTCCTCTACCATTCCCCGGAGTCCATTTGAGTTTGCACCTACTGCTTCAGTGACTCCATCCAGCCACCTCATTCTCTGTCATCCCCTTCTTCTTTTGCCCTCAATTGCTCCCAGCATTGGGCTCTTCTCCAGGGAGTCCTTCCTTCTCATGAGGTGGCCAAAGTATTTGAGTTTCATCTTCAGGATCTGGCCTTCTAAGGAGCACTCAAGGCTGATCTCCTCTAGGACTGACCGGTTTGTTCGCCTTGCGGTCCAAGGGACTCGCAAGATTCTTCTCCAGCACCAGAGTTCAAAAGCCTCAATTCTTTGACGCTCGGCCTTCCTTATGGTCCAACTTTCGCAGCCATACATTGCAACTGGGAATACCATAGCCTTCACTAAACACACTTTTGTTGGCAGGGTGAACTCTCTGCTTTTTAGGATGCTCGCTAGATTTGCCATAGCTTTCCTCCCCAGGAGCAAGTGTCTTTTAATTTCTTTGCTGCAGTTCCCATCCGCAGTGAACTTGGAGCCCAGAAAAATAAAATCTGTCACTATCTCCATTTCTTCCCCATCTATTTGCCAGGAATTGAGAGGGCCGGATGCCATGATCTTTGTTTTCTTGATGTTGAGTGTCAAGCCAACTTTTGCACTCTCCTCCTTTACCCGCATCAACAGGCTCTTTAGTTCCTCTTCACTTTCTGCCATTAGAGTGGTATCATCTGCATATCTGAGGTTGTTGATATTTCTCCCTGCAATCTTGATCCCAATTTGTGACTCCTCTAATCCCGCCTTTCTCATGATGTGCTCCACATACAAGTTAAATAGGCAAGGCGACAGTATACAGCCTTGCCGAACTCCTTTCTCAATTTTGAATCAATCAGTGATTCCATGTTCAGTTCTCACTTTTGCTTCTTGACCTGCATATAAGTTTCTCAAGAGACAAATAAGATGCTCTTGTATTCCCATCTCTTTAAGAACTTGCCACAATTTGTTGTGCTCCACACAATCAAAGGCTTTAGCATAGTCAATGAAGCAGAAGTAGATGTTCTTCTGGAACTCCCTAGCTTTCTCCATGATCCAGCGTATGTTGGCAATTTGATCTCTAGTTCCTCTGCCTGGAAGTTCTGGAAGTTCTCGGTCCACATATTGGTAGAGCCTAGCTTGTAAGATTTTGAGCATAACTTTGCTAGCATGAGAAATGAGTGCAATGGAGCGGTAGTTTGAACATTCTTTGGCATTGCCCTTCTTTGGGATTGGAATGTAAACTGACCTTTTCCAATCCTGTGGCCATGGTTGAGTTTTCCAAATTTGCTGGCATATTGAGTGTAGCCGTTTTACTGCATCGTCTTTTAAGATTTTGAATAGTTCAACTGGAATGCTGTCACCACCACTAGCTTTATTGTTGCTCAGACTTCCTAAGGCCCATTTGACTTCACATTCCAGGATGTCTGGCTCCAGGTCAGTAACTACCCCCCTCGTGGTTATCAGGGATGTTAAGCTTGCTCTTCTATAGCTCTTCTGTATAATTTTGCCACCTTTTAAAATCTCTTCTGCTTCTGTAATGTCCCTACCATTTCGGTCCCTTATCATAACCATCTTTGCATGAAACATTTTCTTGATATCTCTAATTTTCTTGAAAAGATCTCTGGTCCTCCCCAATCTATTGTATCATAGAATCATAGCATCATAGAGTTGGAAGGGGCCATACAGGCCATCTAGTCCAACCCCCTGCTCAACGCAGGATCAGCCCAAAGCATCCTAAAGCATTCAAGAAAAGTGTGTATCCAACTTTCCAATAGCCAGAAATCTCCCTTTCCAATAGCCAGAGCATCATGCAAAGAGCCATGAAAGGCTGCCATGGAGGGGGGGGGAGGGGGGGGAGGGGGGAATGGGGAGGGAGAGGGAGGCTTTTTCTGGTAGCCTCACCTCTGAAAGTAAGGATCCTTGGAGCAGAGGAGAGGGTTAAATGCAGGGAAGTGGCCTTGAGATACTTGTCAATACAAGCCACACGGAGATGTGCAAGTCATGATTGCTAAAAGTTAGGCAAGGGCATGGCTGGGAAATTGGGAAGGAGTCACCAGAGAGTTTCCCAAGGAGGCCTGTGACACTGGCATGTTCCAGATTGCCTTAATGTTCTGTTTTCATTCCCTGATGTTTCCAGGGTTTTCCCCTTATCTCTAGACAACTTCGTCAGCCTCCCTGTGGTGTCCTGGAGGTATTCTGCATGGAGCCAAATAAAACAGTTTTAAAAACAGCCAGTTTAGACTGCTTTATTATATTACAATCGTTGTTCTGCATTGAATATGATCTGTTGAAAAACTACATTGCAATGCTCTCTGCATGAAACAATTCATATTCCCGCCCCCTTTAGTTTAGCCAACTCTGCTTTGTTCTCAAATGCAGTCACTAATCTGCAGTCACTAATCTACATAACTCTCTGCATGGCTAATACTTCGTCTCAGGCAGGCAGGAGAGAAATGAATCGGTGAAAAACTTCTTTCAGAAACAACACTTAAAAGACACTTAAAGCACCAAAGAGGCAGTTCACCATGCAGAGCAAAATCACTTTTGCGGAGTAAATTAACTCTTCTGTGCAGAGATCAGAAAAACAACGGTGTATTTAGTGACTTTTCATCAGCTTATCCATCATGCAGAACAGGCCCTGGTCTTTCCTCTTTTCCCACCCCATTCTTTCCTGAACCCATAATTCCTGTACTCCCCTCCACCCCCCCCCCCCCAATTACAAAATGAATTTGCAAAGTAGACTCTGGCTCAGTATCTGAACTTTTCTCCCACCTCATGGATTGGGTGGGTTTGGGCAGCAAGCTTCTCTTTAACATTTGCCTGCCAGTGCAGAAACATTTCGTGCTGGAGGGCATCTGTGCCGAAACAAACAGTCATCCCCTTTGGGAAGCCCCAAATCTGGCTCCTGGAGCTCTGCACATACAGGAAGCTGATTCGGAGTCAGCCTTCAAGGCAATCTGGCAGAGGGTCCGGCTGTAAGGCAGAGTAAACAAAAGCAGGTATCTGATGTATCAATCTTACTGTGTCCTTGTGGAGACAACTAGGAGTCTCAAAAAAGTGCTTATCTGCTTAGATAAGATTCCGGGCCATCTGGCCGCCTGGGAATCAACCCACCTTTGCTGTCCCCTCGCTCTCCCGCCAAAATGCCTATGTACCCCCTCCCTTATGTGGTGGGCTCTATATCTGCCCTGGGTGTCCCTTTGTACTTTGTTATTATCAAGATCTTTGCTTAGGAAGATCTTGGCTTGCCTTAACGCTATGTAGACTCTGTTTAATAAAGCTCTCTTAGAATCTTCAACTGGCTGTTGGATTTCAGATGTGACTTTATCTCAGACTCTGCAGGCTGGGCTCAGTCTAATTCCTGACAAATTGATAATAACCACTTTCTCCCTGCTAATCCACCCATCGGAGAGCCTCGCCACCCATGTCAGCGGTGCCATAGGAGGATTCAGGGTCGGACATCATGGAGCAGTCCCCGGATGGGGGTCGCCAGCACCTGATCATCCACGTCCCCATTGGTGAACGAGCGGATACGGAGACGACGACCGGATCGAGGGGACCAGCCCAGAGCCCCAGCTCTCGGGCGGCTCGAGAAACAAGGACAGTCCGCCCAGCAGGGCGCCCCTTGGTGGACCCTCCCCATCGGCACCCCGGCGCCACCCAGATGGATCTTACCCCTCATCCTCCTCCCAGTGATATTAATCAACAAGGAGGCGGACACCCGGATCGAAGTCCAGGTGTGCATGGACTCTGGCTGCGCCACATCCCTGGTCAAGCCAGAGCTGGCCCAAGTGCTGGGGGCCTCGCTCGAAGAACTGGACAAACCCATTATCATGAGGCAAGTGGATGGGGCCCCGGTAGGGGGGGCGATCCGTCATGCCACCGGCTCTCTCGCCCTGAACATCGGCCCCCACTGGGAGCACCTGTCCCTCACCGTCGCCCCAGTGGCAGGATTCTCAATCCTCCTGGGCATCGATTGGATGGAGCTCCACCGCCCCGAGATAGATTGGGATGAAAAACGCCTTGTGTTCTCCCACCCGAACTGTAAGCTTCATTTCTGGTACCGGGACTAGCCCGACACTCCCCCAACGGCCATGGCGGGCACTATGGTGCCCTGGTCCACCAGCCCGGTGGTCCTCAACCCCTGGCTCCGCGTGCTGGGCCTCTATTCTGAGGAGGTCAAGGGAATCCCCCCCCTGCTACCAAGATCTGGCTGAGGCTTTCTCCAAGGAGGAGTGCAACCAGCTCCCCCCTCATCGCCCGATGGACTGTGCCATTGAGCTAGTGCCAGGGGCCAAACTTCCCAAAGCAAAGCTGTACAACATAAGCCCGATCGAGCTTAAGGAGCTGCGTGCATTCGTGGACAAGAACCTGAACAGGGGCTTCATTCGTCCGGCCACTTCACCGATGGCGACCCTGGTGCTTTTCGCGAGGAAAGAAGGCTCGCTCAGACTTTGCACCAACTATGGAGCCATCAACGCCATCTCCCGAGTGAATGCCTACCCCCTGTCACTGATCAAGGACTTGTTGAGCCAACTGGGGGAGGGGCAGATCTTCACTAAACTGGACTTGAGGGATGCCTACTTCAGGGTCCGGATCGCTGAGGGTGATGAGTGGAAGACTGCGTTCAACATCCCCCTGGGACAGTTTGAGTACCTTGGCATTCCGTTCAGGTTAAGCAGCTCTCCGGGCATTTTCATGAACATTATCACCGAAGTGTTGCATGACCTGTTGAACCAGGGGGTGGTGGTTTACCTGGATGACGTGTTGATCTATTCCCGGGGGGAGGAGGAACACATCACCCTGCTGCGTGAGATCCTTTGCCGCTTGGCGGACCACAAACTTTACGCCAAACTGTCAAAGTGTGAGTTTCACAGGGAACAGGTTGATTTTCTGGGCTACCGGGTGTCGAGGGAGGGAATCAAGATGGACCCGGCTAAGGTGCAGGCGGTCCTCGATTGGGAATCCCCCCCGTACTCGGCGCCAGCTCCAGTCATTCCTGGGGTTTGCTAACTTCTACTGGGATTTCCTTCCCTGGTTTTTGAAGGTGGCCCTGCCCCTCACTGACCTACTCAAGACCAAGGGGTGGGGCGCCAGAGATAGCCAGCCTGGGGCCGCTCTGCCATGGGCCCCGGACTGCGCGGCAGCCTTTAGGGAGCTCCAGCGCCTGTTCACTTCCGAACCCATTTTGGCGCACCCTGAAACCGACAAGCCTTTTGTAGTTCAAGTAGACTCTTCCAATGAAGCAATTGGGGGCGTGTTACTCCAACGGGGGGAAGGGGTGCGGCTGAGGCCTTGCGCCTACCTGTCCCGCAAGTTCTCCCCTACCGAATGGAACTGGGCGATCTGGGAGAAGGAGGTGGCGGTAGTCAAAGCCGCACTCACCACCTGGCGCCACTTCCTTGAGGGGTCCAAAGAACCTTTCAAGGTCTGGACCGACCACGAGAACCTGGAGGCTCTGCGCAAGCCGCGCACCCTCAACGCCAAGCAGATTCGCTGGGTGGACTTCTTCTCCCAGTTTAACTTCACCCTCGTGCACATCCCGGGGAAGAAGAACTTCATGGCTGATGCCCTGTCCCACATGCACCCTGGGGGAGAGAGGGCCACCCAGGTGGACACGGTCTTCAGGCCCAAGCAGCTGGGACTGCTGGTCCAGACCCGAAGTCAGGCGAAGTGGGAGGGGCCAGTGGGAAGCGGCGTGGGGGATTCTCCCCCGGCGGCCGCGTCTCCACTCCCTCTTCCGGAATTCCGGGCGGCCCTAGAGGACAACCCTCAGCTGCCGGGACTCCACAACTCCACGGCCACGAAGGGCTTTGGTACAGGGGGGGTCGGTTGTACGCCCCCGCCTCCCTGTGCAAACAGGTTCTGGAGATGTGCCACGATAGCAAAGCCGCCAGGCACTTCGGGTTCCTGAAGACATGGGGGTTGTTGCGCCGCCAGTTCTGGTGGCCGGGGGTCCGCAAGATCGTGGAAAAGTACGACAAAGGGTGCCCCACCTGTCTGACCCACAAACAGGGGGTGGGGAAGCCACAGGGCCTGCTGAAGCCCCTGGAGATCCCTGAGCTCACCCGGGAAGTCATTTCCATGGATTTCATCAACGACCTGGCCCTCAGCCAGGGGGAAACCGTAATTTGGGTGGTGGTGGATCAGTTTTCCAAGCAGGCACACTTCGTGCCGTGTGCGGGCCTGCCCATGGCGCAATGCCTGGCAGAATTGTTCGTCTCCCACATAATGAGACTGCACGGGTTCCCCCGCAAGATAATCAGCGACCGGGGGGCCCAATTCGTTGCAAAGTTCTGGGGGGCCCTCATGCACATGGCCGGGGTGTCCCGGGGTCTCAGCTCCGCCTACAACCCCGCAACCAACAGCCAGACTGAACGGGTGAACCAGGTACTCGAGCAGTACCTCCAGTGCTTTCTGAACTACCACCAGGACAATTGGGTTCCCCTTCTTGCCCTGGCCACCACATGCTAGTACAGGGAAGTCCCCCTTCGAGGTGGTCCATGGGTATGCATCTCCCCCGTTCCCACCTTGGTAAAATCCCCAGGGGACCCGGCGGTAATTCCTCCAGGGGCAGACGAATGGGCCGCAAGGGTCTGTGAGGCCTGGGGGGAGGTGACAGACGCCCTGTCAAAAGCCAAAAGCAACTTCAAAAAATGGGCCGACTGCAAGCGGCAATCCCCTCCGGCTTACATGGTGGGGGACGAGGTTTTCATTTCCACTAAGGACCTAAAGTATAGGAGGCCGTGTAAAAAGCTGAGCTACGTTTGTGGACCCCTTTAAGGTCGTCAAGGTGCTGAACGAGGTCACCATCGAGGTGGACCTACCGGCGGCCTACTGTAAAGTGATCCCGGTATTCCATGTCAGTCTGGTGAAAAAGGCTCCCCCTCCAGATAGCTGGCACCCCAAGCCCCCGCCACCGCCTCCAGTCATGGTGGGGGACGACACACATTACGATCTATCGGACATTGTTAATTCCCGGTTTTTATGCAAACAGCTGCAATACTTGGTGTCCTGGAAAGGGTCTCCCGACTCTGACAACGAATGGGTTGACGCGGAGGATGTGGCGGCCCCCTCCCTCCTCCGCAAATTCCACTCCCGATTCCCGGACAAGCCGGGACCGATTCCGGTAGCAGCGGGCTGTTAGAGCGGAGTAGGGGGGCCCTAAGGGAAGCCATGAACCCCGATTCATGCCATCTAAATTTCGCTTCTCGCATGCCTTGAGACCTCTCACCAGCCGGCCCCAGCCAAGGTCGTAAAGCAATAAACCTGTCAGCTTACTCCCAGCTTCCCTTCCTTTTCCCAGTGGGAGAGGCTCCATGCTGATGTATCAATCTTACTGTAAGTGTCCTTGCGGAGACAACTCGAAGTCTCAACAAAGTGCTAACTGCTTAGGTAAGATTCCGGGCCATTTGGCGGCCTGGGAATCAACCCACCTTTGCTGTCCCCTCGCTCTCCTGCCAAAATGCCTATGTACCCCCTCCCTTATGTGGTGGGCTCTATATCTGCCCTGGGTTTCCCTTTGTACTTTGTTATTATCAAGATCTTTGCTTAGGAAGATCTTGGTTTGCCTTAGCGTTCTGTAGACTCTGTTTAATAAAACTCTCTTAGAATCTTCAACTGGCTGTTGGATTTCGGATGTGCCTTTATCTTGGACTCTGCAGGCTGGGCTCAGCCTAATTCCTGACAGTGTCCTACTTTAGACCAGGGATTCCCAAGAAGCCCTGAAGTCTCATCATTGTGGATAACCTACATTACAACAGGCGAAGCTGGGAGTGCGCAGGGGAGAGGGAGGGGAGGGAGTAGGGAAAGGCTGTGAGAAAGCTAGGAGTAATAAACCAAAGGATGCAACCTTGAGGTGCCAAGGCAGCCACCTGGGAAGCATCAGGTCTCAACATCAAAGATCCCGAAATCATGGCAGAAAACCAGCGGGGTTCTGATAAAAACCAGGGAAGGTTATTGAAGACAGCCCTTTGAAATAACCTTATCTGTGTATGAACATCTGGCATCCAGTGGATATGCAAGGGCCCTCCGCTTGAATACAGAAGTTGGTTTACCACCCTGGCGACTGCAAAATGATATAAAAACATATTTCAGATATATCTGTGTATATATACATACAATTCAAACAATTGTATGTACGTAATATTGACCTCTGAGGAAGCCCTGGATAGGTCAAAATGCATTAGGTCTTTGGATTTATATATGTGTGAAGTGTCACTCCTTGCTCTTTTATTGTTTTTACTTTTATATATGTGTGCTCCATAAATAAAATTCAAATTTTTCTTATGTAAAGTAGCAGTTTTCTCAACCTTCTCAAGTTCTCAACTCCCTTTCAGGTTAGGGTTTTGCCTCCCCTTTTTGTTTTTCTGCATATTTAAGACCAACCAAGTTTTACCGAAGGTGTCAGCTGTTGTGTGCATGCACACTTCCCCAGACATAATGAAGTCCAAATTGACAGTCCATACTCATAGGTAGGGGGTAAATTGGCAGAGTTACAGAGAGGCAGTATTATGGCTACTTTGAATGCCCTAGATCCCACCCTGGCTTTACACCCAAGTATGTGTTCTGAATCCAATGGGGCTACTCTCATGTAAGGGGATCGCACCCTGCTCATGTGTTCCAGGGCGGGCTTGGGCAATACTAAGAGCTTCATCAAGTGGAACTGCTTAATTCAGGGGAGGGAACTGAAGTGAGGAGGGGACTTTCATGGAGCCTCTCCCCCAAGAGAGGGCACAAGTACCAGAGACCAGGACAGGCTATTGCTGGAAGCACGATGGTGCGTGATGTGCAAGGAACGTTCTTTAAGAGGGGTTGTGCAGCCCCTCGAGGCTGCCGAAACACTGCAGAGCTTCAGTGCATGAGCAAACCCCCCCTGAAAAAACACCTGGAAAATCAATTGTGAATGTGAACAAATGGAACCATGATGCGACAAGCACACACACACACACACAACAACAACAACATCCAAGTAAGTGTAAACTCATTGCACCAATAATGTGACATTGGAATCACCCCAATTCCACCAAAACCAAAGTTGCAGCTGCAGTCTGGAGAACGCCATGCCTTTAGAGATCCTTGGAGCGCTTCCAAGCCACAAGAAAACCCTTTCTGCCTGTGTAGTGTGGATCGCACACCCTCTTAATTTCACAGTTGAGAATATGGTAATGAGATCTGAGGGAAATGCTCCCGGTTCCCCAGAGAACTGATCGTGAAGCAACTGTGCATGCCTTATTTATGTTGCCGCCCCCCTTTCATCTGCACACCCCTCCCTCCCAGCCTAACTGCATGTACTGTGTATGTAACACTGCAGCTGAGGCCCACGAAGAACTGTGGGAGGAACTGCCCTGTTCTGCGTCTCGCGGAGAACCTTGCAGCAGGAAACACATCAGGATCTCAGGGTGATCACAGCCGATGCCTCCAAGGAAGCCTTTCCGGGAACAACCAGGGAGTGGCAACAGTTCGAGAGCAATGGAGTCATGCCGTGTTCTTTCCATGGTACACAATCCCTGATCACCAACACAATCTGAACATCAAGTACCCGACGATAGTCTGGAGCTGCCCATTCCAACGAGCCTCTTCTCCCCAAAGTTTCCACCAGATCTGTGACTCAGCATCACGTCTCCAGTTTGGCAATCCTGAATTGAAATTCAGTCAGAAACTTCCCTTCCTGTTGCTCTTCCCTGGTGCCCTTTAATTCGTTTTATAGCTTTCACCTGAGAAGATGCCCAACTTTATCCACTGTCCTTTTAAATAACCCATTTTGAGATTCTGTGCCAAAGAAAATATAACTGGCCTGCCTGGTGTTGTGGTTGAGAGCAGCAGCCACTAATCTGAAGACTTGGGGTTGATTCCCAGCTCAACAGCAGCCACAACAAAGCCTGGATGGGCATCGATAAAAGAGGAACAATATAAGGCAGGGGTTCTCAACCTGGGGGTCAGGACCCCTTTGGGGGGGTCGAACGACACTTTCACAGGGGTCGCGGCAGGAAGAACAGCTTGGATGGGGAGGACGCTGCCACTGTTGCTGCTCCTCCTGCAGGCACCTGTGCTCGGCCACCAGCCGCTCCACCAGCGCCTTCAGCGCAGCGCAGTCTCCCTCCAGGCGCTCCAGGTGGTGGCGCAGCTTGGCAGGACAAGAGGCAGAACTGAACTGAGAAATCCTGGGGGGGAAACAATTTATGTACCATCATGAACAATGGATTCTCACGCCATTGGTCAGTTTTGGTTTAATTTCTGTGAAAGAACACTTGCATCATTTTATGGTTGGGGGTCAGCACAACAGGAGGAACCGTATAAAAGGGTCACGACATTAGGAAGGTTGAGAACCACTGGTATAAGGGAACGATCCGCAGAGGGTCCGGCTGCAAGGCAGAGTAGACAAAAGCAGGCATCCTACTTTAGACCAGGGATTCCCAAGATGCCCTGCAGGGGATCCTTGGGAGTTTTGAAGTGGGTGGGGGCCCAGGCTATCTTCACAGCTCCTCTCCTTTCCAGCCTGCATGAGGCAGAGCCCCCATAGTAGTAGTAAAGGCTAGGGGGAAGGAGCAAAAGGAGGGCTAAAGGTGTGGGTAGTGATGTCACTTCTGGAGGTGTGGCAAGGGGTGACCAGCTGACTTCACTTCTGGGGGTCCTCAAAGTCTGAAAAAACGTTCAGGGGCTCCTCCACAGTAAAAAGTTTGAAAGAGACTGCTTTAGACTGAGATAGAGTACATTCATTGCAAGTTGTAAAAACTTTGCCATTGATTCAGTTAAAACAGGATTGTGGGATGTCAAAAGAAACCAAATCTTAAATTCATGAGACTGCTGTTCTCGTTTAAAAGCAGCAGCTTAAGACATTTAGCTTGGATTGTAAAATAAAATGGGGGGGGGGGGAAATGTGAAAGTGAGTCTATGCAGAGTTGTCCACAAGGGCAAAGCCTAGCTGAAAAAGGGATTCTCCATGCAGGCAGCTGGATGACCTTGGGCTAGTCACAGTCCTGTTAGAACTGTTCTCACAGAGCAGTCTTGTCAGAGTTCGCTCAACCCTACCTACCTCACAGGGGAGAGGAAAGGAAGGCAATTGTAAGTCACTTTGACCTCGTCCATTTAGGGTAAGCCTACTTCCTTGTTTGGCCCTTTCTTACCCAGCCCCAGGACTAGGGATGTGCTGTTCGGATTCAGAAATGGCCGAATCAGCCAAATCAGGGCCAATTCGGACGTTTCCATATCAAAAACAGCCAGGCAGCATCTGGCTGAATCAAAAACAGCAAGGACCGTCACTACTTTTAATCAAAGAGATTCGGACAAATCACGGCCGAATTGAATCTATTTGGCTGAATAGCCAAGCCGTTGGCAGCCTCGTGGCTGCTGCAGCCTTGTGGCTGCTTCGGGTTTTTTTTTTTCCCGCCTTTCTCGAGGACTGGGAGGGAGGGGGTGTAAGTTGCATCCCAGAAACGTCTTGGGGAGCTCAGGGAGGGTCATCCCTGACTGCCCTGCAAGTTTCAAGAAGATTGGACCAAGGGGTCCCATCCTAGGTCCTCTCGAAGAGGGTGGCACTATTTCCCATAGACTTTAATGGTGGGAAAAATAATTTCAGCAGGTTAATTGCCAATTTCTTGCTTAAGTAACCTGCTGAAATTATTTTTCCCAGCATTAAAGTCTATGGGAAATGGTGCCACTCTCTTTGGGAGCCGGACCCTGAATCGAACCGAATTGGGACCACCTTGTACAACCCTACCCAGGACCGCCATCTTTGAAGGGCTGAGTTTCAGGTGACGCTGCTTGAGCCATCCCATTGCTGCTGCCAGACACCAGGCCAAGTTGTCTGAGGCAGCTGTCCATTAGGAGGTAGAGCTGGGTGTCATCCTTTCCTCTCCTCACAACAGACACCCTGTGGGGTGGGTGAGGCTGCGAGAGCCCTGATATTAATGATCGGTCAGAACAGTTTTATCAGTGTTGTGGCAAGCCCAAGGTCACCCAGCTGGCTGCATGTGGGAAGTGCAGAATCAAACCCGGCTTCCCAAATTACAAGTCCGCACTCCTAACCACTACACCAAACTGGCTCTCATATCCCCCCAGCCCAAACCCTCTGACCATATGGGCAAGAGGGCGCATCATAAATATATTAACCAAGGTTGGAGGAAGAATCTCGCCTTAGGCACCTCACAATGGAGGCAACATGGGCATAACTGCATAACTGCTTCTCCCCAACAGCTACCCTCCGTTTGTGACTCCAGAGAAAAGAGATCAGCCATTGGAGGACTGTCCCCCACATTTTGGCATCGGTAAGGAAGACAGTCCAATGCTGCCACAAGACCCAGCCACAGGAGCAGGGCTGACCTGTCCCAATCCAGCTGCCTCCAGAGGTTGTCCATCACGGTGACCAGCATCGTCTGGCCAGGCCAGAAGCCAGACTGGGATGGATCCAAGACTGAAGCTTCATCTAGCTTCACCTGCCTCCTTCAGCCCCTCTGGAAATTCTCCTGTTGAGACAGATAGGTAATCTTTGCTCTCCCTCACCTCCCCCCTTATTTTATTTATTGCTTAATTTCAATACCACCCTTACTCGAATCCTCAGGGCAAGTTACAACAGACCAAAATATACAGTTTTAAAAAATCTCTACAATTCTACAAGTCTTTAAATTACTCAAGAACAATATTTCTAAAATTAGAAAAGTTGATTTTATACCCTGCTTTCACGGGTACAGGTTGCTGTACCTTCACATCCTTGATAAAACTGTTTGGTACAATGTGACACCACAATATACACCACAATTTTCAAGCGGTGTACGCTTGAAAGATGAGTCCTGACCTGGTGATTCTGCCATGAAAACTGAGCTCCAGGACTGACCAAAAGACTTTGGAGGTGGTGCAGAAGTAATAGCATTGCTGCACTGGGCCAGGCCTCTGAGCCAGCTCTATGAGGCAGACAAGAGGCAGATGTATAAAACCCTATGGAACTGTCTGTTCTTTGCACAGGTTTGACTTCACTATGACTTTTATTTCTGCTGCAGCTAAAATGAAAACTGAATCAAAATGTTTTCCAGTCAGGCATGTATTTGGGTAACTCACGCTAGTTGGTCCGGGGCCAGCAGTTTGAGGGCTGAGCAAAATTTGTCGAAGGTAATTTCAGACAGACAGTGTGCCCTACAAGGAAACTTTTTAATTATTTAAACCAGGGAGATCATTTAGTACCTGAAATAATTTGCCTACCAGAACTGGCATCATGCACATTTTCCAGTCCCAGCAATTATTCTATGATTCTAATTAAAACCGGCATGAATGATGTCTGGCAGTTTATACAGATGGAGAATTTTGTTTTAATCGGTGAGCCGAATCTTTTTGAAATAAAGTGAGACATGGGCTAAAGAAATGACTAGTTGGAGCCCTTCTCAATTTGTGCCAGTAATTAACCAGGGCTGTTTGCACCCATGCCAAAATGGATGGGAGAGCCAGCTCAGCTCTCAGCAGGGCAGCTGAAGGGCTTGTGGGCAATGCTAAAGGTCTTTTTCAGGAAAAGGTTTTGGAATCTCACCATGTTAACAACCATGGCATCATTCCATCCCTATCCCTCTACACCAGGAGTAGTCAACCTGTGGTCCTCCAGATGTCCATGGACTACAATTCCCATGAGCCCCTGCCAGTGTTTGCTGGCAGGGGCTCATGGGAATTGTAGTCCATGGACATCTGGAGGACCACTGGTTGGCTACCCCTGCTCTACACCACAGAGGAATTGGGTAATTACCTTGCTCTGGAAGAGTTTTATCACAGAATTGATCAGGAAGTCCCCTTTAGAGCAGTAGTTTACCAAGAATTGTTTATTTGATAATTATTAAAGCAAGAGTTACTATATCACAACATCATAGTAACTCCCTCAACCTTTGCTCATATGTCTTGGTCTCCAAACCCCGCACTATTTTTGTTGCCCTCCTCTGGACATGCTCATTTGTCTAGAGTCAGAGTACCTTTAAGTGGTGTAAAAATGGCAAATAATAAAACTAAAATTTTAAACAATTTCAGTTACGGATTTCATCATGGAAAGATTTTCATTTAAAATTGCCAGGAAAGATTTAGCTACTTTTACAATTATTGCTGAGTCCCTCATACTTAGTATAATTTTAATCCAATGTTTCTTGTCAACACAGAAAGATTTCAGTTTCTTCAAATAATTAGCTAAAGGGTGACGCTATAGAGCAAATCCAAGAGTATGTGGTAGAAGGGGCCCATACAAACAGTCTCTCTCCTGAGGAGGGATCTTCAAAAATCTACCTTGAGTGCAGTTTGAGGGAAAGATCTTAAACTGAGCTAATAGAAATGCTCTTTTTAACAGGTGTGCCTCTAAAATTTGGAGATAAAAGGGCATTGCTTTGTATATTAAAAGAATATCCCAGAAACGGGGGGGGGGGGGACAGGGACGACGACGACATAGGCTGTTATTAGAGGAACCCAAAAACTGAGCATTCTGATCTTCTAATTTCTGTGAGACTGATTTTAGTATAAATCCTTCTTCATTTAGTATAAGTCCTGGTTGAGCATGGAAATAAATTTTTAACCACTGAAGGACTGAAGCCAAGCCCTGGCTTCTAAACTCTGTTGACCAAGATCTGCAACAAGTGTATGATTTGCCAAGCAGTTTGGGACTCCTATCAGCTTTCTGAAAAAGGAAGATTGGATGTTTTTAAATTTATTATTAAACGCTTCCATCCATACTGGAATTCCATAAAGAATCTGAGGAATTATTTTGGCGTTATAGATTGTGAGGGTTGCTGGAAAGTTTTTGTTACCTTTTGGGTGGTAAAAGTTGGCTAAAAAATATCTGTTCTTTTGCAGTTTTGTCTTTGCAAAAACTATGATCTTCGTTCTTCAAAATTTATTTTTAGCTTATTGTCTCTACAGTAATCTATAGATCAAAGATGGCAAATTAGGCCTACTCGAATTGTAGATATGACGATTCTGTCATCTGCATATAAAAGAAGTAGAGTGTGTCATTTGCCAACTAAGGGTGGATGGCCATTGACTTTATCAAAATAGAAGGGTAAATAATTTAAGAAGAGGTTAAATAATAGAGACGCAAGGATACAACCTTGTTTAACTTCTATGTATATTTGGATTTTTGGTGTTAAATTTCCTTCAGCAGAGATCTCAGTAGGTTCAGTGTTTGGCCAAAAGGGAAATGAAGAGGACTGTCCAGTGGAGAGTTGAGTCAGATGATGAAAACAACATGGAAACGTGATCCATCCATTTGGAAGCTAGATGGCTTACAGTTTTACTGGAGTTGTTTCTTAAGGCATTAGACACAGTTCTCAAAAATATCCGGTTATCAGATAAATTTAGCACTTTAATATCTCCCAATTTCTGTTGTGAAACTGGGATTTTAAAAAAATAACTAGAGACTGGTAGTCAGCTTTAACTCTGAGATAGTGGGTTCAGTCACCAAGAGATCTTGATTTATGGAAGAGCATAAAATAATGTCTTAATAACTTCTTTTCCAATAAACATTCTTTATCAAACCAAGTAGGAGGTGAGATGTTCTTGCTAGGAGGTAGAAAAGATTGCAATGTAGAATTAATGGTGTCTGCTGTGATAAGCTTACACCACAAATCTTGCATTTTGGGGGAGTTTATCTCTTGCTAAACTGAGGGACTAAAACAGGTGTTCAAGTTAATTTTTTAAAAATCAGGGGGTAATCTAGAATTATAACATCTAGTTCGGGATAGGAGTCCATCAAGTTTATCTTGACAGAGAGAATTAATGGCATGTGGTCACTTTCTATTTGACTGCCAACTACAAAATTGCTCATCCAACTGACAAAGGACAGGGAGACACAAACAAAGTCAATGACACTATTGCCTCTAACCGAGAGGTGCGTATACTCATTTGAATTTGGAAATCTTTTAGAGCCATTTAGGAGTCTTAAATTCATGTCAGAGCACATTTTGATAAAATTTGTGCTTGCCCTATTGGATTTTGGGTCTATTCCATGAGAAAGGCATCTATTATCAATTAATAATGGTTTTATATCTAATAAGTGCCTGTTGGCTCCTAGTCCGGCATTGAAATCCCCAATTAGGGCTATTTCAGACCATGGATGGTCTCCTTTGAGGGCTGAAATATAATAGGTCACCTCATCCCTCAACAGCCTCCAAAATTGGGGGAATATAAATATTAACTAGAATGAGCTGTTGAGGGGTGGAGTGCCCTCTAGTGGAGCTTTACTATGGATGAGTTCTCCGTGGCAGGCCTGTGCAGGCGCCGTCCCAATGTGGGGCTGCACATCAAGACGGAAGATGAACACCTGTCCACACTTTATTCTAAAAAGGAGGGTGAAGAGTTTTAAGAAAGAACTTATAGAGCACTTTTTGCAGGGGCCTTGGGAGAATTGGGTAAGCTGTTTCACCAATTAGAGGAGAACCCTATACAAGAGGACAGCAGATGGAAGAACCAGAGGTGTCAAAAAATAAGATATTCTGCCCATCTGACATGCAGAAATCGTTACCAGGATCTGCCTGTAGATCATGACTCTGGACCACAGGAAAAAGGGCTATTCCTCCAACTCCCTTGAAGCTTAGAAGATGTTTCACAGGCCCCTGTGGATGAAAGAACTTCATCTTCTGCCCCCCCTCCCCCAATGAGTTAGGACAAGGAGGCATGCTGGTAATTGAAGATTCCCTATTGAGAGGAGCAGAAGCCAAAGTGTGTCGACCAGACTTCTTGTCTCAGGAGGTATGCTGTCAAACATGGCACAAGAATCAAGGATGTCACAGAAAGAGTGGAAAGACTTGTAAAGCCCAAGGACAGATATCCTTTCCTGTTCATTCCTGTGGGAACAAATGATACTGCCCAATGCAGTGTGGAGCATATGGAATGAGACTACGTGGCTCTGGGGGAAAAGTGAAGGACTTGGGAGCACAGATTGTGTTTTCATCAGTTCTCCCTGTTAATGGTCAAGGCTTAGGAAGGGAAAGAAAAATAATACAGATAAATGACTGGCTATGTCACTGGTGTCATTGGGAAAGTTTGGGTTTTTTTGGACCATGGATCATGCTACTGTGATGAGGCTCTTCTACCTGGAGATGGTATGCACTTCACGAATATGGGGAAAATGTCTTTGTGAAGAGTCTTGTGGACCTGGGGAGGAGGGCTTTAAACTAAGGCTAATGGGGGAGTGAGATGTACATTCAAAACCTAGATTGATTAAGATAACTGTAGATGGGAACACTGCAGATTTAAAGGGAATGGCACATATACAGGAACTATTAACTTACAGTAAAGTTCAAAAGTGAAAAGCCTGGGGTACTCGTAGGAAGGATTACAATGTCTCTAAACTAATGCGCAATGTATGGGAAACAAGCAGGAAGAACTGGAAGTCCTAATAAAAGAATGGGACTGTGATCTAATAGGCATTACAGAAATCTGTGGGATAACTCTCACAACTGGAATAATAGGGTTGAGGGGTACAAAAGGGACAAATAAAGAAGGGAGGAGGAGTAATACTATATGTTAAGTATGTACATAGTTGTGAGGAAATACATTTGGCTGAGCATGCAAGTTCAACTGAGAGTCTCTGGGTAAAAATAAGAGGAGTTGGAAATACTAGTGGTATTACGGTGGGCGTCTGCTATAGACCACCAGGTCAGGCAGAAGACTTGGATGAAGTCTTCCCTTAAGAAGACATTACAGTTGTGGGTGTGCTTGGTAGTAGTGACTATGATTTTGAATCTTATGGTCTTGGGGAAGAGAAAAGCTGTCTGTATGTAGTCACACATACAGACTGGACTTCAGGAGAGCAAATTTTTGACACTTATTTAGTTAGTTAGTTAGTTATTAGACTTCTTACCTGTCACTCCCAACTGGCTTGTGGCGAGTTACAAATGTCTGTATGAAAACCCCAATAAAAAACCCCATAAAACCACAGACAAAAAATATATATCAGATAAAAACAACAAGATGCAACAAAACCATTGAATTCCCAATTCTGTCCCCATGGAGAGGGCAAGGAAGGGCAGATGGGGCCACGTCTGCCATTCAGATAGTGATGTCTTTGTCCTGAGGGGGTCACCGATCTTCCTTAGGGCGCCGGCCTCAACCTTAGACCTGGCGGAAGAGCTCCGTCTTACAGGCCATGCAGAATGCTGAAAGCTCCCATAGCTTCTCCAGGATCTCATTCCACCAGGTAGGAGCCAGGACCGAAAAGGCCCTGGCCCTGGTCGAATGACCAACAGATTTGTACCCGCAGAAGGCAAGGCCCTGCGGGGGGCATAGGGCAACAGGCGGTCCCTCAGGTATACGGGTCCCAGACCGTGCAGGGCCTTAAAGGTTAATGCCAAAACCTTGAACTGGATCCGGACCACAACTGGCAGCCAATGCAGCTGCCTCAGCACTGGCTGGATATGGGCACTCCAAGATGTTCCTGCGAGGACCCTAGCTGTTGCAATTTGTACCAGCTGCGGCCGCTGGAGAGCAGCAAAGTTGAGCTAGCGGCAGAGCAGCCCCCAAAGCAGCCGGGGAGGAGGACGAGGAGTCGCGGCCCGGTACTGACTGATCTACAGACCGGTACCGGCCTCCAGACCGAGGGTTGGGGACCACTGGTCTATAATACATTCAGAGTAAGCTATATGCCATGCTCTTTGACTTTAAACTGAAGTCTTGGATTAATAATTCCACTGTTTTGGGACCAGAACAGTTTGGTTTAGGAAGGACTTTTCTCTAATGTATAATGGGATAATTCTGTGATATCTGGCTGGAAATTAGAGCAGGAATAGAGAACAAAGCTGCTGCCGTCATACATACAAATCTACAATGAAAAGAACAAGAGGCTAAGGAGGCTGAGCTGGGAATCAAGTGATGATTCCCAGGATGCTTAGGGCTGATCCTGCGTTGAGCAGGGGGTTGGACTAGATGGCCTGTATGGCCCCTTCCAACTCTATGATTCTATGATCTGCAGAGTCCGTCAAAAGGCCCTGTGGGTCTTGGGGCTGCAGGGAGAAAGTGCTGAAGAGAAACTTAATGGGAAAAATTTAACTGGATCCAAGCCACTGATTTTAAATGGAGGGCAGATTTGTGACTTTGTGGGAAAAGCAGTTCACAAATATTGCTACTACACACATATAAGCTGGATTTAAGGGTAGACAAAAAACAGCCCATCCCAATGACACAACATCCTTTTGCAAATAAGTAGCCATTCTTTTTACTTTCGGTTTGATCCAAAGTTTTAATCCAAAGCATCAATTGTTCAGATTACACAGCTGCAATTCATGCTTTCATTTTATTTAAACAATTTGAGGACAAATTAAAAATAGGAACCTAGTAAGTCTATTTTCAACTTTATATATAATAATAATAATATGCTGGTAGAAATAATCAATTTATCCTCCTAGGTAAATTAACTTAAATTATTCCCAATTTGCATTAAATTAGAGAGCTGCTTTCATGTGTGGCATATTTTCCCATTGCTGAGATATGTAGGAAAAAGCACTTTCACTGGATGAAGTATGGTGCACGAGTTAATTGCCACGGGTCACAGACTGGGCCAAGGACACACAAACTCCCGGTAACCATGTAGGCCTAAGACCACCAGTAATTCCACCGAAGGGGCACCTCTACGAACTCAGGCTAAGTCAGGGGTAGTCAAACTGCGGCCCTCCAGATGTCCATGGACTACAATTCCCAGGAGCCCCCTGCCAGCGAATGCTGGCAGGGGGCTTCTGGGAATTGTAGTCCATGGACATCTGGAGGGCCGCAGTTTGACTACCCCTGAGCTAAGTATTAAAATCAGCCATCTTTGATACTCTTGCCAGAAGGTAAGAAAACGTCCCGACATTATAGGCCTGCAAACAGCACTCACCAATCAAGAGCAAAATGTCCTTGTATTTGCTCAGAGGGCTTTTGATTTTGCCACACAGCTTTTGAACACTTCTTTTGAAATGAATGGCGCAGCTTTCATGCCTAAATTCAAGACCCGCAGAGTGTCTTGGCTTTCAAATACTGATGCAGCCTTTACATTTCCTTTTCCAAAGTGCAGCTGACAAGTTGGAGGACACGACATCTTCGCTTGGGGCACAACCTGACTGAAGCAGCGGGTTTGGGATTGCACATCCGCCCCAGCTTGGACCCATGACTTTGCTCCAACATCTAAATCAGGTGAATGTGTACACACCTCTGTATGCATGGTCAACACACAGTGTTTATCCCTTAAAAACCTGGGTGCACAGGGTGCCCAGGCAAAAACCAGGCATGTGGCTACATTTAGGCATTACAAGGAATTCATGGCCGCAAGCCAAGGCAGACACATTTCGTTCCATTCACGGTTCTTAATTTGCTGGCCGTCTGCATGGGCCTTTGGACACCTACACTGTCTACCGAGCTGTCTTTGCATAGGATCCAAATGAAGATTTGCAATTCTGTTCCAACTGCATCCTTGTCTGCAACTTCTAGAGCGATTTTCTTTAAAAAATATACTTTTGGTCTTCATGAGACAGCGTAGTAAATAATTCCAAAAGAGAGAAGAATAACCTTTTGATTATCAGAGCTTTCCCCAAAACAATGTACAAGATACTGCGGGCTTCCATACTTCTTTACTGTCTAATGTGCCTGCCCAACAGCACAAAAAAACAAACAACAACAACACAAAAAACACCCTGATAACACTCAACAGGTCGCTTGTGAAGTATAACAAACGGTATTTTAAAAAATCTGCTGTAAGACAGCTGTAAAAAACACAGATACAAAAATGTCTGTACACAAAATGTATTCTTCATGTAAACACACTGATATGTGTTATCTTCAGAATTTGGACTAGGCTGCTAATCTAAAGGACACCCCACCCCCCAAAAATCCACATCCTGTATAAACCAAGCTGTTTATGCTACATGATGATGATGCAGAATAGACACTGAAGTGGAAAAACAGTTTTAGAAAACAAAGACGTCCAAGTCCTTTATCGTTCAATCTCAATAACAGAACGGAGCTGCGAATGATGGGTGTAGTGCGGTCCAGTCCCCAAGGGCTCATCCGCCATTTTACGGCAGGAGGTTCAGTAGCTTTCATTCAGCGCTCCTTTGCCCCACCGGCCGCCAAATGTGGCAGTCTCAGGACTCGGAATGTAAATGTGGAACTTGACATCGGTTAGATAGATGCTGCGTATCTCAGGAGCACCTGGAGCATGAAAGAAAGAAAGAAAGAAAGAAAGAAAGAAAGAAAGAAAGAAAGAAAGAAAGAAAGAAAGAAAGAAAGAAAGAAAAGTTGGTTCTTATACGCCATTTTTCTCTACCCGAAGGAAGCTCAAAGTGGCTTACATTCGCCTTTCCTTTCCTCTCCCCACAACAGACACCCTGTGAGGGAGGGGAGGCTGAGAGCCCCCTGATATTACTGAAGAAGAAGAAGAGTTGGTTCTTATATGCCACTTTTCTTTACCCAAAGGAGTCTCCAAGCAGCTTACAATCGCCTTCCCTTTCCTCTCCCCACAACAGACACCCTGTGAGGTGGGTGAGGCTGAGAGAGCCCTGAGATTACTGAAGAAGGATGGTTCTTATATGCCGCTTTTCTCTACCCGAAGGAGGATCAAAACGGCTTACACTCACCTTCCCTTTCCTCTCCCCACAATAGACACCCTGTGAAGTGGGTGAGGCTGAGAGAGCACTGATATCACTGCTCGGTCAGAACAGTTTTATCAGTGCCGTGGCGAGCCCAAGGTCACCCAGCTGGTTGCATGTGGGGGAGTGCAGAATCGAACCTGGCATGCCAGATTAGAAGTCCGCACTCCTAACCACTACACCAGACTGGCTTTCATGACAGCATATGTCACATTTCACGACAGTCATGCCAAGTGATTGTTCCAGTCACTGCTAGGGCTAGTTCCGATGTACAGCGTCCCACATGGATGTGGAAGAGGGGAGTGATCGGCTGCGGACCCCACCGATTTGACACGAAAGTGTAATCAGCAGGAACCTGACTTCAAATATGGCATCTCATCCTTGGGGGACCTTTTCTTTCCACAGATCAACCATGCAACTTACCCCTCAGTGTGTCTGGTCTGTCCTACCACTGTTCAACAGAGCTGCAAGAGAAAGCACAAAAACAACCGTCTTTATAGTGACAGTCGGTAACGCTGGTAGTACAGCACAGAACAGCAAGCGAAATGGCAAGGCAATGTTGGTGCAGGCAACCAAACTAAACAAAAGCACTCCCCCAAAAGCACTTCCTCTGGCTTTTCTGACAAGGTTTCAAACTGTCTTCTGGTTGGAAGACACCTGTCTCTGCCCTAGAAAATCTGCAGGCAAGGAAATGTCGTTCCACATAGTCCTCCTGTATCCCCCAATTTGCTCATGCAAATAATTATGATACTTTATGCCCTTTTAGATTAAGCAGGGGGGAAGTTCATCTCTCTCCCCATAAATATCACATGTATTCACAGTGAGGAACACAGCCAGTAAGCAAGAAATGCAAGGTGTAAGGTTAGCAATCATGCAGGACCTCCCCGCAACCAACCAAAAAGCAGGTGGGCAAATGACCTAAAACAGCTGAAGACTGCAAAAGGGTCAGGAAGTGCTTTAGACTGATTGCTTTATATCAGTTATAATATTTTTACACACGACTATTATATTGTTGCATCAAACGCCCTCTTGCCTGTTAAAAAGTCTAGCTTGAAATGTAAATCTGAAACATTAAAGGTAACGGACGGCATCCAAGGGTCTGTTTGCCCACAGGGGCTTTTCAGCTACCCCCTTCTAGTGGCAGCTCTTGCCACCACCCCAATTCCAGAGTGTGCTGGCAGGGGCTCATGGGAATTGTAGTCCATGGACATCTAGGCAATCACAGTTTGGCCACCCTTGATATAGTGAATACCAAGTCTAAGAATCTGCACTTTCCCAATACAGGACATATTTTTTTTGGGGGGGGGGAGGGAATGAGGGCTAAATGTTTTTGCAATCTGTGCCATTTCATTGTGAAGTTACGGCGGTATCTCATGCTGTGCAGGGCATTTAAAAAACAACTCTGTTGGGAGAAGGCATGCAAAAAGAACACAGTCCCCGCTTTCCACATGCAGTGAAATCTGTTGAGCGGCAGATCAAGAAAGGATTCCAAAGGCAAGTGGTTTCAAACCTGGTTTACCTGGTCATCACTGGATTGTGTATACCATATAAATTCTCTTTATGATAACCATTATTACCATTTTCCAAACTGTAATAAAATAAATATACCAAGAGAGGGCGGGATTAATGATAAGATGCAGCTTCATACGTAGCATGGTCACAAAGATGACAAGTGACAGGATGGGAAGGGTGTTTGTTCATTGGACGCAAACTTTGTCCTGCTGCTTCAGACCAACACAGCTACCCACAGAGAATCTATTTCGATAAGTTAGCAGTGGCCTTTCCAAAAACTGTTGCTCAAGGCAACTGATATCAACCCCAAAACCCGCCCCCACCCAGGAATCTAACAAAGCAATGCCAACAGATCAATATTTAGGATGGTGTAACCAGGTAGGCTGGTCCTGCATTGAGCAGGGGGTTGGACTAGATATCCTGTATGGCAGGGGTAGTCAACCTGTGGTCCTCCAGATGTTCATGGACTACAATTCCCACGAGCCCCTGCCAGCGTTTGCTGGCAGGGGCTCGTGGGAATTGTAGTCCATGAACATCTGGAGGATCACAGGTTGACTACCCCTGCTATATGGCCCTTTCCAACTCTAAGATTCTTACTGGAGCCTGTAGAATAAGTGGGAGTGTGCATGAAGCCATGGAAATTGAATTAATTCCACAGAATATTCTTAACTTCAACATGCTCTGCGTTTAACTAACCATGTAGAGCAATATGCCAAAAAGCAGAACAAAAATATCACATATTCCAACTAGCCAACCTTTCCAAATAAAAATAAAAATGAAAAGCAAGCTCCATTAAAAAAAAAAAACATCCCCCACCCTGAAAGGACAGAATAACAATCAAAATCTCTTACTTTTTCATGGGCATAGTTTCAACACTACAAAAATATAAAAACAAAAAAAAACAAAATAATGAATTAGTTATCTTCTGTGTGAATACAGAGTTATGTGTGTGAATGGCTCAGGAGTACCCTCCTGCTGTTCCAGAAAAAAGTTTAGCCTACAAGATTTAAAACAAAAAATAAAAGATAGCAGACAGACTTACAGAAAAATGGCTTACAAAAAAAAAGTTAAAACCACAGACAAGTGAAAAATAAGTAAAAACAGCTATCATAAAGTAAAATGCCAAGTCCCTGAGACAGAGGAACTGTAAGTGGAAGAAAAAAAGACCAGTTAGGGAGAACAGGATAAACTATGCAAAAGAAAAGTGAAAAGAATAAGAAAGAATATCAAGATGACTATATAATCAAGAGAAAAACCCCATTTTCAGAGAAGCAGCTGAATTTCTCTTTCTTTCTACATGCCTGAGTCAGCGCAGGCTGGGAGTCTAAATCCACTATTTTTAAAAATTATTGAGCGCACAGAGGAAAGCAAAGAGACTGGCAAAAGCAGATCTTCAAGTGTCAGTGTTGAGACCCCCCCCCCCAAACATTTGTGAAAATTATCCTTAAAAGTCCTGCCTCTCCTCCAGGGCTCTGGACCAATCATTGTGATTTAGGCAAATATAGGCGATGGTCAGCCAATCAGAGCCCATAGGACTCCCTTGCATGGGAGGGGCTGAGCCAGCCTGAGTTTCAAAAGGACAAATAAACTTGTTTTGGTTTTGGACAGGAAGGTCAGCTTAGCCAGGCTTATATTGGGTTTTTCAGTTAGGGTTTGGAGGGAAGACAGCTGATTTTAGTGGTACAAATAAGCATTCTGTTAGAGGCCACTTTTCCTCACTGGTGACAGATCCACCTGTCCAGAGAAAGGGAGATCAAGTCTCTCCCTCAGGGCTTTTTTTGAGAGCCATCCAGGCATTGTATTGAACCAGAGGTAGGCAAACTGTGGCCCTCCAGATGTCCATGGACTACAATTCCCATGAGCCCCTGCCAGCATTCGCTGGCAGGGGTTCATGGGAATTGTAGTCCATGGACATCTGGAGGGCCGCAGTTTGCCCACCCCTGTATTAAATACTTTACCAGTGTGGGTCTGCGATTCTTGCATTTTGTTATTTATCACATTTATATACTGCCCTCCCTTAACGCTCAGGTTCACATCATGCTCAGGGGTTCAGCGGCTACCACTGCCAGGCACAGCATGACTACCAGGCTGTGCAGCCCCTGCCCGACCCAGTGGAGCTCCCAGGTTGTGTCGCCAGCATGGCTCCTGGGGCTCCAGCGCAGCTCCCAAGCTCCAATGCTTTTCAGGGGGTTTCGCCCCCCCCTTCCCCCGTGTATTATTTTGAACATTTCAGATTTACTGAAAAATCTGCTTAATGACTTGTGGCCCCCATCTGCAGATTTAGGTATCCACAAATGGGGCCCCCAGAAGAGAATTAGATATATGGATTTCCTGTTAAATAAACCTTTGTTGCTCATCTCCATTTGTGTCTTGTCTCTATTTACCTGACATATAAGTGCAGAAGTCTAGCAGGTTTCCAAATGTCACCTTTAGCCAGTATGAGGCCTTGCACACTACCACTCTTTTTGACTGTGGGCAGATGGAATATAAAGAATCTATAGGAGAGGCCAGAGCGGGGGATCAGTCCATAAGGCCTTAGAGCAGGGATGGCCAAGCTGTGCCTCTCCAGAAGCCCAACAGGGGCTCATGGGAATTTTAGCCCATGGACATCTGGAGAGCTAATTTCGCCACTG
Organism: Paroedura picta; assembly: GCF_049243985.1. Lineage (NCBI taxonomy): Eukaryota > Metazoa > Chordata > Lepidosauria > Squamata > Gekkonidae > Paroedura > Paroedura picta. The sequence continues at coordinate 14,039,830 of NC_135378.1, forward strand.
CTGCCTTACAGCCTTCCCTCCATACTCCTGGCTAGTTCTTTGGGCTTGGGATACAGAATTAGAGAGTGTGGCTGACTTAATGAAGAAAGACACTTCAGAACTATAACTAGGGTTTGTTGAAGTCATGAAGAGAGCAGGGGAAGAATCAGAATCCTTGGTATTTTTTTAAAAACTACATCAGCCAGACAGGAACACTGCAAACTGAATGAAGGCCAGCCTCGAGGTTTGGGTTTCTAAGGAGTTGGATCTGGCATTCCCCAAACCCAGCTTGAGTTGCCTGCAGCCACACAGCAGCTGTGGGGAATGGCTTTCCAAAAATAGAACAGTGCCTCCCAGTTCCCCACCCATCTGGGCTTTCCTTAATTTTTCAAGAAAATCTCTCCTCACAGCTGCTGTGGGACTATGAGGAAATTGAGTCGGGCTCAAGAAAATCCAACGTAAATTGTTATGAACCTGAATGTCCAGGTCTTTGGGCCTGAGTACAGGAAGCTGGGCTGCGTGTGTGACCGAAGAGGAGACAGGGGGTGGATATTTGTGGAAAGAGGGAGATCTGGGTTCAGCCCGTTTCTTGAAAGAGACAGCTTTGGTTATGGAGGCAACTTATTTCTGACAATGGCTAGGAGGTGACTCGCAGCAGTTACTCAGTGGCCAAGGGAAGGCGTTGAACTTTCCTCCCAATCTTGTAGGAGTTCTTGTACAGGAAACAGATCCTTATTTGCTCTTGGTGACCCCCCCCCCCCTAATTTGTTTACTTCACTTATGACCAGTCTTCCTCCCCAGTTCAGACCCAAGGCAGCTTACATCATCAATACTGACATAAAATCGAAATGTTTATATGCTCGACCAGGCCTAGTCTGATCCACCCACCCGCCTTTTATTTCTCTTTCTCCTCTTTTCCACCTGCTAGTTACCCTTGCCCTCCCCCAGACCTGCCCACATTTAGGCTACCAGCGGGGCCAGGATCAATCGGCTGGGGAGCGGGCAGGGCAGTCTGTGAAATTGAGCTCTGAGGAAATACTAGTGAATCCCATACAAACCCTCCCAGTAACGCTTGCGGAAGGCTCACCCTCAATGTGAAACGGGATTGTCTGTGTTTGATTTTCCCAATTTAGTTTGTTAGCAGAACGCAGGCAGGGGCAAGCTGGGTGGGCCCGGAGAACTGGGTAAGTTTCCCCTGATCCTCCTTCTGTTCTCCCTGCTTCCCTTTCTTTGGGGCTCAGTGGGGGGAATGCAGTTCAAAAGAAGAGCCTGCAAGGAAAAGCTTTGCAGTTCCAGGGTCGGTATGGTGATCAGAACTGCACTTTCCCCATCAGACATTCTACTGACCCCAGGCTTCAGGTGCTCAAGGCTTCAACTGCGCTATCAACATGGTGTGTCTTTCTGTCCAGGACACCTGGCATCAATGAGGCACAACCATAGTCCACCTAAGGCGTTTACTTACTCATCATACACATCTTCTGTGTCCATCCTCCGGTAGTGTTTGGCGAGTTTCACGGCACAAATGATGGCAGGGATTAGAAACACGGTACAGCCTCCCAAGCCAAACCAGAACACGTTCTAGGCAGGAAGCAGCGAAATAAAGTGAGTCGGTGGCAGTGCACTCGTCAAGAAGTGGGTCTTCTTTTGTTTTTAGGAGTTTCGGGATGAACAAAATCTTCACTTGGAGTTTTAAAAGCCGCCCCCCCCCCCCCCCGCACTCTCAGGGCAGAGAACAGGCAGGCTTTCCAGACTTACTCAGTCAACCTTCATACCAATGCTAATCAGTCCAGCTAGAGCAGGGATAGTCAAACCGCAGCCCTCCAGATGTCCATGGACTACAATTCCCATGAGCCCCTGCCAGCATTCGCTGGCAGGGGCTCATGGGAATTGTAGTCCATGGACATCTGGAGGGCTGCAGTTTGACTAACCCTGAGTTAGAGCCAGTGGATGGGCCACCTGCCCCTCTGCCCCCAAGCAGGGAACGGGCTTTGGAGGAACTAAGACTAGAAAGATTTCAGGAAGAGTTCCCAGCGAGGAACTCCTCAGACAGTTGCTGCATCACAGAATGCACCTCCATTTCAGGCCTGTACTGCATGCGACCCCCAGGTGGAGAGGCAGACCTCCAGCTGCGTATGGCGGCCTGTTTGGTGACTCCCAGGCATGGGGCAAAAGCAGCAGAGGGCCCACAGTTCATGGCACAGGGGCTGAAGACCGGCTCTATACACCAAGAGAGGGATGCATCAGAACGGCCTAATCAGTTGACACATTTTTCCGGTTTGGGGAAAGGGGTGGAATGTCAACAAACGGGAGCCATCTCAGCCTTCTTGGAGTTATTTACCAAACTAAACAGAAGCGGCTCATCCGTTTTGTCTGACGGAATGTGAAAACCAGGCAACGGTGTTCAAAATGAGAAAGGCCCCATCACAGCTTCAGCCAGCTGCAAGGTATGCAGGTGTGGGGTTGCCAAATCCCTTCTGAGCAGCAGCAGGTCACCTGCTCCAACTGGTGGGAGGAGCCTGAGGAGGACAGGCCACAATGCCCAACAAACCACCCTCTGAACCATCCCTTTTCTCCAGGAGAACTGATGTCTGGAGAGGGGGTGGGGATCCCCACACCCACCTGGAAGCTGGCACCCCTGTGGATGTGTCCCAGAGAATTAATACCCTGGCCAGGCAATGTTCATTCCAAGAAGCTAACTGCTACAGCAATGCTGCACAGTAAATCTGTAGGACATTTTTGGGGACACCAAGTGTACAAGAAGTAATAATTTAGCAGGGATTTACATCATTTAACTTACCAGCCTATAAAAATGAGCCCAAGGGACATTACAAAGCGGGCATTTCCACCTTGCTGAAGATTGACTCTGTTGCTAACCTTTCTATTTTAGGCTGCTGCCAAAATTTAGCTATGGCCATCCTATTGCACTGGAATAATTCCTCACTAATAATAATTAATGTTTACCTCCCTCCTGCCCAGAATTATTTGACTCTCAACCAAAACTGGGCCAAATTTTCTAATTTTATATTTTCAATATATAAGGACCACTCTTCAGCACAATTTATTATTTTATGAGATTTTAATGCTCGAATTGGCACTAATAATAACGATATCTTTGCAAGGTTGGGTTTTGGGGAAGATGATGAGGACTTACTACCCCCCTTTGGCCTTTGAGGAACTCAAAGGACAGTGTCATTAACGAGGCAGGGATCATATTAACTGAATTCTGTATAGAGCACAATTTTCTGATATTAAATGGTCAAAGCAAGTTTCCCACATCTGCAGATTTCCTCGAGGACGGAGTGTGATTGATTACGGCTTATGCACTTTTAACTGCTTCTAAAATATTTCTTCTTTCTCCATAGAGTCACGTACTGAGAGTGACCATCTTCCACTAACTATAAACTGGGATCATACTGGGAAAGATGTTTACAGTCCCAGTGTATCTCTACCAGCAGCTCCCACTGAATCTCGTTTGAAACGGATTAGATGGTCCGCTAAGATGGAGAAAGAGATTACATCTCTTTTGGAATCTGAAAGAATGATAGAACTTCGGGGGACTTTAATTAACTCAAGCTCACCTATGACTGCTGTAGAGCTGTATTCTCAGATAGTTGACCTTTGCGGCCTTAAAGCACAACCAGTCTGTAACAAAGGCAGCAATTTCTCCTGGTTTGACCAAGAATGTCATATCTCAAAAAAAAAAAAAAATCCTGAGAGAGCTATTTAGACAGGCCCAATCGTCAGAGGATCAGACTATTATCCACAGTTACTTTGAACAACAAAAAAAAAAACAGTATAATTATCTTATCCAAGAGAAAAAACGGCTTTATTCTCATGATAATTGGGCCCGCCTATTTGATATTGTTAAATCCAAAAATTCCAAAGCATTCTGGTCAGCTGTAAGAGGACCCTTGAGTGGGAAGACTGGTAATTTAGAACTTATTATTGCCCCCCAAGTTTGGGTTGATCATTTTTCTGCTCTATTTAATGTCCCAGCAGCTCCAGAAAATCTGCTGAATGACTCCATCCCAACTAATGTCCCTAGATGGTCCCCAGTTTTGCCTGACGACGTAGAGGAACTAATTCTGAGCCTTACGATAGGCAAAACCCCAGGCCAGGATGCCCTATCAGCTGAACTTCTAAAATAGCGATCCCCAACCTGTGGGCTGCGGACCACATGTGGTCCTTCAACTAATTGGAGGTGGGCCCTGAAGGATGCCTTCTCACCCCCCACCCGGGCCTTTACTTCATCCCCCCAGCCCTTTACAACACACTTCATTGTTGTGGTGTGTCTGTATCTTATTTTGAAGGGATGTTTAAACATTACCATAGCGATCTGAGAGCATTAGGGCAGTGGTTGAGAGTAGAGGAGTAAACTACCCCCCCCCCACCGGGCCTCAGTAAAAGGCGTTGAGTGGTCCCCGGTGATAAAAAGGTTGGGGACCACTGTTCTAAAAAACAACCCTAAATGGTGGGCTCCACCCTTGGCCAACTTATTTACCTTAATTGATTTACATGGGATTGTCCCAAGTTCTTGGTTGAATGCAATCATTGTTCCCATGTTTAAAAATGGTGACCATAACGACCCTAATAATTTTAGACCTATTAGTTTATCAATTATATTTATGCAAAACATCTCGAACGGCGCCTAACTGATTGGGCTCGCTCTCAAAGCATTATAGGTCCTGAACAGATTGGTTTCTTGCAGGGTAACTCTACTATAGATCATTGTTTAACTCTCTCATGCCTGGCCGAGAAATATACGTCCCAAAATGGTAAGAGGCTATACACAGCTTTTATAGACCTTAAAAGTGCCTTTGATAAGATAGATAGGGATATGCTCTGGAATAAATTGCGATTAATGGGTATGGAACTGAGACTTGTGTTTCTCATCCAAAAATTTTATGTGTCCACCTCCTGTCAAGTCCAGTATCCTTCAAAGGGAGACTTAACCTCTAAGATCTCAACAACCATTGGAGTTAAACAAGGCTGTAATCTGCCCCCCTTGTTGTTTAATTTATTCATTAATGATTTAATGAAAACTGGAACCTATTAATGGTCATCTCCCAAAACTTGGTTCCCAGCATATTCCTTTGTTGCTGTATGCCGACGATACTACAATACTCTCATATACAAGGGTTGGCTTACAACGATACTTATCCACCTTTTACCAATATTGCCAAGATAATAAGTTAGTAATTAACTATGGTAAAACTAAAGTTTTGGTTTTCTCTAAGAGCTGGCATGCAATGACTTGGTCTATTGGAGGCACTTCAATAGAATAAGTCAAAACATTTAAGTATCTAGGTGTTACCTTCCAATATAACCAGAACTGGCGCTCCCACTGCCAACGAGCTATCAATCTGGCCAAATCCTCATCTTTTTCTCTGCGAAAGGTAACCAATTTATTCCTGCAGCAATTAAAATTTTTAATGCCAAAGTAATGTCCCAGCTCCTGTTTGGATGCCCCTTATGGGTTCCTGCCTTTAATAAATCTATTGAGGGTGTTCAATCTGCTTTCTATAGGCAAATTGCAGGGGTTCCCAACTGTGTCTCCTACCATGCCATTTGTGCAGAATTTGGCCAAATTAGGGTAGAGACAAGGGCCTGGATAGCTACTTTTAAATTTGGGGTCAGACTATTTTTTAGAATAGAAACTGGCAGCCTTTTAACGTCTGAAAAGTGACCCTCTTAAATTTTGATGGTTCCAGGCTATTGAACAAAAATTAGTCTCCATTGGCATCGATCTGAACTCCCTACTACCTCTGGAAGAAAAATCTATCTTCCGGATTATTAAACAGAGAATATTAGACCATGAGCAGCAGGAACTCATACCTACCCAGCCTCGAGTCTGCTCACCAGCATTCTTTGGCATCACTATGCAGAGAATTATTATGGCTACATATTTGCATCTTCTTGATGTCCCACCCCTAAGAAGAGCTTTTCTCCTGGTACGAATGAATGCTTTCCCCTCAAAGGTCTTAGAGGGAAGATTCCACCGTATCCCATACCACGCGAGACTCTGTCCGTGTGGTTCTGGCTGCCCTGACTCTGTCTCACACATTTTGTTAGATTGCCCCTTATATGAGCAGTGTCAGGACGACAGCTTTGTTGCTTTGCTGGGAAACAAGCCTTCTGTAAGTAAATCGATGACCTTGCAATTTCTGCTCTCTGACAATGACCCAGAGGTAACCATTTTAGTTGCCAGCGTTTTAACTAAGATGCTTTCATAATGCTGCCTACCTTGTATTTTATCTTTTATAGTTTATTGAATCATTTTAAGATCTGTTTGGTTATGTAACCCCATGGCCTATTTTATTATTTTGTTGAAATTTTAAACCCTATTTTTATATGTCTTATACATATTTTATGCCAATAAAAGGTTACTGACTGACAATTCAGCAGTTGAGCCCAGATGAGTCCAATTAGTGGCAGTTCATAGAAGGAAGGGCTTCTGTTTGGGTTTCAGGAGGACTGGACCGGCCTGGACTAGCTTATTCAGAAACACAGAGGGCAGGGAGGGGGAGGGAAGGGGGGAATCTGGCCCACCCCAAATGAAACAGCAGGGTGCAGAACTGGAAGGCTTCAGGGAACTTTAGATCAGCCCACCTGTCATGCGGTGTATCACTACTGAACACCAGATGCCAGAGGCAAAGACCAAAGGGCCGCACCACATGGAACAAAGCACCTGACTTTGCCATGGGACAGGTCCCCTCTAAATCAGATGTCTCTTTGAGTGATTAGTTCTGGCTTTCAATAGAAAGGTGACTTTCCCAGACCTGTGACTTTGAGTTGACTGAGCTAGTTCTCCAGCTAAGCCCTCCATGGTCTAGGCTGGCCCCTGGGGGTGGCCTGCCACTCCCTGCATCCAAGTGAAGCCCCTGCAGCCATGCCTTCTCCCTATCTGCTCTTGTCTCGATCTCTGACCAGGGATTTGGGCAGGGGCAGGCCAGAAGAACAGAAATCTGGCCTCTTTCCTTCCCCTCTCTTCTTCACACGTATTATAGAAGAGTGCAGAATGTTCTTACCAAAGAATCTGTTACGTAGCTGCATAAGAATATCTCCACGGCGGTATCGATCACATTGGCCAGAGGCTTGCACGTTGCCACTTCCATCGTGATCTACACGAGACCGGGAAGAGAGGCAGCTGAGACCCAAGACAAAGCTTTTCAAATTCTCAAGTCGCCTGCCTCAACGCGCTCTTTCGGTATTACCCAATCTGAAGAGTATCTGGCCAGGGAATCTTGGGGTGTTCCCCAGAACTCTTTTTTACTGCCTGTGCAAATTTAAATAACAGCCAACAAAGAAGTACTGAACGTCCAGCCTCAGGCACAACTCGTGTAGGATGGGAAGAAACAAAAACTCTGTAGGACGAGGCACTCCGTCCAGCCTCCAAACCCCTCGTAAAAATGCAATCCAGCGAGGAGACCTCTGGGGTTTTAACCCTTGTCTCCTCACTCAGCCAAGGCAAGGATGTCACAGCCACCACTCCTCAGAGCAGGGGGGCGAGGAAGGGGGGTATCACTCCCACCCTTGACTGATGCCAACTGGGGAAAGGCAGGAAGCGACTGCAGTGCAAGGCGGTGGCAAGACCTCCTAACGTATAGCCAAGCCAAGGGCCTCACCGAGGGTGACAAACCTCGCCACATCTAGGGCGCCCTGCCCAGAGTGTGCTATCCACCGGGTGGCCCCATGCCTGCCCAGCACTCGGACGCGGACCCAGCCCTCCAGAGGCCTTCTGCTAGGGCGCCTCATCTCCTGTCAGCAGTAATCACCCAGGGGAAATGGAGTCCTCTCACACGGTTAGGGAATTCCTGGAGCCAGGAGTGGGCAGGGTTTGGGGCAGGAAAGGCATAAATGGAGGAGAATGCTGTGGAGTCCCCGTCCCCCCCCCTTTAAAGGATCCACACTGTCATTATGTAACTTCACTTGCACAGTCGCCTTAATTCAGGCATCTAGAACCCACTGAGTCTGTGGGCACAGCCACAAAATGTCTGCCACAGCAGATCCTGACAATGACAAAATGGCCACCCTATTTTACGTTCAACCCCATATCGAAGATCCCAGCACTGTGGTGGTTGCTGCCGCCGCCAAGTGACATTTAAGAAATCTGCAAAGCCAGAAGCCTTGCCCCACCTGTCCCCAACTGCTTTCTAGGAAAAAACACTTGGCCATAGCCGCCATGGGCACCACCCTGGGGACTGTGGCCTTAATCCAGGGGTTTCTCGACTGCCCTGGAAGGGTTTAATTTGTTAAACATTTATCAGCTATTACCATACATGGTCATGTTGATCTGCCCCCCTCCCCATGACCAGTGATGAGCATGGAGGGGGTAGGAAGGGGAGGGGCCCCAGGTGGGCATGTACCCAGCTATGCTCCCCAACCCTATTCTGAATGATCGCACAACTTCTGGGGTTTCTCAAAGCCTGAAGAATGTTTCAGGGGTTTCTCAATGGTTAAAAAGTTGAGAGAGGCTGCCCTAATCCCATAACCCTTCATTTCCTCCTGTTCCTTCACACTGTAGTGCCTTCCAGCATTGTCATTTAAACTAGTGAACTATCTGGCAGCTTCCCCCTGTGTTATTCAATGAGATACCGCCCCCAGCCCCACCCCACCCTGCCCCGCTAATGGCACAATGGTACAATCACTTTGGGGGGAGACTCATCTTCTCTACATTGCTACAGCCTACAGGAGAGAAGAACACCTTACCGATTCCTTGACCCATGCAGCATACTGCTTGAAGTACCCTATTATAGTATCCATGTACCTTTTCGTTTCCTTTGGGGGAGAGAGAGAAATGAAGTTTTATGGTGCAATCTCAAGTCCTGCCAGTTGAGCCGTCTACGAATGAAAGGCGTTGAAACAATAATGAAGCCTACCTTGATAATAACAGAGGAAGCATTATTGTTTATAAGGAATTGAGCTTCCTCAACAGCACTAATCACACTTCTCACTTTTTCCTGGAAAAGAACGAACAAAGGGGCAGGGAACAAGAGACAGACAAGGAGGCCATTAACATAAACTAATGCTTGGCTTAGTATAGGGACAGGGTTAAAATAGCTTTTTGATTGGTTTTCAAAATGCAGTTATCCAGGCAATTAAAGTCCAAGATGACTACCCTCTAAAATGATCTCCTCTCTACTTTGGGTGTGTTTCAAGCAAACAGATTGCAATCTTTTGCATCCTTTTAAAGCAGTGGTCGGGCTGGGGACCGGGGGGGGGGGGGAGAGGGAGGCTTGGGGACCGGGGGGGGGGGGAGAGGGAAGCGCGGGCGCGAGCGCCTGCAAATCAGCAGGCGCGCCTCCACCCCCCCACACAGTGCAGCGCTTGCTGCACCGGGAGTGAGCACCATGCTGCCGGGGGAGGTGTCAGTGTGCCCAAATGTGGCAGGTCTGCACCTGTGCATTTGCAGGTGTCGATGCCTCCCCCCCGCAGCACGGTGGTTGCTACGCCAAGAGGCGGCAATCGCTGCCAGTGCAGCAAGTGCATGCTGCAGGTGGGAGGGAGGTGCACCTGCTTGCGTGCTGGGGCCCGTGCCTCTCTCCCCCCCCCCCCACGCCATGCCCAGGTACTGAGGCCTCCACTGCCCGGTACAGGGCCACAGCCCAGTGGTTGGGGAACACCGCTTTAAAGAGCAAAACTAGCATACAGTATTGCCTAGCAAATGGGCGTCAGGATCGGAATCCAAGGGTGTGGTAAAAAAAACTTGCCCTTTTTTCTTACCTACAATGAGGGACCTATTGTGCTGGTCCTAGCCTTAAGCTTCTAGACCTCTACAATCTTCTTGACCTCTACCTCTTCCAGCTGATCCATTCACTGAGTTCTTCTGCATTCTCTTTTTCCTCGCTTGTGTGTTCCTGTTGCTTTGGGAACATTTTTCTTTCGTGCATGTGTTTTGCACCCTTCAGTGGTCAATTTGATACTATATCGCTTAATGTCTGCCATAAAGCTGCAAGTTTTTATGCCAGACATAAACAGATGTAATATATAATTGACCACTAGAGGGAGCAAAATGCATCCAGAAAAGAAAGAAGTCCCCAAAGTAACAGGAACAAAGAGAATGTGGAAAAGTCCAACCCCTCATACACTGGAGTTTAGTTTCTGCTGCCACCAGCCAGCCTTTGATTAAATTGCAACTGCCTAGCAAATCCCAACCAGATCCTGTTTAATTGTTTCTAACAACTAAACAATTGTTGTTGTTAGGTGCAAAGTCGTGTCCGACCCATTGCAACCCCATGGACAATGATCCTCCAGGCCTTCCTGTCCTCTACCATTCCTTGCAGTCCATTTAAGTTTGCAAACTAAACAATATAAGGACACAAAAGAAAAGGAGAGACTACAGATCAAATCACATATATCAAAAACTATTATACACTACTGGGTATACAACAGTAAATATTTCCTCCCAACATCCTTTTCATTACAATCCTTAAGACATTCTCTACAATAATCTTTACTTCAAATATTTTAAATTTCAGATTTTTCAAACATTATAAATTTAATCATACTACATATTCCATGTCATATATGTCATCATTTCGACATACTACCCATAACTTCCAATATACCCAGGCTCAAAGGAAAATCTATTATCTGTACACCGCCCGTGGCGCCGCGGGCGCCACGGACTAAAAAGAGTAAGCCGTTCTGAGGCGGGATGTGTCCAGGATGAGGAAGGGTCTGAATTGGACCCTTCCTCATGACAGACAATCGGAGGGACCAATCGGCAGGTGCAAAGCGCCTGCCGATTGGTCCCTCTGATTCCCAGCCCCAGCAACTGCAAGCTGCGCGCTGCGCGGCTCACAGTTGCTCCCGGCCTGGTGGGGGGTGGCCCGGGCAGCCTTCTACCGGGCCGCGGAGCGCCCTCGCCGCGTCGTAGACGTGGCGAGGGCGCTCCGTGGGCCGGGAGAAGGCTAGAGAGAGCTTCGGGTGGGGGGTGGGCCGGGCAGCCTTCTCCCTGCTTCTCTCTTATACCTTGGTGAGCATGAGTTCTATGACCACAAGGAATAGATGATACCAATTTCAGGTAGAGAACTATTTCTCTTTAAAGTTGCAGCACATCCTGGATACTTGTACAAAAACAAACCTGAACAGTTAAACAGCATGAGATCACACAATACCACAGGATCTGAGCATAGGAAAAGCAGCTTTCTGTCTGTAACTTCTCTTGCCTCTGTGATGTTTCAAGAGATAGGCAAAGGTCAGTTCCAGTCTGCTGTTCGGATTACAATCCTCTTACTTACCTTCTTCTCCTGGCACATCATCAGTTTATGTAAGAGTATCTCTCTACTCTCTGCCATGGTTGCTTCTCAGCTCCCCACCCAAAGCACGGCTATCCTTGCACTCCTTAAAACGTTGCTCCAAGAACCCCCCCCCCACTTGCCCAAGCGTGTGGTGGTGCGGGAGAGGGCAAAGGCTATTCCACTGCATACACGGATGGGCTAAAGTTCTCAGCTCTCCTTCACTAGCCTACACATTACTGGCTCATCGCTGCAGCCTGAAAGAAAAAAGGGGGCTGGGGATATTAACTGCATTGGTGAGCAAATTACTTGAATGGTCAGCTTGAGTAACTCCTAGAGTTCAAAAGCCGGCATTCACATTGCAAAGTGGAAAATCCTTACATTAAGTATCAGAGCATCAGAAGGCAGTTTTTTAAAAAGAAAGAAGCACAACAAAAACTTACTGAAACTTCAGATGATGTCCTTTGCAGTAACCTAATGCTCTGGTTTAAAGTGCTCTGCATTAAAAAAAAGAAAGAAACATTATATCACACAGTCCTCTGGAGCTATACATTCAGTCTTGAATGGATTAAGAGCAAAAGATCTAAGCATGCAATCTATTTCAATGGGCTGGATCCCACAGATCTCTCCCACCAATGGTGGCAAAGGCCCCTTCTCCAACTTGCTTCTTGACTCAGAGGAAGGTGTTGCTATTCGTGGAATAGGCTGGGGGGATACAGTCCACCTGCACAGTAGCTACAGTTCATGGCAGGGATGGCCAGACTGTGGCTCTCCTGGTGTTCATGCACTACAATTCCCATAAGCCCCTGCCAGCACATGCTGTCAGGGGAGCATGGGAACTGTGGTCCATCGACATCTGAAGAGCCGCCGTCTGGCCAATCCTGATCTATATCTATATTGTGAAGACAGCTGGTATATAAAAGTACTGTGCAGAATTTTTAGTGCTAAACTCAGTTCCAACTAGAGGAAAACATGAGTGCCTAAAACAGGAAGTACATTTTGCCCCTCTACACCAGGGGTGGGCAAAGTGTGGCCTTCCAGATGTCCATGGACTACAGCAGGGGCTCCTGGGAATTGTAGTCCATGGACACCTGGAGGGCCACACTTTGCCCACCCCTGCTCTACACACTTCTTCTGTAAAGATGATACTGTTTGAAGTCCCCTCCCCCTATAATACTGGCAGGAGAGGGAATGGCTTGAAGAACAGATCAGACGCCTACGAGATTAGGCGTGGTCTCCTTCAAGATGACCATCATAAATCACTCAGGATCACTGAAGCTGGTGGGATGAAACTAGCCTCAAGCCAATGCACTCCTGTTTATTAACGAAACTGCAGGTTAAGAGAGAGATGGGTTTGCCCAATGTCATGACATGAGATCTATATCACAGGCCTTCAGGGCAAGGAAATAGAAGTAGGGATGGGCACAAATCCAAGCACGAAGCAAAATTCATGTCAAATTTTTCCCTCTGTGGTTCAGGAATGGACACATTCACCATGACGAATTTCCACAGACTTCTAAAGCGGTTTGTGTGGTTCGTGGATGGAGTGGAAAGCAAAGGTTTAAAGGGACCCCTGCTTTTTGTTCCCTGCAAAAGCCACAAAACCAGCTGTTTGGGGCAGTCTTCTGTAGTCTCTTTAAAGCGTTAACTCTTTAAAGTTTAAAGAGACTGCAGAAGACAATGTGAAAAACAGCTGTGCAGCAAAGAGTGCTTTAGGATGCTTTGGGCTGATCCTGCGTAGAGCAGAGGGTTGGACTAGATGGCCTGTATGCCCCCTTCCAACTCTATGATTCTATGATACTATGAAAGAGTCATTCCTCACTAGGGATGTGTACCAAGAAAAGATTCGGTGCTGCTTTGTTTCATGCCAAAGTGATTCAGGTATAGTCATGACCAGAACCAAATCTCTGCATGTTTCTAATGCCCATGCTACATTAAGGGAAGATTTCCCCCTTCCCTAGGGGAAGATTTTCCCTTAAATCAACATTTCCCAACCTGCAGTTTGGGACCTAAAAATGGCAGCAAAAAACATTGGCCCAGCTTTGGCTGGGTCACCATCCCAAGTAAATTTGGACTGCTGGATCACCATACAGAAAAAATTGGGAAACATTGCTTTGAAGGTAGAATATCATCAGTGTCAGCTGACGCCCAATCCTATGCTCAGTTTAATTAGAGACCAAGAATGTGTTAGTACATATGCGACCTTTGACCCTCCCTTCCATTGGTCGCCTCAGTTGTAGATTGTAAACTCCTCCAAGTCTTTTTGGCCAATATTACTCTGGGAAGTGCCAAATTCAGAGGACACTTTATACATTCTAAAGCGGCTGATAAAAGCAAAATATTAAGTTTAAGAGAGCTGACCAATTGGGAGCATAACTCAGGCACTTGCTTGCGATGTTAGAGAGGGAAAGCCACTTACCCTAGCTCTAGCATATTTCTTGACAGTCAGTTTTTGGAAAAAAAAGATGGAGAATGATTAAGAGTTAATTAGGAGAAAGAATTAGGGAAAGAATTAGGAAAAAGCAGACAAGCAACCAAAAGAAAAGTGCAAAGTGGCTTTGCTTTTTAGAAAGGAGGTTGTTTAGAACGGGAACATGCACAGTAACTAGTACAAAGCAAAAAGGAAGGGAGGGCTATCAAAACTAACTGTGCAGCAAGGCCACCAGTGCCCACCCCACCCCAGCCACTCAGCCTTATGTCTTCATATAGACAGCAAGCATTCGCTGGCAGGGGGGTCCTGGGAATTGTAGTCCATGGACATCTGGAGGGCCGCAGTTTGACTACCCCTGATCATGGGAGAGGAGGACTAATGCAAGCAAAGAAATGTAAAATACACAAATGAAAAAGCTGTTCTCTGAACCGACTTTGAAAGGAGAGGCTTTGTTGCCAGGCTGACTGCATGTTATTCGGCCTCTTGCTTTGGGCCAGCCCTCTCAGTAGAGAGAAAGCTAAACTACAACACGGAATGACTCACAAGGGCTATAGACCTGCACTGCACTCAACCACTCACAAAGTGCCTTGGGCAATCGGTCAGGGATTGTGGTCTCTGCCACTGTGCCGAGCTTGTTGAAACCGGGATCCTGCTAAGGAATTTTGCATCCCTCAATGTGTCATGTCAAGACTTGGGCTTTGCTTCTGTTCTGTCTTTTAGACCAGGGGTAGTCCAGATGTCCATGGACTACAATTCCCATGAGCCCCTGCAAGTGTTTGCTGGCAGGGGCTCATGGGAATTGTAGTCCATGGACATCTAGAGGACCACAGGTTGACTACCCCTGTTTTAGACCTCTGGCTGGCTCTATGGCCCCGATCCTATTGCATTGTTTACTGAACGTCCCGGCTGCTCTCTTCATAATCCGCCTTGAGTCCCCATGAGAAAGGAGGACTATAAATTATATAAAATTATATAAAATTCAGTTGTAATTGTCTCCGTGGGTGGGAGTGCCACTCTGAGGTGGCGTTCTAACCAGAGTAGGGCAGATTCCTTCCTTAAGACCTTCTTGGAAGTCAGGCAGGCCAGCCTTCCTCAACTTTTTTACCATTCAGAAAGTTCTGTGACAATGCTTCAAGATGCTCCAGAAATGGCACAATGGTGCAGAATATGGTTGGGAAGCATACATGCTTCCTGGACCCCCTCCAGGCCCATCATTGGCCATTTTGGGATAGGAGGGAGCAGGTCAACATGACAATAGACGGTCTTTTCACCTGACAACAGTTTAACACATTTTAAGAATATATTAACTCCCACCCATTTGGGAAACTCTTCCAGGGCTGTCAAGAAACCGCAGGGTTT
Organism: Paroedura picta; assembly: GCF_049243985.1. Lineage (NCBI taxonomy): Eukaryota > Metazoa > Chordata > Lepidosauria > Squamata > Gekkonidae > Paroedura > Paroedura picta. The sequence continues at coordinate 14,054,839 of NC_135378.1, forward strand.
CACGAAAGGTCGGTGTTTACCATGCCTGGCCAGGACTCTGGGGAAGTCCACATTTCTGCTTAACCACAGAAGCTTTGTGGGTGATGTCAGACTGGTGACTCTCAGTCCAGCCACCTCACAGGGTTGTAGTGAAAGTCAAGTGAGGTAGAGAGATTCATCAATACTGCTCAGTGCTGCTTGGAGGAATTTCTGCAGACTACAGAGCTTTGTTACCTCATACCCATCCCAAGTGAGCTCCTGCATTATATTTTGTCTACAACATAAACACCCATGTAAAAACCCTCCCAAGCTCTAGGCCAGGGGTCCCTAACAGAGGCACATCTAGGGGGGGGGGCAGTCAGGGCACGTGCCCGAGGAGCCAAATGGGAGGCATGGGAGAAAGCGACCCATGCCCTGGCTGCTGCTGGTGGGGGCCTGCCATGTCCAGGAGGTCTGCCAGTGTCCCGGGCACCCCCCACCTGCACCACCAATGAGCACCCCTGTAGGTAGATACTGGAGGCTCCTGGAGGCAGCAAGACATTGTGCTCTGCGATGGTGTGCTGCCGGTGGGGTCATGCCTCCTCCTCGGGCACCCCCCCCACCCCCCGATGCTTACCTCTGTGGGCAGAGGATGGGGGCACCTGTTCTTGAAGGTGGGGGATAGCAATGCAGTGCACCCATCCAGGGACTGCAGACCCAAGGCAGGAGCGGGGGACTCACAGCCTCCGGCTGCCCCCACCACACTGGGACAGAATCCCAAAAAGTTTGGGGACCCCAGTCCCAGACAGCCATTTTGTGAGTTGGATCACACCTAGAATTTCTATGTAGCCTGATTCAAATGGGTAGCCGTGTTGGTCTGATGCAGCACTTGAAAGCTCCCACCTTGAATAAATCTTTGTTAGTCTTAAAGGTGCTAAAAGGTAAAGGTATCCCCTGTGCAAGCACCGAGTCATGTCTGACCCTTGAGGTGACGCCCTCTAGCGTTTTCATGGCAGACTCAATACGGGGTGGTTTGCCAGTGCCTTCCCCAGTCATTACCGTTTACCCCCCAGCAAGCTGGGTACTCATTTTACTGACCTCGGAAGGATGGAAGGCTGAGTCAACCTTGAGCCAGCTGCTGGGATTGAACTCCTAGCCTCGTGGGCAGAGCTTTCAGACAGCATGTCTGCTGCCTTACCACTCTGCGCCACAAGAGGCTCTTTTAAAGGTGCTCCTGGACTCTGATTCTGTTGTGCTGTATGGCCTGAGACAAAGCATTGTCTGGCATCCCAAATTGTTTTGTAGAATCCCCTTTTCCAACCTTGTGCCGTCACAACAAATATAAATGCCTTACTATTGCTTGCTCCAGTGGAACCACCTGTTGGTTATGTATCATCCGGATCTTGTTTGCGTGCCCTTTCAAGGCATTTTCTAGCGCTCCTTTGGGCTGCAAATAAAAAGAGTTATAACCAATATGCTTCCTTCCCAACCACGAAAGACGGGGAGGAAGGATTCATGCCCTTTGCTATCTGCAGGGGTCTGTTTAGAAGAATATCTCATGGGCTGACCATTCAGACACTGGGGCAAGCTTTTATTTGAGGCCAACACAGGCAGCCGTGTTGGTCTGAAGCAGCAGTGAGTGACCATTTATGCACTGGAGGTTTCATGCCGGGCTGCAGGCTGGAGTTTTAGTTGTGGCAGGTTGCCCCACCTCTTCCTGCACCCACACAGGGGAGCATTTGACCTGGTGCACTTCATCCGCCCCCAATTTGTGTTCCTGCTCCGGAGCTGGGGCAGCGAAGTTCCCCGTGCATAAACGGTAAGTGCGAGAATTCCTTGGCCGCTGCTTAGGGAGAGGCAATGGTGCCATCTGCTGAGAGGCTGAAAAAGCTGCACGCACAAAGAGAAGGAAGGCTAAGGCACGGGAGCCTGGCCACTCCAGTAGGCTGACGGGGGTTGATCATCCATCCAATCAGCCTGGAAATAAAATCAGTTCCTGGGGGGAAGGCACACATAGAGATCAGGAACTGCACAAGAAATTGTTCCAAGCCGATGGCCCCTCCCACCCGCACACACATACTCCAAACAGGAAGGTGGTATGAGCTTTACTATCACAGAGGTCAGCCCCTTCTCTCCCTTGTTCCTGATTGCCCTAAAGAGCCTGAGTGCTCAGTTCTTGGATGAGTGACCCCCACCCTTCAGGGCTGGTTCCAAGTTGGGGGGGGGGGGGAGGCTGGGGCCCTCCATCTGCCCACTTATTATCTATTTATTTATTTATTCATTTGGCTTCTATATCACCCCTCCCTTGGCGTCTCGGGGTGGGACACGTGGATCGTGAAACTAGAAAAGACATTGTAACATCTGTAACCATTTGAGACCGTAGCTCCACCTATTGATTGCATGGACTTCACAGTGCATCATCTGCCTTGTGTCTCACTGAGAAAGATGACGAGAAAGAAGGAAGAGAGGAAACATCCCGTGGAACTTATTCCATGTGGCCTTCCAGGAATAGTGGCCTACTGGGCCTGCATTCATTTGCTCATTCTGTAGACATCATCCATTTTGATCATTATGATTATATATGGCTTTCTGGCGTATGCCTCGGCTTGAAAATGTTATCTTTAGTTGTGAGGCCATTTAGGTTTGCCACATAATTATAGAAATAGTGTGCCTAAATTACCACACTGTTCATTTAGGATTTTATAATTTCCCTAGTTCACTAGTTTAAGGGGCCATGAAATATGGGTTGGATCCAGTAAGAGAGCTCAGAGAAGAGTAGGCAGAATGGATTGTCCCCCCCTGCCCCTTGCAGCTAACTCCAGCGGAAGGAAGAGATTTCTCTGTCCTTAACGGGAAGAACAGAAGGGCTTTTCGACAAAGGAGAGAAAGCTCTGCTCTGCTGACCCCTCTCGTGGACTTTTCACTGGATCCAACCCATATCTTATTACAGACCCTGTTCCTTTCAGGGAAGGAGCCAGAATGCCTCAGGGAGGCATGAATAAGACAACGCTCCTTCCGCTCAGTTTACGGCAGAGCATGTTCCGCTGCGACAAGAAGGTCCTGTGGCATCACACACAGAGTCCCCCTCTCTGTTTCCATCCATCGGCACTCACCAGTTGGTCGGCGCTTGCTTCCAAGTCATTAGCAAATGTCAGGAGATCCACTTTGGTAACACTCTTGTTGATCTGCACACAAGACAGACAAGGTCATCCTGCTGGGTCCCTTAAGCTTCTGACAACTGGGGCCCTAATTGTTCTGAGTTTGCCAAAAGGGAGTCCACTTAGGCCACTACTCCTTCGGAGACAGAGCGGATGACCTCAAGGAGTTTCTGGTCTGTGTCTGGTTCAGGTGTGGTTGAATCATCCAAGCATAGATGATGGAGTTGGAAAGGACCTCATGGGTCATCTAGTCCAACCCCCTGCACTCTGCAGGACACTCACATCCCAATCACTCATCTACTGTAACCTGCCACCCCTTTGCCTTCATAGAATCAGCCAGATGACTATCTAGCCTCTGTTTAAAAATTTCCAAAGATGGAGAACCCACCACCTCCCGAGGAAGCCTGTTCCACTGAGAAACCGCACTAACTGTCAGGAACTTCTTCCAGATGTTTAGATGGAATTTCTTTTGAATTAATTTCATCCCATTTGTTCTGGTCTGTCCCTCTGGGGCAAGAGAGAACAATTCTGCTCCATCCTCCATATGGCACCCTCTTAAATACTTGAAGATGCCCTCTCAGTCGTCTCCTCTCTAGGCTAAACAGACCAAGCTCCCCCAACCTTTCCTCATACGTCCTGGTCTCCAAACCCCTCAACATCTTTGTTGCCCTCCTCTGGACACGTTACAGTTTGTCAACATCCCTCTTCAACTGGGGTGCCCAAAACTGAACACAGTACTCCAAGTGAGGCCGAACCAGAGCAGAGTAAAGCGGTACCATCACCTCCCGTGATCTGGACATGATACTCCGTTTGATACAGTCCAAAATCCCATTTGCATTTTAGGCCACCGAGTCACACTGCTGACTCATGTTCAATGCATGGTCTACTAAGACTCCTAGATCCTTTTCGCACATACTACTGCCAAGACAAGTCCCCCCCATCTTATATTGGTGTTTTTGGTTTTTCCTACCTAAATGCAGAACTTTACATTTGTCCCTGTTGAACTTCATTTTATACACTTTAGCCCACTTCTTGAGCCTATCAAGATCATCCTGTATTCTGTTGCTGTCCTCAGTTGTGTTTGCTACCCCTCCCAGTTTAGTATCGTCTGCAAATTTAATAAGCATCTCCTCTAATCCCTCATCCAAATCATTTATAAATATGTTGAACAACACAGATCCTTGGGGTACTCCACTTGTCACTCTTTTCCAAGAAGATGCTGAACCATTAACAAGTACCCTCTGGGTACGATTTGCCAACCAGTTATTGATCCACCTGACAGAATTAGGATCCATACCACATTTTACCAACTTGTGATCAAGAATATCATGTGGAACCTTATCAAAAGCTTTACTGAAATCCAGATAAACTATGTCATCCCCCTCACAGAAATGCAGCCACATTGGCTGCCCTACATAGGAGCCTCACTGGCACCCCACAGGAGACGTGATTTGATCTGACTTATTGGGAGTCAGCAGGGCAGGACAAATGCTTCTGGCTTCCTGCCCCAAGGCAGAGGATTAAATGCCTACTATGTGCCCTTCAACAGCTTGACAGTTGCTCAGTAGATCTGGATGAGAAGACTTTCCTAGTCCTACCTTAAGATCCAGAAGAACCCACTGGAATCATAAGCAGACATGACAGGCGCACACTGGTTGCCCTGAAACCTTTTGAAGAGAAATATAGTTCCCTTTTTTCCCCCCATGGGTGCTCTTCAGGGACTCTGCCCAGACTTCTCTTTTTGAACTGGGATTCCCTCTAAGAACATTTACAGGGCCCCTCCCCTTCTTCTTCAGATCCTCTCTCAATCCCCACAGTTCCATGATTTTAGCCCCCAATTCCTTGTTTCAATTTGTAATCAAGCCTACACAAGTCTGCTCACACCCATGTCTATACTGTCCTTTTCCTCTCACTCCCTGCCTTTTGTTGCTCTTCCGCCAGCTCCCCAGGATGTTCACACAACCTTCAAAACTCACAAAGCTCACAAAACTCTTACATTTCCCTACACATCGGAGCAACAGTCCCCAGCCTTCTGAACTCCGACACAGTGGGTGGACGCAGCCACAACATGGCTGCCAAGAAAGGCAGCTGCAAGAGGCAGGGCCAGCAAAAAACTTCAGCCACACAGTCTTTGTGCTGTGATGGCAGCTGCTGACAAAGCAATGTAAAAAACCCCAGCTTGGCCAATCAAAAAAAGTCTTGCCGGGCTAGTGGTCAGGAGTGCGGACTTCTAATCTGGCATGCCGGGTTCGATACTGTGCTCCCCCACATGCAGCCAGCTGGGTGACCTTGGGCTAGTCACAGCACTGATAAAGCTGTTCTGACCGGGCAGAGATATCAGTGCTCTCTCAGCCTCACCCACCCCACAGGGTGTCTGTTGTGGGGAGAGGAATGGGAAGGCGACTATAAGCCGCTTTGAGCCTCCTTCGGGTAGGGAAAAGCGGCATATAAGAACCAACTCTTCTTCTTCTTCTTCTTCTTCTTCTTCTTCTTCTTCTTCTTCTTCTTCTTCTTCTTCTTCTTCTTTTAAGCTACCTCACAGAACCAGGGGTAGTCAAACTGCGGCCCCTCCAGATATCATGGACTACAATTCCCATGAGCCCCTGCCAGCGAATGCTGGCAGGGGCTCATGGGAATTGTAGTCCATGGACATCTGGAGGGCTGCAGTTTGACTACCCCTGACATAGAGCATACTTTTTCAACCTTTTGAACATGAAGGTACCGCTGAAATATTTTCCAGGCTTCACAGTACCAGGAAGTGATGTCAGCTGGCCATGCCCCCCTGAAGTGAGAGAAGCCTCAGCCAGCCAAGGTTTAAATGGCCAGGGCCCCTCCCCTTCCCACCCTCTCCAGGCCTGTCATTGGCCACTTTGGGAAGGGGCGGGTCAACCTGCCGAAATAAGGGTAGAAATGTGAAAATCAAATACACTTTTTTGTTTCTCTTCGCTCAGAGTCAGGAATGGCAAGTACTGGGTGGGAGGGCTCTCCCCAGCTGCCATTTTGGAAAAAAAAAAACACTCCACAGTACAATTTAGGGGCCTTTGCGGTTCCATGGCTGAGAAACCTGTCCTAGAGGTTTTGTGAGGATTAAACGGGAAAGAGAGGACCACAATGAGGCTCTCAGAAGAAAGATTGGATAGAAAAGCACTAAACAGACAGGTAGATAGAGTTACAGTGCTGTGTCACCAAAGAAAGTACTACACCTGTATACACAGGGGTAGTCAACCTGTGGTCCTCCAGATGTTCATGGACTACAATTCCCACGAGCCCCTGCCAGCAAAACTCAGGCATGAGAATTTTAGTCCATGAACGTCTGGAGGACCACAGGTTGACTACCCCTGTATATACAGATTCAAGTGGATAACATTGTTGATCTGAAATAGCAGCACAGTCCAAGGACACCTTTAAGACCCAAAAGGTTTTATTCACCCTGAAGGTGCCACTGGTCTCAAACTTTGTACATCTATGTACAGGTTTAAATTAAAACACAGAGCTCCACAGTGAACCCTTTGAACAGTTTTTGGTGTCAAAACCCATTCCCCGAGCCCCTTGAGATTATCTTACCTCTGACAGATAGGCTGCAAAGTCGATCTCATTTATTCCTGAGAAACTGAAATCCAATAGATTCTCTTTTCCTTGTTCATCCAGCAAAACGATATTGCTCAGATTGATATTAATTTGCTGGATTTTCAGTGATATTTCTTTTGCATACTAAAGAACAGAGAGGGGAGGGAAATAGCCAGAAATAATTCTCACCAAATCCCTACACATCCCAGAATTTGAATGTCCGTAATAACAAGCTGCTAGTCCCAATTGTAGACTGCTCTAGAAGTATACCTTGCAGCAAAATGTAGTGACAGAGTGGACTGTACCGTTTTTAAATGCTCCCCACTATGTGTAAAGACTTCCTTAAAAGAAGAAAACAAGCCGACAAAGGTGGAAAGGGCTTTGATGGGTCTCCTATTAAGTGAACTTGCGAGGGTTCTTTTTCATGCAAGGAAGCTTCAAAAAAATATGCAATCATTCGCAGAAGGCAGAAAAAGTTGTTATGTATGCAATCCAAATTGTGCTAGCATGGATCCCATGCATGGGGTCCCTCCCCCATTGGACACACTGTCATCAATAACACACTGGATGTATTTTATCAGTTTTCTGGCTGTTCATTAGATAAACTTGTCATATGCTTTGTTACAATGCTCCCCTATTCCATACACTAAGCCAGGGGTAGTCAAACTGCGGCCCTCCAGATGTCCATGGACTACAATTCCCGTGAGCCCCGGCGGGGGCTCATGGGAATTGTAGTCCATGGACATCAGGAGGGCTGCAGTTTGACTACCCCTGCACTAAGCCCAAGATTGTCAGAGTTTGGAAGCTAAGCTGGATCAGACCTGGTCCTATTCACCGTCATAGTCACTTTATTTGCATGCAGCCATAGGCCATTACATAACCTATTAAAATTTGAAACATTTCAAAACTAAGTAATACAAAAGCCATAAGATTATATTCAACAATCAGATTTAAAACATTTTCTAGATGACAAAAGTCCACCCGTGGTCATTCTTTAGAACCTCTTTAGTTGTTAGGGGAAACAGCTGCCAAGTTTTGTGCCCTAATAGTTACATGGCTGTTAAAAAAATATAATCAAGATATTTGCAGATAGGAGGCATCAGCCCTAGTCTGAACATTCGTTGATGGAGAGTTCCTTGGCTAAGCGTACTCTTCCCAAGTGTACTCTTCCCATCCCAATGAAGGTGTTTCAGGTATAGGCCAATTTTGCACAGAAAACATTCTGTGATTCTCTCCCTCTTCGGTTAATAATAACTGCACCACGCATTGTTCTTCTTTCCTATCATTTCCTTCTTTCCTACCTGCCTTAAACTCTCTAGAGGTAACAAGGTATTTTATTGAGCTCCCAAATGATGGAAAAGATTATCAGCAGGGATCATGGCTACAGTAACGTCACCTTTGAGGATCGGCGTGAACTGGCTCACGAACCTCTGTGATGAATTTTGGCAGGTTTGTGGTTTGCAAACTGAAATTCGCAAACTGCAGCTTGGCTGCAAACCTCCACAAACTTTAAGTCAGTTCATGGAGGTTTGTGGGGAGCAGAAAGTAGGGGTTTAAACCTCTGCTTTCTTCTCCCTACAGAAGCTGACAAAACAGCTGAGTAGCTGGGAGGAAGCTGTTTGTGTGGCTCAGTTGTATAGATCAGAAACAGCTGAGTCGCAACAGCCGCATACTCCCATGACTCAGCTGTATAGAGCTTGAAATAACTGAGCCAGGGGAGCAGGCTGCCCATGGCTCAGTTGTTTTAGGACTGAACCTCATTAACTGTCGGGAACCCGCTTGCTAACTGAAAAAACAGGGTGCCCCTTTGAAGAAAACGTCACGCCAGGCCTGGTGAACGATACAACAGGAACAAGCTTTATTTCAGCAACGTGGAGTCCGCTGGTGTGGAGTAAGAGCTTCCACCGAACTCCAGGTGGAAGCTCCCTTTTATACAAAACCCACCTCCTTAGGCTGTATTGCCCCACCCAGTACTTGCGGAGGGAACATGCTGATACAATCATGACTCATGCACATATGCGAGGTTTTCCGGGGTTCCTGATGGCCCATTTTCCTGGAACAAAGGGCCATCTCCGGGCCCTTGTCAAAAGGTGGAGGGGGACATTGAGGTTCTTTAGCGGCCATTGCCACCTCAACGATCGGGTGGGGCGCCCAGCTGCCGGCTTGCCTATGATCACCATGCCCTACCTCCGTGATCGCGGGCGCCTCTGATGGCGGGGTTCGGTCCCGTTCCCAAGCCACCAAGGACCGAACCACGACATTCTGCCCCCCCAAAGGTCCATTCTCCAACCCCCCGGGACGGCCAGGATACCGCTTGTGGAAACGTTCAGTGAGTCGGGGCGCAAGGACGTCCGCTGCCCAGACCCATTCCCGGTCCCCCAAAGCGAAGTCCTTCCATTCCACGAGGTACTGCAACTTCCCCCTGTGGAGTCTAGAGTCCAGGATATCCGCCACCTCGTGGTGCTCCCCCCCCGGCAGGACCTCGGGCGCTGGCGGGGAAAACACGGGGTGCCAAACGTCACCGTCCGGAGTTTTTTTTAGAAGGCTCACGTGAAAGACGGGATGGATGTGCCGGAGGTTCTTGGGGAGCTTGAGCTTGACCGAAACTTCGTTGATCGGGGCCAAGACCTCGAAAGGCCCCAAAAACCGAGGGCCTAGCTTCTTGCTGGGCAAATTCAACCGTAGGTTCCGGGTGGAAAGGTAAACTCGATCCCCCGGTCGGATCTCCTCAGCTGGTCGTCTCTTCCGGTCGGCGTCCTCTTTCTGCGCTGCCTTGACTTTGTGGAGCTGCTCCTGCAGCGACTTCCAGCAGCTCCCGGCACGCTTCCCCCACTCGCGAAGGTCGGCCGATTCCCGGGCGGGGACCTCTCCAAGCTCCGGGAAGTGTCTCAGGTCTGTCCCGTAGACGACGGCAAAAGGCGACATCTCCGTGCTGCTGTGGTCTGCGTTGTTGTACGCGAACTCGGCCAGGGGGAGCAGGGGCACCCAGGTGTCTTGATGATAGGAACCGAAACACCGCAAGTACTGCTCCAGTACTTGATTAACCCGCTCGGTCTGCCCGTCCGTCTGGGGGTGGTAAGCGGAGCTCAGCCCTTGCTCGATGTCTAACAGGCGCAGGAAAGCTTGCCAAAACCGGGACACGAATTGTGAGCCCCGATCGGAAATCACCTTGTCCGGCAGCCCGTGCAGTCGGAACACGTGATCCAGGAACATCCGAGCCAACTGTGAAGCACTGGGGACACTGGCGCAAGGAATGAAATGGGCCTGTTTGGAAAATAGATCTACCACCACCCAGATCACCGTTTTCCCCTTGCTGGGAGGCAAGTCTGTTATAAAGTCCATGGAGATCACTGACCACGGCCGGGTCGGGACCTCGAGCGGGTGCAGCAGACCTTTCGGCTTGCCAGCCCCCGGCTTGCAGGTCAGGCAGACAGGACAACCACTGACGTAAGCTTTTGTGTCCCGCCGCAGACTGGGCCACCAAAACCGCCGCCGGGCCAACTTCCAGGATTTTACGAAACCGAAGTGCCCGGCGGTCTTAGCATCGTGGCAGAGGCTGAGGGCTTCCCGTCGTAGCCCTTCCGGGACGTAGACAGCCTCCCCCCTCCGCCAGAGACCGGAGTCCAAAATCAAAGAGTCCCGGAGCTCAGCCAGCTCCTCGTCTGTCCCGTAGGCTGCCACTAGGCGGTCTCGGAGCGGGGCGGTCGCCGGGTCGGGCTCCCATTCCTCCCTGGCCCGACGCCTAGTGACGACCCCCCGTCCCAGCTGCTCCTCACCAAACACGGACCTGGTGCAGGGAGCGTACCCCTCCCCATAATGCGGCAGACGGGAGAGGGCGTCCGCGAGGAAATTCTCTTTGCCGGGGATGTGACCAAGCTTGAAATTGTACCGCGAAAAGAACTCCGCCCACCTCATCTGCTTGGCGTTCAGGGATCGCGGTTGCCGGAGCGCCTCCAGATTCTTGTGATCTGTCCAGACCTCGAACGGCTCCTCTGTTTCCTCCAGCCAATGCCGCCATTCAGTGAGGGCGAACTTAATCGCAAACGCCTCCTTCTCCCAGGTAGACCAGTTCCGCTCCGTTTCGGCGAACTTTCGTGAGAGGTAGGCCGCCGGCCTCAGCTGTCCCGCCTTGTCTCGCTGCAGGAGAATCGCCCCGGCTGCTGCGTCGCTGGCGTCGACTTGTACCACCATCGGCTGGGTTGGGTCGACGTGCAGTAGCGTGGGCTCAGACGCGAAAGCTTGCTTGAGGGCCAGGAACGCTGCCTCCGATTTCTCATTCCAGCCGAGCGCTGCGCTGGGCCGCGTGGCGCGAGGACCTCTCCCCTTGGTACCTAGCAAGTCCGTGAGGGGAGCCACTACGGAGGAGTATCTGGGGATGAAGCCTCTAAAAAAGTTAGCAAACCCCAGGAAGCTTTGTAGCTGTTTCCGGGTGCGGGGCCTTTCCCAGGCCAGCACCGCCTGCACCTTCTCGGGGTCCATAGCTATGCCCTGGGCTGAGATGCGGTAGCCCAAATAGTCCAGGGAGGGACGGTGGAATTCGCACTTAGCCAGCTTCACGTATAGGTGGTTTGCCAGCAGGCGCTTTAACACCTCCCTCACCAGGGTCACGTGCTCTTGGGGATCTTGGCTGTAGATCAGGACGTCATCCAAATAAACCACCACCCCCTGAAACAGAAGGTCCTGCAACACCTCATTAATTAGACTCATGAAAACCCCAGGTGCCCCGCTTAAACCGAACGGCATCACTTTAAATTCGAATTGTCCCAATTGACAGTTAAACGCTGTTTTCCACTCATCCCCCTCCCGGATGCGTACCCGGTAGTACGCCTCCCTTAGGTCCAGCTTAGTGAACAGAGTCCCTTTGCCCAGCCGGGCCAGCAAATCCGGGATCAGCGGGAGGGGGTAAGCGTTCCCCGCTGCGATGGCGTTGAGGCCCCGGTAGTCCTGGCACAGCCGTCGGGACCCATCCTTTTTCCGGACGAACAAGACTGGAGCTCCCATGGGACTGGAAGCGGGCCGGATGAAACCTCGGGCCAGATTTTTACCCAAAAACTCCCGGAGGTCCTTGAGCTCACCCTCACTCATCTTGTAGATGCGCCCTTTGGGTAGTACCGCCCCCTCTGGGATGTTGATAGCGCAGTCCGTGCGGCGGTGTGGGGGTAGCTCGTCCGCTTCCCGCTCGCTGAAAACGGCTGCGAGGTCTCGGTACTCTGGCGGGACCTCGGGCTCTGGTTTCTCCTGCTGCGCCGCCGCCGCTCCCCTGGGACGCGCCGCCGTCCTCTTGTGGCTGGAATTCTCGTGGGGGACCCGATGCCGTGCACCCACCGTCAAGTCGAACTTCAGGGTCCCCGCCCGCCAGTCCACCACGGGGTTGTGTTCCTTCAGCCAATCCAGGCCCAACACCGCCCGATATCCCGCTACGGGGACCTGGATCAGCCACCGCAGCTCTTGGTGGTCCCCTATGTGGATGGCGATAGGACCCACCTCCTCCCCGAAAGGTCCCCCCTGAATCGGGCTGCCGTCCATCTGGACGAAAACCAGGGGAACCTTCCGAATGCGCTTCGGTAGCCCCAAAGCCCGGGCTATCTGGGGGTGGACCATGCTGTGGTCGCATCCAGAGTCCAAAAGAGCCTCCCCCACCCAACTTAGTCCGTTCTCCGGGTTCCGGAGCTCTAAAATTACCACGTTCGGAGGTCGCGCCTCATGCTGCAGGGGTTTTCCCTCGCACCGCGGGACCTGCTGCCCGGCGCCGTCTACAGCAGGTCCTGGCCGTTTCCCGTCGCCTGGGCGCTTCCCGGTTCGTTGCGGAGGTCCTCCGCCCGGCGTGCCTGCTGGGGGCGTGTCGCACCTCCCCCCTGGGAGAGCCCGCGGTCCTCCCCCCCTTGCCGTTGGCACGCTGCTGCGAAATGTCCTGACCCCCCGCATTTCAGGCACAGACCTTCCCGGCGTCTCCTTTCCCGCTCGGGGTTCGGGGGTCGTTTGGGGCGAGAGTTGTCGGGGCCCGGTCTCGGCGCCTCGGCTGACCCGCCTTTGGCCTCCCGGGGGGGTGCGGCGGCCCAACCCAGGCTGGCTTCCAGCTTGGCGACCACAAAACACCACCCCTCCAGTGTAGACAGATCTTCTTCCGTCCCCTTGATCACGGCCCATTCCCTGAGCTTCGGGTTAAGGCCCTCCCGGAAGTACTCGATTTGGGTCTCCTCGTTCCAGGAGAACACCTTGCCTGCTTCCCTCCGGAAAATGTCTATATAGTCCATAACCCCCCTAGTACCCTGTCGAAGTCCCTTGATCCGACTCTTTGCCTTGTCCTCAGCCTGGGGGTCCTGGAATCGTCGGCGGAGCGCGACCACGAAGTCCTGCAGGTCCCGAGTTGCCGGGTCGCCGCGCTCGGCCAACCCTAGGTACCACTGACCCGCCTTGCCCTGGAGACACGAGGCCACCCCCCAGACCAAGTCCTCGGAGTCCTCATACCGGTCTCCATACCTCCGGGCATGCGTCAGCGCGTGGAGGAGGAACTGCGGGAGGTCGTCCGGCGTCCCGTCGAAACGCGCCTTAAGCTCTGGGGGGGAACGTTTTGGAGAGTAGTCCGACCCCCTCCGGATCCGGGATTCTCGGCGTCCGCCGTCTCGTCCTGCTCCGCTCCACCGGCTACCAACTTGCCCAACGACGCCGTGCCGCTCCCTGCCTTGCACGTCGCTCCTGCGTTGGTCCGGCTCTCGCCGCCCCGTCGGCTCACCCGCTCCCCCGAGATCCTCTGCTATCTCGCCTCTCCGCTGGCCGTCTCGCCTACTCGGGACTGAAAACTGCTCCGGGTCGGGGTCCGGGGCCCGCTCACCAGTACCGGGCTCGTCCTCGTCGCTGGAGACGTCCTCACTCGACGCGATCCCCTCCGCCGTTGTATTACCAGTCCCCCCGGGCCCGGCTCGAGCTTGCTCACGGGCTTCAGCTGCCTGCAAGCGCCTGGCCAAGTCCGCTATGGCCCGCCGCAGGTCCTCTAGGGATTCCTCAGGTCCTACCGGGCGAAGCGCCTGCCTCAGCTGGGTGTCCCAGGTTGGGGCCAACCCCCCAGACCTCGGCGCGCTCCCCGCCGTGCTTGGGAAACCCATGGCCCGGCGCCTTCCCTTGGCCGCCGCTGCCGAGGGTCTCGGGGTCCCGGACAGCTGCTCCTGGCCCCCCGATTTTCGGAGGAAATCTCCCGGGGACATTAAACTCATGTTCCCGGGGTTCGTGGGGGTCGAGACCGCCCCGTTGCTTGAAAACGCCATCTCTGGATCCGTCCCGATAAGCGCTCGGATGCGATGCCGACCCTGGAGTTCGGTGGGAAGCTCTTACGATGTCGGGAACCCGCTTGCTAACTGAAAAAACAGGGTGCCCCTTTGAAGAAAACGTCACGCCAGGCCTGGTGAACGATACAACAGGAACAAGCTTTATTTCAGCAACGTGGAGTCCGCTGGTGTGGAGTAAGAGCTTCCACCGAACTCCAGGTGGAAGCTCCCTTTTATACAAAACCCACCTCCTTAGGCTGTATTGCCCCACCCAGTACTTGCGGAGGGAACATGCTGATACAATCATGACTCATGCACATATGCGAGGTTTTCCGGGGTTCCTGATGGCCCATTTTCCTGGAACAAAGGGCCATCTCCGGGCCCTTGTCAAAAGGTGGAGGGGGACATTGAGGTTCTTTAGCGGCCATTGCCACCTCAACGATCGGGTGGGGCGCCCAGCTGCCGGCTTGCCTATGATCACCATGCCCTACCTCCGTGATCGCGGGCGCCTCTGATGGCGGGGTTCGGTCCCGTTCCCAAGCCACCAAGGACCGAACCACGACATTAACTCAGTTCGGTTCATGTGCAAGCTGACTGGGTTCATGGCTCAGTTTGTGGTTTGCCCAAAAACCAAGCTGCATTTTTGTGGTTCATGCCCATTCCAGCTGAATCAAACTTACCATGCTCACGTTCAAAAATTCATAGATATTAAACAGATTTTCTAGGCGCAGTGAGGGGTAGATCCCTTTGTTCTCTTTGCAGTCACTACAGAAACACATAAAGAACACATTCATTAGGGCAACCAATTTTAAATGGGAACATTTCCCACTAAAAGCCCGAGACCATTTCTGCATGGAGGTGGATAATGTGCACCACTTCCTACTTGCAAATACGCAATTGTAAATCGCGCATTTGGCCACTTACTGACGCGAGACCTCCTGCCATCTTGTCGCAGCTTTTCCCTTCCTGACAAGGCAGCAGAGAAGATGGAAGCATGGACAACCCGCAGGTTTCCCACCCAATCCTTGGGTTGTCAATTAACATAAGCCACCAATTCCCTCTCAGCGGTGGTTTGGGGGACTGAAACATCCCTACCCTCCCCTGAGTCCCAAAATTAATTTTTTTTTAAAAGAAAATTTCGTGTTGCTACAGGATCATGCCACATTTTTCAAGATTTCTTTTCAGGATTATTTGTATAATGGTCTCAATTTACATTTGAGTAGATTTCTGATAGGCTAGCTATGGTAAAGGGACCCCAATGATTGTGTGTTCACAATAAATATTAAAAATATAGAACACAGAAACCATGCTAATAGGGAAAGGTCAGCTTCACCAAACGATCCCTTCTTTCCCTGTTCATGCCCTACTGCCAGAAAACAGAAACACAAATGTGTTTGAGATAGGGTTGCTGCCTGCTCCCAATATTACTGTGAACACTGAAGAGAACAGGGCAGTACATTTTATCTCCACTGATACACAGGCATGTGGCTTTGTGGTCCCGTAGCAACACGGACCATGGCATTTAAAAAAAATTAGCTTACACCTCGTTGTGCACTGCAACAAGAAAGGGGAAGCGGATTCTCCTGCTCTCCCTCAATGAGGGGCAAAGGGGATGAAAACTCGAGCTATGGGTTGCTGCCGATGTCATGAGGAAGCAGCATTAAAATCCGCGAACAATAAGAATCCGGGCAGAGGGAAATTCCTTGTGCAGAAATGGTCAGAATTTAAGATGCCAATTGTCGAGATCCATTTTTCAGATATAACAACAACCCCATTCTTTCTTCAGCAGCAGTTTCCAATGCCACTTTCTTTTAAAGACAGAAAAGCATCCCAAGCATTTAACAACTCAGCACAGAGACAGAAACAGAGACGGGTCATCCAAAGGTGGGAAAGCCGAAATTCTGGTGGACACACTCAGATGTTCTCTGGATAACAGCTATAGACTAATATGTGTATTTCTCAGAACAGTAGCAACAAAGCTTTGGGTGAAAGCCATCAATTAATCCTGCAATTAATGAAATATGTTCAAAAATGTGCAGATGGCAAAATGCAAGCTGCAACTTATTAGGAGAATCAAAGGAAGCTCTTAATGGTTTTTCTATTTATACAATTTGGGTATAAAAACATGTTCCTTGATAAATAATGCTGACTACCAAAGGTGCCCAGATGTGGGACCCTGGAAGTAGGTTTGCCAACCTCCAGGTGGGGCCTGGAGTCCTCCCTCTTTTGCAACTGATGTCTGAATGACAGAGATCCATTCCTCTGGAGAAAATGGCTGCTTCGGAGAGTGAACTCTGTGGCCTTGTAGGTCACACCCTTTTCAGGTCCACCCTCCAAATCTCCAAGTATTTCCCATCCCAGCTCTGTCAACCCCAACCGAAAGGAAGGGCTGTACACAAACAACAGACACACAACAGCTTCCGTCTTTTCCCAGCCTGGTGTCAGACAGCCTAAAACTGAAATCCATACATGGCTTTTCCAAAACAAAGTTGGTATCAACCCTGCCTTTCAAGATGACAACTAATTTTGCTTCCCCCCCCCCCCCAGTAAGTATTCAGTTCATATAAAGCCGCCTCATTGCTTGAACTGGAGCCATGCATCGTATTTGATACGTCTTGAAGGTGCTTATTCTCCAAAACAATTTGAGCTGTAAGGGTTACTGTATTTAAAATACCATTTGAAATTACCAAATGGAATGAAAAAGGGAGATAAAATTAAGAGCTGCCTCCCATTCTCCTAGTAAGTGGCAGCTTGCATTTTGCCATCTGTACATTTTGTATTTGATGAACCGTCTCCTTCAACGAAGAACCAGCGAATGCTGGCAGGGGCTCCTGGGAATTGTAGTCCATGGACATCTGGAGGGCCGCAGTTTGACTACCCCTGATCTAAACAGACACTTTCTCATTCAAGTTGTACACTATAATCCTACACACGTATCAAGAGGACTCAAGCAGGAAAAACGTGTGCAGCAGATAAATCCAGTTCTTTGCTCAGCCTTTTGAATGTCTTCCAAGGTATACAAGAAGATGTCAGGCAAGTTTTCATTTCACACAATTGCTCTAATATCATTTCACAAAATTGCACTTGTTTGTAGACAGCCTTTTAAAAACCATTAGCCCACTACTGCAATTTTTCTCTCACTATAACTGTGGACATACACCGTGGTGTGCCTCTCTAGGAATCAATAATCACTCATTTTAACCTTTTGCTGAACCGGAACACAGAACAGGGGTCGCCAAACTGTGGCTCTCCAGATGTCAATGGACTACAATGATCATGAGCCCCTGACAAGTGGTCATGCTGGCAGGGGCTCATGGTCATTGTAGTCCACACATATCTGGAGAGCCACAGTTTGGCCACCCCTACACAGAATGTGCTCTCTTGTTTCAGGAGAAACCCTTGCTAAGATTTCAAGTCAGACAAAGGGTTAAAAAAAATGAGCAAATTATAGATTCCTAGGAGAATTTCTAGCCATAAATCCCAAGATTAAAAGCATCAAAATGCTGCAAAACAAAGACGGCCTCGATTTCGGGGAAGGGTCCCAAAGCTGTGGAGTGGGGACTTCTGCACCCCCATTTTCTCCCTTCACCTTTCTGCACCTCCATTTTTCTCCCCCTGCAAAACCCCCATGAATTCTGTATCTCGCATGCTTGCACAGGGATGCATACTTAAAACAAGGCAGGCACTGACCGCCTTCTTCCTTCCCCTATTAAGAGAAACTGTGAGCGCAAGAAGGGAGCCCTCTCTCCGGCCTACCAGGCCCCATGCGGGCTACAGGTTTACCTACCCCTGTCAGCTTTCAAACAATTTCATGGGGGACATCAGTCAAAGAAAACTTAATTGCAGGACAAAACCCGAACGAGTTACCTGTAAACTTTTTCAAATGTCAAGTTAATATTTGGATTTTTAAGAATAATGCCAGAAAGATAGTATTTCCAGTGCTGATTCAGCAAATAGGGAGTATCCAGGACCTGGAACACAAGAGCACAATTCAAGCTTTCTCCACATTTAAACCCTGGCAGCTTCAATCACATGCAAAATATAAACATTTCTGCCAAAGTCTCCCCATCCACCATGCCCCCCCCCTTTTCTATGGTTGTGAACAGGGCCTGGCCTTAATGCATGACGTTTCCCTGGAGCTCTCTCAAAAAGAGCTCGATGGAGGGCAGCTCTCTGTCTCTGCTCTTCACAATATTTAGGCAGACTTTGTTATCACAATGTGGTCCAGTTTCACAAACTACTCCCTTCCTCAGCTGCTGCTGACTAAGGGAAGTAAGCATGCAGAACATTTTTCAGGGGAAGGTGGAAGAAGAAGAAAAATCTACTCTGGGGTCGCCTCTGTCCAGTATTATGGGCTCTTCTGCCTCTTCCTCCTCTTCATTTTCACGTCCTTATAACTTTGGAGGCCTTTTTCCTGCATGCAATTTGCCCCCTCTAGTGGTCAATTTGATGTGACATTGCTGTGTACCTGACCAAGTAACAGCAGCTACCTCCAGCTTGGACATCGCTGAAGTTACAAAGCTTGATGAGGGGGGCATATCAGAAAGGAAAGAGGGGGAGGGTGCCTCAAGGAAGGAATACCAGTGAAAGGTGGGCTTCTCTGCTCATCTGCTATTCCTTCTGCAGCATGGCCTTGGCACTCAGCATCAGCTAGGCTCCGCTTAACTGCAGCTAGCAGGAGGAGCCCGAGAGCACACACGTGAAGCTACTTTATTCTGATCCTTGGTCCATCAAGATCAGTACGGCCTATGTAGACTGAAAGAGGTGCTTCAGGGCCTCAAGTCTTTCTCATCACTTACCAATCTGGGACCTTCTGCATGCAAAACAGAGGTTCTTCCACAGAACCATGCCCCTCCTCTAGATCTGGAACACCTCCTGCAAGGTCCTAATTTGTAGGACTGTCACACTTGCTGATCTTTATCCCTGTTGCTACTTTCATATCTCTCTCTCTCTCAGCAAGGACACTTAACATATCCCATCCTTACTTCCCAACTAAAAAACCCCACTTACAGATAGGACCAAGTAAGTCACTGAACCAGTAATTGCAGAGCTTTAATCTCACCTGTATTCTGAACTTCACATGTAAGGCTAGGCAAGGATCACCCCCTCCCCCTCACTGGCCTTAAGCCTACACCTGCAATATGGGCCTAATAACAATGACCAACCATTTAGGTCCAATGCAGAGATAGAGGGCTTTTCCGCATTCTCGTTTTCTTTGCTTGAAAGTTCCCATTTCTTCGGGGTTTCTGTTCTACATTGTTTTTTCCTCCCTCTAGTGGCCAATTTTATATTAAAGGTAAAGGTAAAGGTATCCCCTGTGCAAGCACCGGGTCATGTCTGACCCTTGGGGTGACGCCCTCTAGCGTTTTCATGGCAGACTCAATACGGGGTGGTTTGCCAGTGCCTTCCCCAGTCATGACCGTTTACCCCCCAGCAAGCAAGCTGGGTACTCATTTTACCGACCTCGGAAGGATGGAAGGCTGAGTCAACCTTGATCCGGCTGCTGGGATTGAACTCCCAGCCTCATGGGCAAAGCTTTCAGATGGCTGCCTTACCACTCTGCGCCACAAGAGGCTCTTTGTAATTTTATATTACGAAGGATTATAACCGGCATCTCTTCTTGCGGATTTAAACTGCAGGTTTTTATGCTGGACATAAATCATTGTAACCTCAAATCAACCACTAAAGGGAGCAAAGCACAAGTGGAACAGAGCCCCTTCCCCAAGAAGCAGGAACTTACCAGCAAGGAAAATTGAAATGTAGAAAAACCAAATCTTTAACCGCTCCTGCGGTTAAATAAAAGAGTAAGGCCACCTGGGGAGGAGTTAGGGCGGGCCCTGTCTAGGATAAAAACTCAGAGGGCCCAAGCAGGAGCCGCAAAGCGGCTCCTGATTGGGCCCTCCGAGTGTCCATCCAGGGCCAAGCAGCCAATGGGGAGTCACGCGAAACGCCTTCCTATTGGCCCCTCACCAGGACAGACCAAAATTCCATTCACCCAGCCCAGTCTGGCTGCCAGTCTGCTCCTGACCACCGCAGGGAGAGGAGGTCAGTAGGGCTGCCAAGGGGGGTGAGAACAGAGGCTGTGCCAGCCCTTTTTGCGCCAAGGCTGTCCTAACTGCCATGTCCAACTGCAAATTGCCTCAGAACCCTGATAGAGCTGGCAGGAGGCTGCAGAGTGCGCTCCTTCCCCTCCCTCCCTTCAGGCCTGCTGCGAAGGAGCCTCTGACAGGCCCTGACTGAGGGGAGGGAGGCCTTTCCAAGAGCAACGCAGGGGAGCGTGAGGGCCTTCCTTTTGAGGGGGGGGGATTTTCCCTTCTGCCAAACAGTTGGCTGACAGGGAGGCCACAGAAAAGCCCCTTTTCACTTAAAATACTGCTCTGGCCAGGGGTTAGACACAGCCAAGCCATGTGTTTTTCTTCTTTGCGACCCTCTGCAGGTTTGAGGAAACTGCACAGCGTTATTCTGCAGAGGTAACTGGCTCTTTTGTCTCCTGTTTCATCTGCACAACAACCCTGTGCAGTAGGCCTCAACATTCAACCCCTTGCCCTTACAGACTGGACAACTACTCGCCTTCCTCTTCCCACTGCCAAGCTCTAGCGCCCGTTGTATTCTTGGAGACAACGGGCTTTGCCCCTAGTAAGTTTATAAAAAGAGTCATCAATATGTATGCAGAGATTGGTTGATTTCATAGTCCGATGTGGAAGATGGCGCTTTGTGGTGGATCGCTGAATGATCTGGACTGGAGGGCCTTACTTTGAATAATGCCTTGTCTTCAAAGGGCTCGCAGACCAACTTCTCCACATTTCCGCCCGTAACAAAAGCGACCACGACTATCAGCATCAGAGCCCAGGAGAAGAGGAAGCTGAAGCCCACGCCCCTGAAGGACACCAAACGAATGGAGCTGCTTGAGACAAAGGCAAACTGAAACCCAAGTGCCCAGATATTATCATGACAACACGGCGAAAACCAAGCATTTCAGAGAAACAAGCAAGAGAAGCATTTCCACTGCAAGCAAGCCAGCTGTTACACAAACCCCCAAAGGTGAAAACAAAAGATAGATGGTGCTTCCAAGTAGGGTTGGGTGCTTCGGTGTCCGAAGCGGCCGTTCGCTCCCAACGCAGCCAGCGCCATGGCGCTGGCTGCGTCGGAGCGAACGGCCGCTTCGGACACCGAAGCACCCAACCCTACTTCCAAGTGACACATAAAGCTGACATTAAGCCTCAATATGAACGAACTTGGTTTGTTTGTTGCCCGAGCATGCTCCCAAATGGGGCGCAATGAAGGAATCCAGGCTGAAAATTTAACTCCGGTGACCTGCTAGGTGTGTGGCTAAACCGCAGCAAGAATTCCCTCCACAAACTGGGTTTTTAAACCCAAATTAAATCTTGGTTAAAAATTCTGGTTCCTGCAGAGAATACCAACTCTAGTTCAGCTGCATGCTTGGATCCATATGTCACAGGTAGTGAGCGGAGGTATGAAATTAGCTGAAATTAGCTGTTGAGGGCCGGGTGGAGACAGCAGAATGACTACACTCCTGAAATTCTCAGAGCAAAGAAACTGTATAATTCTGGAATTTCAGGATGCAACAGGATGAAGGAAAACTCACATAGTGGTCAGAGTTTAATCTGAGTTCAAATCCTCACTCAGCCCACCTTGGGCTAGTCAGTCTAACCTACCCCACAAGGCTTGGGGTCACGATAAAATGGTGAGGGTGATAAACCATAAGTTTAGTCATTGAAATGACGTGCATGCTGCCCTTCAATCGAACTTAGATTCCCCAAGGCAACAAACAAACAGCTCAATTTAAAAATATAGATATAATGACGTATTCCCCCCTGATCTCCTTGGGTGAAGCAGAGTTAAAATGTACTAAATTCATGACAAGTACAGTGAAAATCTGCAGAATTCGAAAGGCGAAGCACACCGGCCATTTTTTGACATGCAAATCAAGACACAAGACAGTGACTTCCCTCCCCTCTTTTATAGAAATTCTCCCCAAGTCAGCTCCCCCCCTCCCCCCACTTCTGGGACCGCACATAGATTTTAAAATGCCTTTTTAAAGGCTCTTTTTATATTGTGATTAGTACAATCTGTTAAAGGCTTTTAACTCTCCAACTGGTTTAAAAAGTATTACTTGACAGCCCTGTCTTCCCCACGGCAACAAGGGGCCTGGGGCCTGTGTTCCCCTATGGAAACGAGCCTCTTAGGTGCACTGCGTGTATTTTAATGCCAGATGCTCTACCTCCTGGATAAACATGAAGGTGACATCGCATTACATGGCAGGAAAACAGGGCTCTCCATGCTGGAAACGCCCAACACCAAGCTGCATCCACTCTTGAATCTGACAAACACACTCTTTAGCAAACCCCTTACACTTGGGGAAAATGAGAGCAGCAGATTCAGCTCTTCCCTCCCATTCCTTTTCCATGGAGTGTGAATTCAACAAGGCCACCGCAGACCAGACAGCTGAGCAGAAAGCCACTCTGTCTTCCTGGCTCCTCCCCAGGTTAGTTAAATTAAAAAAAAATTAAGTCTCCCCACACACACACACAGTGGAGTAACCCCTCTGGGACTCTGGAGCAACCCTGGTTGAGAATGACTGATCTAAACCAATGGTAAACTCTTGCAACAGCAAGAGAATCTGTCAGAGGAAAGGTGATGAGGCAAAGATGAAAAAATTATCTAGGGACTGTGTTAGAAACCCATTTCTATTTCTAAGGCTAATATAAAGAAGAGACTCCATTATAATATGTATGAAAGTACCAATTTTCCCCTGAGGACAATCGCAAAGGAGCTGCGGAAAGCTCCTTAAATTCATGGGAACTCTGTGTTAATCTAAGATCATTTGCAGTAACTTACTTTCAGTGTAGTGTGCCTTTCATATGCTATGCCTGTGCAGCTCTGCCTCATTATCTTAAAGAATTCAACAGTCTAGACCAGGGGTAGTCAAACTGCGGCCCTCCAGATGTCCATGGACTACAATTCCCGGGAGCCCCCTGCCAGCGAATGCTGGCAGGGGCTCATGGGAATTGGAGTCCATGGACATCTGGAGGGACGCAGTTTGACTACCCCTGGTCTAGAATGAGAGCGTGGAAGTTTTTACCTTCAGCAAACCCAACAGGAAGAGAAAAGTCAATGCCATGCCTGAAGAACAGACCTGTGGCACTCGCAGGCTTACACGGCGCATGGGGAAAACTGGCTTGCCCCCAAAGGTTTTGCTTCTCTTTGGATTCTCGCTCAGGTGAGACGGGAAAGGAGTAAAGGACTCACGCCATCAGGAGGTTTCCTCCGGTGTTGGAGATGCAGCCTCTTGTGGTGGGGGTGGCGTTCTTGTCATAGCCGCAGGTCCCACACAACAGTCCCAGGCAGTAAAAGACGACGATGAGAATCACCGTGCAGCAGAGAATTAAGCAGCACAGCCACCTGGTCAAAACAACAGGAGACAAGATCAAGAATGGTGCAGGGCAGGATGCAAAGCAGCCGTCTCGGAAGAGTTGGCCAAGAAAGACACACAGAAATCCAAAGAACTCTGGAATATTTTGAATCATGCCAGTCCCGTTTCTAACGCCAGCAAAATAGGCGAGGAATACAAAAATAGGCACAGCTCCCAAGCATCCTTGTCCCACCGGTATGGGTTGCCCAGGGGTAGCACGGAAGGTTGAGTCCTCATTGGAGAAAGACACCAAACCCCAAGCCTCCCCAAAGGGACCCAGAGCCAACACCCGCACCACTCTCTGGCCAGAAGGGCCCCCCGGCCTGGGGCACCAGCATGGAACTGCCCATGATCAGAGCCACCCCCCCCCAGTCTCCTGAAGCACCCCAGGAGCACGACCCAGGCACAGGCCAGGCACAGGGGAACACGCCTCACAGCCAGAGGCCTCCCCTCTGGTAAAGAAATGCTAGGAGAGACTGATAAGCCCCTGTGGGAGTTCCTCGCGAGTAGAGGGGCTCACTCGGCTTGTGAGGAAGATCCTAAACTGGGCCACCAGGGAAGCTGCAGCCAGTGGGGGATCAACATGTCCTCAATCTTGCTAACTAGCCCCCACTCCCCCAGTTGCCTGGCTTGCCTGGCACCCATTCTTGTCGCTACCCGACCTTGGCCTGCTTTTGGACTCTGCCTTGAGAATACGTGGCCTGACCCTCCGACTGCCTTCTGCTGTTACCTTTGGCCCATGCTCCTGAGCCTTGTGAACCCCTGCTGTCTCATCTTCTAGGCAGCAAATGAGGTCTAAAAGGGGCAGGCAGGCTAATCTCCTGTGAGCTGGCTTGGCAGATTTCTGCTCATGATTATTCTTTTGGGCTATTATTGCTCCATCAGAAGATCTGTTTCAGTTTATACTTCGCCTCCAGGGTAAGTTTAACCACATTTCAATCCCTCACTGTTCTTTTTTTTGTTGGTTGGGGCCTGTACATTTCTAGGGCACTTCAAATTGGCAGACTGATTTGATTTACCCGGAAATGCCGCTGCGTCCGGAGCCCAGAAATCTGTCCAGTTTCACTGTAGATTTCACTACACGAAAATAACTTTCCTCAAACAGGCCACTGTTGTCCAATTCAATCGGGAGAGCGGTCATTTCACTGGAGCCCTAGAAGTCGAGGCACAACCAGACTCTGCCTGCCATCCCCAAAATGTTGTGCACGTACCTGTAGAAGTCGTACTGCTCCAATAAAGGGAAATAATCCTCAACGTAGGTCTCACTCTGAGTAAGATATAAACTGAAGTCTGACAGGATCTTCTGGACATTACGTGTTTTAGTCAAGGCTGTGAGATTGGAGCCAATGGCTTCCAGGACATTTTTGATATCTGGGGGGGAAAAAACGAACCCGAGGATAATTCTCACATAGCAGCATGAGATAAAGGGATGCATTAACAAAGGACTTCCCGATTCGCAGCCACATGAAGCATAGCACAGCATGAAGGGAAGCAAGCCACAAAGACAGCTCCAGTGGAAGAGAGCACTTAAGCACATGCAACCAAACGTGGGGCACACTCAAACACTTATGCATGTTGATATGAGCCGGAATTTGGTACTTCTGCATGTTCTCGGGTTGGGTGCTTTGGCGTGCTTTGGCCGCTTCGGCAAATGCTGATCTGGGTGACACAGACTAAGCAGGGTCAACCCTGGTTAGTAGTTGGATGAGAGACCTCCAAGGAACAGCAGGGTTGTGAGGTGGAGACAAGCAGTGGCAGACCACCTCTGAACATCTCTTGCTTTGAAAAATCTGTGAGGTCACCATAAACCAGGTGTGACTTTATGGCAAAAAAGAGAACAATGTTACTTTGAAACCTGTGAACTAGTGCTCCCAGTGGTGAGAAGGCTCCTTCTCTCTCTCCACATGTGGCAGATCACAAGGTGGAATACTGCCCAGGAGGCAGGCGAGAGATTTGCCTCTATAGAAACTCAGACGTCCGGGAGAAGGAAGCTAATCCGCCCTTCCCCGACAGGTGAGTATGGGGATGCCGGACCCCTGCTGTGGCTAGGGAACCCCCGCTTTGGTGTTGCTCCCCACACTTTGGAGGGTTTCAGAAAGCAGGGGGATGTCCCCATCCAGAAATAGCCACTTTGATTGCAATCCTTACCCCCTCAGGCCTCCCCCACCACCCACTCTCTCCTGCACTCACTGGGATCAGGAAGAAATTGGGATCAGGAAGAAATCACCTGGAAGTGATGTCAGCATGCTGGAGTTGTGACACTCTGGGTTTTGGGCAAAACTCTATGGTTTGAAGCCATTTTTTTTAACCATAGAGTTTCTCCAAAAGGCAGAGCATCACCCAAAATTCAGAAGGCTGAGATTTCCCCCAGGGAGTTGCAAACAGGTTCACAAAATATAAGCCCTATCAGACAATAATAAGAACCATACAGAATTGCAGCTTTGGTCTTTCTAACTAAAGTTTTCTTAAATGGGGGTTTTGTGCCTAGAGATGGTTATGAAACCCTGTTAAGCAGATTTCTCAATCAAATGTTGATGTCCTGCCATACACCCCCCCCCCAATTGGCAATCATACAACAAGCTTTCCAAAAAGCAGTATGCACTTTTGGGTGTTTTTATTTTTTAACATGAACACTAGGGATATCTACTTAAAATTCCATATGTGACCCCAAAATACAGTCCCCCCCCACAACCCTCCCACACCAGTGCATTGCTAACTACAAACCAAAAAGATAACAGGGAAGCGGGGCTATTAAAAAGCATCAAGAACTAACAATTTTGGATGGATTATTGTTAGTTCCCCTCTCCCAAAAGAAGCTGTGCACTTTTGCAACACAGAACCAAAAGAACAGAAGCTTCTTTAAATTAGTCTTATCATTAAAAAAGAAACTGCTCAGAAGGCTCAGAAAGGGCCTTCTGTTACTTTGTTGTTTACATTGTAACATGTGGATGCACTTTTCTACAATCTCCTATTCTCAGGATTTCAGAAGTACCGGATAGATGTGAGATTTAAGAAGCCTTCTCCCCAGGGTTCAGGTACTCCTGGGAAACGGGGAGAAGCATCCTAGCTTTAATCCTCAGGCCTTGCTCCTCAAAGATGCTGGAAACTGGACAGAAGACTGTTGGAGGGAAACCTCTGGATTAAAGATTGGGAGGAGCTGGAGGAAGCCCCTTTATCCCCAGCTGCATCCCTACCTAACCTAGCAGGAGATGTTTGAGCGGCATTCTGACAAAGAGAGCCTGCAAAAGGGTCACAAAATCCTCTGCCCGTAAAAAGCAACAACAAATGTTTCTTTTTTTAGATTCTAGGGATCTGTCACAACTTTTGCCGTCAAGATACTCTGCAATATACTCTTCCTTTGAGAAGGACATTCAAAATTCTTGGGATGGGAACCCTGGATAATCTCATCTAGAAAAAGCCAAGGACATCCACTGCTTATAATTGTTGTAAACCTGACTGCTGCCAAGTTTTTGGTTTTTGAAATGACACAATGAAGCGGTCTAAACACAGGGCACAACCCCAAACCAGACAAAGACAGATGTAATGTCCATTCCAGATTCACGGAGAAGAACCCCTGCAGTCTCAGAGTGAGAGTATCTACGTGATAACTGACACACCCGTGAATCAAACGGGGGTTCCGATGTCAGTCTTGCTTTCTCCCGATGCTCTGGCAGGCTGTCTGCTTTTTATTCTTTGAATAAAATAATCATTTGAACTGTTATTTGCAGCCTTCTCACAATTTAAGTGCAAAACTGCTTTGGCAATCCAGGTACGTAACATCCAAGTTCCACTGGGAGGTCAAAATGGCACTCTTCCCCCAGGCATAAGCCTAAGGTCAGGACATCCCCCCACCCCTGAATACCCTACATCAGGGGTAGTCAACCTGTGGTCCTCCAGATGTTCATGGACTACAATTCCCATGAGCCCCTGCCAGCAAATGCTGGCAGGGGCTCATGGGAATTATAGTCCATGAACATCTGGAGGATCACAGGTTGACTGCCCCTGCCTACACCACCCAGATATACTGGGCCGAAGCATCGGGATAGAGCTTTATAATTTATTGCCATAATTTTATATTCTGATTTTAACTTTGTTGTAGAAATGTACCCACCACCCCAAGCCTGGATGCAGAGGGGGGTGGATAATAAATCGAATAAAGCATCATCACAGGAACCTCAGCCAGGGTCCACAGCAAAGGGTTTTCTCTACCCAAACTAATCAAGCATGACCCCACCGTGGCACAAATGCAGCGCTTGGGATTTCAGAGCTTAGATCGCAAAATAAGTTTGAATCATGTATGAACAGGGCATGTACATTACATCTGCTTTTATCTGAAGCAAACACCCTGGAGTTGCACCGATTTCAAAGGGTGAATTAAGAACATGCTCTGTTCTGTCACTGAAAACAAGAACTCATATACAGAAAAGGACACGATGGGGAAAGCTTAATGACTTAGTGCATATCAAAAGTGACCGAGGAACCAGTGAATGTGCATATAACATTTCCCAGGATAAATTACTTAAATTAAAAAGCATAGCATTCATTTGCCTGAAAGAACTACACATAGACTGTGCTTTATTTTTAGCAAACTTACAAGGAACAGCTGCATATATTTGCAGAAACAGGTCCACAATGCAAGAATAAAAATTAAAAGAGGTTAATACATATTCTGGGGTTCGGAGGACACCCACCCAGTCCAGTTGCCCACACCTTCCTAGCGCTTATGGGTTTAGGTCTGCCGTGCTTAAAAGATACAAGAAGCAAATTCAATATTAAAACAATTATCAAGCTGGGAGGAGCCCAATGGAAGCTTATGGGGCTAAATACAGACTCTGAACCCTCGCTGGACGCTGAATGCATCATCCAATGTTAATGGTGTGTGTTTTGTGTTTTAAGGAGGGTTGTGTAGTGTTGCTCAAAAGGGAGAGAAGAATCATTTCAAGTTGTAGGAGTTAAGACGTTGCACCAACGAATGTTGGATCTTTCTTTTGAACTGTAGATGCCACGTGTATGTGGGCATTCCTCTGTAAATGTGCAAGTAATGCTACTGAATTGGGTTACCAATAGGGTTGGGCACTCTGGCGTCCAAAGTGGCCATTTGCACCCAAAGCAGCCAGCACTGCGTTGCGGGGAGGGGGAGGTACGGGTGTCGACGCACCAGTCGGTGCACACACGCCTCCGTGTGTGTGCCAATTGGTACGTCGGCGCTTGTACCTCCCCTCCCCTCCCCCATGACGCAGTGCTGGCTGCTTCTGCCACTTTGGACGCTGGAGCACCCAACCCTAGTTACCAACCTTCAGGTAGGGCCTGGAGATCTTCCACTATGACAACTGATCTTCAGAAAACAGAGGTCAATTACCCTGGAGAAAATGGCAGCCTTGGAGGGTAGGTTGTATGCCATTGTACCCTGTCAAGGTCCCTCATCCCCTCATCCCCAAATTCCACCCCCAAAATCTCCAGATATTGCCCAACCAACTTGAGATATGAGGTCCTCATGATTAAGGAACAAGACTCTATTGAAAAGCTTGGACTTCGTGAGCGTCAACGGTGGGACCCAGGTGCTGGAAGCAGAGGCCCAAACCCCAGGCCACCTGTTACTGAAGGTGTTGCCACCAGCGACAAGCCCTGGTGGTTTCTTTCGGCCACGGTTTGTCTGCACAGATGGCAAGCAGGGATAGAGTGGAGGTCGTGTGTAGAAGTCACCCTCTCCCACGTATCTCTTTGATCGGCACCAATATTTTCTGTTCCATCTCCCACTTCTATATGCACAACAGTAGGCCTTTGCTTAGAATCACGGAATTGGAAGGGTCCACAGAGGCCATCTAGTCCAGTCACCCCTTTCTAAGCAGTCTGTAGTTAGCACTCCTGCCAGGAGAGTGTGACCCTCCTCTGGGATGTTGTTTAGGTAATTCCCCCTCAAGTCCCCCTTCCCCAACATAATTATTTTCTGAGGGCATAATGTGCTCATAGATGACATCAAAACCACAAGCTGTCAGAGTCCCACTGTATACTGCACTGGTCAGACCTCAACTAGAATCCTGTGGGCAGTTCTGGAGGCCTCATTTCTCAAAGGACGTGGACAAAAATTGAGAGGGTTTAGAGGAGAGTGATTAGGATGATCTGGGGCCAAGGGACCAAGCCCTATGAGGAAAGGCTGAGGGACTTGGGAATGTTCAGCCTGGAGAAGAGGAGGTTGAGAAGGGACATGATTGATGTCTTTAAGTATTTGAAAGGGTGTCACTTGGAGGAGGGCAGGGAACAGTTTCTTTTCGCAGCAGAGGAGAGAACTTGCAGTAATGGCTTTAAACTATGTAGGGAACGATATCTGCTAGGTATAAGGGGAGGAAATTTCACAGACAGAGTAGTTCAGCCTAAGTAGTTCAGCCTAAGGAGACTGCTCACTGGCAGTCTTCAAGCAGCGGCTGGAGAGATCCTTCTCCTGGATGTTTCAGGCTGATCCTACATTGAGCAGGGGGTTGGACTTGAGGGCCTGCATGGCCCCTTCCCACTCAAGGATTCTAGGAGTCTAGTTCAGCAGTGGAATGGGCTGCCTAAGGAGGTGGGGAGCTCCCCCTGACTGCGGTCTTCAAGCAGAGGCTGGGCAGATCCTTATCCTCGATGCTTGAGGCTGGTCCTGCCTTGAACATGGGGTGGGACTTGATGGCCTATGTGGCCCCTTCCCACTGTAGGGTTCTATGAGTCTAGAAATTTCCTTAGCCAACCTTGGTCAATAAACACACTCCAGTTTCATTTTTTAAAAGATTAACAATATTGTGATAATATAACAACAATGCTTGGCACAAATCATTCAGACAATCTTTTGGCAAGTCACTTGATATTTAAATGCCAATGCAGATGCTGTTTATATTTAACAGTGTTTGTTTGTTTTATTCATTTCAGAGGCAAGGACTTTGCTAATAAAAGCTAGATGAATACCAAGACACCAGCTCACGCAAAGCATTTAAACTATCACAGCTAGATAACGAATTCTTTGATCTTTCTCACCTGATAAAATGTTCTTCGTTTGATTGAGCACCAAATCGGGAGTGTCGTTAAATGCTGCATAACCCTAGAATTAAAAATGGAGATGTCCAAGCGCATCTTGGGGAGAAAAAGGTCAAGCCAACAACTGTGCAGTCAACACATTTTTAGGTTAGGTGGCTACAAAGGGAAGCTGGAACAGACACCAAGAGTCAAGATTTCAAGCCAACTTCCCACCCCCCAGTCTGATTACCGACGTCCTTTCTTAGAGCTAAGTCACACATCCGCAAACACTCTGTATTCTCATGGCTCAAGATGCCGGTTCATGTTAACAATGGCAGCCAATTATGCCCTTAAGGAAAAAGTGACACCCTCTTTTTCCAGCATGCATTTGAAAAAACGTGGAGGCCTTGGCTCACACCAAACTGCTTATCTGCTTATGCCCCCTGCAGGGCTCTTTGCTCTGCAGATAGGAATCTGCTGGCTGTCCTGGGTCCCGGGGAAGTTCACCTGGCCCCAACCTTGTGGAATGAACTCCCGAAAGAGCTGAGGGCCCTGACGGAACTACCTAGGCTCTACAGGGCCTGCAAGACAGAGCTCTTCCGCCAGGCGTTTGGCTGAGGCCAGGTGGATGACCAGGGTTGTCAGCTGTGGGTCTCCCCTGGTTATGCATTGAGATTAACCCCCGGGCTTATATTATCTAGGTCAGGGGTAGTCAAACTGCGGCCCTCCAGATGTCCATGGACTACAATTCCCATGAGCCTCTGCCAGCGAACATCTGGAGGGCCGCAGTTTGACTACTCCTGATCTAGGTTATGCCTAGTCTAGAATAGTAGAGCTGGGACTGTGAGATTCTTTTTGCATTTTATGCTGCCAAGTATTGTTCTGTTTATAGGGGAATTATGGGGTTTTATTGTGATTTTTTACAGCTTTGTACTGTGTAAACCACCATGGAGTGGCAATTGCCATGAGTGGCGGTACATAAATCAAAACTAAACTAAAACTAAACAAGCAGATGGAGCTGCCAGCTCATAGAGCTGATGTCCTCTGAAGGATGTCCTCTCTCCTCCACCTCATGATGGATGACTCCCACCAACCTGGGCTGCTCCACTGACCCTATGAAACGGCTCCACTGGAGAGGACAAGAAGACCATGGTGCTCGAGGCAACACCAGGAGACAAGTGCTGCAAGACGCCCCTCAATTAGGCAGCCAGGAAGGGAGGGGAATCAGCTCACCCTAAGTATGGCCAGGCCACAGTGATTCAGATATTCTAAGCAGCATCACTAAGTGGGTGGAAGCCCTGGGACTTGGCCTGCCTCCTCCATTCTGTGCACTGCCTCCGTAATCATGGCTTAAGCCAGGGGTAGTCAAACTGCGGCCCTCCAGATGTCCATGGACTACAATTCCCACGAGCCCCTGCCAGCGAATGCAGGCAGGGGCTCATGGGAATTGTAGTCCATGGAGATCTGGAGGGCCGCAGTTTGACTACCCCTGCCTTAAGGGAACCAGCATAGGAGAGGGACACAGAGAAGAAATGCCCCAATTGTGCCCTGCAAAGGGAAACAGCAAACATGGGTTCCCAACCGGGTGCCCGTGAGCACATGGTGCCTTCTGGCGCCTTTCCTGGAGCCCAAGAAGTGTTTTCAGGAAGTGGTTGGATCCAGGTGGGGTTTCTGATAGGCCATTTGATCTTGTGGATCTCTTCTGTGCTCTGTTCTCGCCTCCTTCTAATCCACCTCTGCTTTGGCCATGGAATTCTTGTCCCATCTCGTTTTGAAGCTATCCCTCTCGTCCCAGGACTTATAAGAACGGCTTGTTACAGAGGGACGATGCCTGAGACTTCAGTGCACACGCCATGGGCCTAGGCCTAATGCCTGAAGATATCAGTTCGAGTAGCAAATATTTTCACATGCAAGAGTTAATTTGGATATGCAGAGTTAATTTGGATACGCAGGCAATGCATCTTCCCCTCTGCGTCTTGCACTCTGCTTTTTAGGGCAATCGGAAGTTTTTCTGAAACTTACCTTTTGAACCAGACTGGAAAGGTCTATTTTAAGGACTTCATTGACTTTGGCAAGTTGCGGGCTCACTCCTGGCAACTGGAAGAAGGTGGGGAGGAGGGGGAAGAAATGTTTTCCAAGTTAGTTCCATCTTATATGTCATGTTTTCTCCACTTCTGCCCAGGCCGCTTGCAACCACAGGCTTTTCTGCATCCTCATTTAACTTGGTCCTGCGGTCCTGTAGCTTTGTTATTTTTCTGTTCCATGTGTGTCTTGCTCCCTCTTGTGGTCACTTTAAATCTGGCGCCTCTCTCTGCATAAAAATCTGCTGTTTGAAATTAAAGGGAGATATGCCAGGCATGACATGGCATAGTGTTATATTGGCCACTAGAGGGAGCAAAGCACACGTGTATGAGACACCCTGGCTGATGTTCTGTAAAGTCTAGGGCAGAAAAACGTCTTTCCCCATACCTGAGACCTTTCAAGAGAGATGCCAAGGACCTCACCTGCCGACGTCTTCATGCAAAGCGTGCACACAACGGTTCTGACGTTCTGTTATATATTTGCGTATATTTGCACCATAATTCATCAAGCAGAAAAATAAAAAGCAGTACAGAATGGGAAAGGAAAAAAACACTCAAAACAAAGGCTAACAAAGAAGCCGGCTATGCAGGGAACGGCAGTAAAGAAATCACATGAGAGAGAGAGAGAGATGAGAGACGATAGAGAGAGATTGATTGATCTATTGGAGAGAGAGGATAGAGGTTGATTGACAGGTGTGTGTGTGTGTGTGTGAGAGAGAGAGAGAGAGAGAGAGAGAGAGAGTGTTACTCAGAGACTAACTTGCTCATTATCCCCTATGAGTTCTGGCTGGCTGTGCAGAATTGTTGAAATGTTGCTTTGGCAGCAGCTGCCACCATGGCAAAAATATTATCGCTGTGTGACTGAAGTAAAGCTGTGGTGACCATTGTGTGGCTGGCTTCACTTCCTGAGCAGCCATTTCTTGGTGGCAGAAGTTACACCGTGTCATAATTCCAAAGGTGTTCACAGGTTTGGTCTGGAGACGTGCCGCTCTGCAATAAGCTGCCTTATGAAGCATCGGGGAGCACACTCCTGTGCCATGCAGGAGCCAAAGCTCCTTTGAGCACACATAGTCCCTCCATTGGTAGATTGATGCATAAAAGGTGCCTAGAGGCAGCAGGAAGTTTCCCGGCAGGAATGCTCCATGCTCAAGGAAGGAGAGTGGGTGTGGAGACTCCAAAGCCCTCTTCCCCCCATCCCCCAGCCCCTGCCCCCCGCTTGCACCCTGAAAGGGCACGAGACAGATCAGGCTGTCCTACTGCCTGCGAGAACTGAGACCCTCAAGGAGCCCATGCCACGCCCCCTCTTACTTGGCTGAAGTTGGCATGGATGCTGAGTTCACTCAGGGAGTTCCGGATGACGTTGCAGACGGAGGACGCCTGGGCTGTGCCGCATGCGGAATCGGTGAGCGTGTTCATCAGGTGGCTCCTCACTTCAGTCAGGTTGCCCTGCAGCCTTTCGGTGCCCTCTTGCAACACCTCCACGGAGACGCTCACGTTGTCCAAGGCCTCCTTTGTTTCTCGAATAGCTGGAAAGATTCAGAACAAGTTCAAGTGGGCCAAACACAGGCGTGAGTCAGGCCCTCAGTCTCTCAAGGTCAGCTCTGTCTCAGGGCTCTTCATGCTGGGAACTTGATGTTTTGGGGAAGGAAGGCACAAATTCAAGTGGGCATTCTGGCACCTGCAGCATGGTGAAAACAGAAGGGTGGGGTTTTATAGCCCACTTTTCTCTACCCGGTAGAGTCTCAAAGAGGCTTCCAATCGCCTTCCCTTTCCTCTCCCCACATAAGATGGGTGAGGTTGAGAGAGCCCTGATATTACTGAAGAAGAACAGCTGGTTCTTATATGCTGCTTTTCTCTACCTGGAGGAGTCTCAAAGTGGCTTACATTCCCTTTCCTCTCCCCACAACAGACACCCTCTGAGGGAGGTGAGGCTGAGAGAGCCCTGATATTACTGAAGAAGAAGAAGAAGAGCTGGTTCTTATATACCGCTTTTCTCTACCCAAAGTCTTAAAGCGGCTTACAGTCCCCTTCCCTTTCCTTTCCCCACAACAGAGACACCCAGTGAGGGAAGTGAGGCTGAGGGAGCCCTAATATTACTGCATGTGGAGGAGCAGGGGATCAAACCTATCTCACAAGATTAGGAGCTGCCACTCTTAACCACTACACCACACCACAACTGACTGGTCCTCTACTTGTGTTATGTTTCCTCCCATTTTCTTTTGGCAGCTTAGTCTTTCAAGCACAGAAGCCTTGTGCCTACTGAGCTGCTGCTAGGAATCTACTGGTTTCATGTATCCATGGGTTTGCCAGCTCTGGGTCAGGAAAGACCTAGAGATCTAGGGGGTGGAGCCAGAGTTTGAAGAGGGGAGGGACTTCAACAAGGTATAATGTCATAGAGTCCCCCCTCCAATGCAGCCATTTTCTTCTGGGGAACTGATCTCTATAACCTGGAGGCCAGATTTCCAACCACCATCAGGACTAGCAACCCTGGTATCCAATACCTTCAGTTGCCTGGGGCGATCTACAGGGGGGAGGGGGGCAGCTAATGACTGCTTTCTGTTTTGCCTTGGGAGATCAGAACTGTGGAAGGTGGAGCACGAGAAGCACAGCGACAGGAGGAGCCACGCAGGAAGGGTCCACGCACACGAGGAAAGCGCTTTACACAAAGCACTCAGAACGTTTTACCTTTAATGGCCCTTTCCACTTTGACTTCCAGTCAAACAGAGAAACAAAGCAAAGAGAAGAGAATGAAGATGAGGATGCAAGAGGAGAAACTGATTTGAGGGCAGCAAGCAAAACACTTCCAGTTGCTGATGCACAGAACAAAGGGACATAATCATCTGTCATAATCATGAGCACCTAAATAAAAGGGGTAGGGAGTCGTGGGAGGAGTTTGGTGTTAAGGGTTACGGGCCAATCAGGTCCATCATTCGCACTTATATGCCTTTGATTGGCCGTCCACCCACTAGCTGCCCAATCAGATTAGAACTCCCACCCCTAACTGTCTTCCCACAATTTTGCCGCTTCTTTGCAGTCTGGCCCCTCAGACACCTCTCCTGAAGTGAGTGAGCTACCAGGGGTGCCTGGGGGCTCTTTGGCTTCGCTCTCCTGAGGCAATGGCTCCTGCCTACAGAGCTTAGGGAAGCCAGCCTGTGTCTTCTCTGAGGGGGAGCGCCCCCCCCCCACAACCACCCCTTCTTACAGACCCTGTGGCACACCAGCTGCTAGGCTGTCCCTCCCTCCCGTCTGACATAGAGGCCACCAGCAAAGCCCTGTATGCTGCCTCCCACCAACTCTGAGGCATGCCTTCAGGGGCTCATGGGAATTGTAGTCCACGGACATCTGGAGAACCACAGTTTGGCCACCCCTTTTCTAGGGGTACCCCACTTTGGAGCAGCTGACCCAAGTACTAGGCAGCATACATCTTTTCAAAGGACTCTATTTCCTATCCCCAGGGTCTAGCACCTGTTGTATTCCTGGATACAATGGGCTTTACTCCTAGAAGAATCATAGATGGAAAGTGCCAGATAGGCCCTCTAGTCCAATCCCCTACTCAAGGCAGGATCAGCCTAATGGCTGGAATCCACAGTTCTGTATTCTCCATGTTTAACCCCCAGGAATCTAGGCCCGATGTATTCACACGCTTTTGCCATGACTATTGCGGCTCCATTTTGTATTTCTTTGCTGTTAGTTTCTGCATAGAGTTGTAGCGCTTAAGGTAGGTCTAGAGAGGGTTCAGGAGGTGTGTGTGTGTGTGGGGAGGAGGACTTGACTCTCAGAGTTGTGGGACCAGCACCAAGCATTGCGCATGGAAGGGAGTGAAATTGACACCCACCACCCCCGCCTTCCACCGAGACAAGAGGCAAGAAGGCTATTCCAAGAGGTGTACAGAAGTAGGGTGACAGTTTCTTCCGCAGCAGAGGGGAGGCGGCTACATCAATTGGCTGGCAGTCAGCTCAACTCAGCTTTTCCCTCTGAAGCAGCCAGACGTAAGGGCAAGGTGCTCAGCTGGAAGGTGAGAGCAGGCTGCAAAGGCACTGGTTAAGCGCTCCTTGCCTTGACTGGCTTTCCAAACCTCTTCCCTCTGCCACTGGGCCAAATTTGGCTACCCAATAGATAGTGCCAGTCCAGAAGCAGCCTCAAAAGAGAAAACATTATGTTCAAGAACAGCTTCATCGGAGGGAGCCAAGACGACTAAACCCTACAACAAGGAGAGGTGAGTAGCCATGTTGTTCTGCAACAGAGCAACAAAGATTTCTAAGTGTGAGTCATCTGATACCACATTCACTGGACTTACATTTGAATCTACAAGGATTTGCAAGAAAACCAGGAATTCGCTACAAGACACTGGTTCTGATCTAATTTTTAACGGTGTGTGTGTCTGTGTGGGTGGGTGGGACTGGGACTGAATCTTCAGGAGGATTTAGCACGTCTGCCAGGGCATTGTGAGGGACCTGTTTGCTCTTCAGTTGGTGGGGGACGGGCACACATTCACTTGCACACTCACAGAACTGAAGGAGAAAAAGTCAGCAATTAAGGACAAAAGCATTCTTGTTCACTGTTCGTAATTTTGACTTCACACATCTGACGATGGGAGATCTAGTTCATGAAAATTCATGCCACAATAAATCTCTAGAGATTCTTTGTTGTTTCGGATGCTCAAAGATGCATATGCAAAATACAGAAATGCCCTTGGAGGAAAAAAAAATCAGTGCATGCAATTAACACAGGAAAAGGGAAAGTGTTTCAGGGGGGAGGGGGAAATATAGGTTTTTTATCCTTTTAAGTTTTGTTTTGTCTTCCTCCAGTATTCCCACTATACCCAAAGTCCTCATCCTTCAGCAGTTACTAGGCATTATGCACAAAGAAAAAGCACAGGCTCTGAATTACTGACACACGATAGTTTCACATTCACAGAAAGACTGGAATCCAAAAGCATCTTGGACATTTTCACTTTTTTTTTTTTAATGTCGCTTGCTAAAAAGCAGATGGTCTGTTCTCTCTGTCCCCCCATGTCTGGCATCCCCAAACTTTTGAATCTGTGGGCACATTTGGAATCCTGACAAAACACCTTGGGAGCTGCAACAAAATGGTGGCCACAAAATGGCCACGGTTGGGGGCGGAGCCAGTCACAAAACGATTGGCACAGCTTAGCTTGAGGAACAACGTGCAGATCCCTGTGCTGTGGGGGCAGCTGCCGCCAAAGCTTTTAAAAAATCTGCACCCTCAATCAAATCTCCAATAGCCAATTAGAAGACCTGCTGGCAAAGCTCCTACCTGGCCCCACCTGCTTCCTTAGAACACTTGGCAGGTGCCAGGAAAAGGTGTTGGTAGGCTCCATGGTGCCCACAGACACTACGCAGGGGACCCTGGCCCTACCTCACAAGCTGTGTTTCAAAGCCAACTCCAATTCCAAGGCGGATTGCCCCATGTGTAGAAGGAACTACCATTCGAAAGACTCAAGCCTAAATGGTAGAGAGCGGAGAGGAAGAAGAAGAGCTGGCTTTTTGTATCCCACTTCCCTATTTCCTAAGGAGTCTCAAAGCACCCGAACCCTTCCTCTCCCCACAATAGACACCCTACGAGTTAGGGAAGGCTGAGAGAGCTCTGACAGAATTGTAACTAGCCCAAGGTCACCCAGATGGCTGGATGTGGAGAAGTGGGGAATTAGTGGTACAGGTCTTTGGATTCTGGCCATGAGGTATGAACCTCCACAGAGAATGATTTAGGT
The DNA here is from genome assembly GCF_049243985.1 of Paroedura picta. Lineage (NCBI taxonomy): Eukaryota > Metazoa > Chordata > Lepidosauria > Squamata > Gekkonidae > Paroedura > Paroedura picta. The sequence goes on from NC_135378.1 coordinate 14,093,013, forward strand.
CAGGGGTAGTCAAACTGCGGCCCTCCAGATGTCCATGGACTACAATTCCCAGGAGCCCCTGCCAGCGGATGCTGGCAGGGGCTCATGGGAATTGTAGTCCATGGACATCTGGAGGGCCGCAGTTTGACTATTCCAGAGTTAGGTGGACTAAACAGCTGGCGGTCAGCCATGGCCTTTTTACCTCCTGCCATTGTCAGGGCTGTGTCCAGCGCAGGCCGCACTTTCCTCCCCAGCTGGTCCTGGACTCTGTTTCCAAGCAGCGGCCCCGCGTCTGCCCAAAAGGAAGACAGGGGACAAATATGATTAGCTCCAAGCATCAGCCTAGCACATTTGACCATCCTTAAAGGCCACGTGTTTCACCCCTCAGATTTTCACCTTCTCGAAGAACGGAAATGAAAAGTTTGGTTGCAAAGCATTTGAAAACATCTCAGGCATGTTAGTAAAATACACCACAAAAATAGCCATCCCCACCCCTGGAATCTCCTGGAATTGGGGGACACTGGGGGGTGGGGGGGGTAGGATGACTTGCAGGCAGACAAATCTCCCATTTTAGAGACTCAGGAACTGCCTGTTTTAGTAAGTAAAGCCCTAGTTCATTGCTGCGTTTCCTAACACAGCTTTGAATCCCATCTTCCCCCACCAGCCTTATGGCAGCATCTCTTGAGAGAAGAATGTGGGCACTTTGATTGAAGGCTTCCTAATTAAATCTACAAAGGATGCCTGGTAGGATCCCAAGCCAATCCCTGTTCCCTGGGAAACGGAAGGTGGGCCATGCTGCAGGTCTAAGGCTTCTAAGGCTTCCATGCACACCTGCTCATGACAGAGCAGCACCCTTATAGTAATATAAGCAGATTCCAATGTGTTTAAGAATGTGGAACCCCAGGTTCATTTTGTGATTTATCAACAAGTATTGCCTCTTTGTTCTTAGGGATTTCTAAGAGCCTCTTGTGGCGCAGGGTGGTAAGGCAACAGAAATGCTGTCTGAAGCTGTCTGCCCATGAGGATGGGAGTTCAATCCCAGCAGCCAGTTCAAGGTGACTCTGCCTTCCATCCTTCCGAGGTCAGTAAAATGAGTACCCAGCTTGCTGCTTGGGGGTAAACGGTAACGACTGGGGAAGGCACTGGCAAACCACCCCGTATTGAGTCTGCCAGGAAAACGCTGGAGGGCGTCACCCCAAGGGTCAGACATGACCCGGTGCTTGCACAGGGGATACCTTTACCTTTAGAGGGTGGGATGAGAGTAGAGGGGAAGAGAGAGACAGAGAGACAGTATGACCGTTTACGCACTGGGAACTTCACTGCCCCAGCTCCCGTGCAGGAGCACAAATCGGGGGCAGATGAGGTGCACCGGGACAAATGCTCCCCCGTGTGGGTGCAGAAAGAGGTGGGACGACCTGCTACGACTAAAACTCCAGCCTGCAGCCCAGCATGAAACCTCCAGTGCATAAACGGTCTTTAAGAGAGCAAAAGCAATAAAATGCACACACAACACACACAACACAGAAAATGCACATTTCAAGTAAAAGGTACTAGAGAGTGATTACTCCCAACTGCAAAGAGGAGCAGATGCTCAGAAGACCATAGCTGGCTACAGGCACATCAATAATGGCCACATCTTCTTTTACTTACTGTTGAGATCAGAGAGTGCTCTCTGCTTGGTTGTATTATACTGGCTCACCAAATAATCAATTTGCTAAAAAAAATTAAAACACACATGTTTAAACATTACAAAACAAATCATAAGCAGACACATGCCGGTACTTTAAGCAGCAAGCTTCACATCATAACAGTCTTACACGGGAACAACTTCTGGGTATGACTATACTTTTAAATTTATGAATTTCATACTTTACTCCTTACAAAGAATAGAAAAGACTTAGAAATCAGCCTTAAATCTGTTATTATCTGTTTTCAAATATATTTTTATTAAAAAAAAACAAGACAACAATACAAAAGGGATACAAGAGAAACACAGGGATCGTACAACAAACCATATATACCAAAAACCACTACACACCACTGGGTATATAGAACAGAAAAAACCTCTCCGAAGCACCCCTTCATTACAATTTTCAAGGCATTCTCCATAAAATGCATCATAAAATGCACCTCCAACACTCCAAATGTCAGACTTCACAACTGATATATACAACTCCATGATTAATCTCATCATCTCCACATATTTAACATTACTTATATTGTCATTTCCAGAAGCTGGCTGTAGCTTTTAATACACCCAGGTTCAAAAGAATATCTATTATATATTTCAAAATAAAAAAACAAAACATATTTTTGTTCAAAGCCTTAAACCTTATATTCAAAACTGATGCTTCTACATTGAAATATGGACATATGAATTGCGATACATTACTGTTTTAAATATAGTTTTTCATTCTGCATGTATCTCTCCTCATATACAGATGTTTTATCATACACATGCTGTGAACTGCCACGAGCCAGAACTGCAAGGAGCGGCGGTATACAAATTAAACTATAAATAAATAAATAGAACTGATCTGTTTCTCAAATAAGTTGTTAATTTTGCCATTACAGCATAATAGACTACTTTATTTTTCCATTCTTCTAAGCTTGGTCATTTTGCTGAGTAGATAATTCTTGCCTCTGTCATCATATATTCAAATATCTCTTCCAGAACCTTTGGTAACTTTTTAGGCAATATTCCTAATAGCATATTCTTAGCTTCCACAGGGAATTAATATATTCTGCATTTTCCCATGTATTTTCTTCCAATATTTTTTTTGCCTTTTTACAAGGCCACCACATATGGTAAAAGATTCCATCTAGATAAAATATTCCTTTGTAGTGTTTATCAACGTTCTCAATATTGTTTGGGGTAATATACCATCTGAAAACATTTTATGCCGGTTTCCTCTTAATGCCTGGTTGTGAACTTAATAACCATTCCCATTGGTTCTTTGGTATTTGCTCTCTAAATTCTGCATTGATTTAATCATACATTTTTCACTTGTTCTTCTGTTTCTCACTAAAGTAATAACTTATATATACAACACAATAAATAATTGTTTTGTTTTGTTTTTAATCAACTCAGATAGTTTTCTCAGAGCTCAACCTTTTACATTGATCATCTTTAGCCTTGAAACTGAATGGTAATATAGTAGTCATTGAATATTAATTCCTTAATCTCTAATATATTGCCAGGACTTCTACTTCCCGCATTCTTATCATGATGAGCTTGTAATGGGGACATGAGTAGAAAATTTGGAGAAAATAGTTCTGACATGTGACCCATATTCTCAAAAGTCCATCTCTAATTATATTATTCTTGTGTTACATTTTGCTGATTTCTTTACCCAATAAATAGTTGTGTAAACTTTAATCTAAGTCTGCTAATTCAAATTCTACTATTCTGTCTTGGATTTTTAATCCAGACCAAACATGCCACTGATAATATAATTTTATGTGTGTATCTGCTAACTTGCCTCTCTTTTTCTCATCTTGCAGCATTTTGAAACGTATTCTAGATTACTTGACATTCCAAATAGATTTATCTATGTATAGGTAGCATTTGGAATAAAATAATTACATTCGTTTTGACTGCTAAAATTCAACCCAGACACAAGTTTTTTAATTTTTTTCCATCAGGACAAATCTTCTAGCATCAGTTCCCAGGTCTTCTGATAATTATTTTTGAAAAGCTTTGTCCAATCATATTTATCCCCAGATATTGAATAGGGTCTGTGCCTGCTGTGCACTCCGTGCTTTTAAAATTTATTAGTATTATTAGATTTATTAACCATCCCTCTCTACATCCAGGCTCGGGGTGGTGTACAACATATATTTCCAGAATAGTGTTAACATCAGAACTATAAAAATCATAGTAAAACCTCTATCCCAGCGCTCTGTCTCAATATATCTGGGAGGCGTGGGGATGTCTTCGTAGGGAGGGGCATACAGTGCTTCTGTGCATCCTAGTCTCAGCCACACGCCTGGTGGAATGGTGCCATTTTCAGTTTCAATAGTTCTATCAGGGTCAGCATTTCTGCTGGCAGCATATTCCACCAGGCTGTAGTTAGCTGCGTGACCTTGGGCTAATCACAGTCCTGATAGTGCTGTTCTCATTGAACAGTTGAGCACCTCACACAGTGTCTGTTGTGAGGAGAGGAAGGGAAAGTGATTGTAAGTCATTTTGGGATTCCTTTTGGTAGAGAAAAGCAACTTATAAGAACCAACACTTCTTCTTCAGTTGCACTTCTTGGAGGCCAGGGATCACCAGGACATTAGCATTTATAGATCGTAGAGTTTGTCTGGGGGTATATTAGAAGAGGTGGCCCTTTAAGACAGTGATCCCCAACCCTTTTCTGGTTGAGGACCGCCTCCGGGGGTGGGGGAGAGCTGCCGGACTGGGCGCCGCGCATGTGCGTTTTCGCCAGCAGGTGGCGCTAGCGCGCATGTGCACAGTAGCCGCGCATGCGCGTTTTCACCAACAGGGAGCGCTAACACGTATGTGCAGTAGCTCCGCGTTTGCATCTGCTGGCGTGCCGGAGGCCGCGCCTGCCTCTCCCCGCCCCCATAGAAAGAAGCTAGCCGGACCGCGAGCGAAGCAGCAGCTTTGGCAGCTGCTTCGCTTGGGGCCTGGCGAGCTTCTCGCTGTGGGGGGGGGGTGAGGCAGGCTGGCGGCCCTGTACTGAGGCCTTCTCAGCCCGGTACTGGGCCGCTGACCGGGGGGTTGCCGACCCCTGCTTTAAGATATGCAGGTCCCAGATGGTGCAAGGCCTTAAAGGTTGCATTACTCTTGCTGTTCTCTGTGGAATCCAACAAGCACAAATGCCAGTTTCTCAAGAAGTCTGCAAAGGATGACAACTCCCCAAGAGGTTCCCTCATCCCACCTCTCCACCTATGCCCCTGTCCAATGCAGGATCCGCCTAAAGCATTCAGGAGAAGGATCTGTCCAGCTGCTGCTTGGAGGGAGCCAGGAGGCAGAGTTCCCCAACTCCTTAGGCAGCCCATCCCACTGCTGAACTAGACTCGCAGAATCCTAGAATGGGAAGGGGTCATCCAGGCCATCCAGTCCAGCCCCCTGCTCAATGCAGGATCAGCCTCAAGCATCCAGGAGAAAGATCTGTCCAGCCCCTGCTTGAAGACTGCCAAAGTGTCTTACATGAGCAGACCAACAGCTCTGCACAATGACAGTTTGCTTTTTGCACATATGGACAGCTTGTTTTGGAAACTCCGCACAAGCCGCAGTTTGCTGAGCCATTGAGACCGAACCGTTCCACCCATCACTTCTATCTACTTTGTAGCTTCAAAACAAAACAAACAAAAAAGATACACTTACCCCTGGAGTATCATTCAGGAAAATCCTCAAGTCTTTCAAATTACTGTTCACCAGGCTCCTGGCTCCCTTAACTTGATTGGTGAGGTGCTGGTTAGCAACATAAGCAAAAAGTACGCCAATACTGTTTGGAAGGAGAGGAAGATATTTTGTTACCTTACTTGTGCAAGGATCCCTTGATCAGATTTCAAATCAGAATAAAATTATCAGCCTCTACACAAATGAGATTCCAATGCTGAATTTGAAGGATCCAGTTCATTTTTAACCAGTAGGTGGCGCTTTAGAAACAGATGGAAAGTTTTAGGTCTGAGCTAATTATTTACACTCTTGAGGGAGACTAGAAGGTAGTTTTAGCTTAATATTTTCATACATATTTAACCTAAATGGGTTATGTGCAGACTAACAATGGCCTTGATTTTCAATTACCATTTTAAAGGGGGGGGGGAGAGATGTTTTTAAAGGACATGCCTTTTCTCCTTCAGAAGGCTAACAGCAGAACAAAAGAGCCAGTTTCAAAAAGCAAAGCCAAGTGGAAGTTGAAGGGTTAAGCATTCTCTTTCCAGTTTCATGTCCTGGCTGCAAGGAGATGTGCAGCCTTCTGTTCATCTGTTTGAGGGCTCAGAGAACAAATAAAACCACTGAGATGAGAGACTGCTCTTATCAGTGGTCTTCTAGTCCGGCCAATGGTTGATCTAATTCAATACTGTTTGCTCTTTGTGGCAGCTTCCTGGGCTGAACATGAGCTGCCACTCCTCAGCAAATAAATCTACTCTGAACGATTCACAAATCCAATAAAATCAGAGTCCAGTAGCACCTTTAAGACCAACAAAGATGTATTCAAGGCGTGAGCTTTCGAGTGCAAGCACTCGAAAGCTCACGCCTTGAATAAATCTTTGTTGGTCTTAAAGGTGCTACTGGACTCTGATTTTACTGTGCTACTTCAGACCCACATGGCTACCCATTTGAATCTATTCACAAATCCAGATTCTTTCAACATGCTTGTCAAAAGGGCTTTCCTCCCAGGATACCATGGGTTAAAATTGGGACATGCACTGTACCATTAATTCAGCCTCACATCTGTATGCAGCAAGCAGCTGTTACATAACTCACAACAAAAGGAGTGGGCTACATGAAATTCTTAATAAGGGGAGTCATGGGGTCTCTCCAAACCTTTTGAGCCTGTGGGCATCTTTGGAAGTGGAGTGATGGACAACACCACTAAATGGCAGGAGCAGGAGGTGGAGCCAACCACAAAATGGCTGCCACGGGAGGTGAAGCCACACCCACAAAGGAAGAAGAGGTAATTTAAAAAAATTGAAAATGAGCTGTGAGAGGAAACAAAACTAACACTATATAGGTAGATGATGCTGAAATTACGTTATTTTAATATTTACAGCTCACCAGATCCCTGGTGGCCAATGAGAAGTCCTGCTGGGCAATAGTAGTAGGTGACAGGAAGGGTGGTGTGTCATGGTACCTATCAGTACAAATGAGTTTAATAATATAATAATATTTCATTGTTATAACCTACCCTTCTGTGGACAGCTCAGGGACCAGCAGGCTTAAAAAGTAGTCAATATAAGTTTATATAGAAAGAATCCTAATATAAGTTTTTAAAGTCTTTAAGAAGATGCTAACCATTCAATTAAATTTGTATCCTGAGGGTGCCCAAACAGTGCTGAAAGGTTTTCCTTTGGATGGATGGATCTTCAGGTAGGAAGCCCAGCATCTATCTGGACTTATTACCTGGCCTAGCAGAACAACTCAGTTTGTTTAATGTCCTGGAGGTCTCTGCTCTCATCAGGAAGAGGCTTCACCAGGTCGGGGTCAGGCCCGAAAATGTCGAGGCCAGTTTGAAAAGATGGGCAGGGAGTCACCTGTAAACGCCGTTCAGCCATGTATTTGCTGAATCCTGTAGATTAGAAAGCCCCCAAGGAACTTATGCCCCAGGGGCAAATGCCTTCCTGCTAAAAACTCTTGGCTTCCAAAGGCAAGAGCCTTCAAAGGTGCTCTTCCCAATGATCACCTCTGGAAAGGCAAGAGATGCACCACAATCCCTGACATGACAAGTGAAAAAACGTATTTCCAGTTCAAGTAGCTAGAACGACACTAGCAATCTTTGGAGGATATATTTCCATAGATGGTCAGCTCACAGTACAAAAAGACAACTAAACCCAGTGTGCCAGGAAGGTACTGGAGAGGCCTCTGTATCCAGCTGGGGGGGGGGGGCAGCAAGGTCCCGCAAACACCCATCCCTAGACTGAATGGGCCCATCCTGAAAATGCCCGCCCCAGCCTGAACAGGCCCACTGCAGCCTGTGCAGGCCTCGGCACTGCCCATACAAGGTCAGGGAGGCCAGGAAGGTCATACAAATGCACGTTCCCAGCCTGAACGGGCCTGCTGCAGCCTTGGTGGCATCCAAATGGATCTGGGAGAGCAGGAAGGTCTGGCAAATGTTTACCCTGGCCCCGAACAGATTTGCACCACCCATATGGGCCTGGGGGGACAGGGAGGTCCTGCAAACGCCTGCCCACGGCCTGAACAGGACCACTGCAGCCTGTAAGGCCTCGACGGGGCCTGTCCAGGGCAGCAGGGAGGCCTTGCAAACGCCCCCCTCCCATGGCCCAAAGGGGGCCCGCCAAGGCCGCTACAGCGTGGTCTGCTCCAGTTCAGGAGGACAGGAAAGTGTCCAAAGGCCCCATGGGGCTCAAGGTGGCCTTGGGATATTCTTGCTTCCTTTCTCCCCCTCCCCTCCATTTAATTCCACTTGGGGTCCACTAGCATGGCCCTTTTCTTTCACAAAGTTTACTAGAGATGGAGGGAGACTCTTTGATGATCAGATCCTATTAAGCACATTAGCCAAGCCAGTCTGGGCGCAAGGCCTGACCAGACAGGACAAGCTACAACCAGTGTCAGAATGCTGCCTCCTCTAGAGGTCTAGGATTTCCTTTTTCCTTTCGTTCCACCCAGCTCCTGCACAGCCAGGGCTTGCAAAGAGACAGCCTTGCTCATGTGCTGCAGCAATTTAAACGAACAAACCCCACTTTGTTCTCTCTTCCCCCATTTCTCTAACTCCTTTCCATACTTTTTGCCTTCATTTGCTCTCTTCCTTTTATGGCCTGCCATTCGTCTATCCCCACGTCTAATTTTTCTCCCCACACTTATTTTTTATTATTGGATGCAGCATGATGCCGGCCTTAGGTAAGTCAAACAAATGCAAACTACATGATATGAGGCCTTTTAAAAATAATACTAAAATTCCTAATCCTCTGTCAAATAAAGCAGAGTGGGAAAAATCACTAGGGGAGGTTCCATTTGTTTGCTTCCATATATAATTGACGTAATCGAATGGCCATTGCGCGGAATCCAGCTGCCTGCTTGCATACAGTGAAGCTCCCTCCAATGCTAGATGCCTCCTTGAACAAGGGTGATATAATTCTAGAGTGCAGTGAGGCATAAAGTGAGCATCTAAAGCAGGGGTAGTCAAACTGCGGCCCTCCAGATGTCCGTGGACTACAATTCCCAGGAGCCCCTGCCAGCATTCGCTGGCAGGGGCTCCTGGGAATTGTAGTCCACGGACATCTGGAGGTCCGCAGTTTGACTACCCCTGATCTAAAGCATGGGAGAACTGACGCTCTGTGTCCTCGAATCCAGGGGTAGTCTGTCAGGGGCTCATGGGAATTGTAGTCCATGGACATCTGGAGGACCACAGGTTGACGACCCCTGTTCTAGTCTGTTTGGCAAGAAATCTTGCTTGGGCCTTCTTCCTCCTCCCCGCCTTACTTTTCAGTCTCGCTGACTCCTCGGACATTATGATTAGCAACTTAGAACCTAGCTGGCAATTAGAGCAAAACTTTTGTTAATATTATGAATGGAAGAGAGGTATTAAAGTAGTAAAAGGATATTTCCTCCCCTCCACCATCAACCTGCATGACAACAAATGTTAAATCTACCTCATTGGTAACATATGTTGAGGAACAGGAGTTAGAACTTACGCATTTAATAATTAATTTCTATCCTCCCCAAGGGAGCCTTAAACCAATTGACATTGTTCTCCACTGGTTTATCTCACAACAACCCTGAGAGGTAGGTCCCGCTGGGAGACTGGGAGGATTTGAACTTGGTTCTCCCGGATCCCAGCCCAGCACTTTAACCACCATGTAAGCTCTGGTGCTTTCGGCTCTGTTCTAGATTTCTGCTTGTGTTCAGGTTGCTGAAGTCTGAACCTGACTGCACAGTTCAATGGGTGGCCCTTTCCGCTGATTGTATGTGGCTCACATTATACAATCTGCCCGGAGTCACAGTGAGAAAGGCTGACAAATAATTGACAAATAAGGTCAATAAAATAAATAAATGATTCACCAACGGGTGGGCGTTGCTAATTTCTCCTTCGAGGAGGGAGGGGAGAGTAACCGTTGCTTCCTCAAGCAAAATGTCCATCATCGAGAAAATCGATTAGGCTAAAACCTTTTCTATGAAAGGCTAATTCTGTAAATGCAGGGTAAGAAAGTATTTAATCAATTCTATTCTGCCAAGTTGTCTAAAATGATATGGTCGGCCAGCCAGCTGCTGAGAAGGCAGGGGGCTCTTGACATCTTCAGTCTAATTATGCAACCAACGGTCAGCTGTCAAAGAAAGCAGCTCTAGCCTATGAATAAAACCCGGCTTTAGAGTGAATCTTGAACCTCGCTTCAATTTATGCCAGAGCAGAGGCAGCCCTCCCCTGCAAAGCACTCGTCTCTAGCGACTGCCACTTTTCGGCTCACTGAAGGATGCTGGTCTTGCACGAGGGGAAAGCCCGGGAGCCGAACGAACACATCCCACAGCAGAAGCCTGACTCTCACAAGAAAGGGCAGTTAATAAACAGAAGCATAAATAACATTACGATGGGGTGCCATGCAAGTGAAAGGAAGGCTCCCAGGCCCGCGTGAGCAAAAAGAAACACGGCTTAGAACAAAGTCTGAGTCCAGGGGCACCTTGAAGACCAACAAAGATTTATTCTGGGTCTCAGCTTCCGTGTGCAGGCCCAAAACTTCGTTGGGTCTGAAAGGTGCCACTGAACTCAAAACGTTGTTCTGCTGCTTCAGACCAGCCAGGCGACCCACCCGAAACACAGTTTAAGCTCAAGAAATAATAAAGTGTGCCAGGTTCGTATGGCGATAAAAATATGCTGTGTGCAGCTCCCCAAATACTTGCCTGATTACACAAGAAGCAGCTAAAAGGATTGTAGCAAAGCAGCTCCGCTGACAATCCGCATTTTTCTTCTGTCTTTGGTGCATTTCCCCGCCGCAGTTCTCACAGCAACGACACATGCAGAAGCAAAGCCCCACCAGGGGCAGCAGCAAGACCAAGAGGAGCCCCAAGGCGGCAGAGACTAGAAACCCGATTTCATAGTACACTGCCTGCAGGTCAGACAGAAAGAACAGCAAGCGGAGATGTTAGAGCTGAAATGGCTGCATCAAGCTTCAGGGTTACCACCCTTTATTTGCCCTAACCCAGGGGTAGTCAAATTGCGGCCCTCCAATGCCCATTCGCTGGAAGGGGCTCATGGGAATTGTAGTCCATGGACATCTGCAAGGCCGCAGTTTGACTACCCCTGCCCTAACCCAAGGGCAACAGACAAGATGCTGGGGGGGCTCTACAGTTGGCCTTTACAGTTCTGACTCGAAACTACAGCCACGTGGGCTCCTAATATGTTCGAGGATTGGAGAAGGTTGCCAGCTTCAGGTTGGGAAATCCCTGGAGATTCTCAGGAGTGGGCTCCCAGCTGAGAGTTGTGGGGGGATGCCAGATGTACGGCTGCTTCTCAGCAAGCCTTTGAACTCAACCCCTCCAAAGCAGCCAAACTGATCTCTGTAGTCTGGAGATGAGCTGTAAAACCAGGGCATCTTCAGATAACACCTGGGGACTAGAATCCCTAAGCAAAACCCTGTCCCCCAAGCTCCATCCCCAAAATATACAAGTACTGATCAGCCCAGAGGTGGCAACCCTCACCTCAACCAAAAGACAAAGAAAAGGAGAACTCTTAACTAGGGTAACCAAACCTAATGTGAATTGGTCAAGAATGCACACACATTTCACAGTGATGTTGTAAGAAAGCTTTTCTTGTGTTGTTGTAAACCGCCCTGATCCCGCTGGCAAAGCAGGGTGGTATAAAAATCATCAAATTATAAATAAATTAAATATGCTTCTAATTTTCATCCTAACACTCCCTTCCCCCAAATACAATTTATGATCCTGGGAAAGCCTCTAAGTGTGTTTTTCAAAAGTATACATAGAAAACTTGTCTACTCCTGAAAACCAAAACCAAATTTTGAATAGGGAAAACACACTTGGGAAATTCTGCAACAAAATGATTGCTAAGGAGGGCCAGGCCGCCTTGGCCAGAGGCCACAGTTGCCAACTCCAGTTGGAGAATTCCTGAAGGTCTAGAGATGGTGTCAAAGGAGAAGTTTGCGGAAGGAATGCCACACAGTCTGCCCTAAAGATGCAAATTCCTCCAGGGAAACTGATCTCTGCAGTCTGGAGATATGTGGGGATTCTGGAAGAACTCCCAACCCCACATGTAGACTGGCAACTCAAGTGGAAGCTGATCTGGGAAAATAGAAGACCCCCCCCCCCAGCACTGCCTTTTATTTTATTTATTTATAATTGGATTTGTTGTTGTTGTTGTTGTTAGGTGCGAAGTCGTGTCCGACCCATCTCGACCCCATGGACAATGATCCTCCAGGCTTTCCTGTCCTCTATCATTCCCCGGAGTCTATTTAAGTTTGCACCGACTGCTTCAGTGACTCCATCCAGCCACCTCATTCTCTGTCATCCCCTTCTTCTTTTGCCCTCAATCGCTCCCAGCATTAGGCTCTTCTCCAGGGTCCTTCCTTCTCATGAGGTGGCCAAAGTATTTGAGTTGCATCTTCAGGATCTGGCCTTCTAAGGAGCAGTCAGGGCTGATCTCCTCTAGGACTGAACGGTTTGTTCGCCTTGCAGTCCAAGGGACTCGCAAGAGTCTTCTCCAGCACCAGAGTTCAAAAGCCTCAATTTTTAGACACTCAGCCTTCCTTATGGTCCAACTTTCGCAGCCATACATTGCAACTGGGAAGACTTGACTAAACGTACCTGACTAAACGCACTTTTGTTGGCAGGGTGATGTCTCTGCTTTTTAGAATGCCATCTAGATTTGCCATAGCTTTCCTCCCCAGGAGCATGCGTCTTTAAATTTCTTTGCTGCAGTCCCCATCGGCAGTGATCTTGGAGCCCAGGAAAATAAAATCTTTCACTATCTCCATTTCTTCCCCATCTATTTGCCAGGAATTGAGAGGGGGTCATGATCTTTGCTTTCTTGATGTTGAGTTTCAAGCCAACTTTTGTACTCTCCTCCTTCACCCGCATCCAGAGGCTCTTAGTTCCTCTTCACTTTCTGCCATTAGAGTGGTATCATCTGCATATCTGAGGCTGTTGATATTTCTCCCTGCAATCTTGATCCCAATTTGTGACTCCTCTAATCCCGGCTTTCTCATGATGTGCTCCACATACAAGTTAAATAGGCAAGGCGACAGTATACAGCCTTGCCGAACTCCTTTCTCAATTTTGAACCAATCAGTGATTCCATGTTCAGTTCTCACTGTTGCTTCTTGACCTGCATATAAGTTTCTCAAGAGACAAATAAGATGTTCTGGTATTCCCATCTCTTTAAGAACTTGCCACAATTTGTTGTGCTCCACACAATCAAAGGCTTTAGCATAGTCAATAAAGCAGAAGTAGATGTTCCTCTAGAACTCCGTAGCTTTCTCCATGATCCAGCATATGTTGGCAATTTGATCTCTAGTTCCTATGCCTCTTCGAAATCCTGCCTGTACTTCTGGAAGTTTTCGGTCCATATATTGCTGTAGCCTAGCTTATAGGATTTTGAGCATAACTTTGCTAGCATGAGAAATGAGTGCAATGGTGTGGTAGTTTGAACATTCTTTGACATTGCCCTTCTTTGGGACTGGAATGTAAACTGACCTTTTCCAATCCTGTGGACATTGTTGAGTTTATAAATTGGATTTATAGCCCACCGCTACTGGAAACTGGCTCGTGGTGGGTTGCACAAACAATCCATACAATATAATGCAATAAATCCCATTGAAAATCCCATTAAAACTCCAATTTCTAGAATACAGCAATGCAAAACTCCCACAGATGGCAACCATAGTCTCACTTAAGACAAACCTGTATGAAGGCAGCAAGGGCGGGGACCAAGATGTTCAGGTGCCAAGAGGAAAAGGGGACCCAACCCACCTGCTCTAGCACTGACCTCAGCCATAAACCTGGCGGAAAAGTTCCGTTTTGCAGGCCTTCCAGAAGGTAGAAAGCTCTCCGAGGACCTGCAGCTCCTCCAGGAGCTCATTCCACAGGTAGGGGCCAGGACTGAAAGGGCCCTGGCCCTGGCAGAGGCCAGGTGAGCATCCCTAGGGCCAGGAACGGTTGACAAGTTGGTACCTGCAGAGCACAGGGCCCTGCAAGGGACATAAGGCCCCAGACGGTCCCTTAGGAGTTATGTCCTAGAACAAGCAGCTGCTTCGGAGGGGGTTCAGAATACACATATACACACACCGGTTAAATATTATTTTCATGTTTTAAATGCTTTGATGTTTGCCACCTTGGGAACCCTATTCAGGTAGAAAGGCAGCATAAAAGTTCTTTAATTTAAAATAATCAATTAAGAAAATGGCATAGGACATTACGGCAGCAAATTCCACATTTTAATCACTCTTGGTGTGAAGATGTCTTTCCTTTTGTCCACTGGATGGCCTTGAGGTCTGGCATCTGGGGAGGAGGGGGAAGGCTCTCTTTGTCCAGGGAGCTCAATGTTTCCCCACAGGACTTTCAATGTCAGCAGGGCACCTTGCTGCCGTTTACCTTCCGTGACCTTCTGAGCAGGCTCTGGCACTTGGCTTGGCTCCCCCCAACTGCCCATTGATAGCCATTCTGGGCGGGGGGGGGAGAAAGAGTGAGACCAGCTGCAGCCACCTTCCTCCAGGGCCGGTTCCAAGCCGGTTTCTCACCGGCTACATTTCATCACGCTCCAGTTCCCCTTTCAGCTAATCCACCCCCAGACTGCCCAAGGCCCTCGGTGAAAACAGCTCCCAGTTCTAACACTGCCATGTACACGCCAGTTGTGAGGAGGGCTAAATCTGGAAAAGGGGGGTGGGAAAGCTGAAATACCGGAAAACCACAAAGCAAGCATGGAGAAGCAAATTCATAACCATCTTGCTAATGCTGTTAGAAGGGATATCAGAGCAATCAGTGACAAGGAAAATAAAAAAACAACAGCATGCAGTTTTGGGTTGGGTAGCACAGCTTTCCAGCTGACAGAGGGAATGCCAGGACAACGAGAAAGATTTACCTGAAGAGTCAGGACAACATTTTCTGGCTGTGGAGGTCAAGGTAGATGGAAAAGGTGCATGATGAGCAGGCGGCATGCATAAAAACAAGGCAGGTGAGCAATGAATAAAACACCCCAAGATAACATTTGCCATGCAGTAAATTAAAAAGGCACATCCAGCAGTGATGGAAAGCAGTTGCAATTTTGGCAAACTTAAACCAAGTGAGCATTTGTGTGCTGTTTACTTAGTGGTGCTCAATCCGTGCACTTCCTGTACCTTTGTGCTGCCAGGCAAACTCGAAGTCAGCAGGAAAAGAGGAGAACCAACAGAAGAAGGATTGCACGGCCTTCGGCCTCATAAGACCTGAGCCACAGCAGGTTTTGGACGCCATTGATTCATAGGGGCAGCATAATTTGTAAGTGACCTGATGGTGTTCAACACACCGCTTTTCCTGCCTTCTTTTAACTCTTGTCAGAGGAAGAGAGGGCCACAGTGTCAACAGTTTTTCAATTTCTATTTTGCCTACATTTTCTACTCTGACGGCAAAATTACCTTGTGAACCAATTTTTTCAAAACTACAACTCTGGAAGACAATGCAGAAAATCTACTCTTCTTCTGGGCATCCGAAGTAGAAAATGGCAACAATCAGTTTCAGAGGAGATAGAGGCCCCTGTGGTATTTGACTGGGAAATCTGCTGTTTTCTTTGACAGTTTTAGTCAGGTGCCTTCGATTAGAGCTGCATTTCACTCATGAAGAGAGACTGGAATGGTCTGCTCCTCCTCCCTGCTGCACATTGTAAAGTGAGATATCTGGAGAGGAGGCCCTGCTTGCTCCATGGGAACCAGCTTCTGCTCACGAACAGAGCTGTAGACAGAGCTCATTCAGGATGGCACGTTATGCATTCAACTTGCTGCAGCCAACAAGAATCATGTAACAGAAGGAGGCTGAAGCACACCACCAAAAGAAAGAGTAATTAAGGGACCTTAACCACAGGAAAGGCGTAATCTGGGCCCATTCCGCACACATAGGATAATGCACTTTCAATGTGCTTTGGCAGCTGGATTTCCCTGTGCAGAACAAGAACATCTACTTCTAAAGTGCAATGAAAGTGCATTATCTAGTGTGTGCAGAATAGACCCAGGTCATGTATGCCTCTGGCATATTTTGAAACTCTGGAGTCCATTTTGGTGCCATTCCATTACCCCTGCTTGTTTGGAGATCATTGATCTGCTGTAACTTCAGAGAAGCATTTATCACAGTGATAGACATAAAGCTGTGCAGCCTATGCGCTAGTGCAGCCATAATCGCCATATTTTATTTGAGAACAGACCATCTGCTCAACAAGTTCTATGGCAGAAACCCCCCAGCTTGGTGGGCATCTTTGGAATTCCGACAAAGCAAGGTGTCCACAAGCCCAAAATGGCTGCCACAGGTGGAGCCAGCCACCGAAACAGCTGCTGCAGCTTACACAATAAAGATCCTTATGCTACGTGGACAGCAGATGTCCAAAAACCATTTTTAAAGCTGCATAGACCAGGGGTAGTCAAACTGCGGCCCTCCAGATGTCCATGGACTACAATTCCCAGGAGCCCCTGCCAGCATTCGCTGGCAGGGGCTCCTGGGAATTGTAGTCCATGGACATCTGGAGGGCCGCAGTTTGACTACCCCTGGCATAGACCATTAAATCTCCAGCAGCCAATCAAAAGCCTTTCTGGGCAAAAGCTCCACCCCAGCCCCGCCCCCTTTCTAAAATAATTTGGTACCCATGGGAGACATGTTTGGGGAGCCCCGCCCCCCTCTATGGTATCTCCGTGTCCTTCAAATATTCAAGGATGCCAAGGCTAACCAAAATTTATTTGCCTCTTTATAAGGGGCTTGTTATAATGGAAGAGGCTTTCCAATTAGGGGAGCTTCTGAAATCCCTTGCAGCTTTTGGTGCTAACAAAACATTAGCATCATCTAACCTCAATGGCTCTCTGACATCCTGTCAAACAATTCTCACCTCACCTGAATAAAAATGAGGGAAAACATGAGTTGCAGAGGGTGTGTGTGTGTGCGTGCGTGTGTGTGTGTGGAAATAACTGCTATTGATGGGATTAAACGAATTTCGCTCTGTTGGC
This sequence comes from Paroedura picta, assembly GCF_049243985.1. NCBI lineage: Eukaryota > Metazoa > Chordata > Lepidosauria > Squamata > Gekkonidae > Paroedura > Paroedura picta. The sequence continues at coordinate 14,109,816 of NC_135378.1, forward strand.
TGAAGTTTTCGTTTTGGTTGATGTGTGCTTCAGCCCTTGATAAAAGCTTCCGCCTGCTGAACGCAAAGATGGGGGAGCAATAATGAAAACTGTGCCACGGATCCTGGAGGCATGACGGTAGTTTTGTCAGTGAAAGGGAGGGGGGTGGATTTCCCTCAGTTTCCTGCTCCCACCACAGACCTCCACTTTGTTCCCCATGAACTTCCCAGCAGAGGGCTCTGATTCCTCCAGAAGCAGCATCTCAGGGGCCTGTGGGTTGCAGCACGGGGGGGGGGGGGATCCTAATTTGGCAGCTGCTCTCCACTTGGCATTCAATCCGAGCACAGTAATTTAAGATTTTTCTCCCAGCACTTTTAGACTGCTCAAAAGCATTCATGCACAGTGTCCTTTTGCAGCCCCTGTCTCTGAGGGACGGAGAGAAAGGAGACACAGAGAGCTCAGAGCAAATCAGGGGCTCAAATTGGGAATTTTCCTCATTCATTCTCTCTTGAACTTGACACCAGGTCTCACTTCTGCTGCATTCTGCAACATCCATTCTTCATCTCCCATGCCAGTTGAGCATGACGTTAAAACTAATCTAAGTATCTTCTCTAGAGCAAAATACTCCAGGTGTTTGGGGAAGTCTGTATAATTGCTGGACTTGAGATAACGGGAATTTCTTTCCTTCCAAAATAAACGGGAAGCCCACAAGCAGAGCTCTGGGGATGAGCTCCCATGGGAACTATGTGGCAAGTTTTCCAACTAGCAGCTTTGCTTTATCACCCTTGTGCCCCAGCTGGCAATTCCACGCTCAGAGTCAAAACAACGCAGAGAACTTCAGGCACAAGAAGCAGCAACAATCGCCCAACTTTTTTTGAAAATATGTGCTAATGACACGGAAGCTCTGCCAAAGGAAACATTTGTGATGCCTTTTCCTGCGGGTTCAGCACAATGCAATCTGGAAACTTGGTCTGCCTGAAATAAACTAAAAGCAGGTTTAAGCCACATCAACTGAACAATACTTTGCTCGCAAAGAAAATATCACTACAACGCCACACTTGGCACAGGAAGAGAGCTTACCTTTTGATAATCACCCGGCGAACTTCCCAACTTTTGCTGTGCTAGCTTTCTTATGAGATCTGAAAATAAAGACAGGACATTCCCAAATTTAAGATCAGGTAACCTGGGGTGGGGGGAAGCCCACTGTGTACAGGCAATCCTTTGAATGCTGTTTTCAAAATGAAATGCTAATCCAGCATCACCACGCCTCTTGCTGAAGGAGAGCCCCGGGACAACCACTTGCATTCAGACGCCCAAGAGAGCTGGCTTAGTGTAGTGGTCAAGAGCCACAGACTCTAATATGGAGAGCCAGGTTCGATTCCCCACTCCTCCTCCACATGTAGCCAGCTGGGTGACCTTGGCTGAGCACAGCCCTAATAGTGTGGTTCTCACAGCACACCTCTGTCAGAGCTCTCTCAGCCTCACCTCACAGTGTGCCTATGGTGGGGAGTAGGGGTGGGTACTTTGGCGTGGTTCGGTGCAGTTTGGCGACCATTCAAGCCCGAGGCAGCTAGCACCGCAGCACGGTGGGGAGGGGCAGAACCAGCACTGGTGCACCAGTCAGCGCATGCATGCAGGAGCAGAGGTCTGTGCTGGCGTGTAGGGGCCGGGTTGCACCCTCCCCCCGCTCCACAGCGCTGGCCACCTCAGGCTTGAATGGCCACCAAAGTGGCCAAACCGCGCTGAAGTGCACAAGCCCACGGATAAACACCAACGAGAAGCCCGCAGGATTGGTCTTGCCACGTACAGTAGGGAAGGCGTATAGCAGGATACAAACAGGCTTTGACAGTTGTGCAGATCTATTGTTAAAATCAGGGGTAGTCAAACTGCGGCCCTCCCGATGTCCATGGACTACAATTCCCATGAGCCCCTGCCAGCAAATGCTGGCAGGGGCTCATGGGAATTGTAGTCCATGGACATCGGGAGGGCCGCAGTTTGACTACCCCTGGTTTAAATGGAGCAAAATGCCAGGTCCTGAATGTGATTGTAGAATCATAGAGTTGGAAAGGGGTCATACTGGCCATCTAGCCCAACCCCCTGCTCAATGCAGGATCAGCCAAACTATGGGCCATTTCGCACGGCTTCAAAATAGCACAATGGTTGCTAATTGGAAACGCTACTAATTTGCCATAGCCCACGACGTCGTAGACAATCTGCAACAATCCTGAAACCGACCCGCCAAAAGCGCTTCGTTGTGGCGCTTTCAGGGGAATCCAGAAAAGTGGATTCACCCTCCGGATAGCGATACACTCCTGCAACCAATCTGCAACACTAGCGCTAAAGACCTGTGCGTTACCATTGTTGCTGGTTCTTCAAAGTCCCTCCCCCTGGCTCTCTCCTCCAAACTTCCGGCGAAGCGATCGCCATTTTTTTTTCTCGGAGCGAGCGGGGATAAACGCACCGGCGAGCCTCTTTCTGTTTAGAGGCTTCCCTGGCTTCAGTCCTTCACCTTTAGTCACTAAGCACAAACCACTTAAAAGCCCGTTTGCTGAAATAAAGTCCCTTTATTTTTTACACATAAATTCAGCCGAAAATCGAGCCCGTGAGAAGGGGGGGGGGAATTTTTTTTTAACACTCGAGGCAGCGTGCAAACGATCATACAATCAAACGACAGCTCACATTAGGCAGCTGGATGGGTCTCTCCGTAGCAACGAATCTACACAGATTCGTTGCTATGGGTCTGTTTTTTTTTTTTTAAACCTTTCTTAAAGGGAAAGCGGCTGTTTGGGAGCATGCTAACGGCTGCCCATTGGCTGCTTGACGGCCAGGGGCGGGACGAGCTTGGCAATAGCGCTTCCTTTCTAGCGATTTCTGCCGAGACCGGAAGCCTGTGGGAAACGCTAAAAAACGCAACTGATTCCACTACAAAGCCAGGTGTGCAAAACGACGAATTCCACTATTTTAAATGGCGATTTTTCATTCCGCAAACAATTTGCAACAAAGATCCCCGTGCGAAATGGCCCTATCTTTCATCTGTTACAGGAAGGTGAGTGTCATGTTTTCCAAGGAGATGTAACAGAGCTCTTTGTATTCTCCCCAGCTGCTATTCAGCAGCCCTGAAACATAGATATTAGTCTTTAGGCATTGCCCAATCTGTCTGCATAACCGTTGCACCTACTTGGCTACATAATTTACATTATTACTAGTAGTAAGACCCGTTGTGTTCTGTAATGCAACAGGCGCTAGCTCATGGTTCGCTGTGGGTTTAGTGCAGGGGTAGTCAAACTGCGGCCCTCCAGATGTCCATGGACTACAATTCCCATGAGCCCCTGCCAGCAAATGCTGGCAGGGGCTCCTGGGAATTTTAGTCCATGGACATCTGGAGGGCCGCAGTTTGACTACCCCTGGTTTAGTGCCTCACTTGGAAGCTGGTAACCCTAAGGAGAGGTCTTTCTGTGCATAGCAGTCTTGACCCCAGTCAGGTTCAAGCACACCTTGGTAGTGTGCTACCTATCGGGTGCAAATGCACATGCGCCACCGGCATGCCAGCGGCCGTGTTTCCCTCTCCCCCCCTCCCGCAGCAAGAAGCTTGCTGTGCCACAAGCTAATTGGCCACTTCAGCGGCTGATCTGCTCGTGGCCTGGCGAGCTTCTTGCTGCAGGGGGGGCGGGGAGGGAGCCGCGGCCTGGTGCCAAAGCCTTCGCAGCCCAGCACAGGGTCACAGCCCGTGGTTGGGGACCACTGCTATAGGCTGCATGTCTATGAGAGACAGGTGGACATATCTTGAGAGACAGGTGGACAGACAGGTGGCAGGCAGTGAGTGATCCCGATAACCCAGTGTGGAAAAGGACCTAATGGGGACTGGGCTAGCCTGTCAATAGATACGTCTCTGAATAGGGGGCGGGGGCAGAGAGGAGAGAAGAAATGATCAGGGCTCTCTCACTTTGCTGGACATCCAGAAGACAAGGCACTCTGCAGGAGTGGAGGGAATCTGTCACAACTAGTATGGCAGGAAGGGGAACATGATTGAACCGTCCCCTCTCCCTGCCATGCCAGCTTTCTCTTAGGACAGTGCTCCTCAACCTTCCTAATCCCTGACCCTTTAATACCGTTCCTCATGTTGTGATGCCCCCAACCATAAAATTATGCAAGCGTTCTTTCACAGAAATTAAACCGAAACTGACCAAGGGTGTGAAAATCCATTGTTCAGGATTGTATATAAATTGGGGTTTTTTTTCCCCTCAGGGTTTCTAAGTTCAGCTCCGCCTCTTGTTCCACCATGCCGATCTCACTCTTTTCTGCTGAGATACGAGCACTGTATCTCAATCTACCCTGCAAGGCTGTTGTGTGGATGGTGCTCCCCCAGCCAAGCTGTTTGCCCTGCCGCGACCCAATTGAAAGGGTTGTTCTACCCCCCAAGGAGTCCCCACCCCCAGGTGGAGAACCACTGTCCTAGAAGGGAGTTTGGATGCAGAAGTATTTTATAAGTATTTACCCACCACCCCCACCTGCTCCTGTTGCTGCCGCCACCAAAACTAGCAAAATATAACATAGCAGGTAATCAGGGCTTTACCCACATTATTCTGTGGCGGGTCCAGGATTCTACTTACAGAGCAGAAATCTAAGGAAACAGCTCCACAGCCCAGGAGGCTGATGTCATCTATTTACCAATTAGCTAAATTACTTTTACTCTGTGCCACACACCAGATGCCAGAATTGCTTCCAATGACTAATAATCCCAGGGGCTTAAAGCACAGCACATGTTTCATCACAGGGGTTAAAAAGGGATCTGCTTGCTGCCACGCGCTCAAGAGGCCTAATTGCATTAATGCTTTACTCCATCGCTTTCCAGGGTCCCATCTGCCTCATCCAATGCACAGTAACCCCGTGCCGAGGCCACGTTCCCCCGATGTAAGAGTTGCAGACTCATGCATCGGCAGGGCTGTCCATCTCTAGGGAGGACCCGGGGATCCCCTGGAATGACAGCTCATCTCCAGACTACAGAGATCAGTTTCCCTGGAGAAAATGTATGCTTTGGAGGGGGGACTCCGTGGCATTGTACCCCACTGAGAAGAAGAGATGGGCTTTTTATACCCTGCTTTTTACAATGAAAAGGAATACCCTTCCTCTTCCTACAGCAGATACCTTGTGGGGTGAGTGAGGCTGAGAGAGCTCAGAGAGAACTGACGGGCATGTGGAGGAGGAGTGGGGACTCAAACCCAGTTCTCCAGGTTAGAGGCCACCATTCTTAGCCACAATACCAAGCAGGGTCTCCCTGAGGTCCCTGTTCCCCACCCCCACAAGAGTCTGTCCCCAAATCTCAAGGCTTTTTCCACCCTGTATCTGGCAACTCTACGCACCATTGGGCCGGTCTTCAAATGCTCACAAAGCGAAAGGCTGGCTCTGCAGGACAAAGGCTTAAAGGTAATCTCTCTAGACACTAAGCCCCAACAAGAAACTGGAGCACCTCCACCCTACCGGGAAATCACGCCAGTGGGTGGCAGAGAGACCGTCAACCCCCTTTGTCAGGGTCAACCAGACAAGCAACGAAGTTTGCATGCAACACAATACCGGTCCTCTCCGTGATCTTCGCTCCACAGATTGCAAAAATAAAAGCATGGAGATGTCAGCAAAACAGATTTGAAAGCCCGTCCTTGGACGAAAGCCTAAAGTCACCCGCCCCAACCCAGCCGCCTATCAGCTATGAGCAGATGCAAGGAGAGGCCATCCTAGACATATAGGTCGGGAGGGGTCCAAGGATCCTTACTCCTTGGGAAGTGTACTGACAACAGCAGCCAATGAAAGTTTGCAGCACTCAAGGTTCTCCCAGGGACAAAGGATGAAGTGGGCCAGGATGGTGGGGCAGGACTGCACAGAGATTCTTTTGGTTTGTCATCTGGATGATACAGCTGACCTTCCGCCATGATGTTCGATGCCATCACGCGCACAATCTCTCTGCCATCCTTACCACTGCTGGAGACAGGCGAGTGAATGCAGGTCTGAAATCACAAGTCCTGCCTCGTCAGGATTAGAATGAGCTCGTTAGAAGCTTCACCAAGGAGCTCAGCCCAGGCCAGGGAGCCACTGGCGGGCTGCACCCTCCCCCTCCTTCTCTGGGACCGCTGCTTGAAGCTAGCAGAAGTGTGGACTGCTCCACAGCACAGAAGTAAATATCCGGGGATCTCTACCTTTCAGATTTAAGAAATGGTGGGTGTTTCTCCTTTATTCGTACATCTCAGACATTCCGCTTGCATGTCCACGAAGCTGGCACGCTGCTCTGTCTGAATTTTTTGGTCGCGTGCAATCATTATTACAGGCTGAAGACGTTTCGCAACGAAACTAGACATTACCTGGGAGCCTAGTCTTTTGTCCTAATGATATTAAATACTCTGAAGACAAGAACTTCTCTTCACCGTTAACTTTGAATAGCAGCGCAGGCGTTTTTCTGTGAACTGTAGATTTATGGAGGCACATGTTGTTGTTCCCCTCCCCCCCCCCCCCGTATACATCTTCCCATGTATGTCTCTACCTCCAAAGAGTGCCTGGAGATCAGCTGGAATTACAAGAAACGTACAGACAACATTTCCCTGGAGAAACTGGCTGCTTTGGCATCCTCACCTTCCCAAATCCCACCCCCACCCCCAAATCTTCAGGAATTTCCCAGCCCAGAGGTGGCAACCGCCCATGGCAGCCAAATTCTGACTGAGGTGTCCAGCCTTGTGCTCTATCGCAGGCGTAGTCAAGCTGCGGCCCTCCAGGTGTCCATGGACTACAATTCCCATGAGCCCCGGCAGGGGCTCATGGGAATTGTAGTCCATGGACACCTGGAGGGCCGCAGTTTGACTACCCCGCTCTGTCGGATACCGCACCATGACTGAATGAAAAATGAAAAATTCCCTGTTTTTTTTGGGGGGGGGGAATAATTTTTTCTGCCCCTAGAAGATTAATTTATGTACTGCGAGGGTGGTTAAGAAAAGCGTTATCAGCCAACCTCTCAGCTGTCAAGGGCAGCCTTTTCATTCTATACAAAACTTTCCCCCCTAAGACAGGCATTTTAAAACAAAATCGCACCCCTTGCTCATCCCACCTCCTGATCTCCCCCAGCCTCCCTTTTGCCTGTGGGGCAACCCAGACGTCTCCCTCCAGGCAGGACATCCACTGGAAAGGCTTTGGCAGACATTTTGTGGCGCAGCGCGTTCAGCCACAAAATGTCTGCCATCAAACAGCTGCTAAGAGAGGAGGAGCCAGCGACAAAATGGCTGCCGCCGCTTACCTTCAGTCCCTCAGAGAAGGGCGTCGCACCGGGGCAGTAGCTGTGGCCAAAGCAACATTTTTTAAATCAAATCTCCAGTGGCCGATCAGAAGCCTTGCTGGACAAAAGTAACTCCAAGGCCAGGGGTCTGGGGTACCAGATTACTTGCTCACTTTCTAAAAACACTTGGCAGGCACCAGAAAAAGGGGGCAGCTGGCATCATGGCCCCCACGGGCGCCACATTGAGAACCCCTGCACTACACGATCAAAAAATGTAAGCTGGGTCACATGCTTCAGAACCGTTTCAGTTTGATCACTGATGATCTTCACCACAGCAAAGCAAGATTTTTTTTATGTATTTATCTATTTGCTGGGCCCTGATCTCTTCAGGGAGCTCTTTCCACCAGGTGGGGGCCAGGACTGAGAATGCTCGGGCCCTTGTTGAGGTCCACCGTGCTTCTCTGGGGACAGGGATCCGCACCCAGTTAAGATTATCAAAATATCTTCTGCTCCACATTTGCTGAGGAAAGACCTGCAGATCCTTGCAAAAGAGGGAACCAATTTTAGCTCTGGAATAAGCGGGTCCTCCAGCAGCATTACAGCACAAGTCAGAGTTCACCTGGTCCATTTAGACATGCCTTGTCTTTGTGGTTGGCAGAGCCTCAGGCCAGAGCCCAACTCAGATGCCTCCAGCAGCAAATGGCAGGGTCAGAAGAAGAAGAAGAAGAAGGAGAAGGAGAAGGAGAAGGAGAAGGAGAAGGAGGAGAAGGAGATGGAGAAGGAGAAGGAGAAGAAGAAGAAGAGTTGGTTCTTATATGTCGCCTTTCCCTACCTGAAGGAGGCTCAAAGCGGCTTATAGTCGCCTTCCCTTTCCTCTCCCCACAACGGACACCCTGCGAGGTGGGTGAGGCTGAGAGAGCCCTGAGATTCCTGCTCGGTCAGAACAGTTTTATCAGTGCCGTGGCGAGCCTAAGGTCACCCAGCTAGCTGCATGTGGGGGAGCGCAGATTCGAACCTGGTGTGCCAGATTAGAAGTCCACACTCCTAACCACTACACCAAACTGGCTTTTTCGTGCAAAAAATTTTAGGAGACTACTATCAAGCAATGGAAATTCACCTACGAGTCATTTAATATTAGTGTAGGTGTTCAATAACTTCAGGGGCAGGGATCTGGGGCCCCTGATTACAACTGGGTAGTTGTTCATGTTCATCCCTAAACACAGAATCATAGATTTGGAAGGGGTCTCCAGGGTCATCTAGTTCAACCCCCTGCAGAATCCAGGAAATTCACAACTACCTGCCCACACACAGCAGCCTCAATTCCATGCCCAGATGATGCCCCCTCCCAAAACCAGAATCCCTGGCCAGTCAGGTCTGGCAGCAATTTGCCTCCCGACCCCAAAGTGGTGATTGGCATTTCCCTGGACATGCAGGATTTTCCCTGGACGTATGAGTAAACTGGAGAGCCACACTTGGGGGATTCCTGGCTTGTCCTAATCCAGAGTGATAAATAGACCAAAAAAAAAAAAAAAAAAGGCCAAGGCCAGTGGTGAAAAATACAATAAAAATGTATTTTATTACCCAGTTAAAATTCTGTAAAACAGAGAGATACTGTGACAACTGGATGCTGGAATACAGAACGCCCTTCAAGTGCCAGTTTGCTACTGATCTTGTATTCTTTCTCTGAAGCAACATTGTAAGGTTAATCAGTATGTAACATTTACATGGGCAGAAAGGGAACCTTGGGGACTAATCTTGAGGGTTCCTTCTCCTCTGCAGTTAGAAGGGCATCAAGTATAGAATGGATAATTCCTACCAATGGCCCAGGGAGGCAGAACTAAACTCAACCGTCCACCTCCCAGGTGTGTGTCATCTGGGCTCAGTTTGGTTTTTTCACAAGCCAGGACCCAAAAAGGAACAGACCACCCTGCACACACAAGAACAACCAGAACAGTCTGAAAGATAACAAATGGTAACCAGAGAAGAGAGATGACTGGGATTAAAGAAGGATTTAGAGCCAGTAGACTTTCCCCCCTGCAACTGGATCTGATAGAAGTGGTCAAACTCGGGATCCTGCTTTTGTAGACATTCTTTTTGGAGGGGGGGCAAAATGTCCTCCTAACTTCAGAGCAGAAGGTGAGTGTCTCAGGGTCCATCCTCTCTCTGAGGAGGAGGGCATCTTGGAATAGGACTTCCAGTGGTGGTGCCCCAGTGATGGGTGGGAACTGATGATCTCCCATCGTATCCTGCAGCTCTCTGTGTCCGACGGTGGAGTTGGCAGAGAAGGAATTAAGTTTGCAGAGTTTGAAAAAGGCTGAAAGTGAAGACGGGGTTGCCACCTTGCATATTTTTTCCACTGAAGTTTGATGACCAAAAGTAATTCCCACTAAGTGGACTTGTAGGCATGAGAGAGGCACTGTGAAAAGGCATAACAGGTGGCCAGTTTGGACATCATCTTTTTTATTGCAGGCTGTTAACAAAATGAAAACAGGGTCTATATCTTGATGGATTTTGTACATTGAGGGTAGATACTGAGGATCCCCTGAAGGTGTAAGAAGTGCCACATTTTCTCCTAGCACAAGCTAGGATGTGGGCAGAAGGAGGGAGGTGAATCTTTTGACTCCCGTGAAAAGTTGAGTTCACCTGAGCAATAAGGGTGGAATCCAGTCTGAGCATCACATTTTCCTTGGAGAAGCCACAAAGGCCTCTTCTGGCTGACAAGATTCCAAGGGCCATTCCGCACAGCGTTAATGTTGCTGAAGTGTTACCATTGTGTAACGCTATTTATTTTTCATTATTCACAACATCGTACACAATCTGCAACATTCCCGCAAAAATCGCTAGACTCTTGCTAGACTCTTGCTAGACTCTTGAGAACAACCTGCAACACATCCGAAAAGACATGTGCATTCTCAGTATAGCGGTAGCAAGCATGTCCCTCACTAAGCTCTCGCACCCGAACTTCCAGTGTTGCAATCGCCGTTTTTTCCCCCTTAAACCGGCAAAAGCAACGAATAAGTGATGCTTCTTTGGCAGAAATCCCTCCACAAACAATTGTCTGTAAAGTTTCCAAGCACAATATAGCTCCCTGTTCGACACTGCCTGTAATTTCGGCCAGAAAAGCGTGTAAACGTCCTACGCCAGCGAAAAAGGTCTTTCTGATACATTGAATGAACGAATATGCGTTGCTACTGGTGTTTTTGGGTTTAAAAAAAAACAGTTTTTAAATGGAAGCACGAACACAACAGTTAATTGGCTGTTCTGTTTGATTGACGCCCAGGGGCGGTCGGAAGCACAGAAAAATATCGCCTCCTTTGTTGCAATTTTGGCGAGACCGGAAACTTGTGCATTACTAGAGCAGCACTAGTGGGAGAGCCTTTTTTTTCGATAGAAACGGCTGTATGCATTACCGAGACCTGCCGTCTTTGATTGCAGCACTTTTCAATAGCGCTCAGACTTAACAACATTGCCCGTTGTGCGGAATGGCCCCAAGTTTCTACCGCCTTCTGGCCAAAATCACTATTGTGAGAAAGAGGATTTTTCATGTACAGGCATTTTAGGAAACTTCCTTTAAGAATTAAAAACAGGGATTAGTGAGAGCATAAAGAACTAAACCCTAACCCTTGAAGGCAATCTGTAGCCCACCGTGGGGTAGATCTGCACGACCCCCAGTAGAAAGAAGAAGACATGAGGACATCTAGTTAAGGAATGCCAATAACTGCTAGCTGGTAACAAAGGGAAGATATTTTTAGGGCCTTTCCACACATTTGTAAAAACAGCATTACACCAGCTGAATGGTGTAGCTGTCTTGCTTTTCTCTGCCACCTTTTCACGCTTCTCACTCTCCACATGTGCTGCTAGAAATGGTGGAAGAGAGCAATGCACTTTATACATGACTTTCTTCCGCCTGTCAATCAATCCAGGCAGCCAATCCCCTTTCTCCATGGTTTACAAGTTCCGCGATGCCTGCTAATTTTTTTTAATTCATAGTTCTCTGTTTAAATGAGTATGCTTTTTGAATGCCACCCTTTATGGAATCACAAGTCTTTTGATACTTTTAATCTCATTCCTTATTTGTTTTGAGGGGAGGAACTTTTCAGAGGCATGCTTTGTGTTACAATTTTGGAAAATAATTCATTTATTTCTGGCATCACCTACATGCTTGTCCACCTATTCATTGCTCCAGGTGGGTCACCTTAAAAAAAAAGAAATTCCCATCCCTGGAAGAAGGGAGAGGGAGGCGGGTGCAAGGGCGGGACATTAGAGGCAGATGTAGCGCTTCTTTGCCTCCATACATTTCTTTTGCTGCTAGCCTGCTGGATGTCCACTGGGGGGTAGCGCTTTTTAAGTTGGTGAATCCTCTTTTGGGGATTCGCCAACTCGCACTTTAAAATGGCAGCTATAGCAAGCAGTTTGCTGGCCAGACATGGGAGGTTGGTGACGTCACGCAGAGCAACTGGAATATAGCATCTTCAGGGGGTAAGTATGCTAAATAATGGCATGCAGAATTGCCCCTAGTTATTGAGGAACATCCTCTGAAGGAGGGCCAACTGATGGCCCAGGCCAGGGTCAAGGGGACTGATGTGCTGTCACTGGCACTACCTTGAGAAGGTTCTTTTCCGTGTGACCATAGTTTGGCCACTCCTGTTCTAGAGGCATGGAGTTAGTCATCTGTGCCCATGGTAAGGAAAGAATCTTGTCACCTTAAAATATCTATGGCATTCCGATCCATTACAAATAAATCTGCTAGCCAAAGCAAGGAGGCTTGACACCATTCTCTGCTTTGAATGGGGGGGAAGGAGTTTCATAGAATCATAGAGTTCTATGAAACTCTATGAGAGAATCATAGAATCATAGAATCATAGAATCATGGACGTATGAGTAAACTGGAGAGCCACACTTGGGGGATTCCTGGCTTGTCCTAATCCAGAGTGATAAATAGACCAAAAAAAAAAAAAAAAAAGGCCAAGGCCAGTGGTGAAAAATACAATAAAAATGTATTTTATTACCCAGTTAAAATTCTGTAAAACAGAGAGATACTGTGACAACTGGATGCTGGAATACAGAACGCCCTTCAAGTGCCAGTTTGCTACTGATCTTGTATTCTTTCTCTGAAGCAACATTGTAAGGTTAATCAGTATGTAACATTTACATGGGCAGAAAGGGAACCTTGGGGACTAATCTTGAGGGTTCCTTCTCCTCTGCAGTTAGAAGGGCATCAAGTATAGAATGGATAATTCCTACCAATGGCCCAGGGAGGCAGAACTAAACTCAACCGTCCACCTCCCAGGTGTGTGTCATCTGGGCTCAGTTTGGTTTTTTCACAAGCCAGGACCCAAAAAGGAACAGACCACCCTGCACACACAAGAACAACCAGAACAGTCTGAAAGATAACAAATGGTAACCAGAGAAGAGAGATGACTGGGATTAAAGAAGGATTTAGAGCCAGTAGACTTTCCCCCCTGCAACTGGATCTGATAGAAGTGGTCAAACTCGGGATCCTGCTTTTGTAGACATTCTTTTTGGAGGGGGGGCAAAATGTCCTCCTAACTTCAGAGCAGAAGGTGAGTGTCTCAGGGTCCATCCTCTCTCTGAGGAGGAGGGCATCTTGGAATAGGACTTCCAGTGGTGGTGCCCCAGTGATGGGTGGGAACTGATGATCTCCCATCGTATCCTGCAGCTCTCTGTGTCCGACGGTGGAGTTGGCAGAGAAGGAATTAAGTTTGCAGAGTTTGAAAAAGGCTGAAAGTGAAGACGGGGTTGCCACCTTGCATATTTTTTCCACTGAAGTTTGATGACCAAAAGTAATTCCCACTAAGTGGACTTGTAGGCATGAGAGAGGCACTGTGAAAAGGCATAACAGGTGGCCAGTTTGGACATCATCTTTTTTATTGCAGGCTGTTAACAAAATGAAAACAGGGTCTATATCTTGATGGATTTTGTACATTGAGGGTAGATACTGAGGATCCCCTGAAGGTGTAAGAAGTGCCACATTTTCTCCTAGCACAAGCTAGGATGTGGGCAGAAGGAGGGAGGTGAATCTTTTGACTCCCGTGAAAAGTTGAGTTCACCTGAGCAATAAGGGTGGAATCCAGTCTGAGCATCACATTTTCCTTGGAGAAGCCACAAAGGCCTCTTCTGGCTGACAAGATTCCAAGGGCCATTCCGCACAGCGTTAATGTTGCTGAAGTGTTACCATTGTGTAACGCTATTTATTTTTCATTATTCACAACATCGTACACAATCTGCAACATTCCCGCAAAAATCGCTAGACTCTTGCTAGACTCTTGCTAGACTCTTGAGAACAACCTGCAACACATCCGAAAAGACATGTGCATTCTCAGTATAGCGGTAGCAAGCATGTCCCTCACTAAGCTCTCGCACCCGAACTTCCAGTGTTGCAATCGCCGTTTTTTCCCCCTTAAACCGGCAAAAGCAACGAATAAGTGATGCTTCTTTGGCAGAAATCCCTCCACAAACAATTGTCTGTAAAGTTTCCAAGCACAATATAGCTCCCTGTTCGACACTGCCTGTAATTTCGGCCAGAAAAGCGTGTAAACGTCCTACGCCAGCGAAAAAGGTCTTTCTGATACATTGAATGAACGAATATGCGTTGCTACTGGTGTTTTTGGGTTTAAAAAAAAACAGTTTTTAAATGGAAGCACGAACACAACAGTTAATTGGCTGTTCTGTTTGATTGACGCCCAGGGGCGGTCGGAAGCACAGAAAAATATCGCCTCCTTTGTTGCAATTTTGGCGAGACCGGAAACTTGTGCATTACTAGAGCAGCACTAGTGGGAGAGCCTTTTTTTTCGATAGAAACGGCTGTATGCATTACCGAGACCTGCCGTCTTTGATTGCAGCACTTTTCAATAGCGCTCAGACTTAACAACATTGCCCGTTGTGCGGAATGGCCCCAAGTTTCTACCGCCTTCTGGCCAAAATCACTATTGTGAGAAAGAGGATTTTTCATGTACAGGCATTTTAGGAAACTTCCTTTAAGAATTAAAAACAGGGATTAGTGAGAGCATAAAGAACTAAACCCTAACCCTTGAAGGCAATCTGTAGCCCACCGTGGGGTAGATCTGCACGACCCCCAGTAGAAAGAAGAAGACATGAGGACATCTAGTTAAGGAATGCCAATAACTGCTAGCTGGTAACAAAGGGAAGATATTTTTAGGGCCTTTCCACACATTTGTAAAAACAGCATTACACCAGCTGAATGGTGTAGCTGTCTTGCTTTTCTCTGCCACCTTTTCACGCTTCTCACTCTCCACATGTGCTGCTAGAAATGGTGGAAGAGAGCAATGCACTTTATACATGACTTTCTTCCGCCTGTCAATCAATCCAGGCAGCCAATCCCCTTTCTCCATGGTTTACAAGTTCCGCGATGCCTGCTAATTTTTTTTAATTCATAGTTCTCTGTTTAAATGAGTATGCTTTTTGAATGCCACCCTTTATGGAATCACAAGTCTTTTGATACTTTTAATCTCATTCCTTATTTGTTTTGAGGGGAGGAACTTTTCAGAGGCATGCTTTGTGTTACAATTTTGGAAAATAATTCATTTATTTCTGGCATCACCTACATGCTTGTCCACCTATTCATTGCTCCAGGTGGGTCACCTTAAAAAAAAAGAAATTCCCATCCCTGGAAGAAGGGAGAGGGAGGCGGGTGCAAGGGCGGGACATTAGAGGCAGATGTAGCGCTTCTTTGCCTCCATACATTTCTTTTGCTGCTAGCCTGCTGGATGTCCACTGGGGGGTAGCGCTTTTTAAGTTGGTGAATCCTCTTTTGGGGATTCGCCAACTCGCACTTTAAAATGGCAGCTATAGCAAGCAGTTTGCTGGCCAGACATGGGAGGTTGGTGACGTCACGCAGAGCAACTGGAATATAGCATCTTCAGGGGGTAAGTATGCTAAATAATGGCATGCAGAATTGCCCCTAGTTATTGAGGAACATCCTCTGAAGGAGGGCCAACTGATGGCCCAGGCCAGGGTCAAGGGGACTGATGTGCTGTCACTGGCACTACCTTGAGAAGGTTCTTTTCCGTGTGACCATAGTTTGGCCACTCCTGTTCTAGAGGCATGGAGTTAGTCATCTGTGCCCATGGTAAGGAAAGAATCTTGTCACCTTAAAATATCTATGGCATTCCGATCCATTACAAATAAATCTGCTAGCCAAAGCAAGGAGGCTTGACACCATTCTCTGCTTTGAATGGGGGGGAAGGAGTTTCATAGAATCATAGAGTTGGAAGGGGTCATGCAGGCCATCTAGTCCAACCCCCTGCTCAATGCAAGATCAGCCCAAAGAATCCTAAAGCAATAACTGGTCCTAAAGCCAGTTTGTGGTCCTAAAGCCAGAACGAGACCCCATTGGCACATTAACCCACTCACAGACTCTTCCTCCTGCTCAGCTTCTTGTAGCACAGACTGTGGGTAGAGTTGAAGGATACTCAGCGATACCACAACAGTCTAAGTCTAGACTCTGCTTCCTTAAATTCCTGCTACCCTTCAACAAACCCAGTTTGGGAGTTAGATGCCCAGTTTGTTTATTTATTTATCTATTTAACACGTTCACTAGTCACCTTTCTTCTTTCTGGAGCTCAAGACAGCTTTCAATATAAATAAAAATATCTAAAAGTAAGTACATGCAAATACATGAAACCACAATTTAGGATTACTTCATCAACGGCAGTCCTAAATAAAACCGTCTTCAGTTTCCTCCTAAAGAATGGAAGTAAGGGGGCCAGGCGCACCTCCCTGGGGAGGGTGATGGAAAAAGCCCTCTCCTGTGTACCCACCAAATGAGCTTCTTTGATCTACGGCACAGTCAGGAGGGCCTGTCTCTGTGATCTTCATTGCTTCAAGGGGGGACAAACATTAATATGTCTCTTGCCTACAAGCTCTTCCAGAGCTTCAAGAATTCAAGCTTCTCTACCACTGAGATCTAGTTCACAGCAACCCATGTTCTGGTGCCCAGTTCCTGCCAACTTCACCTTCCTCCAAACACAACCAAATTCTGGATTTTTTACAGAACACGTTAATGAGGACTTTTGGATCTTAGCTGGTGCAACAGAATGGCAGCTCACTTGTACATTTGCTTTCCCTAGTTCTGTCTACCAGGGTTCTCCAAGGTGGCTTCTGCAGTCACTATGGTGCCTACCAGTACTTCCCCTTGCAATCTCAGAGCTCTCCAGAAAGTGGGTCAGGGCTACTGTAAGGCAGTGCTTCTCACTGGTTGCCCTCTTTCACGTGAAAGGTGCCTGCAGGCTGAAAAAGACTGAGGACCCCTGCTGTACCCTGTGGGAACCCAACAGCAGAAATGTTGAGATTCTGAAAGTATTCTCCACATCTAGCATGCGTCTTTGAAAGTTTGAAGGTCATTTCAGCTTTGCCACCACAGCAAAGAAGTTGTACATGTCTTGATTAAATATCAGTTCTGCAGCTCTACCGCACACCTTGCTGCTGCATCAGAATGCCAGTTGCTATGGCAGCACGGCATCACCAACAAAAGGACTCAGAAGACGACTGCCTTTGAGGACTGCAAATAAAGAAAAGTGACTGAGCAAGTGGAAGTGTTAAGCAGGACAATGAGACAGAGACAAGAGATACGCTTTGCCTACCAACGGGATGCCATGAAAATTAACAGGCTGGTGGGAAGTTCCCCTTGCCCTCCCAACATGGCAAATTTCCCATCCATGCTTGCCATGGTCCATGGCATAGGGTTAGGGTTGCCAATATCCAGGTGGCACCTGGAGATCTCTTGCTATTAAAGTTGATCTCCAGACAACTAAGATGGAGAAAATAGCTGCTTTGGAGGAAGGACTCCATGGCCTTCTATGCTTCAGAGGTACCCCCTCTCCCCAAATCTTTCTTCCTCCAGGTTCCTCCCCCAATTCTCCAGATATTTCTCAACGTAGAGCTGGCAACCCTACATTGGGCACTACAACAACGAGTGTTCCTAGCAATTATGGCTGGGAGAGAACTTGACACAGAACTCCATGTTGGCGGCCTTGGTGGGGGGAGGCCCACTCAAAATCTGACCACGTAGGCCAGTCCCACCTTCTCACAGCCATTGGTTAATGCAGGGGTAGTCAAACTGCGGCCCTCCAGATGTCCATGGACTACAATTCCCATGAGTCCCTGCCAGCAACTCAGTTATAAAAGAAGCGAAGAACTTAAAGCTGCTTTCAGCAATTTTGCATTGTGATGCCGGACACTTCCTTTGGTCATAAAATCCTTTTGTCATAAAAAAACAACAAGATATTTTTCCCTGTCAGTGTGAAGAGAATTTACCTGCAAAGTAGCACAATTGAACAATTCTGTTTTTTAAAAAGGCTAGTTAAAGCAATCATTTTTTGGCATAGAGTTCTAAAGGTCCTAAAGGCTAGCGACCATTTCATTATAATTGTCGTGTTTGTAGGTCTGCCAAGGACGGAGCTTGAGATCTGAGGCAGGATTGAAGTGGGTAACACCCAATGGGTGGCAGGATCCACTGATTTAACAATAATCCACTCAAAATGCCTCCCTTGCAAAACGCTGGAAGAGGAACAGCGAAATAATCTATCTTCCAGGGGTCTGAGGAAGAGTGCCTGCACTAATAAATCTTTGTTGGTCTTAAAGGTGCCACTGGACTCAAATGTTGTTATTATGACCTAAGACAATTTTCATATAAGTTGCCAGAATCACTTTATGAGTCTTCTTTGAGTAGTAAATACTGAATGGGCTACACGTGCAGTGCCCAATGGAGTAAACAGCTTCCACTCATGGTCATTTGGGGCCGGGACTCATGGTATGAAGTTCCACTTGCACTCTGTCCTGTTCCAGGGCTGTTTTGGACTTCTAGTTAAGCCCTGCTGCCTCCATGTCCGATTTACAGAAACCAAGGCTTGGAAGGCTCAGCAATAATGCTGTTGCCTAGCAACCTCCAAAATGACCGCCAAGCTACAGAAGCTGTTCCTAGTATCTGAGGGAGATAAAGTCCAAATGTATGTGTGTTTCCGATTTTTCTGCAAACTTTGGGCTTCTCGGACTTGTTGAGAAATCCCCTACCTTTCCCTGTGCAGACTGTTTGATTCACGTTAAGCAGTACCATAAACGAGACCTTGTGACTGCTGAGTAAAGGACCACTGCTATTGTTGTTCAAGATTTGGAAAGAATGCATCCGTTAATACAGCACAAAACTAGGGTTCTGGGTAGCCATACTGGTCTACAGAAAAATGCGGAACACAAAGACTATAATCTTAAGGATGCTTTCATGCTAATAAGCCCCATCATCTAAGAATACTTGTAATGACCAACTCCAACAATGCAAAGTGACGAGAACCAAGGCCACTCTCCCAGCTCTGCAGCCACTTCGCAATCTCATTTCCCACCTTGATTCTTCCTTCCTGCATGTTAAAATGTACATCTTCGTTTGTTAAATTTTAATGTTATAATGTTCAATGGATGAATATTCTAGGACAGGGGTAGTCAAACTGCGGCCCTCCAGATGTCCACGGACTACAATTCCCAGGAGCCCCCTGCCAGCATTCGCTGGCAGGGGCTCCTGGGAATTGTAGTCCGTGGACATCTGGAGGGCCGCAGTTTGACTACCCCTGTCCTAGGATATGCTAAATCACACACTTCCTCCCCAATTGATGAGAATGCTGCTTCGTCCAGAGCAAATCTTCCGACTGGCCAGGGGCCAGAGATTCCACAAATTCCTTATTTCAAAGCCTGAAACATCAGCCGAAAGGTACTGACTGTTTAAAATGAGCCCTCAGAGGGGCACACTAGGAATGCGTTATCATGCCGGCCTTACAACCCCTTCTTCATTCTGCAATCAGCCCATGGCTGGAGCATGAAAACAACGCTCACTGCAAGGCTTGATTTCTATTCAAAGGACTATTGATTGCATAATTCTTGATGACAACAGTTAATTGATCATTTGGGTCTGAATAAATTTGCATGCCAACAATAATCTGCAGCAGTAAAATACTGAGCAGAAATCCAGTGAAGTCAGAAGAAGGAGGAGAGGAGGAGGAGTTGGTTCTTATATGCTGCTTTTCTCAACCTGAAGGGATCTCAAAGCGGCTTACAGTCGCCTTCCCTTTCCTCTCCCCACAACAGACACCCTGTGAGGGAGGTGAGGCTGAGAAAGCCCTGATATTACTGAAGAAGAAGAGTTGGTTCTTATATGCCACTTTCCCCTCTACCTGAGGGAGTCTCAAAGTGGCTTACATTCACCTTCCCTTCCTCTCCTCACAACAGACCCCCTGTGAGGGAGGTGAGGCTGAGAGAGCCCTGATATTACTGAAGAAGGAGAAGGAGAAGGAGAAGAGTTGGTTCTTATGTGCTGCTTTTCTCTACCCAGAGGAGTCTCAAAGAGGCTTACAGTCGCCTTCCTTTTCCTCTCCCCACAACAGACACCCTGTGAGGGAGGTGAGGCTGAGAGAGCCCTGATATTACTAAAGAAGAAGAGTTGATTCTTATATGCCCCCTTTCCCTCTACCTGAGGGAGTCTCAAAGTGGCTTACATTCGCCTTCCCTTCCTCTCCTCACAACAGACTCCCTGTGAAGTGCGTGAGGCTGAGAGAGCCCTGATATTCCTGCTCGGTCAGAACAGCTTTATCAGTGCTGTGGCGAGCCCAAGGTCACCCAGCTGGCTGCATGTGGGGGAGGAGTGGGAAATCAAACTTGGCTGGCACCCTGTAGAAGAGACATTCCCCCAACTAAGAAATCAGAAACTGTTTTGTTATGTATGTGGGCCAGTCACCTTATACAAATGAAGGCTTGGTGCCTTCACAACTGGAGCCAATCACAGACTCTTATAGACTAGAAATGAACCAACGAACTGTGGCCGTTAAGGACCAATCCGGTTCCTTGGTGGGCAATCCAAAGTGTATATAAATTCATGCTGTTCCTGTGTTTCTTGATCGGTGCTTGGAGTTGGTGTTGGACTGAATAAAAGAGCTGATAGGTTTGGAAGAACTTCATGGTCTCTGTTTACTGAGCCCACAGACACTTCCCTTTTCCTACATGCCTCCTACCATCCAAACCTTTTGTGCTGTTTTTAAAATTAAAAGCAGATTTTGTGGGAAGTCACTGCTCGATTAATCTAGAACAGGGGTAGTCAAACTGTGGCCCTCCAGATGTCCATGAACTACAATTCCCAAGAGCCCCCTGCCAGCGAATGCTGGCAGGGGGCTCTTGGGAATTGTAGTCCATGGACATCTGGAGGGCCGCAGTTTGACTA
Source organism: Paroedura picta (assembly GCF_049243985.1). Lineage (NCBI taxonomy): Eukaryota > Metazoa > Chordata > Lepidosauria > Squamata > Gekkonidae > Paroedura > Paroedura picta. The sequence goes on from NC_135378.1 coordinate 14,130,284, forward strand.
CCCCTGATCTAGAATATGGAGATGGCCCGAGCTTTGACAGAATCACCCCTAAGAGCCCTCCTTCACCCCCAGGCAGAGCCGAGAACTCTCCCTAGTTCACTGGGCAGCCAAAGCAATGCAGCCAGAGGGAGGACAGCTAGAGCACTGCGGGGGTCAGCCAGAGACGGATCAAATACATGGAGCCCATATTAGAGCGTATTCCATGGCAGTGATTATAGCAAAAGGGCAGCATCTGCCACCATTGTGTCTGCTCACTGTGTCTGGCTGAATGAGTAAAAAGAGGGTTGTGCGGTTCGGGCACCGAAGCGGCCATTACAGCCCAAAACGACCGCTCTGCGGCGGTGGCCGCTTCGGGCTGGGACAGCCGCTTCAGCACCCGAACCACACAACCCTAGTTCTTCCTTGTTGTTGTGCTATCTTTGTTCAAGGAAGCAGTGATTAGACCTGTTCTGAAAAATCTTCCCTGCGCCCTACTATGCTGGAAAATTTACAGCCAGTCTTCAATTTTCCAACCTTGGGCAAGATGCTAGAGCAGGTCGTTGATTCTCAGCTCCAAACAAATAGGCTGCTTTTCATCTTGAAGTAGCCCACAGAGGCTTATGGAAAATTCCAATGACAACAATGATGCACTGCTTTTTTGATGAGGGATTCTGGCGTTCTGGCCCCAGTGACCTTCCTCATGACTCTTGGTTTTTGGTCACTTTTTGACATAGAGCAGTGGTCCCCAACCCCCGGTCCGGAGACCGGTACTGGTCCGTGGATCAGTTGGTACCAGGCCGCGGCTCCTTGTCGTCCTCCTCCCCAGCTGCTGCCTCGGGGGTTGCCCTGCCACTTTGCTGCTAGCTCACCTTTAGTGCTCTCCAGCGGCCACCATGGCTGGGGCTCCCCCTCGGCATGGCACTGTGTAGCTGCTGCTGGCAGCACCCCCCAGCGGGCGGTGGGAAGTCAGGGGCACCAGTGGGAAAGCAAGTGGAGCAGGGGCTCATGCGGCAGTGACGTCCCTGGGCAAAAGACTACTCAACTCAGAGGGGACTCAGCTGCTGCTAGCTGGTTGCCAGAAAGATCTTCCTCCCTTGCCAGATATTTCATCTTCAACTACTCTAATCCCAAAGCTATTTATCGTTCCATTTACAGACAGGCTCCAGCCCCTTCAAATTTAAAACAAGCTAGACCAAGAAACATAAACACCTTCTGTGGTTGAGTTTTCAAAGCTGCAAAGTTAAGGACTTGGGCCTTCCTAACTATGGTCAGTGTAGAATTTCACCTCAAACTGTGAAGTATCCAAGTAATTTGGTATTTGAGAGGCTTCACTCGACAGGGACAAGCCCACCCCACCCCACCACAATCATTATTCCTTATTCAGAGAGGAAGAAACCTTTCTGGTTGTGCCATGGAAATGTAGAGGGTGCCTCCAAAACCCAAAGCCAGGCCAATAAAAAAACTCCTTCTCTGATCACCTTAAGACTGTGGGGAGGGAATGTTTGATGGGACGCAGAAGTCCGAGTCTTTTTTCTGATTTTTCAGAGAAAATGGCTTGATTGGGTTTTGATACCCAAGTCATTTGGACAACATCCAAGGACGTCAGGACTATATAAGGGGAGAATTAGGTGCCTGTTAACATCTAGCGCTGAAGGGCACGGTGACGCCCCTCCCTGAAACAGTTCCAAGATACACAGATAAGCTGACAGAAAGCCAGAACAGCTTAGTATAGATTAGTGAGGGTCTTACTCCCTCCCCTCAGCACAAATCCCAGCTGAACCACCAACAGCAAGCGGCTCTGATTCCCCCAACCGATGTCTGCTCACCAACCGTCACTGTCGGCATGTTAGAACTAGGGATGCAGAGGGCAAGCCAACATACCAATCTGACAGCCACAATCTCACACAAGCCCAGCCTCAGACTGGCTCATGGTGACTTCACGATTCAACACCCAACTCCAGCACTACGGAGAACAGCTTTGCCGCTCTGCAACAGGAGCAAGCGTGGAACTGGAGCTTCACCTCCACCTGTTTTGTGGGCCCTTCCATATGGTCATGGGTAGTCGGGCCAGTTAATTCAATGACACCAGGTGGGTGGAGGACTAACTAACAAAGGCATCCATGTACACAGATTCATACCCATGGCACTCAATGTTGGCCAGACACAGAGGCACACCAAACTTCAGGGCTCATATTTATATACTAGGGGCCAAGCCCGTTGCATTCAGGAATACAAGGGGTGCTAGATTGGGGGGGGAGGGGGGCGTGGAAGAACTCTGCAGATGGCCTCTCCCTCCCCCTAGGACCTGGAAAGGCTGCAGGCTGGAGGTTGCAATGGATTCTGGGGCCTCTCCGGTTCATGTATGGTGTTCTTGGGACTCACTGTTAACCACTGAAATACCTCTTAGTTTGTGCTCTATCCACAGCTAAAGATTTCTGGTGGAAGACCAATAGAGACAGGCCAAGCTGCCTTGCAGGAAAGCACTATGGATCACCATACTGGGGGACTCTTGGACTTCTTCTAAGAAGAGGAGGGTTTTTTTGTACCCCGCTTTGTATTACTCAAAGGGATCTCAAAGCACCTTGCAATCACTTGCCCTTCCTCTCCCTGCTACAGACACCCTATGAGGGAGGTGAGGCTGAGAGAGCTCTGACAGCACAGTGATGGCTCAAAGTAACCCAGCTGGCTGCATGTGGAGGGGAATCAAAACTGGCCTTCCAGAACCACCACACCGAGCTGGCTTTCTTGAGCAAGATGAGAATTACCAATGGCAAACGTATTTTTATTCCAATTCAGTAATCAATGCCAATACTCCCAAAAAGCCAGACCCTTTCATACTCCTAGTGGTGATGGTTACTTGACCCATCTGCACAGAAGACAACTGATCAGGACTATAGGATGGATCCCCTTTGACCACCAACACTGTAATCTGGAAGCCACACATCACGCAAAGGCAAAAGGGGCAGGAGAAGGGGAGCCAAATAGGGTTGGGTGAAATCTGGCTGGCTCCAACCCTGCATCAGTAGTCCTTCTTTCCTCTTACACATGCTGCACGTAATGACTCTTCACAACTTAACAAGGAGCGCATGTGGGGGGGGGGGAGAATCCCAGATTAATGCCATCTGATTGGGACTAACACCTGGTTTCCATGGAAGCAAAGTAGAAACCACTCTTTTAAGCAAGCTGAGAACAAGTTATCAGTTTGTACAATCATAGCTGAAACAGCAAGCATGAATCCCACAAGCCGTGAAATTTATTCCACAACTAATTATTTCCATTCCTGATCAGTAATGATACGCCAGAAGAAACATGAACTTTTCATTTCTTTCTTCTCTGATGTTGAGATGAGCGGCACAAATTGCACTTCTCATAATACCCACACAACCTACAAACTGGTTATCTTTCCCTGGCTTAATAAGTATACTCAGCTCTCTTTCATTATGGCTTCAGTCAAAGGACTTAGGCAGCTTCAGCCTAGGAAACAAGATACCTCCTAAAATGAATAGAGACCCACCTTTCCACAGTTAGGGAGGGGAAGGGATAATTGAGAAAGAGATGAAAAACTTCCGATCTTAGAATGAGTCTTGACTGGCCAGGATCGTTCATGTGATCCCTACTGGAAATACTGCTCTCAACCTCATGGATTTGCCACTGGTGACATCAGCAGGCGGTTAAATCCGATTGGCTACATGGTGTTATGATTCGCTGGAATCAGTCAAGGAGGAAGGAAACTGGAAACTGGTCTCCTCAGCAGCAAAAGAAAAACAGGGGAATCCGATACCAAAAGACAGAATTCAAGATTTTTTTCTGTGAGGGATGGAAGAATTGATAGTAACTCTTCTGAGTACCCAGCTTGCTGCTGGGGGGTAAACGGTCATGACTGGGGAAGGCACTGGCAAACCACCCCGTATTGAGTCTGCCAGGAAAACGCTAGAGGGCGTCACCCCAAGGGTCAGACATGACCCGGTGCTTGCACAGGGGATACCTTTACCTTTATTCTGTAGAACAGCAGTCCCCAACCTTTTTATCACCGGGGTCCGGTCAACACTTGACAATTTTACTGAGGCCCGGGGGGGGGGAGGGTAGTCTTTTGCCAAGGGACATCGCCACTGCCTGAGCCCCTGCTCCACTTCCCGCTGCCCGCTGGGGGGCACTGCCAACAGCAGCTGCACAGTGCCATGCCGAGGGGGAGCCTCAGCCATGATGGCCGGTGGAGAGCACCAAAGGTGAGCCGGTGGCAGAGTAGCAGGGCAGCCCCCGAGGCAGCAGCCAGGGAGGAGGAGGAGGAGGAGCCACGGCCCGGTACTGACTGATCCATGGACCAGTATCGGTCTCCGGACCGGGGGCTGGGGACCACTGCTGTAGAATATATTTAGATCATAACTACTTTAAGGTGCCCAAGATCCTTCAGCTATGTTCTCCTTGCAAACACCTAATATAACAAAATTTAAGACCAACAAAGATTTATTCAAGGAGTGAATAATTCAAGCTATCTCTATGTATTTATTTATTTATTTAGAAAATGTATGTTCTGCCTCTTCAGAGACCTGTTCAAGGGGATTTACAGCTGAGATGATAAAAGAAAAGCATTAATGCCCACCCACCCCAAAGCCATAAAAACACCCCACCCCAAAAAAAATGTCACCACCATTGTTAACAAGATGGCTCAAATGTTCACATCAATGCCTTTTTGACACCAGATAAACTTGCTCGTCATGGGAATTCAAATACAAATACAAAAATGATTATTTCCACACTGTTTCAATTTATAGGCTTGCATCTCCCAGAGCATTTCCACAGAGAGATGGGATTTCCACTCCCAGAATATGACTTCTCACCTTCTCCCTCCCATGGCCACTCCAAATTTCCCTACAAATGCTGTGTCTGGAGTCACTGTAATACAGTTGCCAACCTCCACGAATGGCCTGGAGATCACCCAGAACTATAACTGATCTCCAGATTACACAGACCAATTCTCCTGGGGAAAAATGTGAAGGGTGAATTCCATCATTACAAACCACTGAGGTCCCTCCCCAGGTTCTACCCCCTAAATCTCCAGGAATTCCCCAACCCAGTGTTTGTTTCTTTATTGACAGCCCTTGCTCAGAACGTCAGTCCCCAGGTGGAACCTGAAGAACTCCCAGTTTTACAGTTTATCTCCAAGCAATGGAGATCAGTTCCCCTGGAGAAAATGGCTGCTTTGGCAGGTGGAATCCATAGCTATACTCCACTATGGTCCCTCCTCGTCCCAAGTGTGACGTCCCCTGGCTTCACCCCCAAGGCCTTCCCAACCCAGAGCAGGCCACCCTAACCCAGCCCCCAGTAGGACTCTCAACAGGCACTTTTAAGTGCACAGGTAGCTGGTCAGTTTTGGCTGGGCCAACCATGGTGACAGACCATCTAGCTGTCTTTGGCTTCTCTGCTCTGGTGTCACAGGAGGAGGCAAGCAGCATGGGTGATGGATATGGAGAAGACCCTTGTGCTGAGAAAGGATTCTGCCACCAGCCTCCGGATGCCAAGGGGCAGCTAGAACCCAAAGCACGCATACATCGGTTCAATTCTTTTTTCTTTTGACAGGCAAAACAGTTTAGGTTTCCAATACTTTTCAGCATCTCCTCACAATGTATCTGTCAGTGCCTTTGGATTATGGTGGCACATTTAGAAATGTACTTAAATCTATGGCTCTCTGCAAAATGCTTTCCTTCCTCCACATCTTCTTTCCACACTATGAGACCACCAGGGAGACAGTATAACAAGATAAGTAATTAGCAGGAGGCAGGGCCTCAGGGATTCTAACATGGCCTGGAAGCATATATCCAAGTTCCCAACATTTTTGAGCCTGTGGACACAGTGAGAATATGACCTTTTGGAGTTCAGTTCTGGGTTGTATGTTTGGCAGAGTTTGCTTTCAAATAGGTCTCCATAACGACAACAGAAACCATTGTGTTTCAAGCTTTTTTCAGGAAAGCAATATATTTCAGGACCTTTGAAGGCAAACAATGGAAGGGAAGATACAGGAGGAGAAGGTTGGGATGGTTTCTTTGAATCGGTGTGTGTGTGTGGGGGGGAATACTTGAGTGCAGCAGAGAAGGATCCAGAGGAAACAGTAAAGTCAATTATATGGGGAAATTAATAATGGCAAAAAGAGAACCAGGAAACCTACAGCTAATTACACTTGCAAAGTTACTAGAATGACCAACTTCAGGTCCAGTAGCATCTCAGAGACCAACAAAGTTCTAGAGTATAAACATTTATGAACCAAAGCTCATTTCATCAAATACAAAAACGGGAATATACACACACAGACTTGGAGATGTCCCACAACCTCCTGGACAGGGATAGCTTTCTATTTTTCATACAACAGGAGTCTAAAACTGACAAAATGGACCCAAACCATTGTGGGTCAGAAACTATGGCGCATATTTTGGCTCCCCACTAAGGAGTGCGGATGAGCATGAATGTTTCATGAGCCAAAATTCATCACAAATTTAGCCCAGTTTGTGGTCTCTGAACCAGCACCTTCCCCAACCATCTCCTGGACGTTTGTTTGGTTCAGGATGTTGGGCCTCAGAGCTGAGGAGTTCATTTTCAAAAACTGTCCATTTTGCTTCCTCCTTTTAAGGGGGGAGGAAGCAAAATGGACCAGAGAGGGGTTAACTCTTGAGAGCCAGTTTGGTGTAGTGGTTAGGAGTGCGGACTTCTAATCTGGCATGCCGGGTTCGATTCTGCATTCCCCCACATGCAACCAGCTGGGTGACCTTGGGCTTGCCACGGCACTGATAAAACTGTTCTGACCGAGCAGTGATATCAGGGCTCTCTCAGCCTCACCCACCCCACAGGGTGTCTGTTGTGGGGAGAGGAATGGGAAGGCGAATGTAAGCCGCTTTGAGCCTCCTTCGGGTAGGGAAAAGCGGCATATAAGAACCAACTCTTCTTCTTCTTCTTCTAACTGGATTTCAGACAGTACTCCTTAACAGCAAATGAATGGTGTTCGGCTGAAATGGCTCCCAGAAATTCCCACAATCCATTCTCCTCCACATCCTACCATTCTGAGGGGGGAGCAATATGGCAATTTAAATGGCTGGTGGATCCACTAAGCAAATATGTTTAAATGACTGGCTGGTTTAAATGGCTGGTTTAAATATAACACATTCATTTTGCTTCCCTCCCCCCATGGACCTTTCTGAGGCGATCTCCCTCCTTTCTCCTTGCTACTGCCAGGAGTAAAAGTGTACAAACTGGATGGTTCGGCTCAGGGACTTTTATCCACGTTTGGTTCAGGATTCCGTTTGAGGCCTCCTCGAACCCCAAACCAAACCAGAATTTTCTGATTCGTGCCCATCCCTACTTGGGAGAAAGGCACATTATAAATGAAGTACAGAAATAAATTCTGAGGGTCACAGTTCCCTTCATCATATGCATCTGATGATGTGAGTTGGCTCACAAATCTGATGTTGGTACTCCTGTTATGTTGCTGTTACAGACTAATATGTCTATCCCATCTGGAATTATCTCCCACGCTGAGATACTCTGCATTAAGAGTTACTCTGAAACCACATGTATCAAAGAGTATTCAAGCATCACCCAAAATTCCTTTTATAATGGTGCATACACACACGCACAACTAAATAATGCATCATAAATAGAATTTTCCCTACAAGTTAGTGAAACTACTACCCTTCCTTCCTGAATCTATTAACATAATTCTTTAATTCATGAAATATCTACAGCAATTTTTCAAAAACATCTCCAGCACTGAGCCTTCAGGAAAATGGCAATTTCCTTGATTTTTATTGCCGGCTCTTGTGAAGAGGAACTTTCCCCTGAAGCTTTCTGAAATTCACCGTTTCTCAACCTTCATCAAAGCCCACCTTCAGGGAAGTCTTACAACATTGATCTACCTGACCAAAAATGCCTGTGCATGTCTTGTGGAAACCCAGAAGCCCACTCAGTCAGAGGACGTATGCTGAGCCTCACTTGCACTAAACCGACAAAAACCCAACTCCTCAGTTTAGGAAGACCAGCAGCTTTGGAAATCACTTTTCATGGCTTTCTTCATCAGCAACACCCAAGCTCATTTGTCTTGGGGCTGGTGCAAGCCCCATTCTCTCCCTTAATTCTACCATACATACCATATGTACAAGCCTGGGTTAGGCTGCCCCCTAATCCCTTTATTTAGCCTTCCTCAACTTTTATTCTGTTGAGAAACCCCTGAAGCATTCTTCAGGCTTCGAGAAACCTCAAAGTGGCACAATCGTGCAGAATATGGGTCGGAAGCAGAGCTGTGGACACGCCCACCTGGGGCTCCTCCCCTTCCCCCCCTCCAGGCCCATCATAGGCCATTTTGGAGGATGGGGACAGGTCAACATGACCATATATGGACATATCACCTGATAAATGTTTTAAAATATATATAAAATATTAAATTCCACTCATTCGCGAAACCCTTCCAGGGCCATTAAGAACCCCCCGGGTTTCACGAAATCCTTGTTGAAAAAGCCTGATTTAAAGTACAGCTATTTCATAGAATCATAGAATCATAGAGTTGGAAGGGACCTCATGGGTCATCTAGTCCAACCTCCTGCACTATGTTGGACACTCACGACCTAACCTGCACCCCCTTGAACCTCTACATGGCAGCCTTTTAAATGCTTGAAGATGGTTATCAGATCCCTTCTTAGTCGTCTCCTCTCTAGGCTAAACAGACCAAGATCCCCCAACCTTTCTTCATATGTCTTGGTCTCCAAACCCCTCACCATCTTTGTTGTCCTCCTCTGGACACGTTCCAGTTTGTCAACATCCCTCTTCAACTGGGGTGCCCAAAACTGAACACAGTACTCCCAAGTGAGGCCGAACCAGAGCAGAGTACCCCCTCCAATCGGAACAGAACCCCTCCCATCGGAATAGGAAATGGGTTCAGGAATTCCTGGTTTCCTTTTTCAGCAGAGCACCTGCTTGAAAGTGTGTGACCAACACCTGGCATAACAACAAACACCAAGAAAAGCCACGGAATATTTCTGGCGGTGACTTCAACACCCTGCACAGCAAATTCATAAGGAATTATGCAAAGCAGCAAAAAAACTGTCAAACGGAGCAAACAAAATGCAGGTCTATCTGCTCACAACTGTTACATGGATTGTATAATTTACGCACATTGCAGAATTCACCTTTCCGTGGGGTGGCATTCATACTTCGCAGATAGAAGCTTCTGTTCCTGCATTTTGTTTAGCAACAGTACGAACACAAGGTCTGTGTACAATCCAGGGGTTGCACACTGGGGTGGATACAACAGACCACATCTATGAACCAGGGTTGTGCGCTTCGGCAGCCAAAGTGCACAGCCCTCCTATCAACCCTACTACCAACGCAGCTCTTTCACTTTCCAACTTAGAAACCTCCAGCTTTAAGTACTGCTCATGCACAGTGAGAACACTACCTTTTTTGGGGAACACGGGCTCAGTTTTGAGTTGCGTGTTTGGGAGAGCTTGCTTTCAAACAGGTCCCCGTAACTACAGCGGAACCAGTTGGGTTTCGAGCTTTTTTTGGAAGAGCAGTTTAAAAAAAATCCCCCCCCAAACAATTATCTACATATACCAACACTCTACTGAAAATGATAAATAAAGCAACATATGGCTGGAGAGATTATGGGATTAGCCAATTAAACGACGTTACTAAAGCGCTTTGGTGATGGAGTCAAAGGGCACTGGGATGCCCACAGATAGTTGTAAAGAAAAATGTTCAAAGTACGAGGAGGGTTATATGGGGCAGCCCCCGGCCCTTGACAGGGGCCATTTGACACCTGCGACCTCCGTCAAGAGTCTAGGGCAGGGGTAGTCAAACTGCGGCCCTCCAGATGTCCATGGACTACAATTCCCAGGAGCCCCCTGCCAGCATTCGCTGGCAGGGGGCTCCTGGGAATTGTAGTCCATGGACATCTGGAGGGCCGCAGTTTGACTACCCCTGGTCTAGGGGGTGATACTGGATGCCTCTCTGTCTATGGAGGCCAAGGTCACAGATGTTGCAATTTTAGTATATGTGCTGCCGAAGCAATCACAGGTCACAGATGTTGCACTCCAGGCGGTTAGCCATCTAGACCAGCAGCAGCCATGCAACTGTCGCCTCCAGATTAGACTTCTGGAACTCGCTTTACACAGAGCTCCCCTTGAGGCTGCTCCGGAAACTCAACTGGTCCGGAATGCAGCTGATTGGCTCTGACAAGAGCCCCATGGAGACGACATATCACACCAGCACTCTCCCAGCTGAAATGAATCCAGATTGGAGACTGGATCAAAGTCAAGGTTTTGGTTGTGACGCTCAAGACCCCAAACAGTCTGGAATGTCTGTCTCTTTGGGACCTCCTTCCCCCTTATACCACCCCTGAGAATGTTAAGATCAAACAGCTTACATCTGTTTAGGGTCCTGGAACAAGTGAGATAAAATTGGCCGCGATCACTGAAGCGGCCGAGGCGCACCGAAGCGCCTAACCCTAACCTGGGTGTAAACTGCACAAAGCTTTTATTCCAACCCGAGATTGATTCAGTCCCTGCCCTCTACACAGAATGCGATTTCCGTTTGGATTTGGGGCGATTTTAATTTTCCTTCTGCAGCAATAAGGATTTATCCGGAGTGACCCTACCTTTATTGTGCGATATCTTGGAGTGCTTTTAATGCTCAATATCCGGATTGGGAAAGAAAGCTCCGTGGTAGAGAACCTCTGATAAGCCACACCTGGTCATGTGACACACTTGCGTTAAAGGAGAAGCCCCTAATTTCTCTCAACTTCTGTCGGTCTTGGATTTTTCCTCCCTCCTCTGCCTTTTTCAATCCTCTCCCCCCCCCTTCAAGAAAAGAAAGAGCCCCCCCCCACCTTCTGAGCCTCCCTAACCACGTGCAGAAGACTTTCCTGTTTCAATGGGGAGGGGGGGGGAGGAAGACCCGAGTTCAAAGCGATCTGAATTCAGCAGGATTGACTAAAGAAAGTAAGTGCAGACTCTGCCCTGGACAGAAGCAGCTGGTGATCGATCTGTGGCAGACTTTGTTGATGGCCCTGGGAGGGTTTCCTGAATGGTGGGAGTTAATGATTTTTTAAAATATTTTAAAAAAACTGTTAAACATTTATTGATCGATATGACCATATATGGTTATGTTGACCCCCCCCACCCCTCCCAAAATGGCCAATGATGGGCCTGGAGAGGATGGGAAGGGGAGGGGCCCTGGGTGGGCGTGTCCACAGCTCTGCTCCCCAACCATATTCTGCACGATCGTACCACTGCTGGGGTTTCTCAAAGCCTGAAGAATATTCCAGGGTTTTCTCAAGGGTAAAAAAGTTGAAAAAGGCTGATCTCTGGCAAAGGAACCATCATCAGTTCCTCCACCCTCAGATCACTTTCCTCCTGCCCAGAGCAAAGCACAAGATCGAGTGTGACTAGAACAATGTATAGGCCCGGGATTGTCATGGAGGCTATGAAACCCTGAGCCTTTCCTGCAAAACAGCCTCAAAATGAACAATGAAGTCTTCCAGCATGGAGGTCCTTGGAGATCTGCCCTTCCGCTCAGGCAGAGATGGCTAGACAGTGGGGTGGGCGGTACACTAACAGAATTCCAAAGCTGTCTCTCCTTTCCAACTTTAGGTACACCGCCTCAAAGCCAGTAATGTTCTGGATGGTGCACCATGCTAGGGAGACAGAATCCTTACAGGCTACAGGAACACCCCCTCCTGTTTCTCCTGGGGCTGATCTAGCATTTAACAGCAGGGTTTTGTACCCTGGCAGGTTGCTGATAGAATTATCAACATCACTTCAGCTGGAAGAAGAACCCGAAGGAGCCACAGAAAGCAGCTGCCGGCTGTCCCCTCCCCTTCCCTGGCCTGTTCTTCTCTCAACACCCTATCCCACCCCCCACCCCCACCTCCTCATATCTCCAAATCTGAATTCCAATCTCTGGCATGTAACACACACCAAAGTCAGACACCAAGTCCAAGCACAGCAGCATTATCACAGGAAAGTTATTTCTTAAACTATGGAAATCCTGCCTTTTTCAAGACATCTAATGAAATGTGAAGTCAGCACAACAAATTTATTTGTTTGATTGTTTGTTATTCCATTTACTAGCTTCAAAGCCCGTTCCTAAGAACAGGCCTTGAAAGGGTCCCCTCCCCCGGCCCGTGGCCTTGGGCGGCAGCTCGCAGCCAGATCAAGTGGGGCGGGTGGGGCTGGACAGCTAGTCAGCAGGGCTGGGACAGAGCTCCTTAGCAGTCAGCTTCTTAACAGTCCTTAATGAGCAATCAGCAGGACGGGAGGCCCTCATTAGGAGGCCCAGTCTAGCAGGCCAAGAGGCCCTTGTTAGGAGGCCCTCCACCATGATCTTTTGCCCAGGGCCCTCTCCCCTTACCTGCTGCTGGCTTCAGGTACTGAGGCGTCTGAGAGCAAAGAGGCTAGAGTCCAGGGACGGAGTGCGGAAGCTGCACTGGCAGGGCCAATCAGGGCAAAGCTGGCTGCACCCTGATTGGCCCTATTCCAACTTGGACAGCCGGACACGTCCCACCCCCTAGGCTGTTTCATAAATATATAGAGGAACAACAATGGATAAGGATATTCCACCCTCCCCTGAGGCTCAGGGCAGTTCACATGAAACGTAGGGAACCAGAACAATACATCAAACAATAGCTATGTCAAATGGATAATAACAGTAATAATAGTAACAATAAACAAAAAGAATAACAATCTAACAGAATAACAGTTTAATACACCTATGGTTGGTCAGGTCAGGCATATGGATTCACTGGGGCTCAGTGGATGTTGTTAGTTATGGTCAACCTCAACCTGGCGAAAGCTCCTTTTTGAGCTGTTTTGGTTCCTCTGGGAGCTCGTTCCACCAGGTGGGGGCCGGGACAGAGAAGGCTCTAGCCTTGGTTGAGGACAAGTGGACTCCCTTGGGGCCAGGGATCACTAGCCAGTTGGAGGTGGTGAAGTCCAGAGCTCTGAGGGCCATATGGAGAAAGACAGTCCCTGCGCCTGGACTGCATTATGGCCTTGAAGGTAATTACCAAAACCTTAAGCTTGATCTGGAATTCGACTGGTAACCAGTGCAATTGTTGGAGAATGGGCTGGATGTGAGACCTCCATGGTGCTGCCGTGAGGACCCTGGCTGCTGTGTTCCGGGCCAGCTGTAGTTTCGGATGAAGGATAAGGGTAGGCCTGCGTAGTTATAGAAGTCTAGCCTAGAGGTGACTGTCACATGGATCATTTTGGCTAGGTGTTCTGGGGCCAAGTAGGGCGCTAGTAGTAGGTGGTAGAAAGCCAGCCGCTCTATTCCTGTGACCAGGGTCTCCACGGAGAGGGAAGCATCTAGGATCACGCCCAGGTTCCTGGCAGAGCAAGCCACTGATAGCTGCACACCGTCCAGGTTGGGCATGCGCGCTTCCTCGCTTGGACCCTTTCTGCCCAGCCCTAGGGCCTCCATCTTTGAAGGATTGAGCTTCAGACGACTCTGCTTGAGCCACCTCATAACTGCTTCCAGGCAGCTGGCTAAGGGTTCAGTCATCAATACCATCAATAACAGGCCAGACAGCCAATAGTTACCCAAACCATTGTCCTATTCAGCCCTCTGTGTAGCTTCACAATCATGGCAACAATCAGAGGTGAGGAAAAGGTGTCCACACAAGCACAAGTGGACTTAATGAAATGTCAAATTAAATATAATACGGCTAGTAACACTATCTTTGCTCCAGATTCACCCAGGTAAGTGGAGGGAATGCTCATAACGGATCCCGCGGGTATGTGAGCCCCAGCTTGCAAAGAACATCACAAGGTAACATCCATTACTGTAGCAACTTACACACAAGGACTATTTGGCAACACAGCCTCCAAATTTTGGCAGCTTATATGGGGCCCCTCCAAATGGCATCACCAACTTCCCAAGGCTGATGCAGCCATTTTTAAAGAGGGATGTGGTAAATCCAGGAAAGGAGCAGAATATCGTGGCTCAGGGTCTGACCCAGCAAGTTCAGGGCAGTCAGAGCAACTGGGTGAAACATTCTGGAAACCAGAAATATGTCTTTGGTTCAGGCTGTTTCTACCACATAGAGAATTTGAGACGCAGTTGCCCAACACCTCACAAGGTTCATACTTCCACGCACAAGACTCTCCAAAAGCCCAACAAATGGTTGGTCTGAGGGTTTTGTGTCTGACGAGGTGAAAGGAAACGTGGAAGATTTCCCTGCGCTCAGGAGGCCTGGAACACCCTGCCTCAGACCCCAATCGTCAGAGGAGTGTATAAGAAGAAAGGTGGGTCACGCGTCCTCTGCTTCTGACAAAGAGCGTATTGTCATGTCCAGCCTCACCAATGACAGGAAAAACAAGCTGTTTGACACAGCACGCACTCTGCCCCGTCAATCCTGAAGTTTCTAAAACAAAACACGGTTCAGTGCAGTCATACTGTTAGCCACTTACCTTGAGGAAAATAATTGGGTTGCACTAAATAAAGGAAAGCATGAACCAGTCGAAACAGAACCCCTATCGGGCCGGGTTCATAATACGTGCTGGTGTCGTAGACCCTTGCAGGGACATACCCAAAATCCAGAGTGTCAGAAGGCGGTTCGTATAAAGGCTGCACTTTGGAAGTTGTACTCCCACAGAGGAGAAACAGAAGCAGCAAAGAGAGTTCCCTGGCCATGGCTGACAGCGAGTCATAAAAGGAGGTAGGGGAAACCCAAAAGCCCACGATGAACCCAAAAAATATCACTCCGGCACATGAACGCCGGCGTCGTTGGCAGCAGAAAGATCTGTCAGGGGGGAAAGCGCCCGTCCCAGCAGTCGCTGACTCCTGAAGGAACTTCTGGGCGATTTCTGGCAGCTCTTCGCACTATTCAGTCAGGGCTCCATCTCTGGCAAACAGAAGGAGAGGGAAAAACAGGTGTTTAGTAAGTGTCGTCTTGCCCCACAACACAGTGAAAGGCACACAATCTTCCACGGAATCTGAACACTCGCATCTGGGCTGGCATAGACTGCCATTTCTGTGTAACACACTGGCAAAAAAGAGGCTGCATCTTATTCAGAGGGTGTGGGGAAGAGAAAGAAGAAGAAGAGTTGGTTCTTATATGCTGCTTTTCCCTACCCGAAGGAGGCTCAAAGCGGCTTACAGTCGCCTTCCCATTCCTCTCCCCACAACAGACACCCTGTGGGTGGGTGAGGCTGAGAGAGCCCTGATATCACTGCCCGGTCAGAACAGCTTTCTCAGTGCCGTGGCGAGCCCAAGGTCACCCAGCTGGCTGCATGTGGGGGAGCGCAGAATCGAACCCGGCATGCCAGATTAGAAGTCCGCACTCCTAACCACTACACCAAACTGGCTCTCTAAGGGGGGGACACTCATAACTTTCACACAGTTTTGAAGCAGAAGCAGAGAGGAACTGAACGGAAAAACCAATATTCGCCCCTACTGCAATGGTAGCAGAGGAGTTATACTGGGGCCTGGATCTTGCCTTAAAGTTTCATGCACATGACTCCAAGTACCTAGTCTGGAAATGTACTTTGAGTCATGCGTGAATGCCTGCACTCTATGGCCCATGACGGCTTCTAGATGGATGAAAAGATTTCACACTAAGAGAGTCACCTTCAAACTTTTGCCAGGCAGGGAATTTGTTCTAGTTCGGACTGTGAAAATTGAGAGCACAGAGAGGTTTGGGCCCACAAGGGACATGGTGTGCTGGTTCTCTGGGGAGGGGGCCTCCCCCAACAGTGATAGCCAGCCCAAAGAGGCTGCTAGAAGGCTACCGCCAAGCTACCATCACTAATCCTGCACAATCTTCTAAGCCAGTAGTCCCCAACCTTTTTATCACCGGGGACCACTCAACGCCTTTTACTGAGGCCCGGTGGGGGGGTAGTTTACTCCTCTACTCTCAACCACTGCCCTAACGCTCTCTGATTGCTATGGTAATGTTTAAACATCCCTTCAAAGTAAGATACAGACACGCCACAACAATGAAATGTGTTGTAAAGGGGGGGGGTGAAGTAAAGGGCTGGGGGGGAGAAGGCGTCCTTCGGGGCCCACCTCCAATTAGTCGAAGGACCACATGTGGTCCGCGGCCCACAGGTTGGGGATCGCTATTCTAAGCCACACATTAAATGCCTTTTCAAAAAGAACTGTTTTCTGTAGTGTGTCCTTCAGGCTGTTGAAAAAGAACACAACCTTCATTTCACCACCACCTCTGTGATCTCTTTGCAAAAGAAAAATAGCCCCCGTTATTCATTCACATACCACTTAGATTCCAGCTCAGCAGAAACAAAATACAGTTGTTCCTAAGCTCTTATTTGTTAAAGAAATTCCAAAACACAGGCACAAATCTGAAAGAGAGCCAAGGTGGTGTACTGGTTAAGAGTTCAGGATTAATACCTTACTCTCAGAATCCCCACTGGTGCCATGGGAGCTCACGGGGCTGATAGCCTGGGGCCAGTCACACTCTCTTGGAGTAACCTACCTCACAGGGCTGTTGTGAGGAGAGGAGAACAGTGCAAACCACTTTCGGTCCCCATTGGGGAGAAATGTGGGGTACAAATGAAGTCAATAAATACATAGATTTTTATCTTCTAAATAAATAAATAATAAAATTTCTGCTGGAGTTAAACCTTAGGTAAACCAACCTAAACATCCTGATTTTTAAAAATATATATATATCATTTCTTGATCTCATCTCCATTCAATAACTTTCCAACTGACTACTTTGACATTCCTGATATGGAAAAAAATTCTTTCTTTACTACAAAGTCACCCACTTCTATTTAAAACTCTGTCTGTGCCCTCCTGCCCTAATGCTCACAGGCACCGCCTCAGGGTCTTGATGCAGCTTTAGAGCTGGCTGATTCCTCTGCAAAAAACTGGGTCTCTCTGTAAATGTTCTTTAAGAAATATTAATTCTATTTAGTTGTATACTTTTACCAAAAAATACAAATATCTCGAGGGATACGCAGTGTCCTCAGAGTATTAAATTCAGTCCAGATTTGATTTTTTAAAAATTAATTAATATAACTCCTCCCACACTGGACATATCCAAGACCTTAGGACAGGGGTAGTCAAACTGCGGCCCTCCAGATGTCCATGGACTACAATTCCCAGGAGCCCCCTGCCAGCGAATGCTGGCAGGGGGCTCCTGGGAACTGTAGTCCATGGACATCTGGAGGGCCGCAGTTTGACTACCCCTGCCTTAGGACATCCTTCTCCCCAGCCATCCACCCAGCACCCCTATTTTGCACACCCTCCTGGTCTTAGAAGAAGAAGAAGAAGAGTTGGTTCTTATATGCCGCTTTTCCCTACCCAAAGGAGGCTCAAAGCGGCTTACAGTCGCCCTCCCATTCCTCTCCCCACAACAGACACCCTGTGGGGTGGGTGAGGCTGAGAGAGCCCTGATATTCCTGCTCGGTCAGAACAGTTTTATCAGTGTCGTGGCGAGCCCAAGGTCACCCAGCTGGTTGCATGTGGGGAGCGCAGAATCGAACCCGGGATGCCAGATTAGAAGTCCGCACTCCTCAGCACTACACCAAACTGGCTCTTACAAAAGACAGCACCAAGATCAGGAAAAAAGCAAAACACTCAGAATTCCAAAGGTCTCCTCAAACCAACTTCTCACATTCTCTCCACCTGATCAGAAAAGACAGAGATCAGGGTTGGACCCAATGGCTCGTTTTCCACCAGAGGAAGGCACTTCTGCCTGCAGAAAAGACAGTGGCTTTTCACTGATTCTGCCTCCCACTGCAAATGGGCTATTTTGCCTTCCAGTATTCTGGGGCATCACCACTTACACCTCCAGAACAGAATTTTGGTGAGTGCAAGTGGAACAGGAGAGACCAGACAATTTTTGTTCCATCACCAAGCCTCCGGCAATGGTCCTTTGAATCCGACCCAGAGTTTTGGCAGAACTTATAAAAGTAGCGAATGAAATATTTCATATCCACATGTATGTGTTAAGCATTTACCTATTTCTTAACTGTACAACCAAAGGAGTTAAGGGTCTATCAACATGGGGAACAAATGTAGCTTGGAAGTGGAATTCAGATTCGCTCAAAACGGTCGTCCATCCAGAGCGTTCCCAATGAATGCTGCACAAAGTGGAGAAATACTGAGCTCTAAAGTAGCTCCGTTTTTTAGATAAACATGTGCAGGATCCCAGTTACCGAGACAACACAGCTGCTTAGATGCTATAAGTTTCATGGCATAGAAAAGACACTCTGTTGTCTGACCTCGTGTGCAGATGTGTGCACACAACCCAAAAGGAAAATAAGGGGGTGGGTGGGTATTTGCACTTCCTCTAGTACAGGAGTAGTCAACCTGTGGTCCTCCAGATGTCCATGGACTACAATTCCCATGAGCCCCTGCCAGCAAATGCTGGCAGGGGCTCATGGGACTTGTAGTCCATGGACATCTGGAGGACCACAGGTTGACTACCTCTGCTCTAGTAGCAATTTTTCAAACTTTATCCCCACCTTCCACTTCTCTTCATACATGTCTGTCTCAAAACCTCTCACTCTTCAAACGATAAAAAGGAGAGAGATGCCTAATGCCATCAAAGTTAGGAGCCATCAACCCTGAAGAGAATTTACAGTCAGCAAATTGTTTAACAGGGAGAGAACGAGGAATAAAATGTAAAGTTGCCATCGCCCCACCTTCCTTGAGGTTGTGGTGGAAAATGCCACCCAGACACAGCTTATTCCATATGGCTTTCAAGCCAAGAGGCGAAGAGACGTGGTTTGCCGTGGCCTGCCCTCGCCGGACAACCCTGGACTTCACCGTGAACTCCTGTCCAAGGAGCAACCGAGGATGACCCTGCTCAGGTCCCAAGATCTGGCACTGAGTCAGCCTGGGTCATCCAGGCCAGGCCAAAAGGCATGGATCTGTGCTAACATTCAAGCCCATTTCAATAACTAATTCAGTCCAAAGAGTCTGATGTGGAAGACTGAGCATGCATAATAAATCTTAATACACACTCTTGTGACCTTCAGATCTCTTTCACTCACACTGCTGCTGTCCCTTTAGAGCAGAGGTGGCCAAACTGCGGCCCTCCAGATGTCCATGGACTACAATTCCCACGGACTAAAATTCCCACATAAAACAACTTATACCAGGGGTAGTCAAACTGCGGCCCTTCAGATGTCCATGGACTACAATTCCCATGAGCCCCTGCCAGCATTTGCTGGCAGGGACTCATGGGAATTGTAGTCCATGGACATCTGGAGGCCGCAGTTTGACTACCCCTGACTTATACTAATAAATTAGTACTTATACTAATAAATGCTCATCAACTCTCTAGTATCGCTTTCTGGTTTTAATAATGGGGGGGTGCTATTATATCAAGGAGGGGTTGTTAGATGGTAATCACCTCCCGGCTACATATAGCTTTGTTTTCAGCAGTGACCCTGTTTAGATTCAATGACCCTGTTTAGATTCAAAGATGGAATATATAATAAATAAACAGAAGAAGAAGAGTTGTTTTTTGCTACCTGAAGGAGTCTCAGATTGACTGACAATCACTTTCCCTTTCCTCTCCCCACAAGAGACACCCTGTGAAGAAGGTGGGGCTGAGAGAGTTCTGAGAGAACTGTCTCGCCCAAGGTCACCCAGCTGGCCACATGTGGAGGGGGGAAACCAACTCAGTTCTCCAGATTAGAGGTCACCGCTCTTAACCACAATATTACCAGTTTAGGCCATTTTTCAAAAACATAAATAAGTGGCATCATCAAATGAGCCATAGAAAAACTTGAGGAAGGATCACAGCCCCTCTTAATTCGTACTGTGGTGGTTAGGAGCATAACATCTAATCTGGCGAGCCGCGTTGAATTCCCTGCTCCTCCTCCACATGCAGCCATCTGAGCAACCCTGGGCTTGTCACTGCCCTGATAGTGCTGTTCTCACAGAGCAGGGCTCCCTCAGCCCCACAAACCTCACAGGGTGTCTGTTGTGAGGAGAGGAAAGGGAAGGCGACTGTAAGCTGCCTTCTGGTAGAGAAAAGTGGGGTGTATCGGAAAGTGGAGCCTGGAGAGGATGGGTTTTAGGGCAGGGAGGGACCTCCATGGGGTCAAATGCCCCACACCCCACCTTCCAAAGCTGCCATTTTCTCAAGGGGAACTGATCTTCCTCTAGCCTGCAGATCTCCAGCCACCATGGGGAGGCAAGCAACCCTCAAACACGACCGATTTGTCATTCAGACTCCTTTTCAAGTCTGACTTCCATTTGCACAGCAGGCCTCCTTGTCAGCCCAGGAGGAGAAGGATGCAAGTTTAATCACACAAACATTGGGGACGTGGATTCACCAGGCACCATAAACAACCGCACCTGCAGGCTCCCAGCAGAGCCTGCAGAGATCACTGGGTGGAAGAAGAGCTGGGGGTTTGTGCTCTGTTCTTTACTATCAGGAGTCTCCAAGCCGCTTGCTATCGCCTTCCCTTCCTCCCCCTACAACAGACACCCTGTGAGGCAGCTGGGGCTGAGAGAGCTCTGAGAGAACGGGACTGGCCCAAGGTCACCCAGCTGGTTGCATGTGGAGGAAGAGGCGTGGGGAATCAAACCTAGTTCCCTGGATTAGAACCCACTGCTCTTAACCACTAAACCAAGTGGGGGGAAAGGCTAGCAGAGTGGTGAAGGTGGGATGAGAAACACAAGGGGAAAACAACATGGTCAGACTCACACCGACCTTTATAAACTGTGAGTGGAACTGGTCATTAGCTCATGAAGGGCCAGAAAAATGTCCGAGGGAGAAATAATCGTAGAATTACTCCAGAAGCAAGAATTCCCCAACCCCCAGACTGAAAGCTGATTTGTGACCTGGTTCATAATTTTCCTAAAATGATACAAAAGTCAGGCATTCGGTTGCTATTTATAAAGTATTCCCCAGGAGGGTGCTGCAAAACATGAAACACCATTCATCAGTGTAGCAACATCCCGAGGAACCTTCCCGAAGAGGGGGGACCAGAGGGGAATTCTGATTTACTATGGGGGGGGGGGACTAAAACGTGTCAGAAACAGAGTGATGTGCACACGTTTGTATGTTCAGTTCTTACCCAACAGTACAGATATTCTACATGCTGTTTTAATGTTTGGATGTTGCCCAAGAGGGTCAGACCAGAACCAATGGAATTAAATTCAGTCAAAAGAATTTTCAGCTTCACATCCGGAATAAGTTCCTGACAGTTAGAGCGATTCCTCAGTGGAACAGGTTTCCTTGGGAGGTGGTGGCTTTTCCTTCTTTGGAAGTATTTAAGCAGAGCCTAGATAGCCATCTGATAGAGCAGGGGTAGTCAAACTGTGGCCCTCCAGATGTCCATGGACTACAATACCCAGAAGCCCCTGCCAGCGAATGCTGGCAGGGGCTTCTGGGAATTGTAGTCCATGGACATCTGGAGGGTCGCAGTTTGACTACCCCTGTGATAGAGAGGCTGATTTTATGAACTTGGGCAGATTGTGAGTGGGTGGGCAGGAAGGGATTGTGTCTGTGCTTGGCTCTTGTGGCCCTTTCTTGCATGCCCAGGGAAATGCCACTTTGAGTGAATTTCTTCCAGGCCAGACTGGCCAGGGATTCAGGATTGGGGGGGGGGGGATCATCTGGGCATGGAATTGGGGTCACTGTTGGTGGTCACTGTGGATTTCCTGCATTCTGCAGGGGGTTGGACTAGATGACCTTGGAGGTGCCTTCCAACTCTATGATTCTATGGTGTGGGTACCCAATTTGGGTAGGAAGGCAGCACGCAGCCTCCAAGCCAGAAACTCTGCTGCTAAAATATCTGCCCGCCATCCCCAGTGACCTCTTCATGGTCGCCTGACACATGACGCATGCTGCCAGGTAGGTTTTGGCAAGGCAACGGAAACAACCACCACAACAAAACTCTCCCAAGTCACAAGACTAGTTGTTGGGAATAAGGGAGATTTCTACACTTGTGAAATTAGCAGTGTTCCAGAAAAGCAGAAACATCTGAATTAGAGCTGCTGGAGTTGGGGGGGGGGGGAGGATGGGGCTGGCAGCAAGACAGGCTGAATTCATACCATGATTGCCTGGTGCCAGCTGTGGCCCAACAGCGCCTTTCCAAGAGGCCATGGTCATTGTGTCTGTGGACATCCAGAGAGCCTCTGTTTGGCCATCCATGAGTTAAACAAAATGTTCAAGTTGCCTCACACTTGATCCCTGGCATCACTGGTTAGAACATAGTTCCCTACGACGGGGATTTTATGGTGGGGGTCCTCAACTTTTTAAAGTCTGCAGCCACATTTGGAATTCTGACATGACACGGGCGGGGGGGGGGGGTGCAGAGCCCGCCACCAAATGCTTGCCACAGCTTAATTTCAGTCACACAGGGCAGGTTCCCATGCTGTGCTGGCAGCTGCTGGCATTCTCAAAAATCTGCCCAGCCAATTAAATCTCCAAGAGTCAGGGTACCTCCGTCACTCTTGGTCCCACGCTGCCACCAAGGCATAGCTTGGATCCAGCAACCGAGGGGTGCCATGCTCCCAGGAAGGGATGCCAGTGCTCTGCTGAGCCTGTACCCACGTCTCTTCACTGTTCTGCCTGAGGGTGTTCTGGCCACAGCACCAGGTGCGGGTGGAATGCAGGACCTTATGGAACTGGCCCGAGGCAATCTACTGAGGTACAAGAAGAAGAGGAGAAAGTTTCATTCCCCACTTTTCTGTGCCTTAAGGAGTGTCAAACAACCACATTTCTCTTCCTCTCCCCACAATACGCACCTTGTGAGACAGATGGGGCTGAGTGAGAGAACCAGAACAAATCATTGTTCCTCCTGCTGGGTGACCTTGGGCCAATCTGGTTCTGATTGGCCCAAGGTCACCCAGCAGGAGGAACAATGATTCAAGGCCGGTTCTGCAGATTAGAGCCCACTGCTCTTAACCACTGCACCATGCTGGGTCACAGAACAATTTGGTATAAAATAGCATCAGGAGCCCTTGTTTCAGAGAAATATGTATGTGCCCTCTGCTGTTTCCAAGAGCCCCAATTATCCCCTTGCTTCATTTGTATGCCACCTTTTCCCCCAAGGGGGGACCCAAAAGCAGCTAACACCAAATCTAGAGGAGTGATAAGGTGACAACAGGAGAAAGAGTCACATCAGGAAGGTTCGGGGAGCAATCCTTAGCAGAGCGACTTCAAAATCACTCTCATTTTATGTCTTCTTAGGAATTAGGAAAGCTCCTGACTCTGACACCCTATGGACTATTTCTCCAGCTAAGAAGTTTTAGCCACCTGTAAAGCATACAAAGAAAAGCTGTTTTTTATACCCCACTTATAAACAGCAAGGTATAAACAGCTTTCCCTTCCTCTTCCCACAATAGGCACTCTGTGATGTAGGTGGGGCTGGGAGAGCTCTAAGAGAACTGGGACTGGCCCAAGTTCAACCAGCTGGCTGCATGTGGAAGAGTGGAGAATCAAGCCCATTTCATCAATTAGAGGCTGCTGCTATTAAACCCCATGCTGGCCCTCCTCAGCCTTCCTCACACCGGCTCAAAATTTATTTTCAAGGAACTCTGGGATAAGAGCCTCTTGTGGATAAGAGCCTCTTGTGGCGCAGAGTGGTAAGGCAGCGGCATGCTGTTTGAAGCTGTCTGCCCATGAGGTTAGGAGTTCGATCCCAGCAGCCGGCTCAAGGTCGACTTATCCTTCCATCCTTCCGAGGTCGGTAAAATGAGTACCCAGCTTGCTGGGAGGTAAACGGTAATGACTGGGGAAGGCACTGGCAAACCACCCCGTATTGAGTCTGCCATGAAAACGCTGGAGGGCGTCACCCCAAGGGTCAGACATGACCCGGTGCTTGCACAGGGGATACCTTTACCTTTACTTGGGATAAGAACTGCAAGGGGTTTGGGGTGAGCGTTCTGGACTTCATACAGAGATGATTCTTACAGTACACAACCAAATCCACTCCCGTGACCAACACTACCACCTAGCCGTCTGAAGCTGTGCGTGTGCACACAACAGCTCACAGCCTGAATAAGACTTTGCTGGCCTTAAAGGTGCCCCTGAACTCAAGTTTGGTCCATTTTATTGGTTAGATTCAGGTGGGTTGCCATGTTGGCCTGAAGCAACAGAATAAACTGAGAGTCCAGGGGCATCCTTAGGGCCAATGGAGTCTTATTCAGAGTGTGAACTTTGGGGCGCATTCTCATTTCTTCTTGTGATCTATCGGGAGAGGTGTGCCTGCCCACAAAAACTTATATCCAGAACCAAACTTTGGTGGTTCTTCAAGATGCTGCTGAACTCAGAGTTTGCTCTGCTTTATTTCAATATGGGATTTGGTGGATCGCCTCGTGTAGAAGCAGATGTGGCCCACCTTGCAGGCACTGCTAGATTTTGGGTTTGGTTTGACGGAACAGAGTAACATGACATGCCTGCCACGTTCTCAAGCACCCTCCTGCCGACAAAATACTTTAGGCACTTGGGGGGTGGGGAAATCTCCCCACCTGAAATGAGCCCCAACTCCCCCCGGTGGGGAAGGCTGCCCTCCCAGGACAAACTTCAAGCAACTCGGAAGAGGCAGCTGGGCGCCTCTCCCGACGCCTGAGCCCCCCCCCTACAAAAGACCTCGCCGCAGAGTGTCGGGCTGCCAACCTCCAGGGAGCACCTGGAGAGCTACCCTGAGTCCACTGCCTGACTGCGCCGCCGGGGTCCAGCGGCAGCATCGCGGGGGGCGGGCGAGGGGGGCGGGGCGGCCGCGGGCCGGAGCCCAAGTCCCCGAATCCCCTCGCCCTGCCCCTTCCCCGGGGGCTTCAGGGGGGCTCTCGCGACGGGCAGGCGGAGCTTCGCGGGGCAAGAACTTAGCAAGAGGCTTGCTCGCTCCCCCCGCAGCGGGCCGCCCAGCGAAGTGGCCCCGACGGCAATCCGCGCCAAAGCCCAGCGCTGCGCCTTCGAGAGACCGGGCGCCACAGGGGCGGCGACGCCGGCCAGCCCCAGCCCCAGCCCCGGGAGGCGCCTCGGCGGTCGGCCGACCCCTACCCGCCCCCTCCCTTGGGCCCGGCCCCCGGCGCGCCTGCGGACGAGCGGACTCACCTGGGCGGGCAGGGACGCTCCGGCAGCCGCCCGCCCGCTTGCCTGCCTGCCTGCCAGCCGCGCTCCCCACCGGCGTGCACGCGCCCCCCGCGCGCGCTCGGGGCAGGCAGGGCAGAGAAGAGAAGGGGGCGGGGCTGCTGGAGCGCCGAGCGCGGTCCCGGGACTGGCCAGCCTCGGCGCGTGCTCCCCGGCCCCCCGCGGAGGAGGGCGACCTGGCCGGCCCCAACGGGACGTGGCCCCGGGGAGTTGGCAACGTCCCGGGGGGGAGGGCGGGGGCCAGGGCTTCAGCTGAGCTCTCCTGGGTCAGACCAGTGGTCTGTCTAGTCTCACCCAGGGGCCAGACGGTTCCTCCGGAGGGCCAGCAAGAGGGCGCAGCGGCCGAGGCCTTCTCCTGAGGTCGCCTCCTGGCGCTGGGATTCAGGGGTTGACTGCCTCTGAATGAGGAGGTTCTCCTCAGCCGCCATGGCCTGGAGCCACAGATAGGCTTGTCCTCCAGGAATCCATCTAATCTAATCCCTCGTCGAGTTGTTTATTCCTGCGGCCCTCACCGCATCCTCTGGCAGCAATTCCAATCCCTCTGTGTCAAGTGGCCTTCCCTTTCTCCGTCCTGAACCCACTGCCCATGAGCTTCATTGGATGGCCTCTCAGTTCTAGTGTTTTAGGGGGAAGGAGAAAAGGTTCTCTTTCTCCATTCTCTCCACCCCACCTGTCATTTCATACACACTTTTCTACACACATTCACACACACACACACACTTTTCTACCCTGAGAAGTCCCAGTCTCTTCTTCTGCCTTCACACATAACGAAGTTGCGGCAACCCAGGTCATCTTGACTTGAGTCTAAGACTCATGGAACTTTTTCAAATGGGCAGCCGTGTTGGTCTGGAGTAGCACAATAGAATCAGCGTGGAAGCTCACGCCCTGAATAAATCTTTGTTGGGCATAAAGATCCTACTGGACTCTGATTTTATTTTCCTTACGGAACTTGAATGGTTCCTCACTGAACCCATCTGGAATGCACAAACGCTGTTATCGTCAGCACAAGTGGAAGACAACCGTGTGATCCTAGGTACACTCCCTGGAGAGTAAGCAGGAATGATCTCTGTGCCTGTGGGCACGGGTCTAAAGTGGCAATTCCCGGACAGCTTCCAGGTGCCGTCCACTTACAGTGCCCCTACAGCAGGGGTAGTCAAACTGCGGCCCTCCAGATGTCCGTGGACTACAATTCCCAATCCTGGGAATTGTAGTCCATGGACATCTGGAGGGCCACAGTTTGACTACCCCTGCCTACAGGGTTTTCAAGGGGGGGGGTTAAGCGGAGGGGGCTTGCCGTGGCTGTCTTCTGCACGGCATTGTATACAGCTCTCCGTGCAATGTCTCCTGACTTGAGACTCAAACAGGATCTCTTTTGGAGAGGAGACGCCTGAGAAGGGATCTGATAACCATCTTCAAGTATTTAAAAGGCTGCCATGTAGAGGATGAAGCAGAGTTGTTCTCTCTTGCCCCGGAGGAACGGACCAGAACCAATGGGATGAAATTGATGCAAAATAAATTCCATCTAAACACCCAGAAGAAGTTCCTGACAGTTAGAGCGGTTTCTCAGTGGAACGGGCTTCCTTGGGAGGTGGTGGGTTCTCCATCTTTGGAAATTTTTAAATTTGGATAGCCATCTGACGTAGAGGCTGATTCTGTGAAGGAACAAGGGGGTGGCAGGTGACAGTGGATGAGCGATAGGGTTGTGAGTGTCTTGCATAGTGCAGGGGGTTGGACTAGATGACTCAGGAGGTCCCTTCCAACTCTATGATTCTAGGATTCTATGATTCATAGAGTTAGGGAGAAAGACAGGAACAATGACCACTCACCTTCTTATCTCACTGATCTGTCCCTAGAGCAATCGTTCTCAACCTTCCTAATGCCGCAATCCTCTAACACATTTCCTCATGTTGTGGTGAACCCCCAACCATAAAATTATGTAAATGTCCTTTCACTGAAATTAAAACGAAACTGGCCAGTGGCATGAAGATCCTTTGTTCATGATGGTATATAAATTATTTTTTTCCCTGGGGTTTCTCAGTTCAGTTCTGCCTCTTGTCCCACCACGCCCATCTTGCTCTTTTCCGCTGCTCCAGAAAGATGAACGCTCTATCTCGATCGACCTCACAAGGCTGTTGTGTGAATGACACCCCACCGGGCAAGCTGCTCACCCTGCCATGACCCCTGTAAAAGGGTCGTTGGACCCCCAAAGGGGTCCTGACCCCCAGTCTGAGAACCACTGGCCTAGTGGGTCATTTCCTTCTTTGTGAGTCTTCTCCCTTCTTCCCCTCCATTCCTCCTCCCCGCAACATCATGGAGCAGAGATGCCCCAAGCATCTCTCTCCATCCAGCTATTTAGATTAGAACAGGAACCTTCTCTTAACCCCTAAGTATGTAGAATTAAGTTCCCTAATAAATAGTTGCTATATTAGTTAAGTACCATCATGGTGAACGTGCCTTTCATTGTTCATTGTTTTCTCACCGCATGCACTCGGCCTGCTGCACTCACCAGCCATCCAGGCACTCTGCTTACTTTCAAACTATTAAGATTTTACCACAAGTCAACCATTATTAAATGCCCTTCACGCAGCCTCCCTCAGTGGGCTCCCATCCAATTTCCCAAGAGCCGCTGAGAGTGGGTCATACTATGTCATTCCACAGCTCCAGTGACCTTGCTAGCAATCCATTATTTTTATTCCTGCCTTTCCTCCAAGGAGCTGTGATGTCCCCTTCTTTGTGTCTCCACAACATCCTGCTGAGGTTGGTCATACAACAGGTGGCTTTTCATCCAGGTTTCCCAGAGCCTCTCCTGTGACCCCAGCCACTGGACAACTCTGGCATGTGTTGTGTGGGAGGCTCCCCTGAGTCTTAGCGCTTCTCTCCGGTCCCCTTCAGCCATGTTCTGTTCCCACAGGTTGTGCGCTTCGGCTCGGTTTGGCCGCCTCAGTGATCACCGAAGCCCAAAGCAGTGCATAGGAGGCCAGTGGCATGCAGAGGAGGGGTGGTGCAAGCACACCAACTGGTGCGCTGCCACCACCCCTCCTCTCCACGCCACAACACTGGCCATCTTGGGTTTTGGTGATCATTATTATTATTATTATTATTATTATTATTATTATTATTATTATTATTATTATTATTATTATTATTATTATTATTATTATTATTATTATTATCTTTCGATTTATTGCCCGCCACTCCCTTACGGCTCATGGCGGGTTACAACATTTTAAAACCCCCAATAAAATCCATTAAAAACCCTCAGCAACAATTACAATATAACATTATCGGTTAGCAAGCTAACCTGGAAAGATAGGCTAATCAACCTCCCCCTCCTACTACAAGCAGGTGGAGAGGGGATACTGATGGTACTAATACCCAATCTCAATCCCGGGTCCCGGGTCCCTGGGGGGGGGGGGCATAGATGTTAGCCTCGTCCTCAACCGTAAACCTGGCGGAAGAGCTCCGTCTTGCAGGCCCTGCGGAATGATGGAAGATCTTGCAGGGCCCGCAGCTCTCCCGGGAGCTCATTCCACCAGGTAGGGGCCAGGACCGAAAAGGCCCTGGCCCTGGTCGAGGCCAGGCGTGCTTCCCTGGGGCCGGGAACGACCAGCAGATTTTCTCCCGCAGAACGTAAGGCTCTGCGGGGGGCATAGGGCGATAGGCGGTCCCTCAGGTATGTGGGTCCCAACTCGCGTAAAGCCTTGAAGGTTAAAACCAAAACCTTGAACCGGATCCGGGCAGCAATTGGCAACCAGTGCAGCTGCCTCAGCACTGGCTGAATGTGAGCCCTCCAAGGTGTACCAGTGAGGACCCTGGCAGCTGCGTTTTGCACTAGCTGGAGTTTCCGGACCAAGGACAAGGGAAGGCCCGCGTAGAGCGAGTTACAGAAATCTATTCTGGAGGTGACCGTTGCATGGATCACTGTGGCTAGGTGTTCGGGGGACAGGTAGGGTGCTAGTAGTCGGGCCTGGCGAAGCTGGAAAAATGCCTGGCCCGCTACTCTTTTGACCTGCGCCTCCAAGGTCAGGGAGGCGTCAATGATCACACCCAAATTCCTGGCCTGGGACGCGATGGTAAGGTGCGTCCCTCCCAGGGTGGGTAAACGCGCTTCCTGTTCCCGACCCCTACGTCCCAACCACAGGACCTCCGTCTTGGAGGGGTTGAGTTTCAGGCGACTCTGCTCGAACCATTCTGTCACCGCTTCCAAACATCTGGCAAATGGTTCCGGGGGAGAGTCCGGGCAGCCGTCCATGAGGAGATAGAGCTGGGTGTCATCAGCGTACTGGTGGCAACCCAGCCCAAAACTCCGCACCAGCTGGGCCAGAGGGCGCATAAAGACGTTGAACAATGTGGGAGAGAGGACTGCGCCCTGTGGGACTCCACAAGGAAGTCTGTAGGGGCACGAGAGCTCATCTCCCACTGCTACCCTCTGGGTCCGGTCCTGGAGAAAGGAGCGTATCCAGCGTAAAGCTGTGCCCTGTATCCCCGTTTCGGCGAGGCGGTGGACCAGTAGTTCGTGGTCCACGGTGTCAAAAGCGGCCGACAGGTCCAGAAGAACCAGCACTGCCGACCCGCCTCTATCCAGCTGGCGACGGAGGTCATCCAACAGGGCGACCAACACCGTCTCCACCCCGTGGCCAGGTCGGAAGCCAGACTGATATGGATCGAGTGCCGATCATAGAATCATAGAATCATAGAGTTGGAAGGGGCCATACAGGCCATCTAGTCCAACCCCCTGCTCAATGCAGGATCAGCCCTAAGCATCCTAAACCATCCAAGAAAAGTGTGTATCCAACCTTTACTTGAAGACTGCCAGTGAGGGGGAGCTCACCACCTCCTTAGGTAGCCTATTCCACTGCTGAACTACTCTGACTGTGAAAAATTTTTTCCTAATATCTAGCCTATATCGTTGTACTTGAAGTTTAAACCCATTACTGCGTGTCCTCTCCTCTGCAGCCAGCAGAAACAGCATCCTGCCCTCCTCCAAGTGACAACCTTTCAAATACTTAAAGAGGGCTATCATGTCCCCTCTCAACCTCCTTTTCTCCAGGCTGAACATTCCCAAGTCCCTCAACCTATCTTCATAGGGCTTGGTCCCTTGGCCCATCCTCGTCACTCTGCTCTGTACCCTTTCAATTTTATCTACATCCTTCTTGAAGCCTCCAGAACTGCACACAGTACTCCAGGTGTGCTCTGACCAGTGCCGTATACAATGGGACTATGACATCTTGTGATTTTGATGTGATGCCCCTGTTGATACAGCCCAAAATGGCATTTGCCTTTTTTACCGCTGCATCACACTGCCTGCTCATGTTTAGTTTACAATCCACAAGTACCCCAAGGTCTCGTTCACACACAGTGTTACCTAGAAGCATATCCCCCATCCAGTAGGCATGCTTTTCATTTTTCTGACCCAGATACAGAACTTTACACTTATCTTTATTAAATTGCATCATGTTCTCATTTGCCCGTTTTTCCATTGTGTTCAGATCTCGTTGAACTCTGTCTCTATCTTCCGGAGTATTTGCCAGTCCTCCCAATTTGGCGTCGTCTGCAAACTTGATGAGTAGTCCCTCCACCCCCTCATCTAGATCATTAATAAATATGTTAAAAAGTACCGGGCCGAGCCCCGAGCCCTGAGGTACCCCACTACTCACCTCTCTCCAGTCTGATGAAACACCATTGACAACAACTCTTTGAGTGCGGTTCTCTAACCAATTCCCTATCCACTTAACTATCTGAAAATCCAGATTGCAGTCCTTCAACTTATCCATCAGAACATCATGGGGAACCTTGTCAAAAGCTTTACTAAAATCCAAGTAAATGACATCAACCGATCAGCCGAACCAAGCCGAATTGTCTGGGCTTGCTGCATGTCAGGGTTATGAAGGCACATGCCAAAAAATTGGGAGAGAGCCATTGTGGAGTAGTGGTTAGAGCAGGGGTGGCCAACCTGGCTCTCCAGATATCCATATGGTCTACAATTACCGTGAGTCCCTGCCAGCTTGCTGGATTAGACTCTGGGAGAGCCAGGTTCAAATCTCCGCTCTGCCATGGGAGTTTCCTGGGTGGCCTTGGGCCCAGAACAACACTCTTCACCTAGCCTGCCTCACAGAGTTGTGACAATCCAGCAGAGGAAAGGAAAATGATATAAGCTTCTTTGGGTCACCATTGAGATATAAGGCAGGATATAATTAACAAATAAGTGAACAAATTTGGGGATCCAATGGCCTCTCAGAAAGCACTCTCTCCCAAGCCCAACCGCTCATGCCGTCCGGAACAGTAACTTTTGCTCCTGGTTACTAAACCGATCCCAAACCTGCTGACACGAACTTCTCCTTTGCTGTGAGCGACCTTTGAAGACAGCTCTTTCAATACCTGATTCTGTGCTGTGCCCCCTACAGCAGACCACCCTGTTGCCACTCAAAGGATCCTGAGGTTCCTCAGGCAGGACAGAAGCCACAGTGCTCACTTATTCCTCCTGAAGAAATGGCTGCTCATCCCCTGGCACACCTTTGCTCTTTAGGGTGCTACTGGACTCCTGCTCCTTTCGTCCCTTTGGGCCTTTCATGACTCTGCCTTTAGCAATTCTTTCTGTGACTCTACCCAAGACGGTTGTTAAGCTAACCACTCAACACTTTCCTGGGTTCCTGCTAGACAATTTTTTTTAACCAGCATGATGCTGACCCTTCTCCAGTTTTCTGGCATTGAAGTATCAACATTTTCGTTTTTGTTTTGTTTCGTTTTTGTATGCAGTGATTTGTTACTGTTTTTTCAATGATTATTTAGCCATTGATTTAGTTCTTAGAAACTCAGTTCAGGAATAAGTTATCTAGCCAACATAGGATCCTGGAGCTGGAAGGCACTATACAGGCCATCTAATCCCACCCCCTACTCAGTGCAGGATCAGCCTCAAGCATCCAGGAGAAGTCTCTGTCCAGCCGCTGCTTGAAGACCGCCAGTGAGGGGGAGCTCCCCACCTCCTGAGGCAGCCCCTTCCATTGCTGAACTAGTGAATACTTTTTTCCCTGATATCTAGCTGGTACCATTCTGCACATAGTTAAAGCCATTACTGCTGGTCCTCTCCTCTGCTGCCAACAGGAACCGCTCCCTGCCCTCCTCTAAGTGCCCTCCTCTACTTCAAGACAGCAGTCATGTCCCCTCTCAGACTTCTCCATCATTACCAATAAAGAAAGGTGCCAAGAATTCATTCACATATTTCCCAGCGTCTCCCTTTCACTGATCTCTTGTCTGGAGGACCAGCATGGAGTAGCAGTCAAGAACAGTGGATTCTAATCAGGAGAGCCCGGTCTCATTCCCCACACCTCCTCCTCATGAAGCCTGCTGGGTGACCTTGAGCCAGTTACAGCTCTCTCAGAGCTCTCTCAGCCCCATCTATCTGTCTCTGGTGGGGAGAGTCAGGGAAAGGTGTGTGTACCTCACTTTGAGACTCTTTAAGGTAGATGAAGGGGGTATAAAAGCTCCTCCTAATGACCCAACAGTTTCCCTGATTCTGATGAATTTAAAGAAGCTCTCACTGTTTGCTTAAATAATTCCAGCTATTTCACATTCCCATCCCTTCTTCTTGCTTGTCTTCCTGCTGTCTTGCTTTGGGGTGGAGGGGGGGGCAACGTTTCCCTCAGATTTTCCCGATTTGATCTCAACCAGTGCTTGGCTTACAAGACTGTGAATAGCCCTCATGAAACTGCCCTGATTTCCCATGGAGTCCCCCGGCCGCTGCCCCCATTTCTAGCTCTGGAATCAGAGCATCAGACTACGAAGGCTACGGAGGCAAATAGCCATGCTCAATGCTCCTCTCCTTCCCTTCTTGAACAGTTAGATTTGAGTCCAGGAGCACCTTAGGGATCAACAAGAGTTGCAGGATATAAGCATCCGAGAGTCAAAACAGTTACTAATTCTTCTCCAGCATTTCCCCTCTGCTCGAATCTAGCTGACTCCGGTATGCATGGAATCTTTGCATCCTTGGCAAGCATTTAGGCCAGCCTTTTTCAACTTTTTGACCATGGAAACATTGTTCAGGCTTTGAGGGACCACAGAAGTGATGTCAGCTGGCCGTGCCCCCTGCGGTGCCCCCGTACACAAATATTAAAACAAAATAAAAAATATGCAAATAAACATAAAAACCTGCCCCTATTCTCGTCACCCCGTCACTGTTTCTTTGCAGTGCCCCATCCTTATCCATTGTTCCTCTTAATAACTGTGAAACAGCCCTGGGGGTGGAGAGTGTCCTGGCTGTACGAGTTGGAATAGGGCCAATCAGGATGCAGCCAGCAAAGTTGGCCATATCTGATTGCCTGTGCATCTACAGCTCCCGCCCTCCCTCCCGGGACGCTAGCCACTTTTCTTTCAGATGCTGCAAGAGCCAGCATGTGAGAGAGAGACACAGAGAGCCCTGCCAAACGACAAACCAGCCCTGATTACCTGCTATGGCTCCTGCTGCAAGGGAGCGAAAGAGAGAGAAACAGAGAGAGCTGCCCAAACGAGCCCACATTCCTTGCTACAAACAGCCATGATTACCTCCTATAGCTCCTGCTGTGATGGAGAGGGAGACAGAGACAGAGAGAGATAGAGAGATCTGTGCCTGACGGTGTCCCCTGGGTCCTAGCGCCCATTGCATTCCTGGTTGCAATGGGCTTTCTTCCTAGTATGTAAATAAAAATACAATTAAAATGTGCCCCCTCCCCTACTCAAGACAGTCCCGACACTCAACAGAAAGCCCACTAGGCCAGTTTATGCAGCCACAGAGGACAGTGCTTCTATGGCAGTGGCCACTGGCTCCATGCAGCCACCATCTTGAAATCCCCCATACGATGGCTCATCTAAGGGGCTCTTGAGGCCCACTGCTGTAAACTGGTGGGGAAACCCTGATTTAGGCTGAGTCTTCATTGAGCGGGGGATTGGACTAAGTGGTCTAACATATCCTAATCTATTTCGAGATGGGTGGCTGGGTCAGTCTGTCTACAGCAGTCGAGAAGAGCAACAGTCCAGGAGCCCCTTCGGGACTAACCAGGATTTGTGAGTCACTGCTCACGTCTTCAGCTACCAAACTATTGTGCTGAAACATCCCTTTGTCGAAATCCCTTTGCCTAACAAGGCTGTAGGAATGTATTTATGAACCTTCATTTCAACCCGTGTCCTTCCAGTTTCCAACTTTTAATCAGTTTGTAGGTTTGGCCTACACAAGTGGCAGGATGAGGTCAGAATGAAGGTGTACACAGAGGTAATCAGACAGACTGTATAGTGGGGAGAAGATTTTTGAATGCTGCTATGTATAAAAACAAACAAACAAACCCTCTCCCTTTTATGAAGTGAATTCCCCCAGCAGGAGCAAGTTAAGTGATGGTCTGGACTTGGTTAAAACCAGTAGTCAGAATGTTGTTGTTGACTTTACTCAGAGTCACTCAAGAAGGGCAATCTCTGCCTATACCAGGAGTAGTCAAACTGCGGCCCTCCAGATGTCCATGGACTACAATTCCCATGAGCCCCTGCCAGCTCAGAGCCAGCAAGAGAGATCTTCCCCTCTGGGGCAGCGCACAGCTGCATGGTGCTCTGAATCCTCTGTCACCAAATGGTGACACTCCCTGGAAGGACACCGCTTCAGTGGCACACACCACCAGGAGCCAGAATCCCACCATAGCTGCGGCTTGGACAGCATTAATCTTTGGGGTTGTTTGCTGAGTTAGCAAGCGAACTGGGAGTTCGAGTTCAACTGCTAACGAGCTCTGTTTGCTTCAAGTCACTTTCATCATAGACAGTTAGTTGAAACAATTACAGAAGATTAATTGCTTTTTAATAGAGTTTGCTATCTCAGATGTCTTTCATGCCTATCTACTGTGTGGTTTATTTGCATTAATGTTGATGATCTCCTATTTAGTTATGAACCAAGAAGATATCTAGATAAGAAGCACCTGATTAGGATAGAACAGATTTAGAGAAAGATAAGACTGGTATTTTTCTATAAATATGCACTACTGTGGCAAGCATATTTAGATGGAACTCTCATAAGAAGAAGAGGCAAGACTTCTTGGTGGGTAACTTGGGCTATTTGATAACTCCTTAAAGCAGCGAGACAAAAATCCGAAACTTGATTTGGTTTTAAAACTATTATTTGCTATGACATGATTACACAATGCTAGGCACTTTCTTGGTGCCAGCATTTATCTTCACAATAATTGTCGAGTTAACTTTTTCATGCTTGCATTTTGTTTTCTATCTTGCTCGATAAAAAAAATATAATTTCTTATCTCAATAAAAGACAAAGTTTCTACAGGTGTTCTGTCTGGCTACATTTCTCCTGCTTACATTTCAAAGAACAACCAAGCTCACTCAGTTACACTTTTGAATAACATAATTAAAGGTTATTAATCACCCTTTTATGCAGCCGTTCTCAGCTTTTTTGCCATTGAGAAACCCCTGAAACATTCCTGAGGCTTCAAGAAACCCCAGAAGTGAGACGATCGTGTGGAATATGATTGGGAAGCATAGCCATGTACATGCCCCTCCCCTTCTCCTTCCCACCTCCTCCAGGCCCATCACTGGCCATTTTGGGAGGGGGGTGTTGACATGACCATATGTGGTCATACCACATGATAAATGTTTAACAAATTTTAAAAATATATACAAATTAATGAAATCCCACCCATTTGGGAAACCCTTTCAGGGCCATCAAGTAACCCCTGGGTTTCATGAAACCCTGGTTGAGAAAACCTGCTTTAATAGACCCGGGAGTATCCTTTTGCTCACATGTTTGCAGAAGCAAAGCTTGCCAAAGAGTTAAGTTTGGGGCTTGTAGTTGGATGCAGGAGGGAATCTCGAGTTACGCTATGGGAAGAAGAAGAAGAGCTGGTTTTTGTACCCCACTTTTCACTGCCTGAAGGAGTCTCAAAGGGGCTTACAGACACCTTCCCTTCCTCTCCCCACCACAGACACCCTGTGAGGTAGGTAGGGCTGAGAGAGCTCTGACAAGACTGCTTGGTCAGAACAGCATTATCAGGTCAGTGACTAGCCCAAGCTGGCTGCATGTGGAGGAGTGGGAAATCAAACCCGGCTCACCAGATTAGAAGACGCCGCTCTTAACCATGACATGACGCTGACTCCCTCTCCCTTGCACCACTGTTGGTCCTGCAATGCACGTCAACAGGGATGCAGCTGGAGTTCCTTACCATGGTGTCTGTCTCCCCAGTTGAAAAATCTCCTAAGAAAAACACTGATTCCCATCTATGGAGGAACTCGCTGATAAAAGTCTTGGGAAAATATAAAATGAGAATAAGATCTACACCATCTAGGCTGAAATTTCCAATTGAAGCTTATTTGAACAAATCCCAACAAAAAGAACTTACTGTATAAAGTATATAGAACTAACCACTATGGGGCAAATAAAAATATAAGGTAAAGGTACCCCCTGTGCAAGCACTGGGTCATGTCTGATCCTTGGGGGCACGCCCTCTAGCATTTTCATGGCAGACTCAATATGGGGTGGTTTGCCAGTGCCTTCCCCAGTCATTACCATTTACCCCCCAGCAAGCTGGGTACTCATTTTACCAACCTCAGAAGGATGGAAGGCCGAGTCAACCTTGAGCCGGCTGCTGGGATTGAACTCCCAGCCTCATGGGCAGAGCTTTCAGACAGCATGTCTGCTGCTTTACCACTCTGCGCCACAAGAGGCTCTATGATGCCCTTAAAGAAAAAGGGGAAAACGCTGGCTTGTTCAAGTACCTACAAATAAATGCAAAGCTGATGACAAAGTTTTAGATGAATCCCGTTCATAAGATGACAGAATTTGAAACTATCCTAAAGCAAGCTAAACCACATATACAAGGTCATAAACTTCTCTTAAGATATGAGACTGAAACCGAACATATAAAACACATGATAAAATGGATACAGAACTTAAACCACAATATTTCCCTGGATAAATGGGAGCAGCTATGGGGGGAAATATAAAACTGGTATAAAATATTCTGTAGGTGGTATGTAACACCAAAAGTGATAAGATGTTGGGGAAACATGATGGAAAATGTTGTAGGTGTTATAAAAAATGTGTTCTTTTATCGTATGTGGTGGAATTGTAAGAAGGCTAAGAAATTTTGGGAAAAATAAATTAAATTATAGAAAAATGTTAAATGTTAAATTTCCCGTGTATCCTGATTTTATGTTAAATATTTTATTCCAGATAACATTCCTAACAATGCTTATGAACTTTTCCTTCATGCAACAATGGCAGCAACAATCGTTATTGCTCAACAATGGAAACAATCAGAACTACCCAGGGTAACAGTTTGGCTTGACAGTACCAGAGAACTATGCAAAATGGCTAAGCTAATGAATTTAATAAAAAGAAGACAAACGGAAGACTTCCAAAGCAATTGGCAGTCTTATTTAGATTACATAAATAAGTAGTCCCACAAACTGAGAAAAAGAATATATTTTTTTCTGCAATGCCAATTTCTATTTACAGTAATTATGGTAGTAATAGTAGAGGATGAGATTTGTTTGTTTTTATACTCTTATAAACAACAGCTGTATAACATAAGCACGATTATGGTATGTATTTCCCTTCCCCTTTCTTCCTGTATTCCCCTTATTCTACTCAAAAATAAAAAATATATTATAAAGAAAACCCTCCTACCTATTCTTTCAGTGTTAACAGGGAGACCTCCCACTCGACAGCCCTGGTTGCTCGCCACCCCTCCGCAGAGTGGTGTTTGCGGGGATGAATGGGGGCGGAACACACATCACAACACTTCTGGCATAAGCCCAGGCATGATATCATATGTACACCGCCCGTGGCACCGCAGGCGCCACGGACTAAATAAAACAGTAAGCCCTTCTGGGGCGGGATGTGTCCGGGATGAGGAAGGGTCCGGATTGGACCCTTCCTCATGACAGACAATCGGAGAGATCAATCGGCAGGCGCAAAGCACCTGCCGATTGGTCCCTCTGATTCCCAGCCCCAGCAACTGCAAGCCGCGCGCAGTGCGGCTCGCAGTTGCTCCCGGCCTGATGCGGTGAGATGCGCGATGCGCCTCTCGCAGCGTCAGGCCGCCGCCCAAGGGAGCCCCCGGCAGTCGCGCAGAGCGCCGCTGCTGGGGGCTCCCTGCCCCGTGGCCTGACACGGCTAGCCGGCTTCTCTTTTTAAAGAGAAACCTCCCTGGCCGGCTTCTTTTAAAACTGGCTGGCTGCTCCAACCGCTGGGAGCCCGCAGAAGATGGCTACCCTTGCCGGGGCGGGGTCCTGCTGCCTTCTCACCGCCGTGCCCGGGGAACCCTCGGCAAGATGGCTGCCGCTGCGGGGCTGGGTCCCTGCAGCCTTCTCCCGCACGCTGCGGACGCCTCGCCCCGACAAGCCCCGAAGACGTCCGCTCCCACTCCCGCGGAGCCGCCACAAGGTCAGTCTAGCGCCCATTTTATTACGAAATAAAATGGGCTTTTTTACTAGTCACACTGGTATAATAACGTAAGGGTTCTACTACAACTGGGGACCCAGAGCATCGTTCCTACACAATGACATCATTTTAGGATTCCTCTCAGGGGTGACATTGTAACATTGCCGCAATGTCAATGTGCTTGTCCGCTCCCCTAAATCTATTGCGGGGAGAGGAAGGGAAGGTAATTGTAAGCTGCTTTGAGACACATGGGAATTGCTGGGTGACTCTGGGCCAGTCGCAGTTCTCTCAGAGCACTCTCAGCCTCACCTGCCTCACAGGATGTCTATTGTAGGGAAAATAAGGGCAGGTGAAAGTAAACCACTTTGAGACTCCTTCGGATAGTTAAAAGCAGGATACAAAAAGCCCAGCTCATCTCTCTCTCAGTTGTGGGGAGAGGAATGGGAAGGCAACTGTAAGCCACTTTGAGCCTCCTTCGGGTAGAGAAAAGTGGCATATAAGAACCAACTCTTCTTCTTCTTCTTCAGTAATATCAGGGCTCTCTCAGCCTTCCCTCCCTCACAGGGTGTCTGTTGTGGGGAGAGGAAAGGGAAGGCGAATGTAAGCTGCTTTGAGACTCCTTTGGGTAGAGTAATGTGACCATTTGTCCCAGTTTTAGCAGGACAATCCTGCCTTCGAGAGCATTGCCCCGCATCCTGCCCGCGTCAAGCCACACTGCGCCGCCCTGCGGCTCTGCCCAGCCCTGGCCGCCTACCTTCGTCTTCTTGGAGCCAGCAGTGTGGCGCGGGTCTGCCTGGCCCCAGCTGCCCCGCCTTTTTCCTTGAGCCACCAACCCTGGCTGCCCCGCCTTCTTTCTGAGCCAGCAGAGAGCGATGTGGCAAGGCTCTGCACAGCCCTGGCAGCCCCGCAAGCTTCTGTGCAAGCACCGCCATACTTTAAAAGATACACTGCACAAATTTTTAACATTAATAAAAGCAGTGAGGTGATGCTGCCAATAGCAGCAGCAACCATGACTATAGTCTTTTACTTTTAGCATATGGTGAAGGAAAATATGCATCTCCCCAGCTTTCACAATGGTGCAAAAAAGAAAAGCAATACATATACATATACAAATAAGAAAAACAATACATATAGTGGATATAAACCACTAATTCAACTCTATTATAACTAGCACAGTTTTCCAGGGTATACGTTTTGTGAGTTGAAGCTCTGAGCTGGAACATTATGTTGCTTACTAAGGTGCTACTGGACTTGAATTTTGTTATACTACAACAGACCAACACAGTTACCTATTTGAAACGATATAAAAACCCCCTAATCTACAGAACATATAATGTTCATGCAAGTGCAGAAAACCTTAACAGTCACATGGGGACAGGCAGGAGGGTTGGGGGCTTGGGGAGGCATGCAATGAGTTTCTGGAGAATTTTGAGCTACACTATATCACATCTTGGTTTTCCCAGGAAATGGCTATGGCAGGGCTACTGTTTTTTCAATAATTCTTCCCCCACCACCGAGGACAGCCAGTGGGAAACCTCCGACCACAGCAAGAGGCCTGGCAGCTCTACAGACAGTAGAACTGAGGATAAGAAAACTTCAACTTGATTCCTTGAGCATCTGAATCCTGTGAGACTTCGAAGCTCTAATTTGTGTATGTCTTCCCCAACTCTCTGGTGCTACGACTGCCTTCCCTGGTCAGGCTCAAGTGTTTGGATGTTGGGATCCATCCAGCTCAGTTTGTGAAAGCTATGTATATGGACCAAGCTCCAGTCAAGCTGCGTACGGAAGAGAAGAGGTAAACAGAGGGATGGGTGATTCTGCACGAATAAACCCAAAAATACTCAGTTGGTTTGAGTAATTTTCAGGTTTATCTGATTTGATTTTTATATCAATCAGTTTAAACGAGCTGAATTATAGCTGTTCGAGAAATATCTTTTAATATCTCCCCAGCAGACCCATCTGAAGCTGCAGAGAGAAGACTCTCTGTAACCTCAGAGGGGTCTGCTGGGGAGATATTTAAAGACTCCACCAAACAGCTGGCCCTGAGGATCAGCTGTTTGGCAGCATCTTTCTCCCCAGCACACCTGTCTGAGGCTGTGGAGAACTTGATCTCTCTAACTTCAGATGAGTCTACAGGGGAGACATCTTGGGTTTATCCGAGTTGAATTGCACATCCCATCAGTGGGAGAATTCCCACTATAGTGACAATTCCCACTGCTGGGCATGACATTCCTGAATCTGGCCTAAACTGAATGATTTTCTGGATATTTACATGATAGCCAAAGGCGGGAGTGTCCTGCTGAGTGGTGATTCCAGACCTCCAGGCCATGCCTGGAAGTTGGCAACCCTACGGTGTATCCAAGCTGTGCAGGCCTGAGGTGATTCCAGACCTCCAGGCTTGGCCTGGAGGTTGGCAACCCCCCAGTCAATGCTGTCCCTCTTTCCGAATCTTAAAATCTGGTCACCTTAGGGTAGAAAAAACCAGCATATAAGAACCCAACTCTTCCTCTTGTTCTGTAATATCAGGGCTCTCTCAGCCTCACCTCTCTGACAGGAGGTCTGTTGTGGGGAGAGGAATGGGAAGGCAACTGTAAGCCGCTTTGAGACTCCTTTGGGTAGAGAAAAGCAGCATATAAGAACCAACTCTTCTTCTTCTGTAGTATCAGGGCTCTCTCAGCCTCACCTCCCTCACAGGGTGTCTGTGGTGGGGAGAGGAAAGGGAAGGCGACTGTAAGCCGTTTTGAGACTCCTTCTGGTAGACAAAACCGGCATATAAGAACCAACTCTTCTTCTTCTTCTTCTTCTTCTTCTTCTTCTATTTCCCAGTTGCATTTGTGTGTGCTGGACTTTTGGTGTGCCCAGGAAGGGGCTTTCAAGAGAGAAGAAACAGGTGATTTGTCTTGGCCTTTGGTGTTGGGCTCCTTTTCCTCGTTTAGCTTCTAAGATCTTGTGAGATGGGGCTACAGTGTGCTGCTTGCCCTCCTATTTCCCCATTAGTAGCTGATAACTGCGAGTAAAAATAGAATAACCATCTCAGCTAGTAATCTCAACTCATTTCTTGTTGTTTAAAAATCCATTTATTTAAAAGTCATGCCATTATTATTTCCGAAGCTGAGCTGATTTTTCAAGTGTATGGGATGATCAGCGTCCATTAACCAGATGTTGCCTTTACATGCGGAGTTTTTATCACACCTCCCTCTCTTCTTTACCGCATGCTGCCCTGGCCTTGCTCTAAATATGGAATTATTAAATCCCCATGGGTTTTCTCTGGAACTGGTTGCCATAGTAGTTAAAAATTTCACACTTTTATATATTTATCTGTAGGAATATGTCAGTCTGTGTGTGTTCTAAGCATAATTAGTACTTCTTTAAACAGGGAAATTCAAAGTACCTGGATACAAAAGAGTTTTCAGACCAAAGGTCTCACTGTGCTTTGCTGGAACTAGAGGAATACAGTGGGCTTCATGGGACAGATGCCCTCCTCCAGGTGGGCAAAGGTGCATATTAAAGAGAGGCCCAGACAGCTGGGAATACTCCGTTTTAGGGATGCCAGACCCCAAGCGGGACCTGTGCCTATTATGCATGCCTCAGTTTTTAACACAGTCAGTTTGCCAACCATTTAAATCATCCTTTAAATCATCCGCGTTCTCCCCCCTTGCCAAGCCCTCCCCATCTGGCCACACCTCCGCCGCTGCTTCCCGCCACCCATTCTCCTCCCCGCGCTCCCCAGTCCCCCATCTATGCGGACATCTCTGTGACACTTCTTCACCCCGCCTTCTCAACCCTCTGCCGCCTCTCCCACGCCCCCACCCATCCCTGCTCACCTCCGCCGCCACTTGCACGCCCCACGTTCTCCACCCCCACGCTGCTTCCGTCCTCCGGATCCTTCGTCCTCCATTCCTTTCTTCCTCCTTTCTCCCTCTCTAACTGACTTTCTATCCATCTTCCTTCATCTCTTCATCCCTTTCTCTCTTCTTCCCTCCCTTTCTCTCTTCCTCTCTCCCTCCCTCCCTCCCTCCCTCCCTCCCTCCCTCCCTCTTTCTTTCTTTCTTTCTTTCTTTCTTTCTTTCTTTCTTTCTTTCTTTCTTTCTTTCTTTCTTCCTTCCTTCCTTCCTTCCTTCCTTCCTTCCTTCCTTCCTTCCTTCCTTCCTATCTATCTATCTATCTATCTATCTATCTATCTATCTATCTATCTATCTATCTATCTATCTATCTATCTATCTATCTATCTATCTATCATCTCCCTTCCTTCTGCCC
The DNA here is from genome assembly GCF_049243985.1 of Paroedura picta. Lineage (NCBI taxonomy): Eukaryota > Metazoa > Chordata > Lepidosauria > Squamata > Gekkonidae > Paroedura > Paroedura picta. The sequence continues at coordinate 14,172,991 of NC_135378.1, forward strand.
CTCCAGCCAACCACCCCACTAGCGCCCGCTGTATTTGGGGTACAGCGGGCTTAATTTCTAGTCTGTTATAATTTCACTTTCTTGTCCTCACAGTGGTCCTATGGTGTCCCTATTCTTTTTCCCATTTATGCCCGAGCTGTGATACTGGATTGTTATTTTTCCCAGCGATTATGCACCTCAAAAAATTCCTACGGTAACTATGGGATTTGGATGAGAGTTTGAGGGGGGAATTCTGTTGGTAGGCAATGTCATTCACATTCCAACTTACATTGTCCGCAATTAGCATTTCTATTGTAGCCAGTATCTTTAAGACAGAGAGCCTTGGTCTGAGGAAATCAAGCTATGAAGGACTGATTTCTGGGGGAAATCGCTCTAAACTGGCTGCCAGAGAGCCACCTGGAGTTAACGTGAAACCCCTTTCTTCCTAAGAAAAAGCCACACAATACACCCAGGCTGTCCTTGGGCTATTACGGGCAATGGGAGACTGAATCAAATTGCATGTTCTCTGATTGCTGACACTGAAGAAGCAGAAATCAGCCTTGAGCCCCCCTCCCTCATGGTCACTGATCAGAGGTAGAGCTTTGAAGTCCCAGGAGCGTTTGCTGAAGGCTGTGGAGGAAATGCATACCATAGGGTAATTTCTACTCATTTACATAGCAATAAATGTGGCTGGGTTGCCAGGGCAAATGGCATGTTCATGTGACCACTGGCAAAGAGTATCAGCGCCAGGCACTTGAGCTCCCATTGGTAGACGAGGGACTGCGAGCCGAAAAGCAGAGGAGACAAAAAACACGCTGATGTTTACGCATCAAAAAAAGACCATTAGTGCCGTAACACAAGAAAAGTCACCATATAACTAGTTTCAGAAGCTTCACTGATAAAAAGCTGCCGGAACTGTGGCCGGCATTTGCAATGCAAAAACGAAAACAAGACAATGGGTTTTGTGCTATGAAGATGGGGCCACATTAAGAATTTAGAAATAAAGTTTTTGGCAGTCTTTATGTGAGTTTTCCGTGATGCATAATATACCTTGGGGATCCCCCAGTTTTACAGCTCACCTCCATTCAACAGGGATGAGTTCCCATGGATAAAATGGCTTCTTTGGAGGGTAGGCTAAGTGGCATTATACTCCACTAAGGTCCCTCTCCACCCCAAATCCCACCCACTCCCAAATCCACTCCCAGACCAGAACTGGTGGAGGACCATGCAGCAAGGAGTCTTACCTACCATACACCACTCCACAGTGGAGACGGTTAGGGCACAGCTCTCCAGAGGGCATGGGAGCACCATATGCACAGGCCAACAGACGTGGCCATAAACAGCAGTAGGTGGAAGAGGCTGGGGAGGTGCAGCTCAGCACCTCTGCCTCAAAGAGCCTGGCAGGGAGAAGTCCCGCTACTAGTTGTTGATGGTGAACTGGACCCACAGTGGCAGGGAAACCAGATGTGCAACGATGGAGGATTTGGTAGAGGTGATAGAGGAGGAGCACCTCACTGAGTCCCCTGAGCCTGCCTCCACCGACCCCCCCAGACTACTGGTCATGCCACACTGCCACCTGGCTCAACCGCTCTTGCATGGCTTTGAGTCTTCTCCCCTGCCCTCCCATCAGTGTCCAGAGAGAGTGGGTGTTCTCTCCTAGGGAGACATCCTCATCCCCCAATGTTCAAACCTGGAACCGGCCAGTGTGGATGAGTGGGCCTTCCTCAAGTTGAACCTTTCTCTGCTGGGCCACTCATGTTTGGACCTCACAGTGTGAGATCCAGGCCTCCTATGGTGTCCCTGCCCATCATCCCCATTCTTCCTCCTCTCTGGATGGTCTGCACCCTTAGCACTTGGGTGGGAGGTCGGCTGCCTCTGCCAGGTGGGGTGGGCTGGCCAAGCAGGGGGTTTAGCTACTGATGTCTTGGATTGTACCCACATTTTACACCCTCCGCCCTGACTCTGAACACCTCCCCCTGGTGGGGTTAGGTAGACCAGGGCTCTGTGTCACCACTTCTCACACTGAGCAGAGGGGCTTAGCTACTGCACACCCTGGATGAGGGTCCACAACTTCTACCTCCCCACACCCAACCCTTTCCCACTGAAATCCCTGCACTGAGAAAACCCCTTTACTTCTACCCTCCAAAGAAAATCCCCCTCACCCAACACCCAGTTCACAAAACATCTGCCTCAGAACACAACACCCACGTCACAAAAGAACACCTACCTCATGGTGCAACCTCCACCTCAGAAAACTTCTACCTCAACAAATATCTGTCTGTACAAGCAACAGCTTGCTGTGGGGTGCTGGAGAAGTGTGCAAGAAGCCTACAACTGAGGCTAGTGTGCAGAACACAGCTCCCTTTACCCCTTGGAGCAGGGGTAGTCAAACTGCGGCCCTCCAGATGTCCATGGACTACAATTCCCAGGAGCCCCCTGCCAGCATTTGCTGGCAGGGGGCTCCTGGGAATTGTAGTCCATGGACATCTGGAGGGCCGCAGTTTGCCTACCCCTGCCTTGGAGCCTCAGAGCTCCTTCTCCAGGTCTTCACTCCTGTGCCTTGGGCATGCTGGAAACCTGAAGATCCTTGCCGAGGAGGCTCTTTGGGCCTGTAATTCCACCTTCCGTAGGGGAAATTACTCCGATGCTGCTTAACTTCCTAATTATTTTTTGGAGAGCTGTCTTCCACGTTACCATGCAGCAGTGTTGTAATGCGGTAGCCTTTTAAATGGTTTTTTAAAGTTTTTTTTTAAAACACACATGTACCTGGAAGAGAAGGATGAAAGACTGAGGCCAGAGAGTGGTGAAATGGAGGGGCACAATTAAAAGAAAGGTGCAAGCAGGCACCCCTTGTCTCGTGCCGTCTCTGCTCCACAGACACACAGCAGATGGAAGAGAGGAGCCCTAGGGCACCTTTCCCTCCGGACAGGAAGGAAGCGATGGGGAAAGAGGGTGGTGACAAAGAAAGGGGCGTAACCAAACTACGCAAAATGGCAAGGGCAGGGGAAAACCTGATTGCATGCATTTCTGAGTAGTCCCACCCCAATTTAGCCTCAGTTAGTCCCACTTCAAAAAGTGATAACTGGATTTCCGAGGATTCCCTTGCTGTGGGATAGAGTGAGAGGGCAAATCAGGTCTGTGCCCGGAATGGGGGATTGCAGTGCGGAAATGGACGAAAAGCTAAAGCCTATACAAATGCAAATCCAAGCCAAAACCCTACTGTGGAAACAGTCTCTGTATGCAGACATGGAATGGTAATGTAGACAAAAAGTTAATTCTTTGCTCGACAGGGAAGATGGGGGGAGCCAAATTTTAATGACAGAAATGTTCTGCTTCCCGTTGATTGATTTATGGTATATATGTATATATATATATTCTGACTTTTTCTGTGGGCTCAGGGCAGCCCCCATAATTAAAATACAAATACAGGTATACAATATTATGAATATATAGACCTAAGATTAAAATTCAGTCAAATTAAAATAGTTTGTCATAATTTCAAACAATAAAAACCACACAATAATAATAACTAATTCGAATCTGCTAAAACTGTCTCGTATTACTGGGAATGGAAGGAGGTCATAGATTAAGTCTTCAGCTGAAAAACCAACATGACTTCCTCTTGTAAACCTTTGATTTGTGCTCCTTGGTGGCAGAGCTTTGGCATTTCAGTGGAGATTTACCCAGCTGTATATCAATATGCAATCCCCTGAAGGAGACAGCGCCTTTGTCATCTACATGTTTCTTGTCTTTACGCCTCGTTCTCTCTGTCCTCTTGAAACTCCGGCGAGATGGAGATGACAGCTCATCAAGGAAGATTTAAAATGATACAATTTTTCATCTTCTGAGAAAGCCACGGTTTGTTTTCCCTACCGACTTTAGAGGCAAAGAGGCAGGGATTAGAAGATGCTTGCACGCAATTGTCAGCTGTTCCCACTTCACGATTTCTATAATGTGCGTGTTTTTACTTCTATCTTTGGGCTTTGATATACAGACAAACTGGGGCAGCAAAAATAGAGAAACTAAATGCATTCCTGGTGGGAAACATGGGGGGGGGGATTTCTTCCACAGGTTTGAAGATGGTCATTCTCGGTCAATGCTGGTATCAGTAGTGGGTGAGGGCAGATGGCAAGGGCCTCACCGTTGGTGAAATAATTGGTTTTTTTCCTCACATCACAAACTTCACAATGCTCTAAACTAGGAAACAGCAACATTACTGATGTTTGGTGTAGTGGGTAGGAGTGCGGACTTCTAATCTGGCATGCCAGGTTCGATTCTGCACTCCCCCACATGCAGCCAGCTGGGTGACCCTGGGCTCGCCACGGCACTGATAAAACTGTTCTGACCGAGCAGGAATATCAGGGCTCTCTCAGCCTCACCCACCCCACAGGGTGTCTGTTGTGGGGAGAGGAAAAGGAAGGCGACTGTAAGCCGCTTTGAGCCTCCTTCGGGTAGGGAAAAGCGGCATATAAGAACCAACTCTTCTTCTTCTTCTACTTTATGGTGATAGATGCTAAACTCTCACCAGCATGCCAAAGGAAAATTTGTCCAGACTCGTTAAGGCCCTTGTTAAGAACTATCTGGTCACCCCAATTGTCTTGCCAGAACATCAAAGTGACTAAGGGCTATATCTGCCCCAGAACTTTGCTGTTTGAGAACCGCAATTCTAGCTACAAGAGCACTATGCCGCTGGCAGGGGCTCATGGGAATTGTAGTCCATGGACATCTGGAGGGCCGCAGTTTGACTACCCCTGTCTTTGAGAATAGATCCAAGTGGGTAGCCAAGTTGGTCTGAAGTAGGACAACAAAATTCAAGTCCAATGGGAGCTTTAAGACCAACAGAGATGTATACAAGGCATGAGCTTCTGGCTGCATGGTCTGTAGGAAGTGTGCCTGCACACAAAAGCTCCTGCCTTGAATAAATCTTTTTGGTCTTAAAGGTGCCTGATTGGACTCGAATTTTGTTGGTTTTAGGCAATAGTTTTCTTTTGCCAGCTATAGGGAGGGCCTGAGTCAGTTAGGGCCTTCTATTCCTTTTAAGGCTCTGTCGCAATGTGCTGTGTTATTTTGTTGCATATGTATGTTGCGGCTGAGTTCCCCTCCCTTGACTTGGACTAAAAACTTACAGACCTGGGAATCCCCCAAATTGCAGCTCATCCCCCAGACTGAAGATATCAGCTCTCCTGAAGAATATTCATTCATTCATTCATTCATTCATTCATTCATTCATTCATTCATTCATTCATTCATTCATTCATTCATTCATTCATTTGGATTTCTATACCACCCGTTCTTTACGGCTCTGGGTGGTTTACATGGAACATTGCATAAATTTACATGGAACATTATAACAATCTATATCAGTGGTCCCCAGCTTTTTTATCACCGGGGACTGGTCAACACTTGACATTTTTACTGAGGCCCGGGGGGGGGGGGGGTAGTCTTTTGCCAAGGGTCATCACCACTGCCTGAGACCCTGCTCCACTTGCTTTCCCACTGGTGCCCCTGACTTCCCGCCACCCGCTAGGGAGTGCAGCCAGCAGCAGCTGCGCAGTGCCATGCCAAGGGGGAGCCCTAGCCATGGTGGCTGCTGGAGAGCACCAAAGGTGAGCAGGTGGCAGAGCGGCAGGGCAGCCCCCAAGGCAGCAGCCGGGGAGGAGGATGAGGAGAAGCCATGGCCCGGTACCAACTGACTGGGGGCTGGGGACCACTGATCTATATCATACAATTTTCAATAGAACATCACAATCTGTCAGTAACAATTACAACACAACATGAATAACAACAACACTGGGGAGATCAAATTGTTCAGTCATGATAGGGTGTCTGAGGGGGGATCAGCAGCTGTTCTGAATTGGTCGGCCTCAAGCAAATGCCTGGTGGAGGAGCTCCCTCTTGCAGGCCCTGCAGAATTGTGGAAGTTCGGGCAGGGCTCTGATCTCCTCAGGCAGCTCGTTCCACCAGTTGGGGGCCAGGACCGAGAAGGTTCTGGCCCTTGTTGAGGACCAATGTGCTTCCTTGGGGCCAGGGATCTGCAGCCAGTTGGAGGTGGCATTATACAACGCTGAGGTCCCTCCCTGTCCCGAATCTCACCCACGCCCAATTCCAGGTATTTCCCAACCCAGAGCTGGCAATACTACCAGAACATGACTAAGAGCTGGCTGTCCATCTTGTGACTGCATTTTATACTGAGAGAGAACCTGCCACCTACAGTTGTCAGGATCAGTCCCTGCTCTCTGCCATGAATCTCTGTATTAGCCTGAGTTTCTCCATGTTTGCTTAGCCTTAATTTTACCTTTCGCTTTTGGGGTCTCTGTGTAACCTCGACCCATTATATTTAGCTGTCTGCCTGAAACTTGTCTGCTGTACCCTGCTGTCATGATTTGCTGTGAACTATTTGTCTTTTGAACCGGCTAGCAAGGCCTGTTCTTGTAACAAAAACAGTTATCTTGTCAGTGGGCGCCGGGCAGCCCAAGGACGTGCGAGATGTAACACTCCCGGGTTTATTGCACCTGGTGCTCCTTCCCCCCTCCCTTGGGAACCTTCAAGTTTTGGGCGGGAGAATTCTCTTGAAAAGAGTCTGCAAATGTATCTTCGGGCAGATTTGACTTCGCTAGTTTTAGTGTCTGAAGTAACTACTCAATAAAGCTTTCTTTTACAGAAGTACGTTGTGAGTTCTTACAGCACTTGACAACAGGGAATCGCTTCTGTCATTACATCGTTCTTTTCACTTGCAAGTTTTTCCTGATGTTCAGATGAAGTCTGCCCTCCAGAAGCTTAAGCCTGTGCTATCCAGTCTCGCCCTCTGGAGTAGCAGAGCTCAGAGGTACCACCATGGGCCTCCCAACAATCTCCAGATGCCCGCTGATCCGCTCCCAGAGACCCACTTATTTTCAATAAGGCTACATCATTGTTTTATTTAGGTTTTAGCTTAAGTCCTCAATTAGTGCTTTGTAAATCTGTTCCACTATATATCTCTGGTAAGGCCTTGGAGGAGGAGTGTGTTTTATGGCTTAAGTGCCACTCAGCGCTTAACAGCCACTCAGGGCGGCTGTCCCGCCCCCTGGGTGCCTCCTCCTCCAACCAGCTTGCCAGTCTATTCAGCAGCCAGCCAATCGCCTTCCTTCCCCCACCCCTCCTCCTTCCATTTCCCTCTGAGGATTGGAGGCCACAGATCCCTGCCGCATGAGAGCTGCCCCTGCCGGAGAGTTACCTGCAGCCTCCCCAGGCCCTGGGGGGAGGGAGAGACCATTGACGGTGTTCTTCCACCCCACCACCCTATTCTAGCACTCTTACTATTCCTGAATGCCATGGGCCTGGCCCATTGTTTTTATAGTTCTCTGTCAATGTTTTTACTATTGTTAGCCAACCCGAGCTTGTTACCAGGGAAGGGCAGCTATTAAAGCCAAACAACAACAACAACAACAAAAACAACGACAACAACAACAAAAACAACAAAAACAACAACAACAACAGTTGCTCCCAAATATATAAGCTATAGATCAGGGGTAGTCAAACTGCGGCCCTCCAGATGTCCATGGACTACAATTCCCAGGAGCCCCTGCCAGCATTTGCTGGCAGGGGCTCCTGGGAATTGTAGTCCATGGACATCTGGAGGGCCGCAGTTTGACTACCCCTGCTATAGATGAAAGGATCCAGAATACGTTCCTCATTGGATAACCATCCCCTTCAATTCCACACGTTGTGCATTTACACTTGAAGCCAAATAACTGCTATCTCTTATTCACCAGATCTGGAGAAGGATGTCTCCTCTAGAATCCCTCTGCAAGACACACTGAGTGGATTTACTGGTATCAGAGCTTACTCGAGGCCAGTCAACACAGCATGGGATTAACCTGACAGAGCCCCTTCTGAGCTCCAGATTCTATCTTTACCAGCCACCCCAGCCTCCCAGAACGAGCTACCTGAATCTGATACAGCACAAGAGAGCGTGGGATGGGGAGGAATGGGAATTATTCAGGGGAAAGTTCGTGTGGCAGGAAGATTTTAAAGTAGGCCAGTCTACAGAATTGGGGAATGACACGTCTAGTGTGGACTATAAATATACACACTGCTTTGAAGGGCAAATTCACTGTTGAAACATGACTAATTGTGTACACAAAATGTGCTAGAACACACACACACATATGTATATGATACACCGGTGAATATATCATCAGGTTGCACATGGCCAGTTTAGAAAGGAGGACCACAAAATGTCTATGCTGAGGCTCATGGGAGCTCCATGGACCCAAACCATGTGGGGCTGTTGCCATGAGGGGAATTCTGCAAGAAAGAAGGGGAAAAGCTGGCTAGATCCGCCTGAATGTTTTCTGTTGGCATTGCACCTACCAAAATGCAGCAGCAAAGGGGCTGCTGCAAGCCAGGGGCAACAGGTGTGACCTGGGGAACCCCTGGAATGACAGCTCAGCTCCAGACGAGAGAGATCAGTTCCCCTGGAGAAAAGGGCTGCTTGGGAGTGGGGGGGTGGGGGTGGACTAGGGATGCCGGCCTCCAGGTGGGACCTGGGGAAAGTCAATAAAATAAGTTGTGAGGAATATGGATACACAAGTTGAACAAGGTTAGCATGAATAGTGAGATAAAAAACCTTTGTCCCTATTGAGTCCTGGGTATGTTGTAGTATTGAGTGTTGTAATAACTTGCATTTCTGCAATCTCCCTTTCTAGCCTGTTCTTGAAGTTCCTTTCCAATACCACAGCTACTTTCAGATCAGTTATTGAATGTTCTGGAAGGTTGAAGTGCCGCCCTACAGGTTTTTCAGTTTTGTGGTTTTTGATGTCAGACTTGTGTCCATTAATAGACACTTCCACAGACAGTCCCATGTTTGTGTGAATAACAACTGAATTTCAAGGGGATTGATTGGCTGTTTTGGCAAAGAATTATCTGACAAAGAGTGCTTGCACTCAAAAGCTCATGCCCTGAATAAATCTTTGTTGGTCTTAAAGGTGCTACTAGACTCTGATTCTATTGTGCAACTTCTGACCAACACGGCTACCCATTTGAAAACACCAGGATAAGTTTTGTTATCTCACAGACATGAAAGCTGGCAGAGGGACATTCAAACAAGGGCATTACACCCCACTGAAGTATAAAGGGCAGGGTCTCCAGAAGCAGGGCAGAAATTTCCTTCACTAGATTTCTCCTGACCTCTTCTCAAGTTTGGCAAACCCTGAAATTGATTAGGCTGCCATCTATCTGTACTTTTTTTTTTATATTCAGATTTCTATACCGCCCATTTCTTTGCAGCTCTGGGCGGTTTACACTGAACATTATATAACTTACATGGAACATTATACAGACTATAACATCAAAACAACTTTCAATAAAGCATCAAAAGATTACAAAACCACATTTATAATATAAATAACAATATTGGGAGAGTCATGGGCGGGCGTCTGGGGGGACCAGCAGGTGTTCTGAGTCGGTCGGCCTCAAGCAAATGCCTGGTTTTATATTGTAATATATATATTACGTTGTAATTTTATCGTCGGTTTTATATTCTGTAAACTGCCATGAGGCTGTTGCCGAGTGTGGCAGTCTAGAAATTGAAAAATAAATAGACAAATGCCTTGTTGCCAATAAAGCTGCAGTTCTGTTCTTCTAAGTTCTGGTTCTTTGGCCTCTTTCTTCCCTCCTGTAAATGTGAGGCTCGATAGTAAGAGCCCAGTGTTAGATTGCGGGGTTTGGGAGGGAATGTTTGATCCCCCGTCCTTTGATTCTGGACAGCCTCAGAATTTATTCCTAGCATCTCCTCCTGATGGCCAGAACCCAAGAGACCCTCACCATCGGGAAGAGTTCTGCAGGTTTGCACGATGAGGCACCAGGGAGGCCTCGCCTGTACTTTCGGGGTGCACAAACAAGAGGAGGCCTGGCTCTTCTGCATCCCACACTGCAATCGAGTTTGGAGCGGGGGTTTGACCTGCGGGCACCGCAAACCCTTTTTGACCAAAGTCAATGCATAAAATAAATAAACGTGACCCTTTTTATCACCCAGCTGAAGGTGTCAGCTCTCCTTATTCCACATCTGCAGGAATTAGGACAGAGCCAATACTAGGATGAGAGACTTTCTTCTTCTGTAGCATTCGTAAGATTGTGAGAGGAAACATTAATGTCTTGTATCGGATAACCGGGACGAAGAAACCCAAGCAGTAACTCTTCCTCATGGCCTGCATGCTCTGCAAAGTGAATGAAGCCATCAAGTTGGCCGGCTGCTCAAAGCACTTCCTGGTTCTCGAGAGCCTCTTTCTTCGCTAGGTTCTTCTCTCCCCAGTCCATTCTGGGAAGGCTGCAATGTCACTCATGATTGGCTTTTCAAATACCGCTAAGAGGTTTAAAACAGCTTGTTCTTAATCTCAGTTAACCTTCAGGTCCCCATGCCACAGCATGTGAAGGCGCATGATGTCACTGCTCACAAATTGGTCAGACTCAAGTCCAGGTTCACGGTGTCATAAGTCATAGCAGAATGAACCCAGTACTGTGAGCCAAACTGTGTCCAAAAGTCGTCTATCTCCCAATTAATTGGCATTTTATTAACCTAATGAAATGGAGGGTTTTCTCTCTTCCTACAGTAATCTCAACTAATTACACTGACATTTCTAATTCAAGTCAAATACGCTGTGCTGTGCATGCAGAAGCAACCCCGTAAACCTAGGTCAAGACTTCCTGCATTCTACGAGAGGCCCTGTGGAATCGGAGCAGACTTGGCACAGCAGCCGGCCAATTTCCTTTCCGCCCTTCCCCCATGAAGTTCAGATTGATTCCCATGGAAATGTCCCCATTTTTTTCCCCATCATGTCAGAGCTGGGCAACTTCTTAGGCTGAGACGCAGTGGCTTTTCAAGGGGCAGGTAGAGAAAAAAGTCTAGGGGAAAGGGGGAATTCTTAACCCTCTCCTCTCCTGCAATCTTCTTGCTCAACTGCTTTTATGCCTCCTGCTGGGCAAAACGTATAGATCAGGGGTAGTCAAACTGTGGCCCTCCAGAGGTCCATGGACTACAATTCCCAGAAGCCCCTGCCAGCATTCGCTGGCAGGGGCTTCTGGGAATTGTAGTCCATGGACCTCTGGAGGGCCGCAGTTTGACTACCCCTGGTATAGATACTGAATGTCCTGTCCTGGGTGGGCGGGGCCAGTCTGATCCCAACCGATCACAGAAGTCAATCAGAGCTGGCCCTAGCTAGTATTTAGCTGGGAGACCACCAAGGGAGTCCAGGCTCGCTTCACAGAGGCAGCCAATGGCAAACCACCTCTGAATGTTTCTGGCCGTGAAACCCCTGTGGAGGTAACATGAATGGTCTGGGATTCAGCTGCAAAGAGGGAGGGGGGAGCAACTTCCCTATGATGGAGGGGTAAAAACCAGAGGATGCCTTTTGAGTTTTCCTCTCTCCCAAGGCCATTCTTCTCCCTGATCAAACAATTCCAAAGGCTGCATTTCCTAAAGGAAAAATATTCAATGAACGTGGTGGCATATAACGTAACAATTGTATATTTTAAGGGATTAACTCTTTTCCACATTCTTATTTTCTTTACTTCTAAGGATGAGGGGGGGGGGGAGTCTTCTGTTCTGCATGCCTTTTGCTCCCTCTGGTGGTCGATTTTATATTACAATGGTTTATGCCCCAAATAAAAATCTGCCATTTAAATCTGCATGGTGATAGGTTGGAAATAAATCAATGTAATATTGAATCAACCATTAGAGGGAGAAAGAGACATGCAGAACAGAACCCCTGTCCCAAAGAAACAGGGACTTACAAGCAAGGCCGAAGAGAATGTGAAAAAGTCCTTTATCTATGAATTGAGCAGGATCCATTCAAATTAACTCTGCATAACAATTTGTCTTAAGGCAAAAGCCATGCTGGAGCCCTGCTGGCTCAGACCAAAGGCCCATCGAGTCCAGAATCCTGTTCACCAAGTGGCCGCCCCTCTGCTTGCTCAGAAGCAAATCAAAGCCCTCCCCAGTCCGTTATAGAAGCTGGTGAATGATCTGAGCCAGTCACCGGCTCTCTGCCTCACCTTCTTTACAAGGCTCATTCTGAGGATAACAGAATGGAGAACAATATCAACTGCTCTGCATCCCCTTTGGGGAGAAAGGCAGAGCAGAAATGAAATAAGTCAATAAAATAACGTGATTTGGAAAGACAAATGTACCAGCACAATTATCTTCACTGAGATTTCTTCTGTGTAACTCTAGGAAATATCCACAATGTTTCCCTCCACCCTCCATGAATTTTGAAAGTACCAGAATGGCAGCCATGTCAGGTGTCTGAATATTGCTATTTGTGATTCATTTTCCATTCCAATTGCAGGAATTATTTCCTTTGAGAGGGCGTTTCTGATGCTAAATCCCATCCCATCTCAAAGGCACAAGAGTCTGTGTACGAAACTTCCCTTGCAGGGCCTGTGCATCTTCACAGCCAGTAGAACGAGTTCCTGAGGGAGATCAGGGCCCTGCAGGACCATTTGCTTAGGGGGGCCTGCAAGATGGAGCTATCCCACCTGGGTGTAGTCTGCATGGGGCTTTTTTCCCAGTCCCAGCTCAAATGAATCCCTCCTGTCTACACTGAATTTGATTTGCATTTTGATTTTGGGCACTTTAAATTTTCCCTCTGCACCATGCATGATTGATTCATGGTGACCCTAGTTCTCCCCCACAATATCTTGGAGTGTATATAAGCTTTGATAATTCAAAAACTGCCATGATTAAATGTGCAGCTCTCTACTTTTTCTGAATTAACTTGCTGCCTCGCTATAGTCTTCCCTGATTGGCCAGGGCATCAGTTCAAAGTCTTCCTGGTTCCCGATTGCAAGGCTTCTCTTAAAGTGACTGCGCTACTGAAGCCCTAACTTCTCTCAGCAGAAATTTGCCTCTTGTTATTTCCCTCTCTTCTCCTGTCACCAATCCTCTCCCCCACCCCCAATTCAAGAAAAGAAAGAGGCTCCTGCTGCACTAGGCACCCCTCCCCATTCTGAGCTTCCCCCATCAAGTGCAGAACACTTTCTGTTTCTATGGGGCGGGGGAAGTTAGAGGAAGACCCGAGTTCAAATCAATCTTAATTCAGCAGGATCCACAATGGAATAAACAAAGTAAGTGCAGAATCAGACCCCCGGTCTGTGGCTGGGGCCCAAGTGTCAGGACCAGTTCCTGTTTTCTGCCATGATTTCTGTTCAGTAAACCTGTCTGACTCCATCTTAGTTTCTGCATATGTGCTTTGTCCTTGTAACCCATGTATTCACAAAGTCCCCATGTAACCAAAACCCCTTGTAGTTGTCCCCTTTGATTTCCCTGCTTTGATCCTTGCTTTTCACACTGCATATTCTCCCCCTTACTGTGAAACATTGTTGCAAGGATCCTGCGGTTCCTGTAAACAGCTTTATCAGCTAGCCTACGGCGCTGGCTTGACCAAGGCCATGCTACTTTCAACACCTCTGGCAGGAAGCCTGGGATAGCACCTTGGAGACGAGTCCCCCCCCCCTCCCATGGGAACACTCAAGTTTTGGGTGGGAGAAAAGTATTGATAAGTGCCTGCTGTTCTTGTATCAAACAGATTTGACTTCTAATGTTATAGTGACTACATCTACTTCCAATTAAAGCTTTCTTCTTATAGAAGTTTTGTTGTGAGTTTTGTCAGCGCTTGACACCAAGATAACACCGACCGAACAGCCAGCCTCACGATCAGGATGAGAAGGAGGAAAAACTGGCTCCCTCCTAGGGAACACCCCAATCTGGGTATTTTTAGCGGGCTGAATGTGATGGTTCAGAGCTTTTAAATTGTATGTTATTTTATGGGTGTTACCTGCCATGAGCATCTGGAGGGGGGGGGGCAAATAAATTTTTTGTTGTTATTGTCCCAACCCCAAGCAGATCCCTGTGACTGTGTAGTTCCCCCCACCAATGCCAGTAAGAGGTATCCCTTCCTCTCCAGGCAACAGGTGAGCTCTTTGTGATGTCATCTCAGGTGATCTCCAGTTTCTCTCTGGAGTTTGGCCCCCTGTCTGACTCCTAGTGTGTTTAGATCCCCCTCCCCCCAAGGCCAGTAACAGGCATCCCTTCCTCTCCAGGTGACTCAGGTGAACTCTTTGTGGTGTCATGCCAGTTGGTCTCCAGTTTCTCTCTGAGATTGGCCTCCTGTCTTACTTCTAATGCGTTTCGAGATCCGCCCCTGTCAAGCCCAGTAATTACTGAAACTGAAGAGAGACGACTCTGTGTAAGTCTAATTCAGATATTTTATTGCCATATTGGTTTCCCAGTGCATCTGTATTATTCTATATTTGTTTCTTCACTGGGACCCACCCCTCCCAGTTCATTATTTTTGCAAGCCCAGTAAGAGATATCCTTAACTATCTGAAAATCTGGATTTTCAGGTAGTTAGGTGGATAGGGAATTAGTTAGAAAACCGCACTCAAAGAGTTGTTGTCAATGGTGTTTTATCAGACTGGAGGGAGGTGAGTAGCGGGGTACCGTATGGCTCGGTGCTTGGCCCAGTACTTTTTAACAAATGTATTAATAATATAAATGAGGGGGTGGAGGGACTACTCATCAAGTTTGCAGATGACACCAAATTGGGAGGACTGGCAAATACTCCGGAAGATAGAGACAGAGTTCAACGAGATCTGAACACAATGGGAAAATGGGCAAATGAGAACAAGATGCAATTTAATAAAGATAAGTGTAAAGTTCTGCATCTGGGTCAGAAAAATGAAAAGCATGCCTACTGGATGGGGGATACGCTTCTAGGTAACACTGTGTGTAAACGAGACCTTGGGGTACTTGTGGATTGTAAACTAAATATGAGCAGGCAGTGTGATGCAGCGGTAAAAAAGGCAAATGCCATTTTGAGCTGTATCAACAGGGGCATCACATCAAAATCACAAGATTTCATAGTCCCATTGTAGTAATGGGTTTAAACGCAGTAATGGGTTTAAACTACAAGTACAACGATATAGGCTAGATATCAGGAAAAAAGTTTTCGCACTCAGAGTAGTTCAGCAGTGGAATAGGCTGCCTGAGGAGGTGGTGAGCTCCCCCTCACTGGCAGTCTTCAAGCAAAAGTTGGATACCCACTTTTCTTGGATGCTTTAAGATGCTTTGGTCTGATCCTGCGTTGAGCAGAGGGTTGGACTAGATGGCCTGCATGGCCACTTCCAACACTATGGTTCTATGATTCTATGATTCTTCCCCAGAAAACACAGGTGAGCTGTTTGTGATGTAATTTCAGTTGGTCTTCAGTTTCTCTCAGGAGGATGTCACTCTGTCTAACTCCTAGTGTGTTTATAAACTCCCCTTCCCAAGGCCAGTAAGAGGGATCCCTTACTCCAGACAACTCAGATGAGCTCTTTGTGATGTCATGTCAGTTGATCTCCAGTTTCTCTCAGGAGGTTGGCCCCTGTCTGACTCCAAGTATGTTTAGAGATACCCACCACAACCTGCCAAGGCCAGTAAGAGACATCCCTTCCTATCCAGGCAACTCAGGTCTGCTCTTTGTGATGTCATGTCAGTTGGTCTCCAGTTTCTCTCAGGAGGTTGGCCCCCTGTATCATTACTAGTGTGTTTATAGTTTCCCC
This sequence comes from Paroedura picta, assembly GCF_049243985.1. Lineage (NCBI taxonomy): Eukaryota > Metazoa > Chordata > Lepidosauria > Squamata > Gekkonidae > Paroedura > Paroedura picta. The sequence continues at coordinate 14,188,549 of NC_135378.1, forward strand.
TACCCCAAAGCAAGTAAGAGGCATCCCTTCCTCTCCAGGCAACTCAGGTGAGCTCTTTGTGATGTCATTTCAGTTGGTCTCCAGTTTTTATCTGGATGTTGGCCTCCTGTCTTTCTCCTAGTGTGAGATTCCCCCCTCCCCCACCAAGTCCTGTAAGTACCATCACTTCCTCTCCAGGCAACTCTGGTCTGCTCTTTGTGATGTCATGTCAGTTGGTCTCCAGATTCTCTCTGGAGGTTGGCTCCCTGTCTGACTCCTCGTGTTTTTATATTCTCTGCACACCAAAGGCCAGTAAGAGACATCCCATCCTCTCCTGGCAACTCAGGTGAGCTCTTTGTGATGTCATGTCAGTTGGTCTCCACATTCTCTCTGGATGTTGGCCTCCTATCTTCCTCCTAGTGAGAGATTTCCCCCCCTGCCGCCAAGGCCAGTAAGAGGCATCCTATATGCATGTTGGTCTGTCTTTCTCCTAGTGTGAGATTCCTTCCCTCCCCCTGCCAAGTCCAGTAAGTGGCATCACTTCATCAGTATATGTAAACGAGACCTTGGGGTACTTGTGGATTGTAAACTAAACATGAGCAGGCAGTGTGATGCAGCTGTAAAAAAGGCAAATGCCATTTTGGGCTGTATCAACAGGGGCATCACATCAAAATCACAAGATGTCATGGTCCCATTGTATATGGCACTGGTCGGACCACACCTGGAGTACTATGTGCAGTTCTGACATCACAAAGAGCAGACCTGAGTTGCCTGGATAGGAAGGGATGTCTCTTACTGGCCTTGGCAGGTTGTGGTGGGTATCTCTAAACATACTTGGAGTCAGACAGGGGCCAACCTCCGGAGAGAAACTGGAGTCCAATTGACATGACATCACAAAGAGCTCACCTGAGTTGTCTGGAATAAGGGATCCTGTTAAGGTGTGGCAGGGCCCCCTGCCTCATTGACAGGCACACTGTCTTCTATAACCAATAGCCCCCTTCCCAAAACCCCATAAAAACTGTGGCTTCACACAGCCACTCTGAGTGTCTTCCAACCTGGGACCTCCCACGCTGGTTCGTGCTTCTTCCTCTGACCCACCACTCCCCGGACAGGTAACTATCAAGCCTTCCATTATTCCTCCCCCTTCTCTATATGACTGCTTGTAGGTGTGTTAGATATTCGTGTGTAGTTTTGTTATTTTCCTTTCAATAAAAGCTTATATTACTATTTTACCATTTACATCTGTGTTTGCCTTGAGTTCCTATGGGTGTAATCAACCCTGGTATATACAGGCATCTCGATCCATAAACGCTAACTTACCCCCCTCTCGCAGCATTTGGGCTAATCTTCCCCACAAGCTCAAAGATAAGTGTTTTAGGACACGTGTTCACGCAATTTGGGTAACAAGGAGGAAGATAGGAGGCCAACATCCAGAGAGCAACTGGAGGCCAATGGACATGACATCACAAAGAGCTCACTGGAGTTGCCTGGAGACGAAGTAATAACATATACTGGCCTTGGCAGGGCGGGGGGATCTCTGACTCGGAGAAAGACAGAAAGCCAACATCCAGAGAGATTTTCCTAGGAGCCCTTAGGCAAACAGGAGCCAGTCCACGCGCTTAGAGATACAATGGGGGTGGAAGGGTGAGCTGATGCGAGCTTGAGTCCAGAAGCACCTCTGGGTCAGGCAAAGGCTGTCATTCCAAACCTAAGGCAGAGATGGAGTCTGGCCTGGCTTGGCCAACCCTAGCAGTATTGTCTTGGCTTTAGCTTAAGCCTAGACTATTGTGGGGAGCCATTGGCTATAGAAGACAGTGTGCCTGTCAATTTAGGCAGGGGGCCCTGCCACACCTTAACTATCCCCCCCCTCTCTGGAGTGAATTTTATTTCCATTTATTCGCTCCAGAACAATGTATAATGCGTTAGTGGTGGCAAAGATTGAAATTCAGACTAGAAATTCAGAGAGAACAGTGGGGCCATCTTCTGCCACTACAAAAACTTAAGCCAAATTAAAAAACAAAACACATTTAGGAGGGGTTTGGGTGACTTAAGGAAAGCTGTGAAGTTGCCGTTCCTCTTTACCACAACAACTCAAAACTAAATGTAACATACATGGACTAGCTAAGCATGAGGTCTCCACCATATGAATAAAGCAATGAACCAATGCAAACTGATACGTTGAGCAAGGCAATCTAGCAAACAATAGACAAAAAGCAAATGCAGTGAAAACCAAATTCTATGTAGGCAGGAAACTGTGGGCAGTACCTGAGCAATATTTTAGAATGCGAGCACTAGGCAATCCTAAAAATGCTGGCAATGAATATCAAGCAATTACTATGAAGCAGGCAGAAAGTGGCAGAAACTAAAAAGTTAGAAAATGGAGTAAGCAATGGCTTCTAATAAGCAATGCAATAAGAACAAGGTAAAGCTAAGCAATTTAGCAAAACTTATATACATAAACTAGCAAACTATTTGCTACATTCTCAATCTAACTAAAATGGATACACAATGAAAATGTATATTTACAACAAAAAATGTAGAGTGGGAAAGGTGGCAGTCACCTTCCCAATAAATACAGAGTCAAATTATTCCCGTTCCCACCCCTCCCTCCCTCCCACCCAAGAATCTTCTTGGCAGGTTGGCAAGGTCTTCTGATGCCCTCCCCCCCTTGCTTCCAGGAAAACAGTGGCGGCAAAGTGGCTGCAGCAAAGTCTCCCAGGGAGGGTGGCATCAAGCATTATTCGTGGCAAGGCTTACAACAGGGAAGCCGTGAGATCTTTGGGGCAAACCGGGAACAATTGGCATCTGCGGGAAATCTGTAGCAGGGAAACAAGCTGACAGGTTTGGTTATGGATTCCCGAGCAGCGGGAACCCAGGGAGCTGGATGGGGAAAACGAGAATCTGGTTTTTTAGGCTTGGGGAGAGGAGGTCAAAGGTGGGGGCTGTGGGGAAGAGTGAAGCTGGTTCAAACATTTGACAAGCTAGGTTCAAGACTGGGGGACTCTGAGAATGGCAGTCCCAGGATGGAGCAATAATCTCCTGTTGAGGAGGAAGAGTAGGGGAAGCATTTCCAAGAGAGAGCACAGCAAAGACTAGAAGGAGAAGCATATCTGTTTCTAGCATCCGTGTGTTCGTGTGGCAAAACAAAGCGAGCGACCTGAAAAGGAACAGGGGTTGTATCAGGGGCTATATACACAGCTGCAAAATGCCTCAGGAAAGGGCCTCCCCCCCTTGCATCTGAGAGCAGGCAAGGTCTTTGTCCCTATTTCCCTTTACCCTGGATCAAACTGGAGGAAGGTTTCTGCCACATTTCCAAAGCAGGCTCTCCTGAATTGCTCAGTGTGAGTTGTTTGACCACAACTGTTGTGGTGGGGGCTGGAGGTTTGACCTCCGGGGGCTCTTCAGTGGCACAATCCTCCTGGGGATTGTCCAATTGTCCTTTCCATTCCTTGGACACAGTAGAAATACTTCAACCAGATGCTCCCATTCTTAGGCAGAGCAACCTGGTATCCTTAAAGGCAAAGACTATTCCTGTGCATGGGCAGAGGGTCTTTATCGGCTGGCTGATAAGCTAGATTTTCATTCAAAACAAAACAAAAATGACAAAAATGTTTTAATTGCCAATTAAAAATAAAAAGACAAAATGTAAAAGGGAAGAAAAAAAAGGACACATTTCACAAAGAAGATCTGTGACTCCCCCCCTTGCTTCCCTGAGGTGGGGGTCAGTCTTTAAAGAAACAAAACTTCTTCCCTTCCTGATTTGAGAAGAATACTTTCTGTTCTGTTAAAGTTCCTTAGTTATGTAGATTATTTGCTTTGCTGGGGGAGAGAAAGGCATGAGTCATAGGCCTGAGTGCCTAGGAAGGCAGTTAGATAAAATTAGTCTGTTTTAAGATTGCAAAATAGTGGCTGTTTCAGTGTGAATGCAACTATCAGTGGAGGCTCTACCAATTGCAGCCAAATTTAAAATTTGGAAGTAAAAATGGAAGCACACATGTTGAACAATTATTGTGAACTTGGATTTTGGAACTCTGTACAGGTTCAGAGGCAAGGTTTCCTTCCTGACTCTGAGATGTGGGAACTGAGAATATTTCCTCTTCTTTAAAGACAAGAGGTGAAGCTGGGTTGCTGGATCTGCTGTATTTTCTTTTCAATTTATTATCTGTGTGGCTTTGGAAATCCAGTACATTTTGCAAATGTGTTTTTACTTTTAAAAGTTCACCCTGGAATTCCTTGTTTTTCTCATTAAGATCCTTAATTTCTAGATCTTGTTTCTGGGTAAGAGTTTTTAAATTTCTCTATTTCCTTCTTGAGCCTCTTGTGGCGCAGAGTGGTAAGGCAGCCGTCTGACAGCTTTGCCCATGAGGCTGGGAGTTCAATCCCAGCAGCCGGCTCAAGGTTGACTCAGCCTTCCATCCTTCCGAGGTCGGTAAAATGAGTACCCAGCTTGCTGGGGGGTAAACGGTCATGACTGGGGAAGGCACTGGCAAACCACCCCGTATTGAGTCTGCCATGAAAACGCTAGAGGGCGTCACCCCAAGGGTCAGACATGACTCGGTGCTTGCACAGGGGATACCTTTACCTTTACCTTTATTTCCTTCTGCCGATCCTTAGGGGATTCAGAATAAATTTCTGTGGGGCTAGTTCTTGCCTTCATCCCTGGCTCAGATTGATCATTTTCCTGGTTTTCCTCTTCCTCATGGCCTTCACAAAGGCACACATGAGCACAGATGTGGGTTGGTTATCATACTGGGTCATGTCTGCCCCAGCATTTCTAAGTTCCCACCGCAGAAAAATCCGGTCACTAATTTTATTCTGCTGCCGAGGGGCAGAATCTCTATTAGGTTTGGGATTATTCTGGGGGAAGTTACTATAAGAAAAACCACTCTGTGTCTTATCCCTGTTTTGGGCAGGGGAAGGTAGCTGTGGGAGCTCTGCCGAGTTGGCAGTAAGCTTCCCATAGGCAAGGGCTCGCTTTCCCAGAGGCTGCCTGTTGAACTGGGCCATGTCCAATCTGGCCTCCTTGAGCCTGGCCCAGAAGTATCTCCTTAGGAAGGTTTCCGGGTGCTGAGACCGATTCTGGGCAGAGGGAACTGCCTGCTGAGGGTTCCCAAGAGGTGTTGGGGGAGGCACAGCAGTTTGGGTGCCAAGGGAAGACTCTGCACTTTGGCCAGAGAGGTTTTTCCCTGCTCCAAAGCTGCTGTGTCCCCTGTTTCTTCTAGGTTTCAAATGGGGGCCACTGTTGGCATAAGTGACCACCTGCACCGGTTCCTGGGAGCCTTTCTTGGGATGCTTGACTCGAGAACCTTGAGCATAGGCCGCCTCACGGAAAAGGTCGCCAACGAGCCGTACCTTCTCCTTCAGTGCATATCAAGTGATGTTGGTCGGGTTGAACAAGCCTATAGCAATCTTTGTTCTGGTGTTGAGACCATTGTAGAACGGGGTCTTAAAATTATCTACATTAAAGTTCCACATACCCTCAGCATTTGCCTGAACCTTCTCAGCTAACTGCGCAAGAAAGCACTTGCGGCTTGAATAGCTTTCGGGGTTCTCATCCGGGCCTTGCTTGTCCATGAGGAACTGTAGCTCCGCTGATTGGCCCGGCCATAGCAACTTGGCTATTTCACGGGCCCAATTCATTGGACCTAACTGTGCCATATTACGTTGGAGTAGGCCATTCCGTAAGGCTTGTGCGTCTGGTCCAGTAGCGCACACCCTTACCAATTGGCACAGATCCTCCCCGCTGGCAGTGGGGTACTGCTCTAGGGTTGTACACAGCCATTGCACGCCAGTGTCCCTGTTGAGAGGGCCCAACTGGTCACCAATAGCCTTCGCTTCATGAGGCTTCCAAATCATGACTCTCTCCTGGTTGGTAACCTCAACACGGCCGTTTGCCATGTGCCTCCGGACTGTCTCATGCTGGACAGGATGGACCGGAGTGGGGGTTTCCATCCAATCAAGGTTGATTGGATGATGTGAGACAGCCTCTGCTGGCAGTACCTGCTCTGTGTGAGACAGGTCTGGCAGGGCAGGGACTGTCTCGGGGTGAACAGTTGCAATGAGAGAAGTCTGAAGCCCCAATTTTTGCTTCAGACTTTCAATTTTACGGCGGCACACATCATGGCTTATGGCTGAGACTTGTGCTGCTTTTTCTCTAGCCAGAAATTGTGCTGCACTCTGTGCCTGATCATGCAGCTTGCCCAGTTCTTCCATCTTAGCAGAGGCCTCTTCTGCTCTCAGAAGAGCCTGTTGGCACTGGAGATCTTTCTCCTGTACCAGAATTGCATAGTGGTTTTTGTCCACCAGCAAGTCAAATTTCTCTCCTTGCAACTGTTCTATTTTTTGGTGGAGCTTGCTAATTACAGCGTCTCGCTCCCCGATTTCTCTCTCAAGATCTTTCCCCAGGGACTCAAGGTGAGCTTCCGTATCAGAGAGCTTGAGTGCATACTCACACTCCTGATTTTCCAGTGCTAGTCGGAGGTCCCGTTACAAACTTTCCAGCGCTGTTTGGAGTTCTCTAATCTGTGCCACACTGTCTTGCAGCGCGATGTAGAGACCCCAGGCAGTGTGGGTACTCACACTTCCCAGTTTCAGCCTCCTGGAGTCACAGTAGGACTGAAAAGTCTCTGTAAATTTCTCCAGGGGATTTGGGTCTTTAAAGAACCCAGGTTTCCAGGGGTTGCGCCCCTTTCACATGACCCACTTGGTCAGCTGGTCTACCCTGTCCTTGCTCTGAAAGGCTTCAGCAAGAACAATCTTTGCAGCCATCCCTTATGGCAGCAGTTACCCAAACACTCAAAGAGAATGCAGCAAAAGAAAGACCAGGGCAGAGTCTGCACTTACTTTGTTTATTCCATTGTCAATCCTGTTGAATTCAGATCGCTTTGAATCGGGTCTTCCTCTCCCCCCACCATTGAAACAGGAAAGTCTTCTGCACGTGGTTAGGGAGGCTCAGAAGAGGGGGGGGGAGGCAAATGGAGACTCTTTCTTTGTTTTCTTGAAGGGGGGGAGAGGATCCAAGAAGTCAGAGGAGAGAGGGAAAAAATCCTTTCTTTTCTTAAAGGGGGGGGGACGAAGAAGGCACAAAAAAAATCCAAGGCCGACAGAAGTTGAGAGAAATTTGGGGCTTCTCCTTTGAGGCAGGCTTGTCACATGACCACCTGTAGCCAATCACAGGTCTTCTACCACAGAGGAGAGATGTGATTCAAAACAATGCGATTTTCTGAATATATTCAGGATTAGCAGCAGTCTGAGATATCGCACAATAAAGGTAGGGTCACTCCGGATCAATCCTTCTTGCTGCAGAAGGAAAATTTAAATCGCCCAAAATCCAAACGGAAATCGCATTCTGTGTAGAGGGCAGGGACTGAATCGATCTGAGGTTGGAATAAAAGCTCCGTGCAGTTTACACCCTGGTCTGTGTCCTCTGTGTCTGCAGAATGATCACAACTTGCACCAACCCTGATTCACAGTATATACAGCACATGAACAGGAGGAAACTAAAAGGGGGGGTGGGGGGGTGGCATGGTGTCCTTTCTTGCCCTGCACTTAACGGGAGTGCCCGAAGTCAGGAGGAGCACCTGCAAACCTCGACTGATTCACGGTATCTACAGCTCGTGATCAGAGGAGGAGGAAGAGGAGCCCTAATTCATGGTATATACAGCACATGAAAGGGCAAACCTCAGGTCTGCCTTAGCGAAGGTCAGATGTGTGAGGGCGGGGTTCCCTATCGCAAACTACTGTGGTGGGAGGCACCCTGTGGGTCTGAAAGATGCAATGTGGGGTCCCCACAGAGCGACAGTCAAAACCCACAACTAATTCCAAGTGAACACCGTTTTAGCCCTCGGCCAACAGGCTTTCTAGTACTAAAGGAAAGGAGGGGAACAGAAAATAGCCCACCCAGAATTCACACTTCCAAAAGCACATTCACACACTAATGCCAAGTGTTCACTCGGGCTTTTCCCCTTATGTCTGGGTTACTGGAGAGTGCCGTGTGTCCACTTTACTCCCTAGTAAACGGGCAAATGTCCGCATAATCCACCTTAATCTGTTACCCAAATTGCGTGAACACGTGTCCTAAAACACGTATCTTTGAGCTTGTGGGGAAGATTAGCCCAAATGCTGCGAGAGGGGGGTAACTTAGCGTTTATGGATCGAAATGCCTATATATACCAGGGTTGATTACACCCGTAGGAACTCGACGCAAACACAGATGTAAATGGTAAAATAGTAATATAAGCTTTATTGAAAGGAAAATAACAAAAAGACACACGAATATCTAACACACCTACAAGCAGACATATAGAGAAGGGGGAGGAAGAGTGGAAGGCTTGATAGTTACCTGTCCGAGGAGTGGTGGGTCAGAGGAAGAAGCACAAACCAGCGTGGGAGGTCTCGGGTTGGAAGACACTCAGAATGGCTGTGTGAAGCCACAGTTTTTATGGGGTTTTGGGAAGGGGGCTATGTGACAAGGCTCAGGTAAGCATGTGCTGGAAGTTTCCAGGGTCCCCAGAGATTAGGACAATACCTGGCCAAGTGGGGGGGGGGTTGGCCATAAATGGATTTGGATAAAGGTATTAATGGCTCTGAGGAAGAGAGCCATCAGGTCTCGCTGGCAGGGTGTGGGGAGGAAATATCCCCTGGCAGAGGGGCCAAGTGTGAAAAATGTTGCAAGACAAAGGATTTTCCTAGGAGCCCTTAGGCAAACAGGAGGAAGCCAGTCCATTTGCTTAGAAATACAATGGGGGGGGGGGGTGAGCTGACGCGAGCTTGAGTCCAGAGGCACCTCTGGGTCAGGCAAAGGCTGTCATTCCAAACCTAAGGCAGAGATGGAGTCTGGCCTGGCTTGGCCAACCCTAGCAGTGTCATCTTGGCTTTAGCTTAAGCCTAGACTATTGTGGAGTGCCATTGGTTATAGAAGACAGTGTGCCTGTCAATGAGGCAGGGGGCCCGGCCACACCTTAACAGGATCCCTTACTCCAGACAACTCAGGTGAGCTCTTTGTGATGTCATGTCAGTTGGACTCCAGTTTCTCTCCGGAGGTTGGCCCCCTGTATCATTACTAGTGTGTTTGTAGTTCCCCCTCCCCCGCCAAGTCCAGTAAGTGGCATCACTTCCTCTCCAGGCAACTCTGGTCTGCTCTTTGTGATGTCATGTCAGTTGGTCTCTAGATTCTCTCTGGAGGTTGGCCACCTGTCTGACTCCTGGTGTTTTTATATCCTCCGCACACCAAAGACCAGTAAGATACATCCTGTCCTCTCCAGGCTACTCAGGTGAGCTCTTTTTGATGTAAAGTCTGTTGATCTCCAGTTTCTCTTGGGAGGTTGGCTTCCTGTCTGACTCCTATTGTGTTTAGAGTCCCCCCCCCAAGGCCAATAAGAGTCATCCCTTCCTCTCCAGGCAACTCAGGTGAGCTCTTTTTGATGTCATGTCAGTTGGTCTCCCGGTTCTCTCTGGATGTTGGATTTCTGTCTTTCTCCTAGTCAGAGTTCCCCCCGCCCCGCCAAGGCCAGTATATGTTATCACTTCCTCTCCAGGCAACTCCAGTGAGCTCTTTGTGATGTCATGTCCATTGGCCTCCAGTTGCTCTCTGGATGTTGGCCTCCTATCTTCCTCCTAGTGAGAGATTTCCCCCCCTGCTGCCAAGGCCAGTAAGAGGCATCCCATATGGATGTTGGCTTCTTGTCTTTCTCCTAGTGTGAGATTCCTCCCCTCCCCCTGCCAAGTCCAGTAAGTGGCATCACTTCATCTCCAGTATATGTAAACGAGACCTTGGGGTACTTGTGGATTGTAAACTAAACATGAGCAGGCAGTGTGATGCAGCAGTAAAAAAGGCGAATGCCATTTTGGGCTGTATCAACAGGGGCATCACATCAAAATCACAAGATGTCATAGTCCCATTGTATACGGCACTGGTCAGACCACACCTGGAGTACTGTGTGCAGTTCTGGAGGACTCACTTCAAGAAGAACATAGATAAAATTGAAAGGGTACAGAGTAGAGAGACCAGGATGATCTGGGGTCAAGGGACCAAGCCCAAGGCCCGTAATAGAGTTCCCTTCCTCTCCAGGCAACTCAGGTGAGCTCTTTGTGATGTTATGTCAGTTGGTTTCCAGTTTCACAGGTGAGCTCGTTGTGATCTCATGTCAGTTGATGTTCAGTTTCTCTCTGTATGTTGGCCTCCTGTCTTTCTCCTATTTAGAGATTCCCCCTACCCTGCCAAGGTGAGTAGGTGACATCATTTCCTCTCTAGGCAGCTCAGGTGAACTCTTTTTGATGTCATGTCAGTTCGTCTCCAGTTTCAGGAGGTTGGCCCCCTCTCTCACTTTTAGTATGTTTATATTTCCCCCTCCCCCAGGCCAGTAAGAGGCATCCCTTCCTCTCTATGATACTCCGGTGAGCTCTTTGTGATGTCATGTCAGTTGGTCTCCAGTTTCTCTCTGGATGTTGGCCTCCTGTCTTTCTCCTAGTGAGAGATCCCCCCACCCCTGCCAAGGCCAGTATATGTTATTACTTCCTCTCCACACTACTCAGGTGAGCTCTTTTTGATGTAAAGTCTGTTGATCTCCAGTTTCTCTTGGGAGGTTGGCTTCCTGTCTGACTCCTATTATGTTTAGAGTCTCTCCAAGGCCAATAAGAGGCATCTCTTCTTCTCCAGGCAACTCAGGTGAGCTCTTTGTGATGTCATGTCAGTTGGTCTCCATTTTCTCTCTGTAGGTTGGCCCCTTATCTGACTCCTAATATACTTAGAGATAACCCCCATCCCCTGCCAAGGCCAGTAAGAGACAACCCTTCCTCTCCGGGCAACTCACGTAAGCTCTTTGTGAAGTCATGTCAGTTGGTCTCCAGTTTCTCTCTGGAGGTTGGCCTCCTGTCTTTTTCCTAGTGAGAGATCCCCCCGCCCCGCCAAGGCCAGTATATGTTATCACTTCCTCTCCAGGCAACTCAGGTGAGCTCTTTGTGATGTCATGTCCGTTGGTCTCTAGTTTCTCTCTGGAGGTTGGCCTCCTATCTTTCTTCTAGTGAGAGATTCCCCCCCCCCCGCCAAGGCCAGTAAGAGGCATCCTTTCCTGTCCAGGCAACTGAGGTGAGCTCTTTGTGATGTCATGTCACTTGGTCTCCAGTTTTTATCTGGATGTTGGCCTCCTGTCTTTCTCCTAGTGTGAGTTTCTTCCCCTCCCCTGCCTAGTCCAGTAAATGGCATCACTTCCTCTCCAGGCAACTCAGGTCTGGTCTTTGTTAGGCCATGTCAGTTGGTCTCCAGTGTTTCTCTGGAGGTTGGCCCCCTGTTTGACACTTAGTGTGTTTATAGATACCCCTACCCCCCACCAAGGCCAGTAAGAGACTTCCCGTCCTCTCCAGGCTACTTAGGTGAGTTCTTTTTGATGTAAAGTCTGTTGATCTCCAGTTTCTCTCGGGAGCTTGGCCTCCTCCTATTATGTTTGGAGGTCTCTGGAGGCTGGCGCCCTCTTTTATTCCCAGTGTGTTTAGAGATCCCCCTCCTTGCCATGTCCTGGAAGAGGCATCCACTCCTCTCCAGGCAAATGAGGTGAGCTCTTTGTGATGTCATGTCAGTTGGACTCCAGTTTCTCACTGGAGGATGGCCCCCTGTCTTAGTCCTAGTGTATTTAGAGGTCCCCCCTCTCTAAGGCCAGTAAGAGGCATTCCCTCCTCTCCAGGCAACTCAGGTGAGTTCTTTGTGATGTCATGTCAGTTGGTCTTATTTTCTCTGGAGCTTGGCCCCTTGTCTGACTCCTAATATTTTTAGAGTCTGCCCCCCTTCCAAGGCCACTAAGAGGCATCTCTTCCTCTCCTGGTATCTCACGTGAGCTTCCTGTCTGACTCCAGTTGGCCCCCTGTCTGACTCCAGTGTGTTTAGATCCCTCCCTCCCCCAGGAAACACAGGAGAAAATTGAGCATGTGGAAAGCCCAGACCTGTGGTTTCCTTGCTATCTGCCCAGGGAGCAGCGACTCACAAGAGTGTCTGCCCCCAAAATGTGTTGTTCTCTGGGATCCTGAGCTAGACTCCAGGGACTCGGCCCCCCTCTGAGCTATCTTGCAAGCTGGCAATGGACTTCAAACCCTTTCGATATTCCCATGTCTCAATGAGGTTAAAGTTGTGGGCAAGTCTGCTTTCTTGTGCCAAAAGAGCAAGATATTATGGAATGCAAGGACATCGGCTGCCTTCTGTCCTTAATTTGGCATCCTCTGTTCCGTATCACATCTGTACTGTCCACAGCAAAACAATATGTTGCACCTTTTATTCCAGCAACATCTTCATTCAGGCCTGGGAAAATAACTTTGCTTGGTCAAATTCTCTTCCTTCTACCCACTTCTGGAAACTTTTTGCTGGGCTTTGTGAAACTTTTATGTAACTCACCCTCACACAACCTCCCCTGCCCACCCCCCAAAAGTAGAATGCCACTGGGTCCAATGTAATGCATAATTACTAAGGTCTCCAATAAGGTTGTGAACCTGCAGACCTCCCATGATGACAGTTTATCCCTAGACTACAATCTGAGCTGTGGCTCAGGGGGAGAGCAGTTCCGAAGGAGTCTCAGCATGGCTTACAATTGCCTTCCCTTTCCTCTCCCCACAACAGACACCCTGTGAGGTGGGTGAGGCTGAGAGAGCCCTGGTATTACTGAAGAAGAAGAGTTGGTTCTTATATGCTCCTTTTCTCTCTCTGAAGGAGTCTGAAAGCAGCTTACTGTTGCCTTCCCTTTCCTCTCCCCACAACAGAGGTGGGTGAGGCTGAGAGAGCCCTGGTATTACTGCTTGGTCAGAACAGCTTTATCATGACTGGCCCAGGGTCACCCAGCTGGCTGCATATGGAGGAGGAGCAGGGAATTCAACCTGGCTCGCCAAGTGAGAATTTGTTTGTGCCCATATCCATACCTGCTCAGAAAGCCTGTGAAGTGGGAGATAATATAGACTCCTTTTCACTTAACACATCAGTAGGTGTCGACCACCATAAATTACCTAATGGCAAATTGTCATTTGTAGACCATTTAGATCAATGATGTCCCACAATTCTTACCACAGCATTTGAGATCTACTCTCACACACGGTTTGAGTTTTCTGAGTATTTACATTTTCATAAATGAGTAAATTTTGTCAAAGCAGTTATTGAAGATATTAAATTGTTATTCAGTTCCAGCACTACATGAGTTAAAATTTTGCTCCTCAACAAGAGAAATATTTAAAATACCCACGAAGTTCACATTGCTTCCTTTGGCTTGTATTTTCCATGGGCAACATCTTTTGCCCTTCAGGTCAACCTTGATAATGATCATTAAAAAGAAAACCCTTTAGAGAAGGGTCCATGGCATATCTGAGACAGAATTCATTCTCTCCTTGTCTGTCATCAGATATCATCATTACAACAACAAGAAAAAGCAGAATCTCAATTATGGCCATGAGAAGAAACAGAACATCTTTTAAAATGAATCTCTGGAGGTAACTGGACCATTTATTTATTACTGTGTGAGGTCAAATGAATAGAAAACTTCTTGTGATGGGTTACAAAGCTGCATTATTTATAAATACAAAGGGGACTTTGAATGCGGCCTTCTAATCCCCCCCCCCCCAAAAAAAAAGAAACCAATCTAAATTTGCAAAGTTATACTACAATTAACCTTCCAGGACATTCAGTTGCTGATCTGAGAAGCAATTATCTTACAAAAAAATTTCAAAGGGAGATTAAAGAATGAGACTGCTGAGTTGCAACTGATAATGAAGCTCCAGACAATGCATCCTCATGGACTGAATGAAGATCTGGGTTTCTTGTCTTGTTACCAATGCTTATTTATCCAAGCCTACGACCCCTCTGCATATACACCTAATCCAATTATGCTCCCTATTGCCATTCACCTGCTACTGTCATTTGGTATCTGAAATCACTCCACTCTTCAAGATATAAGAACAAATAGAATCAGATTCTAGATATATCTGGAGAAGTGAGCAGTGATTCATGAAAGCTCCTCCTCGCCACATTTTTTAAAAAATCACAGACACTGTTTTAATTACTTTTCCCCAGAAGGCTGGCTTGTAAGTCCTTGTGGATGGATAGAAAGGCAAGACAGAAATTAGCTCATGGGAGTTGTAGTCCATGGACATGTGGAGGTCTGCAGTTTGACTACCCCTGATGGAAGAGGGAGCAGAAGATCCATGTCTTTCTTAAAAACGGTCAATGGGATTTCAGCCACAGTATCATAGGCTCTGTGGGTTTTTTTTTAATATTCTAATTCTCTCGCACACAAATTTGTAGAGTCCAGTAGCACCTTTAAGACCAACAAAGATTTATTCATGGCATGAGCTTTTGAGTGTTTGCACTCTTTCTCAGACTAAATGGAACAGGGATCATAAGTGTACAGATAGAAGGCAAAAATAAATTATGGCAAATTAGTAAACTCTGTCATAATATCCTAGTTAAGCCATATGACGCCATATGATAATTCTTTGCTAAAACAGCTAATCAGTCCTTTTGAGTTCAGTTGTCGTTCACAAAAACATTGGAGAAATAAAATTGCCCACATTAGTAATTCATGCCAGACACTTTCCCAGTTCTTGCTGGCCCCAGCCATCTCCACCCAAGCGTGGAAGCTACTTTGAGGTCTTTTACTGAATTTCCTGGAAGGCTGACGTGTTCCCCTACAGGTTTTTCAGTCCTGTAATTTTTGATATCAGACTTGTGTTGATTAATTCTCTGGCGGAGAGTTTGACCTGTTTGCCCTATGTAGAGAACAGAGTGACATTATTGGCATTTAATGGCATATACAATGTTAGAAGATGAGCAAGTGAATAAGCCTTTGATGGTGAAGGTGATGTTATTCACTTGCTCATCTCCTAACTTTGTATATGCCATTAAATGCGAACAATGCCCCTCTGTTCATAGGGCAAACAGGTCAAACCTTTGCCAGAGTAGCTGTTTTATTAGAAAGGAACTTCAAGAAAAGACTAGAAAGGGAGATTGCAGAAATCCAAGTTTTTACGACACTCAACACAATAGTATACCCTGGACTCAACAAGGACATAGGTTTTTTTAATCTCACGATGCATGCTAATATCCACATTCCTTACACATTATATCCACATTCCTTACAGTCCCCTCTTCTTTCAAATGTATTTTATTTGGGACAATGGGACTGTCATATGATGTTAGCAATATGTAATGTGATTCTGAATTTAACTCTCTTACCAGCACAGCTTGTCACTTGCAGGGATGCTTTTGCGCTTTTGCCAGTTATGATGGTTGTTCATTTAGTCCAGGGGTAGTCAAACTGCGGCCCTCCAGATGTCCATGGACTACAATTCCCAAGAGCCCCCTGCCAGCGAACGCTGGCAGGGGGCTCCTGGGGATTGTAGTCCATGGACATCTGGAGGGCCGCAGTTTGACTACCCCTGATTTAGTCTGAGGAAGAGTGCTTGCACTCGAAAGCTCACACCTTGAAACAATCTTTGTTGGTCTTAAAGGTGCTACTGGACTACATTTTTGTTGTGCTACTTCAGACCAACATGGCTACCCACTTGAATCTACACATATTTATGTGAGGGCTCCCCAACTGCCTGGCTGCTAGGGCTCCCCCTGGTGTCTGCTCCAGAATCTGGGGTGTGGCTCCCTCTTTCAGAGGGCACCAAATAGGTGGTGAGAAGGTGGTATCGTCATCCGACGCCGCCTCCTCCTCCTCCTCCTCCTCCTCCTCCTCCTCCTCCTCCGCCTCCACCTCCTCCTCCTCCGCCTCCTCCTCCTCCTCCTCCTCTTCCTCCTCCTCCTCCTCCTCCTCTGGAATAGATGGCTTCAATCCAGCCTCCTCTGGCTTCAACTTAGAGCTTGGTCTTGCTGTTAGGGTAGCTGTCTGCTGTCCTTCTCTCCTCCTCCAGTTCATCTGTCTTCTCCTTCCCAATTCATCCAACCCCAGCTTGTCTGTCTCCTCACCCTTTATTCCCCCAGAGCTCTCAGAGTCCCCAGCGTGCTGGCCTTTCCCCCAAGGTGATAAGAGTCCTGCCATCATCTCAGCATCTCTCTTCTCTGCCAGGCCTGTGTCCCATGTCAGGACCAGCGTCCATTCTTCATGCCTTGTGCTGGCTGGGCAGCCTTACTGTCATGGCGCACCTCCAGGATTAGGCCCCTTAGTGTCTCTGGGACTTACACTTTGTTGCCATTATAAAATGGACAATTAACCTCTGTGAGTGACCCCTTCAGTTTCAGGAATTTGGGATCCTTAACCAGCACTTCCAAGAGTGCATCTGAGCTGGTTTGTGCCCATATCCATACCTGTCTCGGGGCAGGGCTGTTGAGTTTGCTTTCATCTTATTGCGGGTTTGAACAAATATTCCCAGCTGATGGGAGGAAAACACCATGTCTATCGTCTCTTCCCACTTACTATCATGCTGGGGTAAATGAGAGGGGGCAGCCGCAAGGAGATTTGAATGCCTTGGAAAGTTTTACTTTTTACTCAAAGTAAAATCAAAACGGGAACCTGTTTCCCACTCAATTTACGCGGCTTGTGCAAGACCTCTATTCTTGTGATCTGTGCAGTCCTGGAACAGCAACTCCACTCACTCCAGAAAATGGCACCAGGCGGTTTCAGGAGTCTTCACCATGGTTGCCTCTTTCTCCCACACTGCCCGGTTTTGTTCTGCTACAGTAAATTTGTGGGAGATGTATACACACGGGTGCAGCCCACCATCCTCCCTGCACTGCAACAACAGTCTGTCCATATTGTATTGCTAGCATCTAGAGCCTAATGCTGGGAGCGATTGAGGGCAAAAGAAGAAGGGGATGACAGAGAATGAGGTGGCTGGACGGAGTCACTGAAGCAGTCGGTGCGATCTTAAATGGACTCTGGAGAATGATAGAGGGCAGGAAGGCCTGGAGGATCATTGTCCATGGGGTCGCGATGGGTCGGACATGACTTCGCACCTAACAACAAAGTATCTACTAGCATGATGGGCAGGGACCAGATCGGCCAGGACTGGCTTAGCGGTGAATAGTCTCTTCAATTCCTCAAAAGCCACCTGGCATGCCTTGGTCCACTCCAGGCAGCTACTCAGCTTTGTCACCCCTTCCCCTATGTTTTTAACAAGTCAGTGAGGGGCAGCATAACCTGGGAGAAGTGAGGCAGGAGGTCCCAGTAGAAATTGGTGAAGCCAAAGATTGAAACTGTCTGTGGGTTCAGGGGGGTGGCCCAGTCAAGGACATCTTGGATCTAGGCTGGGTCCATCTGGATGCCTTTTGGGGTGACCCTATATCCTAGATAATCCAGACTTTCCCTATAGAACTCACACTTGGAAAGTTTGGCATAGAGTTTGTTGTCAAGGAGCCACTGGAGAACCTCCCACACCAGGGGCACATGTCCGTCCAGCGTTTGGCTGTAGATAAGAATGTCATCAAGTAAAACATATCCTTGTAGAGCAGGTTATGCAGAACTTTGTTGATCATAAATACTCTTGGGGTGCCTTTTAACCAGAATGACATGATGAGGTAGTTGAACTGCCCCAGGAGGTATTAAATGCAGTTTTCCATTCATCCTCAGGGGCTATTCTCACATAAAAATATGCCTCACTCAGGTCAAGCTTGGTAAACACCTTCCCCCACCCAGATGCCCCAACAGGTCTTTGATCAGAGCAGGGGTAGTCAAACTGTGGCCCTCCAGATGTCCATGGACTACAATTCCCAGGAGCCCCCTGCCAGCGAATGCTGGCAGGGGGCTCCTGGGAATTGTAGTCCATGGACATCTGGAGGGCCGCAGTTTGACTACCCCTGGATCAGAGGGATGGACTTTGAAATGGTATTGATGGCTCAGTAGTCTATGCACCTTCTTCTTATTAGCAAAGAGGACTTAGCAGCCATAGGTGAGGTGGCAGGGTGGATAAAACCTTGTGTGAGAGATCCACCAAATGTGCAGGGCTCAACTTATCGAGGTTATCCTTCAACAAGGGGCCCCCTGGGTTCAGCGCTATTGTGCTGTCTATGGGACAGTGAGGCAGCAGATGGTCACACTCCTCCTCAGCAAACACTAGGGACAAATCCCAGTGGCACTCTGGAAGGTCCTCAGTCATGGCAGTAGCCACACCTGCCCACACCAGCCAACCACGCCCTTGCAGATGGCAGGAGCACACATCCACCTTCACAACTACCTTGACTGAGATGCTCTCAATAGGAGGACACATCCAGAAATGTTGAGTGCACATAGAATATGAGAAAGTCTCATGTTCCTTTTACAGAAAGACAGGGAAGTGGGTCATAAACCGGTCCAGACACAGGAGCACCCAATACCTGGAAACTGGAGCTACCATCATGGAGATACATTCATTGTAGCCCCCCACCCGCATCGAGATGGGGGGTAGTAGCCTTGGTGATGGGTCCATTCCCTACTGGCTTCCCATCAACCTGTTCCATAATGATGGGGAACTCCAGATCTTCAGTCTCCAACTTTACCCCTCTGACAATCTCAGACTTGATTAGGCAGGTGCTGCAAGTGCAGTCTAAACAGGGTTCCACTACCAATTGGGAACCGGTCTGTTCATTTGTGAGGCAGGCCTGTACCAGGAGGGAGGGGGTACATGTGATGGGGACCCAATGGGGTATCCTGAAGATTGACCTGTGGTGAGGTGCTGTTCACTGCAGGTTGTCCTTATTTCCCAGTAAAGCGGCATCAGATTCCCCCACACTGGCCAAGGGTCCCAGAAACCGTGGGAGGGGGATTGCTTCTCAGCCGGAACTAGGAAAGACTGCTCACCATCCCTGTCTTCCTTGGTGCTGGTTTGGGCAGCGGAGTGGAGCTCGAACTGGCTGGGGTCTAGCACATTCAGGGGGGACAGGTGGCCAAGGATTTGCGACTCAGGCAGCTGGCAGCAAAGGGACTGGATCTCTCACACCCCATACATAGCCCCTGGGATCTACAATGATCCCTCTCACTGGAAACCAACCTCAGGGCTGACTAGCCGCCAGTTGCTATCTTACCCCTGGTGGGACAAGGGATCCCATTGCTGATGCCACAACTTCAACCTCTGGAGCCAACTCTAGGTGTGCCGTGCTACCATGAACCACCCCTCGAGCATGGCTGAGTTTTCATTAATCTGCAACCCCTCAGTAATGGGGGGTCCAGCCCCCTCTGGATGTATTAGATCCGTGCGTCCTCGTTGCATACCCACAACCTTCCGAGTAGGGTGTGAAGATCACTACTGTTACCTGGCCAGTGAATGCACCCTCTGCTTAAGCAGTTGCAAGTCAGCTTTGGTCTTGTGTTCATGGAAGGGGTCACCAAAGCATCCTTCCAGGGCAGCCCAGAATAGCCCAAAGTCAGTGAGCTCAGGACCTTTCAGCTTGTGGAGAGTTGCCCACCACTCCACAGCTTCACCTTCCAGATTGCCCACCAGTACCCAAATCGCTGCTGTGATGCCAGGGAAGGAGTTTGAGGGAAGGAGTGAGAGCTTGTTCTGTGTGAAACCCAGCAGCATGAAAATTCATTTGCAAGTGTCTTATTTAACCCTGCCTTGTGCTGAACAGAGGCAAAAGGCTCCATCTCTTGTCCCCCCATCCCCTTCCCAGCCCCAACACCTGGCCCTGTGCACTTTCTATTACTTTGGTGGGGAGAGGAAGGAAATTGTCAGTTAATGGGTGCTTAATGCTTAACTTTAAACCTTGCAAGTTTAGCCCTGTATGTATGTTAGTGGACTACTTGCAAGAATGTTCTGTTCTGGTAGGAAATCTGCTGGGTACGTGCAGTTGTGGAAGACTCTGGTACTGCTGCTAGTAGGTGTTCTTAATAAGTCCTAGACCAGGGGTAGTCAAACTGTGGCCCTCCAGATGTCCATGGACTACAATTCCCAGGAGCCCCCTGCCAGCGAATGCTGGCAGGGGCTCCTGGGAATTGTAGTCCATGGACATCTGGAGGGCCGCAGTTTGACTACCCCTGTCCTAGACTGAGGCAAGTGGACTGAGAGAGCCATCCTGAATTTTTTTCTTTGGCTCCCAAACAGCTTCCTAGAGTTGTGCGTTTCAGCTGCCAAAGCAGCTGTTCATGCCCGAATGACTGCTTTGATGCTTCCTAAAGTTCTATTCCTATCAATTCTTTTTGTGCAGTGACACAATAAAAACACACACTTCACCATTGCACTTGTGCCAACTACAAATTGATACGTCACTGCAAAAGTTGAAGTCTATTTTACACTGACTTAAAATGCTCCTCTTAGTGTCAGGCTAAGACCCTTGAGTGGCCTACAAGGAACGTGCTGAGACCCAATGCTTAATGGATAGGAAATTATGGATTTCTTGAATGTCGTCATGGAAAAACTGGCTTGATACTTTTCTTCTGTTGACTATTTTTGTTGTCTTTATGTAAAGCAGTCTGTTTTATGGCAGAAATATAGCCATTTTCGTTGTGTAGTTCTATGCTAAACAGTGTCTAATTTCCTGTGGAAAATGAATATTTTAAATGTTTTTTCTTTTGTTATAGTTCTGTACTAGAACAAAATTTGAGTCTAGTGGCACCTTTAAGGCCAACAGAGTTGAACTCTGTATAAGCTTCCGTGTTCCGGTGCCAACTAGCAGAGGCCGGTGCCTTCCCCTTGATGTCATCTCCCAACATCGATATCCAGAGATTTGCTGCCTCGTCTTATTATGAAGTTTCATTTTAGACCCCCATGGCTAGCAGCCACGGATGGACCTATCCTCCACGAAGCTAACCCTGTTAAAAAGCCATCCATGCTAATGCCCAATACAATGTTCGTTGGCAGTATATTCCATAACTCTACTCACTGAGTTTCATTGTGTAGGTCTATGTTAAACAGTGTCTAATTTCCTGTGGAAAATGAATATTTTAAATGGTTTTTCTTTTGTTATAATTCTGTACTGAGTAACGTGGTATTTCCTTTTGTTCACCTTGGATCTATAGCCTGGCAATTTTTATTGGATATCCTCAATTATAGGCAGGGTGGGTGGTCCTAATAAAAGGTAGTGCATGAATTTTGTTTTTTTTGTGAGGGTCAAGGCAGCTGCTTCCAATTTTCTCCTGCATCACAAAAGGTCAGATGGACAGCAGATGCTGCTGAAGGCATGAGATTTAGGGACACAGCATTCAGCACTGATGTCCTCTCTCTCACCTTTACCTGGCCAGGCACTTAGTATTTGGATTCTTTAAGTTTGAAATTGATTTTATCAGTTTAACTACTACTCTGCTCTGAGGAATGTGATTTTCAGCCCATGACTGGTTTTGCCAGTCATTCTGTGAGGAGTATGAAATGAAAATATATTATTTTTCCTAAGGGTGGCTGTTTTCTTAACAAACTTTTAGCAAACATTAACTGTTTCACTGTGAAAATGTCATTTATTGGATTTAAAAAGCCCTGGCCTCTGCAGGAATTTCTCAGATCCTTATTCCAGCAGGGCCTCTGCATAGCTCCTCAAAGGCCCCTGATGGTTGGGGGGTTCCTCTGGAACTGCACCCCCTATGGCAGGGGTGGCCACTGTGGCTCTCCATGGACTACAATTCCCATAAGCCCAGCTCGCAGGGGCTCATGGAAATTGTAGCCTATGGACATGTTGGAGGGCCCCAGTTTGGCCACCCCTGCCCTCTGGGCTGCACATATTCCCCCTCCCCTCAGCGGTGAGGAAGGGTTTTCTTCTTAAGTACAAAGGTGTTCGGATCCTAGCAGTATTTACTTTCATTCCATCAAAAGATGTGGAGCCTTGGAATGCTGCTTTTTAAACAAAAGTTACAAAATTGAATTTTTATTGTGTCACACAAGATGCACTTATATAAAATTGGTACAGAATGTCATTGAACAGTTTCCTTCGAGCAACAGTTCAACAAAAATTAAACTACATCAAATTCACAAATACTTTTGAATCAAATTTTAATGAGTCAAATTCATCAAAATAAAATACATCCCAAATAAAGGTCTCCCTGCCTATATTTGAATCTCCCTCCTGCCTCCAACTTTGGCCACTTCTCCGACTGAAGGAAGGAAGATGTGGGTAAAAGGGGGGACGGGGAAGACACGCGCCTCTCGGAACAGGGAGCAGAAGCCAGCCTGACTTTTATTTTCAAAGACTTCTCCACGAGGACGTTAGTTCTGTACATTCATCTCGGTAACAGTAATCGGTGACTTTTGAGGAATAAACACGGATCTGAAAGCTTAAAACTTTTAATATTCTTTCCTTTTTTACTTGGCCACTCTGTGATTGCTACTAAACTGACAAAGATCTGGAAATCATTCAGCATTTAAAACGGCATAGTTACACATAGCCCAACACCATGGCACCATCTCACACTCGGCTTAAATACCAAATATTCCTTTTCCGTCCTCCTAGAACAGGGGTGGTCAAACTGCGCCCCTCCTGATGTCCATGGACTACAATCCCGATGAGCCCCTGCCAGCATGTGCTGGCAGGGGCTCATGGGAATTGTAGTCCATGGACATCCATGGACATCAGGAGGGCCGCAGTTTGACCACCCCTGTCCTAGAGGATCCTCCTCCCTTTGCCATTCCTCCAGTGATTCTGATACTCCCAACGTAAAAACTGCTGCATACTTTCAAGCCCAAACACTTCATAATAAAACCACATTCATTCTACTTAAAAGCCCACCCCATCCCCCCTCAATGTCAGGCTTTCCCTGTTTTCAGCCATGTGCAGCTGCCCAAGTAAGGAGAGAGGAGTGCTCATTTTAAAGCTGATTCTCGATCCACAAAAGGCAGGCTCTCCCGGAAGGGTCTGCAGCAGCAAGTAAAATGCTTCTGTGCCGGCCGGATCCTGCATCTCCATTGTGCCCCTCCCACCCTCAAGCGTGACGTGTTCACATTTCATAAAGTCATTTAGTTTTTCACTTTTAAAATAACAGTGCAAACTGGAGAGAAAGAAAAAAAAAGCTGTGGATGCCTAATTAACGGGCATATTCAACAACTCCATTTTTTCTGATTTTTTTTTTGTAGCAGCTGGCTTAATATTTAGACAAAAATATTATGCATTCAATCTTTCATCTGAGGATCATTTATCTGGATTATCTGAAATACACTCTGAACTATCTTTTGGTGGTGATATCTTGACTGCTTATTCTAGTGAAAGTTTGGAAAAAAGGCTCATGGGCCGGTGAAGTACTTGGAGCTGCTTACGAAAGCCAGCTGGGAGACGTGCTTCTTGTGAAAGACGCAGATGCATTTCCAAAGTTAGCCTTCTGTTTGAAGGGATCTTGGCAAAAAAATGATCCGTTCTGGAAGCCCAGTTCAGAGGACATAAATGAATGAAATATTCCTTTTCTCCACGCTGCTTCCAAGGAAGTGAGGTTGTAGCTCTGCCAAGCTGAAGACCTCTCCAAACTCATCCCATTTCCCCAAAGCTCCAAGAGCTGAAACCTGACCAGTCCTCAAGCCAAGGTATTCACCATAATAGGGTTATCGTTAATAATTTAATTTTTAAATAAATATTTTAAGTGCCTGTTTGGCAAGTGTCCCTCCGTCCTGGTCAGCAGTTGGTGCGCCAAACGCTCAGGATCCCCAGCACATCGATGGACAAAAGTTCAGTCAATTCTGTTTCCACAAATTGTGAACCTGTCTATCTCCAACAAATCTTTCTTTGCAGATCTGTGTTTTAACTCCGAATTGTCCAAGGTAATATCTTTCTCATCCCCGTCAGGAGTTGTGAGGAACTGATCCGAGTTGCTGGTCACAAGCAGGGGTACCGCATTCTCCTTCTGGTGCGCCGGCTGGCTGGTCACTGACGCAGACGAGTTTTCATCTGTGGAAATACATGCATTAAAAAACCAGAAATGAGCACACGGGAGGGACAGGAGAATTATTCGTGGCAGCTATGGACATGGCAATTTTTGCAAAAAAACATGTTTTACTCACTGCATTGCAAAATCAGTTAAGTTAAAATATGTTCAAAGGAGGAGGGTGGCAACAACCGGACTGTCCAACAGAGCTCAGCTGGGGCTCTGCTGGGCAGCCCGGCTTAAACTGGATAACAGAGCCTGCCAAGGAGCTGATACTGTCGGGATAACTTTCCCGCAGGCTTGGCTAGGGACAAGCTGGCCTCAGGATCTGAGTGCTGCAGGGTGGTCTCTGTATGAGAAACCAGTCAAGCCAGCGGGGACAGCTGATCCACAGGCTGTCTTCTGCAGTCCCTTTAATCTTTAAAGAGACTGCAGTAGAAGTCCAACAAACAGCTGTAATCCCCAAATATAGTAGGGATTTTCTTAGGAACCCCATACTCAGGAAAACCCATTTCTATTTGGGAAGCTAAAATATATCAGAAAAACATTGAAAAGATATTTCCCGGGAATACTTTCAACTTGAGCGGACCAGAATCCCCCTCCCCACCCAATTATCTCCCGGAACAGCCTCAGATCCTCCAGTGCTGATATGCTGTTGATCCCTGACCCAAAAGAAGTGCATCTGGCCGTAACCAGGGCAGGGCCTTTTCAGGGCCAGGTGGAATATGCTGCCAGCAGAGATCTGGGCCCTGATGGAACCATCAAGCAAACAGCAGAACATACCACCATAGTTGGCAAAGATCTAGGCTAGGAACAAGGCCAATGGGGAGAATAGCAGGGTACTTAGAATGATGGCTATAAATGCATTTGCTGTATATGCTTATGCCCCCCCCCCCCCCCCGGAGAGCTCTTCACTATGCATGTATGAATCAGCTAGTTGTCCCGAGCACCCAGGATGTTCACCTGACCTCAACCTGGGCCAGGAATTTTCGGTCCTGGCCCCAACGTGGAGGAATGAGCTCCTGGAAGAGCTGAGGGCCCTGCCGGAGTTGTCAGCTTTCCACAGGGCCTGCAAGACGGAGCTCTTCCGCCAGGCGTATGGTTGAGGCCAGGGTGGAGTCCTGGTATACCATCTGAGGATTCCCCCCAAGGTTCAGGCAGATATGGTGCCTCGCTCCCAATTAGGGTTGTGCACAGCTGACGCAGCCAGCTCCATGCCTGCATGTGTGCGCCGCGTTACGCGCCGGCACCGGCACCTCCCCCCCGCGGCGCGCCACTGGCTGCATCGGCCTGGAACGGCCAATTCAGTTGCCGCCGTGCACAAACCTACTCCCAATGGAAGAAGACTTGGCCTCCGGCTGGACGAGGAAGGAAGAGATCAGAGGTAATTAGAAGCTTAACATGTGACCGCCTGCTGTCTTTGATGTGAGGGATGATTTTACGGGTTTTTATTGTATTTTAATGTTTTTATTGCTGAGAACTGCCACAAGACCATTGGAACAGCGGCGGTATACAAACTGAAAAACAAACAAACAAGCAAGCAAATATGTTTTTATTGGAACTGTTTTACGTCAATTTATAAAATGTGGTAAAATGTGGCCAAGCCTTGTAGGGACGGGTGGTTTATAAATCCCATTTAATAAAAAGAAAACTGTTTTTCTTTTTCACATTTGGTGGCAAAGCTCAATGCTTAAGAAATCTGGGCACGCTGTTACAGACGCAGCAGCAGGATGGAAAACCTCGTAAGGCTGCTCATTTAGGGGATGGTAAAAAAGTAGCAACTTCCATGCATTTAGAGAGAACTCTACTCATCGCAGCAAGAGATTACTAATAGCATATTACTGGGAACCAGTCATGCTCCCCTGCAAGACAATTTGGTTGAGGAAGGCATTCTGTCTGGTTCCGTCCTGACCTCTGGAACCATGGGTGACTGACTCCTCATTTATACCACGTCTATCATTTCAATGCGTAGATGTAAGATTAGTGATTTATACCATGTAATGAGATTAGGTATAGCCAGTGCAGACACGCAGAAACATGATCCTGGCACAATCATCTCTGGAGCACAACAGCTAGAGCAGGGGTAGTCAAACTGCGGCCCTCCAGATGTCCATGGACTACAATTCCCATGAGCTGGTAGGGACCGGAGGGTCGCAGCTCCCATGAGCTGGAGGGCCACAGTGTGCCTACCCCTGGGCTAGAGAATGCTTCCCCAAACAGCACGGTAGACAAAGGTTCCTCTCACCTTGAGGGGACTTGTATTTGCTGTGCGGCTTCCCAGGAGGTTTGCCAGGGGTGCTGGTAGGAGGCGGGTTGAACAGCTTCTCCTCCATGTTTGCTTCTTTGACGTACTGACATGACTTTCCCAACAGTACGATGCTGTTAAGGACCTTGAGCGAGATCAACCTGAAAAGAAGCAGGGCCTGTGAGACGAGACAACGCAGGAGCTCCATGTGTAGTGACTCACAGGTGTTACCACCAGCTGCCACTGCTTACTACAAAAACAACAGCCAGCCAAAGGTCCAAGGCCAAACGGCTAGGGTTCTACCACTGCACTGACAACTGGACAAGCCAATTAAAAACCGGGGAAAGAGGTGACTGAATTAATGTATGTGAGTAATACTTTTATAGGCACACAGATGCAGTGATTCAATAAGCTATAGAGCAGGGCTAGTCAAACTGCGGCCCTCCAGATGTCCATGGACTACAATTCCCAGGAGCCCCTGCCAGCGAATTCTGGCAGGGGCTCATGGGAATTGTAGTCCATGGACATCTGGAGGGCCGCAGTTTGACTAGCCCTGCTATAGAGAGAGTTAAACCAGATGTAAGATCTGTGAACCCAATCCACTCCTTTATTTATTCAATTAGCATGTTGAACCTTCTACTTTGAAGACCAGGGAAGTGATTTCATTGGAGGGGGGGGGGGGTGACTTTAGACCCTCCTTATGCATGCCACTTGCCCCAGTCCAAATCATTCCTTTCCCAAATTTTTACAACGATCATTTTGAGCTAACCAGCACTGGAGAAAATCACCCCCAAATGAACATTTCAGGAAACCCTGAACCCAAGAACTCCTGTGCCACATCTAACTGGGTCCTTGAAATAATCTTATGGGGCCAGTATAACTAAAGTCAGACACAGTTAACAGTTCAATCTTATATCTTCTTGCTTAGAAGTAAGTCAAAGAATACCAGGGGTTTCAATCATCATCATCATTAATAATAAAATTATTAAAATACAAGGGCATCTTATGCCTTGCTGAACATGCCAGAGCACAGAAGCTGGCTCCCTTAAGGATAATTTTGTTAAAACAATCAGCAAGAAAAAGGCAAGAATAAAAGTCATTTGATCTGCCTGGATTGGGGTAATATTCATGTTCCGAATGTCATGGTAAGATCAGGCAATGTAAGAGGACAAGTTCAACTGTTTGCACCAGTGACCGTAGACTTTATTATAGTCACTGACCAGCATAAAGTTAAAGGTAAAGGTATCCCCTGTGCAAGCACCGAGTCATGTCTGACCCTTGGGGTGACGCCCTCTAGCGTTTTCTTGGCAGACTCAATACGGGGTGGTTTGCCAGTGCCTTCCCCAGTCATTACCGTTTACCCCCCAGCAAGCTGGGTACTCATTTTACCGACCTCGGAGGGATGGAAGGCTGAGTCAACCTTGAGCCGGCTGCTGGGATTGAACTCCCAGCCTCATGGGCAAAGCTGTCAGATGGCTGCCTTACCACTCTGCGCCACAAGAGGCTCTTACTGACCAGCATAGACCAGTGTAAAAAAATGAGGCACAATCACTTAAGATCAAAAATGAACAGCAGACTGCAGTGCAATAATATAAAACATGGAATAAGAATGAAGACATACAGTCGGAGCAGATAAGGAACTACTATGAGATATTACAGCTCTCAAAGTCATTTAGTACACATCATCCTACTACAAATTTTCAATGTGGCTGCAAAAAACCTGGCGGAGTTTATGTCTGTGAGCAACAAGGAAGTATAACATTGTTCTGAGTGCCTTGGAAATCTAAATAGCAATAGCAGAGTGAAGCTGCTATGTATGCCATTATGATATTGATCTTGGAAAAATAGGTTCCATTTTTTCTATCTGTACAGAATCACATTCCAGACTTTCATGGGCAGAGACGTTGTACAGGAGGGATACGTGCAAATCTCCCTTCAAGAGGGGCAGATGGGGGGCGCCAACTGGGCCAGAGTGACGGCTCCACAGTGTTTGAGGAATTCTTATGTATAAAGGGCACTTGATGGAATGGAACTTTTGCTGCCGTCCCCTACTGCCGGAACAGACTGGGCCTGTGCTCTGTCGACTTGAAGGGCAGTACCCCACGGTCTCTGTGTAAGAGCTCAACTTCAGTCCCCTAAAAGGGACTGTTCAAATAAATTTGAATTGGGAATTTAAGGGTTTTACCATCTCTATGGAACAGATTTGGAATTTAATGGCTTGTTGCATCTTGTTGCTTTTATTGTTGTATTTTTGTCTGTGGTTTTAATGGGTATTTTATTGGGGTTTTGAACAGGCTTCTGTGATCCGCCATGAGCCATATGGGAGTGGCGGGCAAGAAATCTAATGAATGAATGAATGAATGAATGAATGAATGAATGAATGAATGAATGAATGAATGAATGAAATTGTAGTAAACATTAATTCTCTATCAGGAATTGTCTAATTCTGCTCCTGTTGATGTAAAGTTTTGGACATTTCAGTTATTCTAATTGCCCTAGCAACTTATTAGTAGCTACTTGAAGATAAAGTTTCCAATATCTCATACTCAGTGGCAAGGGCTTGTTATCTTGCTAGCACACTACAGAGTTCTCTGGTGCCTGATGGAACTGTTTGCTAATATTATGCTTCAGTCTTGTGCTTGGTTTCTACTTTATCTGTCGTTGGTTTTTTTGCTGCCCAATTGACTGGAAAATTACATCTCAGGGCCCTCGGTGGAATTTAACTACACACGGGCTCAGCAGGATCCAGGCAATACGCTTTAGTTACAAGTAAGAGGAACACACTCTGTCACTATGCAGGGGGTGAGCCTTTCTTATTAAGAAAAAAAGAAAGATTTAAGAAAGGTTTATATGGAAGTGGCACAGCAAGTGTTTCAAAAGGCTTGGGCTCAAAATCATTTGGCCTATGGCGTTCCTAATTACGCATGGCTCTGGAGTACAACTGCAGAACTAAAGAAGGCTTCATTATTTCATGTAATTGAGAGTTGCTAATTATTTTTAATTGCCACTCAAGGTGACAGCTAGAAGCCTGAACTGCCTAACTTGGCATGGGAGTTAAGCAAAGTGGGCCACCGTCAGTACTTGGTTGGAAGACCACCAAGGAAAACCGGGATTACTACGCAGAGGAAGGCAACATCAACCCCCCTCTGCCCTGCTCTGGCCTCAGCAGCCCCACTGTGTGTTAGGTGGGACTTGACAGCACAGCCTTTGTCTTCAAGATGGTGGCAGAAAACAGAAGGCACTGCTCGGCATAGGCAAGAAGTCAATGAGGGGTAGTCAAACTGCGGCACTCCAGACGTCCATGGACTACAATTCCCATGATCCTCTATCACTGGCAGGGGCTCATGGGAATTGTAGTCCATGGATATCTGGAGGGCTGCAGTTTGACTACCCCTGGGGTAGAAGCTTTGGAGAGTCAAAGCTCCGAAGAAAATCTTGGTGAAGGTGTTTCCTGGAGTCAACTCCACACCAACATGGCTTCCCTTGGAAATGAGGAAGAAAATGGTGGCTCGCACCATGGCAGACCCTGAAAACCAGCACCGTTGTGTTCACCAAGCACAGCAAACTACCCTTTTATTTATAATTAATTAATTATATTTATATACCGCCTTCCCCTGAGGCTCAGGGCGGTTCATGCAAAACCTAAAGCCTCTGAGAGCCAAAAGAAAGAGAATGTGAATGAGATCAGAGTAAACAGCCACACAAATTTTAAAAGTCCTAACACCCCAGAAGACAGCAACAGAGTTCAATGAGATCTGAACACACTGGGAAAGTGGGCAAATGAGAACAAGATGCAATTCAATAAAGAGAAGGGCAAGCTTCCACAACTGGGTCACAAACATGGGAAGCTTGACTTTAAACTACATGTAGAATGCTCCTGCCCACTGGCAGTCTTCAAGCCAAGGCTGGACAGGTCCTTATCCTGGAGGCTTGAGGCTGATCCTGCATTGAACAAGAGGGTGGACTAGATGGCCTGGATGACCCAATTCTGGGATTCTGATTTAGGGTAGTGATTTTTCAGTTTTCTAAATGCAAAGAGAACATTTTCCGCATGGAACAAAGTTTAAGTAGAGTGGCAAAAAGTTTAATTCTGGGTATAAGCTTTTGTGTGCATGCATATAGAAGCTTATACCCAGATCAAATTTGGATGCTCTTAAAAGTGCCACTGGACTCTAATTTTGTTCTATTGCTTCACCTGAATCAATCTTCATGAAATTTCACATGGCTTGCACTTACCCACAGTAGAAGAGGACCACACAAGCACAAGCCAAGACCCCTTGCACTTTTACTGAACTGGTAACCACTCTGATGAGCTAGAGACAAAAAAAAAAGGGGAGGGGGATGGATGTTTTAATGTTGTTGTTAGGTGCGAAGTCGTGTCCGACTTCGTGTTTTAATAGAGGTTGATAAATAAGAGAACTTCAAAAGAGACAACTTTCTGTGCAACAGAAATTACAATATTTACATTTCAAATAACCAGTGATACACTGCACAGCCTCTTTTACAAACTATCTTGAGATGTCTTTTGCAAGACACAAATTATGTCACGGCTACTTTCTCTCTGTATCAGTCTTTGCATTAGGACGACAGCATCTGGGTTTGATACAGGCCTTGATATTTATCAACTTCAGCTTACTGTTGTTTCAAGGCAATGTTTATGAAACAGCTGCATTTCCTCAACTGTTCATCATTCATTATCCAATACTAAAATTAAACCCACACTCAGGTGTTCTAGGGCAGCACTGGATTTACACCTTTTAACAGCTACCTCAATAGCAGGGTCTGTTTTACCCTAAATGGACACCCCGCTAACGTCCTAGGCCGAGTGGCCGGCCTCTCAACTTCATTCATATCCCTTTCAGAGGCTTTCCCAAACTGAAGTACTCAGAAAAATATTTAACATTTCATCCCTTGGTAATTTTTTACCCACCACTGAAGGGCTTTGCCATATGGCAAGAAATACACAACTTACTAAAACAGCCAACGGGAGAGGAATAAAGCCCATTCGCCTGGAAACAGAATCGCTGTAATCTGTGTATGCCTGGGGGGAAAGAACCAGGTTTTAAAAATAAAAGAGCAGCGCAAGTTCTGTTAGGACTGGTTACATATTCTGAATGGTATCAGCCATTTCTGAGGCATCTGTTAAAGGAAAAGCAGAGCTGTATTTCTAATTGGCAAAACCAGCAAAAAAACCCAAATGTTTGCCTGAGAATCTTATTTAAAATTAATGCAATTTAAATTCCCTGAGTTACGAAGGTCCAGCTGTTGGACATTGCAGGAGCAAACTGCAAAGACATTTCACACCATCCCATTAGATAATCCAATGGAAAAGTACTCAAAATGTCATAAAGATTACAGGGGAACATGTAATATCTCAGTCATACAATAGTTGTCTATGATACCCTCTTCCTGCCCTGAAGCTTTAAGCATCTGAGCTCTCCTTATGGCTCTTCTTTCAACCATAAACACACAAAAACGGAGTTAAAAATAAATAATCTCACACTTATTTATTGAAGAACACGGAATTTATTCACCTGACCTATGAAGAAAGACAAAAGACCGGCTTTGCCCTATGAGATTCCATTATAAGCCAGTGGGCCAAATCTTCAGAAATGAAGAAGGCTACAGAAATACAAGCAGGGCCAGGAATCCCCAACTCAGTGGTTGTGGGCACCATGACACCTGCTGGCACATTTCTTGGTGCCCATCAAGTGTTTTTTGGAAGTGGCTTCTAACTGGCCACTGAAGATATGATTGGCTGTGCAGATTTTTAAAAGCACGGCTTTGGCAGCAGCTACCAAGGAAGCACAAGGAGTTTCACTGTGGGACTGAGGAATGATGGGGCAGCCATGGGGCACCTCCCCATGGCAGCCATTCTAAGTCATATCCACCACTCTGTGTCACAATTCCAAAGCTGCCTGCAGGCCCAAAAAAACTGTGAATTTAACAGCAAAACAAAACATATATATATAGCACTTTAAAGATGTTAGTTATACTTAAACTGTAAGAACTGTAGGTGAAAAGGCCGATGCTGAAAGTGGGTGACTTTTCTATGGCCATCTAGAGAATCCACAGTGGAGGTGAGCTTATCTTCTCACTCTAGGACTTCTAGATCTACAACAATTTCTAAAGTCATTACTCACATCAAATGTTTTTTATTATTATTTTGTGCAAGTTACCTAGGGCAAGTTCCCTAGAGAGACAGCATAAAACTCTTCTAAATAGGTAAATAATTCTGAGAAACAAAAGCACAAACATCAAGTGATACAAGAAACAGAACCTTTTACCCCCACACTTACATTTTTCTGTCGACTGCTAACGAGATCAAATGCAAGGCTTGCTCTGTATTCACTGTAGACCTTGGAAAACAGCAAAGCATACAGGTCATTTTAAGATCATCACAATTTATACAAAAACAGATTATTGTTACAAACTGTTCACTTTAAAAATAATTTTAGGTGTACTTAATTCAAATTACTTAATTCAAGTTACTGGTGGTTCCTTAAACAGCATGCACACCAATCAGGGTGCTATACCAAGCCAGCTTGGTGCAGTGGTTAGGAATGTGGACTTCTAATCTGGCGAGCCAGGTTTGATTAATTATAAACATCCATAGTTCAACTATATACTTACATCAGCTGTAATGTCATTGAATTTTGTTATAAAGGCATGTTTCACAATGTCTACTGCAATTTCCGAAGCAATCACCATACAAACATCTGGAAATAATACCCAGAGGTGGTCTGTAAACATAAGAAAAAGATACATACATACTTAATATGGTTAAAAACAAAACAAAACAATAATGTCTTCTCACCTTACACAAAAAAATTCCCAAGAATCAGATTATCGCAGATTATGTGGAAACACATAATCTGTAACAAACTGATTCTGGAAAGAGTGCAGGGCTGGGTGCGGAAGATGGGCAGCGGAGGTGGTGGTGGGGCAGCAAACGGGGCTCAATGCTGGGCCTGGCTAGCTGCTGCCGCCACCGTCTTCCTTTCCATCTACTGATGCGTTTCCCAGATGTGGGACAAACGGACATCATGTCCATAGTCACTTCCGTTTCAGGGAGCACACCAGCAGATGTGTTTCCACATCAGAAACATTCCTTTTTCTAGCAAGCAACTTTAAAAACTTTTGCAACATCCCCATCCCAGAATGTAGCAAGTTCTTAAAAGACAAACCTTCCTAAGTATTATTAAGAATGCAGTTCACTTTAAAACACCACAGTAAAACTCTTGAACACCAGGACTGAACTGCAGATAAAACAATGAAATGGACAAAACAGAGAGAAGACATGAATAAACTGAGGGCAATTTTCCTAACAATGCATGAAGCATTATGGGAATCTAGTCAACTGACAGGCAATGAACCAAACCAATCCACTGCTGGAATCCCTATGTCCCCACTTGGAGGACTCCCCTAAAGCTATGGCACGAGCAGGGATGCTGGTGACAATAACCTCCATTGGCACCACAACAAAATCCTAGATGTTGTATAAGTCATACATAACTGAAATATTTCCTCACCTTACAAGAAATGTTATATGATCAAAAGGGTCCAGACAGTCTCCACACCAAAGTAGCTTTCTACTGTCTTTCCAGGAATCATACTCCATACAAATGTAATTATTATTATTAATAAGATGACATGAAGCTCATGTGAGCATGAACATCTAGGCAATATGCATAATTAAACAACAAAAATAAAAGAAGTCCTGTGCACATGTCCAATGTTCTTTAAACTGAAGAATAAATGTTTACGAATGCTCAATAAACTGATCAAAGTTTGAATCTAGTAGCACCTTTAAGATCAGCAAAGTTTAATTTGGAGTATAAGCTTTCATGTGCACGTATGTGAAAGGGACTTAAATTTGGTTGGTTCTGTTACCCACACAGCTACCCACCTGATTCTATATATAAATTGGTTAGTTTTGTCTGCTGGTCTGCTTCCATTATCCACATCTTTCAGTCCCATTCACAGAGGTGCTAGACCAGGGGACCCCTACATGGGGGCTGTGGTACCATTATACCTGACACCTTTCCCACCAGGGGTTTTTAGAAAGCGGCAACTGCCCCTACAGTGTTGATTTTATGCTCTCACTCTTCTTTCCCACTATATTTTTTAAAATTACTCCTCTTGTCTTGTGGCTCTGGCTCCAATGGTGGCCATTTTGTGGTTGTGATTACCAACCCTTACAGCTTACCAACAATTCCTAAGATGTCCACATAAAAGTTTGGGGTCCTTAAGCTAGACAAATATCTCCAAATACAATAAGGCCTGACCATGTCATTTGTACCTTGCAGAAACCAAAGGCACCTAGGGTGCTGCCGTATAGTTGGCACCCTGAACCCAGCCTTTCCCCTTGCCCCCTACACAGTGCTAGGGGGGAAATATGGAGCCTCTTTCCCACTTATCCCTTCTTCACACAATCTCACTCAATGCTTTCCTAATGTCTCTTCTAAAATAAGGGTCTGCCATGGTTGAGTCTAGATCAATAATCAGTGAATCAAAAAACAAGATTACTCAAAAGTATTTTGCTGGGATTATAGAACCAACTGGAACATCAGCTTCTATACAACAGAATGAGTCTCCTGTCTGCTTTTATATTCCGATCATGCATTTTTCTAATCTGAACGAGAGCAAAAACCATATGCAGACACCAGACTGGGTGTTATCTAACGGGTGGCTTCAGAAAATACATTGTAATGGAGCTTAATTTATCAGCGTGCCGCATCATACCAGATGCATTTATCCAAATTGCTTCTACGTGTATGCAAACATATTATTTACAATGTAATCCAAACACAACTCATTCAGCAGCACTCTAATAATCAGGCCTTGTGACATAGCAAGGTGACATAACATGTGTGACATAACATGAATGACAAGAATTAATACGGTTCCAACATTGAAAAATGTACAATCAAAAGATATGTGTGCTTCTGGCAGTGACTACAAAACATCAGCGGTTGCAGCTTTCCATTTCTGTATGTTTTGAGCGGCAGCAAAGATTACCTGGATTCCATGAAAATTGCTCCATGTTTCTTAGACAAACTATCAGTAACAGCACGTAGTTGGTGAATCGCTCCTTGATATCTGAAAAGAATAATCAGATTTTATCTCTGCACACAAGTATCAGTTTGCCTGGTGGCCTATTATACTGAAGGTCCACTAGACAGACAGACGGACACAGACAGAAGTTAACGCCAAGCCAGTTTCTAAAATGGTGTTTCACTGTTAGGAGTGGGCAAAGGGTGACATTATCTCTTTCACCACTTCATTTGAAACAAAACCACAGCAGGCTGAATGTAAAAGGTAACATACCAGATTATCTTAAATGTTCCGAGATGAGTTGGGTGGGACTACTGGGACCTATCTGCGTAATTTATGGTGCAAAATAATCAAGAGGTCTGCTGTGCCACAGGCAGGAAACTGACCCCAGGCAAGCCCTACGTGCCACGAGCTTCCTCTCGCCATCGGTGTCGCAGATATGGAATCCTAGGAGCTTCCCCAGTGCCTTTCGCAGCCTGAACATTTTACAGCTGGTTAGAGGCTGCTCCAGCTCCCAGGCTGGAGTACCTAATCTGCAGATTCTCCTGGAGTTGGCTATGCACAGGTGGGGGTGGCCAGGGATAGAGAAAAAGTCACATCAGGATAGTGAATAATTTCCTGGCTCAGGTTCTTCAAACATATAGCTTCTGCCTACGTGCATGTTTACACCTACACAATAACCCATCATAATGATAAGAAAATCATTTTAATCCAGCATCCTTTTGATCAGCCCTGATCTGGATAGCCAAAGAAAGCCTGATCCCATCAGATCTCAGAAGCTAAGCAAGGTTGACCCTGGCTAGTATTTGGATGGGAGACCAGCAAGGAAAACAAAGTTGCAGTTACCTGTTCATCAAGTATCTTCTGTGCAGGCGCATGAGGAGGCCTGCCATTGGATAGGTTTTACAGCTAAGAGTCTCCAGGGAGCACGGTGCATCATAGCCAGAAGCTTGTTCTCACCCAGGGACTATTGCTCCTGCACAGCAGCACCCCTTTATTTTCAGTACCTCTCGTGCAGCTGAATGGGGCAGGAGGAAGGGTGTGTCTGTCTGCACTAAAGTTGTGTGCTTTGGCTCAGTTCGGATGCCTCGGCAATCACCGAAGCCCAAAGCGGTGCGTAGGAGGCCAGTGGCACGGAGAGGAGGGGTGGTGGCGGCACTCAGCCAGTGGCCACATGAAGGTGCCTGCATGCCGCCACTGGCTGGGGCGCCACCCCCCTCATCCTCTCTGCGCTGCTGGCCGCCTTGGGCTTCGGTGCTCACCGAACCCAGCCGAAGCACACAGCCCTAGTCTGCACAGAAGATACTTGATGGACAACAGTTACAGGAAAGTGCCACTTAGTTTTCATCATCAGAGCCAGTTTGGTGTAGTGGTTAGGAGTGCGGACTTCTAATCTGGCATGCCAAGTTCGATTCTGCACACCCCCACATGCAGCCAGCTGGGTGACCTTGGGCTCACCACGGCACTGATAGAACTGTCCTGACCGAGCAGTGATATCAGGGCTCTCTCAGCCTCACCCACCCACAGGGTGTCTGTTGTGGGGAGAGGAATGAGAAGGCGACTGTAAGCCGCTTTGAGCCTCCTTCCGGTAGGGAAAAGCGGCATATAAGAACCAACTCTTCTTCTTCTTCTTCATCAGTCTTCTGTACAGTCCTCCATGGGGATTTCAGCCAGCTTCACACCACGTGGAGGGGCAGCAAAAAAGAACTGCCTTGCCCACTTGTGCTTCACATTTCACTTGTAGACCCAACGCACAATAACCTGCAAACATATCTGCCGACAACCCTATATGTGCTCTGCGTGTGTCTGTCAAAGGCACTCCATCCAAGAAAGCTGTGAAAGAAGCCGCTGTCCTGGTAGAATGTGGACAAATGTTCAACGGGCAAGGCGGTCTGGCTCTCTTGGAGCATTCCCTACTAGCCTTGACAATCCAGCTGGACAGTGTCTGAAGTGACCCTCTCCTACCATTCTTCAGGCCACCAAAGCAAATAAACAGCATCCTATCCCTATGAAACGTCAGGATTCTCTGGAGGTAAAATTATAACGCCCTCCTAATATTTAAAGAATGCACCAAGCCCTCATTCTCAAGTTCAGCGTGGGGGAAAATACAGGCAACACAGAATCTTGGGAGAAAAGGAACCTTGAAATTATCCTAGGCAGAAACTCAAGACTAGGTTGAAGGGGGGAAAAAATATAAAAAACGGGATCTATCAGAGCTGCCAGTTTATTCACCCTCCTGGCTGAAGTAACAGCCACTAAACAGCATATCTTCATAGAAACTTCTGCCAAAGAACAGACTCTGGACCCTGCGACCCCTTGTTTGTTTAAATAAATCACTGTAACATGTTGTCTGTCTGCACCATCATGGAACAGTTCCACGTAATATCTGACAAACAACTAAGGGCACAGTGCAGTTCCAAAATGTTACTGTGCAGCGGTTTCTCATCTTCTAACCAAACATCCCTGGCTGAAATACCCTTTTCACAGTGAGCACCCCAACCCAAAAGTGAGAAACTCCAAAGGAAACCCACCCGGGGGATAAATTCTCCCAATAAGACCACATAATAAAGAATGTATAACAGGACTGGGGATACAGAACCTGTGCCATAAGGCATAAATCTATAGCAAGACCAAGACCAGAGCATATGTAACCCAGCCATAGGTAAGACTGCAGGATTGGAGTATATATATCCCAAAAGGCACAGAATGTTCCAAAGTGATTGAAACTGGTGAGATCTGAACTGAGGGTGAAGGGGTTGCTGCTGCTCAAAAGTACGTGGTCCCTGGGTGGGAGCAAGCTTCTGGCTATGGCACGCAGTGTCCCCTGGAGGCTCTTAGCTGTAAAGTCTTATCCAATGGCAGTCCCCCATGTGGGACTGCACAGTCCCCCATGTGGGACTGCACAGAAGATCGATGATGAACCAGGGGCTCTACACACAGGACGTCAATGGCAAACCACATCAGAATGTTGCTTGCCTCTTTAAATCCCTCTGGCAGGGGTAGTCAAACTGCGGCCTTCCAGATGTCCATGGACTACAATTCCCAGGAGCCCCCTGCCAGCGAATGCTGGCAGGGGGCTCTTGGGAATTGTAGTCCATGGACATCTGGAGGGCCACAGTTTGACTACCCCTGCCCTATGGGCTTGCCACAAGTCAACTGCAACCTCTTGGCAAACCCCCCCCCCCATTTCTGAACAAAGGAACTCAGAATTAAAGTTGGAGGTCAGTAGCGCTTAGGATAAGACAAGCAACAGAAGAAAGGTTAGATTCAGCTTGGGCCTAATAATTAACTCCTCTTGTGTTTATCACTAAAGTGATCACGCTTAGAGGAGTGAAATAAAGAAATAAATAACAAATAAGGAATAAGCTGGAAAATGCTTGGGCACTAAAATTTTAAAAAATCCAGAACATGAAATGAGTAATTTTTACACACACACACACACACTGTTTATATGCCAATTAGCCTACTAAAGCTATTCAGCAAAATGTCAAGGATGCAAAAATGAGATATAAAGAAAAACTGTCACATTGGTTGCCACTTTCTCCAGCCTAAGGACATTTTACCCTCGCGGAACAAAATCTGAGTCCAGTATACCAATGAAATTTTCTAGAATACAAGTTTTTGTGAGCCAAAGTTCACTTTTTGTGATGAAGTGAGCTTTGCCTCACAAAAGACTTATGCCTTGGAGAATTCTTGTTGATCTTTATGTTGCTTTACCAAGTATGCATGCACGTGAAAGTGTACAATCAAAATTAAGTGTAAAACCAGTCTTAAAGATGCTACTGGACTTTTCTGTTGCTTGAGACCAACATAACTACCCACTTAATTCATCTTCCTGGGATTTCTAACTCAATCAAACTGTTAAATAAATTACTTAAACCTGGAATTTCCCACTGTCAAACATTTTTAAAGCAAGACTTTGGACTTCTTAACTTACTACAGTTATTGAATATGCAAAAATGTGATAAATTTCACAGGACACGACACCCTGTACTTTCACTGACTAGATCTGAGTGTATATTGGTCCTACTTTGCCAGTTCATGATCACTCACTCAGAAGAGATTTCTTACAGTTTTAACTAAATTTTGCTTTATCTGTACCCCGACGTGTATTGGATATGAGGCCCAACACATTCCTTCAACAGTTAATCTTTCTCTGGATCTGCAGACAACTTTCTAAAATAGTCCAAAACGACTGCCCATATTTTAGGCTTTTCCAGCTAGGCTAGTCGATGACCTGAAGGAGAAACATCCTGCCCTTTTAAACAGAGGTTTAAAGTCATTTTACCTGCCAATATTATTAACCTCTGGGCCATGGAACAGGCCAGCTGCCCAATGCTACTGATCAAGCCTGTCATCAAATGGGTAGGACGTTGTTCTCCTGGCCTTCTGGCAAACCTATTCCCCTGCCATCGGCTTTATACATAATAATTTAAAATAATAATTTAATCAGTTGTATTGCGATTCCTCCCCCTAAGCAGCATGGCATAAAAATAGCTGTTATATCGCCTGCTTCTTCCGGCGGAAGAAACAGCAGGAAAATATTTCTACTGTTATCACTCACTATACAACACAGGTTCTCCAGGGATGCCTGTTAGTAACATTCTGTACTGGGGGATAGGTGTCACTTATCAAAATAAATTCTCTCCTTAGACAAAAGCAAGAAACAATGAAATAGCTGTTCTCAGTGAAATAAACGGCTCCAGTTTCTGTATGCCTAGTAAAACAGGTGCCACCAGGAGGTCCCCCAGCAGGGCCAGAACTCCATTTTCCTGCCATTTTTGCCCTCTAAGCACCAAGAAGACAGAGCATCCCTGCCACAAACAGAATGCTGCATCTGTACCTTGTGGCTAATAGCCACTTAAGAACTTCTGCTCCATACGTTAAAGTCCAGGGGTAGTCAAACTACGGCCCTCCAGATGTCCATGGACTACAATTCCCATGAGCCCCTGCGTTAAACCAATACCCTCTTGAAGCTGTCTATGCTTAAAAACCACCGCTAGTTTCCGTGGCAGTGAAATCCACATCTTAATGGCTGTTTGGGTGAAGAAGTCCTTCCTTTTATCTGTTCTAAAACCTGCTGCTTATCCATTTCATTGAGTGTGATATTAATCTTCCTTGGAAAAGGGCGTACATTTCAGTTATGTTCTACAATGTTACATTATGAGATGAATGTATGAGATGATTTATGGAGGAGAAATAATCAGCAATCCACCCCATCGAGTAAAAAGGGGAGCAGCATGTCTTCAAAGTGCTCAGAAATGTTTAATATATTAGAGCAGCAACAAACTTCCAGGTATTCCTTTACCTTTAATATTGTAACTCGCCTCGAGCATTCGGGGAGAGGCAAGTAAGAAATGTAAAAATAATAATGATGATGATGATGGTAAAAGTATCCCCTGTGCAAGCACCGGGTCATGTCTGACCCTTGGGGTGACGCCCTCCAGCGTTTTCATGGCAGACTCAATACGGGGTGGTTTGCCAGTGCCTTCCCCAGTCATGACCGTTTACCCCCCAGCAAGCAAGCTGGGTACTCATTTTACCAACCTCGGAAGGATGGAAGGCTGAGTGGACCTTGAGTCGGCTGCTGGGATCGAACTCCCAGCCTCATGGGCAAAGCTCATGTTTGCTGCCTTACCACTCTGCGCCACAAGAGGCTCTAATAATAATAATAATAAAGACCTCTAAAAGTCTGATTACTCAAACGATATGAATCTACATCAACAACAACTGTTCTGCATTTCTACTGAATACACAGACTACAGATTAACAGTAAGTACTGAATTAGGACACAAATATACATACCACTGTTTGACATCTGAAACAAATTGTTCTTCTCAAACTTCTTGAAAACGCTTCCTTTTATTTCAACAAACTGCAATTGAAAGAAAGCAG
The DNA here is from genome assembly GCF_049243985.1 of Paroedura picta. Taxonomy (NCBI): domain Eukaryota; kingdom Metazoa; phylum Chordata; class Lepidosauria; order Squamata; family Gekkonidae; genus Paroedura; species Paroedura picta. The sequence goes on from NC_135378.1 coordinate 14,229,442, forward strand.
CATACCTCAGATAATTTAAAAAAAATTAAAATAGCCAATCTGTGTTTGACAATGATTAACCAAGTTGTCAGAGCATAACTGCTTCTTAGAAAGGCAAAAGTGTAGACTGTAATATATTGATCAGCTGAGAGGCAAGTAGCCATTTAATACTTACATTGTTAGACATCATGATGGTAAGAAGTGACTTATTGTGGGAGTTAAAAGCTACATTGAGCGTAGTTGCTTGGACCATTATAAGAATAGCATGCAAGACTGTGTTCAGGTGTGTTAAGGAAAAAGGTTATTAAGAAAAAAATGTTTACCAAACGTATTCCCCTGTACTTTCAGATCCTCCCTCCCAAACAAAAACATCTTCAGATTTCACTGATTTATACCCTTCAACCAAATGCTGATAGTTTCATAGGTCGTAGAGTCAAAGAGTTGGAAGGGAACATCCAGGCTATCTAGTCTAACCCCCTGCTCTACGCAGGATCAGCCAAAAGCATCCAGGAGAAGTATCAGTCCAGCTGCTGCTTAGACTGCCAGTGAGGGGGAGCTCACCAAGCAGCCCATTCTACTGCTCAACTATTCTGTGAAGGTTTTTTCCTGATATCTAGCCAGCACTGTTCTCCACGTAATTTAAACCCACTACCACAGGTCCTATCCTCTGCTGCCAACACGAACAGCTCCCTGCCCTTCTCTAAGTGACAGCCTTCCAAAACTCAGAGCAATCATTGTGCCTTCTCAACCTCCTCCAGGCTGAACATTTGCATGTCCCTGAGCTTTTGCTCAGAGGGCTTGGTCCCAGGCCCGGATCATCCTCACTGCTCTCCTCTGAACCCTCTCAATTTTTTCCACGTTCTTTGTGAAGTGAGGCCTCCAGAACTGCACTCAGGACTCCAGGTGGGGTCAGACCAATGCAGCATATGGCGGGACTGTGACATTTTGTGATTTCAATGTGATGCTTCTGTTGACATAACCCAAGACTGCCTTTTGCCTTCTTTACCACCACATCACACTGTCTGCTCATGTTCAGCTTACAGTCCACAAGTATCCCAAGATCACGTTCACACACACTGCTCCCCAGAAGTGTATCTCCCATCCAGTATGAATGCTTGTCATTTGTGTGACCCAGATGTAGAACTCTGCATTTCTCTTTATTGAATTGCATCTTGATCTCATTTTCCCACTTTTCCAGTGCATTCAGCTCTCGTTAAACTGTATCTCTATCTTCTGAAATGTTTGCTTCTCCTCCCAATTTGGTGTCACCTGCAGATTTAATGAGGAGTCCCACCTCAAAGAACTGACGTTAACTTGGCACCGTAATCGCATTTGTGATGTAGAAGGATACAGACATACAGCACGGCCATGAAAAAGTGAGGGATCACGCCTATGTGTGCTCGTTTCCTCTCCTTTGGTTCTGTCGCTGTCCAGTAAAGAGCATCCAATATATCTTGCCCAAAAGATGAAAAAAGACGATCGGCTACCTAGAAATAAAAGGATTTTATTTTGTAAAACTTTGTTTCTCTTACACTTGGACTCATTTGACTTCAACACAATGTAAAAATTCGTCCCAACATCACTATGAACTGTAAGGCGACCCATTTATAACTCAACACGATTACAACAGCCAATTCAAAGGCTTGTGTACTTACTGTTTTTAATCACAACTACATTAGGACACTGACATGTTACATATTCTACGGAGATGATAAACATACCTTCTGTAACTTAAAGGCTTTATATGTCAGTCTAAGGAATTTCCCCCACTTCAATTGTTTGCCAAGGAACACCTACCATGGAATTCCTGCAGGGCATTTCTCAGTTGTATTACCCTAGAGGTAGCCCATAATGGAAGGGTGCCTCACACAGAGACACCTTCACACAGAAACCAGCCTGGCAGAGACTGACTATGGAGTCAGTAGGGCCTCTCAACAAACCTAGGAAGCCAAGCCAGGTCTCCATCTTGTTTGGGCTTCACTACATTTCCTCCTTGCCCAACGGACTGAGCTAAATGTGCACATTATCTAAATCACCTCCCCCCCTCAGCCAAAGACCATTAGACTATCTACAGCAGGGGTAGTCAAACTGCGGCCCTCCAGATGTCCATGGACTACAATTCCCAAGAGCCCCATTGGCAGGGGGCTCTTGGGAATTGTAGTCCATGGACATCTGGAGGGCTGCAGTTTGACTACCCCTGATCTACAGGAAAGGAATATCCCGTCCAGGTACTAACTGCAACTTCTTTTGTCTCTCTTGCCCAGTGTAATTTCTGCTTAGCAGCACCTCTTATCCCCAAATGTCTTCCCCCAGTCCTTCCTGATAAAACAAAGACAGGGCCATTAGCGACACATTACACCTAGCCAAGGTATTGTTCCACTTGATGAGATTACTCCACACCTCCCACTCTAGTGACCTCACAGTTCAAACGCACCTATCAGGTACTCATAATATCAGAGACCAATCAACAATCACGGACCTCCCAGTGGGCAGTCCCTGGGGTTGGCCCAGGAATTTCAAACACTATATCAAGCCTTGCGCACACCTTGTGTGTGTTTGTGTGTTGTGTGTGTTGTATGTGTGTTGTTGTCCACACCCGGCATCCTGTCTACCCCCTGATGTCGTGAACCCTGGGTCTTGGCTGCTTGGATCCAAGAAAGGTGCAGTATCTTTCCCCCCCTGTAGAACTTAGTGTAACTTGTCCCCCTGTAGAACTTTGTGTATGTATGTTTTTACTTCTGTGTGTGTTTTGAGTGTATCCCAATATTTTCCCCAAATAAATGCCCTGAGTGTAAGCTTAATTGTCTTCTTCATTTAAGAAGGGATTCTTCCAGGGAAAGGACCCCGTAAAAATTGGTAGTAAAAGATCCTGTGTTACCCAGCCTCTTGCTATATTCATGATTCCCCAGCAATCTGGGTAACAGTTCCTTGGATTCTCTACCTCGGCACTATCTTGAATGTGAACACTACCATAAACCCAGTACCTTGTAACCATGTCTTATAGGGAAAGAGCAACAGTGATAGGTAAATTGCATTTCAGTGAGGTCCCTTGTTAGTGATCTTCTCATTGGGGAATCAATAATAACCATCCAGGCAGCCCCACAGTTCTCTACAACAGGGGTAGTCAACCTGTGGTCCGCCAGATGTTCATGGACTACAATTCCCATGAGCCCATGTCACCATTTGCTGGCAGGGGGTCATGGATATTGTAGTCCATGAACATCTGGAGGACTACAGGTTGAGGATCCCTGCTCTACAACATGCTCCTTAATTACAAATATTTGTGTGATTTCAAACGGATGCTTCCTTTCGCTTAGTAATAGTATTTAAAATTTTCACAGGCACAAATTCATCTTAAGGCTCTCTCCATGGCCACAATGCAGGCATAGACCACTGCTGCACCCAGGGGCTTTCATGAGGAAGGAATGCTCACAGCATAGAAACCGTAGATCTTTTTAAAAGCGTTTCTCCTTTAGCATAGCTTGTATTATATTTCAGCACAAATCTACAAAACTGCACCTTTCATTAAGCTGGGCTGACCTAAACTCTACTGAAAACGAAAGATCCTAAAGGTTAAGAAGATCTGACTGTTTAGGTCCAACAACTCTGTTAGTCAAATTAAAAACATTAAATACTGACAACATATACAAGAATACACATGTATTTATTACAACATCAGTTTAAAAACAGATATTGATAACTTCAATTAAGAATTGATTTGTACTGTGATAAACAAAAATGTCCACTTGACTCTGACTGTACATGTTCCAGCCCACTGACCTTCCTTCCTCAGTGGTCAAGCAAAGGATGTTACAGGATTGATCCAGACATCCCCTCTGCAATTTATCATCAACCTGAAAGTCACCTAGGAGCTCTGGCAGATCCAAGAGCACTCCTGAACTGCAGATCAGAATCCAAAGAGGGAGCGCTAGCCTGTCCAAAACAAGTCATCTAACCCTGGATTAGCTGATCAAAAACGAAAACCTTTGTCCTTATTGGATTAAGCTCCAGATTGTTAGTTCCCATCCAACTCATCACCTGTGCCTAGATACATCCTCCCTGGAAAGTGATGAAAATGAGAGAGATCTGGGCAGCACTAAAGGTAGGACCTATGGCGATGAGGAGAATGATGCTGCTCCTCCCTGAACCTCAAGGCTCCGTCACTTTTGGTGTGAACAGCAGGCATGCTCCACAGGCCGCCTCATGGTGTCCCTCGCTCAAATCCAAGAGACAATGTTCATGCTTGACTGGCATTTTGGAGGCACATTTTGAGACTTGTCCATAAACAACCACACACACACACACACCAAAGTGGAAGAAACCTCAGTCAAGACATAAGGTAAAAACCTCAAGGATTCTTCCTTCCAGGCCTCCCCTTCCATTTGTTGTTTCTCTCTCTCTCTCTCTTGAAGCAAAGTCAGTCAAGGGCTAAAGGATTTGAATAAAAATACCTCAGGTTGGCCAAGAGAACAGCTGAGTGATGATCAAAATTAGTAAGGTAATTACAGACAACTAGAAAGGCACCGACTCCATCGGTGGCTCAGGTGGAACTGAGGGAATGGGGGCACTGCTCCCTGAGAGGAGGTCACCCTTTGGGTGGGAAAATGCATCGTAAGAGCTCTGAGAGGGAAGGGTGCCTCCTGGGTGAGTTTTATGCTAGGAAAAAAACCCTCACTGCAACAGGCCCATTCATGCACAGTCCTAATGTGGGGATGCATGGAAGACTGAAGATGAAGGTTGAATATTCAAAATAATGGCATACAAACATATTTCCTGCTTTTCTTTCTCCTAAATAAGATGAAGTGAGACAGCGGAAGGGACAACACAGAACTGCCAGAATTTCAGAACCCCGAAGCACTGAAACTGCTATGGGATGTCGACACAGGAAGGAAGTGTGCTTCGGTGTTCTCATGTGGATGCACTTACCTCAAGCATATTATAAATGATGTAGAGTTTGATGACAGACTGTCCCCTTATCAGGTGGTACATCATGGAGTAGTCAACATAGTGCATCATGAAGTAGCAGATCACCAATATAACGCCCTTGAAAATATCACACACCTGAGCAGGCTGCAGCAATCGCCGGTCACTGAAATACATCAACGGGAGAACATAACAGCAGTTGGCAAGCTGTAGCCACATACAGCCAATTCTTTACTACAAGAAAATAAAGATGCTCCAAATCTTGCAGCTACAAAGATTTCGCCCCTCCTCTGGAGTCTCTTACTGGAGATCTGGCAGACCGTAGGAGGCAGGGCGAGGATTCTGCTTTATGGTTAGCTTGTTGGGGCTGAGTGATTTTATGTAGTATTTTATACTTGTATTGCAATTATTTGTTAGCTACCACGAGCCAGCAGGCCGGGAGCAGCAGCCTAGAAGTATAATTAATTAATTAATCAATCCATTAATTAATTAAAATAATAATTAAAAGAACAAATAAAGCTACACTGGCTTTTAATGGCATTAGTCCTGCACAGTCTGGCCTCCAGAAAAGCTCTCACACCAAGAACTGGTGGTTTACTCTTAGAAGCAAGGGCCTCTTGGAAACGATGTTAAAAGAGATTTGAATACAAGAGCCAGCAAAATATTCTGGCAAATCCAAGGCATGATTAGCAGATAAATGCTTACCACAAATTCAACTGTGCCATGTTAAAGTGTAGATTTGGAGAGCCAAATAAATTTACTGAGTTATATTTCAAATGTAATATTGGAGAAGAGTTTTACGGAAATGGGGACCACCAAAAAAGACAAATCAGTGGGTTCTAGGCCAAACGAAAATCTAAAATGATTAAACTGAGGCTATTGTACTTGGTCACATTATGAGAAGATGAAACTCACTGGAAAACTAGAAAAAGGCAGCAGGAAAGGAGAAAGACTCAGCATGACATAAGATTGACTGAGCTTTTGGGGAAGAGCAGGCTAAAAATACAATAATAAAATATTTTTAAAATTAAAATTAAAACCACAGCTCCAAGACATGAGCAAGGCTATTAATTCACAGGGTTGTCATGTTGGAAGCAATATAACAATAAGCGATATAACCATAACAACAACTTCATTCTTATAGCTCACTGTTTCTTGGTAGGCTCAGGGTGGGTAACAACACAATCGAAACATTCGATACAATATTCCAATACAAAATGATAAGCACAAAACATTAATTAACTCTAACTTGGCTTTTAAAATTAATTTAATGTTAAAAGCCATCTCTTCAAAGGGGAACGGCTTGGTTGGTGTATGGGCAGATTTAATGAAGATGGCCTCCAGAATTGTTGATCGTTCTAGAGGCCCTGATCTTGCTGGGCAGCACATAGCTTTTTTTTCTGACGCACATGAAGACACACTCTCAGCACAAAATTATATAATAGCGAAGAGTGGTGACCCTAGGCATATATCATAGGCACCGGGCCGTGGCTCCCTCTCCCCGCTCCCCTCCCCACAGTAAGAAACTTCCCAGGCTGCAAGCAAATCGGCCGCAAGAGCGGCCAATTAGCTTGCGGCCCGGCAAGCTTCTTTTTGTGGGGGGGGAGAGAAGGAAGCAGGGCCGCACATGTGCGCTTGCGGCCGCGCATGCGTGGCTGTGCAATTGCCCTCCCCGCCGCCTTAAAAAGGTTGCGGACCACTGATCATAGGTGGTCTCCAAAAAAGGATAAAATGTACATATATTGGATGGAGCCATAATTTACAGATCCCATTCAACCACTCAGCTACACTTTATGAGATTAATACAGAAATTTTATATAGAGTGTATTATCACAGTTCTGACCACTGAGGAAGACCCAGTAGGGTTGAAACGCATTTGGTCTTATGTGCTGTTAGTTCTGTATAGTTTTTATGAAGTTTTTATTGTTTTTAATTATGTACTATAATAATCAACAAGTTTTACATTATTTTATTGTACAGCTCAACTTCTGAGTTCCTTCCAGCACATTCCACCAGACACGGGCCAAGGTTGAAAAAATTGGTCAAGGTCAGTTTTACTTCCCTGGGGCCAAGGACCCTGAGCAGCTTTTGATCACAGGATCTTAGTGCTTTCTGCGAGGTGTAGTGGAAGAGGCAGTCCAGTAGATACAGGGGTCTCAGACTGTTTAGGGCTTTGAACATAAGGATCAAAACCCTGAACCTGATTCAGTCTCCAATCTGGAACCAGTGCAGCTAGGCGAGCACTGGTGTTATACGCACTCTCCATGGGGTCCCACAATGACCCTAGCTACGACATTTTGGACCAGCTGGAATTACCAGAGCCTCTTCAAGGGCAGCCCTACGTAGAGTAAATTACAGAAGTCTAATCCAAAGGTGGCCATTGTATGGATCATGGCAGCTAGATCAGTTGTTGAGAGGTAGGGTAGAAGTTGATGTGTCTGTCTGGCAGCGGTGGTAAAATGCCTGGGGAGCTACATTTGTGGTCTGGGCCTCCATAGATACCTAGGTTCTTGACAGTGGTTAAAGGTGTTAAATGGTCCCCATCAAGAGCTGGGAGTGGCACTACCTCCCATACGCCACAACTGCCCAGCCATAGGACCTTCATCTAAGTTGGATTTAATTTTGGCTGACTCCATCTAAGAGGGTCCTTCATGGCCCCCAGACAACTGGCCAAAGAACCTGGGGGATGGGTGGCATCCAGCATACTGGTGGCAACCCAGCCAAAAACCCTGGACCAGGCGGGTGAGGGGCACAACTGACAGCCCTTCACACACACACACACGCGCGCACGCGCGCGGAAGTAGCTGTGGTAGATAAATATTCTGAAGACAGATCCTAAGCAGGGGTTATTATTTTAAAAACATCTTCTAACTAAGGCTATAGACATAATGCAATTGACATAATTGTTCTTTTGGCATCTTCACACCAGCTGCAGCTTGTTTGGTCTCTTTTCCCCATTTTGTCTGTGGCCGTATTTGACCAGTTGCAATTTACTGGATGCACGTTACACTCCCCATACGTGACCCCTTGACATCCTCCCCACACAAACTAGAAAAGCTGTATAGGAGCCTGGATCTTCCAGGATGGGCACTGCAGTATTTCACTTGCACAGATTTCCTTGCTGTTTCATCCTTTTTCTTCTTCTGCAAGGAGTATTTGGCACCATTTACTACTTCTAAATTAAACTGAATCATTTCGTTCCTTAAATGTTTAAACGCGTTAACAGTATATACCTGGGCTTAATTAAGAAACTATTTGAAAGACACGATTCTGATATGGCATACAGAGCTATCTGCCTTACTTACAGTAACCTTAACGTTCTCTTCTCCTTTTTGATCGTATGGATTACATAGGTCAGGTGGTTCATCTATATCTGTATTCTGTGTGTGAATATTTTTATCAGCAGAATTAACTATAAATTTATTCTATTAAAGTTTGACTTGACCATAGCTATGCAAGAAAGGATACGCATAAAAGCCCTTGAGGCTGGAAGTCTGAACAGCAACGACAAAATATTCAAATACAAAACTTTTCAGTTTTAGTAATAATTTTTCTTTCCAAGCCAAAGATGAATGCAAAGGATAACTCAGAGGGTCATAAAAGTGCAAAAACCGCTTCAAGCTTGTTTTCTTACTTAGTACCACTTGTGGGTGGAAATGCTTAGGTGGAAATGGATGGAGTATAGTGACAGGTTCTCTTTCAATTATGCTCAGGTTCCACAACTGGGAATGTGTCTGTCCATTAAAATTTAATATTGACATTTTTATTTCCTTCTCTAGAGTTTTCCCCTCTAGAGTTGAACCCAAGCAAATTACCTGATAAATTTAGCTTGTTTTTGTAAAGCTTCTTACTGTGGGGGGGGGGAGAGGGCAGCAGGGCCGCGCACGCGCAATTGCGGCCGGGCCACGCACGCGCACATGTGCCATGCGCGGCTGAAAACGTGCATGCGTGGCACTTTTGCACGTGCGCGCATGCGCGAAAGTGCCACACATGTGTGTTTTCGGCAGCGCATGATGCATTGTGTGTGCGCAGTTGCGCACGCGCGGCATGCGCGGCCAGGCAATCGCCCTCCCTGGTGCCAACGGTCCCCAGCCTGAAAAAGGTTGGGGACCACTACTGTAGATTGTTCATCTTATGTCACCTTCCTAAAATTTTAGGAATAGGCAAAGCTAGAAATTCAAACAAATGTCATCAAGCTGCCATCTAAGGAAATGCATAAATCTGCTAATATACGGCTCTATATGCCTAGGTTGTAATGTAGGTCAAAGTTTTCCAAATAGCACAACACTGTTTTCAACAGGTTGCCACACCACAGCTACCTTTATCGTATACTTCTGTTTCAAGTAAATGTTGTACATGTACTACATAAGAGTTTTACCTCCATCTGCTGGATAAGAAGAACATTTACACATGCATTAATTATAGAACACACACAACTCAAATACTATTTTTATTTGCTCTACAGCAGTGGAGCGAAGGCCATGGCGCCGGGCCGCAGCTCCCTCTCCCTGCCCACCCCGCAGTAAAAAAGTTCCCAGGCTGCAAGCTTGCAGCCCGGGAAGCTTCTTACTCAGAAAGCCTCAGAAAGGTTGGGGACCACTGCTCTACAGCATCAGCTCAGGACAACATCTCTAAGGGGGGGGGGGTATTTTTTCACCAAATCACCCACCCTGTTGGTAGGGAGGGGCAGTTTGGATAGGGAGGAATTGTAATATTTATTTACCCAAATGGGATCCACAAGGTGGCTCACAACTAAGGCTACTAGGATGTCCCCCCCCCCCCCGGTCACTAGTGTGGGATGGGGAGTTAGGATGGCCAGATTCAGACTGGGAAACTCCTGGAGATTTGGGGATGGAGCCTGGGGAGGATAGGGACTTCAAGTGGGGTACAATGCCAAAGTCCAAAGCATCCACTTTCTCCAGGGAAATCGATTTTTGTAGTGTGGAAATGAGCCATAATTCCAGGGGATCCTGAAGTCTACTGTCACTTAAGCAAATAGCACTGAGTCCTATTTTCAATGACAAGCTTCAATTTTTTGTTTCTTCATCTCAGAATGCTGAGAAATCTGACACCAACTATGACTCCCTTTACACATTAAAGATTCAAGTACACAGTTGTGTTGGTCTGAAGTAACAGAACAAAGTTTAAGTCCAGTGGCACTCTTAAGAAATCACCAGGCCATAAAGATAGATAGAGGAAATGCAGTTAATTAGCATACAGCATAATGGAGATGTTTAACAGATTCAAGGACCAAACAGAAATAACAAGCTTATTTTATAAGGTTACCACTTGTTTTGGTTTAATTCCTGGGGAACATAGTGAAGTAAATAAATGTCAAAATAGGAAATTAATGGGTGGATGTATCCTTAACTGTGTAATGCTCTACAATTATTTACTTTTAATTACAATTAATTACTCTTAGTATTCCACAATTAAGGGTATCCCTGCTCATTAATCTCCAATTCTGACATAAACCCATGGCATAAACACTAAAGAAGTATGCATGCACACAAAAGCTTATACCTTGAATAAAACTCCGTTGGTTTTAAAGGTGCCACTCAAACTTTGTACATATTTAAGACATCTAAGCATCCTACAGGATGCAAAGAGGCTTTGAAATCCTGGCCCTGAAAGATGTGAGCCCTCCCCATACACAACCACCATTTGTTTTGTTTTTAGCTTTCAGCCTGATGAAAAGTTCTGGAGAACCCAAAAGCTTGTACATGGAGAGCCAATGTGGTGGAGTGGTTAAGAGTGGCAGATTCTAAACTGTCATTTTCAGTTGGTTGTAATAAGTGCCATTTACATGGAAAACACATATATCATCCATGTACAGTCACGTTGGGATTGCCAACCACATCTTGCAAAAGGTAAACTCAGCTGCAAACTCAGGTTTGTAGCCACAGGACACACTAAGTGGGCCTTTCAAAGCAGGTTTCTTGGTAATCTGACCATTTAAAGCAGGGGTAGTCAAACTGCGGCCCTCCAGATGTCCATGGACTCCAATTCCCAGAAGCCCCTGCCAGCGAATGCTGGCAGGGGCTTCTGGGAATTGGAGTCCATGGACATCTGGAGGGCCGCAGTTTGACTACCCCTGATTTAAAGCATGCAATATTTTAAACAAGGGAGTGCCTTCAATCTGCTCACAGTTAGATTTACAAAACTACATGCGCACACAGACAGCACGAGTACATGCTAAGAAAGAAAAATCAACACCAACCTCATTCTTAGGCCTTGCTGAGAGCTGTCTCAAAATAAAAAATACATATAAGCCAAAATGAGAATATGCACAATAATTTATGAAGATTCATAATTCATAGGCTCTCCTCCATAAGTCAGAAGTGACTTGATGGCATTTCGCACACACAATCATTGCAATGTATAGAAATTTATTTTTTAAATTGGTGATGAAGTAGATGAGGCCACGGCAGTCTCTTTTTAAAAAAATCATCACCATGGTTTAGTATTCTATGCACAGTGTTTTTACTTCCAGTGTTTTATTTTTGTCATGGACCAAAAGAGCCCTATATATGAATAAAAAGAAAACTATATATTATTATCCCATGTGGTAGATGTATTCTGTAATTTAATTAATAAGCTTTCCAGTTAAACTGGAAATTTTTTTAATGTGGAAAGATTTGTTTGAAATACAATTCCATTAGATTGCAAAAAAAAATTTTTTTGGCAAATATAACAAAAAGGCTTCTAGGTCTTCTCAATTCATACATACTCACAATATACATGATGTAGTCCTTTTTTCATATAAACTTCTTATATTTACCTTTATCTGAATCAAAAATACATCCCTAGCCCAATCATGTTTACTACCACAGATATTAGCAAATGTTAAAGGTAAAAGGTAAAGGTATCCCCTGTGCAAGCACCGGGTCATGTCTGACCCTTGGGATGACGCCCTCTAGCGTTTTCATGGCAGACTCAATACGGGGTGGTTTGCCAGTATCTTCCCCAGTCATTACCAGTCATTTTTCTTTTTACTCAGATATACCTAATGCACATCTATAGTGGCAACTCTCTATGCAAGGATCCATCTATCCTCTTCTGCTTGCTTTTTCTGTTTCCCTTAGTATTCCCCCAGCAAGCTGGGTACTCATTTCACCGACCTCGGAAGGATGGAAGGCTGAGTCAACCTTGAGCCGGCTGCTGGGATTGAACTCCCAGCCTCATGGGCAGACAGCTTCAGACAACATTTCTGCTGCCTTACCACCCTGCGCCACAAGAGGCTCTTAGCAAATGTTAGTTATCATGAAATCATAACTCCAAGACATGCACCCCAATATAGAAAGTTTCCTTCCTTGGGTCCTAGAGATGTTAGGGGAGGGCGGTATACAAATGTAATGTAATTTCACTCCTACCCCATAGTACTCCCCACTCCCCAGTTTTATCTAAGAGTAAAACTGGAATTCTGAGGACTGAAAAGCTCCAACAAAATATTTTCTTTCAGAATGAGTGAAATACTTTATTAGATACTAAATCAAAATGTGAAATAATCTACAATGTTAAAGAATAATTCCTGTTCACATCACAACTTAATGGGACTAATTTTGTTCACAAATTGTTCACATATGCTATAATGTGTAATACCAGTTAGATATCAGGAAAAAGTTCAGCAGTGGGGTAGGCTGCCTAAGGAGGTGGTGAGCTCCCTCTGACTGACAGTCCCCCTGGCTGGACAGATCTTTATCCTGGATGCTTTAGGCTGATCCTGCATTAAGCAGGGGGTTGGTCTAGATGGCTTTTATGGCGCTTTCCAACCATATGGTTTTCAGGTTTGGGTGTACTGAACCCACAGATATCAATATTTCCAAATCCCAATACTGGTATGGTATTTGGAATTGATAAATATTCAGGAAGCCCTCAGCTCTTTTATATCCTATGGGGACCATTATATAAGGTGCTGCTGGTGCCTCTCCACAAAAGAACTTGCCAGGTTTAGAAAAGATTAATCCACAGAGTCCAAATTCTATGGACCCTCCAAAAGGTGACCCCATCTTCCACTGCTTTCAATGGAAGGAGAAGAAAGACATTTAAATGGAACATGGTCTCTTTAAATGTCTTTTGCAAGCTGTGTGTTAACTCCAAAAGCATTTAAAGGGCTCACTATACCCTTTAAATTTCTTCTGCAAGTGGCAAGTTTACCTGAAAGGCATCCAATGGGACTGCAATCCCTTTAATTGCCCTTTAAATTCAACCGTTCGGCTGTCCTGAAAAATTCCAAATATTTCCAGGATTTTTTGCGCTTGGTCATTTTGGATAGCTGAGATGCAGCATCCCTTTATATCCAGCTACATTTTTCTTTTTACTCAGATATACCTAATGCACATCTACAGTGGCAACTCTCTCCCCAAGGATCCATCTATCCTTGTTTGCTTTTTCGGTTTCCCTTAGCATTCCCTCAGTGATCCCTCCTCCCTCCCTGATGTGTTGGTTTTATTTACTTGCTGGACTGATTTAAAACTCTGGTTTTAACTTTGTTTTAATGACAGATTTGTATGTTGTGTTTAATGGATTTTAAGATGAGATTTTAATTTGCATGTTTTAATTTGTTAGCCACCCAATTGGCCATATGAGGGCAGAAAGACAGAGCAAGAAACTTGTTAAAAATAAATATGTAATTTTACTATTGAAGACCATGCTTATGAAAAAGTGTACTTTTCTTTGTTTGTATATACTCTCTGATAACAAAAGCTGAGACAATCATGCAAAACTAATGTGCAACTCTCCTCACAACTCTCCTCACTCATTTTAAAACCGGGTCTAGTTGAAATACTGCTTATAGAAAATGAAGGTATTTATATTTGTACTTTACTGTGCATTAATTTCATATACAAAATTATAAAAGATACATTTTATGTTATTAAAATATTTAGCGTTGACAAGAAAGCTTTTCCCAAATGTTTCTACTATTCTTCAGAAAACGGCTTCAAAATTTCCGGAAATTTTAAATCTCTGTGTTCCTGCGGTTGGATGCTTTTTCTTTTTACTTTATCCTCGAGACCAGGATATTTACAAGCCAGGCAATAACATGAAACAAGGTTTCAAAACACAAACCTCCAGTAAACCAGAAAAAATCACATGGTTTGTTTGGAACTTGGGCAATACCCACTCCTTAAACTTAATATGAAAGCATGCTCTGATTTAACCATTTATTTGAGGTGTGTGTGTGTGGGGGGGGTGATAAAGCTCTATCACAGATGTTATTTGCTTTCCTCCAACATCGCTTCCACTGGGAGATCCTGGAGCAATTTATAAATACAAGTATACCATACCAGTTAATAAGGTAGCCAGGTTCCCCCTGGCCACTGTCAAGGGATGGGAGGATAGGGTTGCCGGGTCCAGGTTGGAAAACTCCTGGAGATTTAGGGGTGGTGCCTGGGGAGGACAGGGAACTCAATGGGGTATTTTCTCCAGGGGAACTGATCTCTGTAGTCTGGGGGCGAACTGTAATTCCAGAGGATTCCCCAGTTCCCACTTGTAGGCTGACATTCCTATTCCTACCAGTTAATAATTTGATTATTTTTCCACCTTCAATCTATGAGTTTATGTGGAGATTTTAACAGACAGAATACAAGAAAAATTAGGATTTACTCACCATGGAGAAGTCCCATGTGACATCACATTCCATCCTATAAAGGAACTCAAAGTGCTCTTCCCTTCAGTCTGATTTACAAGAAATAAAAGAGAAAGAGAGAGAAAGAAGATTGTAATGTTGCTACTCTACGTATGTTGACCATCATGGAAAAAAAAGAGGGGAAGTGTTTATGAAAGTCTCTGTTTTTTTCCTCATGTAGAACGTACAATGGCAGCAGGAAAAGTGTATTTTTTCTCTCTTTGGGATGAAAGGAACGATCATTATCTGCTAAATCGAGAAATTCTGGGTCATAAACCTTGGCAAAAGGAAATTAGATCTAAGTCCAGCAGAATCTCACATTTTCTTTTGTCAAAAGTTAAACTATGAGACATTTGGGGGAGGGGGGGATCCCCAAAAGACTATATTTCAGTTAAGGCTTGTATCTATTAAAAGTCTCTTACTACCATTCCTCTGTTGCATTAGCTGAATAGGAGATGGCTGTATTATTTGCTGTAAAGCCCTGAATTCTCCAACAAGGACAATATTTGAAAACACATACAATATACTGCTGCAGACAACAGTATACATGCACTTGATATAAAGGATGCAAAGCTGATCCAAATAAAGGATTACACAAATTAATTTATACCTCTGGGAAAAAAGTAAAGTTTAACAAAACCTGTATTCAAAAATACTTAAAGGAAGACAATCTTGACAGAAAGAAAAATTAATCTCAATTAAAGATTACCTTTTCCCCATAAGAAATAACAAAGATTTTTGGGGTGTTGGCGGTGGAGTCTATTATTTGCTAGTTACCATATGTAGCCACTGATCAATATGTTTTAAATGAAACAGAGGAAACTGCCCACAGGTCACAGGGCAGGGGGTAGATATAATACCTACATTAGCCTGAAAAGAACACTTGACAGTTTTCTCCTGACTGCAACTTCTCCCCTACCCCGCCATTCAAAGTGACAAAAGTTGAGTCAGTTGTTCTCCAGCCCAACTCAGTCACATGACCATAGGGGGACTCAACTTAGAAACTGTTTGGTGGCCCCAAGAGGAGCAAAGAGGCCCCCCTTCCTCACCCCTTGCAATGTTCAGAGTCGCTCAGAGCCAGCAGAATGCTTTCTAAAGTGAGTCCTCCTTTGAATGCGGGATTGTGAGTTGGGTTGAGGGACCCTGGATTCAATTTGTGGCACAAGATTTGACCAGGTCTTGGGAGTCAGCATGTCAACATATTCATTTCTAAAGTTTGTAGTAACTGCCAGACTCTGTGAGACTGAAGTTTGCTATCTGGACAAGGCAGGACTGGTACCATATCAGGGCTAGAGGAAGTTAGACATGCTGTATTAGCACACCTGATACACTGAATGTCTGTATTTGGTAGTGCCCTTAAATACTGAGGCAACATAAGACACCGGTTAAGTCTTTGTTCCATGATTTCAGTATCAAAAGACAAGCCACTAATTCTGGCACAACAGAACATCTCTTGAAACTGGGATACAGCATATATACATAGCTAGCTCAAATGACACAAATGGGTCTTTCCGGCAGGTTTGCCAAACTCAAATTAACTAACAAAAGCCAAATTCATACAAAGAGAAAAGGAAAGGAAACAATCCTCGCTATGAATAAATCTCTCTAATACTCTTTTGTTTTGGAAGGGGACGGGAGGTGTCCTGGCATGCTGAAATAAGACTCTGTGCTGAGCCCCATTTTGTGTTCCGAACCGTTCATGGTGCTGTGAATTAACGATTCGTGTGGACAGGTAAAGGAGTTTTAAGCTCTTGAAAGAATAAGGTCTGAGAGAATATAATCTCTAGTTTGAATGATTTAGAATAGAATAAAACAAAGCGCAAAACAAAGGATGGAGATATAGGAAACAGTGTCTCTACTGAGATATTGGAGAAAAAAAACAGAACGAAGGGAGGAGCACTTTTAGTTCTACATAGAATGGAATATGATGCGGCATCTATAGGAAGACCTTTCATACAGCTCAAACAAGTCAGAGGGAGAAATGCCCACACAGAACAGGAAGAAGACAAGCAACCCATCTGCTGTCAGCAGCCTTTGTTGTTTCAGCCCTTCTTAGAGTGGCATTTGGTGCAGCATACCTACGCGTACTCAAGATGGAGAGATGTTCCTTCAGCACTTTTATCTTTAAAAAACATGACAAGCTGACAACCCTAAAAGCAGCAGTTAAAAAAAAAACGAAACAGAAAACTACAGATAACTACACGTAATTTATTACGAAGACAAGAAACTGCCTTGCACTGAAGGTCAGTATTAGGGATGCGTGAATCGGCCGCCGAAGCAGCTGTTCCCGCCCGTAGCAGCCAGCGTCGTGCCACCGGGGGGGGGGGCGCGGGAGGTGGAGCTCTGCGCCTGCATAAGTGCGCCTGCCGCCACCTGTGCCCCCCCCCGCGGCGGGGCTCTGGCTGCTACGGGCGGGAATGGTTGCTTTGGCAGCCGAATCGCACCACCTCAGTCAGTATTGTCTATTCAGACTGGCAGCGGCTCTCCAGGGATTCAGGCTGAGATCTTTCCCATCACCTCCTACCCAGGTCCTTTTACCTGGAGATGGCAGGGGACTGAACCTGGACCTTCTATGGACAAAGCAGATGCTCTACAACAGGGGTAGTCAAACTGCGGCCCTCCAGATGTCCATGGACTACAATTCCCAAAAGCCCGAATGCTGGCAGGGGCTTCTGGGAATTGTAGTCCATGGACATCTGGAGGGCCGCAGTTTGACTACCCCTGCTCTACAAAGACACCATGTCCCCTCCCTTGTAACACAACACTGAAGAAAAATAAAGTAAAAGCACAAGTCCAACAAATCACTGTTCAGACAGGAGCAAAATAAGCCTCTAAGTTAAGTAGCCTAAAATGCACACTGCAATCCTAAGCAGAGTTACACCCTTCTAAGCCCCTTGGCTTCAATGGATTGAAAAGGGTGTGACTCCACACAGGATGGCACTGCAAATTGTTTTGTTAAGCTGACAAACCCACTAATGTCTATGGGAAAATTTACACCAATTTTAATACATCTGGATTGTACCCAAGACCTTGACATACCCTTGAGTATACTGAAATCTTATCTGCCGACTTCAGCAGTTGATTTATTTTCACTCCTGTACAAGCTGTGCCTTGCAATCCCACTGTTTGGGTGTCTCCAGCATGATATTAGATCGTTTCTGTATACAACCAGGATTATGAAAGATAAAAACCATCTGTAACCTGGACTTTCTGCCACAGCAGCAACGTGAAGTTGAACACAGACAAACCTTTTGCACAAAACAACTGGGCAAATAAGTTGTCCCCGTCCACAAAGTGGCTAAGGAAATTTTGACGTACATCTGCTCCCAACTAAAATCTGACGAGATGGGGAGAAGTAAAATTTACAGTGGCAATCTGCTGCTTCAGAAATAGGTATTTCTATTCATCACATACAATTTCTTGAGAAATCCGGAGAAAACTGTCATCTACTAAGACCTTTGTTAGCTTTAGGCTAGTAACTCTTAAGTGTGCTTGCAATTCTCGTTATAAACAGAAAGTGGCTGAAAGGGCTAGTTTTAGATCATCATAGACATTAAGCATTCTGAGAATACTTCCTACGTTCTTTACATTGGGTAACAAAAAGAAACAGGAAGAAGGGCAGCTCATTAGTACCCTGCTCAATTTGTTCCCATCACTCAGCATCGAAACGTTGTAAATTCTGGTATCTCATTTGCTCTAATAAGGTATATTCTAGAGCAGGGGAAGTCAACCTGTGGTCCTCCAGATGTCCATGGACTACAACAGTGGTCCACAACCTTTCGGCTGCCACAGACCTCTGCTCCGGAGAGTGGGGAGAGGGTGGCCCGGGGGCCGGCAGGGGCGCAAACACGCGTGTGCGGCAGTCCGCGCATGCGCGTTTGCGCCGCCGCCATGCCGGCGGCCGCGGCTTGAACTCCCGGCCCCTCCGGGCTGCCAGCAAATCGGCCGCCAAAGCGGCCGATTAGCTTGCGGCTTGGCAAGCTTCTCTTCCCTCCCCCGCCCGAAACAAAAGCTTGCCGGGCCGCAAGCTAATCGGCCGCTTCGACGGCCGATTTGCTCGCGGCCTGGCGAGCTTCTCGCTTCGGGCGGGGGAGGGAAGAAGCCGCGGCCCGGCGCCAAGGCCTTCGTGGCCCGGCACCGGGCCGCGGACTGCAGGTTGGGGACCACTGGACTACAATTCCCATGAGCTCCTGCCAGTATTTTCTGGCAGGGGCTCATGGGAATTGTAGTCCATGGACATCTGGAGGACCACAGGTTGACTTCCCCTGCTCTAGAGTCAATCTCCATTTACAAAGAACTGGGTTTACAAATGCAATGGGAGACTATAAATGGTTATTGCCTAAAACTTGCATTAAATTAATTTGTGAGCTATAGCATTCCAAGCGCAAGAAATCCCATTTTTACCTACTTTCATTTTCGGTATCAAAGACAGATAATCTCTGAAGTCTGAAAATCTACGTACCTGTAAACAGCAATGTGCCCAGGTAACATTTCGGGTATAAATAACCTGATTTTATTTAAATGGGTGTCTATAAATACTAATTAATAAATAAAATAAAATGCTATAATTTAACAATGTGTGTCTTAATAGATAATGTTCCCAGCAAGTCCTTGTTACTTTTCTAATCACAGTCTGACGTTATGTGCCTTGCAGAAGCACATGAGGATTCAGGAACTGCAATCATGTTTGAAGGCTCTCAAACCTGAAAATACTAGCACTTTCAAACAAATCCATGCTTAAAGAGCAACATGGTTAAACAGGCACATTTAAAAGATGTTTTTCTATAAATCATGTCAATGCCCTTCTTACAAAGTAAAGGGAACTTACCGCAAGCCATAGCAAGGCAATGTGATGAACCTGAACATTGCCAGAAAAACTCGTAACGGAAGGAGAGTGAACACGTAGAGAAAAGCATCCAGGCACAAGAAGATTCCAAAAATCATCAGCTAAATTTGGGGGGGGGGGGGGGAGAAATAGGGTCAAAACAAAAGACAGAAAATAAGAACAATGTCACCTAAACATCGCTTCTTGGTTAATACAATAATAATTTATGCTTGTAAATTGGCCAACCAAGTCATTCACTGCAGATAAGGAACACAACAAAATCCCAATTATCTAGATCAGTGGTTCTCAACCTGGGGGTCGGGACACCTTTGGGGGCCCAATGACCCTTTCAGAGGGGTCGCGGCAGGGCGGGCAGCGTGGCCAGGGGGGCGCCATGCACACAACAGCCTTGTGGGTAGATCGAGATAGAGCGTTCATCTGTCTGGAGCAGTGGAAAAGAGCGAGAAAAGCATGGTGGGACAAGAGGCAGAACTGAACTGAGAAATCCCGGAGGGAAAAACAATTTATATACAATAATGAACCATGGATCTTCACGCCATTGGTCAGTTTCAGTTTAATTTCTGTGAAAGAACACCTGCCTAATTTTATGGTTGGGGGTCACCATAACACGAGAAACTGTATTAAAGGGTCATGGCATTAGGAAGGTTAAGAACCTTCTACATCAACTTCAGTCGGAATTCAGGGTTTAGCGACTGCTTTCATTGCTCATGTTAAAGATTTCTGACAGACCTCTCAGAAGTTTTCCACACCATTACTTATGGGGAACTTTCCAAGTTTTTCGATATCTGTCAAATGTCCATGTCAAATTGTGACTGGATGTAACCACCCAAATACTTAAAATTTATCTATTTATTTAATTAATTTACAATTTGATTTTTATACCACTGCTCCCTGTAAGCAGCCTCAGGGCAGTTTACATAACAAACAAGGTTGACTCAGCCTTCCATCCTTCCGAGGTCAGTAAAATGAGTACCCAGCTTGCTGGGGGGTAAAACGGTAGTGACTTGGGAAGGGAATGGCAAACCACCCCGTATTGAGTCTGCCATGAAAACGCTAGAGGGCATCACCCCAAGGGTCAGACATGACTCGGTGCTTGCACAGGGGATACCTTTACCTTTACCCCCATTGCCACCTGCAAGCATGACATGCTGTCTCCAGCCAACCCTACCTGACTTGGATAATCCACCTATGACCTTTTGCAAGCTAGTAATAATCTTGACATTCTAGTAGTAACCAACTCAGTGTTCCTCCTAAGCCCCCCTTCCTCCAGCCCATAAGCAAGTGCGACACTTCCTGCTGACTCAACCTGCAATATTTCTGTCTTTAAAACTTTCCATAAATGATAAATATAATGGCTTCAATCAAGACTAGGCAATTATACAGTCATCAGGATTCTGCTCATAGTGCCATTTTCCCACCTCTCCCCTCTCAGGGCAGCTTAAAATGTCCAATGAAATTCTGTTCTTAAAAGAGAGGGGGCCCACAGGATCAAGATTTCAGGGGGAATTCTGAGAATGCTTAGGGCTGATCTTGCGTTGAGCAGGGGGTTGGAAGGGGCCTGTATGGCCCCTTCCAACTCTATGATTCTATGAGATCTTATGAATGATGGCCAGAGGCAGAGCTAGACTGCTGGGGAGAAAGCAAAGACCACGTGGAGAGTTATAGCATGGCAAGGGGCTTCCCCCCCCCTTCTTCTTTTGTCTCCTCTAACTGAAGCTGCTCTCTCCCTCTCCCTCTGTGTGTGTGGGGGGGGAGAGGGAGGGCAGGCAATATTTGTATATGAGTGGGCATTTTTGTAGCCTGCTAGAGTGTGCTTTGTTGTGTTTATTGTTAAGAGTTATTGTCTGTGCCTGTGCCTGACTGAGCAGGTGTATGCTGGGGGTGGTGAGCAGCAAAGGGATTATAAGCCCCACTCTGTGCTGGGCTGTGACCCTGTGAGTTAAAGGCTCTTCCTCACGAGAGCCACAAGCAAAAGGGTTCTTGTCCTGTGACTCCTTGCCTGCAGACTGTCTGGGGATCACCCTAACTACTTTATCCTGAAATAAAGGTTTGAGAGTCAAGGAATCTATTTTTTGGAAGACATGAATACTCAAGGCTCACATCCCATCACCTGCAAGGAGTGTGCAATGTTTGTTTTCCTCCCTAAAAATGAGCAGACAGTGTGATGTGGTGGTAAAGAAGGCCAATGTAGACTTGGGCTGTATTAACACAGGCACCACATCAAAATCACAGTGCTGTATACCGCATTGGTCAGACCCCACCTGGAGTAGTGTGTAGTTCTGGAGGCCTTACTTCAAAAAGGGCGTGGACAAAATTGAGAGGGTTCAGAGGAGAGTGACAAGAATGGTCCGGGGCCTGGGAACCAAAACCTATAAAGGAAAGGTTGAGGGTCTTGAGGGTAGTTCAAGCAGTGGAAAGGGCTGCCTAAGGAGGTGGTGAGCTCCCCCTCACTGTCTTCTGGACAGATCCTTATCCTGGATGCTTAGGGCTTATCCTGCATTGAGCAGGGGATTGGACTCGATGGCCTGTATAGCCTCTTCCAACTCTATGATTCTATAAATCCTTGCACATATGGAAAGGTTAATTCATTTGAATCCATCCCAATAATAGAAACACCATGTTGAAAATGTTTCAAATTGACTGAACTGTGCTCACTATATTTTAACTAAGAATCAGTTAGTGATATGCATGCTTCTTTAAGATATATAAATTTCAATCTGAATTGCTTGACTATAATTAAGCCTATTTTCTTGGAAATGTAAGTGATTCATCTGAAACACTGTTCTGTCACTCTTTAACAGACGGGAAGACACTGTTCCTATTTTAAAAGTGTTCTCTCAGCATATATCACATTTCAGCTTCCAGCAAAGCAACAGTACACTTGGCAATATGTTCCGGCAGTAGATTCAAAGATTAAATTATCAAGAATTGTGAAACAGGCGAAAGATTTATGTGATCTGAAGAGAAACTCTGGCAGAAATGCAAGATTGGGACACTATGGAATACTCAGCATCAGCATATTGGTAAAGTGTTTTATTGATGCCAAGTGAAAAATCACTTACAGTAAAAATAAACAGAATGTTTTCAATATTATAAAAATGTCCTCTTTACTAATCTGTACTCATATCTGCATGTAACAGGATTTTGTCCTGTACATTTATAATGGTTTCTTTTTTGTTTGATACAGAATTCAATGGAATATGGAATATTTTGAAATAAAGGGAAATTTGAAATTTAAAAAATCCAGAATTTCTAAATGTAGGAGCAGTGCAGGCATTTTCAGAATTCTATTCTTGCATCAATACTGCACAGGGCCCTTGTAAGACAGAGAAGCAAAGATAAACATGACTAGCTGTAAGAAGATTATGTCACGGTTCCTACTTGTATATAACTGCCCAGGAAAGGATCCTAGAACTGATAGAAATCAACGTACTATCATCTAAAGCAGCGGTTTTCAACCTTGGGGTCACGAACCCATTTGGGGTCGCATGGCCTCTTCCCCGGGGTCGCCAGGTTGCTCACCACCACAGTGGTAGTGAGAGGCGGGAAGCAGCAGTGGCAGGGGTGGCATGTGGAGGCGGGCGAAGGTGGCGGAGCCATGGCAATGGCCGCCTCCACACACCTCGATTGTTGTGTGCATGCATGTGCACTCACACACCACCCACACGCTCTGCACACACGATGCCGCCGCACCAGCCGCCACCAAAGTTGGGGTTGCGGCAAAGAAAAGGCTGAGAACTGCTGATCTAAAGGGATATGTTTGTCAAAAGGGGGAAGGAACCGTGCCTTCCACCCACTAAGAAATACTACTTAGTGTGGCATTTATGGATTTGTATAATCTAGTACAGGGGTAGTCAAACTGCGGCCCTCCAGATGTCCATGGACTACAATTCCCAGGAGAACCCTGCCAGCGAATGCTGGCAGGGGGCTCCTGGGAATTGTAGTCCATGGACATCTGGAGGGCCGCAGTTTGACTACCCCTGATGTAGTATGTCATCTAACGGGAAGACCGTCAATTAGAAGGTCTGCAAAGAAAATTAAATGTGTTCATGATGTTGTTTAATTAGTTTCAAAGCTGGGCTTGAGACAGAAGTTATTAGTGGCACCAGATAAGAAACCTACATCTTCAGGAAGCTTAGGATTAGGGATGGGGCACGATGCGTGTGTTAAGACTTTCATAGGGCAGACTTTCATAACTCATACATGACGAGAATCATCCTGCTAACCAGAATACTGGAAAAGAAAGGAGTAAGTGATGGGTGACCTCTCTTTAAACAAGAGCTATTGCATGCTCAAGCCATGACTATTCTAGCAAGACAGAAATGTGGTAGGGGATCCAAGAAGCCTATTTGGATGAACAGAGAACTTCAGAAGGAGCTAAAGAAGAACAAGAAAATGTTCAAGAAATGGAGGGATGGACAGACCTCTAAAGAACAGTATCTGCAGGTTACTAGGCATTATAGATTAGCCATCAGAGAAGCCAAAGCTAGAAGTGAGCTGAGATTGGCCAGGGAAGTCCATTATGTCAAAAAAAGCTTCTTCAATTATGTAAGGAGCAAACGTAAGGTAAATGAGGCAACAGGCCTGCCGTTGGGTAAAGATGGAGAGACTCTGACAGATGACAGAGAGAAAGCAGAAAAGCTCAGTACTGGGAAAATATGGACACATCTAGGGCTGGAAGTAGGCAAGGTATAATGTCTGGGTAGCAGGCTGGCATGGACAGAGAGATTGTCGAGAGGCACCTGGCTGCACTGGATGAATTCAAATCCCCTGGGTCAGATGGTGTCACCTGAGAATGCTGGTAGAACTTTCTGGAGTGTTTGTGGAACCCTCGTCCATTATCTTTAGGACCTTTTGGAGGACTAGAGATGTACCAATATCAGTTGCATGACCGTCCAAATAGATATGGCAGAAAGGGCTCCTTCATGGTGATAAAAAAAGGGAAATTGGGAAAGGTAGCTAGGGACAGGCCATGACATCACTCTTCACATTACACCTGCATGTTGACTTAAGTGTATCTCTCCTTCAGTTTTGCTAACTTAAGCACAATGCTGGTCAGGGTCTCTTGTGGGCTCCAGCAGTACTGAAGTGGAATCAACCAACTAGCCTTCCTCCAGCCTAAACAGACTTCCTACTACTTAAATGGCCACCATTTGGAGAATGGATCCTTAAATTGTAGGAAAGCTTTGGACTTGAGCCAAGAGACAAGATAGGGTATATTTCCATAAATAAATGAACAAGCAGACATTGCTCAGTGAATTGCTATGGCAGGGGTAGGATCCAACCCCCTATTTCCACAACTACAGCTTTAGTCGTAGTCTGCATGGCTGAGACCATCCCATGCATACCAATGGGGAATAATGAAAGGAAGGGGTACACAATGGGACACACCCTCTGAGGATACAAGAGCCTCATTATGAACTTTTCACACAACCAGCCCTATGATTGGGTGATTGGATTGTTATTCTCTGGAGGGGGAGAGTTGTCTTCCATCCACACACCTCTAAGGACCCAAACATCAGCATGGAATTCCAGATTGTGCCTTTATTTCTACAGTTTCTCTCTTCACTGAACTACGAGTGGCTTCCATTTGACTGAGTGGGCTCCTTCCCCTTGCAAGTAACTTGCTCCCTTCACATGATATTTCCTACAATGAGGTTTGAAACCATCTCCTGGGAGGAGAAGGTAGCACAGGTGTACAAGTTCTCCTTGCATACTTTCTCCTCAGAATCCTTGTGTGGCAGATATAAGCTGCTTCTCATCGCACTAGGTGAGCAATGGCATACATGCTGTGACATCTTTCAGGATAGACCTTGTGTGGGGGTGCAGTGGAATGTATGGAATGATGTTCCTAGGAAGTCCACAATATCTTTTCTTCCTGGTGGGTGTCTTCCATACATGGAATTATGGGAATATTGCCAGCAGCTGGTGATTGTGATGCTTTGGGAGTGGTTGTCATAACTATCTGGGCATCCTTGTTACTTTTAGGCACAACAGCACAAATTAAGACTCAGTAATTACCATCTTTGCTTGCAACACTGAGTAGACCGGTAAAGTCATTCAATGGTATATAGGCCTATGCATCTAAACTTAAACTTAAGTAGGAAAGATATATACCTTGCTAATATCTCTTTAATTTCCTTTTCCAGCCAAGGCCCAATAACAATTTTGAAAGGAGTTTGGCTTCCCACTGGGCACACTAAATGCTTTTCTAATCAGTATACATATTTAAATTAAAAAATTAAAATGAAACAGTAAGTTTTAAAATCCTAGAATGTATTTCTCCCACATACACACACTCTGGAGCAGGGCTGGTCAAACTGTGGATCTCCAGATGTCCATGGAATACATGCTGGCAGGGGCTGATGGGAATTGTAGTCCATGGACACCTAGAGTACCATAGTTTGGCCATCACTGCTCTAAAGGCATCTGCATTGCAGCCAATTCCAGCCAATTTTGTAATATCATTCTTCCAAAGATAGTCATACTTCAATAGTCAAGGAACTGATTTAAAAAAAAACATGTACATGGTGCTTCCTCTAGAACAGTGATCCCCAACCTTTTTCAGGCCGGAGACCGGGGGGGGGGGTGGAGAGGGAGGACCAGGGACCAGGGGGGAGAAGAGGGAGGTGCGGGCATCGGTGCTGCGCCATGGGGGGAGGAGGGAGGCGCCCACTGGCGCGCTGGCGCCTCCCTCCCCTCTACCACGGCCAGGCACCAAGGGCTCCACACCCTGACACCGGTCCACGGCCTGGGGGTTGGGGAACACTGCTCTAGAAGACTATATCACTCTGCTATGACATTCCAGTTTTATCTGACAAATGTCTGCTACAACTGTCAACCAGCCTTGATTTTTAAAAAGGTATTTTATCCTCCTCTTCTATTAGTTTGCCTCTGAATCATTTTCAAGCCCCTCACAAAAACCATCAATCAATTTGAAAAGAAAACCAAACTGCTCTTATTGTGATTAAAGTGTGCTTGTTCCTGGCACCCTAAAGAGAGTGTTCAGGGTGCATTTATTTGTGAGTAAGTTCCACAGAACACAGTAGAACTTACTTTTAAGTAAGCATGCCTAGGATTGAGCAATACAAACTGACCACAGGATTGGACAGCAGAAATTTAACATGGGCATATGCTCAATGTTCCAGCCCTGTGAATGTGCTACTGGACTTGAATTTAGCTTTTCTACTGTGTTTGTGCTGCCCTAGCTGCCCAGAGATCAGATTGTAATAATCCCTGTATATGTTTAATCTCACAAATCAATGGCAAGCTGTTTGCATTTTGTTACTGGTTAAGCAAAGAAGTTCTAGCTGACGTAGATCACCTTTGGATACAAGCAACCATCTCTTGTACAGCAAAGGTTAGCATTTGCCTGGACGAGTCTCAGCAGATAGTGGAGATCAAAGCCCTCAGGATTGAGCCCTTGGAGTTTCAACTACAATTATATTAAAAAACAGCAATGAAATAAAAGAAAGCCAAGGACAGACAGTCTGTTCACCAATTCTTTAGTTTGCAAATTTAAACCAATCAGAATATCCTAAATCAAAATACCACCCAGTTGGCTTCCACCGTATTTATATAACAAATCCCTTCTCTCAAAGTGTTATTTGCTAACATTAAACCAGAGGATACAGTTAGAAGGTGAAACTAAGGTTACTGGGGGGAAAACAAGCAAGCAGGAAGAAACACAGGATAGAAAAAAATTTCAGCTAGTAGTGCAAATATTTAATATTTTAAGTAGGATCCCTGAAATAATCACATAAAACACAGGGACATTTGTGCTCAATCCAAACTTGTAAAACATAGACTTGAGCAAAAGAAAATTGGAATCACCAACTATGTACAACTACAACATCAAAATTCAGCTTAACAGCAGCCTCACATGAGAAACTGGGATACAGGAGAATGCTGAAATTCGGTCTGTACTCACACAAAATTAGCAATTTACAGAACGGACTTCTGTATAGCCTTCTGATCTAGGTGGCTCTTTCTGCATTGAAAGAGCCACCTTCTGGAAGAAGTCTCCGTAGATTTGAAGAAGGCTTCCAACTTGAACCAAGAGGAAGAATAAGGTATAAATATTTTAGTGAGTAAATTTTGCACAGTGGAATGGTAGGATAGAGGGACTGCTACAGCAGTGGTCCCCAACCTATTCCTCACCGGATACCGGTCAACGCTTGACAATTTTACTGAGGCCTGTGGAGGGGTAGTCTTTTGCCAAGAGATGTCGCCGCTGCCTGAGCCCGTGCTCCACTTGCTTTCCTGCCAGCGCCCCTGACTTCCTGCTGCCCACTGGCGGTGCTGCCAGCAGCAGCTGCACAGTGCCACACTGAAGGGGAGCCCCAGCCATGGTGGCCGCCAGAGAGCACCAAAGGTGAGCTGGTGGCAGAGTGGCAGGACAGCCCCCAAGGCAGCAGCTGGGGAGGAGGACGAGGAGGAGCCGTGGCTCAGTACCGACTGATCCACAGACTGGACCGGCACCGGTCCCTGGACCGGGGGTTGGGGACAGCTGTGCTACAGTTTCTCATGCACATTAAAGTCTGAAACAGTACAAAGTACAGCACTTATTTCTTTTGGGACCGCCAATCGTACAGTCTAGCCATCAGTGATCCTTCAATGATACCTGGGGCCAAGGTCTCTTCCAATCCCAATGATAACTGGGGCCAAGGTCTCTTCTTCTTCCATAATGTGAAAACTTCAGAACGTATCACCTCTCTCCACATTTTTTAAAAAATTACAGAACAGATTTCAATTAGAGGATTTGGTTCTTATATGCTGCTTTTCTTTACCCGAATGAGTCTCAAGGCAGCTTACATTCACCTTCCCTTTCCTCTCCCCACCACAGACACCCTGTGAGGGAGGTGAGGCTGAGAAAGCCCTGATATTCCTGCTTGGTCAGAACAGCTTTATCAGTGCTGTGGTGAGCCCAAGGTCACCTAGCTGGCTGCATGTGAAGGAGCAGGGAATCAAACTCAGCTCACCAGATGAGAAATCCACGCTCCTAACCACTAAACCAAGCTGGCTCTTTGAAACTGAATTTCTTCACCAAGCTACGATTAGATCGAAAAATCAAGAGACCAATAATTTTTCTGCAAGTCTAAAAGAATGATCCAGTTATTAACAATGCTACTTAGCATCTGTTTAGGGCCGTAATTGGTAAAGACTCTTTTCTTGGCATAACTAATCTGTGAAGCATTTATAACCACTTGAGTAACTTCCCAATTCACAGACCTGCTTCTTCGCCAGCCTACTAGACCTAACAGTGTGGCCGGCATCCATTTGCTGCCTTCTCTGCGGCTTCTCCCACTGGCAGAGCCAAGTTGCATTTAAATCAGACCACTGCTTATCTTTTTGGCGGTAAAACCACCACAGGGGGGGGGGAAATGATGCTCTGGCCGCACATGATGTTCTCCCTCGTACACCATCACTTCTTTGGAACCCAGCCTATATATTTAATAAGCAAATGCTATAAAATGTCCTTTGGTGACTCAAAGCAGAAGCAAAACAATAAAGTGCAATATTCAGTTCTTCCATTTGCCTTCTATGAACTCACATAATGCATTTTGTGCTTTATTGGCATCTGCTTATGCTATCTGTCTACCTGCATAAAGAAGGAAGATGCAAGCCAGATTTAATCATATCTGCCTCTTTCCCATTAAAAACACACTTTTTCTAAAATGCTTGCTTTGCAGCTGTTACTTTTGTATAATAAAATATCAAACTAATGGATTGCTAAGTTTACCTTTTCCAGTTCTCTAGGTATTCGCAGGCACGTGTAGACCCTCTCTCTCCGTTCTGTGTACTTTGCTTCATTATGCTCAAGGAAGTAACCTCTGGTTAGCTCTGCATTGATGAACCGCAGTAGTGAAAGATCTGCAAGAGAAAAGTACGGAAGGGCAAAATTGAATAAAACCCAATTCAAGAATTTCTAAGCAGGTTTTTCCAAATTTCAAAAAACATTTCTTGCTTCCCACCCCCCCAAGGTTAAATAGTTATTAGAAGCAAATTCCCAAGTAGCCAGAGTTTTATTTAGCTTCCACACACTGTAAAATCACGACTGGCTTGCTTGTTCATTCCAATGACAAAATCTCATCCTTTCCTCTCCACAACAAAGAACTGGTTCTTATATGCTGTTTGTCTCTACCTGAAAGAGTCTGAAAGTGGCTTACAGTCGCCTTCCCTTTCCTCTCCCCACAACAGACACCCTGTGAGGTAGGTGAGGTGAGAGAGCCCTAATATTCCTGCTCAGCCAGAACAGCTTTCTCAGTGCTGTGGCGAGCCCAAGGTCACCCAGCTGGCTGCATGCGGAGGAGCGGGGAGGCTCGCCAGACTAGAAGTCAGCCCTCCTAACCATTACACCAAGCAGGTGTAGAGAATGAAGAAATCACCAAACTGTCAAACCCTCACATATGCAGGCTTCCAAATCAGGATATATGTTTTAATCCTCAACATTTTACAAAGAAATCCTATACTGCATTTAAGGCCCAATATCAAAGACTTGCTGTAAACGGTAATGACTGGGGAAGGCACTGACAAACCACCCCATATTGAGTCTGCCATGAAAATGCTAGAGGGCGTCACCCCAAGGGTCAGACATGACCCGGTGCTTGCACAGGGCATACCTTTACCTTTACCTTTTTATCAAAGACTTAGGCCAATTCTCAGGTGAAGAATATGTGAATTTTTAATAATGAACTATAAAACTCTTAAAGCCTTTTAAAGAGATGGTACTCTGGCGAAAAAGACTGACGGGCACAATCAGTTAAGTTTGTATTACGGCTAAAAGGTTTAACTCCTCAAAAAGAGCTTCATGATTACCATAATAATCTTTAATAAAAGAGTGAAGAGGGCCTGGAAAACTACAGGCCAGTGAGTCTGACCTCCATGGCAGGGAAGATAATGGAGCAGATTTTAAAGGGGGTGATCGGTAAACATCTGAAGGACAGCTTAATCAGAGTCCAGTAGCACCTTTAAGACCAACAAAGATTTATGCAGGGCGTAAGCTTTCGAGTGAAAGCACCCTTCGTCAGACTATGATCTTATATTCCCTGTCATGTCATGTCATTATATTCCCTGTCATGTAAGAAGATCATAGTCTGAGGAAGAGTGCTTGCACTCGAAAGCTCACGCCCTGAATAAATCTTTGTTGCTCTTAAAGGTGCTACTGGACTCTGGTTTTATTGTGCTACTTCAGAACAACACAGATACCCATTTGAATCTAACCTGAAGGACAGTTTGTTGATTCGGGGAAGTCAGCATGAATTTCCCTCCAACTGATCCTGCTAGACCAACCAGGTTTTCTTCTTTGACTCAGTGATGGGCTTACTAGATCATGGTTATAAAACTGCACCCAAAGAGGGCAGCCCCAAGATGCTTCCATGCTTGAGAGGACAGGCAGGGGCAGAAGGGCAAGGTCTCAGCCAACTGCTGTCAGGAACTGATTATCTAGTTGCCTTTTATCTTTAACTGCTCCTGCGGAGTGGAATAAATAAAAGAGTAAGCCCAAAGGGGGAGGAGAAAGGGCGGGCTCTATCTGGGATAAAAACTCAGAGGGCCCAATCAGGAGCCGCAGAGCGCAGCTCCCCATTGGCTGCTTGGCCCAGCCTCGCCTTGCCTGGACTCACCGCACACAAGGAGAAGCAGCCTTCCCGGATGGTGAGTACTCCCGACGGCTTCCCCTCACCCTCGTGAAAGGAGCAGGGACGCAGCATCGCGGACGCCCCGTCCCTACTCCTTTCCCGCCAGGGGTCCCTTCCCACTGGCCATTCCCCACCGCCACTTCCCCACACCCAGACACACAGCCTCACCAGCCAACCCCCCTGGCCGCCCCCCCTCGCCCCGCCGCCGCTTCCCAACGACCACAGATACACAGACACGCACACACACACAAACCCTCCTGGCCGTCCCCCTCGCCCCGCCGCTGCTTCCCCGCCCCCACAGACACACGCGCACACACACCACGCTCTGCCACCCCTCCCCCCACCCCACACATCCATGCACACACTCCTCTCTACCCTCCCTCTTTCCTCCCCCTCCCCATTCACCCCCCCGCGATTCCCCCTCCCCTTTCACCTACCTCTCTGTCTGCCTTCCTTTCTTCCTTCTTACTTCCTCTCTCCCACCCCACACATCCACGCACACACTCCTTTCTACCCCCCTTTCCTCCCCACCTCTCCCTCTCGATTCGCCCCCCATTCCCCTCCAACCTACACCCCCGTCCCCTCCCCTTTCACCTACCTCTCTGCCTGCCTGCCTGCCTTCCTTTCTTCCTGACTTCCTCTATTTCTCCATCTCCTTCCTGTCTCTGTCTTTCCCTCTCACTTGCTTTCTGTCTCTCTCCTTTACTTTCTTTCTTTCTCCCTTCTACCCATCCCTTCAACCACTCCTTGCCCTTTTTTCTCCCTCCCCTTCCTCCTTTCCTCTTCTTCCTTCCTTCCCCAGTCTGTTCTCCCCTTCTGCTAGGGCCCGCTGTATTTCTTCGACAGCGGGCTTATTTTCTAGTTATAATGTGGACATATTTACTGAACTCAAGATGTTTCCCATACAATTCAATCTCAAGTAAATACAATCAAATCCAAATTGCTATTTTTCCTATTCATCTCTAATCTGTTAACCATTTACATTATGCTGTATGTTAATTTACTCTCACACTTTGCCTGTAAGTATGAACTGATTCCTTCCATTCCATGAGATTGCATCTGAAGAAGTGCACATACACACAAAAGCTCATGCCTTGAATAAAACTTTGTTGGTCTTAAAGGTGCCCTCTGGACTCTAAATTTGTTTTGCTGGTTCAGACCAACACGGCTACCCACTTGACTCTGACTGGAATGGCAGTCTGAGTATCATTTAGCTGTTGACCATACAATACATTTATTAATGTGACACCATTTTATTACTTTTACTGTTTATTAGTTCTGGTCAGGTTTTCTATTGCATGTCAACAGCCTTTAGTCTTTGGAAAGTCAGCATGTAAGTGTTTAAAATAAATTTATTATAGAGTATTGCTTCAGTACTGCTGTTCAATGCAGCTTTATATGCCCA
Organism: Paroedura picta; assembly: GCF_049243985.1. Taxonomy (NCBI): domain Eukaryota; kingdom Metazoa; phylum Chordata; class Lepidosauria; order Squamata; family Gekkonidae; genus Paroedura; species Paroedura picta. The sequence goes on from NC_135378.1 coordinate 14,261,862, forward strand.
GTAAGCTTCAAGAAATGTCCTTTGGGACAGCAAGCAACATTGGGCAAATAACTAACCAAGCAATGTCTGGATACAGAAACTATTTGAGCATTTATCTTACTTTCCATTTAGACATTATATTGGAGACATATGGGTGAGCTGTTGTGGCTTCTTATCTTGAGAAGGATATGAGGAGATGATGGCAATTTAGACCAACATTCAGATGACTCAAGTAACTGAAGTAGCATGCACACAAAAGCATGCACCTTGGATAAAACTCGGTTGATACTTAAAGGTGCCAATGGGAAAAAATTCTTTGTTCTGCTGCTTCAGACCAACATGGCTATCCACCTGAAACAGCTGAAGTATGTCTGTAATCTAAGCAGTGAGAACTAGTAATGGGCATGAACCACCTCACAATCCTAAATTCCCAACAAATGTGGCCAGTTCAAGGGAGACACCTCCCCCAAACATTTTCCGGACGTCCAGTTGGGCTTGGGCCACTTAAACCCTCCATTTATCTTTCCCCCTTCCAATTGGTGAGAAGCAAAATGGAAGGTTTAAATGGCTGCTAGTCATTTTGGCAATCCATTTTGCTTGCTCCCTCCTGTTTGGAAGCTGGAGGTAACGATATCAATCAGTCTTATAGCAGGGTATGCACCAGTGTGGTGTGAGGCTGAGATGGCTGACAACCATTTAAACCCCCGTTTCACTTCCCCCTGCTTCCAAGCAGAGACAAGCGAAATGGACCAGTCCAAACCAGCTGGTTTGTTTCAGGGCTTCTGGTTCATTTGGGTTTGTTTCAAGAACACCCTGAATCCTAAAGTAAACTAGAATCCTAAAGCAAACAGGAAAACATATCACAAAGGCCCTCATAGGTGAACAAGCTAGGGTCCACAGCAACCTGGGGTTTCTGATCCATGTAAGACTATTGTAGTTTTCAGGTTTAGATGATTGACAGAAAGCTATACAGAAGCTTCTGCCAAAGGGCCCAACTGAAACACACTGAGAGAAAGTGTCTACATGAACTGCCATCATAATGCATAATCCGGCATGTGAACCAAGATTAACATCTTTAAGGCCTTCTGCCTACAAATGAAGAAGGAAACTGATCAACAAAATGAGATAAGCCCTAGCAAGTCTGCCAAGTCACAACTCTACAAACTCAAGTCTGCAGTAAGTGGCATTAAGTCCGTAACTGGCAGCAGTGCTTCGGCTAAAATGGCCTGAGCTAAAATTATCAGACTTTACAAAGTGTTCTATGATTAACAGGATGCGTAATAGGAAAGTACAGCTCCATTATACCAAAAAGGTACATAAGGGAGATGGCAGCTCTCCACGGAATTGGTAGTCCCATCTAACATAGCATTTATTAAAAGCCCCCGCCAACAAGGAATTCTTCAGAGTCAAGTTTTTCCAATACAGAATGCAGTCCTGAATCATCTGTGATGGACAGCACTTTGAAAGTCCACTCACAGCCTGAGCTAGCCTCATAGCATGGTTCCTGAGTTATAAAAATGACGCTCACTGTCACACTGTTAGATCTTTTTGGCTTTACTCAGCCCCGGAAATCTTTGGGGAAGCTGAAGAGCCCTTTTTCTTATAACCCTTTATCAACCCTTATAAGCCCTTCTAATAAATTTAAAAAATAATTTTACAAAGAGGAGCAGGGAAGTTGGAATGAGGAGACTAAGCTTTATCTATGAAAATCAGATATTTTACAGTTTAGAAGCCTGTGGTTACAGACTTTGAGATGTTTACAGGCTTTTCTTTCAGGCATCAAGATTTCTTTTAAACTGAGAGGTTTTATTACTTGTGTTTATCCACCAAACACATCTGTTTTCCTTTTTTATCTTTTTGAGTTCCACTGAACTCCCCCGGCTCCTAGAAAGTGGGCACTCTTGCTAGTACCACCACTTTCTCCCTTCCTAGAGGTACCAATATCCCACTGTCTACTGAAGCAGTTCCTCACACAAAAGACTCAGAGGAAATAGACACACCTGATTTCCCCTTTCTAACTGGGCAGGGATCCTCCTTTTGTCCTTAGAAGAATTCTCCTCCCAATTTGGCTCATTTTGCTCAAATTCCCTCTGCTTAATATCTGCCCCAGTTATCCAGGCACAGGGTGTAGAAAAGTCAGTTCTCTAACTAGAGTTTCTCAGAGTGGATGATATGCTAAGGATCCATCAGACTACCGTCTGAACCAGAATCAAATCAGACTGACTCGCTCTTCAGCATACATCTAGAATATCAGCTCCTTCTCTGCTGTTGCTAGCCAATCAGAGCACTTGGAGCAGCCTGTCGCTCCAGCGCTCTCTTGTCTAGTGAGTATTTTTAACCCTTCACTAACTATTGGTGTTATTTCAGCATTTGGAACCTGACTTTCAAAGTACTGTCAAAGTACTGTCCATCTCAACTGAGGACTTCAAATTTCATTTGCAGAACCTAAAAAAACAAAAATGTATGACATTTTTTCAAAAGAACCTGATGCCAGCCCTCCAAACATTTTGTTGTCAGGGATACTAGGTCATGAACCAGGGACCATGGTTTCAAAATCTAATCCAGCAGGGGCTTCAGTACAGTATCCCTGCGACCTCACAAGCCAGGCAATTGGTCCCAAAGCAGGCATCCAATCCCAGTGTGTAAATAATCCCAGGACAATATATCCAGCCCACATTTCAAGATCTACTGCCTTTTGCATATCTCCAGTACACTGCATCTCCACTATGGTCCCTCCTCCATTACTTGTCTATGTATGCTCCCACTCATTCCCAACTTTGTCTTTTGATGGCTTCCTTGGGCTAACAAACCCTCACTTGCCTTTGACATAATCTGATATTTTTGAGATAAACCCCAGTGATTGACCTCAATAAACCTGAGCCCTGTGCCTCCCCCCCCCTCCACTTGTCTTGCAAGTCATGTCCACCACCCACCAAAGATTTGGGTCATGATCCTACAAGCAGTCACATATCTTAAACTACAGGCAGGGGCTAACTATGCCCCAGGTCATTGTGCTTTGAGAAAAGTCAATATTTCAAGAATACCCTGTTATGCTACAATGTGTAAAATTTCCTTCCTTATTCAGTAACACATGCATGCCACCCTTGGATCGAGTGAGTGAGTGAGTGAGTGAGGGAGGGAGGGAGGGAGGGAGGGAGGGAGGGAGGGAGGGAGGGAGGGAGGAAGGAAGGAAGGAAGGAAGGAAGGAAGGAAGGAAGGAAGGAAGGAAGGAAGAAGCCTTAGTTACACTCATGTTTAGAAAAATGTAAGCCTTGATCTAGTAATTTTCTCTTTGGGAAGAAAATATGGAAAGCTTTCAAGCTGTTAGTCTCAAATCTAATTATCCAATCTTCAGCTTGTCCAAGCAAAGTCTGTGCTGACATCTTTGGCTGAAAGACATATAGACAGCTGTTTGCTCAAGCCATTTCAGAATATCCATTACTGTTAAATTTATCCTTTATGAAGTAAAAGCCATGGTTAGATACCAGGCAGCAGACTTTGTTATATGCTGACAAATAAGATTACTGCTGTATCCAAGTGACCTTCTGAGCAAAGATCCAAATCCCAGTTTAAGAAACCCACACTCTTCTCCTAACTAAAAAGGACCTATATTTGAAATAGTGAATCCATTAGCCAGGAGCATTCACAAAATTACCCAGAGAACAGACCAAAATACAGCTGCATTAGCAAATATCTGATCCATTGCAAAAGTTCCTATTAGCGTAATGATATTATAGTGACAACCTGCCATCTTTCAAATAAGAGAGTTTCTTGCATATACAATGTCTACGGATTAACAAAAAGCCATCGGCCTACTTTTCAAAGTTGTAATGGGCACACAAAATGCAAACAAGGTGAATCAAGTGAGGGTGTAGGAGCACAGACTGCGGCTATCACAGACAAAATATGCTGGTGCCAGGACATTTCATAACTGTGGAATATATGGCAATATTTGTCTGCCATTAAATAAGAAGCAATCAGCTGCCGATATATGTCCTATCAATAGGCCAATGTCCCATTACTACAAATGATATTTCTAGTGATATTTCCTTTGGCATGCTTAGGGCAACCTGACACAGAAGACTGGAAACATTTTTCAAGATGTGCCCAAATAGTGCTGATGGGCAAGAAATGTGTTTCAGAGATTCCTTCCTTTTGACTGTCCCTTTCCTGTTCCCTACCATATCTTCTATTATACACAAATTAGATTACAACAGCTGTGAAGAGGGTAAATGGCCTATTTATTTCACATTTATTTTTAGTTGTCAGAGTCAGTTTTTCAGGCACCCAGGGAAACAGGTGACTGGGAGCTTTCCAACCAAGAGCATGGCAATTTTAATATGGAGCTGATTAAACTGATGGAGTCATTGGATCTGTTTGTGTCTACACACACAACCACAACTTAGTATATATCAGCATGTGTTAAACACCTTGCTTTCCTTTTCCTGAAAAAAAAATCCTGACTTTCCTGAAAGTAACTTGCATTTGTCCAGGCTATCCTAGTTTTTTCCACATTGAGAGGGACCAAACGGGTCATCTCACAAGGCTAGAAAAATGAAAAGGGATGCCCATTGATCTTTTAAAAAATTAAGTATGCACAAAACACTTACACACAGGTTTCTGAGAACCCTATATCATATTTTTCATTTATAACCCACTTTTCTCCTCAGATAGGGATTCAATGTGGCCTACAACATTCTTCTTATCTACATTTAATTTTAGGCTGAGTTTATGGATCAGTCCAAAGGTCATACAAGTTTCCATAGCAGATTTCAACTTGGGTCTCCTTTGGTTTCAAATAATCTTATGAACTAACAGTCTTAGACACCATCAATTGCACTAATTCCAGTGAAGTCACTGCAGCCAAAAATTCTGCCACAGCCAGCCTTATGCAAAAAATCAGTGTCAACTAGCAAAAAACCCAAACAAAACAGGGAAGCAGAAGAAACACCAGAAACAATCACTGGCTGAATCCAGAAACTTGTGAAAGGAGAGCGCAGGATGCAGTCATAAAGGATATGAGCCAATGTTTTAATTGCACCAGATCCACAACGTCACAGTCGACTTGAATAAGCTAGTGCTCAGGATCTACCCAGCAAAACAGCACAGATAAAAAACATTAACATGGGCCTCTCAGATCCTAATCTAATACTCTTAACTACTATAAGCAAGCTGGTTCTCATACTGGTATGATAAATAATATCATATCTGAACAGGGCTTTAAAAAAATCATGTTGGTACTCTTAAAGAGCTAGATCACTAGAGATACCTGGGGTTAATTTTGCTCACTGGTTTTTATTTTGTAAGCCACAAAACTAAGTGCCTTCTCTAAGTGCCTTCCCAAGTGCCTTCTCAAACATCCCAAAAGTGAACGGAAAAAACACCCTTGCCTTACTTCATTCTATTAAATTAAATATTCCCATTTTTTTTAAAGTATGCATCAATTTCAAATTTTGGAACTTGTCCAAATTTACTTCGCTTCAAGAGTGCAAACTGGTAGCCTGCAAGAAAAAGATAACGGGGGCATTCAAGACAATGAGGCTGCATATACCAAAATTAGAGATACTGTAATGTTGCCGCTTTTGCCAAAATACAATTCTTTAAAGGATTCTGAATCATTGGTTTAATAAAGTTTGATGAGACCATTCAGACACCGATGTCTGAAACAATTCTAACTACAAAAGGAATCCACCTGCTCCTGCACCTCCCTCAAAGCTGGGTAAATACAGAAGTTCAGCTTACTTTGAGTAAACATTTAAACTTCAATGTATCCCTTTTGTAACCTGTTGCCCCTCTGAGCTGGGCGCATCCACTTTAATACCAGTGTGCTAGGTCGCCATGGGTCAGTCACACACTCTCAGGCTAACATACCTCACAGGGTTGTTGCAAAGATAAAGCAGGAGGAAAAAATGATGTAAGACACTTGGAGTTGCCACCGAGAAGAAAGGCAGGATATAGGCAAAGGAAACAAATCAAAAATTCTGTCTGTCGCAGATGCAAAGAGCACTAATTGTTTTTGGGAACTGAAGATCCTCTTTGGCCTTCACCCAACTTGCCTTTATACTAAGGAAGAAGTTAAAGCTATATAAGGTATGCTGCACTGCACAAATTAGTCAAAGCGCATGAATCACTTTTGCTCCTTATTTCAGCTTGCTTTGCAGACTGCTAAATCATTTTAAAGCCAGATGAGGCCTGCCTTTAGCCTAGTAGCAGAAATAACTGCATTCGCTGACGATCACATTTTGCATTAATTTCCTAGAGGACACGCCCAACCATCTGGTTACAATGGTTTAAATGTTAGGAAAACTATTCCACTTCCAACTCACACGAATTGAGTGGGAACAGAATCATTCCTGAATCCACATGCATCAGTGAAGGGCAAAGATACCTGAACACGAGAAATTTTTTCCTGGTGCAACACTGCTGGTACTTATTAGAGAAACATCAGCAGAATGTGGGGGGGGGGGGGGGGAAGACACCAGGCAGATGGTAACTGGAAGGGGGAAGCAGCAACAACACAACTCTAAATACTGCACGTGTCAAATGGGAGGACCCAGAACCAATGTTCACCCACTTCCTGCTACCTGCACATGCAAAATGGTGAACGGGACTTCAGCTGATCCTGCGGCCAAACATAAATCACCACTAGGAGAATAAAAACCCTATTAGGGAAACATTTATTTATTTATTATTATATTTATATACCGCCCTCCCCGAGGGCTCAGGGCAGTTTACAGAAAACAGGGAGGATACAATTAACAGGTAAAAATAACAGCAGTAATAACAATAATAATTTAACATGATAATAACAATGATACATAAAATAGAAATTGTAAGAGCCTCAGCTCAACTCTTACTGGACTCTGTGGGCAACCGATTAATGTTGGTCGTAGAGGGGGGGGAGCTTGAGGGCCAACTGGAAGCGGTGGTTTGGTCAACCTCAACCAAATGCCTGGCGGAGGAGCTCCCTTTTGCAGGCCCTGTGGAACTGTATAGGTTCTGTCAGGGCCCTGATCTCCTCTGGGAGCTCATTCCACCAGGTGGGGGCCAGAATGGAGACAGCTCTGGCCCTGGTTAAGGTCAAGCGGGCTTCCTTGGGGCCAGGGACCACCAGGAGGTTGGATGTAGTAGAGCGTAGGGCTCTCTGAGGAGTGTAGGTGGAGAGGCGGTCCCTCAGGTATACTGGGCCCAGACCGCGTATGGCCTTAAAGGTGATAACCAACACCTTAAGCCTGATCCAGAATTCAACCGGGAGCCAGTGCAGCTGCTGGAGGATGGGCCGGATGTGGTACCTCCAAGGTGTTGCTGTGAGGACCCTGGCAGCCGCGTTCTGGACTAGTTGCAGTTTCTGGATCAAGGATAAGGGCAGGCCACAGTGGCTGGCCTGCCACTCTAGAGGTGACCGTCGCGTGGATCACTGTGGCCAGGTGTTCCGGGGCCAAGTAGGGCACTAGTAGCTTGGCTTGGCAAAGGTGGTAAAATGCCAGCCGAGCTACCGTCGTGATCTGAGCCTCCATTGAGAGGGAGGCATCAAGTATCACTCCCAAAATCCTGGTGGAGTGGCCCACTTTTAGCTGTACTCCATCCAGATTGGGTAGGTGCTCTTCCTCTCTTGGCCCCTTCCTGCCCAGCCACAGGACCTCCGTCTTTGAATGGTTGAGCTTCAGACAACTCTGCTTGAGCCATCCCGTCACCACCTCCAGGGAGCTGGCTAAAGTTTCTGGGGGAGAGTCAGGGCGGCCATCCATCAGGAGGAAGAGCTGGGTGTCATCAGCATATTGGTGACAACCCAGCCCAAACTTCCGCACCAGCTGGGCAAGTGGGCGCATAAAGATGTTAAATACGGTTGGAGAGAGGATTGCGGGACTCCGCAAGCTATTTGGTGGCAGCTTGATGAGCTCTCTCCTAATGCTACCCTCTGTCCGCGATTCCGGAGAAAGGAGATCAGCCACTAAAGGGCAGTCCCTCTGATCCTGGCATCGGCAAGGCAGTGAGCTAAAAGCTCATGATCTACTGTGTCGAACACTGCTGAGAGATCTAGTAAAATAAGCAGCGCTGATCCGCCCCGATCCAGCTAGCGGCGGAGGTTGTCCATCAGGGCGACTAGCACTGTTTCTGCCCCATGGCCAGGCCGGAAATTAGACTGGGATGGACCAAAGCTTCTTCCAAGTATGTGGACAGTTAGTCTATGACCGCTTTTTCAAGTGCGAGACGGGGCGATAACATGTGACATGCATCGAGATGTATGGCAATAGTCATGTCACTCTGCTTCTCTGTGAAAAGAATGAGGCATACACAAGAGTGAGAATGCCTATGCTTTGCACAGAAAGTAAAACAAACGTGTACTTTAGAACATTTACAAGCAAGACTGCCATCCTCCAGGTGGGGCCTGGAGACCTCTAGGAATTGCAGGCAATTTCCTTGGGCTCTACTCTTCCAAATCTCCAGGAATTTCTCAACTCAGATCTGAAAGCTCTACTTACTACAACTATAACCAGTGCATAACACCAGAGGTTCCCAACCCCCGGTCCGGGGACCGGTACCGGTCCGTAGATCAGTCAATACCGGGCCACGGCTCCTCCTTGTCCTCCTCCCCGGCTGCTACCTCGGGGGCTGCCCTGCCACTCTGCTGCCTGCTCACATTTGGTGCTCTCCGGCGGCTGCCATGGCTGGGGCTCCCCCTCAGTGTGGCACTGCACAGCTGCTGCTGGCAGCACCCCCCCCCCCAGCAGGTGGCAGGAAGTCAGGGGCGCCGGTGGGAAAGCAAGTAGAGCAGGGGCTCAGGTGACGGCGATGACCCTCGGCAAAAGACTACCCCCCCCCGGGCCTCAGTAAAATGGTCCCCAGTGATAAAAATGTTGGGGACCACTGCATAACACGATAGCTAGGGAACTGTCTGGGGGATCGTATCTTCCTGCAAACTGTAGCCCCACTGACTTCTGGTTTGTTTCCAGGACTAGTTTATATGGTTAGTGCTGAACATAACAGCACAGGGCTGGGGTATATGAGGGACCACCAGCACCCTTATGAACCTTCCATCGCTTTGCAGGAGATGAAGCTGGTAGATATACAAAAGAGAACATTCTTTACATTGGCCCTCAGGCTCCAAAACACTCTTCCCCCCATGGAACCCAGATCCATTCTTCTAAAGATTATTCAAGGCATTTTTCCCTTAGAGGACTTTTAAAGGGGCTGAGTTATACCGCCAAAGTTGTCTTGTATCAATGTCTGGAATCTTTTGGGCTCATCACAGTCCTGATAGTGCTGTTCACACAGAGCAGTAATATCAGGGCGCTCAGCCTTACAAGGTGCCTGTTGTGGGAGAAAAAGGAAGGAGACTGTAAGCTACTTTGAGACTCCTTCAGGTAGAGAAAAGCAGGGTATAAAAACCAACTCCTTTTCTCTACGAGAATCTTTTGCACTGCTGAAGTTTTTCAGATTGTAGTATGTTTCTATAGTGATTAAAGAGTGATGGACTCTATTCTGGAGAATCAGGTTTAATTCCCCACTCCTCCACATGCAGCCCACTGGCTGCCCTTGAGCTAGTCACAATTCTCTTATAGTTATTATTGCAGAGCAGTTCTCTTAGAGCTCTCTCAGCCCCACCTACCTCACAGGGCGTCTGTTGTGGAGAGAGGAGAGGACAAGTGTCTGTAAGCTGCTTTGAGACTTCTTTAGGAAGTGAGAAGAAGGGTATCAAAAACCAGCTCTTCTTCTTATATTCTTGTTTTATCCTTGATTGTATGGCTTATTTCAATACAACATTATTTGTTTTTTTCCCTTACTATAAGGTGCCCTGAATGTTTGACAGAATGGCACAACACTTAAAAAACAACAGCTAGACCATCATAGATCCCCATCCCTAGTGACCATAACATCTTTAACACTAAGTATGGCACTTAAGCCATGTGAGGTTTCATGCCATGCCAACTGCAGTTCAATTCTTCCATATCCTTATGTCTGATGGCAATCAAAGACGACCTGAAAACCAAATACACTAAGAAATTATTGCCCACTGCTTGAGGGACAGTAAAATATGAGTATTCGATCTTGTTGCTATCAGATACTGATCCGTACATTTCTGACTTCCCCTATCTGTTCTTGCCGCTAGGAAAAATAAGTTTAACTATTTAAACAAAATTGTGCTGTCTTAATAATTTTCACTTCAACTCCGTATGTATTAGTCAATTCTAGGTTTTGTCGATTTTAGATTTTAAGTTTTTATTTCATTCTACGTCTTTTGTATATTTTTTAGACTTGTTAGGATTGTGATGGCTAATGCAATAGAACTTACCTAACCTCAGAAGTATCAGCAGCTTAACATTCACTGAACAAGAGCTAGAACAGCACAGTGGTTTTAGGAGTCATACTAGGAATTGCTAGCTTCAAATTTCCTCTTCGTCACAAAAACTCAAATTTTCTCTCTACCACAGAAATTCTCTGGGTGACCATGGGCCAGTCACACTCACACACACTTACCTCACCACATCTAACCCACCTCACAGGGTTATTGTTGTGAGGATGAGGTAGGAGAGAACACTTATAAAACTGCCTTGGGACTCAATTAGGGAGAAAAGAAAGATATAAATAAAAACAACTTCTCTCACATACCCAACATGTTCAGACCATATTGGTCTGAAGCACAACGAAGTTTGAATTCAGTTGCACCTTTAAAACTAACCAAGTTTAATTCTGTGCATGCACACAACCTAACCTTGGTCTTAAAAGTGCCACTGGACTCAAACTTTGTACTATCACTCAACAGAGGTTAGCAGTATCCCCCCCCCCCCCCAATGACAAGGGATAGGGTATTTATTTATTTTATTTTTTGGATTTATTACCCGCCACTCAGCACAGCCGGCTCATGGCGGTTTACAACAGAATAAAAGCACAATAAAACAGTAACCAGATATAAACCTCCCCCACACCACCCCATAGACCTCAATGCACGAGATAACATTGCTATTCTTTCTGAGCAAAGGCTGGTGCTATAGTCTTGCAGGGAATTACAAGGAAGAGTTGTTCTGCTACTCTTGGCAGCAGATTCAGCAGCAACACTGAGGAAGTGGTGGCACGACCTTGGGAACACCTTGTAGCCATTCTTTTCCTACTTCAATATAAAATATGTACCCTGTAAGTCAAGCTAGTTTACCAGTGTTATGATTCTGAAATTAAAAGTTTACAAAACTCCTGCCCATATGAAAAAAGCATCTGCTACCCAGTGAATCTAGGCAATTTTGAGCAAACAGCTTTGAGCAAACAGCTAAAGTAATATTCTGATCATTTCTAACTGAAATTATTTCCGACTTTGAAGACCTATAAATGGGTCAGAAAATTAACCTGCAATTAGAAAATTGGACTCCACCTCCATTCCTCTTTCAAGATCATTTCCTGGGATTCTACAAAAGAACACAAAGATACAGAATAAGAATCCTGACTGAAAGAGAGCACTGTCATTTACAACAGCTCTCTTTCATCTTACAAAGCAGGCAAAAGATAAACTAGCAACTAAACATTATACAAACTAGGTTCCAGCAATTTTTAAGCAGTATTTGCTTATTCATCTAACAGCTAAAGGGTTCTTTGTGCTTTCACTGAAAAATAACACCAGAAACACAAACATAACAATGTGATATAACTCCACTGTTTGCAGTTGTCAGTGCTTTTTATTCCGGTCTGTCTTGTCCAAATGCCTTGGAGCAAATATTTCTAGCTATCCTCCAACTGCTAATGCTAGTATAATCACTATTGCAACCACTGTACCCAAACATGACGCAAGAAACATAAAGATTTCTCTGTTCTCCAACTCCTTTCCCCGACAATTAACCCTAATTGTAAGCCTGAGTTACAAACCTTTATAAAAGCCCTGAGTGGTTTAAAAGTCACAGGCAGAGAATGGGAGCGGATTCAATATCTGCTAAGATGCTCTGTGTGCGTGGATGTAAAAGTGCCATCAACTCACAGATTTTATTTATTTATATTTATTTTTACATTTCTTATCCGCCACTCTCGGAGCACCGACTCATAGCAGGTTACAACATATAAAAGCCCCAAATTAATAAAACCCCATTAAACCCCATAATACAACATTACCAAAAATAGCAGCATGACAGCAAAACCAATCCCTCCCCCATAATGGTACGCCTGCCACAGGGGTGGCAGGGGGCTATGTCAATCAATTCCCCACCTATGATGTTCCGAGCTGATGGCATGACTTCTGTGTGGGGGGGGGGAGAGATCTTATGGCGACCCCCAGAGTGTTTTCAAGGCAAGATACCAGGGGTAGTCAAACTGCGGCCCTCCAGATGTCCATGGACTACAATTCCCAGGAGCCCCTGCCAGCTTTCGCTGGCAGGGGCTCCTAGGAATTGTAGTCCATGGACATCTGGAAGGCCGCAGTTTGACTACCCCTGCAAGATACTAACAGAGGGAGTTGGCCATTGCCTCTCTCAGCACAGCAAACCTTGGTGGTTTCCCATCCAAATATTAACCAGGAATAAGACCTGACAAAATTAGGTTAGCCTGGGCCATTCAGGTCTAGGCCCGCTATTCTCTAGCAGTAAATGTTACTCTTAACGCGATTTAAAAGATGACAAGCCTTGCTTATAAATGTGATACCAAAACTGCTGAGCAGTCATCAGATCTTTTTTCTCTTAACTTACAACTTGAGGATGAAAAATGAACTTTACAGAGGATGTGCACTTAGATGTCTTCTTTGCTTGTACTTCAATATCAGACAGAGCCCCTCCCTAATGGTAGAAACAGCACAGATATGTTTTAAACAACTGTGGAGTCGGGGCTAATTTTTCAAACCCGTCTAAAATTAGGCTCCCCAAAATAGCTGACCACCTTTGCCAACATGCCTGATAACAAACTTCACAAGCTAATTTTATGAACCAGAGCTGGTGCATATGGAAAGACATCAAGAATTGTAAAGCGGCAAGCACTGTAAAAGCCAGGTGCTTGTAAAACTCAATTGCTCAATACTCTTGACAGTGCCCAATTTGGGGAACAAAACAAACTTGCGAAAGGAAAACATAGCAGAGCCAATCGGAAAGCTCCAGCTGGTCAAGACTTCCCTGCTGTTAGAGAGAAACCTTCCTGATAGTGGAGGCAAGTCAAAACTCTTGTGCTTTCAAAAATATCTATGACTACCAGATGTCCTTAAAGTAAAAGAAAACACACAACTGTAGAAAACAGATAATCCTCCAAGCCTACTTATCCACCTCCCTGACATATTTTGATTTTTAAAGAAGCAACACAAAGAAGTGAGAAATTAACTTTCTCCCCCCTCCCCATACACACACACAAATTCTTACAAACTGCCATCTAAAACTTAATTCCTAAGGGACAAAGATGCCAAGGGCCCAAGCCTTGTACTGAAGGCTGCATAGAAAACTTTCCCAAGAGGCTCACATAGCTTTGGCACCTGTTTGTTTGCAATGCCTAGTCACATACAGTCACATGAAACACCCCTTGGGGTATCCCTCTTCCACCAAGTAAATATGGAGAATGCACCTCTACACACCACGAACTGCAGTGGTGTAGACAGGAGCTGTGTAGTGTTTCCTGTTCAGGAGTTTTTCCAGCAGCTCTTCCTCCCACCAGGTTAGACACTGAATTTCTCCTCCTCCATCCGTGATACACGGAGAGAAGGGAGTACTGAAAAATACACACTAAACACGTTCAAAAGAAGTAATTCCTTATTATGTTTCATGTTCCACTTCTCCCCCTTTCAATAATCAGTGCTTTAACTTGGCTATAGAAGCCAAGGACCCCCTTTCTTCTTAACTGGTTGCTATCCACACTAGTGTCAAGTGCTGACAAAGCTCACAACAAAACAGCCTGACAACTAGACTGTTCCAGATGATTAGTGGACTTAGGAAATAAAAAAGACCTAAGAGTGTGGGTCTATTCCTGGAACACAAAAATAGACACAGCTATAATTGTGTGATCTAGATGTGTTCCTTGGTTTAAGAACTTCAAAAAAGATCACAACAGAGCTAATATCAGCGTAAGCAAACTAATGTTGGCTTTCTCAGCCCTCCGATTCCAGGGAATGCCTTCAGCTGTCTTGACCGAGAGGTATACCCAAATTCCCTTATCACAATGCCTCTGCGTATGTGGGGATCAATCAGTTGAAGATCTTCCGCATTACTTATTGGATTGTCCAGTTTATGCAGATCTTAGGGGGAAATTTCTATATAAATTAACTTCAAGGTTATTATCTTCTGTACATGATAAACTAATATATTTGCTCTTTGACACGGATCCTTACAGGTATTGGCCGCAAGAAAGATTGGAGCTAAGTGCTTAACAAATGTGTCTCTTCTAAGCAGCTGATTTCCAGTGTGTACAGCTAATATTAATTCTTACTCTGTTTTCAGAAGAGTTTTAAAGCCTGATGTGCCATTTGTTTGGAATTGGTAAATTATTATGTGCTATTAAATTTGCTATGGCCTGGTGCAATTAAGTTTTATTCATTTATTTACTTATGTTTCATGTTACAAGCACACCTGCCCTAGATTGGGAGAGGGGGTGAGGAAGGCTAAACCACAGTAAAACAGAACAGGATACCAGTGGCCCCTTAAAAACAAACATTTACTTCTGCAAAGGCACTAGTCCCAAAAGCTACCTGGGTGTAGCGGCTAAGAGCGACAGCTTCTAATCGGGTGAGCCAGATTAGATTCCCCACTTCTCCACAGTGTAAGTGTCCTGATGAAGCTGTTTTCACAGAGCAGTCCTGTCAGAGATGTCTCAGCCCCACCTACCCCACCGGGTGTCTGATGTGGGGAAGTCCTGTGGCACCTTTAAGAGAGTCCTGTGGCACCTTTAAGACCAGCAATTTTTTATTCAAGGTATGAGCTAAAAAACTGTTGGTTTTAAAAGTGCCACAGGGCTCTAAATTTGTTCTGCTGCTTCAAACCAACACTGCTACCCACTTGAATCTCTTTGTGGGAAGAAGAAGGAAAAGGTGTTTGGAAGCTGCTTTGAGACACTTTCGGGTAGTGAAAAGTGGGGTATAAAAACCAACACTACTACTACTACTACTACTACTACTAGTAGTAATATAATAATAATAATAATAATAGAATAATAGTAATAATAATAAAAGAGTTACAGTGGGGAAAAAGAAACACATGTCCTCAGTTTTTACAGGTAATTACAGAAGGGAAAACCGTTTTCTGTCACCCCCTTGCATCTGAGGACACCAATTCTGTCTCACAAGCCTCATACTGGTTAAATATTAGTTCGAGATGGATCACCATGGTAGTCTGTTTGTAGCAGCAGGGCTCCCAATGGCTCACAATAGCCCCAAATTTTGTTTGTTTTGCTGGACTGTCCCCTTTTTCCCACTGAATTAAACATGATTACTCTTTCAGGTGCAAACACAGTTGTGTTTTTATTTCGCCATCCAACAACTGACAGATTGAACTGCTGCTGATCTTTCCACCGAGATTTGTCCCGACTCCTGAAATTCAACTGTCTCTGCTAATCCTGACATGTTAGATGGGGGAATTCAGGGATGGGGTCCTGGTTCCGTGGGAGAGCTTTATTTGCTGGGCAGTAGGCCCCAGATTCAATGCCTGACATCTCCAGTTAAAGGGATCAGCAAGTCAGGGACGTCAAAACAGCTGAGAACCACTGCCAGTAAAGTCCGTAGGATAAGGCAGGTTCTGGAGCACTGTACCGTCAAGTTAGCCAATCCCCTCTCTCGTGCAATCCTAAACAGAGTTCCTCCCCTCAAACTCGGTTGACTTCAGTGGATTTGGAGTAAGTCTATATGGGGTCGGAACAACCTTTGAGTCCAGGAGTCACTTTAAAACCAGCGAAGTTTTATTCTTGACATGAACTTTGTGTGCGCCTACACTTCTCTGTTGTTCTGCCGCTTCAGGTCAACATGGCGAGTGACCTGGATCTCTACGGGGTTGTAAGGAGCGTCCTAATTCTTATCCTGCAGGCTCCCAGAACCGGACCCTGGGTCCCTTGGGGCCCGTATCCTCTACTCGGGTTCTTCACCTCAGCCCTTGCCTGGCCTGCTCTAACGGGGCTGGCTCTGGGACTTCTGCAAACCCCTCCCCTCCGCAGGGTCCTTGCCCTTCCCCCGTTGCCCTGGGCACTGAGCCCGGGACCCTCTGCTCTGCCCCCTCCCCGCTCCCGCCGCGGCCTGCCCTCTGCCCATGCTCCGGAGCCCCCTCGCCTCTCTCCCCCCCCCTCCCCCGGGGCGCACCTGCGGGCCCGCTGCGCTTGAGCTGGCGGAGGCGGTCGCTCTCGTAGAAGCCGAGGGTTTCGGTGCGGTGGGGCTGGCCGGGCGCAGGCGGCGGGCCGGGGCCGGGGTCGGGCGGCGGGGCGGGTTCGGGGGCGCGGGGCGGGCGCGCCGGGGAGGGCTGCCGGGCCCGAGCCTCGCCGCCCGTGAAGCTGCTGCTCCGCCGCTGCCCGCCGTCCGGCTGCAGGAGCGCGTGTTCCGAGGCCGAGGCGTTTCCCCTCCGCCCGCCGTCCGGGGCTCCCGCGCCGCCGCCGCCGCTGCTGGTGCTGGTGGCGGCGGCGGCATCGGCCACGCCCGCCATTTTCACGCGCGCGGCCGCCACGAACTCCGCTCCTCGCGACGACGACGGCGGCAGCGGCGGCAGCAGCGACGACGGCGGCGGCGGCTGGTCGGGCGGCTGAGGCAACCCGCCGCTCCCTGGCTCTGCGTCATCGCCGCGCGACAAGGAGCCGACCAGCCGGGCCCACCTATCGAGCGCGCGGGAGTTACGGCCGCCCTTGCCGGCCATCCTGCCACAGGCGGCGGGGGCGCTGCCATAGCAACGCGGCCTAGCGCCCCCCGGGAAAGAGGACGGCGGAGTCCGGGCGGCCGCTGTCCGAAAAGACGCCCCAGCCGCGCCGGGCCCCCCTTTATAGCCTCCTCACACGCCCCGAACAAAGAAGGGAGATTTGCATATGCTAATTCGCATCCCCCGACGCCGCCCGGACAGACGCGACCGGCCCTGCCCGGGGGGGGGGGGCAGATCTCCGCGAATGACAGCTGACAGTATACACACAGGGTTGCCAACCTCCCGGTGGGACCTGGACACACACGCACACACCCAGGCAAAAGAGGGCAGTTGCTGTGGAGAACACGGCTGCTTTATAAGGTGGCCAAACTGGTCCCCTGGCATCTGGAGAGCCACAGTTTGGCCACCCCTGGTTCTCCACCTTCCTAATGCCGCGGCCCTTTAATACCATTCCTCAAGTTGTGGTGACCCCCAACCATGAAATGATGCAAGGGTTCTTTCACAGAAATTAAAGCAAAACTGACCAATGGCGTGATACATTGTTCAGGATTGTATATAAATTGAGTTTTTCCGGGGGTTTTCGCCAATCTCGCTGTTTTGCACTACTCCAGACAGACAAACACTCGATCTACCGCGCAAGGCTGTTGTGTGGATGGCAACCCTCCCTGGCCATGCTGCTTACCCTGCCGCGCCCCCGGTGAAAGGGTCTTTCGACCCTCCCAAAGGGGTCCCAACCCCCAGGTTGAGAACCACTATTCTAGGGCATTATCCCCTGCTGAAGCCTCCACCCGCCCCAAGCTCCACCCTCCTCAAGTCTCCAGGGATTTCTCAACCCAAAGTTGGCAACTGTACATAGTAGTAACTATGTTAGTAGCTTGTAGTATTCAGTCATAAGGATATTTAAAATGAGAAGTGTCACCGTTTTCAGCAGGCAGTCGGGGAAACGTCGGAATAAATCGGAATATTCCTGACATTCTAGCCCAGGGGTAGTCAAACTGCGGCCCTCCAGATGTCCATGGACTACAATTCCCAGGAGCCCCCTGCCAGCGAATGCTGGCAGGGGGCTCCTGGGAATTGTAGTCCATGGACATCTGGAGGGCCACAGTTTGACTACCCCTGTTCTAGCCTATAAAAAGAACATGGCTTTTTAAAAGAGTGCAAAAGTGGATGAGTGTCGAAAAGGAGGATGTGTCCTGTAAATTAGCTGTCCCCAACCCCTGGTCCGGGGACCAGTACCGGTCCGTGCTCTTCGGCGGCCGCCATGGCTGGGGCTCCCCCTTGGCTTGGCACTGCGCAGCTGCTGCTGGCAGCACCTTCCAGTGGGTGGTGGGAAGTCAGGGACACGGGTGGGAAAGCAAGCGGAGCAGGGCTCAGGCAGTGGCAACGTCCCTCGGCAAAAGATTACCCCCCCCCCCGGGCCTCAGTAAAATTGTCAAGCGTTGACCAGTCCCCAGTGATCAAAAGGTTGAGGACCACTGCTCTAAATGCACAAAAATTACACATCTTTATCTATGGGTCCTGCCTTTTATAATTGTTAAACCAGCCTTGGGGAGGAGCGAGTCTGGCTGCCCACTCTCTGCTGCTCCAGCCGTGCGCTTCCTGGGCCCCAGGTAAGCGCCCGCAGCGGGGGGGGGGGGGAAGAGACATCCCTTCCCTGTGGCTCACCAACCGCTCTGTGGGGAATCCAGGGAGCTGCCAGGCGGGGGGAGAGGAACGCTTCCCCGTGGCCTGCAAAGCGCACCTGTGCTTCACACGCCGTGGGGAACCGGCTACAGTGGTGGGGGGGGGGGGACTTTCAAAGACTGTTCTTATGAAATGGTTTGCAGCTAGTAATAAATAAGTTAGCTCTGGCAGCTCTCCACATTGATGGGATAGGGTTGCCATCTGCAGATTTGGAAATGCCTGGAAATTCAGATGTGGCTCCAGCAGAAGATGGTTTTGGGGGCTCACTATAATAAATAAACAAATGCTATGATGTCAAGGTAGGTCAGCTCCACCAGATAGCGATTCCCCTTCCTGTGAGTTCCCTTCTAACCACCCAAATTCAGATTTTAAAAGTTCCCACTTTGTGCCACTTCCTTCTTTTTCTCCCACCTTACATCACGTGTAGGCTTCTAGGTGATTGCATTCTGCATGTCATACTAACCTTTTGATTAAAAAAACAAACAAACGTGCCAGTAAAGCTAGCTGCCGCCCAGTTCCACTCAGCTTAAGAAACCTCTCAGAGATAAGGAGAAGAATCTGCTCCAAAGACTCGCAGTGATTGCTCCTATCCCCCACTGGCACTCACTGGAGTAATGTGAGGAAATGAGACATCCCTCAAAATGTCACTTCTAGGGGAAAACCCAGAAGTGATGTCACCACATTGAGAGGCAGTCTAGGAATTAATTTCACATCCAGACAACACCACATTTCCACTGAAACATGTAAGAGTTTTGATGGAATCCTAGAGCAGATGCGATAATGTAGTTTTCGAGTATGTCTGGAAATGACATGGTATTGGAGCAATGCCAGTTTACATATCCAAATACCCTCTGCTTTCCCGCCCACACACACACATAATACCCCCAAATACCTCCTGCCAGTTGTTACTGAACGCAGACTTTTTTTTTTTTATAAAGTTTTTATTTTTATTTTCCAAAATTAAAGACAGTAAGATATATGCAATCTATGTTGTCAATACAGAAAAAAGAGGACTATGCTCTTCATTTAATACATTTGGTTCCCTGTTTCAATCCCCTTTGTGTTATTTTTTTAGATAGTTCAGGTAAGGGCCCCATTGTTCTTGAAAGGCCTCTTCTGTTTTTCCATTAATTATCAGTGTCAGTTTAGCCATCTTGGCTAAGTCAGCTAGTTTATTCAGCCAGTCTTCTGTCAAGGGTAGTTCTTGCGTTTTCCATTTCTTGGCCAATTCTAGTCTTGCTGCCGTCGTCGCGTAGAAGAAGAAGCTCTGTGTGTGGGTTGGGAGGCACTGAGGAGGAACACTTAATAACATAGCTTCAGCTTTCATAGGGAATCTAAGACCCCACATTTTCTGCATAATAGTATGTATTTTTGCCCAAAACTTATAAACTTTTTCACATCTCCACCACATATGAAAAAAAGAACCTACTTTATCATCACATTTCCAACATTTGTTGTTACAATTTTTGGCAATTTTAGCGATCACTTTTGGAGTTACATACCACCTATAAAACATTTTATACCAATTTTCTTTAAGTATTTGACTGTTGGTATACTTTGGTATTCTAGACCATACTAACTCCCATTGTTCCATTGTCACATTAGTCTCAATATTTTGCATCCATTTGATCATACATGGCTTTACCCGTTCCATTTCTGTCTCGTACCTTAGTAACAGTTTATATATTTGGCCCTGTAAATGTGGTTTATCTTGGATTACTAAGTTTTCAAACTCCGGTATTGGGGCCTCTAGATTTAACGGTTGCTGGAACTCTGCTTTAAATCTGGATACTAGTTGGTTGTACTCTAACCATTGAATTTCTACTCCTTCATCCTTTATTGTTTGTATATCCTTAAGCTTACCAGTCTTTGATATTAAGTCTTTGTACTGAATACAGGTCAACCTTTTTTGTTGAGCTTTACCAAAATGTGCCTCAATTGGCGATTTCAATATTGATGGTGTGGGGGAAAGTCTCTTATTATATCTTGACCATACATTCATAAGCCCACTAGTCCAGGTATTTGCTACTACTTTTTGTTTTTGTTTTCCTGCTGGCCATAGTCTTTCATGAAAACTGTTACCCATGGTTTTTCTTTCAAATACCAATTCTCTTGAGTGCGGTTCCCGTATCCAGTCCACTATGTATGTAAGTGTTGCTGCGTCTTTATATAGTTTTAAATTAGGTACACCTTGGCCTCCTCTCTCCTTTACGTCTTGAAGTATTTTAAAAGCAACTCTTGGCCTTTTTCCACTCCAAATAAATTTGTTAATCGCTGATTGCCATTTTCTTAGCGTTTTCTCCTGGACCACTATTGGTAACATTTGGAACAAAAAGTTGAATTTAGGCAACAGGTTCATCTTGACCGTAGCCATTCGAGCTGACCAAGACAGTTTTAACTCGTTCCATCTTTTGATATCCAGTTGCATGTTCTTCCAGAGTCTTTCATAGTTACCAATGAAGAGTTCTTGGAATTCTTTGTCTAGATAGATTCCCAGATATTTCACCCATTTGGGATTTGTCTCACATCCGGTTTTTCGGTTGATATTTTGCACTTCGAGATCTGTGGCTCCCTGTAAAACGATTTTTGTTTTATCCTTATTTATTTTGTACCCTGAGTAATGCCCAAAGTCTTTCAGTAGTTCCAGGAGAGGGGGAATTGACGCTTTTGGGTTCATGACAGTACACACTACATCATCAGCATAACATTTTAATTTGAATTCCTGATCATCTATTTTGATTCCCATGATCTCCTCTGTGGCTCTTATCTTAGTTGTCAGCATTTCCAGTACCAGGTTAAATAACAATGGAGACAAAGGACATCCTTGTCTGGTGCCTTTACCTATTTTAATGGATTGTTTTGTAAGCATTCCATTTATTAAGATTCTGGCTTCTTGTTCCGAATATATTTGTCTGATGAATTCCAGGAAAATACCACCACAATCGGTTGCTTTCAGTGTTTCAAATAGGAAATCCCAACTAACGTTGTCGAAGGCTACTGAACGCAGACTTTGTTCGGCTGCTTCAGGCCAACACAGCTATCCACCTGAATCAAATGTTGCTTACACTAAGAGTAGTTATGGTCCATATTCATAGTATAACTTCACACTAGTAATCTGTGTACCCCCTTTCTGAGCTCATTGCGGTAACAAGTTATGGAAAGGGGAGAATGGTTGTCCACCTAACTTGTGGTCCATCCATCTGGAGGCAGACCATCAAGTTCCTCCTGAGGGGGATTGTCCACATGGCTGATGGACTCCATCCGACTTCAGGAGTCGCAAGCCGGGTAGCGGGCTGCCCGGCACAACTGCCATTTGTTTTGCAGGAGCTTGGGCAAACATCATGCTCTTTGTCTTTCCAGGTCAGATTAATATTTTATTTGTGGCAGTGTTGTTCTGACGTTGTGATGTTTGCCATTAGCTGAACTCCAGGCACATTTCCGCAGATGAGACCTGATGCAGTGGGACGTGAGCATTGCTGTTCCTTCAGCCCCAGTAGAGCATGCCAGAAGCACTTATGTAGAATGTCCAGACCTTTTCACAAGCGACAGCTCTCATTGTCCTGCCTTTGTGTCAGATGTCCTATAAGGCACGATCTTATCCACTCCCCAATTTCGTTTTCAGGGCGCCAAATGTTGCCTTACCCCCACAGGGCTGTTTGTTTCCATAATCTACAATCAATGACACAGTCAAAGACAGGAGCACTCTGGCAAAGAGATCTGAACATGGAACAAAGGCTGGACGTGTGTTATTCCTTCCTTTGAACAGAGATGTTGAAGAACAGGGAAACAAAGAGTGCGTTCATGCAACTGCGTGGCCAGCAGGACAGCCCCAAAACCTCCCTGAAATTCCTCCCAAATAGAAAATATTTGGATCCCCAGGTCCCCCCTGCAGGTTGACAAATGGTAAACAGTTCCTGTAAAGCAGCGCTCCCCAACCTTCTGGTCGAGGACCACCTCTGAGGGTGGGGGAGAGCCGGCGGCCCGGGAGCCGCACACGTGCAGCAGCTGCACATAAGCGTGCATGCGCAGTTGCCACACATGCACGTTTTTGCCACCAGGTGGCGCTAACACCCATGCACCGAGTGGGCTTTGAATTTAGTATTACATAAATATGCAGCCAACGTATGGTGACCCTGGTGAGGAGGTTTCAATGGTGAATGTTTGCTTTTGCCTTCCTCTGAAAAACCTTCCTTGGTGTTCTCTCTTCCAAGATCTGATCCTGCTTAGCTTCCAAGAACTGGCAAGGTCAGGGTATACAGTTCTACCTTTCCTCCAGTCATTATATTGGCTTTGTTATTATGTCACAAGGCCTGTTTCTGTGGGGGAAATAGATTTTTGTTAGTATTCCCTATAATGTCACCGATCTAATACAGAATTAAGCACCCTTGTGTGTGTATTGGGCCAGTCTCAGCAAGTGACCCCAGCAAGGGGCTTTCAAGGTAAGTGAGATGCAGCAGTGGTATGCTGTTGCCTTTCTCCACAGAGCCTTCCTTGGTGGTCTCCCTTCTACATACCAACCCTGTTTAGCTTCTGAGGAGATCAGGCATCTATACCATGCTGCATTCACTCCCTAAGCATCCTTAAGCCTAATTAAATCAATTTGCTTGAGTCTGACTGACCCAACAACAGCTGCTGGTCCACCCTTGGACACCCCCTCCATGACCTGAAGCAGCCTGACCTCCCTGGGGGCTTGTCTAAGTTATCATTCTATTTCAAGCCACTGTTAGAGTGTTGATACGTTATTTATGACTATGTTATTTGTTTAGACTGTTCTGTGTATTACCCCTGCAATATTTTACGTGAACCGCCCTTAGCCGTATGGGAGGGCGGTATAAAAATCCAATAAATAAATAAATAGGCTTAAGCATGCTTAACTCTGTTTTAGAGTACTGCCAGTTTCGTTCCTCCTCTGTCAGAATTCATTTGAAACTGTACAACAGAATACTCGATTGCTGTAAAAATGAACCCATAAATACTTGTGGCTGTCTTGCTTGTGAAACAAGCATTTAATGTATCCAAGGACATATTTTTGGAACTATAATGGGCAAATAAATCTATAGCTGTGCATACCATGTAAATGAAATCAAGTCCTTGTGCACAGTTTGCATGAATACAAGGGCATGCCGGTACAGATTTCGACACAACCTCAAGTGTCACCTTTGAAGAACTATTTTTACAACTGAATTATGAATGACTCCCAAAATTGCTGATTGTACCTATACCATGGATGGCGTTAGCAGGCATCTATTTGGGTGCCCCTCTATTCAACCGAAGACAGATTGCCGGGTACATTGTGTGATTGTCTCAAGGACTTGCTATCTCATAGCACCAAGAAGTTTCCAGCCTGGTTGAGGATATTTATAAATGCCACTCCATTTTTACACCTCCTCACTGTACAATCAGTCCTGTACTAAACTTTTTATTTGTTTACATTCTTAAATATTGCTGGCTGGGAGTCAATTACAAAAATTGCCAGGAGAGAAGGCCCGTAAAAAATTCTAGGCAACAGGGCATACGGAAAGATACAATGATATTGCTTTGGAAATGCACTTGCCCCATTTTGGTTACCTACTTTGTATCACTAAGCTCAAAAACCCAATTTTGGCTCATTTTTAGCAGAAGCCAGTTCTGCACAGCACTGATCAGTTGGCCTGTGTGCTGTCACAGAACCCCTTTCTGTTACCCAAAAGTGTTTTCAGTTTTTTTAATAAAATTGATTTTTTAAAAGCAAAAACAGCTTCAAAGAAACTACCAGGCTTTTAGCCTCAAAATCATCTTTGAAAAAGAGCATTATTTCAGAACAATATCTGATAGCTTACAGGCCTGCCCTCCTCCCCCCACTCCACCAAGAACTGGCCATTGAATTGAGCACTTACTGAAATTAGAATCCCTTTAGAAATAGCTACGTGCACACAGGTTTACGATGTAAACCTGACATGGCACAAGGGAGAGGAAGGGGAGGAAGTCACAGGATGCTGGAAACAGACAATGAAGGGCCAAATCAAAAAGTACTATGCTAGAAAAATGACTGAAGATGGCGCTGTGTTAGCCTGTTTTGTAATGAGCTCCTGAGCCAAGCAGAGGGCCAGAAGCAGAAGCACCTGGCAGACCTGAGCGAGGTGCGCAAATCTCGCTCGCTGGTCGCCCCAGGAACCGGGAACGGCATCTTGAGGGTCCTACAGATCCGCGGAGACTAAGTTCTCCGGATCACTGCTGCCTGTGCTCGGGGCCATAATGGCGTCCTTGTCGTAAATAAGTTTCTAAGCTTGAAACGACCAGCCGAATAAAATCCTGCATTTTCCCCAGATCATCTCTTTCCAGCTTGACGAATCAACAACGCAAGGACTCTGAGTTCTCTGTTTGCTTTCCTCTTCTTTAAAGCCAGGCAATAGCCCCCCTTCTCCCCACCTATCCAATTTACAAGGGAATTCTTTCTTTGAATGGGAGGCAAACCAACTAAATACACTCGTTAAAAAAAACAAAAGAAAGAGCTTAAGAATTTGTTAAGGAGAGCTCAGCGGGAACTGTTGACACAATACGGAGATTGACTAACTGATCATTCCTGATCGCTCGAACTCTCGCGAGACGCCCTGTCTGCGATCTGTGACTGTTTACAGCAATGAAAAACCTAACCAATGCACAGATGTTTCGTTTGTTATGCAAAGGCAACTCAAAGATACTGAAAGTAGTCAAAAAGGTTGAAAAGGAAATTCAAGATACCAAGAAAGAGCTCTCAGACAGAATCGACGGTTTGAAAAAAACAACTGATGAAAACACAACTCAGCTGGCAACACACTAAACGAGAATCCAATGTGTGGAAGTTAATCAACAGGAGTGGGAGAAAGAGGCAGAAGACAAATCCGAAGCCCTGGAAGTAGAATCTAAAGCTAGGAATGTAAAAATCAAAGGCGTCTCGGAAGAATTTGGGAAAACAGACCTAAGGAAGGAAATCACCGAAAGCCTGGAAGACTACTTAAAGGAGCAAGAGATCCGGATTGACAAAGTATAGAGAGTCTATTCAAAGGTGACCGCACGCAAGAAGCAACCAAGAGACATCTTTGTGGGCTCTGACAGTAAGGCTGCAAGGAATATTCTACTCAAAAAGCATCAGGCGACGAGTATGGTGGATCAAGAAGCACAAATATTTCAAGACCTACCAGCAGATACATCATGGAAAAGAGCACAATTCCATCTTTTGCAACCACCTGAAGAATGTGACGAACAGTGGAGCAATTACCTGGTCTTTCTTGGGAAAGACAGCAGCAACTTTTAGGTTAGGGCCAACATACAATGGGAACTGACTATATATTACTTAAAATAATTACAGATTATATTCTCATATGTATCAACAATTACTTTACTAAGAAAGACAGCAGTAACTTTTAGGTTAAGACTAATATGCAATGGGAATTGAATATGTACTTTTTAAGATAATAACAGACTATACTCTCACATGTATTAACAATATTTTGCTAGCTGGTTGTTTCTTTCTCTTTTCATCTTTGTGTAAGCGCTTCATATACAATAAAAATAAATAATATATATATATATTTTAAAGTACTATGCTACAGCCATCTTAGCAGAGGGTTTTGTTAACCCTCTTCTTACTAGAGAGATGACCCAATATCAGGGTCAGTTCCAAATAGAGTTGCCAGTTCTGGGGTGGGAAATACTTGAAGAATTCAGCGGTGGACCCTGAAGAGGGCGGGATTTGTGGAGGGAGGGGCATCAATGGGGTGTAATGCCAAAGTGACTGTTTTCTCCCAAGGAACTGATCACTGACACCTGGAGATCAGTTGTAATCCCAGGAGATCTTCAGCCATCACCTGGAGGTTGGAAACCCTGGTTCTAGGTTTGGCCTAATGCCCTTTATGTATACAATTCACCCATATGCCATCACTTCATTGTGCGTCATACTCCTGCCCACTTGCAGGTTTTCACGGCATCTGTAGTTCCAGTGGCCTAAGCTGTCTGCCCAACTTTTCCCTGATAGTGTCAGCAGGACGGATACAGTAGTAGGGCACTTCCATGGCTACCAGGAATTGATTCTGTGTGCACCATCCAGACACCCTTCTCCAGCAGCAGAAGGCAGCACATGCAATTGAGAGCACGTGGTGACACAAAGCCTGGGGCAGGGTAGAAGATGAGAGTGATGCAGCAAACATGGTGTGCAATTGACCAAGATAATACAAAGCAAATTGTCCCAGCTGCTATGTTCTGACTTGCCTTTCCCATTTTTGCTGTCTCCCTAGCTTTCAAAGGACCTTTGGATTATAAATTCAGGTGAGTAGCCATGTTGGTCTGAAGCAGAAGAAATTTAGAGTCCAGTGGCATCTTTAAGACCAACAAGATATTTATTCAAGATATATGAGCTTTCGTGTGCACGCACACTTCCTCAGATACAATAGGATGAAATGGAGGTCATCAGTTCATACTTGTAGGAAGTCCGAACTGATGACTTCCATGACATTGCATCTGAAGAAGTGTGCTTGAACAAAAGCTCAAACCTAACTTTGTTCTTCTGGTTATATGTAACTATCAGTCCTAATTGCCTGAACTTTTCCATTATGTGAGGCTAGGCAAGCAGGTGACAGACTTGGCAGGCTTGGAGAGAGAACAGGAAACAGAAACAGATGTGCAGCCACCACCTCATCCCCACCCCCAAGGCAGCCTGCTTGCTCTGCAGACAATGTGAACGTTTAGTGCTGTTGAGTCATTTTTTTGACTGGTTTGTTGGTGCTTTTATTCTGGTTTTCCTATCTTCCTGTGAATGGCCACAATCCGGCTGGCCCCAAAGTGGAAGTCGGTGTCTATCAAAAGAATGCATCTTTGATAACGGTCTACCAACTAAAGACTTATTCACAATTCTCCGGAGTGCAATAAGCACTAACCCTTCGTAAGATTTCAGTACAAAAGAGAGAGAAATGACACCGCATGGCCTTAAGGATGCCGGGTTCACACCTCATTGTGTATTTAAATGGTCAACATGGAACCCTGGTGCCTCCTTCCTTTGATGCCTTGTGGTAAGAACATGAGCTGGTGGGGCTGTTTACCAGTTATTGATGGAGTGCTGAAGGGCAGTGAGCATCAGCATGTCTCCCGATTGGGCCCTGACTCAGGCCACGCCCACTCCCGGCCACCCAGCTGGCACTGGGCATTGCTGGTAGTTTGCCCCTGGATGCTACATGTAAGTGCCCTGGGGGTGGGGCCCTTTATTCCCGTTGGGCCGGGAAGCCCTCACACCGACTCTTCCTGGCCCGACAGGAGCCAGCAGGGAAAGGGGGGCTTTCTCTTCCCCCTCAGGCCGGGAAGCCTCCCTTCTCCCCAATGGCGCTGTGGCATTTTTTCACCCTCTCCCTCCCTTCCTTTCTGCCTTTCATTGCCATTCTGTCTTTTTGTCTTTTTTCCTATTTTTCTCTCTGTCTGTCTGTCTGTCTGTCTGTCTTTCTTCCTGTCATTCTTTCTGTCTGTCTGTCCCTCCACTACCCTCCACATTCCAGACTGCAGCGGACTTTTTTACTAGTATATATATAATTTCTGGACTTGGGGGTGGGGGAGACAGAAGTTTGAGTCCTCAAATCAACCACTGTGAAGGGATTGGTGGTTTGTGTTGATTGACAACCCGAGAAGCGGGGGGTGAAGTTCAGGTTGTCTGCACTTTTGGCTTCTTCTCTACCTCATTGGCAAGGGAAAACCTGCAAAAAGGTGGTGGGATAATGTGGGAGGGGTCTCCCATCAGGAAGCATGCAAACATGTATTTTCCCATTGCACATTTGCAAGCAGGAGGCATTTTACACCTCCGTGTGGAAATGGTCCTGGTGTTTTTCAAAAGATCTCCTCCAATGTTCTGATTGGCTGCTTCAGAGACTTCCTGTTCCTTTGAGCACATTTCATCCCTGCTTGCCTCTGGAACAAAATGAACTGAATGAATGCAGACCAACAGTTAGAAAGTTAGTCAAGACTATCTCTCACCTCCTTTCTAGACAAAGTTGTTTCCTTTCTAAGAAGCCTGGTGCTGTGATCCTCTTAGCCTATTTCAACTCTGCCAACATAATCTAGGGTGGGGGAGCATTTGACGTGAGATTGCAGTCCGATCATCGGGGAGAGCAATTTGTATAAACTTCCTGGATCCACCGGATCCAATTACATTAACAGCAACATCTTTGCTGATACAGTGAAGTAATTAGTTAGATGATGAAATGGCATTAAATGGAGCTGGATTCATAACTCTGCCAGCCTGTAGTTTATTGAATCTTGAGCACTCAGCAAGCTCAGAGCATTAAAACAGGACTCAGGTGAAAAGCATATTGTTGTAGTTCCAAGGAGCCATCTTGGCAAGTGGACTGGGTGCTGCTTGCAGGCCTGGTCAGTGATGCTGAAGCCCGGGTAGAGATCTCCTGGGATTAAAGTGGTCAACGAGCAACAGAGATCAGATCACCTGGAGAAAATGGCCACTTCGGAAGGTAGATTCTATAGCATTATGCCCCATTGAATTCCCTCCCCTCCCCCAACCCCATCCTCCTTAGGCTCCACCCCACAAATCTCCAGGTATTTTACAACCTGGAGATGACAACCCAACCTGGTAGGGTTGCCAGGTTCCCCCCTGGCCACTGGCAGGGGATGAAAGGGTAGGGTTGTGAGATCCAAGTTGGAGAACTTTTGGAGATTCGGGGATGGAGGTCCAGGGAGGACAGGGATCTCAAAGGGGTACAATGTTATAGAATCCATCCTTCACAGCAGCCATTTTATCCAGGGGAACAATCTCCTTGTCTCTTGGATGGTTTAATATGGGGGTCATCAACCCCCGGGCCGCAACCCGGTACCAGGCCACGAAAGCCTTGGCATCGGGCCACTGGAAGCCGCACCTCCCTCCCCCCCCCCGCAGCGAGAAGCTCGCCGGGGCACAAGTGAAACGGCCCCGAAGTGGCCCATTCACTCAAGACCCGGCGAGCTTCTCGCTGCAGGGGGGGGGAGGGAGGTGCGGCCACCAGCACGCCGGTGGCCACAAACGCTGCAATAGCTATAACTGGGCCATTCTTCTCCAAATAACTTGAGGGCAAAGGGGGGGAGGAGTCTTTTTTTATAATAACCTACGACTGCTAATTGGAATCATGCCTTTTGGGCATGAAACGCTGCCGCAGCCAGGTTGTATGCGAGGACACGGGGCGCGCGAAGTTAGCCTTATTATCATCACCATTCAAAAGATTTTAATTCCGAGCCCTGCATGGAGGGGGAGAGGGGAGCGCCAGGCCCTTTGATCAGCGTCGCAAGACAAAGGAGGCTCCCCTCCGGCTTCACGCTCGCTCTTTGAACAGGACGCACCTCCTGGTGGGGCCTCGCATGGTCGCTTGCTTGGGGAGCAGCGAGGGGGCGAGGTGGGCTCAAGGCCGAGGCAGGGAAGGGAGCAGGGCTGGGGCAGGCCATGCCATCCGAGCAGCTGTCGCTCTTCTCACTCGACAGTGGCTGGGCTAGGTAGAGGGTGTAGCAGGTGAAGGGTGTCGTGCAGCTCCGCAGCGCTGTGGATGTGAAATGGAGCAGTCACGCAGCCACCAGCCTACAAAGGCTGGAGGAGGAGGAGGAGGAG
The DNA here is from genome assembly GCF_049243985.1 of Paroedura picta. Classification (NCBI taxonomy): domain Eukaryota; kingdom Metazoa; phylum Chordata; class Lepidosauria; order Squamata; family Gekkonidae; genus Paroedura; species Paroedura picta. Next base: position 14,291,883 of record NC_135378.1, read on the forward strand.
GCGACGGTGGCCAGGCGAGGCCAGGGGGGACTCTTCCCCCATGGCGTGCCACCGACACCTGGCTTGCAGGACTCTCCTCAATGAGACGTGAGCGCGCTGCCCTCGCTCACTCTGCCTTTTGCATTGTATTTTTTTTTGGGGGGGGGGGAGGGTGCGCTGGGAAGGGTGACTCATGGGTGCCTGTCTTTGCAGATCGGTATAGAGCAAAGTTTAAAATGTGAGAGGCTACAAGAGCAGAGCGGCTGGGGGAGCCGCGACGAGCATGGGGAGGAGAGGGGCATGCAGAGAAAGGCCAGAAGTCTCAAAGCTGGTCTCCTTTCTTTCTTTGCACGGAGCTGCTGCACATGCACGGCGCCCAGGCCTTGCTCTCCCTCCACCCCCGCAGGCCGGTCCCCAGCCTTCTAAAGGTTGGGGGCCGCTGGTTTAATGTATATATACCCAGTGTGCAATCAGATAAGCCTCTGTTCCTTATTTATTTTTATATATCTAAATATGTGTGTAACAAAGATACATTTAATACATCTGTATTGGTCTCTCAACAGCGGACTTGCTGTTGTAATAACGTGCTAAGTGTTAAGTGGGCAGAGAGTGGGCGTGGCCTGTCCGAAGCAGGGCCCAATTGGGACATGCTTCTTTCTGAAATGAAAGACACCACACCTCCATAGTATATTGCTAAAACTTGCTTCACTCCTTGAAGTAAGAGAAAAAAAATTGGGGGAAAAAACAAAAATGGGAAGAGATTTATATTCCTTTATGTTGGAATACACAGGAGTGTTGGATAGAACTCCACTGATTTTTTTTTTTTTAAGTGAAGGGAAGTTCCATCTCAAAGTGGAAAAACAGTCACCCAGCTCTGGAGTTTTGCATTTTCCTTCTTGGGATTACAACTGATTATAACCCTCCCCTCCCTTGTCACCCAACGGTGGCTAGGGCGGACCTGGCAACTCTTTTAGGGAAAGGTCTTAAAGTGTCATAGACTGCACTGTCATTTAACCCTAGCTGTTTAGTGAACTCTTCCAAGTTGCTCATACACCTAAACTCACAATCCAGTTTCCAAGGAGAGGACCCATGTGTTGGCGCAGTAGGGCATCTTCTGGGGCCTGTGCACCAAGAGGAAGAATTCTGCCAAATGAAGCCCCTGGACCTGACTTCTAGCTGATTGACGGTCCGCAAGGAGGATGAGGAGAAACTGTCCCTTGCCTGTATCCCACACTCTAGTGGGAGAGACCAGTGCTGCTACTGCTACTCTTTCTCCTTCATGCCTGTTCATCCTCCCTCCCTCTCTCCTCCCTTCCCTCTTCCTCTCTTTCCAGGGTTTTGTTCTGCATGTGGTTTACCGCTGCTGTGATGCACCACAGAGCTTGGGGGACCTTCTTCTCCTCCTCTTGTGCCCATCGCTGGCATTTGGAAGGGATGGACAGAGATGGCCCAACTCTGCATCAAGGTGCAGGGAAAACTCTGCAACTGAGCAGGGCAGGGGAAAAGGAAAATGTCTCTGGACTAGAACTTTGCAATTCTGGAGCTGGCCATATGGGTACCTATTTTTGGCGAAAGTGCCAATGACTTACCGCTGGGTGAGCAGCAGGCAAACTGAACAATAACAGAGCTGAAAATGATATGAAGTCTTGGGCATGTTTCTTCTGTGATTGGTTATTTGCATGTTCAAGGTACCACTGCACAATGCTGCACTTATCCTTATCCATGGTTCCTCTATATATTTGTGAAACAGCCTGGGGGGTGGAACGTGTCTGGCTGTCCAAGTTGGAATAGGGCCAATCAGAGTGCAGCCAGTAATGCTGGCTGCACCTTGATTGGTCCTGCCCCTACAGCTCCCGCCCTCTCTCCCTGGACACTAGCCAGAGACAAAGAGAGATGTACAGAGCCCTACCAAACTGAAGACGAGCCCTCATTCTCTCCTATCGCTCCTGCTGCGAGGAAGGTGGAGAGAGACACAGAGAGAGCCGCCCCTGCTGTGATGGAGGGAAAGAGAGACAGACAGAGAGAGCTGCCCCAAACTGCACACCAGCCCTCCTTCCCTCCAACAAACCAGCCCTGATTACCTGCTATGCCTCCTGCTAGACAGAGATCTTCACCTCCCGGTGTCCCCTGGGTCCTGCTTGCAATGGGCTTTCTTGCTAGTCAAGAAATAAACATGCAGGGCTGAACCAGCATTGACTGGACAGCAGAAATGCATTACAATGCACTACATATGTCCCAAGTGGCACCTAGAGATCTCCAGCTATTACAATTGATCTCCAGATGAACAAGATCACTTCCCACAGGCCTGGCCAAACTGTGGCTCTCCAGATGCCCATGGACTACAATTCCCATGACCTCATGGGAAATGTAGTCCACGGGCATCTGGAGAGCCAGTTTGGCCGCCCCTGCCCTAAAGCAAAGAGCTGCTTTGAAGGGTGGACTCTATACCATTATATCCAGGGGGTATTATGCACTTACTACTTTTCCACCAAAGTCAGTTGTCCTTTTAAAAAACGGCTGCATTTATGCATGTTTTCTGGTACCGCATAGGACTTTTTAATCTCCAGTAGTAGAACATTGTAAATGATTATGCATTGGTAATTTTTAACACACCGAATCCTCAGAAACCGCAAATAACAGTTCCTGGTGGGAAGGGTCAGCCCTCTGTTGTGCTGTGCGCTCATTGGCTAGCTTCGAGGACAGGCTTGTTGCTAGTCATAGTCTCCACTCATCACTAGGGGCTGCTGCAGCATTAGCTGTCCAAGTTCAATGCAGTGGTGCTAACAGTTGGCCACTGGGAGCGCTGTTTCCAGACTCCGATCAACATCTGACATTAGTGCACAAGGCAACGAACATTGCGGTGCGTCTGGAAGAACTCAAGGCATCTGCCGGCCTGTGTAATGAGTTTGCAGGTTTGAATCCCATGCTATAATTTCACACTTTCCACTTCCGCAAAACATTTCCGTGTGGGCAAACATCTTTTCAAGCACAATCTGTATATCGGGAAACACCACCATCTTACAATGGCCCCATTCGCAGCACTGGAAGGTGTCTGATCCTTCCCCCCAATAGTAATTCTGCTGCTGGCTCTCATTCATTGCGGTTGTCATTTGTGTGTGTGTTGTCTTCATAATACAGGTTGCGTTTCCAGCTGCGTGCTGCAAGCAACAGAACTTATGCCCTTACACCCCAACCTTTACATTCATCCTTTGGTTGTCCACAAAGAAGTGAGCAGCCTTTTAAAGCCTCTAGGCCAGGGGTAGTCAAACTGCGGCCCTCCAGAAGTTCATGGACTACAATTCCCATGAGCCCCTGCCAGTGTTCACTGGCAGGGGCTCATGGGAATTGTAGTCAATAGACATCTGGAGGGCCACAGTTTAACCACCTTTGCTCTCGGCAAAGTGGGTGCAAACATGCACAACATGGTAAGTACAGCAAGTCGGTGGTGCGTAAGGAAGGAGGGCAGACATCTGCTGGTCTGTATGTCTCAACTTTACCTGTTCGAGTCCCAGTGTGTGGGAGTTTGGATATATTTAAAAGAGGTGCTAAAGGACTCTTCATTAACATCACATTCTTCCACCCACCCAGACTGCTTAATGTGGATGTGTGGCTAAGAGCCATTGTGGTCAAGACCAGTGGCTTCTTATCAACAAGCTGGGTTGGATTCCCTGCTCCTCCACCTTCCTCCACCTGGGCAACCCTGTTCCAGTAACTGGCATGACAGAGCTGTCCTCACATAAGCAGTTCTGTCCAAACTTTATCTGGCCCAATGAGCTCACAGGGTGTCTGATGGGGGGGAAGGAAGGGAAGGTGATTTTCAGTTGTTTTTTGGCCACACTAAGACAGTGAGTCATGCACGGGGCCGTGTGCCACATGTGCTGCATTTCCAAACTCCGAAAGGCAATTTTAAAAGTCTGCAAACTAAAACAGCTTTTGGCAGCAAAATCCTTCTGACCAAGACGATTTCCAGAAAGCTCTGAAGGATTTTTTCCAGACGTGGGGAACTGCGCATTTGGGGGCTGAGCATGGAGAGTGCAGAGTCTGGGGACAGTGGCCATAGTCTGCCTTTCAAAAGTTGACGATCACCCTTGTGTTATGCTTTCCATTAACCGTCAGCCATGTGTTCCTTGGAATGGCAATTCTGCCTTCCCTCCCCTTGAAATAAAAACTTCAGATTGGGTCACTCAACAGGGAAGATCTCAGAATCTGAAATGAAAGGAACCATTGCCTTGATCATAGAGAAAAGCACATATCTGCAGAGACTGAAATATTTTATGATTTAGACATGCATGTTAAGGTTTTGGGGTTCGGGGTTTGATTAATGGTTGACTAGTCCCCTAACCGGTGACGGCCAAAAGAATGACTGCTTTGGGAGAAAAATGGTAAGTTCTGCATGCAGAGTGGGAGACTTCCTCTGTGGCTTTCGTGGGACTGCCATGCCCAGCGTATATTTCCAAAATGTGGCATTCCTGGAAGAAGGAGACCAGATGGCAGATACAAGCGGTCGTGGTCCTCCTTATGCACTGCCTGTGCTTGGGACATGCCAGAAGGCTGTTTACAAGCAGCCTTATAAACTGCTGTGACATATTTTGGGAGGAATCACAAAGTTTGGAGCTTGAGAGATACTCCCAGACGCCCTTGCAATGCAGAAGGAAGTTTGGGTGCTTGAGGGAGGACTTTCTAAGTGGCAGGAGATGATGGCCCTGTCGTCCCCACACCACCTTATGATGTTATGTCAATAATGTGGGGTGAGGCTGGGAGACCTTTGAGAGCATCAAGGTAGGAGAAAAGGAAATGACATTTGGTTTCCTGAGCCAACCAATTGATGGGAGGGGATCAAAATTTCTTTGCAAAGCCACTGTTGTGCAAGAAATTCTATCCACCTCAAACCAGTGATGTATGCTTGCTGCTAAGGAAGACCCCATCATGGTGTGTAATGCAGCTTCCACCTAGAAATATGTTTCCTTCACCCCTGCAGGTCCGTGTCATGTGGGTGTGTTTAGGATCTGGAGGGTCCTCTGCAACCAGCCGGTGTTCCATGGTTTCTCCAAGATGTTCCTACAATTTGGAACAGATGTTGCTTGAGCCAGCCTTCGGAACAGGACACTTAGGTACAGTCCCCAGAGTAGATTCAAATGGGTAGCCGTGTTGGTCTGAAGTAGCACAATAAAATCAGAGTCCAGTAGCACCTTTAAGACCAACAAAGATTTAATCAAGGCGTGAGCTTTCGAGTGCAAGCACCCTTCGTCAGACTATGATCTTATATTCCCTGTCATGTCATGTCATTATATTCCCTGTCATGTAAGAATATCATAGTCTGAGGAAGATTGCTTGCACTCGAAAGCTCACGCCTTGATTAAATCTTTGTTGGTCTTAAAGGTGCTACTGGACTCTGATTTTATAGTCCCCAGAGTGTGGGGGCGCATGTGGTGGTCCCAACCTTATTTTGGAGGATCATACTTCTTTTAGATAAAGGTAAAGGTATCCCCTGTGCAAGCACCGAGTCATGTCTGACCCTTGGGGTGACGCCCTCTAGCGTTTTCATGGCAGACTCAATACGGGGTGGTTTGCCAGTGCCTTCCCCAGTCATTACCGTTTACTCCCCAGCAAGCTGGGTACTCATTTTACCAACCTTGGAAGGATGGAAGGCTGAGTCAGTCTTGAGCAGGCTGCTGGGATTGAACTCCCAGCCTCATGGGCAGAGCTTTCAGACGGCTGCCTTACCACTCTGCGCCACAAGAGGCTCTTTCTTTTAGATAGTTTTGGTTTAATGACTTCACAAATAAGAATGAACAAGAATACGGGCAAAGAAGGAACCCACTTCGGCCTCCTTGGGAGGAACACTGCTGTCAAAGTTTGGGATTAATGGCAAAAGCAGCAAAACCACATTTGCGGTGTCCACATGTTCTTCTCCAGACAAAAGGATCCCCTCACCATCAATGACTACCAACTTTCACTGTCAAAATTACTGGAACTACGAGACTGTATTGTCATGCCAGTAACCATATAGTGTAATCCTGAGTCCTTCTCCCTTGTCTTGGGACATGAGAACAGACTCTAGGAAGCTGCTTTCAAATGTGGGGAGGGGCATGCAGCACCAGACCGTCTCCAGGGCCGGATTATCCATGTGGCACAAAAGAGATGTGGTACTGGCCCTTTGCGTTCAGGGGCCCACAATGTGCCTTCTTCCTCACAGAGCAGGGCTGTAGCCTCTCTCTTCCCCACCGTTCATCTGTTCTAGGGCACTCACAGTGACAGCCCTTTCCACATTCCCAGGCCCCTCGGCCCTCCGTCTGGGAACTTCCCTCCACAATTATACTCTGCTAGGGCTCTGGTGCCATGCGACCCACAAATCCTAAAACCACTCTTGGGGTTTCTCCATAAATCTCCCAAGGTAAAAGTTGTATGTTTTTTGCTTCATTTATGATCTGTCTCCAAACATTCCCTTCCCAAGGCATTGCTGCTCACTCCCCCTACCCTCAAGACAATCCTCAAAAGCAGTGGTCCCCAACCTTTTTATCACCGGGGACCACTCAACGCTGGGGACCACTCACCAGGGACACTCAGTGCCTTTTACTGAGGCCTGGTGGGGGGTAGTTTACTCCTCTACTCTCAACCACTGCCCTAACGCTCTCTGATCGCTATGGTAATGTTTAAACATCCCTTCAAAATAAGATACAGACACGCCACAACAAGGAACATAAGGAACATTTTATTTTCATGGAAATTTTAACTCATAACAATGACAAATCAATGGGAACCCTGAGCTTGTTTCTCTGCAACGAGATAGTCCCAACTGGGAGTGATGGGAGACAATGACACCCGAAGTGTGTTGTAAAGGGCCGGGGGGGATGAAGTAAAGGGCCGGGGGGAGGGGAGAAGGTGTCCTTCGGGGCCCACCTCCAATTAGTCTATGGACCACATGTGGTCCGCGGCCCACAGGTTGGGGATCGCTACTCAAAAGGATGGAAGGAGGTTTTAAAAGATGTCTCTTCAACAGTAATAAACATAAAGTTTTCAAAACATACATGCGAACTCAAGACTCAAACTGACACACTCTGGAGCCTCAGAGCAGCTGTGCTCTCTCATTTCCACGCATGCCACCCACCCATTGATGTCCTTTGCCTCTTTAAGCTAATGATTGATGGGGGGGATATGTTCATGCGCGGCAAGGAAGGAAAACAGAAGACGGAGGTTGCCTACCACTTGTTTAGCTTTTATTGCCTTTAATCGGTAAGTTTGTTTCTCTGAAGCTTTTTGGGTGGCCTGCCGAGGTACCTTTAAGGATCGCAAATTTCCCGTTACCATTCTTCTGCCCTGTTGCACCCATGGACATTTCAGATATTGGCATTTGAGCAAATCTGATTCATATGACCTTTTGTGTGCATGCACAATGGAAGTAATTATGTTCATTCATACTTCTAGACACAGTGCGAGCATGGAGATAGATTGGTGATTCAACATTGCGCCCCTGGCTGGTGAAATGTTGTAATGGCAGAGGTGGAAAGGGTGCTGCCAGATAAGGGATGTTTTGAGTTCCCACTGGTAGACCAAGGACTGCAAATATAAAGGGGCTGTCTGTTCACCCATTGGTGTACGATGGCACAGGAGAGGAGACCAAAAACATGTTTATATATGCTAAAAAAAGTGTCTTGGTACCATTGTAAAGGAAAAGTCGTAGTAAAGCAATTTTTAAATACAGCAAGGAAACAAAATGGGAAAGGTGCACCCTGCTGCTATGAAGAGTGAGGACCATGCAGAATTGAAAATACTAAGGTGGGTAGTCCATGGGGAAAACGGTGCAACATTCAGAAACAACAAAAAAAATGTGCAGACTTTTTGCGAGGTTCCCTGCTGTGCATAATACTCCCTGGTGAGGTCCCTTGCTCTCCAAATCATGCCCTCCCCAGGATCTACCCATTAAATCTTCAGGCATTTTTGAACCTAGAGATGGAAACTCTATTTATAGGGCTGCTGTAAAGATTACTGACTGGGCTTGACTGATCCTTTAACGTACTGGGAAAGCTCACAGTGGCCTCCTGCCCAAACATATAGCAGGAAGCTGAGCCAATTGGTTCCTGCAGGGCTGAGACCCCACATTACAGAAACGGTGACAAGGGATTCAGAGTTGTTCCTTATGCAAGGTAATGGGGTTCAATGGGCATGAGGCACTACTGGTTGCTCCAAGGCTTGCTTAACATACTAATCCTCACCTGAGCCATGAAAAAATGTACCTAAGTTTCCGGCCTCTGGTTGGTAGCTGGAGTTGTCTTAGAATTACAACTGGTCTCCAGTTGACTGATTAATTCCCTGGGAGAAAATGGCTGCTTTGGAATTTGGTCTTTATGGCATTATACCCTGCTGAAATAATCCTCTTGTGGTGCAGGGTGGTAAGGCAGCCGACATGCTATCTGAAGCTCTGGTCATGAGACTGGGAGTTTGATCCCAGCAGCCGGCACAAGGTTGACTCAGCCTTCCATCCTTCCAAGGTCAGTAAAATGAGTACCCAGCTTGCTGGGGGGTAAATGGTAATGACTGGGGGAAGCACTGGCAAACCACCCCGTATTGAGTCTGCCAAGAAAACGCTGGAGGGCATCACCCCAAGGGTCAGACATGACTCGGTGCTTGCACAGGGGATACCTTTACCTTTACCTTGCTGAAGTCATTCCTTTCCCAGGATCTAACCTCCCAAATCTTCAGGAATTTCCCGACCCAGAGCTTGGAGCACTAAATACAGAGGCAGCACTTTAAGGGATATACAAATACAGTGTAATTGTTATCAAAAGGACAAAATCTTGCTAAGGAAGCAGAGTTGAGCTCTCGGGGAGGATTTTTTATTCATCTAAGATAGATTTCCCCACCTCAGGCAGAGTCCATTAAAGAAAAACTGGGAATGTTTTATGTTCTCGTGATGTAACACTTGGCAAAGCAGATAGACATGCCCCTTATTCAAAGTCAGCCTCTTAAGTCAGCTGTCCTTGCCCTGCTTGAATTGGAGTTCATGGTGTTCTATCCTGCTATTGTCCAATCCTGCTTGTCAGGGATGATTCATCTAGGGTACTTAGCTTTCTTTCCTTTTTTTTCTTGGGGGAGGAATTATAATCCACGAGTCAAAGGCCTGGAACGGATAACGAAAGGTCAATTTGCTTAGAGGTCTCCGGGCACTGTTCCTTATCCACCAGCAGAATTTATTTACTACTTTCATAAATTAGCATTTTCCACTCAATAGACAATAGAGGTGGGGAAGAACCATCTAAAAGCCACTGCGAAAAAACAAGAACAATAATCACAACAGCATTTGGAGCAACAGAGGTCCGGGAAAAGTCATCAGAAAAGCCCGTGAAGAATGAAAATGTGCTCAGCAGGTAACAAACTTTGCAGACCTCCCGCGGCTGCACTTTCTCTCTGTACCATCCCCTCACAAGTTTACTGGAAGAGAAGAAACATATATCTCCTCTAGCTGATCTCCATTAACAAAAAGCTGGTCAGCCTGAAGATCTTTAGATATGTACCCTGTAAAACAGAGGTAGTCAACCTGTGGTCCATCAGATGTTCATGGACTACAATTCCCTTGAGCCCCTGCCAGCGAATGCTGGCAGGGGCTCATGGGAATTGTAGTCCATGAACATCTGGAGGACCACAGGTTGATTACCCCTGCTGTAGAACATTGCAGCCCTTAGGAAGATGCTGATGGTCTCTTTACTAAATATCTAGGAACTTCAATCAGGATAAAGGTCTGCCAGAGCCCTTCACAGAAGTCCTTTTAGCCCAGCAGTTACCAACCTTTTCGGTTACTTGGTATGTTAACTCATCCAAGGTTGGACCCAGGTTTTTTGGTGCCCTGGGCAAACTATGACCTTGACACCCGCCTGGTTCAGGATACCATTTTCTACAGTAGCTCACCAGATGTTTGTGAGACACCTACAGCCACACAAAGGGCACAGCTGCCTCCACTGTGAACCCCAAGGGAGTGGCATCCTGACATGCACAGCCTTTGCGTGTGGAGGTCACACCCCAGTCTTTGACCACCTGCTCCTTCTCCACAACTCTCTCTAATCCCCTCCCCCAGGATTCCAGGACTCCATGAAACTCACTCTGGTGTCCACCAGGATCAACATGTACATGCAATAAAGAAAACAATGTAAATTAACCTGTGACATGGGAGAATCGGTTTCGAGGGTCAGATCTTGGTTCCTGAAATACAAGGAGAAGAAGAAGAAGAAGAAGAAGAAGAAGAAGAAGAAGAAGAAGAAGAAGAAGAAGAAGAGTTGGTTCTTATATGCTGTTTTTCTCTACCCAAAGGAGTCTCAGAGCGGCTTACAGTCGCCTTCCCTTTCCTCTCCCCGCAACAGGCACCCTGTGAGGTGGGTGACATGGAAAGAGGGATAGGGAGGGCAAAGCAGCTATTAGGGAGGGCTTTTAGCAGTTTCACAACCCACTTTTGGGTCCTGACTCACAGGTTGGGAAACACTGCTCGAACCAGTTTATACCCAGACACGAGTGGAACCTGGGCAGAAACTGCCCCAGAGTTGTGTCCTAGAACTAATATAAAACTGGGAATGCATTACAGAACGTTGCATGAAGCCCAGGTTTCCTGAATGGGGAAAAGCTCCAGGTGTAATGCTGCAGAGCTGAATCCCATAGAGCAGGGGTGGCCAAACTGTGGCTCTCCAGATGTCCATGGACTACAATTCCCCTGAGCCCCTGCCAGCATCTGGAGAGCCACAGTTTGGCCAACTATGGGACTCATTGGCTTTGGTTTGATCCTGCAGCCCATAATGGAAGCAACAGAAACTTCTGCAGCAAGCAGCAGACCCACCAACCATAAATCAGTTCCCCGTAGCATTAATTCTGGTGCTTCATCCTCGGCCAGCTTCCAATTTCCTACCTCTACCTGTGCTGTCTCCTAAATCAAAGCGGTAGATTTGGCTCCAGACTTTTTGCTTGCCCTTTCATCCAACCGATATAGGTCACTTTCCCAAAGCAAATGGGAGGGATTCTCGGCTCTGAAGGCACTCCGGCGTTCTTCTGTGAACTCTTAGCCTACTAGTCTAGCTAGAAATGGGCAAACTCTGCCTGTTCCCCCTTCATTTGTTATTCTTCAGCTTCCTTCCCTTGATGCATTCTGGGATTTGTCGGTCCCAGAATGCTTGGTGTTAATGAGGACAATGAGACCCCGAGGACCATTACATTTATAATTTACATCTACTTAATTGCACCACTGTTGGTTCATTGCTCTTATTATAAATATAAATCAAAGAACACGGGCATTTACTGTCTCGGGGCGATCACTGAACTATCCAGTAACTATTGCCTGTCTTTGTTTCTGGTTAAGAATTTTGCAGGGTCGTGGGGAGGGGGGGAGAGGTAGACAGGAGAGTTCAGGCTTTCTCAACCAGGATTTTGTGAAACCCTTGGGTTTCTTGATGGACCTGGAAGGGTTTCCTGAATGGATGGGAGTTAATTAATGTTTTATATATATTCTTCAAATCTGTCAAACATTTATTGGGTGGCATGACCATATATTAATTCCCCAGGCCCCATCACCAAATTTACAGGAGTTTTCCCATCTGGATATGTCAACCCTAGCCCCCTCCCTACCCTATGCCAGTAGCCAGGGGGGGGGGGAGGCAACTCTACTTAGAAGGGTATATTTCTTCTTAGTATAGCATTGTACATTTCTGAAATACCTAGCTTAATATCTGTTATTTTCTCAGAAAGTATATGGCCATATATGATCATGTTGACCCACGTGCCCCCAATGGCCAATGATGGGCCTAGAGGGGGTGGGGAGGAGCCCCTGGTGGGTGTGTCCACAGCTCTGCTTCCCAACCGTATTCTGCCCTATGCACTGCTTCTGGGTTTTCTCGAAGCATGAAGTATCCTTCAGGGGTTTCTCAATGGTAAGAAAGTTGAGAAAGGCTGGGATAATTGATCGACAAAGGTGAGGGGTCAGGCTAATGGAGGTCAAAATATAGGGGGGAAGCAGCAGCATCTGGCATTGATTCCAGCCAAATCTACAAACTACTGTCATAGCTGCAGGTTGTATAAGACACTCACTTTGAGTTTGTGTGCATGAAAAATAAGCACTGGGTATCACTTTCTGAGAAAATAACAGATACTGTCCCCCCCGCCAGGATACTGGCATGGGGGGGGGGGTAGGGTTGACATATCCAGATTGGAAAACTCCTGGAAATTTGGAGATGGAGCCTGGGGAACTGATCTCTGTAGTCGGAAATTCAGCTGTAATTCTGGGGGCTCCCCAGGTCTGACCTGGAGCTGGCATCCTACACTCACCACAAAGGTTACATTAGCCTGCCAAGAAGAGTAACACTTTTTTTAGCATGTTGATCCGCTGAGGCCAACATCCATCCAAGGGTATCTCTGCTTAAGGTGACGTTGTCAGGATCACAGCTCTTTCCTGGGAATGGTGGCCTGGTCCCCCCCCCCCCCGGCCACCAGCTTTGGTTTGGAAAATCCTGGTAAAACTTGGGGGGGGGGATCCTGTGGAGGGCAGGGCCCTCATTGGGGTTCAAGGCCATACAGTCCACCCTGCGAAGCATCCGTTTTCTCCAAGGGAACTGATCTCTGTAATTTGGCAATGAGCTGTAATTCTGGAAAGCCCCCAGGCCCCTTTGACTCACACGGGAGTAACTTCTGAATCAACCAGCTTAACATTGCTCCCTTACGGCTTACCCGCTGCGGTTGTAAAAATGCTTAATTTGATTTTAAATCACAATGTTTGCGTGAGCCCGGTGACCAATTAGCATGCACTTTCATTTGGAAAGTTTCTAAATAATACGCCAGAGTGATTAAAATTGGCCGATTTAAAATCAATCCACTTTGTTGTCACCCCCCAAAGAAACAAACAAATGGATTGGAGGTTGTATCCGTTCCATCCTTCCAGACTTCTGTGTCTCGCTGCCCACCGATGCTTTTCCCTCAGCATTTACTCAATCATCGCCTGTGACAAGTGAAATAATGGCTTGTGTTCAATGCACTTTAATTTGGTTCATTTTCTAAATTAACTTTGCAGATGTTAACTCCAAGCACGACATAGAAAATGAAAAACGCAGAGATAGATCACAGAAGCTGGGAGTCCTTTGAAAAGAAGTCCTAAGTCAGCATTGGACGGCTCTGTAATGCTGAGGGTGTTGAAAAGATCTGAGTCGTCTTAAAGCTCCCAGGGAAATTTTGAAGTCCCCTCTTCAGGAGAGATGGAACCTCCCCTGAGATCTGGAGGGGAAAAGGCACACCCCTGTAGCCTCTCTGTTTTCAGTGTCAGGACCTCTGATGGGCCTTCGCCCTGCTCCATGGACTCTATGCTTTATGCATTTCAGTAGACCCTCCTCCACTGAATAATAGGGACGTTTTCAGTTCTTAAGATTAAGGACATAGTAGAAAAACAAAACTGTCCTGCAGGAATTCAGAACCTTTGCCTTCTGCTATATGGTCTCAAGACTGTACATGACATCTCTCATATAGGGTTGTTAGGGCTGCAAGCCTCCAGGTGGGATCTGGGCCCCCCCTGAAATTACAGCTCATCTCCAGACAACAGAGATCATGGATTCTATGTCACTGTACCCCACTGATGTCCCTGTCCTCAGGCTCCAGTCCCAAATCCCCGGGAGTTTCCAAAACCTGGATCTGGCAACCCTACATTTGCATGCAGTTAATATTCATGAACAATCCCTGGTTGGCTGCAACCATTTGCGCAACAGCATGGTTTTTCAGCTGCTGAATTGTGGGATGAAACATCGTTCAGTTGCTCCAGACCAGGGGGAGTCAAACTGCGGCCTTCCAGATGTCCATGGACTGCAATTCCCACGAGCCCCTGCCAGCGAACGCTGGCAGGGGCTCGTGGGAATTGTAGTCCATGGACATCTGGAAGGCCGCAGTTTGACTACCCCTGCTCCAGACCAACACGGCACCCCCACCTGAATCTACACTGAGGCTATCCGCATTTAGTCCCATGATGGAAAGAGTCGCTGGAAAAGACAAGACTGCTGGGTGGAAGTCTTCCTCTGATGGCGAGATATTTTTCTCCATTGAAGTCCTAAGATCCCACTTAGTGGAAGGGAAGCATGGTGTACAGGTCTATGGGAGCTCTCCCACATGCTAAGCGATGCAGCTTCAATCCACTGCAGTGACAGTTAGCAGCTGGATTTTGCCGTTTCGCACCGTGGAATCCAGCTGCAAAGTGCACTGAATCGGGATGGAAAGTACTTTGTTTGGTGTTTGTGAAAGCAAATATTTTTAGGGCCTGAATTCTTCAGCAAGTTTCCCTGGAGCGATCCTCTGCGTACCCGGTTGAGAACTTGGGCCAGGATGCGATCTTTTGCAGATCCATAATTTTAACACACCGTAACCTACCTCGGTGGCAATTTAGCATTTTAAATAAATACTGTCTACTTAACCTCACAAGGAGGTTCTAACATGGGTTGCAACCTGAAGACTCCAGGGCAGAGTCTGCACTTACTTTGCTTATTCCATTGTCAATCCTGTTGAATTCAGATCGCTTTGAACTCGGGTCTTCCTCTTCCCCCCTCCCCATTGAAACAGGAAAGTCTTCTGCACGTGGTTAGGGAGGCTCAGAAGAGGGGGGGGGGAGGCAAATGGAGACTCTTTCTTTGTTTTCTTGAAGGGGGGGAGAGAATCAAAGAAGTCAGAGGAGGGAGGAAAAATCCTTTCTTTTCTTGAAGGTGGGGGGGGGAACGAAGAAGGCACAAAAAAAAAAACCCAAGGCCGACAGAAGTTGAGAGAAATTAGGGGCTTCTCCTTTAAGGCTTCTCCTTGTCACATGACCACCTGTAGCCAATCACGGGTCCTCTACCATGGAGGAGAGCCCAGATTCAAAACAATGCGATTTTCTGAATATATTCAGGATTAACAGCAGTCTGAGATATCGCACAAGAAAGGTAGGGTCACTCCGGATCAATCCTTCTTGCTGCAGAAGGAAAATTTAAATTGCCCAAAATCCAAACAGAAATTGCATTCTGTGTAGAGGGCAGGGACTGAATTGATCTGGGGGTGGAATAAAAGCTCCGTGCAGTTTACACCCAGGATAAGGGCAGCAATTCTGTGGTCAAGCATCTGCTATGTATGCAGAAAGCCCCCGCTATAACCCCTGGCATCTCCAGTCAACAGGAATGACTAGTAGTAGATTGACTTCTAAGAGAGCCAGCTTGGTCTAGGGGTTAGGAGTATGGACTTCTGATCTGGTGAGCTCGTTCCCCACTCCTCCTGCACATGCTACCAGCTGGGAGACTTTGGGCTCGCTATTGCACTGATAAAGCTGTTCTGACCAAGCAGTGATATCAGGGCTCTCTCAGCCTCACCCACCCCATAGGGTGTCTGTTGTAGGGAGAAAAAGGGAAGACGAATGTAAGCCGCTTTGAGACTCCTTTGGGTAGAGAAAAGCGGCATATAAGAACCAACTCTTCTTCAGTAATATCAGCCTCACCTCCCTCACAGGGTGTGGGGAGAGGAAAGGGAGGGCGATTGTAAGCTGCTTGGCGACTCCTTCAGGTAGAGAAAAGCTGCATATAAGAACCAACTCTTCTTCTTCTTCAGTAATATCAGGGCTCTCTCAGCCTCACCCACCTCACAGGGTGTCTATTCTGGGAAAGGGAAGGTGAATGTAAGCTGCTTTGAGACTCCTTTGTCCAAAGTGAGGCTGCAACAAGGTATGTCTCCTAATGCAGAAATGGTCAAGAAGAATACCCGCCCCGGCACACGCACACACACACACACACACACACACACACACAGACACAGACACAAGGTAATAGTGGGGCTCAGCTGGTAATGTGTCTTCAGGAGGCAACCTCTGTGTGTTATGTACCACCAAGCCACTTCCAACTTATAATGACCCTTTGAGGAAATGTCCTTTAAAATCTCCTGCTCAGGTCTTGCAAATGGAGGGCCCTCTTGGCTTCCTTGATGGAGACCATCCATTTCATGATTTTTTCAACACTTCCTAGCATTATTATCCTTTCCAGTGACTCAGGTCTTTTCATAATGTGGCAAAAGTATCGCCAGATGTTATTTTGTAGACAGGGGCAGAACCATTCCAGCTAAATGTATCTGCAGGACCGCTTGTCTGTTTATGCCCCCCCCCCTTTTGCAGGGCTCTTTGTTCTACAGGTATGAATTCACTGGTTGTCCCGGGCCCTTGGGATTTTGCCTGGCCTCAACCTGGGCCAGGGCATTTTCGGCCCTGGCCCCAACCTGGTAGAATGAGCTCGCGGAAGAACTGAGGGCCCTGCCAGAGTTGTCAGCTTTCCACAGGGCCTGCAGTATGGAGCTCTTCATATGGTTGAGGCTGGGATGAGGTCCCTGAGTTACCATCAGCGGATCCTCTAATGGTGGTAAAATCAGGACCCTCACTCCAATTGAAAGAGCTCCTTGACTATACTGGATAGGTGTGGGGAGTTGAACTCTACTGTATTGCCATCTTAAATGTTTTAATGCGTTAAGGGGATTTTTTGTGTACTGCAGCGAGTCTCTTTGAGAGCAGTGGTATATAAGTCCAAAAATAAATAAAATAAAATAATCCTGGTACAGGCGAAAGCAATAGCAAACTATTTCTGACCAACATTTACCTCAAAAACCCTAGAATTAGATCAGGGGTAGTCAAACTGCGGCCATCCAGATATCCATAGACTACAATTCCCATGAGCCCTCCTTTTGCTGGCAGGGGCTCATGGGAATTGTAGTCTATGGATATCTGGAGAGCTGTAGTTTGACTACCCCTGAATTAGATAATCCAAAACGAAAGGAAGCAAACTATCTATCCAGCATAAATTAGAGTGTTTGATGAACTACAGTTAATATGGCATGGGGTTTTATCATGTTTTTTTTTGGGGGGGGGCTATATTGTATTCCACCATGAGTCTCTGGAGAGTAATCGGCTAAAAATCTAAATAATAAATAAATACATATTGGAGGAAAGCACGGAAACTATTTTAGCCTCAGAGAAAGAAAAGAATTCTGAGCTGCTAGCTTGATGGACCAGAGTCTTCCCTGTGACTCAACAAAACTAGCAACAATAGTCAGAACAAGGGCCTTCCGGTGTAAAGTATAAAGTCATGAACAAGGAAATTAATTATTTTGCAATACATTAGAAACAGGGAACTAGCTCAGTGGAGGAGGGTTGACTTGCTGGATGACAGAGGAAAAGGTCTTCCCGAGAAAGATGAGGAGATTGCTGAGAAGAGGAATGATGTCTTTGTGTTGGTGTTCACTGTGGAAGATGTGGGGCAATTCCACACATGAGAATGGCTATTTGGGGAGAAAAGATTCCAGTAATGCTGAACTACGCAAAAAAATGTCTTCATTGTAAGTATACTTGGATTTTAGTGAAGTTGTTGATAAGTTTCCCCATGATGTTCTGACGGATAAATTGAAGGACTGCAATCTGGATTTTCAGATAGTCAGGTGGATAGGAAATTGGTTAGAGTAGCGGTCCCCAACCTTCTTGTAGTCGGGGACCGCCTCCGAGGGTGAAAGAGAGCCGGCGGCCCGGACGCCATAGCTGCACATGCACGCGCAGTTGCGGCGCGTGCATGTTTTTGCCACTAGGTGGCGTTAACGCGCATGCACAGAGCTGCCACACGTGCACGTTTTCACCAGCAGGGGGCACAAACACGCATGCGCGGCAGCTCCGCGCGTGCGCGTTTGTGTCGCTGCCGTGCCGGCGGCCGTGCCTGCCCCCCCTCTCGCTGCTGGGGGGGAGGCAGGCGCGGCCGCTGGCGGCCCGGGGTTTGAGGACCCCTGGGTTACATAACCGCACTCAAAGAGTTGTTGTCAATGGTGTTTCATCAGACTGGAGAGAGGTGAGTAGCAGGGTACCTCAGGGCTTGGTGCTCGGCCCGGTACGTTTTAACATATTTATTAATGATCTAGATGAGGAGGTGGAGGGACTACTCATCAAGTTTGCAGATGACACCAAATTGGGAGGACTGGCAAATACTCCGGAAGATAGAGACAGAGTTCAACGAGATCTGAACACAATGGAAAAATGGGCAAATGAGAACAAGATGCAATTTAATAAAGATAAGTGTAAAGTTCTGCATCTGGGTCAGAAAAATGAAAAGCATGCCTACTGGATGGGGGATACGCTTCTAGGTAACACTCTGTGTGAACGAAACCTTGGGATACTTGTGGATTGTAAACTAAACATGAGCAGGCAGTGTGATGCAGCGGTAAAAAAGGCAAATGCCAGGGGCATCACATCAAAATCACAAGATGTCATAGTCCCATTGTATACGGCACTGGTCAGACCACACCTGGAGTACTGTGTGCAGTTCTGGAGGCCTCACTTCAAGAAGGACGTAGATAAAATTGAAAGGGTACAGAGGAGAGCGACGAGGATGATCTGGGGCCAAGGGACCAAGCCCTATGAAGATAGGTTAAGGGACTTGGGAATGTTCAGCCTGGAGGGGACATGATAGCCCTCTTTATTTGAAAGGTTGTCACTTGGAGGAGGGCAGGAAGCTGTTCCCGTTGGCTGCAGAGAAAAGGACACGTAGTAATGGGTTTAAACTACAAGTACAATGATATAGGCTAGATATCAGGAAAAAATTTTCACAGTCAGAGTAGTTCAGCAGTGGAATAGGCTGCCTAAGGAGGTGGTGAGCTCCCCCTTACTGGCAGTCTTCAAGCAAAGGTTGGATACACACTTTTCTTGGATGCTTTAGGATGCTTAGGGCTGATCCTGCATTGAGCAGGGGGTTGGACTAGATGGCCTGTATGGCCCCTTCCAACTCTATGATTCTATGATTCTATGATTCTAAGTACATTTGGCATTAAGGGACAGACTAGAATGAAGAAGCGAGTGAATCAGAGATGAAATTCTACGGCTAATTGATCAATTTAAACCAGGGCTGGGCAAACTATGGCCCTCCAGATGTCCATGGACTACAATTCCCATGGGCTCATGAGAAATGTAGTACATGGACATCTGGAGGGCCACAGTTTGCCCAGCCCTGGTTTAAACGAACAATTTACCAGGTTGAGATAGCATGCAGTTAAGATGTTCAAAAGTAGAGAGAACTGTACCATAAGGTTTTCTTTCTAAACCGTGAAATTAAGACTAGAGGAAGGAATATAAATAATCTTCAGTATGCTAATGACACTTCCCTCCTGTGAGAAATTAAGAAAGGCCTGGAATAGCTGATGACAAAGGTCAACGAAGTAAGCAAGAAATTTGGCCTTAGACAAAAATAATGACCATTGCAAAAAAACAGATATGTCTCATTAATAATTGAAGGTGAAGATATTGAATGCATTCAAGACTTATTTTTCTTGGATCCCAAATTGACGTGAGTGGTGATTGCAGTATGGAAATAAAACATCAAATTGCTCTGGGTCGCTCAGCAATGATGAGCTTGAACCATACATGGAAGAGCAAGGACATGAGCCTGACTGCCAAATGAAGATTAGTTCGATCTCTCATATTTCCAGTAGCCACTTATGGCTATGAAAGTTGGACGCTGAAGAAATCAGATGAGAAGAATCGATTTGTTGGAACTCTGGCGCTGGAGAAGGTTTCTGCGGGTTCCAAACAAGGAAATACTACAGCACCTAATGCCTGATATATCACTGGTAGGCAAAATCACGAAACTCTGACTCACTTACTTTGGCCATATCATGCAACCCAACTCAGTGGAGAAGGCAGTTATGCCAGGATTGGTCAGTGGAAAAAGGAAACCAAGCTGACAAAGGGTGCAGTGGGTGGATGCGATTGGGGGGGGACACTGGCCAGAACATTGCCCAGCTGAGGGAGGTGGTGCAGGATCAGGGCGACAGCTGTGCCATGGAATTGCCAAGAGTCAGGGGCATTTCCCACGGCTTAAAAATAGCACAATGGTTGCCGATTGAAAACGCTACTAATTTGCCATAACGCACGACGTCGTCAACAATCTGCAACAATCCTGAAACCGATCAGCAATAAGCGCTTCGTTGTGGCGCTTTCAGGGGAATCCAGAAAACTGGATTCACCCTCCGGATAGCGATACACTCCTGCAACCAATCTGCAACACTAGCGCTAAAGACCTGTGCGTTACCATTGTAGCTGGTTCTTCAAAGTCCCTCCCCCTGGATCTCTCCTCCAAACTTCCGGCGAAGCGATCGCCATTTTTTTTTCTCGGAGCGAGCGGGGATAAACGCACCGGCGAGCCTCTTTCTGTTTAGAGGCTTCCCTGGCTTCAGTCCTTCACCTTTAGTCACTAAGCACAAACCACTTAAAAGCCCGTTTGCTGAAATAAAGTCCCTTTATTTTTTACACATAAATTCAGCCGAAAATCGAGCCCGTGAGAAGGGGGGGGGGAATTTTTTTTTATCACTCGAGGCAGCGTGCAAACGATCATACAATCAAACGATAGCTCACAATAGGCAGCTGGATGGGTCTCTCCGTAGCAACGAATCTACACAGATTCGTTGCTATGGGTCTGTTTTTTTTTTTTTAAAACCTTCCTTAAAGGGAAAGCGGCTGTTTGGGAGCATGCTAACGGCTGCCCATTGGCTGCTTGACGGCCAGGGGCGGGACGAGCTTGGCAATAGCGCTTCCTTTCTAGCGATTTCTGCCGAGACCGGAAGCCTGTGGGAAACGCTAAAAAACGCAACTGATTCCACTACAAAGCCAGGTGTGCAAAACGACGAATTCCACTATTTTAAATGGCGATTTTTCATTCCGCAAACAATTTGCAACAAAGATCCCCGTGCGAAATGGCCCTCAGTCACGACTAAATGGCTGACAACAACAACAACCACCATGAAGTAGAAAAAGCAGTGGGAGGTTTCCAAGATGGTTGGTATCCAGCAAGAATGCTCGTTGCCTGTCTGATCTCTGTAGGATCCCAGGAGCCAATGAGGCAAGGGCTTTGCTCTTTCTTCTGTGCATAAATTAATGTGGTTTGGGGTCAGATTGGGAAAGTGCAAAACAGCATGCCTCACTGAGATTCTACCCCAAGAGGAAATGGATGTGGCTTAACAGAGATGCAGTTGGAAGAACATGGCATGGTGTGGCTGTCCCGAGTAACCCCACCTGGCTACGCAGCCCTCCCACCAGCCCCCAATGAATGCCCAGTAGAAAGAGTGAGAAAGGTGGGCGATAGGCAAATTAACAACAACAACAACAAGAAAAATACAAATGTGAAACTGTTGCCCTCCCTAATGTGACATCCCTAAAAGCGGTTTGGCTTACAGAGATTTAGAAAGTAGTAAATGAAATGCTAATTTTTTAATAGGGGTCCTTACAATTATGAGCCAGTGAGCCCCTCTGTACCAGATAAATTCTGGAATATGAAGAATCAGTTAATTGAAGCACTGGGGAGCTCATCAGCTGGGATTGCGTGTCTTGTTATAAGGCCTCACCAGAATCTGCTGAAGGAATGAACCAGAAATATGAAATTCTCCATTTTCAGTGAGCTCTAAATCCAGTTTTGGAATTGTCATAATAGAACCACTGTTCAGAAGCTCATTTTGTCTGCTTTGCGAGCAGTTTTGACTGCCTCCGGTGTCGCCAGCCCTTCCTGGCCTTCCGATGCCGCACCCAAAGGATGCCGCGACTGTTTTGCGATCAGCTGCTTTCAGAGGCGACTCTTCATGATGCGAGAAAAGTCCCATCATTGTTGTCATTGAATCATCCCCCAACAAACCTGAAAGGTAAGCAGTGAAGCACGCGGGGGATGATCAGCCCAGAGGAAACAAAGCAAGGCTTTGGAGAACTGGAAACCGCTGGAATATTAGGCATATACAAAGCTCTCTGTGCCATTAAACTTTAGTGCTCCTGAATTGTCAGTGAAAAATGAAGTTCCTGCACCGTTCTTGCTGGCCAGAATTCAATTGGAGGGTTCAGAACATTTCAGGGTCGCTTGATCTCATCAGATTCCAGCAGCTAAGCAGGGTCACCTTGAAAGTATTCGGATGGGAGACCACCAAGACATTCCAGGGGTGCTAAGCCTCTGAACTTCTCTTGCCTTGAAAGTCTCAGGAGATGGCCATAAATCAGCAGTGGTTTGACGGTTCTTCCCACCGCCACAATTAAGTCCATTGAGGGACAGGTGGTCACAAATTCCACACAGAGGTGGTCACAGATTCTATAGCAGGGGTAGTCAAACTGCGGCCCTCCAGATGTCCATGGATTACAATTCCCAGGAGCCCCCTGCCAGCGAATGCTGGCAGGGGCTCCTGGGAATTGTAGTCCATGGACATCTGGAGGGCCGCAGTTTGACTACCCCTGTTCTATAGCTTTGCTGCCCTCTTGTGTATCAGAACTTACACTGTAATTACACGGGCAGGGTCGATTTGTAACTGAAAGGAAAAGTTGAAACCAGCAGCGCCTCTCCCAGCTTTCCACGCACGGTATTCTCCAAATCGTTCCTCGGCATTTCACACGCCCACCTTTCCTGTTCCTCTGTGTCAAGGAACCTTCTGATTTATTCCATTTATTTGTTTTAATATGTACCTGCCACCCTTCCCCGAAGGCTCAGGGTGGGTCACATCATCAATTAAAAACACACAACATAAATATACACTGTAGGAATTGAGAACATATTAATTTTTACAGATCTGAAAATCTAAAAATTAGGAGCTACTTTACTCAAAGCCTGCCGGGAGAAAATAATTGTATGTGTGTGTGTGGGGGGGGGGGGGATGTAATATATCCTGTCAGATGGATTACTTAGGTCAGGGGTAGTCAAACTGCGGCCCTCTAGATGTCCATGGACTACAATTCCCATGAACCCTCCATTTGCTGGCAGGGGCTCATGGGAATTGTAGTCCATGGACATCTGGAGGGCCGCAGTTTGACAACCCCTGAGTTGAACAGGGAAGCCAGCAGGGTTTTAATGTAGTTTCAGAATCTTAATCACAGTCATGGCTGAACAGCCCTGCCTAGAAGCTCCTGCAGAACTGTTTATGGTCCTCCAAGGACTGGTCTCACTAGACAGAGTGTTCCACAGGGCCTGGGCCTGGCCCTGATTGAGGCCAGTTTAACTTCTTTGGTGCTGAGGATCCTGAAAAATTTTGTTCGCTGGATCGCAGCGTTCTCTGGGGGATATCATGGAAGAGGCAGTCCCGCACATATGATAGCCCCGGACTGTTTAGGAATTTAAAAGGAAGAACCCAAAACCTTGAACCTGATCCAGTCTTCTATTTGGAGCCAATGCAGTGGAAAAGCACAGTTCATATTGGGTCCCAGTAAGGACCCATGCTGTTACATCCTGGTCCAATTGAGGTTTCTGGAGCAGCTTCAAGGGCAGCCCTGTGTTACTCAGTCAAGTTACAGTACTCTAAGCTGGGCATGACCATTACATGGATCACAATGGCTATGTTGGATACTGACAGGTAAGGAGCTAATTGTCGTGCCTGGTGAAGTTATTAAAATGCCTGTCAAGCGACATTAGTACCCTGGGCCTCCATAGAGAAAGAGGCATCCAGGACCATGCCCAGGCTCCTGACACTCACCGAAGCTCTTAATTGGACCCTGACAAGAGCTGTGAGTCGTTCTAACTCACCTGGGGCACGCTGACCCAGACAGAGGACCTCCATCTTAGCTGGATTTAAATTCCACCTATTCTGCTTCAGTCAATCCACTACAGCCTTCAGACATCAGGATGTATGGATGAAAGGCTGTCCATCAACAGATATAGCCGGATGTCATTAGCATATTGATGCTCCAGGCCAGTTACTTTGATATTAAACCGCACCTGTGGTTGCAGGCAGCAGGCTGGGGGTGTCAGGGGTTACTCCTGAGAGCAGCCTGGTTGCCTTCTTGAGCAGAGCAGGTCAGAGAAGAGTCATGGTCAGAGGAAGACGCATCAAGCCAGGAGAGAGGTCAGTGTAGGCAGGCAAGGGCAGTCCAAAAACAGTCCAAGGTCAAAGGTTCCAATCCATCACAGGAGGTAGGAGTCTGGCAAGGTGACTGTCAGGAAGGTTGCAGGCCAAAATACTCAGCTGCTTCCATGACTGGCAGTCATTCCAACAGTCTCTGAGTAGTTCATACCCCCACTGCTAGTCCTCATCCTGAGATGACTCATCCCATTCCAGCACTTGGCATTGGGCTGTTTTTTCCCATTTTTATTTTGAGTATTTAAAGTATAAAGACAGAAAGAGAGACAAAAAGACATCGACTATATACATTATTAACTCATCCTTCGCCCTCCCTCAACCCCTGATATCGATAGCTGTCTAAGTCAGGGGTAGTCAAACTGCGGCCCTCCAGATGTCCATGGACTACAATTCCACTGGCAGGGAACGCTGGCAGGGGCTCCTGGGAATTGTAGTCCATGGACATCTGGAGGGCCGCAGTTTGACTACCCCTCGTCCAAGTAGTATCACCATTGATATTCTTCAGTTGGTCTTTTATTAACGATAGATAGATAGATAGATAGATAGATAGATAGATAGATAGATAGATAGATAGATAGATAGATAGATAGATAGATAGATAGATAGATAGATAGATAGATAGATAGATGTCAGCTTCGCCATTCTCAATAGTTCTGTAACTTTATTCAGCCACGTCTCAATAGGCAGTACTTCTTGGCTCAGACTAATCTTGCTGCTGTATAGAAAAAAAGGGTTCTAGCCTGAGTAGATAATATATCTGGACAGAGACTGAACATCATAGAATCATAGAGTTGGAAGGGGCCATCCAGGCCATCTAGTCCAACCCCCTGCTCAACGCAGGATCAGCCCAAAGCATCCTAAAGCATCCAAGAAAAGTGTGTATCCAACCTTTGCTTGAAGACTGCCAGTGAGGGGGAGCTCACCACCTCCTTAGGCAGCCTATTCCACAGCTGAACTACTCTGACTGTGAAAATCTTTTTCCTGATATCTAGCCTATATCGTTGTACTTGTAGTTTAAACCCATTACTTGTAGTTTAAACCCATCATATATTCAGGTCTTAAAGGGAAGTTAGTCTTAAACATCACTTCTAAAAGACTTTTGTCCAGAATTTATATACCTTACCACATCTCCATGGATGTGGAGGCACAGTGCTCAATATTAATTGAGAACTGTGCCTGTTACTTTGTAAGTCCTGTCAAAGATAGCTTCTGTGCTGCTCTGCAGTTGTTTCTGGGGAACTGACAGCCTGATGACCTGCAGCTGGCCTTGGACTGGAAGAACAGGGTGGGCTGCCAGGCAGGGGTGCTTCTGCTGGCACTTTCAGCTGGGAATCCCAAGCAGGTTGCCCCTCAGCCTCACCCTGTTGCAGGGTGGCCTGTGCCGAGCTCTTGCAGCTCAATTTCTCTTCTGAGGAGTCCCCAATGGTCTGAGGCTGGTTCATGACAGCATCAGAGAGAGAAACTAGCTCAGTGTGGGACCCTTTCTCCAAGCATTACTCGCTAGCCCCAGCCCTGGAGACAAGATTGCAGCTATTTGAGTGCAGCACCTTGAATCACCACATCTTCTAGGCCAGGGGTAGTCAAACTGCGGCGCCCTCCAGATGTCCATGGACTACAATTCCCAGGAGCCCCCTGCCAGCGAACGCTGGCAGGGGGCTCCTGGGAATTGTAGTCCATGGACATCTGGAGGGCCGCAGTTTGACTACCCCTGATCTAGGCACTGGGTTAGTAGCCCATGGTTGACAGTGTCAAATGCTGCTGTTAGATCTAATAATAACAGCAGTGCTGACCCAGCTAGATTATTTATTGATTGGTTGATTGATTGATTGGATTTGTATACCGCCTCTCCCAGCAAGCTGGCTTGCTGCGGTTCACAAAAGCCGAAACAATGTGCAGCAAGTCACATCTAAAGCATAGCCTAAAACAATCCCCAATAATCTTAAAAACAATCCTCAACAACGTAAAAAGGTGGCATACTCTATATACTAATAAAGCCTCTGCTCATATATTGGACCATCGGGCCGGTGCTAATCTTAATATTGACTGGCAATACATAATAGATGTCATAAGATCCCTAATGCCGCCTGGTACTGCACACAGGGACCAAAAAAGGGGGGAGGAGAGACCAGATTGTACACCCCGGGATTACCACCCGGCCCGCACCAAATGCCTGGCAGAAGAGCTTCATTTTACAGGCCCTGTGGAACTCAAGGAGTCCTGACAGGGCCTGCAGTTCACTTGGGAGCTCATTCCACTAGGTAGGGGCCAGGACCAAAAAGACCCTGGCCCTGGTAGAGGCCAGGTGTGCCTCCTGGGGCACATGCCAAGTGGGTCAAGAGTAGGCATCCCCAAGCTTTTTGAATCCTGACACAGTATGGTGAGCGCCACCACAAAATGGCTGCTGCAGGACATGGAACCTGCCACAAAATGGCTGCTGCGGCTTACCTCCCATCACACAATCAGGATCCTCATACTTCTGCCTGTCATAATCCTGTCCTGCCTTCACAAGCTTTTGCTAGGACTCCAATTTGTGTGTGAGCATTTGCTTAGGCTGGCGGTAGGGGGGATGATACGCTCAGAGAAGGTTCAGGAGATGGGGGTGTGGGACTTTTGTCTGCCATTCCATCTGGAGAGGCAGGGTGTAAATCTGCTGAGTGTTTAGGCAGAGGTTATCTCTAAGCCTGGGAGCCAGGCCAAGCTGCAGTGTCTGGCACTTAGTTTTGTTTTGCCATGAGACGTGTTGGGAGGGGGTGTCAACTGGAGTTTTCCCACCCAAAGTTGGAATTGGGGGGAGAAAGTGGGGAGTGTATAGAGGGGCTTTCTTAGAGGTGCCTTAGACAGCAAGACATTGGAGTTGCCCTGCTTTGCTTTTTCCTCAATAAAGAGATTTTCCTCAACAAAGTCTGTTCATTGGGAACATCTGCTGGAACCTCACAGTGCACAGCCAACCAGAAGTCTTGCTGGGCAAAATCTTCACCCAGCCCTAACTCACTTTCTAAAAACTCTCGTTTGTCACCAGGAAGTGTGTCCATGGGCACCACACTGGGGGACCCCTGATCTGAGACCACCCAATGGCATGTTGTGTATCTCAGAGAAATTGCAGCCCCAGTCAGAACCCATCGTTGAACTCGTTTGGCTTCTAATCCACAGCAACTCGGTCTTGTCTGGTGTAGACCACAGAATAGCTACTACTACCCTTCACCCCTGAATAGCTACTACTACCCTTCACATTCATGGGGCTGGTGACTGTGGGAATACCCAGCATGCTTGAAGCATGCAGCTTTCCCCCAACAGATGTGGGGTGCTCTCCCACAATGTCTGTACTACACAGTTATTTGTGGGAATGTTTCAAGATCGTCTGCAAAATTCTATCGCTTTCATTTTTACAAACGGACACCGTATCTGCCACAATGGAAGAGCTGTCCACCTCTCACCATCTAACCTACAATTTCTCCAAGAGTCCGAGAGAAACAAATTGCAGAGGAAGGGAGGGATCCTCATTGCCGATTGGGCAGGAGATGGATGGAGAAGAAATGTGATGTCAAAAGGTCACCCTCAATGGTTGTGTGTATTGTGATATTTCACAGACTTGTCCGCCCCATGTTTAACTGATCTTGTCATTCGTGTTTTGTGAAGTGTGCGGTCTAATTTAAAAGGCTTGTCAGGTATGCTGAAATTCATTCACCTGTCCAGCTTCCCCCTGCACCTACTCCTTGTTTTTCATTAAAAAATGCATGCCGGTTCATCTTCTGAATCTTTTACAAGTCTATGTTTTTACTCAGCTTCTTGCAGACTCTACAAAGCTGTGTCATGGTCTTCAACCTTATGCCTGTTCTATGTTGACCTGATTCCCCCCTCCCCCTTCCCTTGTGGCTCAAACACCTGATACGCCTAAAACATGTCTAATGAAGGGTACGTGACAGGCCTCTTGGTCAGAAGTGCAGGGGGGGGGGATTCTCCTTAATCTGTGCTTGTTCTCCCAGAACTGTGAGGGAGCAGAACTAAGAGGGAGAAGGAGTTTCCAGTTTCTCTGTCACCCAATTTTGCCAGCAGAAACAGGGGCAGGAGGCCGTTCTGCTCACTGAGACAGAAAAAAAGGATCAACAAGCCCCTCCAATG